>NC_138202.1:58006458-59226458 GCF_964194415.1 Vipera berus
GATAGTGTGTCCTAGGGAGCCGTTGGATTTCTTGTAGACTAAGACATCAAGGAAGGGAAGTTGATTGTTAGCTTCTGTTTCCATGATGAATTGTATTTTGGGGTGTAGGCTATTGAGGTGTGTGAGGAAGTCATCCAGTTTTTCTTTGCCGTGTGGCCAGATTACGATGGTGTTATCTACGTATCTGAGCCAGAGTTTGGGTTTGTGGTTGGATTTTTCTAGAGCGAGGGTTTCAAAGTGTTCCATGTAGAGGTTTGCGATGACAGGTGAAAGGGGTGATCCCATGGGTGCTCCTTCCATTTGTTTGTATCTTTGTCCATTGTAGATGAAGTATGTGTTTGATAGGCAGTGGTTGGTCAGATCTAGGATGTGTTTTGGGGGGTTGTATTTATTTAGGATAGCTGTTAAGGCTTCTTTGATTGGCACTTGAGTGAAGAGGGATATGACATCGAAGCTCACAAGTAGGTCACAGGGCTGTAAGTTTAGTTTACTTATGATCTCTATGAATTGGAATGAGTTTTGTACGTGTGAGGTGATGGAATTTGCGTAAGGCTGTAGTTGTTTGGCAAGAAATTTGGCTAGATTTTGTAGAGGTGAGCCTATGGAGCTGACTATGGGTCTGAGTGGGGTTCCTTCTTTGTGTGTGTATATATATATATATATATATATATATATATATATATATATATATATATATATATATATATATATATATATATATATATATATTGCTGAAAAAAATAAAGGGAACACTTAAACAACACAATGTACTGTATTTAATAGTAGGATGTCTTATATATATCAATAAGGAATATTTGCATATATGGAAACATCAACATCAATCCAATATTGGCACTTAGGCTGATTTCTGTTTATATCAGTAGATTAGCAAAAGACTCTGCAGTGCATGCTTGCTTTATCAAGCACTTTCCTGATGACATAATCTATAATTTTCAACAGCATTTTTGATCGTAAGAACAGCAGTGAAATAAGTTAGAAGAACAGCATCACTATGCAGCCAGCTGGAGTTCTACCTGACACACAACTGTGGATACAGAATGTGTCACATATTTTCTTCTGAGCAATAAATAAAATTGGCTAAGTGTTTCCTACTGATTGGTTTACTTTTCTCTCACAAAAGACACATACACACAAACAAACACAAAGTCAGATCCGGCCTATATTTTTAATAGTAGTGCTGCAGCTTCTGGTCTCTCAGAAGCTGCAGCACTACTATTTATCTGCCTGGCTTAGGGTGTTGGGATTGTAGTTCAGCAACAAATGGAAAGTTATGCAGTAGTCTACCCATCCATGATCTAAAAATAGGCTGCAAAACAAGCAGTTATCAAGAAACCTAGTATGGGGCTCTAGCCCTGGATTCAGTGTGAGTTATATCACAGTTATATGATATTGCAATTTTCTTATATAACTGCAACTTATAGGATGCTGTATAATTGCCATGGCATCCTAGTTAGGTAGGTAACTAACTGCAAAAAGAAAGAAAGAAGAAAGAAAGAAAGAAAGAAAGAAAGAAAGAAAGAAAGAAAGAAAGAAAGAAAGAAAGAAAGAAAGAAAGAAAGAAAATCAACTCAGTTTGATCTAGAAAGTTTTAGAAAAAATGAAAAGTATTTACCATTTGCTTAAAACGATAAATTATGTGCACAAAACATTGATTTTTAATGTATAAGGGGATGACTTTGGTACTCTGGAATATATAGTCCATACACATTGTGCAGACTGATTTGAGCCTCCAAAAGAGATGTCTTACCGGTAAATCATCCAGTCCTGTTTGTTCCTAATAGAGGAATGAAAAGTAGAGAGAACAGTATATCTAGGAACGTACTGCCATTCTGCCTTAGCCATTTCTCAACAGTATTCACACATTTTTTTAACCAAGTTTGAAACAGTATAAAAGAAATCCCTGAAAGTGTTGTATTGCACAATGAATAGCTTGTGTGAATTGCACAAAGCCATATCTGCTAGACTTCTCTTCATTTGTGGCCACTCTGATTACTCCAGCATTGACTAATGGCAAAACCTCTAATTCTTTAAATTATCTACACCCAGAGATGATTTGATTTATTTCTCCATAATATAAAGCAAATGTGCTTAAGCTGCTTGTTGCCTAGCAGAACTATGCAAGTTTGCATTTATCTCTCATTACTTTAGTTAATTATTGCAGACAGTGAAGACACCATCATATTAAATATTTAAAAGATAAACTGATATTTCTAGTCTCATTCAGGACTAACCATTCACTAATAATGATACCACTATATTCTCACTTCCTATTATTTATTTATTTATTTATATCAAATTTATATAACCACCCATCCCATTGAAAGCATATAGTGTGAAATATGTAAAAACCAAAAATACCTTGTAGCATCTTGAAGATATTTTCACTATGGAAAGTCTATGTCAGTGTTCTATTAAGAAACAAGCTAGGGCTATCCTTTTAAAAATCAGCGAAGCAAGACTAGAGGGGGAAAAAACCAGAGCCAGATGAAATTTACATTTACATTTTAAATTCTTAAATCTACTTTCAGTGTCCTCTAGACATGCACATGTACATCCAGAAGAAGTCAGAAAGGTCCAGAATTTAATTTTAATTTAATTTAATAATATTTGTATACCGCCCTTCTCCCTGAGGACTCAGGGCGGTTCACAGGGCAGAATAAAATACTAAATACAAACGTTAAAAAGAGATTAAATAGTTGCCCATATTAAAACAGTTAAAATAGAATTCTAAAACACCAAGTTAAAAACTAAACCACCAAAAATAAAAAACCCCACCAATCCCCTTCAGGCTAGGCCGGCTTGTACAAACAGAAAGGTCTTGAGATCGCGACGAAAGGAGCGAAGATCGGGCGCCATCCGGAGCTCTACCGGTAGCTGGTTCCACAGCTCCGAATAGCAATAGCAAGACTTCAGACTGCTGTGGCTGCCTTGTAGTCTCAAAGAAGAAAGCCAGAAAAGAGCTTCATTCACTAAATGATCTGCACAGGCATATAATTCTTCCCATCAATGCCACTGTGTTCACCTTCTGCTACATTTCAAAAATGGCATTGGAGATACTTTGGTGGGGGGAGCCTATACTTGGGAACCTCAAGATCAATAGTATTGGGCTTTCTGGAAGGGGAGACCTAAAATTAAAGTAGGCAGAGGAGGAAAATAATCTCTTCTAAGTCTACAGATGTATCCTGGCCAAAAACTTTGCAGATGCAAAGGTTTTCATTTTTGAATAGCCTTTGTTTTGAATGCTCCCTAAGCTTTGGCACTGTAGGCCAGTGCCTACTCAGTCTTAGGCTAAAAAGCCTTTATCTTTTTTCTCAAATTGCCAAGGGTTAATAGCCCTAGCACACGGGTGTCAAACTCGCAATGTCACGTGACGTGTCACGACGTATCGTGACTTTTTTCCCATTGCTGGCAATGGGGTGGGTGCGGTTTTGGTGTGATGCATCTGGCCTGCGGGCCGGCAGTTTGACACTGCTGCCCTAGCAGAAGAGATACAAGCCTCATTTTTTTTTTGGTCTCAGGAATGATGGTTTCTCATTGCATTCAACTGTGGTTGTTTCAGAAGCATATATAGAAAATAATCTATTAACAGGAAAGTAACTGGGAAGCTAACGTAGTTCAGGAACAGCACGCTGGCTGGTGCATACATTGCTCTAAAATATAGATTGCTCAGAGCCTTTATGAGTCACTGGCACAGATCTTGTTAATAAGTGAATGAACGAACAAATGAATGGGATGGGATGGGATGGGATGGGATGGGATGGGATGGGATGGGATGGGATGGGATGGAGGATAAAATACTGACCATATAAATAAAATCATGGTTTGCGTAAGTGACAGTGACCGGGTTCACACAACACAATAAGCCAAAATCAATCCACATCCACTTTCTTGATGACAGGCTTCTTTGACAAACACTGGAAGTGGAAGTGACACAGACTAGGAACAGAATTGTTAATGTACAGATGCAATTTATTTAAGTAGTAGTTGTTTAAATGTTTAAGATGAGCGCAAAGACTGAATTTGTACCTAACAATTTGAAAAATGCTGTTACTGTTGCCTTATGAGTAAAGGGAAAGTTGCAAGAGTGAATGCAAAATCTACAGGGAGACTAGTTTGTGAAGTGTGGTTGCAGAGATGTGTTTCCAAATTCTGGCTGAAAGGTTACACTTACAAGAGATTACAATTAGTAAACTTTGGGACTTTACATCAGGTCGGGAGTATGCAGTTAGTTCTACAGCAAGTCATTGAGAAATATATAAATGGAATACTACAGCAGATATAAAATTTTACTCGATAAAACAGACTGAATTGAGTTTGAATATGGATTTGGAGTTTTTAAAAAATACTGATTACAGGACTTCCGGTGGCTCCGCGGCGACGAAGGGAGCCTTCCCGGGCTGCCCGCGGCTCAGCTGTTGTTTTTTCGCCCGAAACAGCGCCGATCAGCTGTTCGGGCGAATCCGAAGCCCCCTCCTCGGGAGAAGAGGAGGGGGCGAGCTCCCAGGTAGGGGTAGAGTTCTCCAGGGCCGCCTGAGCTTATGGCTTGGGCGGCTGAAGGATTGAACTCCCCCGTAGCCTGGGCTGCTCCCAGCTGGCCGTCGCCTCTGCTCCTGACTTCTTGGAGCAGAGCCAGCCGTCTGCGACCACCCCTGCCTGAAGGAATGACTATGATTTAAAGGAGCAGGCAGAGCGATACAAGAGGAAATGGTAAAGAGGATTACTATGTTTTACTCTCCAGCTTGATGGACTTTTTTGGATTACAAATCTGAAGTGAAAGTGCATCATATTTGGTAAAAGATGGCGGCTAAACCACCCCCTAAAACTCTTCGGAGTGCTGGAACTTCTCCCGTGCAACAATCATTATTGCAGGCGCTGCATCCTCCTGATGTATTGACATCAAAGGACTTACAAGATGCTCTTGAAAAACATACCCAGGTAATTTTGGAATCAATTAATATTAGATTTGCACAGATGGAGGAGAAATTGGAGAAATTGGAGGAGAGAATGGAGGAGAGGATGGAACAGAAGCTCAAAGCAATGAGGGTAGACATCTTGACTTCAGTGTGTAAAGTGGCTCGGTGTGTGGAAGAATTGGAGGGAAAGCTAGAAGACTTGACTCAAAAGAATGCTATATTAGAAGCAAAAGTATTGGAGAATGAAAATAAAATGGAAAAGGAACTGTGTCTTGCTCAATATTTCCAGATGCAGTTTGCCATTAGAATTAGAGGCTTAAAGGAGAATACTAAGGAAGATCTAAAGCAGCTGGTTTCTGAGGCTTTTGAAACAGTGTTGAAACAGCCAGCATCTGAAATAAAAGGAGGCATGGACAAAGTGTTTCGTGTGAATTCATGGATTGCCAGACAGAGGAAGTTGCCTAGAGATGTGGTGGTATATTTTGCAAAAAGGGAAACTAGAGATGAAGTTATACAAGCTGCTTATGATACTAAAGTTATGATTGCTAATCAAGAAGTTTTGGTCTTAAAAGAAATTCCTCCAAAGATTCTAAGGAGAAGGAAGGATTTTACATTTCTTGTGCAAGAGCTCAAGCAGCGAGATATAAGGTTCAGATGGGAGATCCCAGTGGGGTTGATGGTGACGCACGAAGGTAAAAAGTACCGTTTGATTACTGTGATGCAAGCGCGTGATTTCTACAATAATGTTTTAAATGCAACGCCATTAACACTTTTGGAAGCTAGAAAGGGATCTGGAGAAGGAGCGCATCAAGAGGCCGAAGATGGTCAGATAGAAGACAACGGTGTTGGAGGAGATCAAGATATAACCTCGTCGGATGAATCTATAAAACAGAGGGTGACGCGTGCTGCTGCAAAACGATCTAAGAAGAGAAAGTAGCAGGAATCGCAGAAGTCTTTGGAACTTTTACGATATAGTCAAGTAGTCAAGCAGGGGAGGGGGGAAAAGATTTGGGTGTAGACGCAATATATTTTTATATTTGGTGGTTTTGTGGAAAGGCTGAGCTTTTTTGGATTAAAGTTCAAGTTTTGTTTGCAATCTTTTTTTTTTTTCTTCTTTTTTCTTTTTTGTTGTGTTTGGAATAATTATAGATGTGGTACTGGAAGAGGAACGGTCGATTACAGAAGAGTTGACTTTAAAGTTTTTTTGATTTGGGATCCTTGGTTAATTTGGAAAATTATTTGTAAGAATGTTATATCATGGAATGGATAAAATGGATGGAGTTTATTTAGGATAAGTATAGGGTTGAGAAGGGTTTTTTTTTTTCTTTTTCCTTTTTTTTTGTCTTTAATATATGTTTAATACTATTAAGGTTTGTTCCATTCTATATAAGCTAGAGAGTGTCCTTTTCATATTCTAGTTTTTTTTTTATATATATATTTAATATTGTTAAGGTTTGTTTTATCCTATATAAGCTAGAGAGTGATGGATTTTAGAATTTATAGTTGTTAGTATATGGCTGCTTAGGTTTGCTTTTTTTTATATATATATACCTTGTATTCAGCTCTGGGAAGTAGGGGGGGGGAGGGGGGGAGGTAGGGGGGGGAGGAGGGAGGGGGGAGGAGGGGAGGTAGGGGGGGAGGAGGGAGGGGGAAGGGGGTTTTTTTAAAGGAAAATTGTATTTTAAAACTTTTCAATAAAAAAAAAAATACTGATTACAAAAATGATATGGAAAAAGATTGCTGTGAATCTGAAAATGAATTTTAAAATGTCAGCATGATAGGGAACATGATGCCAAAATGGATTTACAGATGAAACCAGTCGATTTCTTAATAATTACAGGGAACATCCAATTAATAAATCATAATGGTGAGTTGGAATGTCTTCTTATTTTGTATTTACTAAGTTAGGAATGTGTGAAACCAAGGAAACTCTTTCTAGGATGAGACAAAGAGGAATTACTCAAAGTGTTCCAGACAGGACACAAAGAGAAAACGATAAGAAATCAACTTAGGGTTAAAGAGTTAAAATATATATGTTGTGGTTTCTGGTAGCTGTTGATGAGATTTCCTTTTGCCTAGAATTGAATGATGAGGTTTTAAAGATCTATTTCTAGGTGGGGAGAGATTTATTTTGCTTTATTATTTTAGAGAAAGTGATAAATTTGGATTATAAAATTGAATTTTTTATTATATTTAAAATATAATATAAAATATATTTCTGGTAGCTCTAAGTAGACTTTTTCTGATTAGGACTGAATTTGTATAAATTGATTATTGATAAGGGATGAGATATGGGAAGAAGAGTTTTTTTAATTGAAGTATTAGTATTGTTTATACTTGTTGATACATAAATTGTGTCCCTTAGTAGTATTTACTAAGTTAGGGAATGGATCTAGAAGTGTTCAGATATGAAAATGCTGGTAGAAATGACACGTACAATGTATGTTCTGTTTGACAAAAGAAATTAACATGATTGAATACAAAAGCATGCTTCTGCCCACTTCATTATATAAAAGTGAGAATTGGCTGTATCAGGGAAAGCATAAGGATAAGTTGACTTGCAGAAGGCATAAACCAAGAAAAGATAGGATTAAGAATAAATCAGTGTTGAATTAATGTGAATTGAAAAAAGCGAGTGACCAATATAAAAGAAGGATAAGGCTCAACTTACCAAGATGTTGAAGGAAGAGCAATTTTTAAATACAAAATGTATGTTATGATGTCACAGTGCAAAGTCCATCCCTTAAATCTGTGTGAATACAGTATTGTGACACAAGTACAAACAGGGTACAAAATAGTAAAGCTATACTCAATCATTGCAAGGCGATCAAATCGGTCAGTCCTAGAGGAGATCAACCCTGACTGCTCTTTAGAAGGCCAGATCCTGAAGCTAAAACTCAAATACTTTGGCCACCTAATGAGAAGGAAGGACTCACTGGAGAAGAGCCTCATGCTGGGAAAGATTGAGGGCAAGAGAAGAAGGGGACGACAGAGAATGAGGTGGCTGGATGGAGTCACTGAAGCAGTAGGCGTGAGCTTAAATGGACTCCAGAAGATGGTAGAGGACAGGAAGGCCTGGAGGAATGTTGTCCATAGGGTCGCGATGGGTCGGACACGACTTCGCAGCTAACAACAATACTCAATCATATATTCAGAATTACTTTTCTTTCAGAAAAAATTGTCCTTTCCCCCCCCCCCCATGGCTTTGAAAGTATTTTCACAAAATCTGTACTAACCAAAATAGAGAAATATCTGTTACATGTTTTTAAACTGAAAAAAATCTGTTTGCAAATGTTTTCTCATAAATGAATCATACAGTACAGATTTCAAAAATGCTTTGCTTTGTCTTATGTTGTTCAACAGAAAAGACAACACAGCTTTCATCTGTCCTTCTGCTTTCTTAATTTGATGGCTATGGACCCTTATTTCATTAGATACTTATACCTTTTATATATATTTTAAAGATTTTATGCATCACCACTTACATTTTAAGATAAAACCTCCCACTTTAATTTCCTAAATCCACATACGATCAGATTTTTGGTGGATCTATTTTCTCACATTATTGTTTTAAATAGGTCATCATACATTTAGAATTATTCTAACAACCTAGGCCAGCCTGTCCCAATATGGTGCTGTCCAAATATTTTGACTATAATCAATCCTTCATTTTTATAGTAGAAAAATATCTAGTCAAGACCATATTATACCATCCATGTGAAGAAAACAAACTGTACAAATGTCCATAGTTTTTCTTACTTCGTATCTGGTTTGACACATTGTAGTAAGCCATAATGTGGTTTGCCTGAGATAATTGTTTTATTTATTGTGATATCTATATACTCCACTAGGTCTGCTAATAGTTTACAAGGTATTTAGAAAAATAAAAAAAATATATAATTAAGATCACAGAACATAATCCTTCTTCCTGAGCATCCAAATCCCAATGACATTCTAAAATTAATTCTGTTTTCACTGCTTTCCTAAAAGCCATCTAGGATAGAACCAACCAGATCTCCAGTTCAAACTGTTCCCTGGGGATGGAACCTGAGAAATATTATTTCTTGGGGCTTCCCTTCTCAAGTGTCACAGAGGGGAACCTTCAACATCCCAATTCACAACTGTATTGGACTATGTTGACTTGAACTATATAGAATTGCATTGTATAGATCAGTTCTATTTGAAGCAGGCAGCTCTGGAATACCTAGGAACCAAGCTGTGTAGGGCTACATAAGTGATGACCAGCACTCTGAATTGTATTCAGAGTCTGAATTGTATCCAGAGTCTTCTGAATTGTATTCAGAGTCTACTGACAACCAAAGTCATCTCTGCAGACCAATCTTATTGAAGTTGTTAACAGTGAGGAGAATGCTGCATTTTATACCAATTGTTGCTTCTGGGCACTCTTCAAAGACAAATCTAAATAAAGTATATTCCATAGCCATTCTAGAGGCAATAAATGCAGATGTTACTGTTTGTTACCAGGGCCTCCATTCCATTAGAACCACAGCTGGTTCACCACCTGAAGTTGAGCAAAGTCACCAGCACCTCTCATTCCAGGGGTAGCTCTGAGCCTAGAAGTCACAGAATTGCTCCTTCAGTAAAGTGTTACTTTGTCCACAATTACAACAGAAGAAAATCGTTTAAAACAGCCCCTTTGAATTTCAGGGAATCAGCTTCAGCTTGCTTCTTCCCATCCATTCTCAAATAATTTCCAAATACTGGGTCAGAACTTCCACAGAAGCACTGCCCCATCTTATGATGGCAATGTGTATTTGGATATTAGTAATGTATGATGGCACCCGAAAGCAATGACATCCTGATGACATCTTCCAGTGATTTCATAGGTTGAGAGAGGATGGAAGAAGTGACCAGCCTACTTCAAGAGAGCAACCACCAGTTCAATTTCTCCTCCCATACTAGCAATGACTGAAATAGCCACTAAAGAACAGGCAGAATGACTGCTGCCTACCTTTGCAGACTGTCCAGAAGGATATCATGTTTAATGGTGCCTAAGGGCATCAAGAAGTTCAAAAAAAAAAACCGAACAGGGGGGAGTTCACTCCTCTCTCTTAAGACTTAAAATGATGATCAATCAAAGCAATCAATGTTTAATTTTAAAAGCAATTGACATTTTTCAAGATTCTCTTAATTCTTAGTTTCTTAATAAATAAATTGGTTCCTTTAGCAACCAGAGTTAAGGTGATTGTTTTATTAGCAAATGCTGCCAGGCCTACATACTATTCTAATATTCAAGGAAAGTAAGGAAAAATGTTGGAAGAGGAACATAAAGGTGTTTATTCTCATGAATACTTAAGTCAAGTTATTAATAATTATGGTTTCTGGATGACTTCTTTCTCATGATTGGGGTACAGTCTCCAGTTTGATATACAATATGAAAATACAATATCTTGCCCTAATATGTGGCACAAAATGCCTGGGAACATCTTCAAAAAAAAGTGGTGAAAGCATTAAATGGCTGTTGGAATTCTTTCCAATTCCTTTACTAATAGTGGCCACAGTGTGTGTGTGTGTGTGTGTGTGTGCACGCGCGCACATACACAAACACACATACACAAATAAAAATTACACCTCTGTGAGTGTGGGTTTCTATAGCAATGGCAGTTTCACTGGAAGCTGGCAAAGAATTAGATAATAGCGTGTACCTTTTTCCCTTTGACACACTGGTAAATAGAATGTGATGTTCCCATGTAATGGTACAGAATTAAACAAATATTTACTTTAATTTAAAGTTTTGTCCTGTCCTTGGTATTGTCATCTACACAGAATGGCATGGAGTTTCTCAATTTATTTACTCCTTAATCTTGGGATGGTCTCATCTTTGGCAGGAGCAGGCGAAGCATGAAGCATTTGAAGGAGAAGATAAGATACGCTTATCCTCTTTGGCCTTGGCAAGTTCAAGTGAGATGATGCTACTGAAAGCAGGTGTAACTAATTGCGCTTTGGAATCTAAATAAGCTGTTAGAACCCCCAGCTCTCCAGAGATGAAACTCCAATACAGATTTCACTGGTAAAAAATGCTGCATATTCTCTGACTTTGAAAATGAAATGATCTGGAGACTTATTTCACAAACTATTTACTCTGACTTTGAAGAACTCTGACAAATATGCAGTCTGCTGATCTACCCTTCCCACGTTTCAGTTCTTCTGCTTTTTTAAATTCCTGTGTTGTACCAGCTATGGAATTCTGTGAGTTGCAGTCACTTTCAGAACATGTTTGTTTTCTACCATACCAAATTTCTGTGGTACAGAACAGAATTTCACACACGTTATTGTTGTTGGGCATTATAACCTGTTTTAATCTACAGACATGCAGGCTAAAGGAATATGGAAGGAAAATAGGATGGGAGAAATAAGGGGAAAAAAGCCTCTTTTTTAAACTTTCAATTTAAATCATGATTGGGTGGAATAGCTGCTGAGTTCTTAGAAAGGAGACATTAAATAACAACTGATTCCAGGGAGTAACTAGTTTTCCCCCCCACTTTTCACCTCCTGAAAAACAAGCCTGGGAAAGGAGGAAGCAATTGTTAGCATCAATATTTTTTTCCATTTACATGCTATAACTATATAACATGTACAGGCCACTATGGCATTATTCTTTTCCTAGCTACTGCCCAGGTTCCTGCATTTGCTGTACATTCAAGGGCAGAATAAGACAAGGTGTACAGGTAATTAGTCTTTTGTCAAGCTATTTCACAACAATTGCATGTGTGTGAGGAAAATAAAGGTTCACCTTTTATCCCTAGGGTGGTGAATGAGTTTGTGGGGATTCTGTGATAATGGTCCTGATTGTTGCTATGCTACCTTTCCATGCTTTGTATTATCTGCTCATAGAGCTAAGTGACTACTCTGGTATATTCAAATTATGTTGTGAATGAATTATGGTCTGGTATCCTTTCAAACCATCCCTGTGGAAGGTTTCTACTAAAATGAATTATTTTTATTAAATTTTCTCATAACTGATGGCATCCTGTTGAGATGTCTTTTTTAAAAAAAAACTTGCATTAGGCTGTGGTGATCCTCTTTTTCCTTTTGATTAAGTGCTGGCATAATGGTCTTAGAGGGTTCATAGAATTGCCTTTTCCACGAGGTGCATATTTTTCAAGATATTATTTAATTGCCAGCTCAAGTCAAATAATGCAAGTAGATCAGTAAAGGATAGAGGATTTTTGAGACTACACTCAACAAATCAGGCTTTATCTTTTCCTTTTGAAGGACTGTACATAGGGTAAAAATGTCGGTGGCGAGATAACAGAGCTTTGGATGAAAAATACTCGTGTTGAATTATTCATTGTATTTTAATATGGTGTAATCATATGCAACAGGTGGCTTTTTCTAGGTTGCTGAATTTTAGTAGCTTCCAGATAATGGCCTGGGGGAAGGCAGCAGTAGAACAAATCAGCCTTATTTCAAATTAATTACTGTAAAACTGCAGTGTCTGTCAGTTGTTGCTTTGCTTTTTGTCTTGGTGATAAAGACAAATATTAATTGCCTGCAACTCTGAAAATAAACACTAATGCAAACAGCATATAAGAAAACATTCCAAAGGCAAAGTTGTGCCTTTAAAAAAATCAATTGTGGGAATTTAGTTAATTGCATGATTGGTAGAGAAAGGTACATGGTCTGATCTACTTTTCTCTCCAAAGAATTATCATCATAGATATTCTCAAGCAGAACTCTCATGGTGATGCTTCCTTTAAATAGTATTTAAGTATGATCAATTTTTAACAGAACCTTTTCAACAAGTATTGAATATATCTTCTGTCATACTTTTGGTACGTAATGATTAATGACTGGACTTAGTAATGATTTTAAATACATAAGAAAAGCATTTTATATGCCAGCTTTGCACCACTTGAGGTCTCAGGAAGAATTAAATAAAAGGTCAACAGAAACCCAGAATATAATGAAACTGAAAAAAGAATGAATAGATAACATTTCTCAAGTTTAAATCCAAAAGGTTCACTTTGACTTCATTTTAAAAATATTAGAAAGTAATGTTTTCTCTTATTGCAATTACTACAAGACCAACAAAAAAAAACCACATAATTTCTGAAAATTACAAGTAACAAGATTCATTGCTTGTCTAGTCTAGGACCTTGCATTGATGGTAATACATAGATTTTTATATTTTTGGGTTGCTCTTTTCTTTAAATGGACAGAACAAATATGAGAAAACATACATCGAGTGTAGCTGATTGTTTTCAGTCTGGGGCCACATATGACCTTTGAGTGGGCCACATTAGGTAGGGCTAAGACAAAAAAACTTGAACTTAATTTTTATTTAATTTAATACATATAGCTAATATATTCTTCCTCCACCACCTTTATAATGTATTTAGATAAAGGACTCTTGAGGTACTAAAGATTTCTTGGTGCTGCATTTAAACTTCAGGCATCTTCACGGATTTAGGCTCCAAAACAGAGGAATGTGTATGCAAATCTAGTTTGTAAAAGATGGTGGTGTTTCCTGAATATGCATAAAATTGTCATGAAATCTTATTTACCAGAGCCTTTATATCTCAAACATTTTTCAGTCTGAACATAATTATAGCTCTGTATTGTAAGTCTTGCTTTTATATCTTTATATATTGACTTGGGAGACAATCAATGTCATCCATGATTCACAATGGGGAATATCTTTTTGTGTAAATGCTCCCTGCTGGCAGATGGGACAATACAGTCAATCATTAACTAGTAGTCTTTTTTATTTAGTTCCTTGAATCAGATTTAAATTGATTTCTCTATGGCTCTGATAGATATATCCACATGCCTCCTAGTCTTATCATTGGTCATATCTTTGCACTAAATAAATGAATGGGTTAGTTTCTTAATTTTTTTAAATAGAAAGAATACAAGGCCTATATTTCTGTTTATACATGTATGACCTGTATCATGTAAGACGTTCCACATAACAACTGCTGTGCTCCTTGTGAGGGTGGTGGGGTTGTTCCGTGGGGGAGGGGGGGTTGAGAATGAATGAAAAAAGTTAAAACTGTAGCCAAGATCCCAGCAGGATCACCCAATACATGATGGGTGATCCCAGCAGGATCACCCAATACATGATGGTCATCCCATCTGTGCAGCTAAAGTAAGCAGGCATCTAAGCAAGCAGTAGATGCCGGAAGCAGCTGATCACTTTGATGAGATGGCAAAAGCATCAATTCATTCTGTGTGAGAGAAAGCAATGGTAAAGCATTCCTTTATTTTTACCAGATGACATAAAATGATTGATGATATAATGCCAGATGATAGGCCTATCGGGTCAGATGGCACTCAACATGCTACTGAGGAAGGATCTTCCAGAGTACTAATGATGTTTATGATGTGGCTAGGTTAAAGCCTTAGGGACGTTGCTAAGGTTGCCATACAGGAAAAGAACATCAGAAGATAAAGATAGGATTACAGTAGGAACATGGAACATAGAAACAGGAAAACAGGAAAGCACAACACAATGAAAGATAAAATAAAATGATTATAAACTGACATCTTAGGCATCAGCAAATTGATATGGACTGTGGTGGGGCATTTTTTATCAGATCACACTGTTTATTACTCAGGACACAAAAAACAAAGAATTAGCTATTGTTTTGATAGTTAGAAAACTATAGCAAGAGCACTCTTTGGCTACAATGCAATCAATGACCTATCAATTAGACTTCATGGAAAATCCTTTTATATGATGATCATTCATGTTTATGCTCTAACCACCAATGAAAAGAAGAGGCGGTTGATGAGTTTTATGATCAAGTCCACTTTGAAATCAACACAAGATATGCAGCTTGTGATTGAAGACTGCAATGCCAAAATTGAAAACACCAAAGACGAAAATGTAATTGGATTGTATGGCTTTGGAACCTGAAATGAAGCAGGAAACTGAACATCAATTTCTTCTACTCCAATAATTTCTTCATAGCTAACAAAAATGATGTCTGTATGCCTGGACATCACCAGATGGAGTATGTACAATAAAATTCACTATATTATTGCTAAAAGGGGATGGAGCATCTTAATTATAGCATAAAAGACTTGGCCAAATGCTGACTATGGAACAAATCATGAACTGCTCATGTGCAAGTTAAACTAAGGAAGAAGTAAAGCAGTTAGTTTTCACAATATGATCTTCTACATTTTCAAGGAGAACATCAGGAATTGTTTTGAAGTTCTGAACTTCATTGACAGAGAACCAGAGGAATTATTGAGAATGAAATTAGAGAAGTTGTTAAGGATTAATGTGAAGAGAGACTGCCAAAATGAAGAAACAGAAGAAAGCAAGATTATCAGAACAAACCATGGTGTAGGAGATGACCATGCATCATCAGCCTTGAGTACCTTTGTGCCCACAAGAGATTTAAGTCCAGCTCACCTTGAACTCCATTGATACTTATCTACTGCCAATTTGCTTTGATTGTTAGTAATTCAGATTCTTGTAAAGAGATTAAGCTTGCAATAAACCTTTATATTCATTTGAATTGCCTGGATTCTTGATTTCCTGCACTTGACACATGGAAATTATTAAGAAGAAAACAGAAGCGAAAGCCAATCTTAGAAACTCATTGACAAATATGTATGTTGCAATGCTGCTTTTTTCCAGGGGGTTTCCAAAAAGCAAGAATAATGAGGAACCAGGTGATTCACTTAGTGAGTACAATGACTCAATTATCACATCGCTTAACTACAAAAATTCCTGTCCTAATTGTGGTCATAAGTCAAGGACTTATGACTTGTGGTCATAAGTCAAGGTTCCAAAGCCATACAATCCAATTACATTTTCTTCTTTGGTGTTTTCAACACGTACAACTATTAAAGATGAGGACACTGGGGGTTATATAGTTCCTCTGATGCCATACTGAAATTTTTATTGTCAAACTAAGAATGTGTCTTGAAGATATCAGGGAGGGGGTTGTAAGGATTGCTTAAAATTTACCTCCCCCAAATTAAACTTTTTTACTATAAGAACCTGTAACACTCTGACTACTGATGAAATACAACATGTAGTCTTAGCTTTGACTAACAGTAAAGCATCAGGATTTTATAGATTTCCTACAGAAAAGTATGAAATATTTTTTGAGAATTTCTAAATGTTATGATTTATAAATCAGTTTTTTTGAAGATGGTATTTTATCACTAAACTTATATTAAAAATATACCACAACCAGGCAAGATCATATCTGTGTTCCAAATATTGGACTATCTCACTGATCAATGTAAATATCAAAATTCTAACAAGTGTTATAGAAAATAGATTACAAAAGATGATATCTTCAAGAGTGAAGAATCCTCAAGTTTTATTATAAACAGATATGGATTAAATAACATTTATGTAGCAAATCTGATTGTTTTCAATAAATATGGAGAGGTTCAAGCTACACTTGCACCATTAAATGCTCAGAAATCCTTCCACAAAATTGACAGGTACATGCTCAAAACTCTAATTAACTCTAATTAACTAAATCTCATTAAACCCTAATTAATTACACTTTTGTAAAGAACTTATAAATTAGATCCACACTTTATGATGCATACCCTAAAGTGTAATTTAATTAAATGTTTTCTTCCTCAAAATCTGTGTCCAATGCTAGTCACAGCTTTGAAGTGAACTTTATAATTAGCAGGAATCTTAAACTTATGTTACCTGGCATTATTTGCTAAGATACTCTTTGGGAAAACCATTTCTATTGGCCATTGCATACATTGGAGTTAGGATAAGATTTCCATGAAGTATATGGTTAAATTTAATGGGTGGGTTAGATTTTCATTGAGTTTTTAAGATTCAGAAAATATGAAAATAAATCAAGTTCTACAACATTATTTGAACTAAAGTTTAAGTTTGTTAGAAATAAAGGAAGGAATGCAAAGTTGGTTAATTTGATCAAATTAAAATAGATGTAATGTTATTTCTGGTAACCCTTAATGGACTTTTGCTAACACCAAAACTGACAATAGTTTATGGATTTGTTTATAGATAAGAAATGGCATATGGGATATTACCATTCAACTTATGGTAGAGACTGCTTGTACAGATGAAAGTAATGTTAGGGTTAGTTCCTATGAGAACTCTGGTTAAGTTGAACAGTAAGGTCAATTTTTGGTTGAATTTTTATGATTAGTGGGAATCCTCCCTTAATATTATGTTAATGTTACATTGCCTGCAAAAATCTTTTTTTGGTTAAAGTTTTCTTTTTGTGCTATGGTGAATTTTGAGTTAGAGTCAGGCTATGGTATCTATCAATGGTTTGGGAGGAATCAGTTTTTTGGTGAGTTTTTATCAGTGATAATGTTAGTTCATGTTAGAGTAGCAATAGTCTGACAGGATAATGTTTTAGATCAGGGGTCTTCAAACTTGGCCCTTTTATGACTTGTGACTTCAACTCCCAGAATTCCTCAGCCAGTGTGCCTGGCTAAGAATTCTGGGAGTTGAAGTCCACAAGTCATAAAAGGGCCAAGTTTGAAGACGCCTGTTTTAGATAATACTTTTCTAGCAGAATTCAGTAAAGTAAAATCTCCAGCCCTTGCTTATAGTCCAACAGGATGCTGTGGCTGATGGTGCTAATAGCTGCTGAGAACCATGATGTGTGCATTTTCCCCATCCAGGTCCCAATAATACTCATCCACTACAGGATCACTGCCATTTCCCTCCCATACCCAGGTCTTAACCATGACTGGAAGGGTCCAGATACTTCATTTCCTCTAGTGCTTCCTAAGGATGGGGTTCTTTCTGATCTGGAGGTGCATTTTGTTTTGCCAGGGCAGCACCTGATACAGAAAAGCAAGATAGCGGAGGCTTTTATGTTTTTTTTATTATTTACAGGAAGCTATTTACAACAGGTATATGCAACACAATCTCAGTGATCATCTATCCTCATCAAAACACTCTGCTTCTTATCCCTTTTCTATACTTATTGAAAAAGTGCAAAGAAAAGTAAGGGCTGGGTTTACTCTAGGATGTTTAGCACAGCTTGACTTTCTCTGGTTCTGCTCAGCCAAACATCTGCTGCCTCTCCCTTGGGGAAAGAAAACCTCTCTCAGATTCTTCTGCCCAATCCTTCTCCAGAGACCAGGACTTCACCAACAATCAATAAGCCTCTCCTTCTCTCCCTGGGGGTGAAGATGTTTTAGTGGTAAAACTTTAATGGTTAAATATTTTTATATTTATTTATATTTTATTAAATTTTTATACCGCCCTTCTCCCGAAGGACTCAGGGCGGTGTACAGGGCAATAAATATAAAAATGATGTACAAAAGTTAAAAAACAATTAAATATTATGCCCGAAGATAAACAATAATTAAAAATCATGTTAAAACCCCAACCCTTAACCCATCAAACCAGGCCGGATTGCTCGAATAAATAAGTTTTTAGATCCGCCGGAAGGAGCGAAGGTCGGGGACCATCCGGAGCTCGACCGGCAAGCGGTTCCACAGGTCTGGCGCACCCACAGAGAATGCCCTCCCCCTAGGGGCCACCAATCGACATTCTTTGATCGGAGGCACCCTGAGGAGGCCCTCTCTGTGGGAGCGCACTGGACGGAGGGAAGTTGACGCCGGCCAAAGTAAATGATTAGAGTTGCCTATTTTGTGTTACCATCCATAGCAAAAACATTGATCTTAAATTACATCTGATTCAACAAAAAAATAATTTCAGACACATTGGATTCCACTGAGTTTATTTAGAAAAGGCTTAAGTAAATTACTGTGTTACTGTAGGTGCAATGAGATTACAGTAATGCTTCATTTAAAAATGTTTTTGTACAATTTTCGACAGTTTCTTTTTGGAGGAGGTTATTACATCTATTAACTAAACTTTGAGATAAAATTTAATACTTTCACTTATTCTTTTGAACTATATTCTTATCACACAGAAGCTAATATCAAGACAAAAAAGTGGATTCTCCATGATCTTCTGATAAATAAAAGATTCTGCCTAATTATTCAGTGGCTTACAGAGTCTCAGTATTAGCAACTTACACATTAATCACTTATTTGCACAGAAAGCTATGGATGATTATAATGACATATGACTGCCATGTATTAAAATGCTTTTATAAAATCTTTATATATACATCTATGAATATATGTCCTGTATATTGTTTCTTTTTTCCTTGTTTTTAAGACTTCATTTATTCATTCATTTTCATAATACCCAATGTCTACATTTAACAACAGTTCACCAAAGTTTCATGCTGTGGATTTCTACTGAAATAATTTGAGTTGTAACATAACGTCTACAAGGGGGTAAAAAAATTATATAAGATGATGGGTACAACTGCTCATTTGAAATCCAGCCTCTATTTTTACATACAATACATGTAAAAATTCATAATATTCTTCTTTGGACATATTATTTCCATCTCTCTCAGAAAGACTCTAATCCTGGGAAAGCTGAAAGGAAGGAGAAGAGGATGCTCAATGGCAAAGTGGATGGACTCAGTTATGGTAGTTATGAGCACCACTGGACTCAAAAGAAAAGGTGAGATCTTCTCTATTATGATCTATCTCTATGTGGTTGCTAGGAGTTGAAAAAACTTGAGAGCACATAATTAATCAACATGTAAAAATTGGCTGGGCTTCAATTGTGTGATTCAGCTGCCATCTGGACTTTTTTTTGTCACACATGCATACCCATGGATACTCCTGAGTTGTAATCTTGACAGTAAAAAAGGGTGCCTTGTTGGGGAATGATATTTAGCTTTTTTTAAAAAAAAACTTGCATATAGCATGCTGCTATATAAATGAATTAGATATGAACTGGTGCATGGCTTCAGAAGTAGGTTCCACTAGGTCCAAAAAATTGTATAAGTTCCTTGCTTTAATAACTGCCATTCCATGCTTCTGTAACAAATAGAAAGTATATTTCTTCATTTTATGGGAATTCTGCAGTAAGTTCAGTGGTGGGATTCAGCCAGTTCACACCTCTTCGGCAGAACCGGTAGCTAATTTCTTGTTGCCCAGGCCCAGAATGGACTTCCGGAAGAGGCATCCATACAGCGAACCAGTTGTTCACATATTTGAATCCCACCACTGAGTAAGTTCTATAGTTTGACATACAGTCTCACATTTTTAAAAGGGTCGATCATTCCACATGCCAGTTTTTTATGGATATAATGCTCTGTTTTTTCTTTTTTCTTTACAAACATCACATATTTGAGTACTAAGTGCAATATTTTGCTCCTAAAAAAATGCAGACTTCTTTCCAGTACTGTTTTGAGAATGATTGTGTAATTCTGTATGTATCATGGATATGTGATGGATATGTTTTAATGAAATAATTAAAATAAACAATCCAATTTATCATTCGCTATCTTGTTGTACAATTGTAGGATTCTGTGTGCTTTAATCTTTGGCAGGCCTGGCATCAGAGAGTGACATTCTTGGGCCCCTGCCAATCCCAAATTCCATTATACTGGACTGACTCAATAATTATCTTTTTTTTTGGTTGTTTTAGATTTTATATGCCACATACATCATGAGACCTCTAATCATGATACAATAGAAGAATAAAACCATAAAAACAAGTTAAAACGAAGACTATTATAAATAGATTAAACTATATTGATTACTAGCCTGTCTAAAGAGATATATTTTCAAAGCCTTTTAAAATGCAAACAAAAGGGTTATTCCTCTCAAATCAGCAGGGAGGGCATTTCAAAGAACTGGAGCAGCTATATAAAAAGTTTGACCCCGAGTCACCCAGATGAGACCCTGCTAAGGGAAATCATTTGGAAGAATACATCTTTGGATCAAAACTGCATGGGGCTTTAAAGAAAAATATCAGCACCAACTTTGCCTCTCATCCAGAAACAAACTACCAGCTAATGTTTATTGACAGTGCTGTGTATTGATCTATGAATCTATATTGACAAGAGCAAAGACAAGGATCTTCCTCTGCCCAAGTGGGCAATGATAAGAACTGGATGTAGAGGAGAGAGAGCAAGGTAATGGAATATGGAGAAATGACAAAGCTCGTTTATCATTGCTTCTTCTGAAAAATCTAGATTTGATCTTGGATTTTGCTTCCCCATGCTGAGTTGCAGAGTAAACACTTGCCATTACTTTTTAAAGTGAAAAAGAATGCAGTAAAACTGCAGATGTGTCTGTGTTCACCCAGCTGTATTTTTCCATAAATATTTCCTATCTATTCATTCCATAGCTATTGCCACTCTGCATAAAAGCTACCCATCTTTAATATGAAGTTGAGATTCTGGATGCCTATCATAACATATCTATCTATCTATCTATCTATCTATCTATCTATCTATCTATCTATCTATCTATCTATCTATCTATCTATCTATCTGTCTATCTCTATTTATCTATCTCTATCTCAATCATCTCTCTCTCTCTCTCTCTCTCTCTCTCTCTCTCTCTCGATCATCTCTATATCTATCTATCTATCTATCTATCTATCTATCTATCTATCTATCTATCTATCTATCTATCTATCTACCATCTATCTATTCAATTCCTATAGCCTCCCAACTCAACCAGGTGACTCTGGGCAGCTTACAATTCTAAAATAATTTAAAAGTCATTAAAGCAGTACAAACAACCAAAAAAATAAATAAGCATAAACAGCAGCTGTGATGATAGTAGTAAAGCCAAGTAATGGAGCTTCACATACTGTATTCCAAGCTCCAGGTCTGGGTACATAGCATGTTTTTAAAGCTTTGCAAAAAGCCAACAGGTTGGGGCTATCTAATCTCTGAAGGGAGAATATTCCAGAGGGCAAGAGCTACAATAGAAAAAGCCCTTCTTCTCCCCCCAGTCAACACTCTTTGGCTGACAGGATCTGCACATGCCCAATCTGATTGGATCTGATTGGACAGGTAGAAACTCTTGGAAAAAGATACTCCCTCAGATAATCTGATCCCAAGCAATGTAGACACTGTACATCCTTTCAGGAATCAAATTGTTTTAGGTATCTAAGAATAAAAAAAGGCCCAGAAAACAGTGTTCAGATGAAGGAGAAACTTTCAAAGTTTTTGAATGGATGTTCTATAATAGGATAATAAAATAGATCAGGATGCGTAGAAGCATTAACATACAGTTCTTGCTTTGCCAGAAGAGCCACTAATGTTACTATTAATTTTGGTAGCTATCAGAAACATATATTGTATTCCTTGGTCTGAGCTTGATAATATCACCTGAGCTTCAGGTGATATTATGACCTGAATTACCTACTATTAGTCCATAGGTCTGCATCTCACACCTAACAAAGTTCAAGTATGGGTTCATTTTAACTCTCCAAAAATAGTCCATATCAATTAAGACTGAGTTGAAGAAATTCCATTATTTTCCAACTATGACTGTGTATTTTGACAAACATATCCACTTTTTTATGCATGTGCAATATTTTGTTACTTAAAATATTTACCATCTTATATATTTGTTGAATACTGGAAAATATCCAATTTCCTGCACCAGTGTTCTGCACAGGGGAGATCACATTTGGAATACCATGTCCAGTTCTGGTCACCAGGACACAAAAAAGATGTTGAGACTCTAGAAAGAGTGCAGAGAAGATCAACAAAAATGATTAGGGGTCTGGAAGCTAAAACATGTGATGATCAGTTGTAGAAACCGAATATAACAAAGGGAAGGACTGGGGTAACATTATAGCAGTCTTCAATATTTGAGAAGCTGTCTCAAAGAAGAGGGCCAATCTATTCTCAAGAGTACCTGAAGGCAAGACAAAAAGTAGCAGAAAGAAACATATCAAAGAAAAATTCATTATAGACCTAACATTGAGAACAATGAATCAATGGAACAATTGCCTTCAGAAGTTGTAGGAACTCTGTCACTGGAGGTTTTTAAGAAGAGATGGGGCATCAATTTGTCTGAATGGTATAGGTTTCATCCTGAGGCAGGGGATTGGACTAGAAGTTACCTTACAACTCTGTTCTTCTATAGGTATCTTGCTATAAAATGATGTATATTTTCTGCAGGACTGGAAGATATGGTTCAGTTATCTCCTTGGCATTGTTCAAGTCCATTCAGCATATTGAGATGAAGCTTTAGATTGAGTTGTCATAACAAGCTAAAAGAAAAGTTCTTTGTACTCATTTTGTACAACATTTCTGAGATTTGTCTTGTATTCAATGAAATTTTGGTATTCCTCTCACAAAATGGGGTCCTCATTGATCAGAGCCACCTTCTGCATAATTTCACTCTCCAGTGAACCATGCATGAGAGATGCAATGGAAAATCATTAACAAAAGTCTGCACTATTCAAGATCTTTTAGCAATTGGCGATGACTAAAGCATCCACAGTAAAGTGATTTTTCAGCAGTTCTATTTTCATCTCAATAGATTTGTTTACTTGTAGTCAGGGTTTGTCTTAGGACAAATATTGTTCTCTGGGTAAGCAACATGTTTGGTGCCCCTGTGGTCTATTTTACATTGTTGTCAAATTGGGCAAAACTGCTGAATCTATCAGAGTAAAGCAGTTTTCTGCTGGATTTCATTCAAAGTCGGTAACATTCAAGTGGAAATGAAAAGAGGAGCATCTTTAATGGCTTATTTTCCTTGCATACTAAACAACTTAAAGATGTTGCAAAAAAAAAGATTACAACACTAATTTTGGATTGATTTTTCATCCAGCTCTTGGAAGATACTCTTTTCAGCAAACGCTGTCCTTGAGTTCAGAATTCAGAAAAAGAACCAAATTTGCCAATCTGTCAAATAATTCCTATCTTTGAACGGATATCTGTAGGCCTGGAATAATACTTAATAGAGACCATTTCTAAAACTTGATATGAGAGATTAAATACACAGTTCTTAGATCTGATTGATCAAATGAAACAACAGAGCTTCTTTGCTTTAATTTCTTCTTTGAAAATAGGAAGAAAGAAACTCTTTCTGTGTGTGACACACAATACACAGTATTATGTAGTGTGAGAAAGAATTAAATCCAAATATGTGTGGTACAATTCTATAACAGAGTAAGTGAAGCTGTTTTGCTACTACAGAAATGTTAAAAGCATTTTATAAACAAGTAGGATTAATAAATAAATAGTTCATATTTACTCAAAAGCAAAGAAAGAATCTTAAACAGAACTTGTTAAAAAGTATATTGTATTTTCTTGTAATTCTCTATTACGTTTTTAAACCATTCTTTGCTTGTTTAGTTATAGAAACAATACACATGTACACATACATTCAGTAATCCTTAAAAACATGGTACATAACTTAATTCAGAGATGAAATTTAGAGATGAACCAATAAACTGTTTTTTGGCGGGGGTAGGATGCTTTGAAGTCAGTGTTGATTCCTGGCAATTGCCTGGACAAGACCCTGCAGTTTTCTTGGCAAAATTTCAGAAGTGGCTTGCCACTGCTTCTTTCCTAGGGCTAAGAGAGAGTGACTGGCCCAAAGTCACCCAGATGGTTTTATGTTTAAGGCATAAAACCTTAAACTGTTTACGTCACAGTCTCTAGCCTAGTAGCTTAACAAGTACAACACAATGGGTCCAATAAACTTTGTTGTTGTTGTTAGTTGCGAAGTCGTGTCCGACCCATCGCGACCCTATGGACAATGTTCCTCCAGGCCTTCCTGTCCTCTGCCATCCTCTGGAGTCCATCTAGGCTCACGCCTACTGCTTCAGTGACTCCATCCAGCCACCTCATCCTCTGTCGTCCCCTTCTTCTCTTGCCCTCAATCTTTCCCAGCATTAGGCTCTTCTCCAGTGAGTCCTTCCTTCTCATTAGGTGGCCAAAGTATTTGAGTTTTAGCTTAAGGATCTGGCCTTCTAAAGAGCAGTCAGGGTTGATCTCCTCTAGGACTGACCGGTTTGATCGCCTTGCAGTCCAAGGGACTCGCAGGAGTCTTCTCCAGCACCATAGTTCAAAGGCTTCAATTCTTTGGCGCTCAGCCTTTCTTATGGTCCAGCTTTCACTGCCATACATTGCAACTGGGAAGACCATAGCCTTGACTATACGCACTTTTGTTGACAGGGTGATGTCTCTGCTTTTTAGTGTGCTGTCTAGATTTGCCATGGCTCTCCTCCCAAGGAGCAAGCGTCTTTTAATTTCTTGGCTACAGTCCCCATCTGCGGTGATCTTGGAGCCCAGGAAAATAAAATCTGTCACTACCTCCATTTCTTCCCCATCTATTTGCCAGGAATTGAGAGGGCCAGATGCCATGATCTTGGTTTTCTTAATGTTTAGTTTCAACCCAAGTTTTGCACTCTCCTTCTTCACCCGCAACAAGAGGCTCTTTAGTTCTTCTTCACTTTCTGCCATTAGAGTGGTATCATCTGCATATCTTAGGTTGTTGATGTTTCTTCCGGCAATCTTAATTCCAACTTTTGATTCATCTAGCCCTGCCTTTCTCATGATGTGCTCTGCATATAAGTTAAATAGGCAAGGCGACAGTATACAGCCTTGCCGGACTCCTTTCCCAATTTTGAACCAATCAGTGGTTCCGTGTCCAGTTCTCACTGTTGCTTCTTGGCCCGCATATAGATTTCTCAAGAGACAAATAAGATGGTCTGGTATGCCCATCTCTTTAAGGACTTGCCAGAGTTTGTTATGATCCACACAATCAAAGGCTTTAGCATAGTCAATGAAGCAGAAGTAGATGTTTTTCTGGAACTCTCTAGCTTTCTCCATGATCCAGCGTATGTTAGCAATTTGATCTCTAGTTCCTCTGCCTCTTCGAAATCCTGCCTGTACTTCTGGTAGTTCTCGATCCACATACTGCTGGAGTCTAGCTTGTAGAATTTTAAGCATAACTTTACTAGCATGAGAAATGAGTGCAATGGTGCGATAGTTTGAACATTCTTTGGCACTGCCTTTCTTTGGAATTGGAATGTAAACTGATCTTTTCCAATCCTGTGGCCACTGTTGAGTTTTCCAAATTTGCTGGCAAATTGAGTGTAGCACTTTTACTGCATCGTCTTTTAAGATTTTGAATAGCTCAGCTGGAATACTGTCACCTCCACTAGCTTTGTTGTTGCTCAGCTTTTCTAAGGCCCACTTTACTTCACATTCTAGGATGTCTGGCTCGAGGTCAGTGACCACCTCATTGTGATTATCAGGGACGTTAAGCTCATTCTTGTATAGTTCTTCTGTGTAATTTTGCCACCTCTTCTTAATCTCTTCTGCCTCTGTTAGGTCCCTGCCATTTTGGTCCTTTATCATGCCCATTTTTGCATGAAACGTTCCTTTCATCTCTCCAATTTTCTTGAAAAGATCTCTGGTCCTCCCTATTCTATTGTTTTCTTCTATTTCTTTGCATTGTTCATTTAAGAAGGCATTCTTATCTCTTCTAGCTATTCTTTGGAATTCTGCATTTAATTGGGAATATCTTTCTTTTTCTCCCTTGCCTTTCGCTTCCCTCCTTTCCTCAGCTATTTGCAAAGCTTCCTCAGACAGCCATTTTGCTTTCTTGCATTTCTTTTTCTTTGGGATGGTTTTGGTTGCTACCCGTTGTACAATGTTGCGAACCTCTGTCCATAGTTCTTCAGGCACTCTGTCTATCAGATCTAATTCCTTAAATCTATTTGTCACCTCTACTGTATATTCAACAGGGATATGATTTAATTCATACCTGACTGGCCTAGCGCTTTTCCCTACTTTCTTTAATTTAAGCCTAAACTTTGCAACAAGAAGCTCATGGTCTGAGCCACAGTCAGCTCCTGGTCTTGTTTTTACTGACTGTATAGAGCTTCTCCATCTTTGGCTGCAGAGCATATAGTCAATCTGATTTCTGTGTTGACCGTCTGGTGATGTCCATGTGTAAAGCCGTCTCTTGGGTTGTTGGAAAAGAGTGTTTGCTATGACCATCGTATTCTCTTGACAGAATTCTATCAGCCTGTGCCCTGCTTCATTTTGCACTCCAAGGCCAAACTTGCCTGTTATTCCAGTTATCTTTTGGCTTCCTACTTTAGCATTCCAATCCCCCATGATGATAAGAACATCATTTTTGGGTGTTAGTTCTATAAGGTGCTGTAGGGCTTCGTAGAACCGGTCAATTTCATCCTCTTCAGCACCGGTGGTTGGGGCATAGACTTGGACTACTGTGATATTGAATGGTTTGCCTTGGATTCGAACTGAGATCATTCTGTCATTTTGAGGATTGTATCCCAGTATTGCTTTTCCTACTCTTTTATTGACTGTGAAGGCTACTCCATTTCTTCTGAGGGATTCTTGTCCGCAGTAGTATACCTGATGGTCATCTGAATTAAATTCACCCATTCCTGTCCATTTTAGTTCGCTAATACCTAAGATGTCAATGTTTAGTCTTGTCATCTCTTGTTTGACCACGTCCAGCTTTCCTTGATTCATGGATCTTACATTCCAGGTTCCTATGGAGAAAAAATCTTTACAGCATCGGACTTTCCTTTCACCACCAGACATATCCACAGCTGAGCGTCCTTTCGGCTTTGGCCCAGTCGCTTCATTCTTTCTGGCGCTGCTAGTACTAGCCCTCTGCTCTTCCCCAGTAGCATATTGGACGCCTTCCAACCTGAGGGGCTCATATTCCAGCGTCATATCGTTTTGCCTTTTGGTACTGTCCATAGGGTTTTCATGGCAAAGATACTGGAGTGGTTTGCCATTTCCTTCTCCAGTGGATCACGTTTTGTCAGAACTCTCTGCTATGACCTTTCCGTCTTGGGTGGCCCTGCACGGCATAGCTCATAGCTTCATTGAATTACGCAAGCCCCTTCGCCACGACAAGGCAGTAATCCATGAAGGGGCCAATAAACTTTAGTGACCCTTTAACCTTCAAAAATTTTGCTGACAGTAGCTTCCAATAGCACTTCATTGCCACCACTTTGCTCGTATACTGCTTTCTGGGAGGAAGTATGACTGCTTCCAATAGCCATTACTGTTGAAGGGGTAAGGTAGATTCCTTAAGTCATGCTCTACTCATATTCCCCAACTTGTTCCTATAGAACAGAGGAACTCTGGCTTGGTGGCTGTCTTCATAGAAACTTGGGGGGTGGGTGTTTCTATGCGATCAGGCACATCAAATACTATGAACGTAAATTAGATGAGGGGAAAATCTATTTCCTTTTTTTAAATTTCATTTTGATATATTGCAGGATTGAGGGATTCTTGATGTTTAAACTAGAGTACCTCAGGATGTGATCCCAACTGTGTGTTCTTTACATTTTCCCATTAGTAAGTAGAGATACATTCATTGGTTTGCATGTTTTCTCGCAGCTACCTGGACAAGTCCCTGCGTGTTTTCAGTGCTTCAAGGCCAAGAGAGGTGAAAATAACCCTAGGTCAGCATCTGATTGCTTTTCAGCCATTGAGGAAGGGAAATGATGGTAGTATGAAATGACTTAACTGATTAATTGCTGGGAATCTGGCTTTTTTTTTTCAGCTTGCCTCTCCTCTCTGTCAAAATATATGATATGAAATAATGAACTGGGATGCAGGAAAGATGCTTGACTGTGGAAAGGGAGAAACAGGCCCTAAAACAATGAACAAGTTTACTTCCAAGTAACATAAGCAGGGTAACCTTAACTAAGACTATCAGACATTTTTGACAGGCAAAGATAATCTATAAGGTCTCATAGATGACATATTTTCAAAGGTTATATGCCACTTACTTTCATCCCAGGCTTTTTAACCTCATGAAATTAAATTAAAAAGTATGATACATGAAAGGTGAAACATGTGCACACATTTTAAGGACAGTTTGACATATGACTTACTTATCCAACATGGAAGGATGGGCCACAAATAATGCTTGGCAATCTGCAAAGATGAAAATAAAAGGGAAGAATTGGGGAAGTTTTTCAAACTGCTTCTGCCAATCAAAATTATTGGGTAGGGTGGGAGGATGGGTATGGATGCAGAGATCATGTGTTGGAGAAGTTAAGGGCTTTGTGTAATGTTACAGGTGATTTATATTTTGAAAAGATATTGCCCAAATGAATATATACTCATTTATTGGAAGAAAAACTGCCATAAGCACCAAATGGGTTAGCTTTTTAATGGTGGATCAGGCATTTGATATGCACTTCAGAAACATTCCAAGAGTTTAAATCTTATAGCACTTAAAGGATTACCAAAGTTATTATAACAGAAGCTTTTGTTGATGACAGTCCATTTTGTATATTTAATGATGTGACATGATAGCAGTGTTCCATGATCTCAGGGGCTGCCACAAAGAAGAGGGAGTCAAGCTATTCTCCAAAGCGCCCAAAGGCAGGACAAGAAGCAACGGATGGAAACTAGTCAAGGAGAGAAGCAACCTAGAACTAAGGAGAAACTTCCTGACAGTTAGAACAATTAACCAGTGGAACAACCTGCCTCCAGAAGCTGTGAATGCTCCAACACTGGAAATTTTTAAGAAGAGACTGGACAGCCATTTGTCTGAAATGGTATAGGGTTTCCTGCCTGAGCAGGGGGTTGGACTAGATGACCTCTAAGGTCCCTTCCAACTTTACTATTATGATTATGATTAAAACTCATACCATAATATGTGTGTGTGTGTGTGTGTGGATTTTTAAAGTGTTACAACTTCTTAGTCTCATTTCAGGATTTACCTGGATGTGATGAGGGCTCAAATTGGGGAGAAAATAGGCCTATATCTGTAACCCTACATCTCACCAACCCTCATTGGTTCAGTTACTATAATGGACTCAGAAGGAACCCTGCCTTGTTTCTAGGGCTGTAAAAGCAACAGAGGAGAAATGTACTTTCAGACTTGCAAGGTTCTATCAATGAGGACTTACAATGAAATAGAGCTAGCTCTTCTGGATGTGTTTCCCGTCTGGTCTACCACATGAGGCTGACAGTTGCATTTAAGTGCATTCTCTATCTCTCTCATTTACAGTCAAAAACCAAACAAGAAATAAGGGACAAAGTATGCAGCTATATATTCTGTTTTCTTTCTTTCCTGAGCTTTCTATACAAGTGTGTGTGGGGGGGAAGCTGAACTGGGATTCATTGATGAGAATTCCTGTGCCAGTATTAAATTATTAGACTAGCATGGAAATGCCAAACTTAGGCTAAGAATGTTTTGTTGTTGTTAGTTGCGAAGTCGTATCCGACCCATCGCGACCCCATGGACAACGTTCCTCCAGGCTTTCCTGTCCTCTACCATCTTCTGGAGTCCATTTAAGCTCACGCCTACTGCTTCAGTGACTCCATCCAGCCACCTCATTCTCTGTCATCCCCTTCTTCTATTGCCCTCGATCTTTCCCAGCATTAGGCTCTTCTCCAGTGAGTCCTTCCTTCTCATTAGGTGGCCAAAGTATTTGAGTTTTAGCTTCAGGATCTGGCCTTCTAAAGAGCAGTCAGGGTTGATCTCCTCTAGGACTGACCGGTTTGATCGCCTTGCAGTCCAAGGAACTCGCAGGAGTCTTCTCCAGCACCATAGTTCAAAGGCTATTATGTATCCATGTGTTTTAGAGTAAATTAAACTTTCTTATTTTTTCCCTTTTTTTAACAGTACCAAAAGGAAAAAATAAGAATGTTTAATTTACTCTAAAACACACGGATACATAATATTTCAAAGCTACTGAATTTTAGGTGGAGGAATATACTGTAGTTTGAACAGAATAATTTATTTTCTAACCATGGGTGCCATTTTCTTGAAAACACTACATTCTTGCCTTGTGTTAATTAGTCTACTATCAAATTCTATCAATTTAAACCATGAGAAATAGAAACACATAGTATTTGAAAAAGGGTTACCTTTAAATTTTTTTTTCTTCATAGGGCAGCAACTCATTGTCAGAAATAGCATGCCATAAGAAAAAGATGAATTAGTTTCAGAAAGAGATCTATCAAAAAGATTATCTTCAGACAAAAAAAAAATCTTTGGCCAAAGAAAATATTCTTAGGACTATTGTAACAGATGGGATCAATATAGAATTGCTGTCTACAATTTTGTGCAAAAATATTAGCCTAGACTAAGAAAAAAAAATAACTGACCAAGTATATCCCAGGTTTTATTAGAAGCACAATAATTGTGAAGTTAATAAAAATTAAGATCAATTTTACATGGAATAAAAGTTCTACACAAGTTTCTGTAGAAGAGCCTTAATAATCCTTATGCTGCTATCTTAAGCTATAAGAACTCAAGAAAAAGAATACTGCTGGATGAGACAAAACAGTATTGATTTTTAACACAATATAAAGGACAGTGTAGATGTTGCCAGTACGAGCTAGAGAAATCTCATTCTTTGTTGAATTCTGCTCTGTATGAAATCAACCCATGTCTTAAAATAACTAGTAAAAAGCACACTTGAATCTGTGCTAAAACATACTTGCCTCTGCCCTTTTGAACCATTTGTATGCAATTCTTACTATTTTCCAGTCTTCAGATATGCTCTTCAGTTCCCTTGATAAACAATACAAATTTAACAAAAATATCATGGAAGGTAGAAGGAAAAAGATTAACTAGGTAGATCCACTTCCTGTGTTGCTCAGCTGTGAAGTATTCATTGCTCAAATGGGGCAAATTCCTTTTGGCACATAACATCTCCCAAAAGGAAACTAAAGAGCTAAATCAGAACCACATGAAAAACAAATCAAAAAGCAAATTCAAAACTTCAATAAAGCCCAAGAAGGGCATTCACAGTCAGTCTGCTGGAACCAAAAACACATTGAAATAAAATAATTCAACCTGTTTCTAGAATTGGGGGACTTTGTGTACTTCCAAAAGGAGAACATTCCATAAAGTGAGACTAATGGAGAAGCAACCCACCATCTCACCTTTGTCCTCTGACCTTCACAAAGGGAAGGAACTTTCAACAGATCTTCCTTGGGTGACTGGACTAGACAGGAGGAGTCTGTTGCTACTGCTGTGCATTTAGGGCTCTCAAGATAATGACCAACACTTTGAGTCAGAAGCCTATTGGTATCCAATGCAGTAGCATTAATATAGATTTAATCCATATTAACAGAGTTGTTCTGCCCATAATATTCACACCATATTTGTATCAACTGCAGATTCTGGGTTGTCTCTAAAGGCAGCTCCACACAAAACATATTGTAGTAGGCCAGCTGAATGATGATCAAAGCATGAGTTACTAAGTTGATGAGTATTATTTTCTTTCATTTTTATATGTGTTGTTTTTATGAGAATCTCTGTCACTATATGACATTTAATGTTGGGCTTGGTATGTTGATTTATTTATTTGTGTACAATATTTGGCTTTCTGTCGTCTTTTTGTTTGCCTTCATTTTTTTACCTCAATTAAATTATGCTTAAGCAGAAAATATTCTTTACCAAAAAAAGAAGCGTTTGCAGATAACCCAGCATGCCTCCCAGCTAAAAGATAAAGTCTGTGCTCTTCCAGAAAAAATATAGCATCCAGATTGTATGGTGCCTTTAAACTAGATATTTCTTATTAACAAAATATGACAACTGCCAAATGTAACACATCAGGAAATTAAAAAAAAAGAAATGGCTTTGAGTTTTATAAAGAACACAGAGAGAAAAAGAAATGGGCAATTTTGCATAACCACCAATTGGTGAAATTCTTGGTGATTCACAAACTATGTCATCCACTAGACTTCCAGAATAGTAATTACTCAACTTTCAGCGGAACTAAACATTCATAGCTTCTAATAAGCATTAAGAGAGAAAGAGACAGACAGACAGACAGATGTGGGATGTTAATGAAATAACACTAAGGGACAACCATGAAAGTATCAAGCTTGTGAAAATATCAGAGATTGTGCGTGAATGATCTTAATCAGTTCTTGAATGATACCTTCACAACTTTTGGTTCATCGCCATCATAGCAAGTATGTAAGTCTGAACTCTGGGTCTGATAAAAATATTTTCTGAGTCATCTATAAGATAGATGTTTGTTTGTTTTTTAAGTTGCTCCGCCCACCCTAGTTCATGATAGAGTTTAGTCCTGCATTCGTCACAAAGCACTTATCTCTCTTCAAGTGCCTCTCCATGTCCTTCATGGATTGCATAAAAGCTTAAATTATCTCCGGCTGAAGGAAAAAGTGGGCACATTTCCTGTTTTGAAAGGGATTGCTACTGCTTTAGTTTATGCTGAATAGTTACACTTGACTATGCTGAGCTAACTTTCAGTAATTTGTTCAATTATCCAGAAGAAGGATGCTCAGATGCAGTCTTAACAATTTGCCAAATTATCAAGGGAAGGAAAAAAAACTATAATAAAGCAACATTGGCTGAAAAACAAATCTAATTCTTTGTTGTCTTAAAAAGATTACTCCTTACACCATTACAAAGAAATAGCCAGAAGCCATCAATCTCAATCCATAAGCCTCTAATAACTAGCTATACCATGCAGTACTGTGGCTATGCCGTGTAGAAGTCAAAAGCCAAAAAGGCAGCCAGAAATGCAATTTTAGGAACACAGAAAGTGGTTAATAGGGCACCTAAGAGGCCACCATTTGCTTCATTCAACCATAGAGTCAATATAATTTGCCCTGTCCAGAGAATTTTTGGTTAGGGCTACCAAGGAAGCCTCTGAAATGAAAGGAAATGAAAGCAGTGAGAGAATTGGAGGGGGAGGGAGCTGCATTGCTTTGTGAAGCTTCTTTGAAAAGGTATTTTCCAAAAAATAAAATTAGTGAAGTAAAACACTCCAATAAAGTTTTACACAGACCAACAACCTAACAGTGAGTCAGAATAAGCCTATCCAGTCCATACTGGGCAATTGATTGGCAACCCCTTAGGATTTCAGACATAACTTTTGGTCCCTAAGACAAATTAGATTGAATCTGGTATTTACTACTTGAAAAATGTATGCTTTAACAGCTGGCTGATTCCAATATGTAACATGGGTACTTCACGTAACTCAGCACCAAATGTTCTGATTGTCTAGAATGCACCTACTGTAACTATATTCTGGCCAAGACACAGCACCCTGTCTAGAACAGGAATTGCTTAATGAAATTCCAAATATTCATTTCTAAAAAATGTGATTTCTTAGGTTATTCTGGAACATGATAGACTTGTTCCAAAACAAAACATGACACTCCATCTTTAGAATGGTGAGTTTTTCACTTTTCCACTGTGGTCTTAAAAAGTGCTGTTTTAGAGATATAAATTTTCTTGAATATTAAAACCGTGGGAAACACTTATTTGTTCTTTTTTTCCAGAAGGGAATTGAAATTTTTGGGGAAAAATGAAATATATCCAATACTTATTTTTACACTGATCTAAGTTCACTTTGTTAACTTAAGAAGCTATGATACAATATAGATAGAGTATACAATGTGCCTGTGTGCTATGTGTGTATATGTTGGAATTCATTGTTGGAATGTATTTCTATGGAACAACTACAGTAGTATTTAGCCAGTAGATGGCAGTATTTACAAGTTTGAATCTCTGATGTATACCCAGGCATGTCAAACTCATGACGTCATGTGACATCGAGCGACATATCGGGACTTTTTCCCCATTGCCGCCAATGGGGTGGTGCGGTTTCCCTGTGACGCATCCGGCCCGTGGGCCAGCAGTTTGACATGCCTGCTCTATGCTCATTTGTTCTGAGTAGAATTTCCTGTTTCCTGTTACAGTTAAATAGTTGAGCAGTAAAGCACATGGTGACTGTACTCTTTGTTTGCCCTCTGTGGTGGGCAGAATTTCTAACAGTATATCCTGATTTAGACAAATGATTATCCTACCCAAATCCTATGGAGAATGTGATAGTAGAAAAGTGCAATGGTGGGAGCAGGCAGCTGCTACGATCATCCAAGACATATGCCCACCAAGAGGACCACATCTCCCAGCATCCTCATGATCATGTGATCAAATTTGAGTGCTTGGCAACTGATTCATATTTATGACAGTTGCACCATTTGTAACCTTCTCAGCCAGCTTCTGACAAGCAAAGTCAATGGGAGAAGCCAGATTTGCTTAACGACCACTTGATTCATTTAACAATGGCAGTGATTTGCTTAACAACTGGGGCAAAAAGAGTCGGCAAAGCTCACTTAACAACTGCCTTGCTTAGGAACAGAAATTTTGGGCTCTATTGTGGTATTAAGTCGAGGACTACCTGTATTAGAATACTTTTTGCTTTATCTACTGTTTTTGTCTTCCTTTGTGTGCTAAATGTGCTTTTTCAGATCAGCAATTTCCTCACTGCCATCATCTTCCATGATTCACTTATTGTCACAACATCTTCAAATACATAGCTTTTCTTGGTATCCAATAATGGCTTTGTAAAAAAAACGAGCCAGAGAACTAAGCTCAGAATTATGGGAAACGAGACACAATAGGAGCTTCCATGTTTAGCTGCTTCTGTCAGTAGGAGAAAATAAGAAAGAACAATCAAAGCTTTCTTTTTCTTGGTAACCCAGTATTCTAAGAAATTGCTGGCTTCAGTGGCATAAAAAGACAGTTTTCATCATAAAGCTATTGTTCTGCTTTCTTTTAAAAATATAAGGAGGGAAAGACACAAAACCACAAAGATTTGATTTTCATCCTTAGGCACATAGGAAACAGATTAAGGAGAAATGAAACTCAATAGAAAGAGATATGAACACAATTACTGTTTGCTCTTCACAATTTTTTTTAAAGCAGCAACAGCAGCAACAGTTTAAAAAAAATACTAAAAGGTCATCTCCTACCTCTTTTCTACACTGTGGCATGACTCAGAAAACTAAGTTACTGTGGAGATTTCATTGAAACCTGAATGGTGACTTTGGCATTAATAACATCTAGAGTTTGATTCAGTTTTGTTGCATGATATGCACAGAAGAAAAAGGAAAAAGAATTAAATATTTTGAGTGCATTTGCAAAAACTGATTTCATCATATATGAATATGAACTACATTATATATAAACTACACTACCAATTCAACAAAGCCAGGTTTAAAATCCAAACTCACTACAATATATGAGGAAAACTCGGGGGGGAAAAGCTCATGTGTAAGTGCTCTCGATTTCCTCAGATATTCATGATATTACACCTCTCAAAACCTGGATATGTCATCTAATCTGGGGATCTCAAGGAAAATCTTGAGGTGGCTCCCTTGCTGATTTAATCTCTTGTACATCTTATGTTTTTTTAGCTTTTTAATTCAACTGGTTTTGACATGTTTATTGTTTTTATATTTTTTGCTATATGCCTCTCGGACACATATCTTGTGTGATAGGCAGCCATATAAATTTTAGATATATAATAGAGATGGAGGTGGAGGTGGAGGTGGAGGGAGGGAGAGAGGGAGAGAAAGAGAGAGGGAGAGGGAGAGGGAAAATAACATTACTGCAGAAGATCATAAAAAGCCATATTGTTCTACAGTGAGTTTCTGATTGAGGATTCATTTTTTCATGGCATCCCTCCCTCTAGATATTAATTTATTTCAAGATCTGTCATGTACTGAAAAGTTCAGGAGGCCTCCCCACAAGCAAACAAACAAAACTGTCAAATTTGCTCCAACTTTTCTATCATGAACAAATTTACCAACTCATGCCCAGGAATTGAACTGCATCATCTACATTTTGTGCAGCTACTTCTGTGTAAGTACACAGAGATTATTATCAGTTGCCCCCTTTCATCAACTGCCACTCTGATTCTAGACTTCACACAATAATTTACAACGATTGTGTAATGTTAATCCAGAGTCATAGTTCATGATTTTAAACTAGATGCTACAAGAATTGTAGTATGATCTAAGGCTGTTATTGTTTTCCAGCAGAATAAGATTTAAAACGGGAGTACAAGCCTCTAGTCTAGGTGAAAGATGGATACCAAATTCTTTCTAATGTTATATATCTAGTATTTTTCATCACTGGCCACTCAGGGGCTGAGGCTGGGGCTATTAAAAGTTGTGCTTTATATGGTATAGTGCTTAAGGTATCAGTCTGGTACGCTAGGAGACTGGGAATTCTAGTCCCAATTTAGGAACAAAGCCTAAAGCCTTGGACTAATAACCTTTGCAGCCCTAGGAAGCATGAAATGGCAAACTGCTTCTGAAATATTGCCAAGAAAATTATAGGGACTTGCCCAGGCAGTCGCCAGCTATCAGCAATGATGACAAGGCAAAAACAAACAAACAAACAAAAAGCTAGAGGGTAACAAATTCCTCAGTCTCTGCTCTGAATCAAAGTTGGATGTTTTTCAGATCGAATGTTGATTTTTGTCTTTGGTCATGAGGAATCATTATTATTTGATTATATATTTTTCCATTATGTGTAATATTCAGATTCACAACTAAATAGTATAATAATATTACCTATGTAAACATGTGACTTTTGATGGTGGGTTCATATTATGATGTTGTGCTGATACCATCAACTAATCCAAAATCTCATACCTTGGCAGTGGGTTGTCTAGAAATCGGTAACTTTTTGCACAATTCCCACACAGGTTGTTGGTGTTGCCGCTACTATTGGCATTGTTATTCCTAGTATTATTATTTCAATTTCTTTTTCTTTGATTTTATATTTGCTACTTAATCTACTGCTATTTTTTTACCCGTTTTTATCTAATTTCTTATTCTTTTGGCCTATGATTGTAAATGTAATCAATAAATAAAGAGCTGTACAAATTGTAAAACCTCTGGTAAACATATAGATAGTCCTTGCTTAGAGACTACTTCATTTAGTGATTGTTCACAGTTACAACAGTGATAAAAAATAACCTTACAACCAGTCATAACTTTTATGAATTTTGCAGGTTTGTAAAGCAAAGGGCTTTGAACTATGGTGCTGGAGAAGACTCCTGCGAGTCCCTTGGACTGCAAGGCGATCAAACCGGTCAGTCCTAGAGGAGATCAACTCTGACTGCTCTTTAGAAGGCCAGATCCTGAAGCTGAAACTCAAATACTTTGGCCACCTAATGAGAAGGAAGGACTCACTGGAGAAGAGCCTAATGCTGGGAAAGATTGAGGGCAATAGAAGAAAGGGACGACAGAGAATGAGGTGGCTGGATGGAGTCACTGAAGCAGTAGGCGTGAGCTTAAATGGACTCCAGAAGATGGTAGAGGACAGGAAGGCCTGGAGGAACGTTGTCCATGGGGTCACGATGGGTCGGACACGACTTTGCAGCTAACAACAACAAAGCAAAGGAAAGCTGAGGTAAGACCATAAGCACCATTGTGGTTTTACTTAGGGACTGCTCGGCTTAATGACTGAATTTCTGGTCCCAATTGTGGTTCCTAAATGAGGACTAACTGTATTTTCAGACCTGTGGAAAGTCTTACTGAATGCAAGTAGGGGCTGAAAGAAATCACTATGAAGGTAGGAAGGACAAAGTCACAAGAAAATGTCTTCTGCATTATCCTAATGGCCCCTGGAACTATCATTCTGACAATTAGACCATTATACAGTTTACATTAATAGAACCATTACGTATGCAAAAAATTATGATAACCATAATTTAAGAACAGATTTGCACAACTTGTCTTGACACTTGACTAAAGTCATCTACCTACGATTCCTGGTTATGAAAAATGTGCACCCTAAATCCTATAAATTGTATAGGATTTCTCTTTACCAGAATGTGTGTATCCTGCAACATTATCTTGAGACCCATATATTTGCCTTCATCCAAGAAAATTGTACAGACCAATAGAACCCAATGTTCATATCTAAAGTACAGTTAATAATTTCTTTCGTTCCTTTCTGTAAAGGATACTTACATGAAGCTCTAGGTGCTCTTGCCAGTTCCCATTGAATATAAACCTCATGAGTTTCTCTGACAACATATACCTAAGGGTTTCAATGTTCCATTCCTTATTTCAACCTTTCTTTTCTTTTATATTTTAGTCTGAGGAGAATAATTTATTTCTTTTTAAACTGAAGATGATGTGGGGGGGTTTTCTCCCAACCTCTGATCTTGTGGTTTCCCTTGTTCCACTTTGGTTGTTATACAGTATATTGTTTTGTTGATATGAAATTGTATTTCACTTATCTTCCATTCAATTTTGTTCCTCTGATGAATCATTTCATGTAACATTGATATAACTGTAAATATTGGCTATATAAGTTCTTACTCAAAAATTCTTTATATAATATGCTGACAAGTAAAGACTGTTTTAGTTATTTAACAGGAATGTTCATTATTCACTTTTACGGAAAACTGTTTTCACACAACTATTTTTCTTTCGTCAAACATTGTCATTATTTGTATGATTTTTTCCCCTGTAAGGATTGTATTCAACTATGTGTGTCTGCCAGCATCAGTGCCAGAATCACTGAAGGCTTAGATTCTACCTCCTACATTACATCCTCTATTATGCTTCAAAAACTGGTCCGGAATATTTGAGGGACCTCTAACATAGGTTTTAGGAACATATGGAGCTGAAATGTGAAGGAAAAACAAGGGATGTTAAGGTGGCATGGCTAGAAGTTTCTTTATATAGCCTTGAAAACACTGGCACGATGTTTACCATTTAAGTTTCAGATACTGGTAAAATATTACAGATTTGTACTACAGAAAATATTTATGATTATTGGAATTTAGCAATCTTAGTTACAGTAATGCTCTAGTTAAAAATTAATTTAGTCTCTTCTCATTATAAAGAACTTAAAATATATGTGAATGTTTTCTGGCTGAAGGCAAACATGCATACGGGAGGAAAACATCTATTTCCAGTGACAAGGTTACCTACTGATGGGGAAAACCTCTGTTAGAGAGCTACTCAAAGAAAACAATATTGGGTTAACAGCTTTGAGTTTTCTACTTATATGTTCTTGCAGTAAACAAAGAAGAAACTACAAATTCTTCAGTCAAATCAGCTTCCCTTTATTTTGCTATGTGTACCAAAACTGAAACATAAAAGCCATCTCATCATTCTTTGGTATGGAAGACCAAAAGAAAATCTGTTGTGAGGACAGAAAGTGAGCATTATGCTTGAATTTGAAACTAGGTCACCCTTGGCTGAGGTCGTCTAGCCTAATCCTCTGCCCAGACTGGAATTTGTTTAGAAAATTCTTAGACAACCAGTGACTGATTATTATTTATTATTTTTATTGAGTTAAAGACAAAGACAATTTGCCTAATACCACGCGATAAGTATCATAGCTGAAAAAAAATGTGAATACAATCCCTGTAGCATCTTACTGTTACCTTGAAAGAGGAGAGAGAGAGAGAGAGAGAGAGAGAGAGAGAGAGAGAGAGAGAGAGAGAGAGAGAGAGAGAGAGAGAGAGAGAGAGAGAGAGAGAGAGAGAGAGAGAGAGAGAGAGAGAGAGAGAGAGAGAGAGAAGTGATGCTGCATATTCTCCTCATTGCTCCAGGAACAGCTTTTACAACTGGGGAAGTTCTAACCTGCATTTGCTACTTCCTTTTTACAGCATTCCCTTTCACTGGCCTTTGCCTGCCGTGCCCCTTTCCAGGCTAAAAAATTCTATGCGTTCTTGCTAATATTCATGTGAGCAATGAGTCATTCAATAAGGAAGAGAATGCATGTTAGTAAGACTTGGCATATAAGTAAACACTTGTCCAGACTAGTCTTCTATGAATTTTGTCCTTATGCACTTCAGAGTAAGATGGTGTCTTCATCATTTGAGAGTGGAAATGATGCAGTTTTGTTTGTATTCTTGCACTTACTCATTTGACCATTTCAGATGCCTGAGGAAGAAATTGGCGCATTTCAAATGAGAATTTTTTTCATCTGTATGTTGCAGATAAAAAATGACCCAGTATCTTGTACGAATACAAATCATACAAACAGTACACTCAGATAAACAACTTGTTGCTGGATTTTCTCTGTCCTCCATCCAGTCTCTGGATCTGCTCATTTCATTATGTACAGTACAGGTGTAACTCGAAAAATTAGAATATCGTGCAAAAGTTCATTTATTTCAGTAACGCAACTTAAAAGAGGAAACTAATTGTTGTGTATTTACTTATTGTTGTTTAATATGTATTCATACATTGCATTAAATAGAAGTTAACAGGGCTGAGGTAAAAACGCGGCAGCTTTTGACAGCTGTCAAAAGCTGCCGGGCGGAACTGCGCAAGCGCCAGCGATTGACAGCTCAACACGCGCTACCGATGACAGCTCCGAGCTGTCAAAACCGGACGACCCCGATTGGCGGAGACAACGGCGCGGGAACGGACTCACCCCTGATTGGTCAAACTGCCGGCAGCTGTCAGTATAAATAGATGTCTTGTTCTCTTGCTTCTTTGCCTGGTTCAGAATAAAAAGTTAAACTGTTAACTTGCTGTCTCGCCTGCTTATTAACCAAAGCATTGGCGACGAAGGTGGGATGCCTGCTTGCCTAAGCTGAAGTCACTACCTAAGGGGAGAAGAGATTTTTTCCCCTTAGCCGAGCTGGTCACTTGCTGAAGTCACTGGGAAGCCGAACTCCCATTCAACGCAAGCAGCGGCACCCACAATTACAGACAGCATGACGAACCACGGCCACATTCAAGAATTCGATACCCGCCACCCAGAAGGCTGGGAATCTCATCTGGGCCAGGTAGAAGGATACCTGGTAGTCAAGAAGATTACGGACGACCGGGCCAAGGCAGCCGCCCTCCTTTGGCTCAGCGGGCCCGCCGTATATGATGCCGCTGTGGGGATCTTCACCCCGGAGCCAATCGCAACTATCTCTTACGCCGACCTTACCGAGGGGCTGAGCAAATACTTCATGCCCATCAAGTCAGAACTCTACTGGAGAGTGAACTTCGCACGGAAACTTCAGCTTCCTGACGAGCCAGCAAACGACTTCATAACCCGGGTCAGACACGCCGCACGTCGGTGCCGGTTCCCGGACTTAGAAGACCGAATCCGGGACCAAATCGTCATAGGGCTCAAAGACGAACGGCTAAGGAAGAAGCTGATCGCCAAGCCTGAAATGACGATGACCGACGTGGCGAGAGAAGTCATTGCATACGAGGACTGCCACGGAGACAACCGACGTGCACCTGACAGCGGACCCAGGGGGTCCGTGCATCAGGAGGACGGCGGGTTCAGCGGTCCCGAAGACGACGACGGCCCCACAGACATAGATGCGGTACAGCGGCGGTTCGAAAGGCTCAGGCTGCAACGCAACTACAGAGGGGGGCCTGCCAACAATCAGAAGGGCGCTAACTTCCAGCCAAACAGAGCAAAGTGTGCAAGCTGCGGCGGGAACCACCCGAGAGCGACGTGCCGGTTCCGCAGTGCCAAATGCCATGGGTGCGGGAAGACAGGTCACCTCAAAGCCGTGTGCCGCAGCCGGAGCCGGGAAAACTTGCATGATCTGGAGGTGACAACCGAAGGTATGACCCTACACACACTCAGAGCCAGGCACAGTCCCAGAACCCTAGTGCTTAATGTAAGGGGGAGGGCGGAGAAATATACAGTCCACAGCACTCTTAAGCCCAAAGTCAAGGTGGACATTCTGATCCAAGGGATTCCCTGTGAGATGGAAGTGGACTCTGGGTCCTCCGTCTCACTCATCTCATGGCAAACTTACAGGGACATTTGCAACCGAAGTAGGAAACGGCCCGCCCTTCGACCCACCAAACTCCGCCTAGCAGACTTCCAGAAAACGCCCATTAAACTCCGGGGAAAAGCTTCCGTCCCCGTAGAGTTCAAGAAATTTAAAGGATCCCTCCCTATTCTTGTGACCCAAGAAAACAGAATCAGCCTGCTAGGATTAGATTGGTTTGAGGCACTAGGGATAGCGTTGACAGGTGTCAACGCCATTCAGCTGTCAAACTTGGAATCCGTCTGCCTTCAATTCGCGGACGTCTTTGACAGCTCGCTAGGAAAGTACACGGGACCGCCCGTATCACTTAAACTAAACCCGAATGTAATGCCTGTCAGAATCAAGGCAAGAAGGGTTCCTTTCGCCTTGAGGGAAAAAATAGAAGCGGAGCTTGACAGATTAACAAACTTAGGGGTCCTCGAACCGGTAGAAGGGGCAGAATGGGAGACACCCATAGTAACCCCAGTTAAGCCAAACGGCCAAATAAGATTATGTGCCGACTATAAGGCGACCCTCAACCTCGCATTGAATGCACATGCCTACCCGGTCCCGGCTGTCAAAGACATCCTCGCGGCCATTAAGTCAGGTGCCATATTTGCCAAGTTAGACTTGGCGCAGGCGTATTTACAGCTGCCTGTCACCCCTGACACCGCTTTGGCTCAAACAATTGTCACCCACAAGGGAGCATTCAAAATTAACCGCCTTCAATTTGGCATCTCTGCAGCCCCGGGAATCTTCCAGGAAATCATGGAAAAAACACTTAAAGGGATTCCCGGGGTCTGTCCATATTTTGACGACGTCCTAATTGCAGGGGAATCAGAAAAAGACCTAGCTGACAAATTAACTAAGGTGCTCCTAAGGTTCAGGAAGGCTGGTCTCAAATTAAAAAGAGACAAATGCTCCATCGGGGTGCCCTCAACAGAGTTCTTAGGTTTTAAAATAGACGCTAAGGGAATTCACCCCACTGACACAAAAATTAAAGCTATTAAAACAGCACCAACCCCTAAAAATAAACAAGAACTTCAAGCCTTCCTGGGGTTAGTTAACTTTTATCACACCTTCCTGCCTCATAAGGCCTCCATTGCTGAACCCTTACATAGGCTTTTAGACAAAGGCAAAACCTGGACTTGGTCCTCTGAGCATGACAAAAGTTTTAATCTATTAAAAAACATACTCTCCAGCAACACAACAGTAGCCCTGTTTAATGAACAGCTGCCCTTATGTCTAGCTTGCGATGCCTCCCCCTACGGCATCGGAGCGGTCCTAAGCCATTTAACTAAAGAAGGAATACAGACCCCTGTAGCGTTCTATTCCAGAACGCTGTCAAAACCTGAGCGTAATTACGCTCAGATCAACAAAGAGGCTTTAGCTATAGTAGCTAGCGTAAAAAAATTTCATGATTACCTGTACGGCCGACCCTTTACCATTTTTACAGACCATAAGCCCCTGTTAGGACTCTTCACAGTAAACAAGCTAACACCACAGATATTATCCCCCCGCATCCTGAGATGGTCCACCTTTCTGTCAGCCTATTCATACAAGCTAGAATACAGGCCAGGGAAAACCATGGGCCATGCTGATGGCCTGAGCAGACTACCCCAACCAATAATTGACCCAGACCCAGCACCAGCTGGAAGGATACTGGCTATCTCAGACCTGCCGGAATGCCCATTATCTGTCAAAGATATCTCTGCAGCTACTGCTGCAGACAAGATCTTAGCCAGAGTCTTAGGATATGTCACGACTGGCTGGCAATGCACACCCCCAGACCCAGAATTCCAACCTTATATTTTAAAGCAAAAGGAATTATCCACCCATCAAGGATGTTTACTATGGGGCAGCAGGGTAATCATACCCAGCAAACACAGACTCAGGGTGTTAGAGAGCCTCCACGAGGGTCACCCTGGTACCGTCAAAATGAAGGCTCTGGCCAGAAGCTATGTCTGGTGGCCAGGATTAGACAAACAGATTGAGACACACGTAGCCGGCTGCTATTCCTGCCAACTGGTTAGAGCCGCCCAGCCACAGGCTCCCATACATAAATGGGAAACTACAAAGACACCCTGGTCTCGTATTCATATAGATTATGCAGGTCCATTCCAAGGACAATCATTCTTAATTGTCGTGGACAGCTATTCGAAATGGCTAGAGGTAGCACCAGTAGCTAGCACAACTTCATCAGCCACAATACAAGTTTTAAGGGGATTATTCGCAACACATGGGCTTCCTGATGTTATAGTTTCCGATAACGGCCCCCAATTTACCTCCTACGAATTCCAGAGTTTCACAACGGCGAACTCTATTAGGCACACCACCACGGCTCCCTTTCACCCATCGACGAACGGCTTGGCAGAGGTGATGGTAAAATCAACCAAGGAGGCACTGCGGAAAATCATCTCCGGCAATTGGCACCGAAGACTGGCACAATTTCTTTTATCCCAGCACACCACACCATGCACAACTACCAGAAAGTCCCCAGCAGAGCTTCGCTGGGGCAAAAGATTAACTACCAGACTAGACCGTCTACACCCAGACAGATCCCCTCCAGACCCAGAACCACCACTCCAACATAGAACCCTCAACACAGGGCAAGCTGTCTGGGCAAGAAATTACGGGGGGGGCAACAAATGGACACAAGGGGTGGTCATCGAACAAACAGGGCCCCTGTCATACATCATAGACATTGGACAGAATATACATATCCGCAGACACATAGACCAACTTCGACGGCGCAGTCCTCAAAACATAGGGGGAAGGGGTAACGACGAAATGCTGACAGAAGCACCGCCACAAAGCCCCGCACGACAAAATTCCCCCGATCGGAATATACCATTTCAACACCCCGCTCCAAGTGACGCGGAACCTGCGGAGCCAAACCCCCTGCCTCCGGAGCCAACCCTAGAAGCCCCTGGGGAAAAGGAACAACCAACCGAGACAACCCCCCGGCGCTCCAAAAGAATAAAAAGACTTCCTACCTACCTAAAAGACTTCGAATGGGGAAACCCGAAAAAGAAACAGTTGGGGAAAAATCAACTCAATCAGAGGGAGGGGTAAGGGGTGTTGTGTATTTACTTATTGTTGTTTAATATGTATTCATACATTGCATTAAATAGAAGTTAACAGGGCTGAGGTAAAAACGCGGCAGCTTTTGACAGCTGTCAAAAGCTGCCGGGCGGAACTGCGCAAGCGCCAGCGATTGACAGCTCAACACGCGCTACCGATGACAGCTCCGAGCTGTCAAAACCGGACGACCCCGATTGGCGGAGACAACGGCGCGGGAACGGACTCACCCCTGATTGGTCAAACTGCCGGCAGCTGTCAGTATAAATAGATGTCTTGTTCTCTTGCTTCTTTGCCTGGTTCAGAATAAAAAGTTAAACTGTTAACTTGCTGTCTCGCCTGCTTATTAACCAAAGCACTAATATGTGAGATAGACTCATTACATGCAAAGCAAGATAGTTCAAGCCGTGATTTGTCATAATTGTGATGATTATGGCATACAGCTCATGAAAACCCCAAATCCACAATCTCAGAAAATTAGAATATTACATGCAATCAATAAAACAAGGAGTGTACATAGAACAATATCAGACCTCTGAAGGCAAAATCACAAAACTGTGTCTCACTTACTTTGGCCATGTCATGTGGGGGAATTCTCACCAGAGAAAGCAACTATGCTTGAAGGAGTATAAGCATGCATATGTAACCTGCCCACACTGCCAAAAGCACCAAAACCTGGTTCAATGACCGTGGGATTACTGTGCTTGATTGGCCAGCAAACTCGCCTGACCTGAACCCCATAGAGAATCTATGGGGCATTGCCAAGAGAAAGATGAGAGACATGAGACCGAACAATGCAGAAGAGCTGAAGGCCGCTATTGAAGCATCCTGGTCTTCTATAACACCTTAGCAGTCCCACAGGCTGATAACTTCCATGCCAGGCCGCATTGAGGCAGTAATTGCTGCAAAAGGGGCCCAAACCAAGTACTGAGTACATATGCATATAATATTGGTATAACTGTCCCTCATAGAATGCAACTCTGGGTAGCTTAATGACAGCTATAAAACCAAGAAGCAATAAAAACCATACAAACAAACATCTGGTGCCTCAACTGTTCTCCTTAGATGCTTCCAACAACACCATCCATAGTCTTCTATGTTTCGATGGCCTTCTGGAAAGTTAAAGGGGTGAGGCCCTGCTGGATACCCATAGGGGTATCCAGTGCTTTTTTTCTAAAAAAAAAAAGGTGCCGGAACTCTCATCTTGGTGGGTGCAGGAGGCGGGGCGGCGGCGCTGCTGTGGTCACAGGTGCGAGGGGTGTTGGTGGCGGGCTGCCCCCTGGGGCTGGAGCCAGCACAGCTGGTGCTGTGGGAGCAGCAGGGCCCACTCTATACGGCGGGGCTGCACGGTGCGGGCGGCGGAGGCAGTGTGGGCCAGGCGATGCAGAAAAAAAGCCCTGCGCTTATGTTTTAATCTTATGATTTTAAAAATATTGTAAGTTGCCCCAAACCTCGCCATGTGGATTTGCTACAAATATTATATAATCGGTAAATAAAGGTAGAACATATGTTAAATATACATCAAATGATAATATGCTTCCCTACAAAGTCAATTCTTGCTCAGTGACAGACCAAGGAGTTAACTTGGAAAGGCAAGAGGAAAATCTAGAAGAGGTCTGTGCAACTTTTAGAAGGGAAAGGCCCACACTGATAAATTAAAAATCTTTGTGTTCTGCAAAGGAATGCTGGTGGGCTAATCAATGATTTGGTGACTAGAGGAGCATCTACAGTGTTGGAGCTTGTGGTCATGGTAAGCCATGGAGGCACTAGGCAACATGACTTTCAGGGCAGTGGTGGTGATTTTATTACTTAAAAAAAAAGTCTGCTCTGTCCAAGGGTGTTTGGTAGGCTGCATGTACAGGCCTGGTCTAGAATTTATTTTGGAGCATTCAACTATCTAGAGCAGGCATGTCAAACTCATTTTGTTTGAGGCAACCTCTTATAAAAGAATTGCCATTAATTTGTTTTAATAAAATAATTTAAATCAATGTTTCACTTGATTTCAAATTAAATGAATTATATTGGTTGACAATGAGGTGTATTTTTAGTACAATTGCCAAATGCAATAAACTGGTTTTAGGTATAAATGTGCACTAATTATTTCAACACCAATACATTTTAACAACATATTCTATTTGTAAATGAATGCAAATGCAAATTATACAATTGTGCAAATTATACAATTGTGCAAAAATAAAACAAAGTAACAGATTTAAGAGTTGTTATCATTAGTTATCCTTAGATAAAAAATAATTCCATCATCCAAAACTTTGTTATACTGTTGCAGAGATGTTAACATAGGAAATAGCTTATTTTGTTATCTAATTTTACCTTCCGAAAGACAGAAGCAGATGAAAAATGTGAGGTTCTTTCCTGCTGGCTTTTTTGAATTAGCTGTTTTACATTCTAAAAGTTTAGTTCCTAAAGAAGTAATCCTGTAAATAATTTTAATGTCCTCTTCTAGTGCAGGCTCTTTTATGACTCAAGGACTTCAACTCCCAGAATTCCTGAGCCAGCATGGCTCAGCTTGGAAACCTCTCCTTTTCCCCTCAGCATGGCTGGCTCAGGATTTCTGGGAGTTGAAGTCCACAAGTCATAAAAAAGGGCCAAGATTGCCTAGCAATAGGCTTTCAGAGGGAGCTTTTTTTTTGCAAAAAAGGTGCCGGAAAGCCGTTCTGAGCGTTCTATGAGAAAAAAAGCCCTGGGGGTATCCATCTCCATAGGGTAGGAGCCACTGTAGAAAAAGTTCAAATACATGGCCACATTTAAGGCAAGTTGCAGTGTGACCACCATATTTGACCTGGTAGGTGGACAGATATCCTTATGGATTGGCAGTGTCACAAATAACCCGGCTCTCTGCCATGTAAGGCTTTAAAGGTGATAACCAGCACCTTGAATTTTATCCAGAAATAAGCCAGTGCAGCTCATACAACAAACCAAGTGGCACCCAGCACTGTGTCCACCTCTGCATTCTAGACTAGCTGTAACTTCTAAGTGGTCTTCAAAGGCAACCCCATGTGGAGTACATTGCAATAGTTCATCCAAGAAGTGACTAAGGCATGAATGACCCTGAACAAGGCCTCTCTGTCCAGGAATCGATGTATGATTGTTTTGTAATCTAAACACTATTTTCCTTGGCCATTCCTCAATACTTTGTACCTATATTGCATGCTCAAGGACTCAGAATATTTATTTGGACAAAGTTTTCAGTATATTTAATTGGCAATAGGGCCCTTAATAACAGTTTTAATCTCACTATCAAGTCTCAATATATGCTGAAAGCAGTATAAGTTAAAACTTAATTTTGCCAGATTAGTGAATCACAAATAACAGTTCCCTAATAGCAAATCGTCTGCTGTGTGTGTTTGCTGAACATAGTTAAAGTATTGTCTAAGCTGGCTGTTTAATGTATATCCATATATTATTTGTGTATGTTTTAGTTATTTCTTCATATACCAACATGCATCAAAAAATGTCAGATATCTACATCAACTTTTTTCTGCCAGAGATATATTAATTTATTTATTTTTTCTATGTTCTTTCTAAAAAAAATTCTGCTTATTATGTAAATACTCAGATTGACATTCTGTTTAAACTGCATTAAAATGTGTGGTGGCAAATCTAGACTAAAAAGCAGCGACATCACCCGGCCAACAAAAGTGCATATAGTCAAGGCCATGATTTTCCCAGTTGCAATGTACAGCTGTGAAAGTTGGACCATTAGAAAGGCTGAGCGCCAAAGAATTGAAGCCTTTGAACTATGGTGCTGGAGAAGACTCCTGCGAGTCCCTTGGACTGCAAGGCGTTCAAACCGGTCAGTCCTAGAGGAAATCAACCCTGACTGCTCTTTAGAAGGCCAGATCCTGACGTTGAAACTGAAATACTTTGGCCACCTAATGAGAAGGAAGGACTCACTGGAAAAGAGCCTAATGCTGGGAAAGATTGAGGGCAAGAGAAGAAGGGGACGACAGAGAATGAGGTGGCTGGATGGAGTCACTGAAGCAGTAGGCGTGAGCTTAAATGGACTCCAGAAGATGGTAGAGGACAGGAAGGCCTGGAGGAACGTTGTCCATGTGGTCGTAATGGGTCAGACATGACTTCACAACTAACAACAACAAAACGTGTGGTTTTTAACTTCCAAACCCTTATTGTTGAGAAATATTTTTTATAGCTGATATTCTAAGCTGCAAAGAAAAAACTTATTATAGAAGTAAAAAATATATATCAAGAGTATTAATGTTTATCATTTAAAATGCTAATTATGTAGTTAATTCATTAACAATTAATCAAATAATTGAAAAGGAGCACTTTATGTGCCTTTAATGCTATATGGCAAATTTTCTTCCTTTTCTTACTGACTTTTCTGTTGATTTTATTTCAAATAAATGCACAAATGTTCATCTGCCATCAATTTCATCATCCTCTGAACATCTTCAATTTATCATCCCACTATTCCTCTGCTATCATTATGTCTACTCAAAAATGAAAGCATATATATATGAAAAATAAAGTTCAGCATGCCATTCTCATTATATTCTCCTGAATTAATATAATATTTTCCTAATTTTCACAGACAGAGGATTGGGCCAAATGATCAGTGTAGCAGCAAGTTAAATTTGCAGCACTAGCACCATGCAGGCTCAGCCTTTCTGAAGGAGGGGTTGGGCAATAGAGGTAATAGCTATTTGCAGTACAGAAATATATAACTACATATAGTTTCAGTATTTCACATGGAAATGAAGCCTTTCCCATTCCTACAGAACTTCATACACACCACTTCAGTCCATTCTCCCTCTTTGTCATTACTCTTTTATAAATTTAATTAGATCAGGTCAAGGAAACCTAGACATGCCAGAAAGCAATGAGTTACATTTCTTTACCCTTATTTGACTGTTTTAAAACCAAAGGTTTGCAATCTCACAGTTTCAGGAATACATAATGGGTGTTCACCAAGCTAGCTAAAGGCATACATGCGTAATATGATTTTAATATTTTTTTAATGATCTAATCCAGTATTTCTCAACTTTGGCAACTACGATATTTCCCATGCTGACTGGGAAATTCTGGGAGTTGAAGTTCATTCATCTTAAAATTGTCAAGGTTTAGAATCAATGGTCTGAGCCAAGATTTTTCAAGCTCTGTTCCATAAACTCTCAGGTTCCATGAAAAGTAGATGAGCTCCATGAGAGACTAAAGGCGCGCGCACACACACACACACACAGAGAGAGAAAGAGAGAGAAATGATTTGAATGCAGGACTGTCCCTAGCAGGTTTTCTACAATACAGTGGAAAAGGTGGGACTTTTCTCATGAAAAAAGGGGGGAGGCATAGCCACTATTTTGCAGGTCAGCTGTTCTGAGGTTTTTTTCTTTTGTTTGGTTTTGTTTTTGCCAACAATTTCTATGCTTCAAAAAAGTTTAAGCTTAAGTTTAAGCTAGTCTAAGCTTCCAAAAGAAAAAGAAAAATATATATGACTGGACACTCCTGATACCCCTGGGGTTGCACCCCAATGGATGCAACCAGTAGTATTTTTTTAAAGCTGCTATTAACCAGCCATCTTTCATGAGAACTTTTTTGCTTTTGATCAGACCACTATCCTTACAAGTAGATTACTTAGCCTAGATTTAATATTTATGAGACAACTGGCTTAATTTTATTAATAGAATTTTCAAGAAAAAAACAAAAAGAAAAAGAAAAGGGAATTCATCTTAATTATATATAGTTAATTGCTCCTCTTCTAAAAGATTTAGAGTTTTGAAAGGTGTCATCAATATTTGTGGCCTATGTATTGTATTTAATAGTTTATAATAATCACATTTAGTATTCCTTCTCACACTTTCTTATGTTCACATGAATCCTTCTGATAAATGCTCAAGGTTTTTAATACATAAAAGCATAGCAAAATCACTAAGAAACACTGGAGCCAATTAAAATAAGATAAACATAAAACAATACAAGCCACAGAAGTCATGGCAATTTGTATTTATGCAAAAGTGAGTATAATGTAGGCTGTAAAAATTGGAAACATTCAGTAGAGATGGTTCTTGAACCCTGAAACAAAGTAGGTGGCTTCAGAGAAATTTTCAGAGACATTTTAGCAATTTCTCAAGGGTAAGGATCAAAGGTGCCAATACCCCAAGTTTCATATAGTTCTGTATGTGAAAATATCAGAAGGTGTTTTCAGTTAAGGCCATGATACTGGCTTGTTAAAATATACTCTCGTTTACAAAAATGATTTCCAGGGAATCAAAAAAAAAAAAAAAACAGACCAGAGAGAAGAATATAATGAATTGGGTAATGTTGTGACATTTCTTTTTCAAACATTTTTGCTAATTGCACTGATATCCTTTCAGTGAGCAGAAGATAGTTATTTGGAATAGTCAGTACCCTTAATTTTACAACAGGGGTGTCAAACTGCCGGCCCACGGGCCAGATGCATTATGCCAAAACTGCACCCACCCCATTGCAGCAATGGAAAAAAAGTTGTGATACGTCATGACACGTCACGTGACGTTGCGAGTTTGACACCCCTGTTTTACAAAGCCTGAATTGAGTTATTGGCACTGTGATCATGGCCATGAAAACTATCAGGGCTAAGTGAGAAGCGGTGGAAAAGTCACTGACATCCGAGGGAGCACACCCTGCAGCCCCAATGTGCCACAGCCGCCATACAGCTGGGCCAGGCAGCAACGCCGGCAAGGCAAGGATGCCATTGAACAGCATTGAACAGCAAAGGCAGTGATGGACAGGGAAACCTTGAGGCGAGGTCACTGACCAGCTGTTCAGAGAAGCCTCATGGTACGCCTGCTGGCCGGCTGGCAACAAACAATGAAGCAGTTCTGTTCAAGGAGAAGAAAGATAGCTCTTTGCGTTTGTGTGTAGACTTCTGCGGCATCAACAGAGTTTGTGTGGAGAACATGTACCCCCTACTGCTAATGAAAGACCTGTTAGCCCATTTGGCGAAGGGAAAGGTGTTCACCAAGCTGGTTTTATGAGAGGCGTATTACAGGGTCTGTATCAAGCAAGGGAATGAGTGGAAGACGGCCTTCAACTGCCCGCTTGGTAGCTACCAGTTCAGGGTAATGCTGTTTGGTCTGCAGGGGGCCCCCACAATAGTTATGCAGCTCATCAACAAGGTGCTGCATGAACACCTTTACCATGGGGTGCTCGTATACCTGGATGACTTCCACCAAACCCGGCTGGACTATCTGGGCTACCGGATATCAGGGGCAGGGGTGGAAATGGACCCTAACAAAGTCAAGGCCATACTGGAGTGGCGAGCACCATGAACCAGCCATCAACTACATAGTTTCTTGGGATTTGCCAACTTCTATCGGCAGTTCATCCCCTTGTTTGCGGTGGTGGCTCTACCCCTGACAGACCTGCTCCGCACATGACAGACTGTGACTAAGCCACAGCCTGGTCAACCACTGGAATGGACCATGGCATGTCAGAAGGCCTTTGAGGACCTAAAAGCCCTGTTCGCAAGGGAGCTGGTTTTGTTCCACCCAAACCCTGACATGCTGTTTGTAGTACAAGCCAATGCCAGTGACATTGTGGTGGGGGCAGTGTTGCTGCAGAAAAATGGCCAGGGGACGTTACAGCCCTGTGCCTATACATCGCGTAAGCTGACGGATACCGAGAGGGCATGGGCCATATGGGAGAAGGAGGTGTTTGCCGTATGGTGGGCGCTGTCAACATGGCGACACCTACTAGAGGGACTAAGGAACCATTTGAGGTCTGGACAGACCATAAAAATCTCGAGGTGTTGCAGATGCCGATGCACCTGTCCCCTAAACATATCGGCTGGGTGCAGTATTTCCAATGCTTCTGTTTTCAGTCGAAGTATGTACCAGGGGGAAAAACTTTCTCGCTGATGCTTTGTCACGAATGCCCCAATACAATAGTAAATGGGAGGAGGTGGTACAGGCAATCATGCCACAGCAAGCCAGGTGGGGGGGTCAGTTGAACTGTTCCCCATGGTGAGCGAATGCTTACATGTTTCTCCTTGCCTTTCAGGTGGAGCCCTGGTAGAGGGAGACAACTGTCAAGCCTGTGGGCTCGACACTCAAGGGAAGGGGGGGATAGGCACCGACATCCGAGGGAGCACACCCCACAGCCCCAATATGCCACAGTTGCCACACAGCCAGGCCACGCAGCATCACCGGCAAGGCAAAGATGCCATCAAACAGCAATGAACAGCAATGGCGGTGATGGACAGGGAAGCCTTGCAGTGAGGCCACTGACCAGCTGTTCGGGGAAGCCTCGTGATAAGCCTGCTGGCTGGCTGGCAACACACAACAAAGCACCGCAGCTCGGGATTAGGGCCATCACACAGCACACTACTGAATAGGTGGGCAGCCTTGCGGCCTGGCCCAGCAATGTCAGTGATGGACAGGGACGCCTTGCGGTGAGGCCGCTGACCAGCTGTTCGGGGAAGCCTCACAGCACACCGGCCGAATGGCTGGCAACGGACAAAGAAGCTCTGCAGCAAGGTTGCTAAGAAATGGAGTGACGCAGTATTCGGGAGGGAGAGGGGCCTACCTGCGCTGCAGACAATTCTGATGGAGCCTGTCACGACCAGCTGTGACAGGACAGCTGGCCTGGAGAGAGGGAGGTTCCCACGGTGCGGCTTTCATGGACAGGCACTGGATGTCGGCTTATCATGCTGGGGGTGGAGCTGTGGATGGGAAGCAGATCACTCCCAGCGCTGACTTTGTGAATCATTTGTGGATTAAAGCACTTGTTGGATCATTCCTGTGTGCCAGTCACCTTGTCCTTCTTTGTTCACGTCTGAGGAGACCAGGGACTGGTAAGGACACTGACAAAAGCTTACTTACCTAAGGGTGCTATGATATGTGTTATTTTCATATTTTAAATGCCCACAAAACCACAGAAGAGACAATTCCCCATTCCATTGGAGGTATTATGAAAACACCTTTCTGTGGATATTACAGGTACATAAGATATACAGACTAAAGGCAAAGTGGACATTATCTGCAGTTGTTCTAAGCAAAATGTATCCTTTTCCAGAAGATATTCGGTGAGATCTGATCCAATTCTTATCTTCCATTTCAGCTCTAATGTAAACCCACAGAAGCAATTTAAAAGAAATGCTGCCTTTTCTGAAAAGTCACTTGGTTGAGTTGCATGGCTATAGAAATGAACGAATGAATGAATGAATGAATGCATGAATGAATGAATGAATGAATGAATGAATGAATGAATGAAATATATTTTATAACCTCAATTCCACTATTAAGATCTTGCTCAAAATATAAGCTGCTTTATATTACTGAGAATGAAACATCTAGAGCAAAGCCCACATTTTTAATAGAGAATTATAAGCAGGAAAAGATACTGAATATATTAAATCTGGGAGTAGATACCAGTGGCCAAGATAGATAGAGTAAATAGCCCCAGAAAGCCATAGCATTCTGGATAAACAGACTGGATATCCTACATGAATTTTCATGCAATATTGGTTGACTGACTGACTAATTGGTTGATTGATCTAAAGGTAAAGGTAAAGGTTCCCCCGCACATGCGTGCTAGTCGTTTCCAACTCTAGGGGCCGGTGCTCATCTCCGTTTCAAAGCCGAAGAGCCAGTGCTTGTCCGAGGATGTCTCTGTGGTCATGTGGCCGGCATGACTAGACACCAAAGGTGCATGGAACGCTGTTACTTTCCCACCGTAGTGGTCCCTATTTTTCTACTTGCATTTTTACGTGCTTTCAAACTGCTAGGTTGGCAGAAGCTGGGCCGAGTAACAGGCACTCACTCTGCTACGCGGCACTCAGGATTCGACCCGCCAAACTGCCGACCTTCTGATCGACAAGCTCAGCGTCCTAACCCACTGAGAACAGTCCAATTTACATCTTAGAAGGAGCAGCATGCCACTGAACCAAGAAGCAATGCTCTATCATCCTTAAGTATCACTGTCTATTGAGGTAACTGAAATTTTCCATACTGAATTTTCCTTTAGTCTATAATCAATTTAAATTATGCAACTAAGACCTGGTGTTATGTTGTTGGGGAGTTTGCCTTATAGAACAATGTGAAGCTGATTTTCTAGCCTTGAAATGTAAATTTTGGGGGAGGCAGTTATGATCAGAGATATTATAATAATAAATCAGTACTAATTTCCCCAAAGAGCATGTGTATATCTAGAAAGAAAATGCAGGCCTTTGATTTGATTCTTGCTGCACAATGGTGTTCTTATTTAATCTGACATTTACTAAAAATAAATGTGTGTGAGTGAAGGAATTAGGTCACTTATTGCCATAACTGGTTTCTGCATGTATATAGAAATATCCAGAGAGGCACAGAAATGTAATGGCAGGGTGGCCACATTAAAGTAGTGCCAGTACTGTAAAGGGAACAAGGATAATGGCAAGGCTGGTATAATCACAGTTGTATAATCTTAGGCTGAGCTCTGTGAAACTAGTTATCTGAGATGAAGGTCCATTACATTCAGTGAGGTGTGTTCTTTTTTTAGTAATGACTGACCACATAAAATTGTTCCTTTATAGCTTTGATGGAGATCTAATCCATCAAAACTCCTGTTATGTTTTATGGCCATTTAGAAACCATAGATTGATTTAGATATCCTTGCTGATGTGAAAACAGTATTGTGAAAACATTATTGTGAAACCACAATAATGAAATTCTAATAATGTGTGCCACAAATTTTACTTTTTAAATTCTTTGGTCATGCCCACAATGTCTCTGATGTAGGCAGTTAGTTAGATTCAGTTAGAGAATTGCTCTTCTAAAGATTTCAGTGCCTTTTCTCTTTTAGTATCGGCACTATAAAATTAGCAGAAAAAAACCAGAAAGATTTCTCAAATATTATTTTCAATCCCTCCCACATGATATTTAAACACCAATTAATATAATGAAAAATGGTCAAGAAGTTTTAATGAGCAGTGTAAATGGTTTGATGTACATGAGTTCAACAGTGTCTCTTTCAGTTGTGCCAATAGATTTTTTTTCCAAAACAACAAATTTGAGCTCTGTAAAATATACAGGATCTCCCATACTTAATTATCTATAAAATTCCATTTACTTCCCAAACTAATTTACAGAATAAAAACAAAACAAAGATGGCCACCAGATAGAGATGTCTTCTGTGAACACCACAATACTGAGTCCCTTGTTAGTTCTAACCAGTTTAATTCCAAGATAGGCAAATACTGGCTGGAGTTTATGGGAGTTGAAATCCAACACATATGACACACTATTGAAACACTTATCACAGGCTCTGCTACACACTTAAAGAAGCAGCCTTAAGTGTCAGATCTCAATAAGATGTGTACTTTGGTATGATATTTGAATTTGAGCATGGATAGTGAAGTTGGGTAAAATGAATTCATCCTGTATCAACATTTTTTCTCCTTCTGTGATATCCCCACATATCAGAATAACTTTTAGTAAAAATATGCAAAGCAGTGAGGTTTCTTTTTTCCTAACTATCCATTCATGCTCTGTTTTAAGTCTGCCATTTGCAGTTTCACAAATAGGGCATCAACCACTCTGTGAAAAATCTGATTATGTCTCAGAGGAATTGTCTGTATGCCATTCATCCAGGGCACAATTTGAGGCTATATTCAGTCTTTTGCTATAATCAGGGCAAGTGTTCTAATTTGGACTAAGGGGCCACAGCACCTTTTAAAGTGAGGAAGAACAGGCATAATTTATACCTCACATCTTTATCCAAGGCCCTGAATATCTGCCTGGATATTCCTACCACGGTGTAGTGCCTGGTAGTCTCATCTCAAGGAGACAAGTGCAACTCAGCTTGCTATGATCCTTGTCTTCTCATCTTCTCATCTTTCCTACTATCTTCTCCTATTGGTATTTTATGATTTATCACTTGTTTGTATCTTATGATTAATGATTTTAACTATGATTTATGATTTATGACCTACAGTAACACTTTGTTGTTTGTATGTACACTGAGAACTTATGCACTAGAGATAAATTTCTTGTCTGTCCAATCACACTTGGCCTATATCCTATCCTATTCTATTCTGTTCTGTTCTGTTCTGTTCTGTTCTGTTCTGTTCTGTTCTGCTCTAGTGAGCTTCTATTCTACACTACATTTGCTGCTGCTTAAATATGGCCAGTGCATAATCACAGGCTAGTTATTATTTCTAATAACTTGGTAAATACAACCATCAGCCAATGTTCTAAACAGGAGTGTCAAACTGCCAGCCCATGGGCCGGACACGTCTTCCGGAAGCTGCGCCCACCCCATTGCCGGCAATGGCAAAACTGTCCCGATACATTGTGCGACGTCATGTGACATCGCACGTTTGACATGTCTGCTCTAAAACTAGGAGAAAATGCTTCCACAGCCAATGACATGACTTCTAAGCAGTTTTTAGGTCAAGTACTTATTTGTCAAGAAATTTAACACTTTTTTGTTCTCTTTTGCTTGAAGTCAATTTCTATTATTAAAAAGCAGTGCATTGGTTATACAGGTCTGGAGGAAGCATTTGAATGAGTACAGTATCATTGTAGATTAAATTCTGTTGCCATAGAAACTTTATAGAGAAATGTTTGTTTTTTATTATTATTGAATTCTAAGAGACCGAATATTTTTTACCATATATAGTGAAGTTTGTTGTCATATAACTTTGTTGTAGAATTCTATTCCATTATTTAGATTTTATGTATCCCTTTAAAACCTAGCAATTCCAAGGGAAGAAAAAGACTATAGCCAGTGAGTTATGGAAATTATAAAGTTTATTTACCAATAAAATCCCAAGAGAGACTTGTTGACGTACAAGAGTTTTAGCTGTGATTTTAAAGCACAAGTTTGATTGGGGCAATGGGCAGACAATATATACTGTATATATTACTATTCTGAATTCATGACAGGGTAGCATGGAGAGCACACAGGAGCATGGAGAGTCAGACATGACTAAATGTTTAGAAATAACTACAATTCTTCAATAATTTGAACTGTTATTTTTAAAGTACAGCTTAATACTTGTACTGATCAGAATAAACATCTTCATGGACTTCTCCCATTGCCTTCTTAACATTTTTGCTCTTTGACATGGAGATCACATCCCCAGTCATCCAGAGAAAATATTTCTGTGTAAACAAGGTGAAATGTTCTTTTTCGTTAGATTTTGAGGCTGGGGCTGCACTAGGCATCTCTGGGGAGCCCAAGATGCAAAGTGGATGCGACTGGCTTTAAGCTGATTGTAGGCCTTACACTACAATTTCATGTTTTTTAAAGCAGTGGGGAATTACTTATGTATAACAGTGGGGATCAGACGGGGTTACGGGAACCATAAACTGGGAGGTTAAGAGCCAGACGTAGCCCTGCAGCTTAAACATTCCCATCCCTATGCTAAGCCATAATGGGATCAATTTGATTTTGGTCTATTGTGTTAATGTGGTCTGCAATGCTCCCTGACAGATTTTCTTGCTTCCCGCACACATTCACTGCTGTACTTCCACCTGCCCTCCTCCATTTATTTCTCTTGGCAGGGAAAAGCATTCAATAATGGTTGAACAGGCTAGTGATATTGGAAGAAAATGTGCCAAAGAACCACAAACCATTTTTTGTGCTAAAGCTTTTAAGATAGATTTTCTAGCTGGCAAGCCAGAAAAATGAACTGTTTAATTTATGTTTAAATTATAAGATGTCACATACATAATGTCTTTTGCAAATGTATTGTGATGGATTAAAATTTTTCCAAACCAGAATTCAAAATGTATCCTGAAAGGGACAGAGAATCATAGTAATAAAAGTATGTGTAAGATATACTGTAAATTGTCTTGTACTTGACTAACTGAAGCCTTTTTGAGAAGACTGGGGGGAGGGGGTAAGCGATACTGTTTGCATGATCATTTTGGTTCTGCAACATTTGTTGACAATGCGTCTACTCATATTGTGAGTGATAATTTATCTTATAAAATTTTGGAAGAGTCTGTAAAGTAGAAGAACCCTTCATTTCTCTCTCTATAAATGCTTAAATGCCTTAGAAACAGAATTCAAGATGATCATGAAAAGATAAAAACTAGCAAAATAAATTTCCGTAATGATAAATATTTTCCACAATTAGACTGGGGGGAAAAAACTTAACATGCACAAGATATATGATCCTTGGTACGGCAATAGTACCTGTAGAAAGGATTCAAGAATCAAATTCCTCCAGTGTCACCTAAATTCAAAACAAATGGGCTGAGTTATATGGGCCCACCCAGTCTTAAGGATTCTGCGGACCACAAAAGCTGTTGGTTGGGCCACATGCAGACCAGAGATTGCACTTCTAATACTCTTAGTTTAAATCATCCCTGAAGTTTCCTCCAAACAATTATGCTATCTCACTTTGTAAGACTCATCTGTTTCACATATCTTTACAGCCTATTGACAGTTTCCACTAGAATCCAATTGCTATTCTTACAGATCAGTCTGTTGCTGTTAAACATTAACAGTAAAAAGGCATTAACAGTTCTCCCACTGAAGAAATAATTGCTTGTTTATCTGAACAGTTGCAGATTTCATATCTTAAATTGACCCCAGACTACAGAATTCTGCTGATTTCCCTTTTTCAAACTGAACTATGCAAAATCAAGCATATGTTTCTCAGCCAGTGAAAACTGCTGGCTACTATATGTAACTATATGAATCCCGAGTGCCGCGTAACAGAGTGAGCGCCTGTTACTCGTCCCAGCTTCTGCCAACCTAGCAGTTCGAAAGCATGTAAAAATGCAAGTAGAAAAATAGGGACCACTGCGGTGGGAAGGTAACAGCATTCCGTGCGCCTTTGGCATCTAGTCATGCCGGCCACATGACCACGGAGATGTCCTCGGACAAGCGCTGGCTCTTCGGCTTTGAAACGGAGATGAGCACCGGCCCCTAGAGTTGGAAACAACTAGCACGCATGTGCGGGGGAAACTTTACCTTTAGCTTATATGTAACTAACACCCACCAACCAGTATTCTCTTCAGTAGAAGCACTTATTAAAGGTGGCTTAAAAAGTTATAGCATTTCCATGCATTGCAGCTGATTTTAAAATGTATATATACAAAGAAACTGAAAGTAAGATTTGTGTTAAGATAATGAATGTATGACTTCCATATATTGATGACGTTGTAACAGGTTGTCCATTAGAGTAGAAATCGAATATGGAGGATGCTCAAATAAACACATATAGCAGCCTAGAATTCTTCTAACTGAGCCTATTAGCTAGAGAAGGTCATAGGTTCAATCACTGTCATTGCTAATTTTAAAAAATACAGATTTCAGTTGATTTCTGGAGAGCTGCTGCTTATCAACACAGGCAATATTATATCCATTTATCATGCACACTCTGTAAGTAAAGATTGGAAATGCCTTTTGAAATACTGTTACTCTTAATCTTCCACGGTGCAATATTTACTGTAAAAAGGGGTCTCCTGATTATTTGAACACTGATGGCTTGACTTGCTAAGTCTCATTTGTCTACCCTTTTCCCTAGTCCATTTTTCCTGTTAGGTTTTGTGTTACTCATATACAGGGGAGGAAATCTGGCAAAACAATCCATGAATAAATGTGAAGGCCTTTCACAACACTCCATTTTCACTCCTAGCCAGTGGTGGGATTCAGCCAGTTTGCACCACTTCGGCAGAACTGGTAGCTAATTTTTTGTTGCCTAGGCCCAGAATGGACTTCCAGAAGTGGCATCCACACATAGAACCAGTTGTTCACATATTTGAATCCCACCACTCCTCCTAGCTCTTCACAAAGACTTTTAAAACCAACCTGCTATCGTCTTCACTTCTGCAGAATTTAAAATGCTGACCTAATCAATGGTCACTCTCTTCCCTTCAGCTAAACAAGAGGAGAATGTGTAGCATATATCTAGTGTTCTGCCCTGAGTTCACACCAGTCCAAGAGTCAGAAAATTTCCCATAGTAAAATAAATAGCTAATTCTACCCTACCCAAGCATTTTAAACATTTGGTTGTGGTGGTTGCGATGGTTGTTTTTTTAAAAAAATAAAAGTGCAGAAAAAACCAAAATCAAATAACCATTATCATCCAATCCTAATTAAAAAAACATTAAATGTTACCAGAATTAATCTCATTACTTATATCTCAAAAGAACAACATATATATCACAAATTGATCCGCAAAACCAAATAAATATTATCAATATATTATTATCCAATTCTATTTAAAAAATTACATATGCTCAGAAATAGCAATCCATTATTTTAACCACAATCAAATAAATCAGTTTTGCATTTTTTCTTCTTTCTCCAAGCAATCTTTAAGTCCCTCAGTGTCCCACTTCTTTCTTATATGCTCATCATCTCTTCTCTTGAAATTCTTGAAATTCCTCTTTAAAAATGTTCCTTTATAACTCCAGGTTAATCCTTTATGTTCCAAGTCCCCATCACTCTTCTGATTTATTATTTGTTTCTCTTTTTAATTTTTAAGCATCATCCCATCATTTTCAATTCCATTTATAAATCCAATAATTCCATCTCTTTCTTGTGAGTTGCGAATCCACCTTAAAGTCCAGTTCAGTTTAAGTCAGTGGGGTTTGTTCCTCTTAAATTATACCTTTTGATTCCATTGTAGAGTGAAATATTAAAGAACCTGTAGGACCCAAACATCAAACATTTCCTTTAAAGTAGCCCCACCTTCAAATACCTGTCATCAGCAAAAAATATAAACAAAAGAATTTTTCTCTTGACAGGAGGTCCTTTTAATTAGCTTCAATGTCTTTTTAAAATTCAAATTCATCTGAACCTTTAATCTGTTTAAAAACTTTCTAGAATCAACACTATAATCTCTCTTTTGTTGTATATTGTGAAAAAAAAATTCTCACAAAATTGTAATCGTGTAACTTTCTTTCTAAGCAGATTGAACAGAAACTCACCTATGGATATCAAACTTTGTTTTTCAATCTTTAACGAACAATAAAAAGGTTACAGTGATTAAGAAGATGAGGCTGGATTGAACTTTGAGTCCGTAAGAGGCTATGTTAATGACTCAGAGCACAATGGAATCCTGTGGCTCCCTACTGATTATTTCTGCTGCCTAGTCATAACAAAAAAGTTGTCCAGTCATATGGGTAATCTCAAGATTTCTCCTTGATCCAGAGAGTATTTTTGGCAGTCCTGGTCCAGCATCCAGGTGCCATAATATCTTCCATGACCCGTAGAAAGTCAGTTCACATTTCCTCACTGGAAGTGACTCCATGATGGTTATTGTTTTAAAACTTAGTGCTTGCTACAGGTATTAGAAGAACTTTCTGGGGGCAAATAAATTATTATTTCTGCATTTGGATTTATTTTAAAAGTTGAGATCATTCTCCCTATTGGGAAAATGGTAATTCTACAATCTCTACCTAGTTTCAACCTTGTAAAAGAGAAGCCAGTTTTACTCAAATATCAGATAAATTGGCACAGAGCCAGCAAAAGTCAGATCAGCTTTCCAAGCCACCCAAAACTGTGACAGTAAAGTTTGAACCGCTTTTGAACTGCTACTGAGTTCTTTAGTAAAGGTGCCTTGTGTTCATTTAGAAGGCTTTGAAACTGTGGACTATCTGAAGATACATTGTACAGAAAGGGATTGGTGCATGCTCAGTTAAAAATGGGGGGGAAGAACTGGGGAGATTTAATTAAAAGTTTCATTTAAAAATTAAATTTTATAATTTGCAGCATTATGTAATTTATACATTATGCTCATATTAAATATATTTATAAATAATTTATATTTTTAAATTTTATATATTTATATAAATTATAATCTATACATTTTATATAATTTATAATTTTAAAAGATTAAAATTTTAATAAAATAAAAGCTAAAGGAACCATAAAAAATACTTCTCAGTTACATAAGGAAGTCCCAGTGTATTATTGGCTGCTGTATAGCAAGTGTGCGGTTTTATTGATAGGGTGTAATTTAAACAGATACAAAAAGACTCCAATTCCAAAGACCATCCACCCCAAGGATGTGTCATGTGCTCAAAAGAGTGAAGCAGAGATACTTTATTTCAGGGGTCCCCAGTCTGTGGACTGGTACCGGGCCATGGCATGCCAGCAACCGGACCGTACAAACAAATAGCCCCATCTGTGGGATGTAGGCAGCACACAAAACCACGCCCTCTCTGGTCCACAGAAAAACCTCTCCTTATAACCGGTCCCTGGTGCCCAAAAGGTTGTGGACCTCTGCTCTACTTAGCTCTTGAGAAACATGCTCACCCTTACTGAGGGTCCCCTAGGCTAGCCTATACTAGAACAGCTGCCAGGAACTCTTCTTCTTTGGGAACAGCTACACCAACAACCTTGGTTCCACATTCCTGTATTTCGGGTTCTTAGTTGCCTCTTGAAATTTGGCTCTTTGAACCTGGACTGACTTGTAATCAGACTTGCTCTTGATTACTCTGGACTTTTGTGGAGTAAATTTGTTTTGGCTTTGGATTAAACTCAGGCAAGACATTCTGATCCTGTAAATATTGCTGGAGCGTGTGTGGTTTACACCCGTCCTAGAATGTTGGCACTCTCCCTGTCTTGTGTGTAATTGCTTTCTACTCACTAATGAATTACTTGCAAATTGATTCTCCATGTGCATATTCAGCCTAAACAGAATAGTCTTTCATTAAACTTACATCTATAAAATAAAATAATTCATCCTTTTCAATTATTAATTAATTGTATTAATTTCATTCATTAATTCCTTTATTATTATTTAACTTTGGCCATTTATCTGACAACATGCTTCATTAACCAGAACACTAATGTTTGGTTTGGTTGGGGTTACACAACAACATAGTCCCCTTGAACCTAATCATCTGGCAGGGTTTATCTCTTCAGAAGAGGTAACTATGCCTGAAAAAATCCACTTCTGCCAAGAAATAAAAATGTTGGCAATTTTCTTCAGAGGAAAAGCCAGTCATGTTTTGCCTTCAATTTGCCTATTACCCTTTTATATCAGGCTACAACTCTGGCAAATTTAGCTGACTTACAAATTAATGGAAGGAAGTTAACATTGATCAAATAAATGCATTCTGTCATGCAGAAGCAAGCAATTGCCATCTGGTGTTTTCCAATTATAATTAATAGGAAAACAAGGCCATTTGGCATCTGTGGTAAAATCTAAGCCACTCTAACCCATTACCTAGAGCTGTTCTGAGTGGAACATGACTTGCTTGGGGCAGAACCCCTTTGGGGTGTGTTGGCGGGGGGGGGAGAGTAACTTTGCTATGTCAGAGCTCCCCTTCTACTTTGCAATGCCAGAAGAGAAAGAGGCCTGGAGAGACAGCACTGTGAAAATAGAGGAACATCTCTAGCCTGACCCCAAGCAGTAGCCAGCCTAATTTTGCCTCAGGAAGCCCAACATCCTCACCTCTCCAGCTTTGTTGAGGTTTCCAGATAGACATTTTTCAGCTATTCTTTTACAATGACTAATATCCACAGGGTATAAATTGCTTGTGTCTGCTTCCTTGTTCTTCTTGTCCAGGGCAGGCTGAGAGAAACCACCAGAAAGGCATTTAAAGGCCATGGATGGCAGGCAAGTGGAAGATGCCTGTTTCCCCTGGAGCATTTCTTACACGTCTCCTTGCTGTTAGGTAATGACAGACTGGGCAAAGAACCTGGGCAAAGAACCTACTAAATTTGCTAGTAAAGTAGGATGTGAAGTGCTTGGTCAATTTTGTCCTACCTCCAGCTGCCACTGTCCATACGGGTCATTCTTGAGAGCAACATGTGACTCCCAGGTTGTGACTGAGACCTGTGGTGCAGTGTGTTGTGTCACTCTATCAAAGTATCGTTGCCCTCACAGCATATCTTAATGGCTGGTTGATCACACTGAGATAAGGGCAGTTAAGCTCTTGTAAGATAAGTAACTCATCAGACACTGTTCCTGCATACTGAATAACAAAGTGACTGAATAAAATAAGAAAAGAATTACCTTAACTCCCAGATGTGAAAATACCCAGTGAGTTGCCGTTCCCTCCAGGAAGAAGCAATAGTTATTTTCTTTTTAAAGAAACAACCTCATTTATTATATGGTAAAAGATTACATTTACCATGTTCCCTGGAGGGCTACACTGTCTCTAAGATCAGTTATCTAACCCTGCAACCCATGTCAACCAATTTTCATTAAGATAGCAAGATACATAGAAGCAGTTGTATATCACTCTCACACAGATAGCATTTGACCACTTGGCTGCGTCTCCATGGCAATAGCTTGGAGTATACCATGCAATCTTGTCTGAAAATGCCTAAAACTATCAAATTTATGTCAGAAGGCAATCATCATTGTCATGATCTTGCTAAGGATAGGAAATAAGTCTCCCAAACATAAAGATGAAGGCTTATCAGATGCAACTAAAAATTCAAAGCAGTTGAAGGCTGAACGTAGAGTACTATTTAGTAGAAGAAGGCAGTTGTCACAAATGACTACTGCTATGAGGCTAGGGGGCAAAGCAGTGCCCAGGTTGGCACAGGTCTGCTTCAGAGCTTTCCATGATTTCTGTAATGGGTTCCCAGGAGGGAGGGGGTGTATTCCAGAGGAGTAAGAGACAACTCAGTTCAGAAAGTTTGTGTGAGAGGAAGAGGGTGAAGACAGCCCCTCCTTAATAGTGTATATCCATGGTGTCGAACCTATGGCATGGGTGCCACAGGTGAAACACAGAGCCCTCTCTGTGGGCACACATGCCATCGCCCCAATCGTAGGCCTTCAGCTGGGTTTTATAAAACCTTTTCGCTTTAGGCCTCCGCTGCCCTGTACCAAAAAAAAGGTTCAATTAATCAATTTCAACTTCTCGTGGGAAAAAGAAAGTTCTCGCAAAGTTGGAATTGATTGATTGAACTTTTTAGTCCCACCCAGTCTGCAGCTATGACTGCAGCCACGCCCACCCAATTGGCACACCCCCCCCAAAGGGCCACACCCATCTGGCACCCAATGATACATAAGTGGGTTTTGGGTTGTAGTTTGGGCACTCAGTCTCTAAAAGGTTCGCTATCACTGGTGTATATGCTTCATGTACTGTACACAGTAATCTGCTTTATTTTGTTAAGATTCGGTTTATCAAACTAAACAGATTCTGTCCATAGGTGTAGATTTATAAAGACATCTACTTGGAAGAATAATTACATATCTTCCTTGGTTTTTGGAGCCTGCATCATTGCATTGTCATCTAAACGTTTGGTGATCTCTACAGAAAGAAGCCATTTCTCACATAGCTTGTTTGTATAAACAGAGACGTAGAATCAAAATCACATGAAGTATTGGTGCTACTTTATAAATCCTTAGTAACACAGCATCCAGTTTTGGTCATCACATTACAAAAAAGATGCTGAAACTTTAGAAAAAGTGCAGAGAAGAGTAACTAAGATGATTAAAGGCCTGGAGATTAAAACATATGAAGGATGGTTGCCGGAATTGGGTATGGCTAGTCTAGAGAAAAGAAGGACTAAGGGTGACATGATAGCAGTATTCCAGTATTTGAGGGACTGCCACAAAGAAGATGGGGTCAGCTTATTTTCGGAATCACCTGAAAGCAGGACAAGAAGCAACGGATGGAAACTAGTCAAGGAGAGAAGCAACCTAGAACTAAGGAGAAACTTCCTAACTGTGAGAACAATTAACCAGTGGAACAGCTTGCCTTCAGAGGTTGTGAGTGCTTCTTCACTGGAGGTTTTTAAGAAGAGACTGGACAGCCACTTGTTTGAAAATGGTATAGGGCCTCCTGTTTGAGCAGGGGATTGGACTAGAAGACCACCCCTTCCAGCTCTATTCTGATTCTGATAACCAGTGGTTGATAGAAATCTAGGGATATTAAAAATGTACCTGCTTCTAATTATTATGCATTTATCTACAGGAGCTTTGTCATTAAAGGAAAGATAATGACTTATTTAGTGCTACTTTTTGTACATTCTCTTTTTCCCTTTCCACAATTATCATAGACTACCAGGGGAACCTTTGAAGTAAGAAAGTAAATGTCTTAATCAGCTTTGGAATTCATCAGAGCTGATCTAACAATAGAATAGAATAGAATAGAATAGAATAGAATAGAATAGAATAGAATAGAATAGAATAGAATAGAATAGAATAGAATAGAATAGAATAGAATAGAATAGAATAGAATAGAATAGAATAGAATAGAATAGAATAGAATGACAGAGTTGAAAGGGACCTTGGAGGTCTTCTAGTCCAACCATGTCATGATGTAAAACATGATGTGAAAACTCGCATACACTAACCAATATGTAAGTTAAGGAGCAACTAGAAGAATAGCGTTCCAGGCTAATGTTCTGTACTGTTACATGTATCCATTTTCAAACAGACTGATTGATAGTATTTCATAATGTCATGTGCCGAAATATTATTACAAGGGCTTTCCTGTCATCAAACCAGTTAACAGATGTTGGAGCTCACTTATAGAAGAAATAAAAAATATACTCTATATTTTGTAGCTTCTGACTGTTTATTATTAATAAAGAACAGCTGGATTTTTTAAGCTGACAGTAGGGTCTGACTAATATGAACAAAATGTACTTTCATTTTTACCATTTATCTTTTAAGACCTTTGGGGGGGGAAAGGGAGAAAAGTTCAAATATTTCAAGAATTAATTTGTAGCAGTGCCAGGTGTCAGCCTTGTTCTAGACTTTCCTTGGTTATATGCCGGAGACAGGCTGTCAAGTCTTGAAACTGGCTGAAAATATCGGCTGTGTGTTTGGAAAGGTATAAAAGCTGCTCACATAGTCTCACACAAATCCAAAATGGACTTCAAGTGATGTCTTGGGACTGGAGTATATATTTCCAAATATATATATATATATATATTTGAAATTGCATTTGATACATAATTTTATATATTAAATCTGACATGTCTTCAGGAAGAGGATATTTTAGGTTGCGTGGTAACGGTTCAGTGCATTCACCTCTATAAAGCAATGTGCTCACCTTTGAAGACGTAGTCCTTGTCAAACTAGGTTGCTGAATGAATTCAGTAGATAAAAACCTTAACATTACAGTGCTTTAGACTGAAAAGTTCTCAAGACATCGACTCGGGATGCAAGGTGCAGCAAACTTGTTCAAGTTTCTGCCCAGTGTTCTGATGGGACATTGTTTGGGGTGAAAGGTAGAATATAAATACATAAAAACACTTTGGATATTTTTTCTGATTTAATGGTAAATTGTTTAACCACCAATGTAAGAAGTTAGTATCATTTGGTGCACTCATTTTAGAAAAGCTTCAGCAGGGATACTTATACTGTACCTCTATGATTGTCAGTAAATTGTTGCTGATTAATCAGAACAAGACAGCTTTTTTATGTCACATGAAATAATAAAAGTGTTAATGGATCTCAACACAGATTCAAGTGCTGAGTCAACATGCAGTGAGAGATTAAAGTATATGCAGATATGAGCAAATTCAAATCTTCCCTTGTCTCTGAATTTATCCCTAAATGAATTGATCTGATAAAGGGAAGGGAGGAAAGGAAACTGCCTTTTATCTTAAAATTCCTTGCTCTCATGCTCTAGAAACAATAGCTCAAGGTGACTACATGTCCCAGAAATTACTGTTCTACCTTTGGGAGAGATTCTGGCAAGTGAAAAAAGAGAACGCCCAAGTTTACGCTTGAGATCTAGCTCAGTATTATATGCTGGCCCAGTGATCTTCTTCCTAGTGTTATTCCCACTCTGTGGCATTATGTGCTGGCCCAGTGATAACTGGCAATAAAATAGGTTAGATTCTATGAGCAGAAATAAATGTGTGCATTAAATAATAATAATAATAATAATAATAATAATAATAATAATAATAATAATAATAATAATAATAATAATAATAATAATAATAATAATAATAATAATAATAATAAAGTTGGAAGGGACCTTGGAGGTCATCTAGTCCAACTCCCTGCTCATGCAGGAAACCCTATATCATTTAGTACAAATGGCTGTCCAATCTCTTTTTAAAAACTTCCAGTGTTGGAGCATTCAACGCTTCTGGAGGTAGGTTGTTCCACTGGTTAATTGTTCTGACTGTCAGGAAGTTTCACCTTAGTTCTAGGTTGCTTCTCTCCTGATTAGTTTTCATCCGTTGCTTCTTGTCCTGCCTTCAGACGCTTTGGAGAATAGCTTGACTCCCTCTTCTTTGTGGCAGCCCCTGAGATATTGGAACACTGCTATCATGTCACCCCTCGCCCTTCTCTTCATTAAACTAGACATACCCAATTCCAGCAGCCGTTCCTTATATGTTTTAGCCTCCAGTCCCCTAATAATCTTTGTTGCTCTTCTCTGTACTCTTTCTAAAGTCTCAACATCTTTTTTACATCGTGGTGACCAAAACTGGATGCAGTATTCCAAGTGTGGCCTTACCAAGCCATTGTAAAGTGATATTAACACTTCATGTGATCTTGATTCTATCCCTCTGTTAATGCAGCCTAGCACTGTGTTGGCTTTTTTGGCAGCTGCAGCAAACTGCTGACTCACATTTAAGTGATTGTTCACTAGGTCTTTGAGATCCCTCTCACAGTTACTACTATTGAGCAAGGTATCCCCTATACTATACCTGTACATTTGGTTTATTTATATTGATATGTTACTTATATTTAATGGAGTTAATGGAGAAACGTGATAAGTGACTCACAAAGGAAAAGGGTTCCATATAGATTAAAGTAAGATAAAACCATTCTCAAGTTATTCCTAGTGACTTCAGGGAAGCCACTATGCATTCTTATTAACAACATGGTAGAAGTACTTTTCACTGACTTCTAGGTGTTTTATTTATTTATTTATTTTCTTAAACCAGCCTTGCATACCTTGGTAAGTTCCTATCCAAATTCTCATCAGGTCTGATCTTATTTAACATTCAAGCCAGATAAGGTCATCCAGCTGATAAGGTACATGCCAAATTGTTGTTGTTGTTAGCTGCGAAGTCGTGTCCGACCCATCGCGACCCTATGGACAACATTCCTCCAGGCCTTTCTGTCCTCTACCATCTTCTGGAGTCCATTTAAGCTCACGCCTACTGCTTCAGTGACTCCATCCAGCCACCTCATTCTCTGTCGTCCCCTTCTTCTATTGCCCTCGATCTTTCCCAGCATTAGGCTTTTCTCCAGTGAGTCCTTCCTTCTCATTAGGTGGCCAAAGTATTTGAGTTTTAGCTTCAGGATCTGGCCTTCTAAAGAGCAGTCAGGATTGATCTCCTCTAGGACTGACCGGTTTGATCGCCTTGCAGTCCAAGGGACTCGCAGGAGTCTTCTCCAGCACCAGAGTTCAAAGGCCTCAATTCTTTGGCGCTCAGCCTTTCTTATGGTCCAACTTTCACTGCCATACATTGCAACTGGGAAAACCATAGCCTTGACTATACGCACTTTTGTTGACAGGGTGATGTCTCTGCTTTTTAGTGTGCTGTCTAGATTTGTCATGGCTTTCCTCCCCAGGAGCAAGCGTCTTTTAATTTCTTGGCTACAGTCCCCATCTGCAGTGATCTTGGAGCCCAGGAAAATAAAATCTGTCACTACCTCCATTTCTTCCCCATCTATTTGCCAGGAATTGAGAGGGCCAGATGCCATGATCTTGGTTTTCTTAATGTTAAGTTTCAACCCAAGTTTTGCACTCTCCTTCTTCACCCGCAACAAGAGGCTCTTTAGTTCTTCTTCACTTTCTGCCATTAGAGTGGTATCATCTGCGTATCTTAGGTTGTTGATATTTCTTCCGGCAATCTTAATTCCAACTTTTGATTCATCTAGCCCTGCCTTTCTCATGATGTGCTCTGCATATAAGTTAAATAGGCAGGGCGACAGTATACAGCCTTGCCGGACTCCTTTCCCAATTTTGAACCAATCAGTGGTTCCATGTCCAGTTCTCACTGTTGCTTCTTGACCCGCATATAGGTTTCTCAAGAGACAAATAAGATGGTCTGGTACTCCCATCTCTTTAAGAACTTGCCACAGTTTGTTATGATCCACACAATCAAAGGCTTTAGCATAGTCAATGAAGCAGAAGTAGATGTTTTTCTGGAACTCCCTAGCTTTCTCCATGATCCAGCGTATGTTGGCAATTTGATCTCTAGTTCCTCTGCCTCTTCGAAATCCTGCCTGTACTTCTGGTAGTTCTCGATCCACATACTGCTGAAGTCTAGCTTGTAGGATTTTAAGCATGACTTTACTAGCATGAGAAATGAGTGCAATGGTGCGATAGTTTGAACATTCTTTGGCACTGCCTTTCTTTGGAATTGGAATGTAAACTGATCTTTTCCAATCCTGTGGCCACTGTTGAGTTTTCCAAATTTGCTGGCAAATTGAGTGTAGCACTTTTACTGCACTGTCTTTTAAGATTTTGAATAGCTCAGCTGGAATACTGTCACCTCCACTAGCTTTGTTGTTGCTCAGCATTTCTAAGGCCCACTTCACTTCACATTCTAGGATGTCTGGCTCGAGGTCAGTGACCACCTCAATTTGATTATCAGGGACGTTAAGCTCATTCTTGTATAGTTCTTCTGTGTAATTTTGCCACCTCTTCTTAATCTCTTCTGCCTCTGTTAGGTCCCTGCCATTTTGGTCCTTTATCATGCCCATTTTTGCATTAAACGTTCCCTTCATCTCTCCAATTTTCTTGAAAAGATCTCTGGTCCTCCCTATTCTATTGTTTTCTTCTATTTCTTTGCACTGTTCATTTAAGAAGGCATTCTTATCTCTTCTAGCTATTCTCTGGAATTCTGCATTCAATCGGGCATATCTATGTTTTTCTCCCTTGCCTTTCGCTTCCCTCCTTTCCTTAGCTATTTGCAAAGCTTCCTCAGACAGCCATTTTGCTTTCTTGCATTTCTTTTTCTTTGGGATGGTTTTGGTTGCTACCTGTTGTACAATGTCGCGAACCTCTGTCCATAGTTCTTCAGGCACTCTGTCTATCAGATCTAATTCCTTAAATCTATTTGTCACCTCTACTGTATATTCAACAGGGATATGATTTAATTCATACCTGAGTGGCCTAGTGCTTTTCCCTACTTTCTTCAGTTTAAGCTTAAACTTTGCAAGGAGAAGCTCATGGTCTGAGCCACAGTCAGCTCCTGGTCTTGTTTTTACTGACTGTATAGAGCTTCTCCATCTTTGGCTGCAGAGCATATAGTCAATCTGATTTCTGTGATGACCGTCTGGTGATGTCCATGTGTAGAGCCGTCTCTTGGGTTGTTGGAAAAGAGTGTTTGCTATGACCATCGTATTCTCTTGACAAAATTCTATCAGCCTGTGCCCTGCTTCATTTTGTACTCCAAGGCCAAACTTGCCTGTTATTCCGGTTATCTTTTGGCTTCCTACTTTAGCATTCCAATCCCCCATGATGATAAGGACATCATTTTTTGGTGTTAGTTCTATAAGGTGCTGTAGGGCTTCATAGAACCAGTCAATTTCATCCTCTTCAGCACTGGTGGTTGGGGCATAGACTTGGACTACTGTGATATTGAATGGTTTGCCTTGGATTCGAACTGAGATCATTCTGTCATTTTGAGGGTTGTATCCCAGTATTGCTTTTCCTACTCTTTTATTGACTATGAAGGCTACTCCATTTCTTCTGAGGGATTCTTGCCCGCAGTAGTATACCTGATGGTCATCTGAATTAAATTCACCCATTCCTGTCCATTTTAGTTCGCTGATACCTAAGATGTCGATGTTCAGTCTTGTCATCTCTTGTTTGACCACGTCCAGCTTTCCTTGATTCATGGATCTTACATTCCAGGTTCCTATGGAGAAAAAATCTTTACAGCATCGGACTTTCCTTTCACCACCAGACACATCCACAGCTGAGCGTCCTTTCGGCTTTGGCCCAGTCGCTTCATTCTTTCTGGCGCTACTAGTACTAGCCCTCTGCTCTTCCCCAGTAGCATATTGGACGCCTTCCGACCTGAGGGGCTCATCTTCCAGCGTCATATCGTTTTGCCTTTTGGTACTGTCCATAGGGTTTTCATGGCAAAGATACTGGAGTGGGTTGCCATTTCCTTCTCCAGTGGATCACGTTTTGTCAGAACTCTCGGCTATGACCTGTCCGTCTTGGGTGGCCCTGCACGGCATAGCTCATAGCTTCATTGAATTACGCAAGCCCCTTCGCCACGACAAGGCAGTAATCCATGAAGGGGACATGCCAAATAAGGAGGAATAATTTTGGATGATTTGGTATGAGGCAGGAATACAGGTAGTTCTCGACTTGCAACAGTTTGTTTAGTGACTATTCGAAGTTACAATGGCACTGAAAAAAGTGACTTATGACCAGTGCTTTTTTTGTAAAAGAAAAAGGTGCCAGAACTCACACATTTCATACAACCCGCCTTGCCTATCCTACAAGGTTCCATCCAAAAAAGGTGCCGGAACTCCGTTCTGAGCGTTGTATGAGAAAAAAAGCCCTGCTTATGACCCATTTCAGACTTACAACTGTTGCAGCATCTCCATGGTCACATGATCAAAATTCAGGCGCTTGGCAACTGGCATGTGCTTAAGACGGTTGTAGTGTCTCGGGCTCATGCCATCCCCTTTTGTGACCTTCTGACAAGTAAAGTAAATGGAGAAGTCAGATTCACTTAACAACCATGTTACCAACTTAAAACAACTGCAGTGATTCATTTAACAACTGTGGTCATCAAGGTTGTAAAATGGGGCAAATCTCACTTAACAACTGCCTCACTTAGCAACAGAAATTTGGGGCTCAGTTATGGTCATATGTTGAGGACTATCTGTATGTAGCTGCCTGGGCAAAAGAACACAGGAAAGTGCTTTACATTGGCTCTCTTAAATACAAATTAAAACTTCCAGCCCATCCCTGACAAAGATTTGTCAGGCTTGCCCGGCCTCCCTCTATTTGCCCTTGAAGTTGTAAAAAAAAAGACTTGCTAAAAATCCTCTCCAACAGATATTGCCTCTGTCCTGACAACAGCTGTAATGGGCTATTTCATCACTCATGTAAGACATGAAGCAACAGAATGCTTGCCTCAAAAAGACATTATTGTAACCATTGATATGTGGTCTATCTCTGGGGACCTGGCTTTTAGCCTAGGACTAAGTTATTTGTTTTAAATGTCTTTAACATGACTTTAGGCTGACTTTAATTTATCATCTTGTTTTAATGTAAGTTGTAATGTAATACATACATATTAATGTCATTCCCCCTAAGCTATTCCAGGAGGACAATGTAAAAGTTAAAAATCTAAGTAAAATATTCAAAATATTCATGTGGACTTGAAGTTATCCTCTGTCTATGATTTCAGAGATTTCTGAATTATTTCACAGGGAAAAAATTTGCAATACCATTGATATATGAAAACAATGTAAATGTGTAGCACAGAAGATTTCCCCTTTTTAAAAAATGATTATCATGGGAAGATGGGATGAAGCGAAAGAACTGAATTAAAAAACAAAGCCCTCTTGGATCAATCCAAAGCCTTTGTATTTTTCTTCCTATAGTAGCCACCCACCCATACAAGGACATATTCAGCCATCACTATTCAGAGACATGTTGCTGTTGAATCTGGTGGCGCAATTGTACCAGTGTGTTTAATGCCATGTTGCTAGAACATCTTTAATTTTGAATGAAAACATTTCTCCATTCTGTGGAGATTTTCTTGACTATACTCATATTGTCTTAAGCAGTGCTTTTTTTGTAAAAGAAAAAGGTGCTGGAACTTCACACATGTCATACAACCCGCCTTGCCTACCCTACAAGGTTCCATCCAAAAAAGGTGCTGGAACTCCATTCTGAGCATTCTATGAGAGAAAAAGCCCTGGTCTTAAGTTCCTAAAATGGAACGATAGCTGGCATCAAGTTAGTATTGTGATATATGGAGGCATCTTTATGTATAGAATCATTTAAATTGTTCTTGTATATGTTCCATAAATGACATTTATTATCATGGAAGTAGGCTTGCTATGATTCAAAAAAGTTCACTGTGGTCCACACTGATGGGCAACAAAATTTTACAAAGAATGTTATATCTTTGTATATCCCAATAATGAGGATTGAATCTGGGATCTCTTGCATACAAACCAGACACTCTTATCATGAACTATACCAAGTCTTGCAGAATTATTATTATTATTATTATTATTATTATTATTATTATTATTATTATTATTATTATTATTATTATTATTATTATTATTATTATTATTATTATTATTATTATGGGGGAGAAGGTTGACTTTAATTTATGAGAAATGCTTTATTGATCTGATGTGTTTATGAGAAATAGCTTTATGGATCTGATTTGTTTTGGGTGGGTAAAATTCCATGGAATTTGGCATTACTAGGAATTTTACCAATTCCCCAAATGTATATATGTTTGTTTTGGTCATGTCATAAAGTTCTTATTTAGTGTTTTTGTGCTTTTCCTGTCAACTGGTGTTTCCTTGCTAATTTAACTTCTACAGCTTTTCTTCATGTTCATGAACTTCATGATTTTATTGCAGATGGGATTTCTGCGAAATGTAAGAATGACAAGAGTGTAGCTACTGAAGTCCTTCCTAAAGTTCGTTTCATCAGAAGAAGCATTGCTTTAGTTAACATAAAAGTAGACAGGCAGGACAGAAATCAAATAAATTAGTAAGTAAAACAACATAAAGCAACTGAAAATACTTAGTGTTTTTGTGTGTGTGATTATTTTACAGAAGGACTATTTGGAATGATAGCAAGCCTTTTGTTTTTATGAAACTGCTTGGAGATGAAATGAAATTATTTCACAATGAAGAATAATTTTCTTAGAACACATAACATTTAGGATTGTATCTCTGGGTCTAAAAGAAAAGATTCTAAGAAAAGAATTGTTTCTCTTCAGAATGCCTTCCTGCATAGGGAACAGATATGGCTATGAAAGAGGTCAAATATTTCAAACTTTGCTGTCAGATTGCTGCTGGGAAGCCTCTATGGGAAGCAATGAAGGGTCAGAAAGAAAACTCTGGCAATTAAATCATGAATGTCAACAAATAATGCCCATCTTGAAGCTGAGGCAAACGCAAGGGCCATCTACTATACTGTATTTCACAACATTAGGTTTTAGGTCTGTCCTCCAAATAAGAAAGAATGTTGAAATACAACGTAAACTTCTATTTAATGGGTCCTCTAGGACAACATACTGTGTTGCTATTATAAGTGCTTGTTTTCTTTTGTGCTCATTATTGTCTTCACATTTCATAGAGTTATATTGAGGGACTTCCCTTCCCAAGAAGGGAAGACAAATTACAACTACCTTAGAACAGAATGACAGAAGTTGGACTAGAAGACCTCCACGTTCCCTTCCAACTCTATTATTATTATTATTATTATTATTATTATTATTATTATTATTATTATTATTATTAGTAGTAGTAGTAGTAGTAGTAGTAGTAGTAGTAGTATGTTGTTGTTGTTGTTACTACTACTATTACTAGTACTACTACTAATGTGCATTTGGGCATAAGCACAGAAATGACTAATACTGCAGTCCTATGCAGAATTCATTTTAAGTGTTCCAGGGAACGCAGGGTGATTCAGTTCTCAGAATACATATATAGGAATTGTGCTATTATATTGCCTAAGGGTTCATAAGCAAATTAATGAAATATATAAAATATACAAACTGGACAAAAACATTGGTCCTTTCTTTGTTTAATCATTTTTTAATCTGTTCTTTAGTCAGAAAGGCTTAATTAAATCAGCATCTGAAGTTCTTACCCATAGGATTATAATCACTTAGCTGAGTTCTTATAACATTAAGTCATAATTACCATTGGTTTAATGAATAAAGTACAATTGGTTGGCTTCATACATTGCACTAAGCCAAAATTGGGAAATTATTGTATTTATTTATTTACTTTCAACATTTATTGCATTTACTTTCATCAATGAAAGCTCAAAATCAGAGATAAAACCCAAAGTATCAAAATAAATATATCATTCTGAACAGAAATTTATACAGTTGCCTCATTGCAATGTCTGAAACAGTCCTTACAAGGTATGTCATACAATGAGAAAGGAATTTTTTTGAGAGAAGAGAGAGAACAAATGACAAAAGTTACATGAAAGGAATTCATTAAAAGTTTAAACCTGGAAAATTTCAACCTGCCATCACCTTTCCACCAATCCCAGGGTGAAGAAAATGGCTGTGGGTTTTCTTCATAAAGGAAGAGTTATTTTTTCCACTCAAACACCTAAATGAGAACTCTATTCAAAGGACTGTCCTGTGACAGTCCTATGAAACAAGTCATCAACAGAACAGACTTGAGCGATGCCCTTTAAGTTGCCCACAAACAGTTCAGAAACAACTGATTACCCACACCAATCCCTGATCACTGTTTCACTATCCAGTTTTGCATCAACATATCTTTTCAAAATGTAGAAACGGAGAGAGAGTTGCATCATTTCCGCTCTGATGATCTGTAGCAAAGAGGCCCTTGAAAAGCTGTAGAGCAATCTGATTGTTCTGTGCAAGTTACCTATACAAACCTTTATGATTCATCAGAAGGCTAAACCACTCTGCCCCATTGTGCCCCACTTAAATACTATTGAACAAATAGGGAATAGGTTGTAAGTGCTCTTTCCCCAGCCTCCAAAGAGTAAATAATTGTATGAGATGGATCTTACAGCTTTTAAAAGACCTCTGTTCATAAAAACATTCTCCGTAGCATACATTTATTTCAAGGACTGCAATATTTATGATAATTATTATTCTTTCCTGCAACGTATATATCTGTTGTCGCCCATGCTCTTTTAGAAGATTAGGAGATATTGCAAATTGCTAGTACTCTTGGGCCACATGGCCCAAGAGCATCAAACCACATTCCTAGACTCACATCAAAGTCAGGCAGATTTTAATTTCCAACTTATTCTAACCAAATTTCTGGTACAAGATTTTAGAAAAGAAAAAGCTTCTGCAATGTGGAAAGTCATGGTACATGGTGCTTTGACAGAGAGTCTTTGTGAAGTTCTTCTAGGTCTAGGAGAAATATTATTAACATTGATTTGTAACATCCTTTTCTTTGTGGTATGCCACTCACTTACATGGAGCAGTGAATGGCATACACTGAGCTGGATTGTGTTGACCTTCCTGGCACTGGTAAGTACATGTCCCAGTGAATTCGAAGCTAAAATGATTCATTGCACTAAATGTTACGGAGCTCAAAAGAAAAAGAGTTAACTCTATTGACTCCATTGGAACTATTTGAATATCACACATATGAATAAGGTCTAAGCAGTCTTAATAACAACATCTCTGTCATTGAGTTAAACACATGCCTACTATATAATGACAATTATAATACTTTAACATGCTTATTCACCCATCTCCCATAGTTTCTTGTGAGGAGAGATAGTGATTTGAAAATGGTTATCCTGTTATATATGTCGTCCAGCCTAGAATAGTAGTGTGCTGATAGGCAAATACACTATCACTGTGATTGCAGCAGAAATAGGGCTCCAGCAAGAGTATTATGATTCTTTCATGGAATATCACTAAAGGAGTAGCAGCATTTTTCTTCCTTGAGGTCAATGTGCAGTCACTGGAGAAGCACTGGCCTGCTCTGGATACCAGCAAACAGTTCGCAGGATCCTGACTTGCCTGTACTCTATGTATCACATGCCAGGAAAAGAGATTTGAAGGCCAAGAAGCTTTGCCACTCAGAATTTAATATGCTTTGCTTAACAGTGGAGCAGGCATGCAAAAAATAAGTAGGGAGGCAGGGAAAACTGGACAATAACTGGGCAAGGATTGGACAATAGTTTTTGATGCTAAGCTAGTGACAGGGAAGGACAAATGCCGATCGACTTATTTATTCTCTATGGACTGTTTAAAATTGTAAACAGTCAAAAGACTGGCTCATTCCAGCTGCACATACAAATGAATTTGAAGAGTAGAGCAACAAAAATGATAGTAATCTCAAAGTGACTCTAGGCTCTTCATATTAAATACTGTCATAGGATTCTCTATGGGGTTTATACAAACATTTCAGTTGCCTTATGTTTCATCCACCTATACTATACTTAATCCACTCTGCCCTATGCATGGGCTTCTATACAGACATTCCAAGCTCAATGTGCGCAGAAGTGTGCTAACGAGTTGGTATTTGTAGTTCCAAATTAGTTATAAAATAGATTGACATATTGCATCATGGCTTGTTTGAGTTTGACTTAGTGGATTGCATGAGTCATTATTTTGACTAGCTGTTTTGAGAAAAAAGCTTGTTCAAATCCATTTATATACCATAAAAATCAATTGTTTGTTTGTAATACATTAATGCTATTGAATTGAGTTTGACTCTGGATCACTTCAGACAAATTTTTGCCAGATTCATTGGCAAATTATAAAGTATGTCTCTTCCAACAACATTCTAGCAGTTTGTATTCCCACCTGTCCAATTTTATTTATGTCAGCCATGTCTATTATAATTAGTTTATCTGCTCCGTTATAAGGCCCCAAGTATATTTATTTATTTTATTTATTTATTTAGATTTATATACCGCGCTATATATATTTCTGCTTACTAACTCTCACGTCAAGAGAGCAGGCAGCCTCTAATTGATCCAGGATGGGCTGCTATATTCTTACAAAATAGATCATGATATTCTTAACAATCTTCTGATCCATAATCTGAAATCCATGTTCTTTCCTCTTTTTTTCTTCATATTTTGCTTTCAAAGCCATTCATTGCCACTGCAAAGAATACTGTTTAACTACTTTGAGTAAGCACAATTATCCAGGCTCATATATCATACTAAACCATAAACTTAATTTATAATGTCATAGTGTATGAGTTCATACTATACTGTAAACCACTTTATTAATTTATACAGTGTAAATTCACCCAGATGAGTTGGGAAGAACGTGATGTAGTTCCTTCAGTAGTGTCATCTTACTGTAATGGCTCAGCCAATGGAGTGGAATCAAATTTATAAATATGTTTGTAGTCTTATCAACTATTTCAATATTAACATCATACAAATAACACAATAGACAAAGAAAGAATATCACAATCACTTTTTTTAAAAAAAAAGGAAAATATGTGATAAATGAACCACCAGAAATGCACTAATCCCACTGAACAAAGAACAGAAATAAAATCTATAGAAAAGAATATGAAATAATAATACAGTGAGATACTTCCCAATTTTACCCGTCTGATCTGAGGACAAGGATATTAATTGTATGAATTTTCTATTTTCTATTGCATGAAAATCGATGCTGGAGCTTGTTCTAAAATATATGAGAAAAAGCAGAGATGAATATTTCTGGCTTTCTCTTTGTACTCTCAGCAATTGTACTGCTATGAATTGTGTAACTCTGAAGATAGATTTTCATGTTAAAAAGGCATGCTGAACAACAGTGATACGCTTCTGCCTATCAGGGGCACTGGAAATGCACAACAGAAGATCATCATTTCCACATCACGCAAGGAAGAACAATATAAAGACCTGCAAAAGCTTTTTGTTTCAAGCCTGGATTTAAGAACTGATTGGTAACTGAAACTGACAAACCAATCTGTTGTGATTCAGGGTCAGCCTGTGGGTTCGGCAGTTGGGTCGGACGACTCAGAGGAGGAGGGGGGTGTTGAAGAGCTTGCTGAGGGGGTTGAAGATCTTGCTGATGAGAGCCCTCAGCCAGGCCCCTCCTACCTGGTCACGACGGAGACCCAGCTGTGTCCCAGTAAACAGAGGAAGGCAATGGGGCACCTCAGAAGGAGGCAGAGAGAAGCCACACCCTGAACTGTATAAAAGGGGAATGCGTGGGAGGGCTGGTTTGCTGAAGGCAACCGCTTGATTAGTTCCTGTTTCATAGCTCCTGTTTCATGGTTGGTGTCTTGTTTGCTCTGTTTTATGTTAATAAATGTGGCAGGCTTAATTCCAGCCTCTTGCCGTTTGTAAAGGGGTTGTCCCTGCCTTTTCTGCAGGGCCGGTAGCAGGCTGGTACAGAACACAACCTTTTGAATGTCCATGCAAAAGCCAACCCCACTGTCTTCAGTGGGAATTATTCCCATGTAGATTTGATTGAGATGGTTTTCATTTAATTATATTTACTTAATAAAGGCTAAAATTAAAAGAGGAAAGGCTGTCACATATAGCTATTTATTTATTGCTTTGATACCCTACTGCACCCCAGCAAGATTCTCAAGTGTCACTATAGTAAACTAATAATAAAGATGCTGTTTATGCAGCTGGGATTTTTATTGTCATGCTGCATAGGGAAAATGCTGGAAAAGAAGTTGGTAGGATACCTTGCCTTGTGATTAAAAATTTTAATGTTGAAGTGGAAGTTCTTTGATAGATATGTGTATATAAGAGTTTTAAACATTGGAACTTCTGATTCTGGTCTAAAGTCCTTCATTCCTGTCACTGTTCCTGCCCTTCTGGCAAGTTCTGCCAGAGTGGGCATTCTTCAAGTCCCATTTTTTTTAATGATGAGACCCAGGAAATGCCGTCTCTGTCACAGGGCTGCCCTCTGAATAGTATTTCTGCAGAAGTTGAGTTGTCTTAATTCTACTGTTATTTAACTGGGCCTTGAAAACCTGGCTTCTTTCCCCAGGTACTACTTTGGAAACATGTAGGGACTATACTATACTCCGGAGCCGCATGTGGCTCTTTGAGCCGTCTCCCGCGGCTCCCAGCCACCTGGTGCGCACGCACCTCTTCGAACGGGCAGTGGTGCGCGCGCACCTCTCCAAATGGAGAGTGGCACCGCCCATTTGGAGAGGTGTGCGCGCACCTCTCCGAATGGGCGGAGGTGCACGCGCACCTCTCCAAACCTTTGGAGAGGTGCGCGCGCACCTCCGCCCGAACAGGCAGTGGCGCCGCTCGTTGGGAAAGCTGCTGCGGCCCGTTTGCACAGCTTCCGCCTTCAGAGGAAGGCGGCAGCCTGCAAACGGGCCACAGCAGCTTTCCCAACAAGCGTCGCCACTGCCCGTTCCGAGAGGTGCGCACGCACCTCTCCGAACGAGCGGAGGTGCGCGCGCACCTCCGCCCGAACAGGCAGCGGCACCGCTCTTTGGGAAAGCTGCCGTGGCATGTTTGCAGGCTGCTGAAGGCAGCAGCTGTGCAAACGGGCCGCGGCAGCTTTCCCAACAAGCGGAGCCGCTGCCCGTTCCGAGAGGTGCGTGCGCACCTCTCCAAACGAGCGGAGGTGCGCGCGCACCTCTCCAAACCTTCGGAGAGGTGCGCGCGCACCTCCGCGCGAACGGGCAGCGGCGCCGCTCTTTGGGAAAGCTGCCGCGGCATGTTTCCAGGTTGCCGAAGGTGGTAGCTCTGCAAACGGGCCGTCGCCGTCGCGCAACCGGTTCCATCATACATTAAAAAAATGGCAACTGCGCGCGTCCGCACATGCGCAAGAAAAAACGTTTTGTGCATGCGCAAAATGTTTTTTGCGCATGCGCGTGCATGGACGCACGCACGCGGCTCCCACTTTTTTTTGTGTGTGATGGAACCGGTTCCCAGTGGCTCTTTTCCTTTTTCAGGTTGCCGACCCCTGGACTATACTAATGTTGTTGGAATATTAATCTTCACATTATTACTTTCCTTTTGTTTTTACTGTATTGGAATTGTTTTAATTTGCATCCAATGCAGTGTCACTGGGTACCCTGTAAATGTGCTTGATACATGCATACAAACATGTATACATAATCTTGTAAATCCAAAAACTTAAAATATGCAAAACAAAACTCCAAAAACTATCCAACAAAATTATCCAAATGACATGTTCCGGCCCCCAAGCCATCTTCAATTGCTCTGGAAGGTGGCTAAAATCAGGTTTGGTCTAACTTCTAATGGAAGGCTATTCCAAAGGGATCGTGGTGCTACAAAAGAGCAGTGGCCTGAGCCTCACTATGTAGACCTCCTAAAATTAGGGAACTATCATCAAAATATGAAAAAAACCAGGATTGTGCAACCTATGATGTGCCCCAAATTAAGCAATTTTCATTCAGAAAAAGCTGTTGACGTATACCTGAATAATTTGTCTTTTCAAGGCTCCTTTTTGATTTTATCCAATATAGTTATTCATCAGGGGTGTGCAGGCTAACAAAAGTAGTTAAACTTTGATTCATATAGACTTACCAACTTTTTTTGACTTCTTGTAATATAATCTATAATCTTTCTCTCCTTCCCTCCCCTTTTTTGTTTTCCTTTTAAATATACACCTACTATTCAATGTTTTAATTTGCTATATCTTTGTTTTAATTGACTGGATCATAACTATCATGATCGCAAGAAACCCTAGTACAGAATCAGCAAATATTAGACTAAATATAAATTAGTATAGCTTTATAGTGTCATAGTGCTTTACAAAACCTATTATTTATGTTCTTTTATAGTTATCTATCTTAGTTATCTAGGGACGTGGTGGCTCAGTGGATTAGGACGCTGAGCTTGTCGATCAGAAGGTCGGCAGTTTGGCAGGTCGAATCCCGAGTGCCGCATAGCAGAGTGAGCGCCTGTTACTCATCCCAGCTTCTGCCAACCTAGCAGTTCGAAAGCACGTAAAAATGCAAGTAGAAAAATAGGGACCACTGTGGTGGGAAGGTAACAGCATTCCGTGTGCCTTTGGCGTCTAGTCATGCCGGCCACATGACCATGGAGATGTCCTTGGACAAGCGCTGGCTCTTCGGCTTTGAAACGGAGATGAGCACAGGCCCCTAGAGTCAGAAACGACTAGCACGCATGTGCGGGGGAACCTTTACCTTTATCTTAGTTATCTATAGCTTTCATGCCATGATTATAAATTAATTATAATATATGTTCTGAATTGTAAGCTACCCAGACTCTTTTACTGAAATGGGTGGCTGTAGAAATTGAACAAACAAACAAACAACTAAATAAAATTGTAATTTTACAGGTTTCTCCCAGGATTTAATCGCTGTCCTTTGTAATTTTACATTTATTATTTTTTCATGGTTTTATTCTATCAATAAGATTTTGTTTTATTTCTATTTTAGATAACTTTTATGTAACTAGTTTCATGCTGGTCTTCTGCCAGAATAAAATAAAATAAAAAATAAGGTAGCATTTTGCATCCAGGTATTTGAAGAACCTCGTGTCAGCATGCACATCTATCCAGATTTTAATTCTGTCATTTCAGCTCTTCTCCAAATTATCCTCCTAGGTTACATATAAGCAGTAGAGTAAGTGGTTACTAGGGCTTGGTGACTTTGGTGATGGCAACCTAGCACCTTTTTAAAATAATTACTTAAATGTAAATAGAGACATATTTCATAAATAACTTGTAAATAAACCACCACAGATTTCTGAAATTTCTGTTATAAGTTTTTCAAATTTGAGCAAATGCCTAGAATTCCACAATTTTTCAAGTCATCTTTTTGTGATCCTCAGATCGTACCCTGTGAAACCTGACAGCACCTGAATTCCTTCCATTTTGAGTTGCAAAACAAATGCAAACTCTAGTGTAAACTCTAAAGCAGGCACATCATTCTTAAAAACAACAATAATATCCAATCCTTTTTGCTTAACCTTTTATAGGAAAAATGGGGATGTTGTGATTCTCAAGGTGTTTCTGAACTTCAAATTTCAGCACTTAACTCTGAGACTAAATCCCTACCTGAATCCAAAATGCTCACTGAGGCAATAATGAAACTAGTGTAAACAAACAAATAAAAGCTTATTTGTGGCCCACCAATTCTATTACATTCTGGGATCCCAGAAGAAAGGTTGGGGCTGTGTGCTTCGTTTGGCCATCCTGTTGTACACAGATAAGAATGACAAAACCAAATAAATCACATGTTTGAATATGGTGTGAGCAGTGGTGGGATTCAGCCAGTTTGCACCACTTTGGCAGAACTGGTAGATAATTTTTTGATGCCCAGGCCCAGAATGGACTTCCGGAAGCAGCATCCACACAGAGAACCTGTTGTTCACATATTTGAATCCCACCACTGGGTGTGAGTCAAGGAAACAATAAACCACATTCATGGTAAGCAAAATCTGGCTTGCTTTGTTTAGTATGTTGCTTTAGACAATGTGACTAAAGTTTGTTCATCATGTTTTATAGTATATCATATTATGTGAATCTAATCAGTTATCCTGATTTATATCCACAGCATGCCCTGGAAAGCAACAGTCCTCTCAGGTTTCAGGTGCCCTGGACCTGAATCTTCTCCTATTCTCCTGATTCTTCTCTATTATTGGGCCAGAATCCAAGATTAACCTGTCTGGAATGAAAGATCTTGAATGATATGTGGCCTTATGGATTCTGTTATTTTTGTTACTCTGTTCCTTTTCTGTTCCAGAATTTATTTTATAGTTCCTCTTTTTTAAAGTTCTACAAATTGAAACTCACTCAGAGTTGGGCTTTTTTTGTGTGTGAATTGGGCAACCATCTAAAGTTAACAAATTCTATCTTATAAGCTGAACTATAAGCACAGTATTTATAGCCCATGTGTGCTAGATTTTTATTGGTTTTAATTGTATATGTAGAATGAACACAGCCATTAACTGGCAGAGATTATGTAGGATGCCACACTGATTCTCTAACACCATGGTGGCGAACCTATGGCACGCGTGCCACAGGCGGCATGCAGAGCCCTCTCTGTGGGCATGTGCGCCATCGTCCCAATCCTAGGCCTTCAGTCCCATCCATGAGCAACCTGCATCAATACCCGCGCAGGGTAAGGTTGCTGCGCCCGCCCCCACCTCCCCCAAGCGCTTTTTTACTAACCTGCCTTTCAGCTGCATTCCATTTCTCCATTCGCTTGTCAGCCTTTGCCTCATGTTTCTGGGACTATCAGCAAAAAAAAAAGTTCCATCAGACTTTCTAACTTCTCGCGAGATCTCAAGAAGTTAGAAAGTCTGATGGAACTTTTTTCTTTTTACCGATAGTCCCCCAAACACGTGGCGAAGGCTGAGAAGTGAATGGAGAAACGGAATGCAGCTGAAAGGCAGGTTAATGAAAAAAATGCTTGAGGGAGGTGAGGGCATCTGGGTGGGGGTGGGCGCAGCAACTTTACCCTGCATGCGATGGGAGGGTGGGTGCATGCCCTTCCCATGCCAGGCCAGCTCCTGCAGCCCCGGGGCAGCCGTGCTGAGTGGTGGTGGGCAGGGTGTTGAGGTGGGGGCTGGCAGGCCATCCAAAGCAGCAGGTGGAGTGTCAGAGGCTCCGGGAGGGAAGGCACTAAAGTGGGCGGTCAGGCCATTGACAAGAGCAACACATCTGAGTGGAAAGCAGCCTCAGAACAAGTGGGACAGGATTGCTTCTCCCAGAAATTGCCTTTCTTTCCTTACCTGACTTCAAGCCCTGTGCCATTTCTCCTTCACAATCTGCTGCTGCCGCCACATGCAAGGAAACAAAGGAAGTTTTTTTTGGGGGGGAAGGTCAATCAATCAATTCCAACTTCTCATGAAAGATCGTGAAGTTGTAATTGATTGATTGACCTTTTGGGGGGCAGGATTTCTTTCCTTACCTGCCCCACTTGTTCCAAGGCTGGTTTCCACTCAGACGCATTGCTGTTGCCAATGACCCAACCGCCCACGTCAGCGCCCTCCCTCCCTGAGCCTCCAGCACTCCACCTGCTGCTTTGGTGGCTCTGTAGGCACCAACTTTACAGCTCTGCCTACAGAGTCACCAAAGCTGTAGTTCAGGCTTGTCAAACTTGTGATGTCACGTGACATCATGTGACATATCACGACTTTTTCCCCATTGCCGGCAATGGGGAGGACACCGTTTCATTGTGATGCATCCGGCCCGCGAGCCGGCAGTTTGACATGCCTGCTGTAGCTGAATGGGCAGGTGAGGGGGAAACCTGCCCCACTTGTTCCATGTCCGCTTTCAGCCAAGCCGCATTGGGAGCAATACACGAGGCGGCCAAAGACGTGTCATGCCAAAACCAGCCATTTTCTGCCTCCTGCCCAGTGCCGCTGCCATGAGGCCACGGAACAAGCCGGGCAGAGGTAAGGAACTGGTATACCAGTTCCTTCCACCCAGCTTGTTCTGTATCCTCATGGCAGCAGCATTGGGTGCGACGTGCGAGGTGGCAAATGGCCATGGCCAGAGGAATCAGCCATGTTGTGCCAAAATCTGCCGTTTGCCACCTCCTGCCCAGTGCCGCTGCCATTAAGCACCTCTCTGGCTCCTGGGAGTTCTGCTGGTGTCCTTCGTGCCAGGCATCCTTTGCGGTGAGTTTCTGGAAAGATTTGCAATGGGGGTGGGTGCAACGAACAAGGTGGCAAGTGGCCACAGCTGGAGGCAAACTGCCACGTCATGCTGAAACTGGCTGTTTGCCTCCTCCTGCCCAGTGCCACTGCCATGAGGCCGCAGAACAAGCTGGGCGGCAGTAAGAAACTGGTATAGAGGCCCGGCTTGTTCCATGGCCTCATGGCAGCCACATTAGGTGTGACGTGAAAGGCAGCAAATAGCCACATCATGTCAAAACCAAGGGGCAAACAGCCACATCATGTCAAAACCAAGGGGCCGGCAGGCTGTGGCTGCTGGTGGACACAATTGGCCCCCATGCACTTGCTGGGGGGGGCTGTTGGTGTCAGGCAGCAGCTGCCCTGGCCCCTGCCTCGCCTTGCCCTGCAGCAATGGCACCCCTAACCCATGCCTCGCCTCACCTCACCCTGCAGGACGAGCCTTCTGCCCACCAACCCACCTGCCAGAGACTCCCTGGATCTCCCCCAATCTGCCTGGTCCCCACAGGCGTCCCTCCGCACGAGCACCCTGGCCACGTCCACCCAGTCTGCCATGACCACCACAGCCACACCCACCCAATGGACCATGCCCATCTGGCACCCAGTGATACATAAGTGGGTTTTGGGTTTCAGTTTGGGCACTCGGTCTCTAAAAGGTTCGCCATCACTGCCCTAGCATCATCCAACCCTAAGTGGAGATCTCACGGGTGATGATTAGACCATTTTCATTCCACAATTATATTTATATATGAAAAAATCTATCCATGGGGTTAACTGTTGTGTCAAACAAGACCATATATTTCTATCTGGCTATTTACACAAACACTATGCTAGGTTTTTCTCTCTACAATCCTCTATTGTTACCTCTAACCAATCACAAAATAAAATACAAAATATTCATAATAATAACTGCAACAAGATGCTCATACTGTTGGACCAAATTAGAATTTGCCTGTGGCAGTGATGATGTTCTTTCAATTTCTAGATGTGGTAAATGACAAAAGAAATGTCATGTAACCAAGATGAATAAAAATATTTTTTGTGCACCATTTTGGCAAGTAATTTTTGATAGGGAACATAGAGATATGTTGACATCCATGTAGAGCATTGTTTAGAATAATATCGCCTAATTATATCTTGTTTGCAAATGACACTGCTGAAGCATCTGTTTTAGTTTTACTTCAAACATGTCATCTATTCTCCAAAATTAGACATAAAAGCTGTTTAAAAAGTTTTTGTTCAGATATCACCATACAGATTATTACATTAAAATATAAAACAAATATTATGTTCAAATATCCCATTTTTGAATAATGAGAAATGTCATGCATTGCAAAAGATTCTCAAGAATCCAAGTTCCTCCAGAGGTAGTCACTGGAGACTGATGGGCTTCCTGGATTATTTGTACCTATATTAAAAGATATAAAAAGAGGTATTATCCATTTACCAAATATTAATCATCATAATATGTGCTCCATCCAATTTGTAAGAAAGCAGTACCATTGTTAAATTGGAATCAACAACATTGTTCTAAAACATGGCAGTCAAAGACAAAAAATGATATCATATGAGCACCATAAAGGTCAGGAAAAGAACGGGTTTGCAGAAGCTTATAACCTCATAAAAATGGGAATCAGCATGATTTTTTTTCTATAAATGGATTTCAATAAAGAATCAATAGCAACAACAACAATAATAATAATGTTGGAAGGTACCTTGGAGGCCATCTAGTCCACCCCCCTGCTCAGGCAGGAAACCCTATACCATTTCAGAGAAATGGCTGTCCAGTTTCTTCTTAAAAACTTCCAGTGTTGGAGTATTCACCGCTTCTGGAGGTAGGGTGTTCAACTGATTAATTGTTCTAACTGTCAGGAAGTTTCTCCTTAGTTCTAGGTTGCTTCTCTCCTTGATTAGTTTCCATCCATTGCTTCTTGTCCTGCCTTCGGGCGCTTTGGAAAATAGCTTGACTCCCTCTTCTTTGTGGCAGCCCCTGAGATATTGGAACACTGCTATCATGTAACCCATAGCCCTTCTCTTCATGAAATTAGACATACCCAATTCCAGCAGCCGTTCCTTATATGTTTTAGCCTCCAGACCTCTAATCATCTTTGTTGCTCTTCTCTGTACTCTTTCTAGAGTCTCAACATCTTTTTTACATCATGGTGACCAAAACTGGATGCAGTATTCCAACTGTGGCCTTACAACTGTTCCTTATATGTTTTAGCCTCCAGTCCCCTGATCATTGACTTCTACTATCTACTCTAGGAATGTTTGAGATTCTGCAGAAGAAGTGCTAGGAAACTTCATGTGTCTTACGGGCTGTCCATTTTTGCCCCATACCACTTTTCTAAGAATAAAAGGCCATTGAATTCAATGAACCTAAGTTCAGAAGATATGAAAAGGATCTCAGCTACACCCATCAGTCCCACGGAGATGCAGGAATGGGTAGAAAGAAATCTGCGGCAGGGGAAACCTCACTTATTAAATCAAGATAGGTGGAGAGTGAAAAGGACAGAGCCACAGAGTGAAAAAAGAGAGCCGTGTGATATAATGGTTAAGTGCTGGTCTAAGAATGGGGAGACCCAGGTTCTGCTTGCTCTCTGAGCCATGGAAGCAGTTGGCTGACCTTGGACTCCTTTTCAGACCTAAACAGTGTTGCTCTGCAACTGGCTGTTAATCAAAATCCTTCATTTCATCTTGCAGCGAAAGCTTTGCTTGAAGAACTGATGAGCACTGTGCAAAAACCATCGGACTCTGCAACCATGGGAGGCAAAAGCTAACAACAAGACAATGCCAGGTGCTGTACTGTAGAAAGTAAGAAAGATTACCTTGATGGAGATATGCAGCCCTGTTACCAAAGCAACAAGGGGAAAACATACCGCAAGCCCATAACAAACAGAAAATATGCTAAAGAGACTCAGACTGATACTTTCTTAATTCACAAGAGTTTAAGAAGGGGGAGGAGGTGCAGCATGATCAGACTTGCAAGTTTCGGTTATTAAAACCATCCTCTATAAAAATAATTCTAGCTTTTCAATAGAGTTGCTTCCTGGTTTGGTTTACCGGATGGAACTGACATGAAATGCCTGCACTAAAGCTAGTCTGGGGACAGTGTGACAGCCTACTGCAACTTTTCAAGAAGAGGAACAGAAGCTTTAAAAGATTTTCTCTGCTCTCTTTCATCCTCTTTCTCTGGGATGTGAGGATCCAATGGCAATAGAGCCCAGTTTGAGATCAGATCTTGACCCCCCTGGCGCTGCATTATTCCTTGAGCATCACTTTATTAAACTTCTGTAGTCGGAGGGTGTCCACACAAAAGGAAGAGGACTAGTCACTTAAACATCACTATGTTGGATTTGAAAGGGACGCGGTGGCTCAGTGGGTTAGGACGCTGAGCCTGTCGATCAGAAGGTCGGCAGTTTGGCGGGTCGAATCCCGAATGCCGCGTAACAGAGTGAGTGCCTGTTACTCGTCCCAGCTTCTGCCAACCTAGCAGTTCGAAAGCATGTATAAAATGCAAGTAGAAAAATAGGGACCACTACGGTGGGAAGGTAACAGCGTTCTGTGCGCCTTTGGCGTCTAGTCATGCCGGCCACATGACCACAGAGACGTCCTCGGACAAGCGCTGGCTCTTCGGCTTTGAAACGGAGATGAGCACCGGCCCCTAGAGTCAGAAATGACTAGCACGCATGTGCGGGGGAACCTTTACCTTTACCTATGTTGGTTTTAATAGCTAGTCTTTTGAGATATTCTTAGCCTGCAGCTTTGATGACCAGAGTCAGATTATAAACAGCTAGGCCCACCAATAAGCCTGAAGCCTCTTTTCATATGTTCAAGAAAGTCAGTGGTATTTCATTTGGGGAGGGTGTAATGTATTGGGCTTAATTGAACACCACATGGTAAGCTGGAGCTAGCTAATGGCTCCCAGCACCTCAGACACCCTGTCTCCAGTGCTGCTATTGGCTGCCCCTAGGCGGCAATGGGTTGCTTTAAACCTATTGGCTGCTGCCTAGGGGCCAGGCTATAAATTGCTGCAAGCTGCTGCCTAGTTCCCCTGTTCAGATCCTGTAAGCAAATAAATATGACCATTGCTGAACTCACTCGCCTCGTCTCCATTCCAGCGCAACGAACTCACTACACAACAGAGGGTACCATTACTATTCTGTCTAACCTTAAGAGAGAATTAGGCCCAAATGTTGAATAATCATTCACATCTTTAGTTTGTTTGGAGAAATTCTGGGAAACTACTTTGTATTATGCATATTTTGCATTAATTTCACTCTTCATTTTTCACAGCCTGGAAATTGTTTGTTTCTCAAGCGCAATCCTACATTCTACTTGATTTATGTAGTAAACAGAGAAAGTAAATGGTTTCTCTTATCACTTTTTTCCAGCTCCAACTCAGCTGTTTGCTACCTCTGTGCCTCAAAGCAGGCACATTTACTTTACTGAAAACTGAACAGACAACTGAAAACAAAATCAATTTAAAATGTCCCTATTTAAACAGGAGAAACAGGCTGACAATATTGCAAAGGTGGAAATGACCATATCTCTACATGAAAATTATAACACAACAGGCTATTTGTAGAGCCAGAAATGTTATAGAATTAACACCCTGCTGGAACCTACCAGTAAAGTAATGTAGATTACATTCCAATTAGTTTGCAATGTTTAGAAGATAATCATTCTGTAATTCACATCTAATCCCATGGTTTTATATATCAGTTGAGCAAACTGTAGGTTAAGTAGCAATCACTTCTGCTGCCATCCATATTAAAACTGAAACAAAAATGTACCATAGTGCAACCTCTTCCAACTTTCTGTCTTCTGGATGTGTTGGGATAAAATTCTCAGAATGCCTAGGTTTTAACCATTTTGACCAGAAAATCTGGGAGTCACAATCCCAGTTAGTCTTGGAATGTGTCCACTGAGGAAAGCTGCTGTTGAACACATTAGACTGAAATCTATAGAGGGTAACTGTATTTTTTGATGACTTGAAATCTCTTCTGGACTATTTGCTGAAACAATTTAAAAAATGTGATTTACGGGTTTGATGATTAGAAAAAGCAGACTAAGGAAAGAAGGAAATTATATCGTAACCTAAGAAAGAGAAAGTAAAATATACATGCACTTGCACAACTGCTGTTAAGAAGATCAGAAGCTGTGTCTTTTCTTTAATATTTTTTCCTTTTTTTCTTTTCTTTCTCTTCTCTACTTCTTTCTTTGTACTTTTTTCACTTACTAATTACTTTACTTTCCTTACTTACTTTCTATTTCACACATATAAATATATATAAGATATGATTTGTTTGCCTTCACACATTAATTAAAACCATAGGAGAACAGCATGCTTCTTTTAGTTGATTTGAAAATAAATGTCAAATTCTTCAAACAGCTTGCATTTTCTTCGGTTTTAGTAATAAATCCTATTTCCAGTGCAAGCTAGGGATCTCTATTTTAAAATTTTTGAGGGTATGTTTGTAGGCTATGTGTATATCCAAGCAGAATGCAGGCAGCATTATGCTGGTTTGCAAAATAGTCATATAATTAGGTTTTGCTGTTTTTGTAGGTTTTGTTTTGTTTTATAGCACAGTGAAAATTATCAAACAAAAATACAAATAATACAATAGTGGTAAAATAAAAGGTATACATAAAAGTGATTAACATGAGCTAAAAAGAGCCATATAATATTTTAAATAGTGTTAATATATATTTCATAATAATAAAGTTGGAAGGTAACTTGGAGGTCATCTAGTCCAACCCCCTGCTCAGGCAGGAAACCCTATACCATTTCAGACAAATGGCTGTCCAGTCTCTTCTTAAAAACTTCCAGTGTTGGAGCATTCACAACTTTTGGAGGCAGGTTGTTCAACTGATTAATTGTTCTAACTGTCAGGAAGTTTCTCCTTAGTTCTAGGTTGCTTCTCTTCTTAATTAGTTTCCATCCATTGCTTCTTGTCCTGCCTTCGGGAGCTTTGGAAAATAGCTTGACTCTCTCTTTTTTGTGGCAGCCCCTGAGATATTGGAACACTGCTATCATGTTATCCCTCGTCCTTCTCTTCATTAGACTAGACATACCCAATTCCAGCAACCTTTCTATGTTTTCGCTTCCAGTCCCCTGATCATCTTTGTTGCTCTTCTCTGTACTCTTTCTAGAGTCTCAACATCTTTTTTACATTGTGGTGACCAAAAACTGTGGCCTTACCAAGGCATTGTAAAGTGGTTTTTGTTGTGTAGTGAGTTCTTTGGAGGCAGGAAGCAAGACAAGAGGTTTCAGACAGGAACATTTCTTTATTGAGGCAAACAGGAACAGAACTAAATCAGAGGCTTCTGCGCAGCTACTTATACGGTTGGCCACTAGGCGGTGGCCAATAGGTTTAAAGGAACCCATTCCCACCCCAAATCATCCAATGATCTTCTTGGAGACTGCATGTCTGGCCAGTCAGCGACAGTTACACAGACACCTCAATTGAGCAACCTTAAGCAGCATTCAAAAGACACGTGAACACAGTTCAAGTAAAATCCCAATACATTACAGTATTAACACTTCATGTGATCTGTTAATGCAGCCTAGCACTACGTTGGCTTTTTTGGCAGCTGCAGCACACTGCTGGCTCATATTTAAATGATTGTCTTCTAGGACTCCAAGATCCCTCTCACAGTTGCTACTATTGAGCAAGGTACCACCTATACCAGGGGTAGGCAACCTTGGCTCTTTTATGACTCGTGGACTTCAACTTCCAGAATTCCTGAGCCAGCATGGCTGGCTCAGGAATTCTGGAAGTTGAAGTCCACGAGTCATAAAAGAGCCAAGGCTGCCTACCCCTGACCTATACTATACCTGTACATTTGTTTTTTCTTGCCTAAATGTAGAACCTTACTTTTTTCACCATTGAATTTCATTTTGTTAGATATCACCCAATGTTCAAGTCTGTCAAGATCCTTCTATATCTTAAGCCTATCTTCTGGAGTGTTGGCTATTCCTGCCAGCTTAGTGTCGTCTGCAAATTTGATGGGTTCCCCATCTATCCCCTCATCCAAATCATTGATGAAGATGTTGAAGAGCACTGGGCCCAGAACAGATCCCTGGGGCACCCCACTACACACTTCCCTCCATGTAGATGCAGATGCAGGGATCTCCAAACTCGGCAATTTTACAACTTGTGGACTTCAACTCCTGTGCCTTCAGCCTAAACATCTTTTTCTAAATTCAGGTTGCTATCTTGTAAAAAAAAATACAGTAACAATAACTTATTTTCCTTCCTTGTTGTTGGGTATTTTGGGGAAATATATGTTTTCAACTGGTAGCAGTGAAAAAAGTGTGTCCATTTTAGCCATATGTGTTGATATTGAATCAACAATATCTTCTAGCAAATTCTCCTGGCAGGTCAAAATTATTTTATTTACAGCAAGTTTATCTTTTATCCTATTGTCACCCAGAAATGATATTTATCAACATAAATTAGATTACTTATTTTGCTAAAGTTAAGCAAGTTGAGTATAGTTAAGAACATAAGGCAGCATATTTTGCCCTTTGTATCTTCTCTTGTTCCTGATAGTAATGAAGCCAATCAGTCAATCAAAGGGCAATATAAGCTAATTTGATTGGTTTCTTTAAAAAGCTTCTTTTCAAACTTAGTAAGATACAAACTTGAAAATCAACATATAGAATGTAAATGCATTGTATTTATTTATAAAAACACAAAGCTCTATCAGTATTTTGATACTATCCACAATCACATCACATTTGATTTCATTTACAGATTAGTATTTAATATGCCACAAAACTTTTCTTTTCCACACCATCTTCATTTAGCAAATTCCTGGGAAGCCATGAAAATTTTTGTTCCTACTGCTTGAACTGATCGTATCAGTTGACCATTTGTGTAACTTTCCCAATTTTTCAAATATTTGGAATGGTCATGGGGAAAAGAACAGACTGTTCTCTCAGAATGTCATCATGTTTGTGTGCTTCTCTGATTTAGTTAGGTTTTATACCTCCTACCTTCTTTTTACGTCTCCACCAACTGTGTTCTAGTTATTTTTGCCTTGGTTATATGCTGATCTTGTCACACACACATATATACACAAAACACACAGAGACAGACATGTCCATACGCACACCCACAAATAACATGTGACTAATATTCATTCTTCCTAAATAAATAAATAGAAGAAAAGGCAAGAGTTTGGGAATGTGGAGAAATTAACTTCACCGGATTCTAAATGATCCATGGATATTTCTCTACATGAATTGTAATCCTCGGTGCTTTTTTTGTAAAAGAAAAAGGTGCCGGAACTCACACATGTCCTACAACCCGCCTTGCCTACCCTACAAGGTTCCATCCAAAAAAGGTGCCGGAACTCTGTTCTGAGCATTCTATGAGAAAAAAAGCCCTGGTAATCCTAAAATAAAAGAGGACTTCCTATATCCCTAGCCAGTCACATCGGCAGCTTTTTCTGAGGGTACTGAGAAAGATGTGAACACTTCTCAGCAGAGGAAGTTTTTTGCTTATTGCTAATTGTTATTTTTATCTTGGTTGTTTTCTTGTAAGCCACTCAGAGTTATACTCAGAGTTATACTCTGAGTTGGGCAGCCATACAAATTCTTTCAATAAGTATATAAAGTGAACCCCTCTCTCACACAAACTCAACAATCAGGGAGAAGCCTTGAGGCCCCTTTATATGTCTGTTTTCATATCTGTGAGCTTTCTTCCCAGCTGGCATTTTGAAATGACAAAATGATAGAGGAAAAGCACTATTCTTAGTTCTATTAAAAGAAACAATGGGTAGATCTTGCAAAAGATACTGTCTTAGAGTCCCATCCATGACTGTCTCCTGGACAAACATAGCATTACTAGCATGGACATTTATGGTTGCCTCTGAGACTACTATGTTTCTGGGATACAGCAAACATTTTCAATTTGGGCAATCCATATCTTTAAAGAGAGGGGAAGGAAGACAGTCGAGAAACAGATTCGTCCAGTGCTTTACTGGATTCTGACTATATTGGTTTATTGGTATTAACAGAACAACTGATTATTATTAGGCTAACAAAAAGGCTACAGAAAGGTTTTTTAATCCAGATTTTGGTTGTTATTTTTAAACAGGAAGAAGACAGGAGAGCGTGAGCATAGTTGAAAAGCTGCAGCCTACTTTCAGCATTGTAGAAAATAAAGTTTTATAATTAAAACAGAAATGTCATGACTCATGAGATGGTAGGTGTAGCAAAATGGATCCTAATCAGTGAGTAGGAGAAGGAGGAGACAATGCCTTATATGGCAAAGAAGAACATAGAAAGAACAGAAGCCAGAGGCTTTCTACTAAGAAAAGCAGTTTAAGAACTAAGCTATGGTTGCTTATCTCAGGTTGTTTTACAAGGACAGAGATATGTAATGCGATTATGGTATTTGTGTGGAAAGGGACTGTGTCATAACTACAGGTCCTGAAATTTTCCCAATCAACTAATAAGGTCCAAAACTGAGTCCATGAGTAATGACCAAGAAATATAACCAATAGAAATCAAAATTTGCAGCAAACATTATGATATACATCATTTACTCTATTTCCTTATTCCCTGATTACTCCCTCTACATACATATTGCCTTCACTGTAATGGGATGCAACATTTTGAACTGCTGCTTTTGTTGTTGTTGTTAGCTGTGAAGTCGTGTCCGACCCATCATGACCCTATGGACAACGTTCCTCCAGGCCTTCCTGTCCTCTCCTTCTATTGCCCTCAATCTTTCCCAGCACTAGGCTCTTCTCCAGTGAGTCCTTCCTTCTCATTAGGTGGCCAAAGTATTTGAGTTTCAACTTCAGGATCTGGCCTTCTAAAGAGCAGTCAGGGTTAATTTCCTCTAGGACTGACCGGTTTGATCGCCTTGCAGTCCAAGGAACTCACAGGAGTCTTCTCCAGCACCATAGTTCAAAGGCCTCAATTCTTTGGCGCTCAGCCTTTTTTATGGTCCAACTTTCACTGCCATACATTGCAACTGGAAAGACCATAGCCTTGACTATACGCACTTTTGTTGACAGGGTGATGTCTCTGCTTTTTAGTGTGCTGTCTAGATTTGTCATGGCTTTCCTCCCGAGGAGCAAGCGTCTTTTAATTTCTTGGCTACAGTCCCCATCTGCAGTGATCTTGGAGCCCAGGAAAATAAAATCTGTCACTACCTCCATTTCTTCCCCATCTATTTGCCAGGAATTGAGAGGGTCGGATGCCATGATCTTGGTTTTCTTAATGTTAAGTTTCAACCCAACTTTTGCACTCTCCTTCTTCACCCGCAACAAGAGGCTCTTTAGTTCTTCTTCACTTTCTGCCATTAGAGTGGTATCATCTGCGTATCTTAGGTTGTTGATATTTCTTCCAGCAATCTTAATTCCAACTTTTGATTCATCTAGCCCTGCCTTTCTCATGATGTGCTCTGCATATAAGTTAAATATGCAGGGCGACAGTATACAGCCTTGCCGGACTCCTTTCCCAATTTTGAACCAATCAGTGATTCCGTATCCAGTTCTCACTGTTGCTTTTTGGCCCACATACAGGTTTCTCAAGAGACAAATAAGATGGTCTGGTATGCCCATCTCTTTAAGGACTTGCCACAGTTTGTTGTGATCCACACAATCAAAGGCTTTAGCATAGTCAGTGAAGCAGAAGTAGATGTTTTTCTGGAACTCTCTAGCTTTCTCCATGATCCAGCATATGTTGGCAATTTGATTTCTAGTTCCTCTGCCTCTTCGAAATCCTGCCTGTACTTCTGGTAGTTCTCGATCCACATACTGCTGGAGTCTAGCTTGTAGGATTTTAAGCATAACTTTACTAGCATGAGAAATGAGTGCAATGATCCGATAGTTTGAACATTCTTTGGCACTGCCTTTCTTTGGAATTGAAATGTAAACTGATCTCTTCCAATCCTGTGGCCACTGTTGAGTTTTCCAAATTTGCTGGCAAATTGAATGTAGCACTTTTACTGCATCATCTTTTAAGATTTTGAATAGCTCAGCTGGAATACTGTCACCTCCACTAGCTTTGTTGTTGCTCAGCATTTCTAAGGCCCACTTCACTTCACATTCTAGGATGTCTGGCTCGAGGTCAGTGACCACCTCATTGTGATTATCAGAGACGTTAAACTCATTCTTGTATAGTTCTTCTGTGTAATTTTGCCACCTCTTCTTAATCTCTTCTGCCTCTGTTAGGTCCCTGCCATTTTGGTCCTTTATCATGCCCATTTTTGCATTAAATGTTCCGTTCATCTCTCCAATTTTCTTGAAAAGATCTCTGGTCCTCCCTATTCTATTGTTTTCTTCTATTTCTTTGCACTGTTCATTTAAGAAGGCATTCTTATCTCTTCTAGCTATTCTCTGGAATTCTGCATTCAATTGGGCATATCTTTCTTTTTCTCCCTTGCCTTTCGCTTCCCTCCTTTCCTCAGCTATTTGCAAATCTTCCTCAGACAACCATTTTGTTTTCTTGCATTTCTTTTTCTTTGGGATGGTTTTGGTTGCTACCTCTTGTACAATGTTGCGAACCTCTGTCCATAGTTCTTCAGGCACTCTGTCTATCAGATCTAATTCCTTAAATCTATTTGTCACCTCTACTGTATATTCAACAGGAGTATGATTTAATTCATACCTGAGTGGCCTAGTGCTTTTTCCTACTTTCTTCAGTTTAAGCCTAAACTTTGCAACGAGAAGCTCATGGTCTGAGCCGCAGTCAGCTCCTGGTCTTGTTTTTACTGTCTGTATAGAGCTTCTCCATCTTTGGCTGCAGAGCACATAGTCAGTCTGATTTCTGTGTTGACCGTCTGGTGATGTCCATGTGTAGAGCCATCTCTTGGGTTGTTGGAAGAGAGTGTTTGCTATGACCATCGTATTCTCTTGACAAAATTCTATTAGCCTGTGCCCTGCTTCATTTTGTACTCCAAGGACAAACTTGCCTGTTATTCCAGTTATCTTTTGGCTTCCTACTTTAGCATTCCAATCCCCCATGATGATAAGGACCTCATTTTTTGGTGTTAGTTCTATAAGGTGCTGTAGGGCTTCATAGGTAAATGTAAAGTTTCCCCCGCACAATCTTTCCGACTCTAGGGGCCAGTGCTCATCTCCATTTCAAAGCCAAAGAGCCAGCGCTTGTCCGAGGACGTCTCCGTGGTCATGTGGCCGGCATGACTAGATGCCAAAGGCGCACGGAACACTGTTACCTTCCCACTGTAGTGGTCCCTATTTTTCTACTTGCATTTTTACGGGCTTTTGAACTGCTAGGTTGGCAGAAGCTGGGACGAGTAACAGGCGCTCACTCTGTTACGCGGCACTCGGGATTCGACCCGCCAAACTGCCGACCTTCCAATCGACAAGCTCAGCATCCTAACCCACTGAGCCACCGCGTCCCTTCTAGGGCTTCAAAGAACCAGTCAATTTCATCCTCTTCACCACCAGACACATCCACAGCTGAGCGTCCTTTCGGCTTTGGCCCAGTCGCTTCATTCTTTCTGGCGCTACTAGTACTAGCCCTCTGCTCTTCCCCAGTAGCATATTGGATGCCTTCCGACCTGAGGGGCTCATCTTCCAGCATCATATCGTTTTGCCTTTTGGCACTGTCCATAGGGTTTTCATGGCAAAGATACTGGAGTGGTTTGCCATTTCCTTCTCCAGTGGATCATGTTTTGTCAGAACTCTCTGCTATGACCTTTCCGTCTTGGGTGGCCCTGCACGACATAGCTCATAGCTTCATTGAATTACGCAAGCCCCTTTGCCATGACAAGGCAGTAATCCATGAAGGGGACTGCTGCTTTACTGTGTATGATAATGTGCAATAACTTTTCTTGGAGGCAGATTTTTTTTAACCAACAGAAAGTAGGATTTTAGCTGGCCAAAGTATTCAAGATGGACTGCCAAGATTGATGAGCATTAGGAAAAGAATGAGAGATGGTTTGCTGGTGATTTGCTGATGAATAAATCTTACAGTAGAAAAGGCCAAATACACAGTTTAGCTGGAACGCTGCATTTTACATAGGAGAGAGAAGCTGACAAATGTATCCTATGATGCTATTGCCCTTTTGTACCAGGGGAAATAACAACATAGATAATTTGTTTTTATTCATTCTGCCACCTTGTCACATATTTAGGTACATTTAATGCAAACTAAAAAAGCACCTTATGCCTTCTCAAAGCATAACAGGCAATAAGTGAAAAACGAATCACTTGAGACTGAAAAAAAAGTACAATTTCAGTATCTTATGCAGCAAATGCATTGGAACAAAACTCCTCCATTAGGAAATGTTATAAGAAATCATCTAGTCAGTTAAATTCAAGAAATTATATGTTGGGAGAAAGAGGCAAAATCTGTATGGGGATTTATATCTTTTCACTCTGCATAAGTGGATACCTTGCGGTAGCACTTTCAGAACGTTGGATACTACAAGGTTAATCAAGGAAAGAACCAACCAAGAAATAAGGAGAAATTTCCTGACAGAACAATTAATCAGTGGAATGACTTGCCTCCAGAAGTTGTGGGTGTTCCATCACGGGAGTCTTTTTTTTAAAAAAAAATATTTGGACAGCCAATTGTCCAGAATGGTATAGGGTCTCCTGCTTGAGCAGGGGGTTGGACTAGAAGACCTCCAAGGTCCCTTCCAACTCTGTTATTCCATTATTCCATTCCATTCATGCAACTCAAAAACTTAAAAGTCTTATATTTTACTACAACTACAATAAAAAAGTTCTTCCATTTTAATATTCATATTCAATGTAAGATTTTACTCTTCCCCACCCCCCAAACCAGATCCTAAATTTCATATTCCATGCCCTGAACATTCAACTTACCACCCACAAGTACTGCTTTTTCTGCTTCCACCCCCTGTTTGGCTTAGTCACAGTGTGTAGGAAACCAACCACAGTGTGTAGGAAACCTCATCCTAAGAAAGCAGAACTCGTGGAAGCAGTTTCTTCCAAAAGGAACTTTTATTAGGAGAAGCTGATAGCAGGCATAATAGACAGGATCTGAGGGTTACCCGCTCAGATCAATAGGTTAAAAATGTCCCAAGCAAACCCCACCCCAAAGTTCATCTGGTCAGTTCACATGGGCCAATCCCCAGGTGTTAAGTCAGTTGTAGGAAAGAGCAGATAACGCCAGGCTGTCTCAGGGTTGCAGCAATGTTTCATCAGCTCTTCACACCTTCCCTTCTGAAAGCGGAGATAAACCAGTTGCCGGAGGTGCATTCCTTTCTTCTCCCCACCTTTCTAGCTGACATCAAGGGGAAAGATAGTTCACAGGGGAAGTATGCAGAAACAGCAAAGTGTTACAGTGTAGCAATAGAGGAAAACCCGCAGTGCTTTTCCCCCCTCCCTTCCAGGAGCATGGCAGAACCCAGAAGTATAGAGAGAGTAGAGTTTAAGATAAAAGTAGAGTTTAAGATAAAAATAGAAAAGAGCCCTGTTAGAATATGGGTTCTGACCACCTGCAATACTCACTTTCTGTGCTACTTTGTCTTGTGAGAATTTCTGTTGCTTGATACTGTACTGTACACTGTCCTGTTGAGCTGTGCCTGTCCTTGAGGCTAGAATGGAAGGATTTCATACATATAAAGGTAAAGGTTCCCCCGCACATGTGTGCTAGTCGTTTCCGACTCTAGGGGCCTGTGCTCATCTCCGTTTCAAAGCTGAAGAGCCAGCGCTTGTCCGAGGACGTCTCCGTGGTCATGTGGCTGGCATGACTAGACGCCAAAGGCGCACGGAGCGCTGTTACCTTCCCACCATAGTGGTCCCTATTTTTCTACTTGCATTTTTACGTGCTTTCGAACTGCTAGGTTGGCAGAAGCTGGGATGAGTAACAGGCGCTCACTCTGTTACGCGGCACTCGGGATTCGACCCGCCAAACTGCCGACCTTCTGATCGACAAGCTCAGCGTCCTAACCCACTGAGCCACCGTGTCCCTATACATACATATATAAACCTATAATTTACCCAAATTCCTGAAGAACGGAGGAAGTTCTCTCTTAGTCAAGCCTAGTCTCAGGCAGTCATGGCTCTTTTCCATTACATGCCTTTCAACTAGAAATGTCAGGGACTAGAGCAGGGGTCTTCAAACTTGGCCCTTTTATGACTTGTGGACTTCAACTCCCAGAATTCTTCAGCCAGCATGCCTGCTGAGGAATTCTGGGAGTTAAAGTCCACAAGTCATAAAAGGGCCAAGTTTGAGGACCCCTGGACTAGAACCTGACTGTATTGTGTGACTTCCTGCCAGTTTCAACAAACAAAATCAATGGGGAAGCTGGCAGGAAGTCACAAATCCCAGGAGACTTGGTGGGCAGATGAGTACAGCGTGGCAGGGAGGTGGGTGCTACAACACAGTGTGAGTGCAGATGGGCAGGAAACAGTGTGCAATGATGTGGCACAAGGGTAGGCAGGTAGGGGAGGTGGTGTTGTGGTATGATTGCCTGCAGGGAGAGGATGCTGTGGTGTAGCATGAGTGTGGGTTGGTGGGAGAGGGGTGCTGTATGTACAAGTGAGGGCAAAGGAGGGGGTACTGCAGCATCACACAATCGCAGTGGGCAGGCAGACACTATTGCATACAGGTGGGGAGATATGGCAGGCAGGTGCCCTGTACAGAGCACAGTTCCCTGAAAATTTGTATTCCACAACAGGTTCCTTGAGAGAGAGAAAAATGGCAGGAGCTACTTATAGAAGTGACTTGAACATTCCTTGCTAGTGTAGTGGGCTGACCGAAAGGCTTTGCAGGAGCCTGGCTGGTGAGAAGGGAGTGGAAAGAGAGGGGGGGGGGTTATTGCTTTCTTTTGCAAGGGGATATCCTGAGCAAGGTGAAGACAGATTGAGAGTGAGGAAATTGCCTGGGGTGCTGAACCAGGTTTTAACTAGAAAGGAAAGGGAGGGGGATTTGGCATAGAGAGAGACCTGGAATGATGGGTCCCGACAGAAGAGAAGAAGAGGCGAGCCACTACCACTTCAGAGACCAGCAGCCATCCAAGTGTTGATCACTATCACCTGTACATGCTGTAAACATTGTGGGGAGCTGCCTTGGCAAGCTCTGACTGCGGAGTGTTGATTATCTCAGCTCGTGGTTTCTGCTGCTGCTTGGAGCCAGGGAGTTCTTTCCACACACCCCTCTTGTTTTCTGAAACACCTGCTACGGACTATTGACTATTATTGCTATGACTGCCTGAGGCTGTTAAATACTGTTACGCACTGACTGCCGTGGTTAGGGGTCAGTCACCTTTGTTCCTGCAAACCTGACGATGAGAACTTGCCATCTCTTCACTTCGTGTGAACGCCTGCTGAAATGGGACATTCTGTCAATGCCTTGAGAGCACAGCTGTTGAGCGGGACTAAAGGGGGAGGGTTAGGAGGGCCTGTGCTTTGCCGGCCTCCAAGGGAGCTAACACTACACCAGCTTTCCCATTCACTTTGTAGCAGGTCACAAATGGTGATCATGTGACTATGGGGATGGTGTGATGGCTGGAACTTTGGGGACCATTCATAAGTACCACTTGTTAATGCTGTCCCAACTTCTAACAGTCCCTGCCCAAATAGAGGACCACCTGTGCATTCTCCCTCCTAAAAGCCAGAACAACTCCAAAGGTTACTGCCAAATTACAATCTATAATGTAACAGGAAGAAATGTGGGCTAATTGTATTATGTGTTTTAATTAAATCCACTTTAATTACATTTAAATTCAATAGCAGAATGAGTTTTTCTCCCAGTCCTGCTCACCTTTGGCAATAAATGCCATCCAGAAGCTGAGTAGGTCCTATTTATTTTTTGGATTTATTAAATTCCAGGAAAAGTTGATTATACATGCACAGATTTTTTTAAAAAAAATAAATAAATGATGCTCTTAGTAAACTCATGCTTCCAATCTGAGCTACAGATACATTGCAGTGCCTAAAAGTAAGTTAACTATCTCAGTTTGCTCAAGATTCTAAATGCATATTAGTGGAACTAATTAAAAAAGGGGGGTAATGCAAACTAGAAAGCAATGCAACATGCAGCATGTTGAATTTGAAATTGAGCTACTGAAAATTAAGGAGCCACTAAGTTCATTGAAGTAGGACATGTACAAAATACATGTATAATTTTTAAGAGTTTTTAAAATAAGATCACTCAATGCCCTTCTTCTCAAATGTCAAAGTCTTTTTGGTACTAACTTATTAAAATCATGATGGTGAAAGCAGACATAATTTCCATTATTTTATTTTTCTATCAACCATTAAAAGGAATTGGAATTTTTCTTGATTTAGTCCATTGCATTGTTTTCTTTGTCACCAATCATTTCCTGTGTAAAGTAAATGCATACCTGTGATTATAATTCTTTGGAACTATTACATTGATATAAATATGGCCTCATGTAAACATTACATCATCATCATTATTATTATTGTTATTGTTATTAATCATTGCACAGTCAGCCAGATGTTCAGACTGGATTTGGCATTTTCCTTACCAAGGTCCTGGGATAGGCAGATGTGGATTTTTGATGGTATTATAGATATCGTTACAGGATGGAAGCAGTTCCTAGTAAGGCCCCCTTTTGCAATTGACTAATGGCGAATTTGTCAATGCCAATGGTGTTCCAGTTGTTTGGGATTATTATTATTATTATTATTATTATTATTATTATTATTATTATTATTATTATTATTATTATTATTATTATTATTGCATTTCAGGTTCATCATATGGTTAGCCAGATGTTTAGACAAGATTTGACATTTTTATCCACCTATCAAGTCCCTCCCAAGGACCTGGGATGGGCAGATGTTATTTGATGGTTTTAAAGATATCATTGCAGGATGCAAACTGTTGTTATATTAATTTGCAATTGACTGATAGTAATTTTGTCAATGCCAGTAGCCATCAACTGGTGCTCCAGTTGTTCTGGGATTACACTCACAGTACGTATTATTATTGGCATTATATTTGTTTTCTTTTACCAAAATCAGTCTATTTTTTATTATTAATAATATGATTACAAAATTGATATATTTGCTGAGAGGTATTCCTATTATAATGCTGCTACTTTAAACAGATTGCTATTAATACATTTTCTATGGTAGAGACAAATCCCTAGATTACTTGACATATTGGTACTATAATGTATATTTAATTGAATATTTTATATTTAATCTAGTCTACATGTAAAATTTACTTATAATTGAATAGTTTGTATCATAATTATATGAAGTTAACATTCCTGGTTTTATCAGTCAGCATATATTTTGGCTTTGATTTTTCTGAGACAAAAATGATTAGATTAAAAAAACTATACACACACTTAGAAAATTAGCAATCACTCCATGTATATCCTACATTAAAGGCAGCAAGACACGTTTAACTTTGACTCTTACAACTTTAACTAATATTCAAAGACCACCCTAGTTTGAAAATAGTAAGTAAATGGGAAGGAGAAAATTCTAGGCTTACAGGGGCGTTGCTATTTTAGATAAACATACTGTCAATCATTTTTATTATTAGTTTTAATTATATGGTATTATTATTATTTTTAGTATTAGTATTGTTTAATAACTTGGATATTGTATTGTTTAATAACTAGGATATTAATTTGTTTATGTTTTTATTATTATTATGTTTACTTTTATTTTGCTTGTACTTATGTTAAAGGGGAGTTAAAGCGCATTATGAACTTGGTTATTTATATAGTTGGTTAATGTTAGTTAGATTATGATTATTATATTTGTAACCCTGTACTCAGCTCTGGGAAGTGGGGGAGGGGGAGGGGGGGTTTAAGGGTTAGGAAAGACCAAGACTGGGTAATGCATTATCTTTCACAGGCTCTAACTTCAAGAACACTTCCTGTTTCTTTGATATTAAAACAGGCCAGAATGGCTTTCTAATAGAGAAGAGATGAACTGAAGATGTTGGTGTAGACGTTGTTGGCCATTACTAGGGATAGACAAATTGTTATGTTTTGCCACAAATCTATATTATCATAATCTTTATTGGCCATGCTACTTTGGGCTGATGGGAACCAAATTTCAAAATTTGCGGAAGTAATGTTTATATGTACTTTCATGAACAAGATTAGAAGTCGATAAATAGACAGCCATCTATATGATGAGAAGAACATTGCTCTATTTTTGGCTGCTATAATATTAAAGTAGATATTGCTTCAAAGGAAGGAATGTGCTGTGAGCTGAACTCATACTCACCCTTGAAAGGAACAACCTGTTCTCAGTTATTTATTTTTTTTAACAAATACCGCTGGCTCAAGAAGTCTCCCAGCAATTTTCAATAACATTTGTTCTCTAGTCACATCATTTAGAATGTGATTGTTGCCATTCTCTGCAAGGCATATGGTTTATTCCTAGATTATTATTTATAATGCATTTTTCATAATTTAAGGAAGCAGCTTAAAATGTGTAAATGAAATTATGAACTCAATCTAATTCTGCAGGATGATTTTCTTTTCACAATACAAATCATTTTCTTGATTGCAATTCCCTTGCTTCAGTGATAACAGCTTACGTGCATGTTGTGATTAGACATAAGGAGCAATAAACATAAGGAGCAAATATAATCTGATCTTTTTTAAAAAAAACCTATTAAAGTCAAATCAAACCTAATTAGATAATCATAAGATAAACAGTTTGGATGTTATTTTGACTTGTTTTAAACACTTAAGAAAGTGTCTGGCTAATGGAGCACAGCTATTATGAATAATGTAGTCATAAGTGGTAAAGTATTTATGTTTACTAAAGCTTAACACAACATATACGCATACAACACCCCCCCACCTCCAATGATATATGGTATGTATCTGCAAGCAATGATTAGGCAGTATGGACCTATAGATTTGGCAATTTAAATTGAATTTAGGTGGGCAATTTACATGTTTCCACATACTGGGTGTACACACATTTTGTTTGTTTTTCCACAGTGGTTGGTATGAAAGAGATAGGAAGACAACTAAGCATAAAATAATTGTGCCACAAATGATAAAATTATAGGCTATGACCATGATATAGTTTTGTTGTGTTGCAATTTAGAAATTGCAATTTAGTAATTTAAGAACCCCCACAGAGCACATCCCCGTGTGGCGGATTGGGGGCCCCTACCCATTATGGCTTTTATGCTGTAATGGCAGGTTGAAATGAATCAAATACCTCCCATGGACCAACAGGCCTGGTAAGTGGCAGCTGGCTCCCCATTATCGACTGAAGGCGGAGACCATATTGGTTGGAACAGCTTCAGAAGAACAGCACACCGTGTGGTGGTAGCCACTTGAACAGTGTGTGCACAGCAGTGTAAAAAGCTAAGGGAAGACTACTACACTATATATTTCCCAGGAAAATCATGTTAATGGCGGCACAACCTAACAATGTCCCTGAGTACAGGTGCCCCTTAAATGGGGCTGGGGTGCTAAGAATCTCCCAGTCCGCTAGAAGCATGATAAACCCAAAACTACGAATTGGTACATGGAATCTGAGAAGCCTATACGAAGCTGGGAAAACACACAACACTATCCAAGAAATGTCTAAATACAATATCACTATTGGGAGTGAGTGAAATGCACTGGCCTGAAAATGGAATGTGTAGAATAGGAAATTATACTATCTACTACTCTGGTGAGAATAGCAAACACCATTGAAATGGAGTAGCTATAATCATAAAGAATCTTGTAAATAAATGTATCAAGTCCTTTATTCCTGTATCCAGTAGAGTGATGATGATCCAAATAAATAGCAGTCCAGTAAATATGAATGTTATACAAGTTTACACTCCCACAGCTGACAGTGATGAGGACGATTTAGAGACGTTCTGCGAAGATATAAGCAGTATACTGAAAACACTAAAAAGTAATGATATCACAATACTCATGGGTGACTTCAATGAAAAAGTAGGAGAAGAAAGTGATGCTCCTGTAGTTGGACACTTTGGCTTAGGAACCAGAAATGGTAGAGGTGACAGATTTGTAGACTTCTGCAAGGAACATAGGCAATGTGTGATGAATACTTTTTTCAAGTTGCCAAAAAGACACCTCTACACTTGGAGATCAACAGCAGATACATGAAATAATATAATAAGGAACCAAATTGACTATTTTACAATAAACAAAAGATTTAGAAACTCAGTAAAATCAGTAAAGACATACCCAGGTGCAGATGTACCATCCGATCATAATCTACTACTTGCCGAAGTCCAGCTGAAACTAAAAAGGATGAAAAACCCGAATCCTGCTAAATCAAGAACTGACAGAGAGTTTATCATTAAACATGGAGGTAAGATAAAAGAAGAACTAGAAAATCATTTAAGAGAAACCAACAATCTGATTGATGAAGATGTAGAAGTGAACTGGAATAAATTTAAAAATGCAATAGTAGATAATTTCAATTTACACAAAAATGTGAAAGAAGCAGCAGGCCTCTACAAAAAGAAAACCAACAACTTAGTTGACAAAGAGGGGGAAATTATCTTAGATGAGGACGAAAAACTAAAAAGATGGAAGGAATATATTTAAGAACTTTTTGAGGACACTAGGGATGATATAGATATGGGAAGTATAACAACTGGACCAAACATCACTATGAAGGAGGTTGAACATGCAATAAAAATAGCAAAAACAAGAAAAGCCACAGGACCTGATGATATCCCAGTAGAAATTTTAAAATTGCTGGAAGACAATGAGAAGAATTTTTTACTGCAGCTCTTCAATCGAATATATGAAACAGGAAAGATACCAAACAATTGGCTAAAACAACCTTTGTGACAATCCCCCCAAAAATAAATGCAAAGAAGTGTACTGAATACAGAACAATAAGCTTAATGAGTCATGCCCTGAAAATATTCCTGAGAATAATTCACACAAGAATATACAACTAAATTGAGGAACGTCTAGGTAACACACAATTTGATTTCAGAAACAATCTTGGTACATGAGATGCGCTATTCAGCATTCAAGTTCTTGTACAGCATTGTAGAGATGTCAATCACAGTGTTTACTTGTGCTTCATTGATTTTGAAAAAGCATTTGATAAAATAAGACACAGCAAACTATTAGAAATCCTGAAACAAGGGGGACTAGATGACAAAGACATCCAAATCATAAAGAATCTATATTGGCATCAGGTAGCAAATGTGAGACTAGGCCAGAAATACTCAGCTGATGCAGAAATATGAAGAGGGGTCAGACAGGGATGTATTCTGTCTCCACTGTTGTTCAATATCTACTCTGAGTCAATCTTCAATGAGGCACTGGAGAACCTTGATGCTGGCATCAAAGTAAATGGCGTTTGGACCAACAATTTAAGATATGCTGACAATACAGTTCTGCTTGCCAGTAAGCATGAAGACCTTCAGCTCCTCATCAATAGAGTCACAGAAATATCTGAAAAATATGGCTTGAAGCTTAACACCTCAAAAACCAAGATCATGGTCGTCAGCAAACAACCCGTTAATTTACCACCAATAAATTTGGAAGGAATACCATTAGAAAAAGGAAGGATCACGCACCTCAGTTTTAATTTACATGAAAGCTGGGACATGACCACTGAAGTAAAGACAAGGATAGAGAAAGCTCGAACAGCATTCTTCAAAATGAAAAAGGGTTTCTGCAGTCACGACATAAGTCTAAGATTGAAAATCAGGCATGTCAGATGTTATGTTTTTTCTATCCTGCTCTATGGAGTAGAGAGTTGGTCTCTGACAGAAGGCCACCTGAAGAGACTAGAAGCATTTGAAATGTGGATTTACAGGTAGCTGTTACGTATAAGCTGGGTTGACAAGATCAGAAATGAGGAGGTGATAAGCTGCCTGGGAAAGCCAAGGAAAATCATCAAAACAATTAAAAAATGAAAGTTAGAATATTTTGGACATGTAATGCGACACCCATAAAAATACAGCATACTCCATTTAATCCTCCAGGGAAAGATTAAAGACAAGTGATGTCCAGGCAGAAGAACAACATGGCTTCAAAATCTAAGGGACTGGTTTGGACAAAACTCAGCAGCACTTTTTCGTGCGGCTGCTGATAAAAACAGGATCGCCAACATGATCACCAAAGTCTGATAATGGATATGGCACGAGAAGAAGAAGAATTTAGTAATCCATTTTATGCTTTCTGTAAAACTGATTCTGCCAGTCAATGCTTCTGATCAAAGTATGCAGCTGCTTCTATAATTCCTTTTTCTGAGAGCAGATTGGTCTCTCTGATTTATTTTTTTTAACCAAGGGCTGTCCTTAGAGGATAAGATTCAACATCATATGAATAGAAACAGATAGACCAAGAGCTTTTTCCTTCTTCTCCTGCCTCCAGCATAACTGTTCTGTTCCAGCCTACAAACGGCCCTGCAGAAGTGTCAGGGACAACCCCTTCGTTATATTCAAGAGGCTGGAATTAAGCCAACCAAATTTATTTACAAAAACTAAACGAAACAGTTCAAAACAGAGTAAAACAAATACAGACCGAGACTATATCAGAAGCTGTGCAAACGGTTGCCTTCAGCAACCAGCACCTCCCACCCATTCCCCTTTTTAACAACAGTCTCAGGGCGTGGCTTCTCTTTGCCTCCTCCCGAGGTGCCTCAATGCTTTTCTTTGTTCACTTCTGCTTGTCTGCCTCCTGCTTCGAGCGTCCTTGAACAAAGCCAGCTGTGGATCGTCTTCGTCTAATCTTTCAGGCTCACACAGCTGGGTCTGAGGAGGAACAAGACGGGAAGGGCCTGGCTGAAAGCTCTGTGATGCATCTGCAACCAAAGGCTCTCCAAACCCCTCCTTCTCCTCCTCCTCCTCAGAATTGTCCGATTCAGCTGCCGAAACCACAGGCTGACGCTGAATCACAACAATAACCTCAAAAAATTACCTTAACCATCATTTTAAAATGTATTTTTTTACAAGGCTGCAATGGAAGTTGGAAGAGAGATTGCTTGTAATTGGGATTAGGAATAGTAAAGCCACTTTCTTCCATGGTATTCCACCTCAGAGAGTTTTTATCACCTGATGCATTTGTTCAAATCTTCTGACTTCAGTGCAATCCCAATGACTAAAAATGGGTCAAAAACCTATGTTCTTCTAAATGTTAATGAGCTACAATGCTCACTGGGTCCTAGTAACACGGCTAATAATGTCTGCTGGCAACATCTGAAAGACCAGAAGTCATCTACCCTTGATTTAATATCTTCAGTGGGTAGTCTTTGATACCATAATGTTTTGGAAGTTCTCTGTCACGCACAAAGGACCGTACATTAAGTTGCAGTTCAGAAGCTTTATTGCCCAAGCCTATATGCAATGCAAGAACTAGTCAACTGAAGTTCAGTACTAAATTGGTGCCAGATAAAGATTAACTGAATTCAAGAGAGGCTGGACTTGGACTATTTGTGGCAATATAACAACTCTAAGCAGATGGTGCACTTAACTCCGCCCCCAGCTCTGCTCTTCTCCTACTCTCTTAGTTAAAGTTCAAATAGCCACAGAGGCTGGGGTTGTCCAATTTTCAGTTCTTGTTAATGCCATTGAATCAGGATCTACTTCTGATGACTACAGGGACAACTGATTTCCATCTCAATTTAGTATTATATTGTTCAAGCACAATGCACTGAAAGTTTCTTCACTTTTCCTTAGAAAGTTGGCAGATATTAACAAGATAAAAGACTTTTTATGTTTAATAGTTCACTGTATTTAAATATATGAAACTATTTACTTCTCTGCAGAGAATTTGATAACAAATCCTTTTGAGCAAATATTATATAACCAGGAAAAACAAATTGGTTACTATTATAATAATGGAGGGGTTCCAGAGTTGCTGCAAATGTTTTTTGTTAATACTATCAGCAACTGCACAGTATTTGACTTCATGAAAATGGAATAAATGCAATGGATTTGCTAGTAGTAAACTTCATTTTTAGAGCTGCCACTGTGGAGTAGTAACAGACCTCCTGCCGAGACAGTTACAAAGTTACCAAGGAACCAGAAATAATAAATTTTACTCTGAGAGTGTCTTTGTAAGCATGAACTATAATCAGAGCAGGCTAACATCACCAAAGCTACAGCTAAGAATCTGATGTTTGGTTCTTTCAGTTGAAGGGTCATTGAGTTGACACATCAACAAAACCTTTCATAATAGCTAATACGGCACATCAGAACCATAAATTGTTATGTTAGTGCTACATATACTATTATGTGTTCTAGAATCAGAAAAAAGGAAAAAAAATCAGTAAAAAAACTAACACAAAAAACCCAGACTATAAGTATGCAGATATATCCATGTTATATTGCATCTAATTTGAATGTAGTCAAAAAGCAGTGAAAGTTACATGCTTGATAGTCCAACATTATTAATTTTATTAATCTGAACCACACTATACAGGTAGCCCTTGACTAACAGTTCACTTAGTGACTGTTCAAAGTTACAATGGCGCTGCAAAAAGTCACTTATGACCATTTTTCACACTTAAGACCATTTCAGCATCCCCATGGTCATGTGATTAAAATTTGGCCGTTTGGCAACTGGCTCATACAGTATGTATGATGGTTGCCGTGTCCCGGGGTCATGTGATCAACTTTTGCGACCTTCTGACAAGCAAAATCAATGGGGAAGACAGATTCACTTTACAACTACGTTACTAACTTAACAACTTACTTAACAAGTAGCAAGACAGATGGTAAAATGGTGCAAAATTCACTTAACAAATGTTTCGCTTAGCAAGAGAAATTTTGCACTCAGTTGTGCTCATAAGTTGAGAACTACTTGTACTTGATTTTGTTTTATGAAATTAACTTAATTTCATAAATGGGAGGAGGAAAATCATAGGGAGATGGTGCAATTTCTTTTCTCAGTGAATGCTTCTTACAACATACTGATCCACTTACCCAAACCTTGCTAATATAAAACACAATTGGATTGGTTTGGGGCTGTTCAGTCATTGTTTTTTTTTTTATTGAAAAGTTTTACAATACAGTTTTCCTTTAAAGAACCCCCCCTTCCCCCACCCTCCTCCCCCCCTACCTCCCCCCTACCTCCCCCCCTCCCTCCTCACCCCCCTACCTCCCCCCCTCCCCCCTCCCCCCCCGACTTCCCAGAGCTAAATACAAGGTATATATATATAAAAAAGCAATCATAAACAACCATATACTAACAATTACAAGTTCTAAAATCCATTACTCTCTAGCTTATATAGGATAAAACAATCCTTAGCAATATTAAATATATATAAAAAACTAAAAGAAAAAAAAGAAAAAACAAAGCGAAGGAAGACTTATTCGAATGCTACGTAAAACTTCTTAACCCTATACTTGTTCTGGATAAACTCAATCCATTTTCTCCATTCCATAATATAATGTTCTTGCGAATGATCTTTCAAATAGGCCGAGATCTTCGCCATCTCTGCCAGGTCGGAAACCTTTAAAATCCACTCTTGTATAGTCGGCAGTTCCTCTTTCTTCCAATATTGACCTATCAAAAGTCTTGCTGCCGTAACTAAGTTCAACATCAACTTGGAGTCCACAACTGTAGCGTCAACAATTATTCCCAACAAAAAAAATTGTGGGCAAAATTTTATCCTCCGTTTAAAAACCTTCTGCATATTCCACCAGACTTTTATCCAAAAAGCCTTAACCTTTTTACATGTCCACCATATGTGAAAATATGTTGCATCTTCATCACCGCACCTCCAACATTTAGGCTGGTAATTCGGATACATACTTGCAAGCTTTTTAGGATCTAAATGCCATCTATAAAACATTTTATAAAAGTTCTCTCTTAGATTTTGAGCTTGAGTAAATTTTACATTCCTCACCCAAATCTTTTCCCACATATCCATTGTAATAACTTCCTGAATGTTTTGGGCCCATTTTATCATGCAATCCTTAACCAGCTCTGTTTCTGAATCGATCTCTATCAATGCAAGATATATCCGTTTAATATGTGCTGGTCCCTGATTTCTAATTTGCTTTATCAAATTTTCATCAGTCATTACAAATCCATTTTTCTGGTCTTCTTTCCACCTGGCCCGTAACTGAATATATTGAAACCAAGTTCGAACAACCTTCTCTTCTCGCAAGAAATTATATGATTTCAGGCACCAAACATTCCTTTCCAAACTTAAAATTTCCTTGTAGGTAGTCTCATCGTGTTTGAAACCAGCATGTATATTTTCTATTGCGTGTTTTGGAATTGCCCACAATGGTATCTTGCTGCTTAACTTGTATCTGTACTTCTTCCAAACTCTCAGCAGTGCCTGTCTTAAAATATGCATCCTAAACACAGAATCTACCTTCTTGTCATACAACAAATATGCATGCCAGCCAAACAACAAATCATGGCCCTCAAGATTTAATAACCTCGGTTGCGTCAAATTAATCCAATCGCTTATTCCTACCAATGCAGCAGCTTCATAATATAATTTAAGATTTGGCAATTTAAGGCCACCTCTCTCACGAGTATCCTGCATAATCTTAAGTTTAACTCGTGGCTTTTTCCCTGCCCTCACAAATTTATTGATACCACGCTGCCATTCCTCCAGATTAGAATCTTTCTTAAGAATCGGTATCATTTGAAATAAAAATAAAAATTTGGGCAGGACATTCATTTTCACTGCTGCAATCCGTCCCAACAAAGACAATTGCAATTTTTCCCAACTCTCCAATTCTTTTTGAATTTTCCCCCATAGTTTTTCATAATTATTTTTATATAGCTTTGTATTAGAGGGCGACAAAGTCACCCCCAAATATTTAACCCTTTTAACAATCTCAAATCCAGTTAATCCTTCTAAAAGAGCCTTCTGTGAAACTGTCATATTTCTAGCCAAAATTTTAGTTTTCTGTATATTTACTTTAAATCCAGAAACCTTCCCATATTGTGTTATTAGCTCCATCAGGTCCACAACAGAGTTCTCTGGCTGGGTCACTGTAACAACCAGATCATCTGCAAATGCTCTCAATCTGTAGTCCTGATCTCCAACTTGTATCCCCTTAATTTTTTCCGAGTTCCGAATCTTAACCAATAATATCTCTAATGTTAACACAAATAACAAGGGCGATAGCGGACACCCTTGCCTTGTGCCCTTCTCAATATTACATGCTGTTGTCAGGCTATTGTTAACTATGATTCGGGCAGTTTGTTTTTGATATAATGCCCTAATCGGTTGTAGAAATTTTTCCCCAAAATCCATTTTGTCTAAAACTTTCAACAAAAATTGCCAATTCAATTGATCAAAAGCCTTTTCAGCATCTAAAAAGATTAGCACTGCAGAGATCTGGTTGTGCCTTTCCAAAAACTCTAACACATCAACTATATGTCTCACGTTATTTTTCATTTGTCTACCACTAATAAACCCCGTTTGATCCCCATGAACCACCTGTTGTAGAACCCTCATCAGTCTATTAGCCAAAACCTTAGCAAATATCTTATAATCTGTATTTAAAAGCGATATCGGTCTGTAATTTTTAACTAAAGTAGCATCCTGGTCTTCCTTCGGAATCAAAGAAATAAAAGCTGTTCTCCAAGACGGTGGCACCTTTCCCCCCCTCTGGATTGTCTGGAACAGTTCCTTTAACGGTTTTATCATCTCTAATTGTAAGTTCTTATAATAGGCCGCAGTCAAGCCATCCGTGCCTGGTGCTTTATCCACCTTCAGTTCCTTAATAGCTGTAAAAATTTCTTCTTCTGTAATCAGCTGATTAATCCCCTCTTTTTGTACTTGCGTAAGAACCGGGATGCTAGCATTCTCCAAGTACGTATCAATATCTTTTGCATTAATATCCTCTTTAGTATATAATTTCGAATAAAAATCCACAAAAGCATCCTTAATAAGATTCTGTTGAAACACGACCCTTCCTTTATACTCAATCTTATCTATATTAGATGCTCTTTGTTTTTTCCTCAGTCTATAAGCTAACCATCTGCCTGGTTTATTAGCATTGCAAAAAGTATTATGCCTAGCAAACCGCAGATTGGTCGCCACTTGATCAGCCATTAATTTATCAAATTGTCCTCTTAACAATCTAATAGCCTCCTTGATCTTCACATCCTCTGGGTTCAAAATCAAAGCCTTTTCTTTTTCCTTTATTTCATTCTCCAGTTCTTTCCTTCTATTTTCTACTACACGTCTATGTCTATTATTCATATGTATCAACACCCCTCTCATATAGGCCTTGCTAGCATCCCAAACCATATCCATAGAAGTACCCTTGTTCATATTAATCTCAAAAAAATCCTTCATCCGCTGTTTACATTCTTCCACATTTCTCTGGTTTCTAAACAAGTTCTCATTCACACGCCATGAGCGCCTATCTCTTTTTTCCTTATCAATCTCCAACCAAACTGGACTGTGGTCAGAGATAGTTCTTGCACAAATCTTCACCTTTTTAGTTCTCAAAAAAAGATCATTAGTCGAAAAAATAAAATCAATCCTCGAAAAAGATTGGTGTCTATCAGAGTAAAAAGTATAATCCTTCTCCCGCAAGTGTCTCTCACGCCAGATATCTCGCAATTCCAGGTCATCCTTCATTTCAAAAAAAGATTTAGGCAGTCTAGCATGACTTGGAATGCGCTTAAAAGCTCCGGCCTTATCCAACTGTACATCCACAACTCCATTCCAGTCCCCCATAAAAATAAAAGATTTATAATCCAACTGGGTAAGCTTTGTGTGAAGTAAGCTAAAAAAGTCAGCTTGTTGTTGATTTGGTGCATATAGTCCAACTAGAAGCGTCTTTTTACCTTCTAACAACAGCTCAATCATAACATATCTTCCATGCTTATCTGCTTCAATTAAATCCGCTGTTAAGGCATTTTTAACATAAACAACCACTCCATTTTTCTTATTCTCTGCAGAAGCAACAAATTGCGTACCCAGCCTCGAGTTCATTAAATACTTTTGATCCAAAAATCTAATATGCGTTTCTTGCAGACATATAACATCTATCTTAAATTGTTTTAAATATTGAAAAACTTTCTTCCTCTTCTGCGGTGAATTTAGTCCATTAACATTCCAGGTTAGAAATTTAGTTGCCATGCATATCCTCCCAAAGCTCTTGGAGCACAGCTTTGATAGGGCTAATTTCTTTAGGCCGTGCTCCTCCCACAGCTTGGCTATGAATGCGATGTGAAGTATCTGAAGACTTTTGCTGATCTTGTTCCTTTATTTTCTTTGCTCGTTTTAAAGCAGCACGCGTCACTCTTTGCTCTCTAGGATCATCCAAAGAAGTTGTAGCTTGATCTCCTCCAGCACCATTTTCCTCTTTTTCCTCCTCTTGCTGTTCTTCTTCTCCAGATCCCTTTCCAGCTTCCAGAAGCGTTAATGGGGTTGCTTTTAAGACATTATTGTAGAAATCACGCGCTTGTTTCACAGTGATCAGCCTATACCTTTTACCTTCATGCATCACCATCAGCCCTTCTGGAATCTCCCATCTGAATCTTATATCTCTTTGCTTAAGCTCATGCACAAGAAATGTATAGTCCTTCCTTCCCCTTAAAATCCTTGGAGGAATTTCTTTTAAAACCAAGACTTCTTGTTCAGCAATCACGACTTTAGCATCATAGGCAGCTTGTATAACTTGATCTCTAATTTCTCTTTTTGCAAAGTAAACCACCACATCTCTAGGCAGCTTTCTCTGTCTAGCAATCCATGAATTCACCCGAAACACTTTATCCATAGCTGCTCTTATTTCAGATGCTGGCTGGTTCAATACCCCTTCGAGAGCCTCAGAGATCAGCTGCTTTAAATCTTCTTTAATATTCTCTTTTAAACCTCTGATTCTGACAGCAAACTGCATCTGGTAATATTGGGCAAGGCTTAACTCCCTATCCATTTTGTCTCTTGCATTTTCATTCTCCCGTGCTTTTACTTCTAATATAGCATTCCTTTGAGCCAAATCATCCATTTTTTCATCTAAATCTTCCACACATTCCGCCACTTTATGCACTGAAGACAAAATGTCTACCTTCATCACGCTGAACTTCTGTTCCATCCTTTCTTCCATTCTTTCCTCCAGTTTCTCCAATTTCTCCTCCATCTGTGCAAATTTATCAGCAATTGATTGATTAATTGATTCCAAAAGTACCTGGGCCTGTTTGTCCAAAGCATCTCGCAAATCCTTCGATGTCAGCACTTCAGGAGTGTGCAACGCCTGTAATGATGATTGTTGCACCGGCGAGGATCCACCACTCCGAAGAGTTTTAGGGGGAGGTTTAGCCGCCATCTTTTAGTCCTCAATTATGACGCACTTTCACTTAAAGTTTAGAAAGTCCAACAAACTCGAGAGTATAGTAAAATAATCCTCTTCACCTTTCCCTCTTGTACCGCTCTGCCTGCTCCTTTAAATCATAGTCCTTTCTTCAGGCAGGGATGGTTCGCAGACGCCTGGCTCTGCTCCAAGAAGTTCGGAGCAGAGACGACGGCCAGCTGGGAGCAACCCAGGCTTCGGGGGAGTTCAATCCTCCAGCCGCCCAAGCTCCACGCTCAGGCGGCCTCGGAGAACTCTACCCCTACCTGGGGCCTCACCCCCTCCTCTTCTCCCGAGGAGGGGGCTTCAATTTCGCCCAAACAGCTGATCGGCGCTGTTTCGGGCGAAAAAACAAACAGCTGAGCCGCGGGCAGCCAGGAGAGGCTGTCTTCGGCGCCGCGCCGCCACCGGAAGCCCGCTGTTCAGTCATTGTTATCCTATATATTACTATGTTCTGTCCATTTCAGTGGGCAAGGAATGCCTGTTTCTTCCTGATCATCAGTAATAGCTATTTCTGTTCTTCAGGTTCACCAATCAATTAATGTCCCTGCTAATCAACCTTCCAAGAGAAGCTATTCTGAGGGATGGCAGTGAAAGGCGGATACTTTATAAACAAGGTAAGAAATGTACAGATAAAGTAAGGGAAATAAATAAATAAAAATAAAAAATAGAGATACAAATATTATAATGCCTTATGTACATTACTGCAACAACCACGTATGAAATACTGTGTGCAGTTCTGATTGCCACATTTGAAAAAGTATGTAGGGGTATAAGGGAAGCTAGAAAAGGTTCAGAGGGCTCATACAATCAAGGAGCTAAAGCAGCTTCCCTATGAGGAAAAGTGGTAACATTTAGGCCTTTTTAGTCTAGAAAGGAGGTAAATGAGAGAGGATATAATTGAAGTGTACATAGTTTAGCTAAGGTGGACAAGGAGAAGCTATTTTCCTCTTCCCAAAATACTGGAAACGGAGGTCATACAACATAATTGCATCCTGAAAGAATCAGGACAAACAAAAGACTAAAACATATGAGGAACGGTTGCTGGAATTGGGTATGTCTAGTTTAATGAAGAGAAGGACGAGGGGAGACATGATAGCAGAGTTCCAATATCTCAGGGGCTGCCACAAAGAGGAGGGACTCAAGCTATTCTCCAAAGCACCTGAAAGCAGGACAAGAAGCAACGGATGGAAACTAGTCAAGGAGAGAAGCAACCTAGAACTAAGGAGAAACTTCCTGACAGTCAGAACAATTAATCAGTAGAACAACCTGCCTCCAGAAGCTCTGAACGCTCCAACACTGGAAGTTTTTAAGAAGAAACTGGACAGCCATTTGTCTGAAATGGTATAGGGTTTCCTGCCTGAGCAGGGGGTTGGACTAGATGACCTCCAAGGTCCCTTCCAACTTGATGATGATGATGATGATGATGTGTTTTTTACACAATGCATAATTAAATTTTGGAATTTGCTACCATAAAATACAGTGCTTGCTACCAGCTTGGTTGGCTTCCAAAAAGGATTAAGCCAATTCATGAAAGTCATGAGGATCAATGTCAGGGTGAGTCTTTCTGAAGGCCATTTGCAGGGAAATTGGTGACTTTCCTTATATAGGTAGGCCTTGCATAATGACAGTAATTGGGATAAGAATTTTGGTTGCGTAGTGATGGGTCTTAAAGTCAATCAGAATAGAACTGGAAGGAACCTTGGAGGACTTCTAGTGCAACCCACTGCTCAAGAAGGAGAACTTAAACCATTTCAGACAGATGGCTGACCAGTTTTTTTTCTTAAAAACCTCCAGTTATGAAGCACCTACAACTTTTGAAGGTAAGCTGTTCTACTAGTTAATTGTTCTTCTCACTGTTAGGAGGTTTTCCAGCATGCTTCTCTCCTTGATTAGTTTCCATCCATTGTTTCTTGTCTTGCCTTCTGGTGCTTTGGAAAATAAGTCGATCCCCTCTTCTTTGCAGCAGCCCCTCAAATACTGGAATACTGCTATCAAGTCACCTCCTAGATCAGGAGTGTCAAACTCGCAACATCATATGATGTGTCGTGACATATCACAACTTTTTTTCCATTGCCGGCAATGGGGTGGGTGCAGTTTTGGCATGACCATATGGCCCGCGGGCCGGCAGTTTGATACCCCTGCGCTAGACCTTCTTTTCTGTAGACTAGCCATACCCAATTCCTGCAACCATTCTTCATATGTTTTATCTCCAGACCTTTAATCATCTTAGTTGCTCTTATTTGCACTTTTCCTAAAGTCTCAACAACTTTTTTTGTAATGTGGTAACTAGTGTTCCCCCTTCATGGATTACTGCCTTGTCATGGTGAAGGGGCTTGCGTAATTCAATGAAGCTATGAGCTATGCCGTTCAGGGCCACCCAAGACAGAAAGGTCATAGCAGAGAGTTCTGACAAAATGTAATTCACTGGAGAAGGAAATGGCAACCCACTCCAGTATATTAGCCATGAAAACTCTATGGACAGTACCAAAAGGCAAAACAATATGACACTGGAAGATGAGCCCCTCAGGTTGGAAGATGTCCAATATGCTACTGGGGAAGAGCAGAGGGCTAGTACTAGTAGCACCAGAAAGAATGAAGCGACTGGGCCAAAGCCGAAAGGACGCTCAGCTGTGGATGTATCTGGTGGTGAAAGGAAAGTCCGATGCTGTAAGGATTTTTTCTCCATAGGAAACTGGAATGTAAGATCCATGAATCAAGGAAAGCTGGATGTGGTCAAACAAGAGATGACAAGACTGAACATTGACATCTTAGGAATCAGCAAACTAAAATGGACAGGAATGGGTGAATTTAATTCAGATGACCAGCAGGTATACTACTGCGGGCAAGAATCCCTCAGAAGAAATGGAGTAGCCTTCATAGTCAATAAAAGAGTAGGAAAAGCAATACTGGGATACAATCCCCAAAATGATAGAATGATCTCAGTTCAAATCCAAGGCAAACCATTCAATATCACAGTAGTCCAAGTCTATGCCCCAACCACCGGTGCTGAAGAGGATGAAATTGACCGGTTCTATGAAGCCCTACAGCACCTTATAGAACTAACCCCCAAAAATGATCTCCTTATCATCATGGGGGATTGGAATGCTAAAGTAGGAAGCCAAAGGATAACTGGAATAACAGGCAAGTTTGTCCTTGGAGTACAAAATGAAGCAGGGTACAGGCTGATAGAATTTTGTCAAGAGAATACGATGGTCATAGCAAACACTCTTTTCCAACAACCCAAGAGACGGCTCTACACATGGACATCACCAGACGGTCAACACAGAAATCAGACTGACTATGTGCTCTGCAGCCAAAGATGGAGAAGCTCTATAAGTCAGTAAAAACAAGACCAGGAGCTGACTGTGGCTCAGACAATGAACTTCTCATTGCAAAGTTTAGGCTTAAACTGAAGAAAGTAGGGAAAAGCACTAGGCCACTCAGGTATGAATTAAATCATATCCCCGTTGAATATACAGTAGAGGTGACAAATAGATTTAAATAATTACATCTGATAGACAGAGTGCCTGAAGAACTATGGACAGAGGTTCGCAACATTGTACAAGAGGTAGCAACTAAAACCATCCCAAAGAAAAAGAAATGCAAGAAAGTAAAATGGCTTTCTGAGGAAGCTTTGCAAATAGCTGAGGAAAGGAGGGAAGCGAAAGGCAAGGGAGAAAAAGAAAGATACGCCCAATTGAATGCAGAATTCCAGAGAATAGCTAGAAGAGATAAGAATGCCTTCTTAAATGAACAGTGCAAAGAAATAGAAGAAAACAATAGAATAGGGAGGACTAGAGATCTCTTCAAGAAAATTGGAGAGATGAAGGGAACGTTTCATGCAAAAATGGGTACGATAAAGGACCAAAATGGTAGGGATCTAACAGAGGCAGAAGAGATTAAGAAGAGGTGGCAAAATTACACAGAAGAACTATACAAGAACGAGCTTAACGTCCCTGATAACCATGATGAGGTGGTCACTGACCTCGAGCTAGACATCCTAGAATATGTAGTGAAATGGGCCTTAGGAAAGCTGAGCAACAACAAAGCTAGTGGAGGTGACAGTATTCCAGCTGAGCTATTCAAAATCTTAAAAGATGATGCAGTAAAAGTGCTACACTCAATTTGCCAGCAAATTTGGAAAACTCAACAGTGGCCACAGGATTGGAAAAGATCAGTTTACATTCCAATTCAAAGAAAGGCAGTGCCAAAGAATGTTCAAACTATTGCACCATTGCACTCATTTCACATGCTAGTAAAGTTATGCTTAAAATCCTACAAGCTAGACTCCAGCAGTATGTGGATCGAGAACTACCAGAAGTACAGGCAGGATTTCGAAGAGGCAGAGGAACGAGAGATCAAATTGCCAACATACACTGGATCATGGAGAAAGCTAGGGAGTTCCAGAAAAACATCTACTTCTGCTTCATTGACTATGCTAAAGCCTTTGATTGTGTGGATCACAACAAACTGTGGCAAGTTCTTAAAGAGATGGGAGTACCAGACCATCTTATTTGTCTCTTGAGAAACCTATATGCGGGCCAAGAAGCAACAGTGAGAACTGGACATGGAACCACTGATTGGTTCAAAATAGGGAAAGGAGTCCGGCAAGGCTGTATACTGTCACCCTGCGTATTTAACTTATATGCAGAGCACATCATGAGAAAGGCAGGGCTAGATGAATCAAAAGTTGGAATTAAGATTGCCGGGAGAAATATCAACAACCTAAGTTATGCAGATGATACCACTCTAATGGCAGAAAATGAAGAGGAACTAAAGAGCCTCTTGTTGTGGGTGAAGAAGAAGAGTGAAAAAGTTGGGTTGAAACTTAATATTAAGAAAACCAAGATCATGGCATCCGGCCCTCTCAATTCCTGACAAATAGATGGGGAAGAAATGGAGGTAGTGACAGATTTTATTTTCCTGAGCTCCAAGATCACCGCAGATGGGGAATGTAGCCAAGAAATTAAAAGACGCTTGCTCCTGGGGAGGAAAGCCATGACAAATCTAGACAGCACACTAAAAAGCAGAGACATCACCCTGTCAACAAAAGTGCGTATAGTCAAGGCTATGGTCTTCCCAGTTGCAATGTATGGCAGTGAAAGTTGGACCATAAAAAAGGCTGAGCACCAAAGAATTGAAGCCTTTGAACTATGGTGCTGGAGAAGACTCCTGTGAGTCCCTTGGACTGCAAGGCGATCAAACCGGTCAGTCCTAGAGGAGATCAACCATGACTGCTCTTTAGAAGGCCAGATCCTGAAGTTGAAACTCAAATACTTTGGCCACCTAATGAGAAGGAAGGACTCACTGGAGAAGAGCCTAATGCTGGGAAAGATTGAGGGCAATAGAAGAAGGGGACGACAGAGAATGAGGTGGCTGGATGGAGTCACTGAAGCAGTAGGTGTGATCTTAAATGGACTCCAGAAGATGGTAGAGCATAGGAAGGCCTGGAGGAAGGTTGTCCATGGGGTTGCGATGGGTCGGATACGACTTTGCAGCTGCTAACAACAACAACAAGTAGTGTTGACATCATATAATAGCAACAGCAATCCCAGTAGTCCCCATGGCCATTGTTAAGTGAGCATTGTGGGTCATTTAAGCAAGGATCTCCTCCTAACTTCCTGTCAGCTTCAAACAAAGCCAATGGGGAAGGCTGACAGGTAAGTGGCTGCTCTGACATGACACAAGCATGGCTGGGGTGGGATGGGGTACTGGCAGCTGCCGGGTATGGGAGGGTGATGTGCCCTTGTTTCAGATGGAAATGAAGTTTTGCTTTATTCAAAATAAATTACTAATGAATATGTAACTATAAAGAGACTGATTATGCTAAATGTATCTAAAATCTAAATCACAATGTATAAAAGGAAGCTAAAAGAGGTAAATGTTTTGAAGACTACTTCTCTCAAGTTTTGGTATTAACCTGCTTCCTTTCTTGCTTTGCCAAAAGTTATCACAGTTAATAAAATATGGTCATGTTTTCTCAGAACAGGTTTTGACAGATTTGCCAAAGAGAAATGATGAAATAGCAGGTGATCATTCCTTTTTTTCAAACATAAAGCAGATGAAGAAGATAACAAAGGAAGAAGACAATAATACTCATTATGGGAAAATCTCTCTTGAATTCTGCTTCAGTTTATGTGAAGTCAAACTGGAAATGCCCCTGAAAAAGAAGTCAGCATAAATACCCCATGAGCAAAATAAAGTTTTAATTCACGAACTGCCACAACAGAATTCCTTGGTGGGAACATGGGTGGGCAACTAAAGTCCCCAGCCTCACGATCATCTTTTTTGAAGATTCCGGTTTTCTAACATTTTGAATTAGAGAATATAAAAGAAGTGTCAGATAAGTCATAAAATAACCTTAATGATTTTAAAAACAGACCTCCCAAAAAAATCTCCTCCTCCTAATTCTGACACATCCACAAGTGTGACATGGACCCACTCGTTTTGCATCATTTTTACCATCTGCCGTGGCTGCTGCTCTCCCCTCAAATGTTAATATAGACCTAGTGATCAAAAGGTTGTCTTGCCTCCCCCTGGGTGTCACCAAATAATCAGTTGATGGGAGGCAGAGGCAATGGTGAGATGCTGAAACCAGTCATTTCCGCAGCCTCTGCAAGTTGTGCTCCGTTTAATTTGGTTTATGTTAACCTCTGGGCCCACTGGAAGAATAATCATCTGTAGTTTGCATAAAGAAAACAAGTAGCAGGATTCAGTATTCCTGTTTTACCAGCAGCATTTCTTCATGCAAAAAAACCCCCCATCATCAAAGCACTGATCAGTTACGGTGATGTCTTGTTTTAGAACTAAAACACGATGCTAATCTATTGGAGGCAGAAATGTAGGGAGTCTTTAAAAAAATTCATACTGACCTAGGATATAATCCATGTTTCCCATTTCACATATCCATTTGCAATACATCCACTATGGATTGGAAAAGCAAGCGTTAGTAAAGGCATTCGTTCAAAATGTTATTTTTTCCCCCCAAAATGCAGTCGAGCAGGACAGTTTCGCTTTCCACCCAGAAAAGTTTTCAAAAGAAACAGAAAGGATCTTTCTAGGTTCACCGTTTATATTATGAACTCATCTTTTCAGTGTTACTATTCATGCACCATATGCTACTGGTCCTGAGTGGTGGCCAGATGCTGAACATGTGATGCCAGTGACTGTAACTAGTAAAAATGCTCCATGTGAAATAGCGTTGAGACTGTCTCATTTCACAGGAGAAGACTCGTATGCATATCATGCACTTCCTTTTGCCCACCTTTGGAGAGCTCACCTATCCTTTCCTTTTATTGCAACCATCATCTACTTTTCGGTTCTTTTCGGAATTTCTTGTATTCAAAACTGATAAGAAAAGGAAGTTAAAAGCTTCAATGATTCCCACCCGTTTTACTTTCAGAATTATTGCGTTCCAAACAGAACATATTGTACAGGGTTTTCACTGAGTGCTTTTGTCATTTTCACTCTTTCTGACAACTCATTTCTGCAATACGTTCACACAATACAGTATTTAAACACAGTAACTGAAATACTAATAAGAGGAGAGAAAAAAAATCAACTTTTATGTTCCAAACTGAAGATGCTCTCTTTCAGAGGTGGCTTAAAATGAGCAATAACTGAAATTGGCTGAAACTCAGGATCAAGCTAGCTGCTCCAGAATAGAATGGTGACTCACTTAACCTTTTTAAGACCTAGGAATGTGGGAAACAATCTTATATCAGCTCCATTTATCCCATACATTCATCTTGAAGATGATTGGCAGGATTGGAGCCCTTTAGGGAGCACCACAAAATTGCTTTGTTACAACACTACCAAGGGTGTCAAGAGCCACAGATGGAAGCACTGGGGAAGGGAAGGAATGAAGCCTTTCTTGGTTTTAATAACCTGACAACTTACTGTTTTCTGTTACTTCTCTGTAAATGTTTCTGCAACTCAGCTTTGCAGCTGGTTAAAAATAATTTGTAAATTTATCCTTCCAGATCTGAAACCAGAGTCCATAAATACATTAGAAGAGCAGCAATCATGATTCTACGTACGGCTCTATTGTGGCCATTCTAAATATTACTATGAAATATAGACAAGCAGCTAAGAGGGCATGACAGAAAAAGTTGGGTTGGAACAGCTGCAGAGTAAGCATAAGTGTAAAACCCCATTTTAATGACTAGTGCTTGCCCATTGATTTTTTTTAAAAAAATGAAGTGAATGCCACTGATTCAAAGTATTTATCTATTTACAGTTGCAGTTAAGAGCAGTGAAGCCCAGAATCGTATTTTTTTAAATTGCCTACATTTTATATTGAGGGACGGGGTGGCTCAGTGGGTTAGGACGCTGAGCTTGTCGACCAGATGGTCGGCAGTTTGGCGGGTCGAATCCCGAGTGCCGCATAACAGAGTGCCTGTTACTCGTCCCAGCTTCTGCCAACCTAGCAGTTCGAAAGCACGTAAAAATGCAAGTAGAAAAATAGGGACCACTACGGTGGGAAGGTAACAGCGTTCCGTGCGCCTTTGGCGTCTAGTCATGCCGGCCACATGACCACAGAGACGTCCTCGGACAAACGCTGGCTCTTCGGCTTTGAAACGGAGATGAGCACCGGCCCCTAGAGTCGGAAACGACTAGCACGCATGTGCGGGGGAACCTTTACTTTTACTTTACATTTTATATGTGGAGAAAGCTAAGTTATTTATGTATATCTCTAATGCTTATATACTATCATATAATACAGTATTAACAGATGGTATGTCTACATAATATGCTTGATACAACTCTATTGGTACAACTCTATTGAAACATTGTATGAGGATAATAGAATTTTCTCAAAAATTACAAAATCAGGCTTACAAATCAATAATACAACTGTAAAAAAATATTCAGGATAGGAAAAATAGTTGCCAACTCTCCCAATTGTAATTTGGTAATAAACTGCTCTGTATGGTACAGTGTGTTCTAAAAACCCATTTGCAATCTATTAAAGCATAATTTTGATTGTTAATTGTAACCAAAATTGTGACAATGCATTTATTAAAATTTCAGAAAAAAGGGCTTTAAAAAATTCAAAGCTACTCTTAAATCATTGTGCAGATACATTTATAACGTTACATTTGCTCCCTAATCGGTGGTTTTATTTAGAATAGTGACTAAAAAGAAAGTGCTTAGGGAAATCAGCATGAGAAATAAATACACATTTAATTACACAAAAAGGGCAATTATGTGATGTACACAATTATCTCATGGCTACTCTTTGTGCATGGTAGGAAAAGTTTAATTGCACAGCATGGTTTATACTTTTACATAACTATTTTTGTACCATCACAATACCTTGATTTAAGACATCATCTCGTTACTGAGAGCAGTTGGAAATGTGTACGTTCTTACACCCCGAAATTAAGTGCATACTTATGGTGAGGCCAAACTGAAGAACATTTAAAGGACACAAAACACAAAAAACTATTTTTAAAACTAAAGGACCAGCAGCTATGAGAGCTAGTTTGAAAGGGAAATCATTTCCCATTCAGTTATTTTTATGACTAAAATCAGCCCTTCTCTTCAAGCTGCTTCATCTACCAGTGCTGGTGGAACGCTGCTGAAGAAAATCCTATTTCCAATGCTATTATACAGGTAGTCCTTGACTTACAACCACAATTGAGCCCAAAATTTCTACTGCTAAGTGAGACATTTGTTAAGTGAGTTTTGCCCCATTTTACAACCTTTCTTACCAGTTTATTTTATTTATTTTATTTATTTTAATCCCATTTATATCCCGCCCTTCTCCGAAGACTCAGGGCGGCTTACAATCTAAAGCACAAATCAATGTGCTTAGCAATAGCCTTCATTCTATGTATATGCCTGCTTATTAGGTCCTTCGCCCCCCCCCCAGCGGCATTATTACAAAGTCAGCTTAATTGCCCCCAACAATCTGGGTCCTCATTTTACCTACCTCGGAAGGATGGAAGGCTGAGTCAACCTTGAGCCTGGTGGGATGCGAACCTGCACTAATTGCAGGCAGCTGGTGTTACTTAAGGAGGCATTAGCCCACTGCTCCACCAAGTTGTTAAGTCAGTCACTGCAATTGTTAAGTTAGTAACACGGTTGTTAAGCAAATCTGGATTCCCCATTGACTTTGCTTATCAGGTCACAAAAGGGGATCACATGACCCTGGGACACTGAGACCGTCATAAATAGGAGTCAGTTGCCAAGTGTCCAAATTTTGATCACGTGACCATGGGGATGCTGCAATGGTCGTTAAGTGTGAAACATGGTCATAAGTCACTTTTTCCAATGCAGTTGAAACTTCAAACAGTCACTAAATGCTCCAATAAGGGTTTTCAAAAATTTCCTCACAAATTATACCTAACGTTTCAAAATAATATAAAAAATATATCATGGACATTTGTGAATTAAAAGTTTGACATCTCTTATAAACAATTTATTGGGATTCAATTTAGACATTCAATTCACATGGATCATCAATCTAACAAATAAACATTAAGCATTGTCAAATTGACTGATTGCCTCTGAATCAGTTTAACAATTGAATAACGTTTTGCACATGTTCAGGAATGCTGTTTCTTTCTCTCTCTCCAGAACAAATTTTGGAATCAGATTCAATTTGAATCAATCCAACTTGGGGGACCTGATGTGAATCAGAACAGACTTAATTTGCACAATCCTATGACATTTAATATAAACATTATGAACAGCCACCTTACCTAACCTGTACACCATTACATCACTGATCAAAACTATTCATAGTTACAAAAGTAATGTAAGATTTGTTGTTTTGCTCTTAAAAACATAGTGCAAACTTGATTTTCAATATGATGCTCATTGCTTTATTCATTTATACTAATGTAGATTTACTACAATGAATAAATCCATATGAGGTAATAAAATTAATCCATCCTTCCAGTGCAATTATATTAGAATGTGTAAAGTTTGGTGAATGGAGAAGATAACCTGGAAACAAACAAGCAATTAACACATAGGAAATCAGCCTGAATCTTTTAATTGCTTGAAATGCATAAGTCCAATTCTACTGAGGGTAGGATTAAGAATAGAAAGTAAGAGAGCCCCTCTCCCACAGGACAACAGCCAACTAATCTTCAGAAACATCTACATAAATATTGAGATTATTATATTAAAAGGCACAAAAATGTTGCAGAGGTTTATCATTACCTGAAGTGTGGTAAGATTGCTAAACACAGAAAAGGTTTATCCAAATTCAAATTAACAATTTTTTGTGTGGACTTTACCCCCACTGTATGGACTACTATACTACTGTATACATAAAATTATATCTTTCTCTCTTAAGTAGAGGCAGGTGTAACTACAATGAGCTCATTTACATGAATTATGAAAATATGCAACGTAATTATTGTTGCTAGTGACATAAATTCAGAATTAACAGACATTAAGGGTTTAACAGACCCTCTTACCCTACTCATCTTTCAAGAGTTGTGGAGATCAGTACATGAGTCCTTACAATACATTCAGAGGAAAAGAAGAAAAAGCAGAATGGAGACAATGTCACCTAAAAACCAGAGTTTAAAGTAAAATGTCATTTGAGTTGAACTATTTGATGACTTCAAGGACACATGTCCCTCTCCCTATTGTTCCCCTGTAACTATTATTTAGAAGTATAAACCTCTTACCCAAAGAGAATATTAAGTATAAAAGTTAAAAGCTTTTGAAAAACTGGAGTTATCCAATCTCCTTTTATAGTTGTCATCTTATCCTTTGATAATGAATGCCATGGGTTAATTATGCACGGCTAAGCAATACTTAGCTTAGTCTGTTCTAAACCTCCTTCTGAACAGTTTTATTAGGTGATCTTTGGTTCTACTATAGGATTTGGCATTTTTCCAAAAACCTGCCTACTAACTGAGGTTTTGGCTAAAAACCACAGCTTAGCAGTAAGTCTGAATGCTACCTAAAGCACATACACACCAAGAGAAGTGAATTTTGACAGAATCTGAAGAGTCCTTATAGACTTAACATTAATTTGCCCCCAAATTCCCCAATAGCACTTGTCTATACAATTGATAATGGCATATCTGTCATGATATGATTCTATTGTGATGTTAAAGAACCATTTTAAGAAGACTGTAATTAACTCCGAATATACACAGGCATTGATCTGAAGTACAGGTAGTGGAATTTGTGCTGGATTTTGTACAAAATCAAAATGAATCCAATTCCAAAATACGCTACTTCCACCAGTGGAAGCGAGAAAAAAGAGGGAGCTGACCTCAATGGTATGTTCTTAATTTACAATCTAAACTTAAATTGGCTATTATGAAAGTTTCCCAAGTTCTATACTATGTTGGACTGAGCAAAAAACAAACAAAAAACCCCCCAAACCCAGGAAAATTTATTCAGCTCTTCACATTAACTGTACTACAGCTCTGATCATTTGAATACATAAAGCATAATATCAAATAATAGAAGTTTGTTAGAGAATAAAATCATAGAAATTCAGCTTGAATGCTGAATTTCACACAATCTTGCTCAGTTACATATTTGTGTATCTTGTGTATTTATTTAATTTACACCCCATCCAATAAAACACAAATGCCAAATTTTAAAAGTACAAAGTAAGCCAGTTCCCAATCAATTAGCAATAAAAAGGAAATAGTGACCAACTTCTGTAAACTATACTACCGTAGTGCTATGAACTTAACAATGAATTTGTGCGTTTTGGTTTGTGTTCCTGTTAGTTCATATATAAAAGAAAATGAGTAACCTGAACTAGCATGTGGTTTAGTCAGTAAAACTTTTGCATGCATATGTATGTTTATGTTTATAAACCTACACATAATAAAGTATACAGTATATATCCATGTGCTATATAAAATTGATAAAATGTGATAAAAATTGGCAATTAAATGTACAGTTTATACATTTGGGGCTATTACTGTTGTGAAACTATAATCATATGTTCAGTGATCAGTACTTAATTTTTATCACACGTTTCTTCCCTCAGTAACCTGATGCTTCTGCTTTATTGAGGAGCTTGCTACTGAATGTTGAGTTTATTCATGCTTGATATAAGAAAACAATTTGTCAAGACAATTACAATTTATCGAGCATCAACTGACACAAGATAATCCACAAAAGTTAAAAGACAGTTCTTTAAATCTCCTGTTATTTGATAGCTCAAAATAATTTATGACAATTTCACAATAGCTCTTCACAACAGAACAAATTTTTGCTATGTTGGCTCCAGACTAACAGTTTTCATTTTAGTCCCATCATTTATTTTAAATTTACTACACTTATATTTAAACATTCATATGAAAGATTGAATTATGGAGCTTCCCCTTCATTTTATCCTTACCATAACTCTGTAAAACAGGTTGGAATGAAAGATAGGGACTGGGACAATCATACTTGATTAAATGAGTGGGAAAAGTTAGAAGATCTTATATAAATTAGTTCAACTGTGAACTGTTCTTCCTTGAGAAGAACTATTATGCTAGCTCAGGTATAAGCTCTCAAAGTGTTGGTGAACTGAAAATCCCAGTAGTTGTAGCCAGCATAAGTAATGGGAAATATATGTTGGTGCAAGTTGCAGTTCCACAATACCAGGAGGATTGAAGGTTGTCCGACTCTTTATCAGCAGAAAAGAAAAGCAAGATGACTGAGTAAAGCATTTCTCTGAAGTTCCCAACATCACTTTCAGAAAGTGAAACAGGAGATTTACTGGAACAAGTCACACCATAAGAAAAGGAGAAATTGAAAAAGATCAGTAGCCCTCTTAATCCTGCAAATGTAAATTCACTGCTGCATCTAATGCATGTATAGAAAAATTCATTTGACTAAAGCCATCATGAATATTTCAGACCCATCTTAGCTGACAGTATATGTAATTTGTTTATTTATTTATCATATTTTTGAACAGGCCATCTGCCTCGCATATAATAATTCCTTCTCTGGACTAGAATACGTGCATCTGATACAGTAATCCTTTCTCAAGACTATATTCAATGCACCTGATTAAATAAATTGTAATCCAAGAAATCTTATATTCTAATGAGTTTATCAGTCTTTAAAGTACCAAAAGATTCTTTGCTGGAACACTATCTTTAACTTACTGGAATTAAAGAAGCTAAATATGAATATTAAAATATGCAACTGAAAAACTTTCCATAAAACACAGTCATAAAATATTTGTTATTTATTTTGCTATATTTTAAGTCACATCTCAATCATAAAATTCGAAGTGCAGCTCTTCAAAACGATGACTTCAAATTGGAAAAAGTGACAGTCTTTTCACTATTTCAGCAGCAATCCTCAAATAGGCCTGAGCCTGCAAAATATTTACAAATTCATCGTATTAATATCTTAGATTAGAATATAAAATATTTCTTATGAAACAGGAGTACAAAATGCCCACTATCATCTGACTGCTGTTACAGGGTGATTAACTATACTAATTGTACTTAAAAAGTGACCAATAGCAAAACATTGACAAATAATGTAGCAATTGTGATGTAAAATTTTAGTCTGTATTCATGGAATAGGAAGATTTTTTTATTAGATAATCAGAACTCTTCCTCATTTCTCAGAAATCCCTTACAATTCTTTAAAAATGACCGAAATCTTGCAATATTGTCCTTAATGAAAAATGTCAGCAATATCACCCACAAATTCTTATATAAGAACACTAGAGCATGCAAGAAAGCTCAAATCTTACAAAAGCTGGAAAGCTAATGAAAGGTTGGTCATCCCCTCGTATTCAGTTGACTTTAGGCACTTACAAAATTTAAATTAATTAAATTTTCATTTAATTTATGGATCAATGACATCAGCAAGTACTGCAGGCCCAACTGGCAAAAGAAAACTCAGGACCGTATTGGTTGGAAACATACAGAAGAGGCCTTCTTCTTGCAGTGGATAGACAATGGCTAAAATGATGATGATGTTTAATTTGAGTAGTTTACAGGCAACAACAGGGATATTGCAGATGCCCAGATACAGTTCTTTCTCTACCACACTTAAGTTTAGATAGTATTATTGGCAAAAAAGGACCCCTGAGCAGAAAAAATGGATGTGCTACAATGAGTGGGGAAAGTACCTAAATGGTGGACATGGGGTAAAGTACTACAGTGTGAAAGAAAATTATGTTTAAATAAGGCAGAAAGGAGTAAGTCGTGAAGATAGGTGAAAGAGGTAAAGCTCTGAAGTAGGTAAGAGTTCAGCAAAAGGAAACTGAGTAAAAATTTCCCATTGAACTCATTAAAAAAGAATAAATTTATTGCTACTGAAACTAGCACAAGAGTCAAACAAATTGCTATTTGAGGCCAAGATGCTGTATGTCAGGAATGTCAAGACATCTGGAGTGTCAGACTTCTTGAATTCATGATCTAAAAATGTTTGGCTGTTGCTCATAATCATAAACTGGTTATATGAGTTCCTGGGGATGGGGAAAACCTAGACCGGGGTCTTATTCATATTATATAAAAGCATCGCAATTTTGCACATAAAGAGTTTGGAGGAATTTAATAAACAAAATGAGTCTTTAATGCATCCTTTTGGATGCTAAGACACCACTCTGCCCCTAAAAATTATGTGATACTTATAGAGTGCATGTGATAAAATAATAGAATAAGTCATAATACAAGCATATTGAGGTGTTTTGGCTAAGTAGAGAGATTGAATGAGGACAGCATTGGTGAATTTGTAAAGAAAGAGTGAATAAGTTCAGAGGAAGGGGAAGAGTGAGAAAGTTGTGTTTGGATGAAGTTGATGACATTGTCAAAAACAGAAGTAAAAAGTTTAAAGAACAAAAGATAATGCATGAAGGTAAATGGATGTGGTGCAAGCAAGCACCATTTGTAAGGGCAGAATACTGGAAAGTAGTATATTAAATAATGTTGCCATTGTATTTATCTGTCTGTCTGTCTGTCTGTCTGTCTATCTAGGGTTAATGTTGCTTGTTTACAATCAAGATATAAAAATAAAATATTTCATCATCAAACCATAGTTACAATCATTCCAGGTGTTAGGCCTCACTGAAGGCCTTCTGAAGCAATGCAGTTCTGAATCATTTTTAGAAAGGCCTAGATCAAACAGGAAGCAAAGTGGTGTTGCAGTGGTTAGAATGCAGTATTGCAGGCTAATTCTGCTGACTGCCAGCAGTTCGATCGTGACCGGCTCAAGGTTGACTCAGCCTTCCATCCTTCCGAGGCTGGTGAAATGAGGACCCAGAATTGTTGAGGGCAATACGTAGACTCTGTAAACAGCTTAGAGACATCTGCAAAACACTGTGAAGTGGTATATAAGCCTAAGTGCTAGTGTACAGGTGTCAAACGTGCCACGTCACATGACGTGTCATGACGTATCACGATTCTTTTTGCATTGCTGGCAATGGGGTGGGGTGCGGCTTCAGTATGATGAAACTGACCCATGGGCTGGCAGTTTGACACCCCATGCTAGTGCTAAAGTGTAGGCATGCCCTAGACAATCAGCCCAGTGATATGCATTTTGCAGAAATGTGGGATTAGTAATACCTTCTCTCAAGATAAATAATTTGCATAGATTGACCCTGGCTAGAAAAGACTATCCTAGTTTTAGCCATCTTTCTTTCTCTTATCTCAGACCTTTCATTTCTTTGGCTTAATATCTCTTACACATTTTATGCACTCTGCGACACACTGCTTACCCTGAAAAGGAATAGCATCATGAATATAGTAGACATGGATTTTAACTATGGACCGTTTAATAAAACTGCATTCTACTGTCATGCATGCCACCTTTACGAAAAAATAAGAGGAAGCACATGAAAAATTGAAAGCAGAAATGTACAGCTCACATTTATCCTTCACACTTATGTCTTCATATGCATATAGCTTATGTTCACTAGAAATATTTCTCCTTCCCTTTTGCTTTGGAATTTCTAAGGGAATTACTACAGCTCACATTTCTAGCAAATAAAAAAGTTGACAGTTTAACACTAATCATTTGCTGATTAATCTGCTGACCAATCCTTTGAAGGCCAAACTCTTAAATAAAGATAAACAGAAGGCAGAAATATTCTCATAAATCAATAGATGGACCAAAAGATCTACTGACTACAGAGGTTTTGTCTTTTTTAGCTTTACAGATTTTTAGGGTCAAAATCCTAGCACAACTTCTAATTCTTAGCTGCTTTGTATGCTACAATTTCTATTCTGGAGTAACTGCAAAAAACCTAATGCAACTTGTTGACTTGAAAACCAAATATATATATATACTGTATATATATCATGGCAGCATGGCAAAAAATTAAGATATAAATTCTTAATTTGATGAATTAAGATGAATTTTACGCTGAATTCTCAGAATTAAAAAAGGGTGGTGATAAAATATCTTCATATATTAGAACCAGGATAGAAATGACATGTAACCATAGGTAGTCCTCAAATTATGACCAGATTTTCCATCCTAAGACATTGCAGTCATAGGGCAAATCAACACCAATTTTATGATGATTTTTACAGCAGTTGTTAAATGAATTACTGTGATCATTAAGCTAATCACATGGTTGTTAAATGAATTTAGCTATCCCATTTTTTGCCAGAAGTTGTAAAAAAAAAAGATCATGGTATATGACTGCAGACATTGAAACTGGTCACAAATGCACCTGAATTGCTATCACATGACCAATGGGGTGCTGTGACAGTCATAAGTGTGATTACAGTTTTTTCCAAGGCTGCCATAACTCTGAGCCATTGTTAAATGAACAATCATAAATTGAGGAGTACCTGAATTTCTGCAGACATGCAGACAAACCTGAACACTCTAGATCAGGGGTGTCAAATTGGTGGCCCGTGGGCCGGATGTGTCACGTGCAGACCATGCCCACCCCGGCTCCGCAAAGGCAAAAAACATCATGATACATCATGATACATCACGTGACATGATCGGGTTTGACACCCGTGCTCTAGATTTACACAAAGAGGGACTGCAAAAATCTGGGGTCAGGAAACACAACTCAGTAGGGAATCCTACTGAACTCAACTATCAGGAGGGCTTTGATAGCATCTTTTCACATTAACAGATTTTATTAAAAGGCACAAACTTTCCTAAACTTTTATACGCTGAAGCTCAGTTCATCAAAAGCATGGACCCTCACTCAGTAACCCTCACTCCTAGGGAAATATTTATACACTGTTGCCATGCTATAGATGGATTTGTTTAGGTCAGTTTACACCTTTATCATGGATGCAAACTGGGCAAAAGAACCTGAAGGTAATGAATTTGGGTGGTTTTTTTTGGTTACATTTGTAAAAAGGAGGTGCAAGCACAAGTGAGATTCATGCAACCTTATTCTACAGTAAGTCTTACTGAGTTCAGAGACTCTTATTCTCAGGTGAGTATACTTATGATTTGCAGAGCTGTTCAGTGAGTGGGACAGCCTCTTTCATGGATGATTGATGAGTGTCTGTTATGGCTGTATGGAAATTCTCCTTGGAATGAATTTTTACTGTCAATATTCACCATCTACTATATATTGAGAGAACCACAAGAGGAGGACTCGTGTGTTCATCTTGAGCAAAGGTAGCAAATTCCCCCCTTTTTTCACTCTGGTTGAGGCTCTTTCATTATTTGCACTTTTGAATTATTTACCCCCTTTCACTAAAATCGTCTTCTACAACTCTTTTCAGTGAATGATGGTTCCATGTTTTCAGGCAATTATTTGGGGAGGGAGGAGTCTGTTTTCCTGTCAGGTAAACACAGTATTGCTAAGTAAGGTCAGACACTTCTACCCATAAAATTATTCAAAAATAAACTGGGAAAAAACATAGTCAATGTTTTATTACTCAAAAAATCACTTTCTATTGCTTTCCTTTCTATGCAAAAATCTTAACTATTGCCTAGTATTGCCTGCTGAAATTATGGCTAAAGAGTCATTATGAAAGAAGTAGAGCCTAATAAGATAAGTTATTTCTGCTGAAATCCTTTTAGCACAAAAATAACAGCTTCTAATCAAACAATGTCTACATTTAAAGAATTGATTACATTAAACTCACCACATTGCTCTGGGGCTGTGAAATGACAATAGGTTTGCCAGAATCAGATGTTTCTCTTATGTGGACATGTAGTGGAATGTCACCTGTATTAAATATCAGAAAATTGGCACAAAGGTTAAATGTTATACAAATGTTTTTAATTAAAGTAGTACAAGTAATACACCTGGTGTCATATTTCAGAAGTATTAGAATTGAGAATTAGTCAAGCCTTGTCAAAGGATGATAATAAAGAAAACATGCCAGATCTGCATGCACCACTGAGACCAATTTCTTTTCAACTCAATAATCTCATTTTTGCTTTTCAGAAGAAATCCGTGCTGCAAACAACAAGAACAAGAACAAGAACAACAACAACAACAACAACAACAACGATGATGATGATGATGATGATGATGATGTTGGAAGGGACCTGAGAGTTCTTCTAGTCCAACCCCCTCAGGCAGGAAACCCTATACCATTTCAGACAAATGGCTGTCAAATCTCTTCTTAAAAACCTCTAGTGTTGGAGCATTCACAACTTCTGGAGGCAGGTTGTTCCACTGATTAATTGTTCTAACTGTCAGGAAATTTCTCCTTAGTTCTAGGTTGCTTCTCTCCTTGATTAGTTTCCATCCACTGCTTTTGTCCTGCCTTCAGATGCTTTGCAGAATAGCTTGACTCCCTCTTCTTTGTGGCAACCCCTGAGATATTGGAACACTGCTATCATGTCACCCCTAGTCCTTTTCTTCATTAAACTAGACAGACCCAATTCCAGCAATCGTTCTTTATGTTTTAGCCTCCAGTCCCCTAATCATCTTTGTTGCTCTTCTCTGTACTCTTTCTAGAGTCTCAACATGTTTTTTACATCGTGGTGACCAAAATTGGATGCAGTGTTCCAAATGTGGCCTTACCAAGCTGTTATAAAGTGATATTAACACTTCACATGATCTTGATTTAATCTGTTAATGCAGCCTAGCACTATGTTGGCTTTTTCGGCAGCTGCAGCACACTGCTGGCTCATATTTAAGTAATTGTCCACTAGGACTCTGAGATCCCTCTCACAGTTACACAGTTACTCTACATGTACTTGGCAGTTTGCTATGTAAAAATCAAGTACAAATCCCAAGTGAGCAGATGTTATTTTTTGTAATGCACACAAAAATAAATCCACAGTAAAATATTCCAGTATACAACTTCTTCACACAACACGTTATTTCTTCAGCACTGCATCTCGTTCCCTATTGATTTCCAGTAGTATAACATTCTAATCAATATTCAAACAGATCCTTAAATATTTAATCACCAAAATGAAAGTGTTATTGTTATCAGACAACTACTGGTTTAAGTGCTAGTTAGATATTTAATTTCCCCTCCCAACTGTTAACTGTATATTGAATTTTTCTACTCAGTAGGCACAGAAATATTGCCACAGAAATAAAGAAAAACTGCATAATACTCAGAATTGTCTTGTTTAAAAAAATTATTTGCAGAAGAATTAACTTTTTAGATTTAAATAATACCATTATGCAAAAACAGATTGTAAAATCAAATCTACACCTAAACTGAGAAGCACAAAAAAGAGGTATCGTTCCCAACTCAGCTGAAGAAATAACTTTAAACGTAAAGGTTTCTATAAAGAATTTGTTCTAAGGAGTGGGCAAGGCAATTAGGATCTCGGGTGCTGCATTTGTAATGGCACGGCCAGCAATCTTCTGGTGCTGCTAGTACAAATATGGAACATAGTAGAGGAGGTTAAGTCAATTTTAGGTTAAAATAAAACATCTGTCAGTTTCTCAATGAATGATTTACTAAAATGATGACAAGAACCAGTAATAAGTACAAACATTTTGCAAATACTCCCTTCTGCAGCTAGACAAGATTAAAATGGTTGGATGTTGGAAGTGCTTATAATTTTTTGTCTCTTGTCTTATAGCATTCTGTATAACAGGGCTCCCCAACTTGCGGGCTGCAGACTGATACCAGTCTGCGACCTACCATGAACTAGGTTGTGCAAGCGAGCGAAGCCCTATCAGCACACATGCGGATTCAGGCAGCGTATAACACCACTCTTCCCCCGCCCCATTGGAAAAACTGCCCTCCATGGAACCAGACCCTGGCACCCAAAAGGTTGGGGGACAGCTGCTGTATATGCTATAAATCTTACAGCAGGGTCTCCTGATTGTACACTTACCACAGGTCACTCCTTGTTTTTATTTGCTTTCAGATATAAATGGATACTTGTTTGTGAAGTAAATGAGGAACTTCCTCTAATATGGGAAATGGTTTATGCTGGCAGTAAAACATAAACTAGCTTTCAGAGAAGGAATCCTCAGCACTCTTCCAGAAGACAGCTTAACTCACCAAACATATAGATTTGGTGTCCACCAGATCTGTCAGCCCTCAATATTTCTCTGAAAGTATTTTATGCCTTTATTTTATCAGCTTCTAAGTTCCACTCTGAATGAACCAATGTAATGATGGGTAGTTCTCAGTTAATGACCACTTATTCTTTCACTATTTATAGTCATAATGGATACAAATATTCCATATATTAGAGTAGCAGCAATAAATACAATGCAGCAGCACAATCCTGGTTTCTACAATTCATAGTTTCATTAAAATCAATACATACTAATGAAAAATTGTATTGCATCGTGATTTGTCTAATACAGGTTTTATTTTAAACCACATATTCTTACCTAAAACATCTACACCAATATTCTTGGCTAATTTCTTCACACCATCAGCTCCAAAAATATATGTTTCATGTTTGCATTTTGGACATTGAAAAACGCTCATGTTCTGTATAAGGCCCAATACCTGGCAAATTGTTTAAACAAAAACAAAGCAGAAACAAATTTAATATTATAGAAACAGTAAGTTAAAAGATCAGTTTCCTCAATTTATCCATTTTTTTCAAAATAAACCCAGGAATATATCCTAGTTAGAAAAAAAAGTTATTTATTTGCCAGCATTCCCTGATCAACAATCCTAGGGAAATGCCAGTTTCCTTTGTAGGGTTAAGAGTTCTGGTAACCTCTTGATTTTATTTTCCTGGGCTCCAAGATCATTGCAGATGGGGACTGTAACCAAGAAATTAAAAGACGCTTGCTCCTCGGGAGGAAAGCCATGACAAATCTAGACAGCACACTAAAAAGCAGAGACATCACCCTGTCAACAAAAGTGCATATAGTCAAGGCTATGGTCTTCCCAGTTGCAATGTATGGCAGTGAAAGCTGGACCATAAAAAAGGCTGAGCGCCAAAGAATTCAGGCCTTTGAACTATGGTGCTGGAGAAGACTCCTGTGAGTCCCTTGGACTGCAAGGCGATCAAACCGGTCAGTCCTAGAGGAGATCAACCCTGACTGCTCTTTAGAAGGCCAGATCCCGAAGCTAAAACTCAAATACTTTGGCCACCTAATGAGAAGGAAGGACTCACTGGAGAAGAGCCTAATGCTGGGAAAGATTGAGGGCAAGAGAAGAAGGGGACGACAGAGAATGAGGTGGCTGGATGGAGTCACTGAAGCAGTAGGCGTGAGCTTAAATGGACTCCAGAAGATGGTAGAGGACAGGAAGGCCTGGAGGAACGTTGTCCATAGGGTCGCGATGGGTCGGACATGACTTCGCAGCTAACAACAACAACAACGTCTTGTTTATAAATTATAATCCATTTGAGCAGGAAGAAAAAAAATCAGTAATTGTCAGTCTAGAACACTACAAAACAAATGACAGCAAGTGAGCTATTATTGAGATGTCTTTTATTGGCTGACCTTAATAGATAATCAGATGAACATTTATTTAGAAATAGCCCTGGTTTGTTCAATAGGATTTATTCCCAAATTTGTATCTTTAAAACTGTTGTATATAGGAGATGCCAAATTCTATTGATCTGATTGCTCATTAAATTAGCCTGGATTCTGCAGCAGCCACTAATATCCTAAAGTAATAAAAAAAAGAAAGAAAACATGAGCAACATTATTTCTGCTGTTGAAAATGTGTATTCACTAATACTCCAAAGGGGAGGATAGCTCAGCCTTTTCTAGTCTCTCTACAAATCAAAAGCACATTTGAAGAGCAATTAACTTAATTATTTAAGCTATAAAAATGACACGTTATTGACAGTACTTATATTAGATGTAGCGTTTCAAATGGTAAATGGATTAACACAGAGAATCTGTTATATGCAATCTAGCTAACTTATCGGATAATGGTGACTAAAATGTCTACCCTTTGCCAAATTTTGGGAAGAAAAAGTCAAAACAGCACTCAACCTTTATATTAAACCTATTCACCTAAAATATTAAATTCTCCTGTTTTACTACTCTTCTGGGTCTAGAATATAGTAACGCACCTGCCACACACAAAAGAATATTTGCACTATTAGATTCAAGTACAATGGCCTCCTCAGGGTGCCGTCGGCCAGGCAATGCTGGCCGGCGACCCCCAGGGGGAGAGCCTTCTCTGTGGGCCCACCGACCCTCTGGAACGAACTGCCCCCGGAGCTGCGAATGGCCCCTGACCTTCGGTCCTTCCGCCATGACCTAAAGACCTGGTTATTCCAACAAGCGGGCCTGGACTGATCATAGTTTTTAAATTTGGTTTTTTATTGGTTTAAATTGTTCTTATGTCTTATATTGTTTAATCCTCTTTTAATTTTTGTATTTATATCTTTTAACTTTTTATTGTTGTGAGCCGCCCTGAGTCCTCAGGGAGAAGGGCAGCATATAAATTTAATAAACCTTAAACCTTAAACCTCTTCCTCAAGTACAATGGACTAATACACTCCAAAAAATCTGACATGCATCTATGTGTGTATGATGAAGAACAATTATTATGTGCATTATTTTGGGAAAGCAGAAGTTAGACACTGGGTGTTCATCCCGGCTACAGAAAATAAAAAACAAGAAAAGTCCAGCTCAAGCAAAACCATGATAGTTCTTCCCCAATATTGCCTGTTATACACAATTGTTCTGCAGTACATGCACTCTGAGTATGTGCTAGTATACGGCATATATGGGTAGTCTTCGGATTATGATAGCAATAGAGACTGGGTTTGTAGTTGGTAGGCATGCAGTCATAAAGCATGACATCATGTGTCTGCATCACTTAGCAACAATTCCAGCAGTCCCAGTTGCTGTTGTAACCTTAGGACATATGGTTTGCTAACCAGGAAGCATAAGGAATCCCAGCTAAGGAGCATGGGGGTGCCATGGGGTGGGAGTAAACAATACATGACCATAGAGAGGCTGGGGGAAGCAGGCTGCCATGCTGTGTGAGTGAGCAAAGAAAAGCCAAGGTAAACAGGACACCGTGCCAGGTAAAGGAAGGGAAGCTGGGGACTTACGAAAACAATTTGTGACCTTCCCTGCCAGCGTCCCCATTGACCTGGCTTGGGGGAAAACAGTAGGGAAGGTCACAAATAGGGAGGATGAGATATTACAACTGTCAGTGTAAGCTGGTTGCTAAATGCCCAAATTGGAATCAGAAAAAAAATGTGTTTAGGTCATAAAGCATGACCTAAGCTTCTTGCATACTGATCAAACTGCCCAGAACTATTAGCAGGAAATGCTATTATAATTGTACATTCAATGTCAAGCCTTATAGAGGCTATTTCTTCTTTGTCATCAATTTGTCCATCTATAATAAAGAATACTGGCCTAAGGAGCCTTGCTGGAGCAGTGGGCTAATGCCTCCTTAAGTAACACCAGCTGCCTGCAATTAGTGCAGGTTCGCATCCCACCAGGCTCAAGGTTGACTCAGCCTTCCATCCTTCCGAGGTAGGTAAAATGAGGACCCAGATTGTTGGGGGCAATAAGCTGACTTTGTAATAATGCCGCTTGGGGGGGCAAAAGCCCTAATAAGCAGGCATATACATAGAATGAAGGCTATTGCTAAGCACATTGGTTTGTGCTTAAATTGTAAGCCGCCCTGAGTCTTCGGAGAAGGGCGGGATATAAATGGGATTAAAAATAAAATAAAATAAATAAAATAAGTGTTTCAGGGTTTGTGGCTAGAGTTGCAAATTGAAATCTTTAACGGGTTAAGATCCCAACATCTGAACAACGCACATGCCTGAAGGTTAAGATCTATAAGGGGACCGTCCTCAGCATCCCATAATTAGCAACTGCGCTTTCGAGTACTCTTCTCTGGGTTCAAGACTAATCATATCTTTTGTCATTTAAGTGCCTCTTGGACAGCATTACTGTGATAATTAATATAACTTTTAGATTAAATATTATTTATTCTATTTGGCACTGTTTTACCTTGGTTATTTTATGGATGGCAATCTTAATAGATAGCAGACTATACTGTATAGGTGGTTCTTGACTTAAGGTTCTTGACTTACAATTGAGCTCAACATTTCTGTTGCTAAGCGAGACTGTTGCTAAGTGAGTTTTGCCCCATTTTACGATTTTTCTTGCCACAGTTCTTAAGTGAATCACTGCAATTGTTCAGTTAGTAACATGGTTGTTAAGTGAATCTGGCTCCCCAATTGACTTTACTTGTCAATGTGACTACAGAGATGCAGCAACAGTCCTAATTGTGAGAAACAGTCACAAAACACTTTTTCAGTCCCATTATAACTTTGAACGGTCACTAAACGAATGGCTAGAAGTCAAAGACTACCTGTAAATACTGATGGATAAATAATAAAAATACATGTTTACATGTATAACTTCCAGAACACAAAGAGCAGTGGTGAAAATGTGGGATTCTCCTCACTATAGTACAGGGGTGTCAAATTGCTGGCCCGCGGGCCGGACGCATCATCCGGAAGCCACACCCACTCCATTGCCAGCAATGGCAAAACCGTCCCGATACGTTGCGCGATGTCACGTGACGTAGCGAGTTTGACATGTCTGCTATAGTAGATTGGGAGAAATGCCATTACTAAAAAGCTCTCAGGTTGACAAGTTGGGAAAATAATTTATGTAACTCCCAATATGCTTTTTTTCCTATTTCTGCAATAACTTTAGGAGGAGGAAGTCCTTTCAGTATTTAGTTAAAACTAACAATGGGTTTGAAAGCAGCTTGCTAATCAATACACTTATACCTAGTATAAGGCAACAACAACATCAATGCAATCTCTCTCTATATATAATATCAACCGGGCATCAAACTACAGATAACAGATATAATTAGTATGCAAAATCTGAGTCAACTTGCAGCAGTATACAGCCATCTGCATGTATACTGCATGGGTGAGGTTCAAGGTTCTAGTTATGGTCTTTAAGTCCCTACATGGCATGGGTCCGGAGTACCTTGGGGACCACCTGCTGCCGGTGTCAACTTCCCTCCGCCCTGTGCATTCCCACAGAGAGGGCCTCCTCAGGGTGCCTCCGGTCAGAGAATGTCGGCTGGCGGCCCCCAGGGGAAGGGCCTTCTCTGTGGGCACTCCGGCTTTATGGAACCAGCTGCCGGTCGAGCTCCAGACGGCACCGGACCTTCGCTCCTTCCGACGCGGTCTGAAGACCCACTTATTCGAACAAGCTGGCCTGGCCTGATGGGGGGATTTTAGGGTTTTTAATGGGTTTTTATACTGTATTGTTTTATTGGGCGATTATTTAATTCTCTTTTTAATTTTTGTATTTGTTATTTATATGTGCCCTGTTCACTGCCCTGAGTCCCTCGGGAGAAGGGCGGTATATAAATTTAATAAATAATAATAATAAATAAATAATAATAATGACACTGGGGGGCGGGGGGGATAATTCATACATAACTAGAGGTGTTTTAAACAGTTGGCGTTGCACCTATACACCTAGCCAAAGAGACAAGTCACTTTCCTGTTTAAAATAGGTTTTCACATTCAGGGCAGTGAAAACTGTCAAGCATATCCCTGGCTGTAAACAATGCTATGTAAGTCTGCACTGGTCATATATACAACAAGGAAACTTTTCCACACGCACTTTCCTCTGGTTTTCAGATCAGACTTGAGTACCCAAGACACTTTAAAGCAGGGTTGTTCAACCGTGGCAACTTTAAGACTTGTGGACCTCAACTCCCAGAATTCTGAGAGGGATTTCTTGATCCTGTCACATTCATATCAACCTCCCCAACACACACCCTTCTTGGTTCATTTATTCTTTAAGAATGTTATTTACATTTGTCATTATTTGCCAAACTTCTGTAATTAGCTTTTCAAATATCATTCTCATAAATAGTTTTGGTTTACATTACCAGAAGTATAGTTATGGTGACAGATTTCTTTATATAACTTCCCTGGGCTCATCAACGTTCAATTTGCAGATCGGGTTTTGTGACCTACATACTACCTTAGATTGAACAGTATGTTTCCATATTCATGGAAATACAAAGGTTTCAGAAACAGACTTTAGTTCATCGGACTCTGACAAACTTTGGTGAATATTCAACTTTTGCAAAGGATTCCATATTTACAGATCAATGCTTATTATCTCATTCACATACATTTTAGAAGAAAGCAGCAAAACATGTTAGGCATAGCTCACTTTAAGTAGCAAAATAGTTGCTATCATTTAATAAGTTGCATTTGTTCAAGAAACCTGTTATGTGAATGATTCATACCATTTTAAGGCATTTCTACACAACTACGATTTCCACCCCACTAACTTTCTAAAGCAGAGGTGTCCATCTTTGGCAACTTTAAGACGTATGGATTTCAACTTCAAAATTCCCCAGCCAGCATGTGTTGGCTGAGGAATTTTAGGAGTTGAAGTTCACAAATCTTAAAATTGCCTAGGTTGGACAGCCCTGTTGCAAAGCACTTGAAGCTAAATAGTGGTTGTCTTCATATCCACCAGTTTGAAAGGCTGAGAATATTGGGCTGTGCAATAGGAAAAAAACAAGGAAAAAAATTCAGTCATACCCCTACTCTGAACCCATGTGTCCCAGATTAATCAATTCCTTTTATTCTCCATTTCTCATAACAGGAAATAACATTAACTGCTAATAATACTCCTTCCATGTTGCTTTGATATATGAGGGAAGACCATTTGTAAATAGCCATCCACCTTCCCACCATATTTTAAAATTTATAAAAGTGAAATGATGGCATATCGGTGGAAGAAGAGATAATGACAAAATGTACTGTCCCACAAAGCTCCACAACGTTGCATCACTGACACCACCACCACCCTGCCAAAATTATTTTGGTTTCAAGAAAGCCTTAGCAGAGACAAAAAAAATTAAATGATTTACAGTAGTTGCATGGAAAGATCTGGAGCTGGTTAGGAGATCTGGTACTCTTAGTGAAATTTAATTATTCATCAGATAAATGATTATTATTTATTGGCAATTGTGCACTAAGATTATCAGACGGCTGCACTTGATCCATTAAAACTATGCCCAAAGTCTTGTTATTTCACAGTTTCAGTTATTTTTTATGCTTTCAAAATCCTTTTAAAAATACATTGTTTATAAGAAACGTACAATTATCAATCAGAAGATAGGAATGAGGTAGACAAATTTGCTTAGAAGACATTATTATGGGTATTTAAAAGAAAAAAGGATGGTGAAGAGCTCTCAAATGGACTCTTCAAACCAAAACAGTGGTTAATAACTTGATAAATATTGAACTAACATGCAGCTCTTACATGGGTAAAAGACCCTTGGATTAATGGTAAAAGATTTTGTTGTTGTTGTTAGTTGCGAAGTCGTGTTCGACCCATCGCGACCCTATGGACAATGTTCCTCCAGGCCTTCCTGTCCTCTACCATCTTCTGGAGTCCATCTAAGCTCACGCCTACTGTTTCAGTGACTCCATCCAACCACCTCATTCTCTGTCGTCCCCTTCTTCTATTGCCCTCAATCTTTCCCAGCATTAGGCTCTTCTCCAGTGAGTCCTTCCTTCTCATTAGGTGGCCAAAGTATTTGAGTTTTAGCTTCAGGATCTGGCCTTCTAAAGAGCAGTCAGGGTTGATCTCCTCTAGGACTGACCGGTTTGATCGCCTTGCAGTCCAAGGGACTCGCAGGAGTCTTCTCCAGCACCATAGCTCAAAGGCTTCAATTCTTTGGCGCTCAGCCTTTCTTATGGTCCAGCTTTCACTGCCATACATTGCAACTGGGAAGACCATAGCCTTGACTATACGCACTTTTGTTGACAGGGTGATGTCTCTGCTTTTTAGTGTGCTGTCTAGATTTGCCATGGCTTTCCTCCCCAGGAGCAAGCGTCTTTTAATTTCTTGGCTACAGTCCCCATCTGCAGTGATCTTGGAGCCCAGGAAAACAAAATCTGTCACTACCTCCATTTCTTCCCCATCTATTTGCCAGGAATTGAGAGGGCCAGAGGCCATGATCTTGGTTTTCTTAATGTTAAGTTTCAACCCAAGTTTTGCACTCTCCTTCTTCACCCGCAACAAGAGGCTCTTTAGTTCTTCTTCACTTTCTGCCATTAGAGTGGTATCATCTGCGTATCTTAGGTTGTTGATATTTCTTCCAGCAATCTTAATTCCAACTTTTGATTCATCTAGCCCTGCCTTTCTCATGATGTGCTCTGCATATAAGTTAAATAGGCAGGGTGACAGTATACAGCCTTGCCGGACTCCTTTCCCAATTTTGAACCAATCAGTGGTTCCGTGTCCAGTTCTCACTGTTGCTTCTTGACCCGCATATAGGTTTCTCAAGAGACAAATAAGATGGTCTGGTACTCCCATCTCTTTAAGAACTTGCCACAGTTTGTTATGATCCACACAATCAAAGGCTTTAGCATAGTCAATGAAGCAGAAGTAGATGTTTTTCTGGAACTCCCTAGCTTTCTCCATGATCCAGCGTATGTTAGCAATTTGATCTCTAGTTCCTCTGCCTCTTCGAAATCCTGCCTGTACTTCTGGTAGTTCTCGATCCACATACTGCTGAAGTCTAGCTTGTAGGATTTTAAGCATGACTTTACTAGCATGAGAAATGAGTGCAACGGTGCGATAGTTTGAACATTCTTTGGCACTGCCTTTCTTTGGAATTGGAATGTAAACTGATCTTTTCCAATCCTGTGGCCACTGTTGAGTTTTCCAAATTTGCTGGCAAATTGAGTGTAGCACTTTTACTGCACTGTCTTTTAAGATTTTGAATAGCTCAGCTGGAATACTGTCACCTCCACTAGCTTTGTTGTTGCTCAGCTTTTCTAAGGCCCACTTCACTTCACATTCTAGGATGTCTGGCTCGAGGTCAGTGACCACCTCATTGTGATTATCTGGGACGTTAAGCTCATTCTTGTATAGTTCTTCTGTGTAATTTTGCCACCTCTTCTTAATCTCTTCTGCCTCTGTAAGGTCCCTACCATTTTGGTCCTTTATCATGCCCATTTTTGCATGGAATGTTCCCTTCATCTCTCCAATTTTCTTGAAAAGATCTCTGGTCCTCCCTATTCTATTGTTTTCTTCTATTTCTTTGCACTGTTCATTTAAGAAGGCATTCTTATCTCTTCTAGCTATTCTCTGGAATTCTGCATTCAATTGGGCATATCTATGTTTTTCTCCCTTGCCTTTCGCTTTCCTCCTTTCCTCAGCTATTTGCAAAGCTTCCTCAGACAGCCATTTTGCTTTCTTGCATTTCTTTTTCTTTGGGATGGTTTTGGTTGCTACCTGTTGTACAATGTCGCGAACCTCTGTCCATAGTTCTTCAGGCACTCTGTCTATCAGATCTAATTCCTTAAATCTATTTGTCACCTCTACTGTATATTCAACAGGGATATGATTTAATTCGTACCTGAGTGGCCTAGTGCTTTTCCCTACTTTCTTCAGTTTAAGCCTAAACTTTGCAAGGAGAAGCTCATGGTCTGAGCCACAGTCAGCTCCTGGTCTTGTTTTTACCGACTGTATAGAGCTTCTCCATCTTTGGCTGCAGAGCATATAGTCAATCTGATTTCTGTGTTGACCATCTGGTGATGTCCATGTGTAGAGCCGTCTCTTGGGTTGTTGGAAAAGAGTGTTTGCTATGACCATCATATTCTCTTGACAAAATTCTATCAGCCTGTGCCCTGCTTCATTTTGTACTCCAAGGCCAAACCTGCCTGTTATTCCAGTTATCTTTTGGCTTCCTACTTTAGCATTCCAATCCCCCATGATGATAAGGACATCATTTTTTGGTGTTACTTCTATAAGGTGCTGTAGGGCTTCATAGAACCGGTCAATTTCATCCTCTTCAGCACTGGTGGTTGGGGCATAGACTTGGACTACTGTGATATTGAATGGTTTCCCTTGGATTCGAACTGAGATCATTCTGTCATTTTGAGGATTGTATCCCAGTATTGATTTTCCTACTCTTTTATTAACTATGAAGGCTACTCCATTTCTTCTGAGGGATTCTTGCCCGCAGTAGTATACCTGATGGTCATCTGAATTAAATTCACCCATTCCTGTCCATTTTAGTTCGCTGATACCTAAGATGTCGATGTTCAGTCTTGTCATCTCTTGTTTGACCACGTCCAGCTTTCCTTGATTCATGGATCTTACATTCCAGGTTCCTATGGAGAAAAAATCTTTACAGCATCGGACTTTCCTTTCACCACCAGACATATCCACAGCTGAGCGTCCTTTCGGCTTTGGCCCAGTCGCTTCATTCTTTCTGGCGCTACTAGTACTAGCCCTCTGCTCTTCCCCAGTAGCATATTGGACGCCTTCCGACCTGAGGGGCTCATCTTCCAGCGTCATATCGTTTTGCCTTTTGGTACTGTCCATAGGGTTTTCATGGCAAAGATACTGGAGTGGGTTGCCATTTCCTTCTCCAGTGGATCACGTTTTGTCAGAACTCTCAGCTATGACCTGTCCGTCTTGGGTGGCCCTGCACGGCATAGCTCATAGCTTCATTGAATTACGCAAGCCCCTTCGCCACGACAAGGCAGTAATCCATGAAGGGGTTTATCAATTAGATTTGCCAATACATAAATGGCTAGAGCATACTACTATAGAAACGTAAAAAGTTGAGATTTGATTTTAATGTCTGGTTTTACTGCAACAGAGAGAGTCAGAAGTCAATGTCTTTTGTTTCTTCCCTTCCCTTTCTTCACACCTTTTTTGTTTTTCTTTTCTCTACAGTTGTCCCCTACTATTGGCTTCTGTATTTTGACATTTATTTATTTATTTTATTTATTTTAATTCCATTTATATCCCGCCCTTCTCCGAAGACTCAGGGCGGCTTACAAGCTTAGCAGTAGCCTTCATTCTATGTATATGCCTGCTTATTAGGGCTTTCACCCACCCCCCCAGCGGTATTATTACAAAGTCAGCTTAATTGCCCCCAACAATCTGGGTCCTCATTTTACCTACCTCAGAAGGATGGAAGGCTGAGTCAACCTTGAGCCTGGTGGGATGCGAACCTGACATGTTATGATATAAATGAATAAAACTATTTTTTTTAAAATGAGATGTCATAGAACGAACATGGACCTTTGGCATGAAAAGCACACAGACCGGCCAATGGCTATTCCCTTAAAGTAGAACTCCAGCCAAGTAGTTTACTATGCCTGAAAGTCTGGATTGACATGGAGTATGGGGGATCTTGACAAAAACTGACTGCAAAAAGCACATTGCCCAGCAAAATTTTGATGGGCATTTGATGTAGCAAAAACTTTTAATCAGTAGATGACTATTTGCAAAGGCGTGAACATCTGATGTGATGAGACAAATTGAAATGACAACAGCAGGAACATTAAAGGAATATAAAACATTAATAGAGTTGCAATTGCCTCCATTCTAAATATGACTGTAGCTACATGACATTTTGATGAACTGTTAAAAATTCACCACTTAATATTCAAACATTTTGCTACCAAACTACAGTGGTTTTCTGACATGTACGCAGTATTCAGCATATGGAGTGATTTGCATTTTCAGTATACTGGTTTTACAGAAAATAGTCAAAAAGTTGGGGTGGGATATCTGAGTTCCTTGAAGATCACTAGCTCCCAGACTATGGGCCATGGTGTCTTGTGGGGCTATGTAGTTAGTGAAGGAAATGCACCATCATTGCTCACATGTTAAGGAAATACATATATGACTGAATTAGAAGAGAAATTTAAAGCAAAATAACCAGACTATACTCCTTTAAATTGTGTATGTATACACTGACACACAACTGATGACCCGTAGCACAGATTTAGCGCCAATGCAAAGAAGGCCACCAGCCACCAGAAAAAATATGAGGTGGCCACTCAGTCATTAGCCCATCTAATGCCAAGTGTGATTAATAAGCCACTGTGCCCTACTCAGCCTGGCTCAGCTATTTGAGCAGCTGCTGCTGGCTCATTACCAGCCTGGCTGATGGGCTACAAAGTTGTCAGTGTTTTTGCCTTCTTCTCTATGTAGCAGGGTAATAATTATAAAGAACTAAGAATTCAGTCCTGGAGTCCTGAGACAAACAATTCCTTTGTTTCCTCTTCCTTCTCCTGAATTGGCTTCAATTTTAATAATTCTTTATTCCCAGATCTGACTTCCAAAGAATAAGCAGCTTAATAGAACTTTTATGTGACAATCCAAAAAACCAATATTCACAGAAAAAACTCTTGGCTGATTTCTGGTACATTTTTGTTTGTACTGTCTGCTAAAGCTGTAGACTACCTGAGGTCTTTCTCCATAAAACTCATGTATGTAAAAGCAGTTTTCTATCCTTGTGACACTGGAATTTTAATACAAAAAACAAGCTGAGTATGGAACCATCTATCTCATGGCTTGCTAGGCTGTTTTATTATGGCCAGATGTTCTTGGGATGTATAAGCAAAGAACGTGGGAATTGTAGACCTAGAGTACATAATCCAAGGCATCAATCAAGTCATGAAGATTATTTTTAAGTGCCCAGCTAAAACAAGCAGGGACCTATATCAGGCAACAAGGATATAGGAAGATGCAGAGGTGTCTGATCGTTTCAGTTACAATAGCAAAGGCATCATGTAATGCTGTGGCAGGAGAAAGCAATGATGAAATATTCCTTTATTGAAGAAGCCACATGGATAGCAATATAAAGTGATTGATAGTGTGGAAGATAAGGCCCTGAGATCGAATAGTACTCAACATTTTACTAAAGATGAGCTCAGGATTTTTGGGAACAGTTTTGATATTCATGATGTGGTTATACTGAAGCCTTTGGCAAGCCTAATTACTTGTTCTACCATGCAAGAAAAGAAAATCCAAAGCTGAAAAGAAAGAATTATAGTGGAGATTTGGAATATAAGAATTAGAAATGTGGGAAAATCCAAACAGTGAAAGACTACATGAATTGATTACTGCACATACTGACATCTTAGGCATCACTGAATTGAAATGGACTTGACTGAATTTGACTGGACACTTTCAGTGAAAAGATCATATTATTTACTACTAAGGATACAACAAGGATAGTACCTGGGTACAATGCAATCAACAGCTAAATAATACTAATTAAGCTTAATCGGCAATCAAATAATATCAATTTGATTGAAATCAATGTTTTTATATATTAGAGTTGTCTAGGATATTATTCTAGGAATATTTTCTAGGAAATTATTCTAGGAATAATTTAAAAATTATTTCAAAAATGTATCTTGTCCTAGATTGCCCATTTCTAGTTTAAAAATATGTCCATAATCTAGCAGAGTCAAATAATATGTACTCACTGGCACATTCACTTTTCTGAACATCTCAGCTCCTTTATGTGCATCCACTAAAGCTATATCCTGCGGAGTGGACACAATTACAGCCCCTAGAAAGAAAGAAGCCCCAGGAAAAATCAATATTGTTTTGTTTCATTTGGGTACTTTAATTCCTAGAAAAACCTTTAATAGGCTCAGAAAATAGATTTCTAATTAAAGATTAATGGTGGTGATACTTTACAAAAAAGTGTTTCGTTTCACATGCATCAGAGTAGCCAATTATTTCCCTGATTCCTACAACTCTTAATGCCATTTGCTGCAAAAATTCACTCAGCTCCAAAAACAGACTTTGTGGAGGGGGGATGTTGCTTATTTTTTTTATTTACCCAATAAAAAAGAAGAAAGGTTTTTTAAAAAACCAGAAATTTTGACAGATTTTTAGTTATCATCATTTTCAATAAGAAACAATATTTCAGAAATGGCTATAATGTATTTATGTTGTTGAAACACAATGGAAGTACTATTCTATTTAAATATATTATCTCATTTGGAAAGTGATCACAATACAATTTATTTCAATCATATGGGAGTTGACTTTTGGACATGGAAAATGAATATAAAATCAAAAGATTGTTCAGCAGTGGAAACAGAAACATATGGCTCCAACTATTTAGTGGTTTGCAGAAGCGATTCACATAAATTCAAATAGATGAATTTTAATATTTCGATATGTGTGTGTTTGCAAATATACTTCTTGTGTATTTTTGTTTCTTTTTTATTTTTTTCTCGTTTTTTGTATTTAGTGAATTAAAAAATATTTTTTAAAAAAATGTAGGAACTTTCATTATTTTACAGCAAAACATTTTATCCTGCCCAAACTTTATTTCCTCCAGTGATTCTCAACATTTTAGGGGGGAAAAAATCAAATACAGAACAATCTCACTGAGGAACAAGAATCAGCCGCTTCTTCCCAAAACATTGGAGGATAAGCAGCTATGACTTGAGATATTGTTCTACATAGAAATGTTACCTCAAACATTTTTTCAGTTTTATAATATTGATTTAATGAACAAGATGTAGCTTCAGCTATACTTGTTTTAATTCGAAATAAAATTTGCTTTCATTTTGCAAACCTCCGAAAGTCTTTATAAGTTGCAGTATACAATATTGCTAAAGAAATTTTCTCCACAATCTTAATAAACAAAAATTCATTCCTCTTTTTCTAGTATTTTCTAATAAAATATTTTTAGAAGCAATAGTAAAAGTGCTACTACACTCATCTTCTCTTTGCAAGTTTTTCACAGACATATCTATAATTTAAATATAAATTCAGTTGACAATTCCCCCCATGCCAAGTACAGGTAATTCTTGAGTTATGACAGTGCACTTAGCGACTGTTCAAAGTTATGACCTAACCCCACCCAAGTACTTACGACACAGTCCCGAAGTTACGAATGTTGTAACACCATGGTAGTCATTCACCCTTATGAATGACTGCAGAGGAACTGCAACATTCTCCCTGCCTTTCCCCCCCCCCCAGGTCTCCAAAGGCATTAGGCCTATGGATATTCACCTTGCAAAGATCTAGCAAGCCTTTGGTTTCTTGGCCTGGTTCAGTGCTTCAGGCCGTCAGTGCGTTTCCTCAAGGCCTTTGCTGATGAGAATGGAGCACCCCTCCCAGACTCCGTTCTCGGCAGCAAATGCCTTGAAGAAAGACCTTTGCCACCCTAAACAGAGGCCCAGAGGGACACGTGCACCCTTCCCGGTCTCCGTTCTTGGCAGCAAAGATTTTTTGCAAAGACGATCGGAGCCTATAGGGATGCAATCTCTCATCCCTGCAAGCCTCGGCAAGCCTTTGCTCAAGGCAAAACTGCAGCAAAGAGGCTGGAGAGGAGACAGCTCTCTTGATCATCAAGATCTACGTAAGGTAAGTGATCCGGTTGGGCATGGGTAGGGAGGGGAAGCATGAGATATCTCAGTGGATCAGGGGAGGCCTTGGGTGGTCGGAAGCATTACGCCCTCCATGGCCTTCCTCATCCTGAGTTACCTTCATGCACTTAATGATCTGTGCATTCATTTAGCAAATGTGTGGACGAAAGCAGGAAGTGATCACATTCAAGTTACGTGATTCACTCCTACGACTCCTCAGGTTACAAATTTAATTGGCAGGCTCCACTACATTCGTAACTTGAGGATTACCTGTAGTGCATTTACAAAATCTGTTATTAGGAATACATTTGGGATGCTACTATATGAATGGAACATGGACTGGCAGTTGGAAGGACATGACTTAAGATTTGGATGATATGGTTATTTGTTGTATGATAAAGTCAAGGTGAATGTAGATTTTAAAAATCATTATGTTACATGTGCCTTATTGAGAATTTGGAATAGATATAAGGCAAAATTGTCTCCTACAATCCCTTTATGGTTGTCACAAGAAACCTGTTTTAGAAGGGAAATGATATCTAAACCAAAATATTTAACCTATGCTGACTTGTTAAATTTTTCTCAAGGAGAATTTAACTTAAAAACCAGAGAAAATGTGGAATTAGAAGGTTTTACAAGCCATTGGTTTCCCTATGCTCATTAATGGAAAGAATTAAGCTGGATAAAGAGTTCTGAATCTGAAGAGGATAACACTGAATTTGATGTGTAGGTCTGAATAAATGATGATCATATTATTGCTAAGATGTATAAACTCTATTGAAAGTGGAAACAGGACAAATACGTTAAAATTATATGATAAAATGAGCAATAAACTTTGAATATAATATACATTTGAACAGTTGATATATGACAACAGATAAAGTGTCAAAATATATAAGGCAATTTCAATGATTTGTTGGAAATATAATCAAACTGAGGGAACATACGTTCATCTTTGGTTAACATGCAAGAAGCTAGAAAATACTAGGATCAAGTACATTATGTATTTTGGTGCAGAAGGTTTTAGAGGTGGAATGTACAATTGAAATCCAAGGGTTTTCTTTGGGGCTTAATGAACAAATAAAACTAAATATTTTTTATATATGATAGCAAGAGCAAGACTTATATATGCTAAAAGGTGGAAGAATTACAAATAGCTACAATGGAAGAATGGATAGGGAAGTTGGTGGAAGTTGGCGGAGATGGAGAAATTAGCAACCTTGTCGAAAGAAAAGATTTGGCAAATTTTGTTTCTACTTGGAAACCATTATTGGATTTTTGTGAGAAACTGAAAGAAATAAAAAGCTGGTTTGGGGATTTGATTAGTATTATATAATTGAAATAATGTAGATAAATGTTTAGCTTGGAATAAGAGTGTGATATATTCTTATATCTATGTTTATACCAAAGAAAGTTAGAAATCATTATTTTCCTATTTTCTTTACTTTTTTTTTCTTTTCTACACTTTTATTTCTTTCCAAGCTGTTTTCGTTTTCTAATTTTCTATTTCTATTTGTTTACCTTTAACTTTGTTTCTTTAAAAAAAAACTAATAAAATTATTAAAAAAGAGCAAGAAAGTACAGAATCGTCTGCCCCGAAGACATTATTTGATTACAATGGTTTTTATTCATAGATTATGGTGAGCAAACGCTGAAAGGGGAGCAACCTCACAGATTCCAAACAAAACCTTTATCTCTGGCCATATAGTTCAAATGCACCCAGTTGCACTGCTTAAACTACATTGCAAAATTACCAAAGATACCTGCAACTGGAATATTCTGTGAGATTGACAGCTGAATATCTCCTGTCCCTGGTGGCATGTCAATTACCAGGTAATCCAGTTGGTGCCAGTCAACCTAGAAAAGGTATAAATAAATTAGGGGGGGGGAATTCAGCTTAAACATCAAGATCAAACTCCCTGTAGTTTTTAACATCTTTGGAGATAACTTACAGATAAAATTCTATTGCTTGGAATCAACATCACAAATTATTATTATTAAAAAGATCCAAACAGAAATGAGTAATAGTGCTGGAGAAAAAAAGAGAAAGGGACTAACAGTTAGATGTCAATTAAACTGACCAGTGATAAAACTGAATCTATCACCAGAGTGCAACAAACCCACATAGGGAGCATAAGGAAACCTTCCTTGTAATCTTACTGCTTCTGTTAAAGTAGCTGATTCACTCTGTTCCTTACGATTCCAGTGGGTCATTTCGATTTATAGTTTTTCTTTAGTGTTCTTCATTTGCATCATGAAAGTAGGACAGCTTAAGAATTTGTCTGTGAAATAATCAGTTAACATGTTTCTATTTATTTATTCAAGTTCATAGCTGTCAACTCAGACAGGTGGCTCTGGGCAATGTTACGGATGATCATTCACAACTTCTTGATATTAATCAATATTCAAGTCAGATTTTCAAATTATGTGTTCAGAAATAAAAACGCTCAATAGCACTCAGTTTCCTCAAAGTTAAAATAAGCTTCAGATGCTGGCTTGGATGATGCAGGTAACAAACTACAGACTGATCTATCTTTGCCTGATATTGCTAACAGAAAAGATTAGACCAATTTGTGTATTGCTTGGTCCCTGGTGAGACGTTCTCAAAAAAAATCTGAATTACTATGATGTATAAATGCATTGTCTCTAGTAAATTACAATGTCTTATTTAAGATACATGTAATAATCTAATGAAATGCCAATTTAGAAAACAAGCCATGAACTATCATAATCCTTAGTATCTTAAATCATAGGAAACAACTATCTTGAGCACCATAAAACTTGAATATCAGGACTACCAAGAAACTTAGTGACTCACCAGCTGTTTGTACCATCACAAGACTATTGTTAAATAAACTGTTGCTGTGGCATTTCAAACCACCTAACTATGGAAATATGTATTTGGGATTCTTAAATTTCAGGAAAGAGTTGCTGATATTGCTCAGACCTAAAGTAGCAATATTAGCAGTTGAGCGTGTGCTACCTTCCATCACAAATTTATTTAACTAAATAATTAAATAAAATAATTAAAGGAAGAAAGGATGAACACAGATCAGTATAGCAGAGCTACAAATAATTTTAGAAAGAAACTCAAAGAGAAAAGGGAAAGAATATAAAAAAGGGAAGGTGGTACAGCACAATCAGACTTGCAAAGTTTTGTTACCGGTATTATAACCAATCTCAATAAAAGTAGTTTTAGCCTTCCTGTGGAGTTGATTTCTTGGTCCAGCCCAACTATTGGGGGCTGATGTGAAATGCCTGAACTGAACTCTGCAACTTTTAAGGAACAGGATGACTTGTGAGGCATCCTCATTGCTTTCCCTAAGTCTCATATTAAAATGAAATGTTACCTTCAAGTTGAAGAAAACTTAAATGAATAAAATCTTTAGATTAGATAAGGATTCAGTATTATATGTAAGACATATTCATAAATAACATTCTACAAAAGATGAAATGTATAGTCCTTATCCTCCTAACCTTTTCAGTAGTATGCCCATATACATACGTTCATGTTGTTAAAATATTGACTGCCGCAAGAATAAATTCTCCCAAGTTAAGAAAACACTAAAAACCGCCACAGGAATTATTCTTTGCAAATGAACAAATGAGTGTGGTTACAAATTTACACCTGTAGTATCCACCATCTGCCAGTCAACATGCATATGTGGAAAACACTAAAATATTTGCTTCTTTAATATATAGTGTTGTGAAACATTTCAGATACTGGGAATGTGATTACATTTTACTTAAGTACAGCATTAGTCTTTTCTTCTCTAAGAATAATTTTTCTGGACATTTATTGTTGGAGAAACATCATCAGTTGCCAGGTGGCTCTATATATTTTTCCTCTATTCAAGCACATCACTAAAAAAAAATTCTGTAAATTGTTCTAATCAATCAGTAAATATATGTGGCAAATGTAGTTATTCATATAATATCAATTCCAGGCCCAAACTCTGAATGATGATATTTCAGAGAAGCAATATTAGGCAATTTTGATGACATCAGTGTTTAGAATCACTGTATAAGAATATAGTCTGCACTGTATCATTTAAAGAATAAATAAACCACTGCATACTGTTTTGATAATAATGTATTTTAAAATAGAATTTTTTTCTTCAATTAACTAACATATTCCTGGAGCATTCCAATTAAATATGGATATCAAATCATTCTGAGGCCAGAAATAGTTCTAGAAATTGATACAAGTCTGTGATTTCTCTGCTAATTTCCTCTTCAGTTCAGTCATGGAAGGATTAAAAGCATAAGCTTCTTCTTCATAATAAATAACTTTAATGAACTGATCGTTTGATAAATTTATTCTTGTCACCATCAGTATATACCCTAATAAATTGTGGTACTTTTCATTTATACTCTCTGTAATCATTACTAATAAAAAATATTTCTGGTTTCAATTCATTTTCAAAATTCCCTAAATGTTTTGATGTTTCTTTCCAATACTTCTGAATTCTTTGCATAACCATCACATATGATGGAATGTTTCTTATTTATTGTAGTACTTTTAGTATTTATTTGATAAATAATAAGAAAATAAATAATTTATCAGTCTTGGCAACTGTCAAAAGTTATTATCATCTGTGAAACATTTTATACTAGCTTTCCCTTAAAGTGTAACTTGGAGCAAATTTTATTATTTTTTTCTTACAACTCTTTCAGTGATCCACTCTACTTTGAAATTCTGCATCCATTTTATTGTGCAATGTATGGTTTGATTTGTTCTGACTCTGTACTGTATTTTAGTAATAGCTTATAAATATAAGATTCTTAGTGCTGAACAATGATTGTTATCTAATTTGAAATATCGTAAAAGGAAACTAAAGATTGTACAAATTGCAACAGAAATATATCAGTGCACAGCAATTACGTGCATTATATTTGTTACAAACACTGCAAAATCAAAAGTGTAGCTCAAACTTTAACACTTACTTAAAACTGAGATCCAATTAAAATGTGTTGTCTATTACAAAGATTTACATAGGACTGCTATGCCAACATCTTGGAAACAAAACAGCAGCATCTAATTCATTGCTACACATTTGTCTGCTGTTTCAGATGTATTGGGAAGAGTACAATTAAATTATACCTCTGTTGTCTTGAGAAAAACTATATCTAATTTGGTTGCCATACTTGATAATGTTCTGTGATACTTGATTATAAGAAAGGATTATATTTCAAAATTGTTAGTAAAGAGCCCATTGCACATTGAAGTCTTATTTTATGTGGGAAACTATAAACTGCTTTTACTGTTGGTTGCAATAAAATGCATTAAATATATATTATATCTGACTGACTTAACTTTTTTTACTGAATGACCTAATTTTTTTACATCTTTGTTTTTCAAATGCATGTCTCAATCTCTTGAACCCCTTTAAACTCAATGTATTATATCATGAACCAAGATTAAGAAAGCAATTGAAGATGTTTAGGAAAAGACGAGTAGGAGCTATTTCTTCCAGATCAAATAGACCGACAGGAAGTTAACATCTACAAAAATGTTTAATATAAAACAACTAATGAAAATGAAAATAGCTCTAATCCTAATCTAATTGGTGAGAGATTTAGGATCAAACCATTGGTTACAAGCTACTGCTACAAACAGTAATGTGTATAACTCTTTAAATGCAGTGTAGTAAATGATAGCAATTGTCTGATAATAAAACCAATTGCTATAACAGATTTTATTTTCTTTCCTGGATCTTCAGGCAAGCTGAAAAAGGTACCCAGATTATCCTGAGATAGTATTAAAGAGTCCTAGTTTATACACAAAACAGGAAAAAAGCATGGTTAGAGGGAAAGTCCTCATTAAAGCTTTCTGCAATCATTATGGGAAAATCATTAATGGCTGTTATGTCAAGGGACTATATTTCTTTTTGTTTCTAGATGTGTAGAGTAAAACTATTTCTTTAGTTGCTAGGTAACAACCGACTCAGTATATATCATTATCAAAATGCATAAGAAGAAACTGCCATCTGCTTCCCAATTGGGAATTCCATTGACTAAAGTAATATTGCAGTTTCTGAAACATCATCCCACATCTCTTCCCATAATCAATTAATCTTTGGTCTCCTTAGAAAATAAGCACTAACATTAGCACCCAAATCTATGTTTTGATTCTAACTTCAGAATAATGCGGTCCACTCCAACCCTGGCAAGTTATTAAAAATATAATTGAAATCAAATGTTCCACTTTCACTGCCTGCATTTCTTCCATTTGTGAAAGCTTTTTCCAATTTGGTGCCCTCCAGAATTACTCAACCAGCATAACTATTGCAAGAGTTAGGATTACTGGGGAAATGACATCTATATAGGTAGGCAGTGATTAGTGAGAGTTTGCATAGTGCAATATTTGATTTAGTGAGATTTATAAATTGAGACCAGGTTGTGTTTAATGTGAGCCAAGATTCAATTACTGCAAAGCTACCATACATGTATTGAGGCTAGCACATGTGCATTTGAGGCTACCGCCTGCACAGTTACTCTTGGGGTTTTAGACGCTAATTGTCATTTGTGCAAAATAGAGAAGATGATTCTATTTGAGGAAAGCTTAAAAAAGTTTATTTTGAAGAACTACAGCAGAATGCAGAAGATAGCCAGTATGCTTTGTTTATGGGTTTATCTTCTTTTGCTGTTATACAGCACTTCATTAATAGATGTCAAAAATTATGTTTACAAATTTTAATTGCCCATTTTTGTCATGTTGGAACCCTATGTTCCATTGAAATATCACTTTGAATAATGTGAATTTGAATAATGCAACCATTTTGTAGGATTCATTAACCATACTAATTGGAGCCTACCTGTACATCCAGAGGGCACTCTGGCTGTAGAAGGGCATGTTAATGGAACCAGGAAAATGGAGGTTCTCCATTGTTCCTGCAGCTCCTTTCATAACCCCTTAATTTTCTTTGGAGGTTCTGCAACAGAATGGGAGGGCTCTGGAGAGGAGTCAAAGGAGAGAAACAGAAAAACTCACCAATGCTTGTGCAATATTGGATTCTGTTCTGTATGCCATTACTAGGAAATGTTTTTTCCCCACTATGGCCACAAGTAATTGCCACAAAAGATTACTTTTAGCAATATACTGGAAGATCTTATGTTTAAGATTTTTGAATAAATTAAAGCTGACAGCATTTCAACAGATGAAGATAGTAGCCATTAATGTCTTCCACTTTCATCCATAATGGCTAGTAATGTTAAATATTATATGTTTTGTCATCAGATGTTGAGTTTTATTACTGTACTTCACTTATAGGATGAAAAATCCTAAATTCTATGATGTCACATACAGTTTCATTAGGGATGGACACATTCAAAATAAGGTATCTGAAAGGTCAAACTTTTCGTCCGCAGTTCAGAAAAATATCAGGAAGAAAAATTAATTAGATATAGTTGCTGTGGAACCAATAAAAGTGTCATGATGAGGAAGGCTGGCTTATAATGACTGCCAGAAACTTTCTGGAATTTCAAGAAGTATTTCCTAGAGCACTGATGACAAACCTTTTAGAGACCAAGTGCCCAAGAACTGCCCCCCCACCACTGCCCCCCCACCCACCCGCAGGGGCACCCACTGCCTCCACAGCCCGCCACATCAGATCGCCTAGGCAGCCCAGCAGTGCCATGGTGGCCACACCCTTCACCCACATCCCATAGCATCATCTGCTCACAATGGGGGGCAAGGGCGGAGTCTTGTCCCTGCTGCCTGGGTGCCATGTGCTTGGCTGTGCTGCTTCGCATGGGCCGTGCCCAGGGGCGACTCTCCTCTGGGGGGGTTGCTGCTGAGGAGGGGGCCGTGGGGGGAGGCAGGGCTGGGGCAATGGTGTGTGTGCCCACAGAGACTCTGACTGCTGCCTCTGGCACACGTGCCATATGTTCGCTATTACTGTCCTACAGCTAAGTTTAATTTTAAATATTGGATGATATATTTGTTAACAAAGAAAAATGTTTTGCTATTATATTTTCAAAACTTCCATATTGTATTAAAATATTGATACTGCATTTGATATAAGCATTGCTAGAAGCTGTTTTATTGTGTTATAATCACCAATGAAGTTAACTTAAAACAACTTTTTACCTGTCTCAGTAATTTCTCTATAGCTGACATTACCATGAGTCCTCTCCAGACAATTGGTGCAGTCTCTTCCACCAAGAAACCCATAGACATACTAGAATTAAAGGCATTTTTCCGACATTCAGACATGATACAAACAATAAAATATAAAAAGTAAATAGATACAGAAATAAAGGGCTTACCATGAAATTCCATAGTTCACAAGGGGTCTCATTAGATTTTCTAGAACAGAAATTATTTTTAAGAATAAATTTTTGGAAAAAGTATTGAAGTCCTCTCAATGTAAATAGTTGTAAACCAGAGGCTCTTTGTACAGATCGCATCTAATCTAAAAAACAAAAACCGATGTGTGGAGCTTGACCTCTGGTGGATATGATAACAAGATTTTAAATATTTTAATCTATGACCCCTGAATTTTCTGTCAAAATGCTTCAACAAGAGGAACTTAATTGGAATTGTACGAATTGTACAAAACCAGCAGTATCTTACAATTTTGCTAACAAATTACATATAGAGACAGTTATGATTATTGCAAGCTCAAAGAGTGCAATGTTTTGTTTTAATGTGAATTATAAATTGATACCAGATCATATTTTTTATGCAAGATAGAATTCAGTTAATGCAAAGTGAGTGTGCACAGTTGAGGCTAGCTTGTGCACAGTCGCCATTGGGATATTAGACACTAATCAATTGGGTGTACCAAACTACCGCAGAATATAGGAGATAGCGAGTATGGTTTGGATATGAATTTATCCTCCAGCTTGGTTTTTGTTCACTTGATTCACTTATTTTAAATATTTATGAGATTTGTCAGTGGGTTAGGATGCTGAGCTTGTCGATCAGAAGGTCGGCAGTTTGGCGGGTCGAATCCCGAGTGCCGCGTAACAGAGTGAGCGCCTGTTACTCGTCCCAGCTTCTGCCCACCTAGCAGTTCGAAAGCACGTAAAAATGCAAGTAGAAAAATAGGGACCACTACGGTGGGAAGGTAACAGCGTTCCGTGCGCCTTTGGTGTCTAGTCATGCCGGCCACATGACCACGGAGACGTCCTCGGACAAACGCTGGCTCTTCGGCTTTGAAACGGAGATGAGCACCGGCCCCTAGAGTCGGAAACGACTAGCACGCATGTGCGGGGGAACCTTTACCTTTACTTTTACATGGCAGGTTATAATCCATTAGAAAGCAAAACCACCACCACCACCACTTTCAAATACTTTAAAAGATAATAATTTTTGTCAATGTAACTTTATCTTTAGAAATATTTATAATCTTTTTTGTTCCTAATTTGCTTTCTACAACTACTCTGTAACGGGGGAGTCTGTTGGTGCTTTCTGAGCTTGGGTGTTTGCTTGCAGACATTTCAATGCCTGACTAGATAACATCAGGGCTGATGAGCATGGGGTTGCTCTGTTTACATATGGTCTCCGTTTAGCTTGCCTTGCCAGTGTTGGTGGGTATATGGTTTTCTCCTTGGTATTTCCTTGACTAGAATACTGTTTTCTTCTTGTTTGGTGTTAATCCTGCTTATTTGGTGTTGGCTGCTGGAAAGTAATGTGCTCTGGGATTTTTTGTTTCCTTATTGTCCTTTTTGAATATGTATAAATATGGTTTATTTGTATGTATATAGTGATGACTGATTTGCTGAATGACAAGCTTCCAGGATTTCCTTCGTGTTTTTGAATTTGTCTAGGTCTGTACAGACCAAGCGAAATCCAAAATCTCTAAGGAATTCCTAGAAGCTTGTCATTCAGCAAATCAGGCATCAATAGATACATACAGATTAACCATATTTAAGCTATACATATATTTGTAAGCCTTTACTGTTATTTTTCATTAATAAACATATAAAAAGTTATATTTAAATATTTTAATTGCCTATTTCCATTGAGCTGGAACCAAGTTCCTAATTTTCCATAGAAACACTACTTGAATAATGCAAATTAGAACCACGCAACCATGTCATGGGTTTCATTATCGTTAGTGCTGATGTACTAATGGAGACCTCCCTATACAGGTTATCTCCAAATGACTATCATTTTGTATGCATGAAAGTTATCAGTCAAAATTTCAGAAAATGTACCAGTATTTTAATGGAGCTTAATAAATGTGTGGGTATTGCCTTTAGCATCTGCAACCTTTCCTAACAGGTATTGTCAAACATCTGTTTTAGGAAATATTTAGGGATATTAGTATAATTTAAGATAATAATCCTTTTGCATTTCCATAGGGACAATGGCAAGACTAGAAAAGTTTATAGCCTCTCATTTAAGGTTGTTATGTATAGAAATAATTGGCAACTACAGCATAAAAGAAATATTAAATAGAATGCCACAAAAATGGTTAAATTCTTTACTCATATTCCATTGCAAAGAAAGCCTGAAAAGCAAAGACAGGAAGAGAAGAGAATATTGATGAAATAGTTACTACTTCGCTTGAAATAATTTCAAGTATGACTCCACTGCTGAAGAGACAACCACAATTCAATAAAAGTTACTTCTCTCTCAGGAGTTAGAATTATAGCATAAATCCTGGAAAATATCTTGAATAGACAGCTTGTTCTTTGCTAAAGTATAGCCTCATCCTGGATAGCAGTTTTTGTATTTGAAATGAGTACAGATAAAATTGTAATTAACAATTTTAAATGTCTAAAATGAACGTTTGATTTTTAACAGACTGTTGCAGTTCCAACTTTTTCCACAATTATCAATATTAATAATCATAGTAAATTATATTTCAATGCAGTTACTCAGTAGTTAGTTCACCATACAGAAATTTAATAAAGAACACTGAAGCAGACAGAGCACATAAGATTATCATGGCAAACAAAATCATAATGGAATTTTTCCTCTGTATTCCTACAATAACAGCTGCATAGACTTTATGAGATGTGAATTACAGTAACATATTGCAGGCATAAAACTGAAGCGTATGACTAAATATTACTAATTTTTATACTCAATAAGCAAATTCAGCTTCTACAGAAGGATAGAAATAGCCTCTCGCTTTCCATTTTCAAACAATAAATTTTTTTAGTACTATAGTACTTTTTAAAAAAAATCTCAGCAAATAAAAGCTTTCAAATGTTTTAATTCTTCCTATTTATCTAGGATTGTTCTTCTCTTCCAGCACATTTCTTGGCAGCGTTAGACTACCTCTCTGTTAGAAATGTGCTGACTCTATAACAGTTAAATTCCCAATTGGAAAACAAATGCATTCTTGATTCTTGCACATTCATAGGGACACAAAATCATCTTTCAAGGGTAATGTGTATCCATGTTTTGTGAGAGCGAATGATGTGTAGTTTGGGGTTTGGAGCAGGAAGACAAAGATACTATTCCACTCTCAGCCATGGAAGCTCACTGGCTGAATTGAGACTAAAACCACTATCTCAATCCACCTCCCAGGTATTGCTGGGAGAAAAATTGCCTGGAGCTCCTGAATGCAACACAGGATTAGAAAGGCCTAATAAATGATCTAATTGTTTATTTTTTATTTTTTATTTTAATCCCATTTATATCCCGCCCTTCTCCGAAGACTCAGGGCGGCTTACAATTTAAAGCACAAATCAATGTGCTTAGCAATAGCCTTCATTCTATGTATATGCCTGCTTATTAGGGCATTCGGCCACCCCCAAGCGGCATTATTACAAAGTCAGCTTATTGCCCCCAACAATCTGGGTCCTCATTTTACCTACCTCGGAAGGATGGAAGGCTGAGCCAACCTTGAGCCTGGTGGGATGCGAACCTGCACTAATTGCAGGCAGCTGGTGTTACTTAAGGAGGCATTAGCCCACTGCTCCACCAAGGCTCTTTAATCCTATTAAAGTAAGCAGAAACTTACTTCAGAGTCTTATTAGAAAAATCCTTGGTGATTAATGTAAGAGTTCACATTTCTCTAGATTCCCTTAAACTCATAGGCTAAACAACTACCTCCCGATATATGACGTGGCTTAAGTTACAATCTACCTTGTGGAACCCCAAAAACTTTGTAGCATCAGCTTCTGTAATTTCAGGCTTTGATGTACCTGAAAATAAAGCAACGTTATACATACTGTGGGCCACACATTTTTATCTAGTAAGCCTCTGTTTAAAAAAGACGCAAAAACATTGGTGTAAAGGGAGTTCTAGTAGACAAGTCTGTCATTCCAGTAAAGAAAAAAAAAGCTATTCAGTACTGGTGAGAGCCAGGGACAGTTCCATTGAAGGCCTGTACTATTCTCTGTCGGTAAATTAAAACAAGCTACCCTTGTGTAAAAAAAAAATCCTTGAAAATGTTAGTCCCACTATTTTATTTTATTTTTTTTGCAAATCCAGAAGATAAATGCTTGCACAGTTAGCAAAATCTCTGTAATGGAAAATAGCAGAGCACTGCAAGTGACAGCTTCACCCTCCCCCGTTTCCCACAATTGTCAGTTTGGTTTTAAACCTGCTATTTTGTTGTTGTTGTTCTTTAAATACTTATCAAAAAGATCTCCACCTGCTTACATCAGAACCATGGAAACCTGAACTACCTTGAAGGCACTTTCTTGTAAATACGTCAACGCAAAAGAAATAAGCAATTTTTTTTTCTGTGCAGAACTTCTCTCCTCAGTACAAACTACATATGTATAACTTATAGCATCTTTCTCCTGGCCCTCTTTTAGCAATCTACGAAAGAAACCTGAACTCGCCTTCTGCTCTTCACGGGGATAAGAACTTCTCTGTGTGGTTGTAAGGAGCGCTTCCCACTCTGATGTATCTAAGAAACATAAACAGCTGCAGGAAAACTCAGAACTGTGTATGTACTCCAGGAAGTTAGACAAATCCTAGCAAGATCAGAAGCTGATTCTCATGACAAGCAAGAGGCTACCTTATAGATTCAATTATTTGTTTTATTTAAAATATATAAGTACCCTTAAGTATGGCCTTCCACAGCAGTTTATAGGTAGTCATGGACTTATGACAACTGAGCCCAAAATTCCTGTTACTAAGCGAGACAGTTGTTAAATGAGTTTTGCTCCTTTTTACAACCTTTCTTGCCACAGTTGTTAAGTGAATCACTGCAGTTGTTAAATTAGTAATCCCGAAGGTGCTTTTTTTTGAAAAGGCAACTGGACTTTGTTTTTGCTTGAAGACATTTCACTTCTCATCCAAGAAGCTTTAGCAAAAACAAAGAAAGTGCAGACGTCTTTTGAAAAAAAAACACCTTTGGGACAATAACCTAGATGACGGAGAATCTCCATAGATATCAGGTTAGTAACATGGCTGTTAAGTGAATCTGGCTTCCCCACTGACTTTGCTTGCCAGAAGTTTTCAAAGACTGATCACGTGACCCTGGGACACTGCAACCGTCATAAATATGAACCAGCTGCCAAGTGTCTGAATTTTGATCATTTGATCAGGGGAATGCTGCAACAGATGTAAGTGGGGAAAATGGTTACAAGCAGTGGTGGGATTCAGCCAGTTCACACCACTTTGGCAGAACTGGTAGCTAATTTTTTGTTGCCCAGGCCCAGAATGGACTTCCGGAAGCAGCATCCACACAGAGAACTGGTTGTTCACATATCTGAATCCCGCCACTGGTTACAAGTCTCTTTTTTCAGTGCTGTTGTAATTTTGAACGATCACTAAGCACATTGGTTTGTGCTTAAAATTGTAAGCCGCCCTGAGTCTTCGGAGAAGGGCGGGATATAAATGGAATTTTAAAAAAAATGGTTGTAAGTCAAGGATAACCTGCACCAAAAAAAACAAAATAGTATCAGTTTCTGTGATATCCAGAAACTGTGATATCCAACCTGACTTACTTGACGTCACTTCTGGATTTCCTTTCAGATTCATCATTTTTGGTATGGACGGTCCATATACATCTGCATCAAGCAATCCAACTGCTTTTTTCTGTGGAAGGAAAATGCACTTCATTATACATATACTTCAAACAGGAAAAATTAACCACAGCAACATTTGAATTATATTTTCTCTAACAGTTACTTATTAAAGCAAGACATCTGAAAATTCACCAAAATTCCAGTAGCTCAACACAATAAAGTGATTCATGCTCAGTCAGTGTCCATTGCACAATTAATTTGGACACACAAAGGATACATAGGAAGTACATTCTCTTCCACAACCACTAATTATGTCCAAAAACATAGAATTACTGTTAGATTTGGGTCAGTTAAAAAAAATGTTTTCAGTGGCAAGATAAAGGCAACTGAGGAGATTCTGTTAAGAAAGAAGATACAAATAACAAAATAGAATGATTTGCTATTATTTATCATTTAATATTTGACAGGGCATTTGCCATATTCATATTTTGCAGCAGACAAAGAAAGTGGTAGCTGTTTAAAGTCCTATAGATTTTTTGTGATATGGATGATCAAGAATGTCATTTAGTCTGCTTTTCAAAGTGCTTCATTGTGATCTACCTTTATACCAGATTAATGTGACAACTGAAAGGCAGATTTTGCATGTCTTTATTTTGTTATCTGGGTCTCAGTTCAAAATACACAGGTACAAATGTCTGTGGGTGATCATGGACTTTTTATCATATTTTGATAATTTAAAATTCTAATGAATTGCACAAAATTACTATTTTGCATTTGGTAGGCACATGCAGTAGATTATTTGCAGAAATAAATTGTTCAATTTAATAATTATTAGTGAAGTGCTTAAATGCAACATCAGTTCATATGATATAGTTGCATGCTTTAATGTCTTTCTTCTAAACATAAAATATCTCATGTACCAATTTTGTTCTGGAAAATTCATTGGTTTTTGTAGATTTTTTTTGTTCTTTTTAATTATATAATAGTTTTGAAACTAAGAAGAATAATGAAAGTGACTAGCAGCAAGCTTTCATGGTTGCAGAAAAAAAATACCAGAAAAGAATCTCAGCTTAAAGATGATTTAGAAGTTTGAACTGCATATATCATTTTGTATACTAAACTCCCTTTGTCTTTTCTATTGTTGCCTACTCTACCCTACTGTACCTACCCTACTGTGCATGTTAATATAATAGTATAATGTAACAGAAATAACTATGTAAGGCTAGCTCTCTTTAGTAAAAATTACACCTATTTTTCTGTGCTTTACTTCTTCTTTGAAATAATTAATTAAATAAAATAATAAAAATTCTTTGAATAAGGATATATAAAATTCATCTGCTAGGACAGTGGTTCAAATAAGCAATTATAACTTGTTCCATTGCCTCAGGATATGTCAAGCACCTGGAAAATCAGGAGATTCAGGCAGTTCAAATGAGTATAAAGATTTATTGCAAGCTTAAGCTCTCTACAAGAATCTGACCAACTGGTGGTCAAGGGAAATGTGCGGGACATAAGACAAGGTGGGCTGAACTTAGATTTCTTATGGGCACCCAGAGACTCATGACTTATGATGCCTTTGACCCCTCCCTCAGACTCAGCCTGGTCATCTCCTACAGGATAGGCTCAAATTACTCTCTTGGTAACTACCTCCAGTTTAAAAACCATTGTCTTGTAATACATTCCTTTTCCATCAGGCTGACCTGGATTGATGATGGGTTTTTAAAAGTTTTAATTTTTAACTGTGTAATTAATATTTGGGGCTGTTATTTAATTTATTCTTAACTTTTGTACTGTTGGTTTTTTACTGTTGTTAGCCGCCCTGAGTCCTCTGGGAGATAGGGCGGCATATAAGTCCAATAATAATAATAATAATAATAATAATAATAATAATAATAATAATAATAATAATAATAATAATAATAATAATAATAATAATAATAATAAGTATTTATGCAAAATATAACAATATAGGAAACACATGTAGAACATGATCGTTAGAATTCTTTCCATCTCCTTTACTAGCAGCTGTCATAGGAGATAACGTCAATACAACATGTTGAGTCTGTGCATATGTTTTTAGGCTTCTTCCCATAATACCAAATTTAGATTGGATGTATTTGCTTTTGAAATAGTGTAAATATGACATCCAGAAATCAGCATATAGGCAATGCTCAAGATGCAACAGTAATTGGGACTGGAATTCCCATTGCTAAACAATCTGGTCGTAAAGTGTGCCATCATGTGACCACATCACTTAGTGACAGCAATTCCAGCAAACCCTATTTGAAGATGGCAATTGAAGATGGCAGAGGTCAGCTGGGGGCAACAGGGCAGCAGGCGAGCAGAGCTCAGGGCAGCAAGGCCAGCAGACACAGTAGAGGGTGGCAAAAAGGGCAGGGGTGGAGAGTATAGGCAGGTGGGGGGAATCTTACATGCTGTTGTAAGAGCAGGCAGGCTATCAAATGCCTGAATTTTGATCAGGTGATTGTGGGCACCTAACAACAGCCATCACTTTAGGAAACTGGTTTAACTACCATTCCTTCAGCATTGCCATCACTCTCAACCATCACTGAACATATGGTTGTTAAACGAGAACTACTTCTACAAAATATTTCAAATGGGAAAGGAGGAGGGTTCAAATGCAAGGAACAGAAGAACAGAAAAGACAGAGAAATAGCAACTAAGCAAGATGCTTTCTGCAGTCCTGATAATTTGTAGAATAAGCAGGCTGACCTGATTTCCAAAAGTAAAAATCTGGATATATGAATATTAAAAATTCATACATATATACAAATTAAGCAACAAGCTGATTTCCCTAAAATCACAGGCAAAAATTACCAGAAAAAAAAGGACACAAAGATTATTTAGAACAGCTTTTCTGGAACAAAGCAACTTAAATAGTTCCAAACATTCCTCACAATCAATAAATCTCTCTCTTCATCATAGGGCTATCAGACCTGGTCTGCAAAAATACATTAGTTGTCAACAAAGAGATACAGGAACACTACCTTGACTTCTTATTCTCTATTTCTGCAAATTAGTACTGGTAGCCCTAATCAATCCTAGAGGAGATCAACCCTGACTGCTCTTTAGAAGGCCGGATCCTGAAGCTGAAACTCAAATACTTTGGCCACCTAATGAGAAGGAAGGACTCACTGGAGAAGAGCCTAATGCTGGGAAAGATTGAGGGCACTAGAAGAAGGGGACGACAGAGAATGAGGTGGCTGGATGGAGTCACTGAAGCAGTAGGCGTGAGCTTAAATGGACTCCAGAAGATGGTAGAGGACAGGAAGGCCTGGAGGAACGTTGTCCATGGGGTCGCGATGAGTCGGACACGACTTTGCAGCTAACAACAACAACAACAACAAGCCCTAATCAATCAGCCAGGAAATGGATAATGGAATACTTTCATTCCCATGTTACCTTCTACAATAAGGTACTCCAGACTTGATGAGTAATAGAAAGGCATCATTTCCATGGTTACTTGTTCCCATACTATTATGCCCACTCTACATTGGGCACTCCCATTAGGAAGAATCCTTTTCCTTCCCCAAAATCAGGACTATCCCTGTAAAACCGGAATTTAAAAAGTTTCAAGTACTGTCAGTGCTTGGCAATACTTAAATGACATTCCCAATGAAATTTATTATGTGAGTAAAACAAGGAAGAACAAAAAATGCAAAATGTTGTGACAAAGAAATGAAATCCTGGGTGCTTAAATGCAGCATCATTAAAAGTATTCTGCATTTTAAAATTCCGAAGGTAGTCCCATCTGACCATTGAGAATTGTTATATTAATAAATATTCTTATTTTTTTTCTTCAGGATTGTTTCTTCTTTTGGATAGCCTTCTCAAATTATCATTTGAATGTTTGTATCTGAACAAAAAATAAAGCCATTGCATTATGGTGGCTTTACACAGTGAAACCAGTGGGCTTTTACTAGTACAATTTTATAACTGTGTATTCTTAATAATTCCAAATAAGCAGAAGTTACACTAACTGCTGTTGATGCCAGAGGCAGGTAAATGGGGGGAGCAAGGTAGGCAAATGATTAATATGCTTGCATAAGACATTATGCGATAAAAACATAAACATGGAATTTGCAGGATGACAATGCATGCTTATTAATTTTTTGATTGTTATCGCAGACACTGCTACTAATTGTATTTATCCATTTTAAGTGTAATATTCTAAGGGCTATCCACCTGCCATCAGAATTGACACCAATACACAATATTTGAAAGTTATTTGATGCTGTGTTCTGGTTATCCCACATGTCAGAAGGACTTACTATACTACACACAATTGTGAAATAGAAGCAAAAATTCCCTATACAGCTAGTCCTTGACTTATGACCATAATGGAGCCAGGTAACCCAGGTAACCAGATAAACCATGTCATTAAGCAAATACCATGGTTGTAAAGCAAATGCCACAGTCATTAAGCAAACCATCTTTGCTTGTAAACACTAGTTTTCAGCAAAAAACCACTGTAAATTTAAGTCACGTAACCATGGGACTCTGCTAACAGCCATATAAATTTGGACTGTCATAATTTTGAATGGTGATTAAGGACCCATTGTAACTCAAGGACTACCTGCATTGTGTAGAAATTAATAGCTATAATATATAAAAGATATATGAATGAAAAACTAAATGTATATATAAAAAGCAAGAATCTAAAATAAGGGGCAGAAACATTAGATGGGTATAGGACAGAAGAAAAAGTTAATGAATAGAAGACTATAACAAGTTACAGAGCACTCTAATATGGTGAAATTGGTGCTCGTTATACCTAATTTAAGCCACATGACATAATCTGAAGAATTTTGAACCACTGCTGAACAGAACCTGGCAACACTGAATGGTATAGCAGGGTTGGTATCTGAGAACAATTGTGTGGTTTAAAGTTATCCTGGGCACCCAAGGTATTTATGCAGTAATGGTGAGATGAGGCCTGTCTCAGGTCTCAAGGTGACATTAGAGACAGAATTGGGGCTGTCTGCAGTTTATGCAACACAGTTAGGCTGGCAGAGCACAGAATTAATGCTTTTGAATGTTAACTGATCTTATTAAACTTGCTATTTTCTGCCACACCAATTGTTTAGAACAGAGGTTCCCAACCTTTGGGCCACCAGGGACCAGGTTTTTCCATGGACCGGAGGATGTGTGGTTTTGTGTGCTGCCTGCATCTCTCAGATGGGGCTTTGCTTGTTTGTGCGGACCAGTTTCTGGAATGCCACGGCCCGGTACTGGTCCACGGACCCGGGGTTGGGGACCCCTGCTTTAGAAAATTAGAAAAATACAGGCATATTTGGGGTTAGGGGCAGGATTACCGAAAGTTTGTTTTTGTTATAAAAGCATTTGTATTTATTTGAAGTATTATTGAAAAACATAGCTGTGACAATTAGTAGCAATAAAAGCTGGTTATGATACAGAAATTTTGTGTGGCAAACACATTGAGCTTCTGAGCAGGAACTTTCAATTTGAGCAAGAGTGATTCACCTGGGTTATTTGGAAGGAAAACATTGTTTGGATGATCTAATTTAGGTATTAGGTAACATCAAATTAAAATTGGTTTTGGAAATGATTCTAAATTAGCTTCTATATCTATAAATTGGCAAACATAAGGGAAACATTTGCCCTGTTGATCTAAGACCAGGTCTTTTAGGCATCCAGTAACACAGGAGACGCTAATAAAATCATGAAAAGCATAACAGAGCGGTTCTCATCCATAGAGTCACATTACTGTAAGGGGAATGGTCTGTTCATTTGGATTAAGCACGTTTTTCAGGTTTTTAAAGCATTAAAAGCCTGCAAATCTTGTTTGCTCCACATGATTGTGGAGTACAAAAACCTGTGCTTTTCTTGGGCAATGTCAAATCTATCATTACTGTTCTCTAACAGCAAAAGTACATTGATTCATTTTAAAATATTACTCTGTGTGTGTGTGTGTGTGTGTGTGTGTGTGTGTATAAAATAATCATAAAATACCCAGAAGAATGATATCAATTAGAACAGTGCCAATAATAAAAGTCCAAATACAAACAAAGGTTAGAGATACACAGAAGCTTATCATTTTCTAAGAACAAACAATGGGGATTCCTAATTTAGTTTAAGACTAAATATGTTACTACTGTTATTTATTCACTAAACTATGGGTACATTCATGTTGGCTAAGCAGTGTGGCTAAGAGCTGTGGTGGCGCAGTGGTCAGCATACAGTATTATTACAGGCTAATTCTGCTGACTACCAGGAGTTCAATTCTGACCGGCTCAAGGTTAACTCAGCCTTTCATCCTTCCGAGGTTGATAAAATGAGGACCCAGATTGTTGGGGGTGGGGGGGTGGGAAAATGCTGACTCTGTAAACCCCTTAGAAAGGACTGTAAAGCACTATGAAGCAGTATATAAGTCTCAAGTGTTAGTTAGTTAGTGTACAAACCCAATCAATGCTGGTATTTTTCAAAACACATTTGAAAATCTCATTTGAACATTTCACCCAAAAAAATCTATAGACTTACAATCATATGTCTATGGTCATGAAGCCAAGTGATCTGAAGCAGAGCCCCAAGTGATGGGAAAGCATATGATGAGTAAAAGCATGAAGATGCTCTTGATTGTACCATTAAGAGGCATATCTCAATTTCCTAACTGTATAATCAATCAATATCATTTTTCTTAAAATTTTTGATGTAAAAGTAATTGGAAGAGAGTACCATGTACGATTTACTTAATCATGAAGATCAAAGCTAGTATTTCTTTTACCATTATTTTTAAAAACAATTAAGCTTCTTTATTATGCAGAAAGCTATTTAACATCCTATTGGAGTTACTCTGACAGATTACGCTATTTCGTGTCTCCAACACAAAAGCCATAATTTTAAGACTGAGAAGCCACATTTTTGTGCCTGATTTCAAAGGCTTCAATACTATTTTCAAACTCCTTTATTCTCAGACAAAACACATAATTTACCTGATTATGACAATTCATGACTCATTCCTTTTATCTGTATTTTCAGCTAATCAAACCCCTTCAAGTCATCACCCTAATGCATTATCTCCTAATTATTGCTTGAAAGATAAATATTTGCAGAATTGCCTACTTATGCTCAAGCCTAGCGAACACTCTTTTTCCAATTTATAGGTTCTAACATTTTAATAGCAAAAAACCCCCTAGATTCTGGAATAGATCTGCATATTTATTTCAGACTGAATCAAGCTTTGAAGAAATCTTAAATGCAAGTTGGGAACTAAGAATAAGCTTATTATTTTGCTATATTCTTTAAATTCTTAAAACAGGTGTACAATTTTCACTGAGCAAAGGGTTATCAGTCTTTGAATAATATACGAGGAGCTGCATCACAAATAAAACAGAACTACCTTAAAAATCTGGCTAAATGAATAACAATTACATTAAATATTAATATTATTACATGAGGTTTACTGTTTGGACAGAAGGGAGAGATTATTATAAGACACAAAGATATGGGGAGAGTCAATGGCACAATTGAGAAGCAGCAGTAAATGCTAAAAATGAAATATTTTATGTTGGGGATGCAGTAAATTTAAAGTAAATCAACACATGTGATTGAATATGTCCTCTGTTTCATTGTTTGAAAATCTTAATATTGTTAACTAAGAATTCAATAAGGGAGTTAAGATAAAACATACAAATATTCTAATGAACCATATTCCTAAACTTCGGACGTTAATATATTTACAAAGTTCTTTAAAAGTACTGTGACTGGATTCTTGAAAAAATTTGTAACATATTTTGAAAAGATATTTGGACACTACACTTCAAAAGATGTTTTTAAGAAACATGTGCATCCTGAAACTGATTGAGTTGAAGCAGTGGAAATATTCACGATCATGATCATGATCATCATCATGATCATCATCATCTATTAAATTTATATGTGGCCCCACTACCAGAAGCTCTGGGCAGTTATAACATGTTATGAAATCCAGATTTTGTATGAAAACTAAGCTGTAATCTTTATAACTATATACAACTGTTAATCTACTCCAAATCTGAGGATATTACATCCCTGACCTTGGATGGGATTGCATCTCCCTCTTCAAAGTTGCTACCCAATCTGGGGGTTTTCCTGGACTTGCAGCTTCTGCTTGAAGAGATCTCAGCCTTTGCCAGCAAGGACACTGTACAACTTCTTTTAGTGAGCCAATAGCACTCTTTCCTAGATTGGGGAGCACTTCAGAGAGTCACTAATGGTTTCGTCAATTAAACAATGTCATCTATGGGGCCCCCAGAATTGGGGCCTTCTTTATAGCAGTGTCTGCCCACATGAGTGAGGTTCTACCAAGATCCAAAGCTCCCAGTTTGCCTCTGTTTGGAAAAGCCATGAATTCCTGGCTCTTCATCCAGAGAACAAGACCCCACACTTTATGCGCACATGCGCACTGTGTGTGCATGCACGCTCCACAAATGGGGCTAGCGCTCAACTGAACAGCAGAATCTAGAACAGAAGTCCCCAACCTATGGGCTGGAGCCCACTACCAGGCTGTGGCCTTTTGGCCACCGGGCCGCATGAGTGGCTGTCCAGTTCACGCGTGCACACTCACCCTCCTTTGCGCTGCTGCTAGCCGAGCTGCGAGTCACTAGCCAAGCCGCAACTAGCAAGCCTCAGGCTGGCACTAGTCGAGCTGCAAGCCTCTTGCCGGCGCTAGCCCCATTTGCGGAGTGTGCATGCTCATGGCCCTGTTCACGTGTATGCACATGCAGCCACATTTGCATGTGTGCGCATATGTGCATAAAGTGCGTGCCCCTCCCTTTCTCACCAGGCTGACAACCCAGAAAGGTTGGGGACCCTTGATCTAGAGTTGTTAGGGACTGCATATGAATTTCCATAGGGCTGCACATAGCCTTGGATGACACATTGTCCCCCAATGAATTAAAGCAGGGGTGTCAAACTCAATTTCATTGAGGGCCGCATCAGCATTGCGGTTGCCCTCAAGGGGCCGGGTGGGTGTGGCCAGGGTGGGCGTGGCCTACTGGGTGGGCATGGCTAGAGTGCGTATGGCCTACTGGGTGGGCGTGGCCAGCTCTACATCCTTTGCATCAAGGGTGCCTATGGGGGCCTGGGCAGGAGTGGGACAAATCTGAGGGTCTCTGGCAGAAGGAGGATCTCTGGACCGGAGCCAAGGCAGTGGGGGCCGTTCCCTCACTGTTTCCAGGATGGCTTTGTGGGCCGCATGAAACCACTTCGCGGGCCAGATTTGGCCCCCGGGCTTTGTGTTTGACATGTCTGAATTAAAGTATTCAAGGTGTGGGGGGAGGGGCTAATTTCTGCTGTCAGAAGGCTTTAAATATCAGCTTTGTGATATGCATCAAATTGAAATCAAATCTTTATTACAACAAAGATCAGGGGACAAAAAGAATATGCACTAAACTGTTGCATATGTCAGACAGTAATTTGTAACAAGGAGTGTTGCTATCTATAATTGGATCACAGTGACGACGATGCAACAATTGATTTCTTTGACTAATTTTAATCTCATTTTATTATTCATATTATAATTTTAAAATTTATTAATTGTGCATATTTTCTGATCTTTGATTGTAATAGATTTGATTTTTTTTAAATGCAAAAGCATTGTTTGGTGTGGTGATATCAATGCCATGTCCTGCACCAGACATATGTAGTGCTCAGGCTATGTAAATTCATAGATTTGAATACGGCACAGGATTAAATCAGCTTTTTCCAAAATTAGAGAATTATAGCAGAATTATGGCAATTTAAGTTCAACACTTCTATTAAACAGCAGAATGAGATCAGCTGACATAGAGAAATTAATATATTTTTCTCCTTGCTCAGTTATATTGCCAACAAATAGTATTTCTTACTTGAAAAATAAAAACAAAAGAAAGTCATGTAATATGATACATCCCCTTCTTGGAGATAATATGCATCAAAATATTAGGGAGCATTTTAGCCTTCTTCTGATTTCTGCATTTGGAAATTTAATTGCATGCATTCCTTTTTTCCGTCTATTTTCTTTTTCTATCACTAAGTAAAATTGAAGATTCTATATTCAAATTCCCTAGCGGCAGACAGACATCAAAATGCAGAGTAAATATCAAAATATAATGTATTCAATATACTATGACTATAAAAATAAAACCACTTCAGTTCCTTGTCAATTTGCAAGTGGATGTTATACCTAGATAATTCTTGGCCATGGAATCTTTTGCATTTTTTTAGTCAGTCTCCCCATTTCCAATTCCTTAAAAGTACTCTGCTCTAGGAAAGATGTGTGTGCGCATGTTAAATTTGTTTCATGACATCATGACTGGAGTGCCATAGGAGATGAAACAGCAGAACACAAAATTTGGTTTGGTGAGCACCCTCTGCTGGTTCCCTCTGCATTAAACAAAACACTTTTTTTAAAAAAAATGGCCTGCTTTCATTGATTCATTACATTTTTCCACAAAAGTATCCTGATCGTCTAACAATTTGCTAGAGGTTTTTCTAGAGGGGTGGGACAAATCTTTATTTCCTGTTTCAGCCTATCTTGAAGGCCATCGAACAGGCAGTAGTCACACCGGTGACAGCTCATATATTTGTGTAAATTGCTAACAAAGAATTAAGGGAGACTGATATGCATTTCAAACTTATTAGTTTTCATCAGTCAGCCATACCCTTCTGAGATTCGAACCTGGGCTGATTGCACATTAGGCAGTTGTTTTTACCTCTAAGCCACAGGATCTCTCTCGCTTTGTTAGCTTGAGAAGCAAGGGGAGATATGTGTCAAATGCTTGTTAACATGAGTCATAAAAGAGCCGAGGTTGCCTACCCCTGGTCTAGGCCATACAGTCCAACTTTACTTTCTTTATTACTATTTCTAATTTCTAAAGTTTGCAATCCAGTCTTCAGATATAATCAGTACACTTTGCATGTTTGATTGATTTCAGACTGAACTTGAACATAAAATTCATCAATCTCTTCTTCTACATCAGTGTGGAGCATAAACTTGAACAATCATCATATTAAAGAGTTGTCCACAAAGTCTAATTGGAATTGTCAATAACTGCTTTGTATCCAAGTATTATCTTTGGCATATCCTTCCTTACTATGAAAGCAATGCTGTTCCTTTCCAGTTCATGTTCTTAATAGTAAACAGTATGGAAAAGATAATCAAACAACAAATCAGCGAACACCTTGATGCAAACAAAGTTATCACTAAAAGCCAACATGGGTTTGTCAAAAACAGATCGTGCCAGACAAACCTTATTGCATTCTTTGACCAAGTGACAAAAACTAGTGGACCAGAGGAATGCTGTAGATATAATTTACTTGGATTTCAGTAAGGCATTTGATAAAGTAGATCACAACCTACTACTTGATAAGACAGAAAAATGTGGGTTAGATAGCATCACCACCAGATGGATTCGTAGCTGGCTGACAGGCCGTACTCAGCGTGTGGTCCTCAATGGAACTGCATCTACATGGAAGGAAGTGTGTAGTGGGGTGCCCCAGGGCTCTGTTCTGGGCCCAGTGCTCTTTAACATCTTCATCAACGATTTGGATGAGGGGATAGATGGGGAAGTCATCAAATTTGCAGATGTCACCAAGCTGGCAGGAATAGCCAATACTCCAGAAGTTAGGCTTAAGATACAGGAGGATCTGGACAGACTCAAACACTGGGCACTATCTAACAAAATGAAATTCAATTGTGAAAAAAGTAAGGTTCTGCATTTAGGCAGGAAAAATCAAATCTACCATCCCTGGGAGGCTCATCTGAGCTAGCTCGGGAGTTCATGGCTTCCATGACGGCCATGGACCTGACGCAAGTAATTTCTGGACCAACTCATGAGGGAGGCCACACCCTTGACCTGATTTTTTTTTCTGGACGGTGGTTGGATGATCTTGGTGGGGGCTCTCCATTTATTATGCCCCTGTCATGGACCGATCATCACCTCCTGCGGCTGGTCTTCCGTTTTGCCACCCCCCGCCGTGGGGGTACGGAGCCAATTAGATGGTACCGCCCCAGACGCTTAATGGATCCTGATAGATTCCAAGCGGCGCTGGGGTCCCCACCTGCCTCCATTGCTCACAACTCGGCAGATGCCTTAGTGGAAGCCTGGGAAAGGGCAGCCACTGAGGCACTTGACCGGGTTGTACCCTTGCGGCCCCTGACCCGGTGCAGATCCCAGCAAGCTCCATGGTTCTCCGCGGAGCTCCGGGAGATGAAGCGTCGGAAACGGGGCCTAGAGAGCTGCTGGAGGTCCAGCCAATCCGAATCCGACCGATTGCGGTTAAGAACCTATATTAGGTCTTATCTCGCAGCGATGAGGGCGGCGAGGTGTAATTACTTCTCTACCCTCATCGCGTCCGCAGATAATCGCCCGGCCGCCCTGTTTAGGGTGACTCGCTCCCTTCTTAATCAGGAGGTGAGGGAGGATCCCTTGCAGGGTCGTGCCGAGGAATTTAGTCAACATCTGTCGGATAAAATCGCTCGGATTCGGACCGGTTTGGACTCCAGCTGGGCAGAGTCTGACGATCAGGACACGGGCGGTCTTGTCAATGTTATCTGGGAGGAGTTTGATTCTGTGACCCCTGATGAAGTGGACAGGATTATGGGGAGGCTGAGCTCCACCACATGTTTATTGGATCCGTGCCCTTCTTGGCTGGTTTATGCAGCTAGGGAGAGGACACGAGGCTGGCTCCAGGCGGTTATATCAGCTTCCTTGAGTGAGGGTAATTTCCCCACCGTCTTGAAGGAGGCGGTGGTGAGACCTCTCCTCAAGAAGCCTGCCTTGGACCCAGCTGTATTGAACAACTTTCGTCCAGTCTCCAACCTTCACTTCCTTGCGAAGGTTGTTGAGAGTGTGGTGGCGCATCAGCTCCCTCTGGTCCTGGATGAAGCGGATTATTTGGACCCGTACCAATCGGGTTTCAGGCCCGGGTACAGCACGGAGACGGCATTGGTCGCTCTGGTGAATGATCTCTGGAGGGCTCGGGATAGGGGATATTCCTCTATCCTAGTCCTATTAGACCTCTCGGCGGCTTTCGATACCATCGACCATGGTATCTTGCTGCGGCGTCTCAGGGGATTGGGAGTGGGAGGCACAGTTCTTCAGTGGTTCTCCTCCTATCTCCTGGGACGCTCGCAGTCGGTGTTGGCAGGGGGGCAGAGATCGGCCCCTAGGTCTCTCGTTTGTGGAGTTCCTCAGGGGTCGGTTCTCTCGCCTCTCCTGTTCAACATCTACATGAAACCGCTGGGTGAGATCATTCGTGGTTTTGGAGTTGGGTATCATTAATACGCCGATGATACCCAACTTTTCATTTCGACCCCAAACCACCTGTGATGCCCTCGCTGTGATGTCCCGTTGCCTGGAGGCGGTTCGGGTCTGGATGGGGAGGAACAGACTTCATCTCAACCCTGACAAGACTGAGTGGCTGTACATTCCAGCATCCCGGGACATTCAAAATGTTCCATCGCTTTCTATGGGGGGTGAGCTCTTACCCCCCGTGGATAGGGCTCGCAACTTGGGAGTCCTCCTAGATTCACGACTTACTCTGGAAGATCATATAGTGGCCGTGACTAGGGGGGCTTTCGCCCAGGTTCGCCTGGTGCGCCAGTTGCGGCCCTATCTGGACCGGGATGCCCTGTGTACGGTCACTCATGCGCTCGTGACCTCTCGCCTAGACTACTGTAATGCTCTCTACATGGGGCTTCCCTTGAAGACCACTCGGAGGCTCCAACTGGTACAGAATGCAGCCGCGAGAGATGTCCTGGGAGTTTCCCGGTACTCCCATGTTACACCTTTGCTCCGCAAGCTGCATTGGCTACCAGTTGTCTTCCGGGTGAGGTTCAAGGTCTTGGTTATGATCTTTAAGTCCTTACATGGCATGGGTCCGGGTTACCTCGAGGACCACCTGCTGCCGGCGTCAACTCCCCTCCGCCCTGTGCGTGCCCACAGAGAGGGCCTCCTCAGGGTGCCTCCGGTCAGGGAATGTCGACTGGTGGCCCCCAGGCTGCATTAACAGAGGGATAGAATCAAGATCACGTGAAGTACTAATACCGCTTTACAATGCCTTGGTAAGGCCACACCTGGAATACTGCATCCAGTTTTGGTCACCACGATGTAAAAAAGATGTCGAGACTCTAGAAAGAGTACAGAGAAGAGCAACAAAGATGATTGGGGGACTGGAGGCTAAAACATATAGGGAACGGTTGCTGGAATTGGGTATGTGTAGTTTAATGAAGAGAAGGGTGAGGGGTGACATGATAGCAGTGTTCCAATATCTCAGGGGCTGCCACAAAGAAGAGGGAGCCAGGCTGTTCTCCAGAGCACCTGAAAGCAGGACAAGAAGCAATGGATGGAAACTAGTCAAGGAGAAAAGCAACCTAGAACTAAGGAGAAACTTCCTGACAGTTAGAACAATCAACCAGTGGAACAACCTGCCTCCAGAGGTGGTAAATGCTCCAACACTGGAGGTTTTTAAGAAGAGACTGGACAGCCATTTGTCTGAAATGGTATAGGGTTTCCTGCCTTAGCAGGGGGTTGGACTAGATGACCTCCAAGGTCCCTTCCAACTTATTATTATCTTCTAGCAAAAGTGTCCTATTCCGGTCCATTTTATTTTGCTGATGCCTAACATTCAATGTGTAGCTGATTTATTTCATCTTTCAGTTTATTAAGGTTTCCCATGTTCCATGTTCCCATTATAATTCTGTCTTTACAACTTTATTTTTTTTTCTTGCATGGCAACATCAAGAAGTTGAAAGTTTATAAACACCCATATTATAAAAACCTTTAGTAGCCTACAAGATCTTCAACATTAACTCATTAGCATTTTACTTTATTTTTCTACCTGATTTTCTTGGTAAACTACAAAAGTGATCATCATTGCCTTCTCCTGCCACAATATGATGACTTTCTATTGTCACTGTGGTGATTATCCATCTCCCCCATCTTCCTATATTTCTGCTGCCCAGTATAAGTGCCTATTTGCTTTAGCTGGGCAGCTGGGAAGATCTTCAGGCCTTGGGTGACCTTGCAGGTATATATTCTTGGTATAGAGATGTAGCATTTTTTGCTTATCATTCCCAGGACTTCCATATTCCACCACAATGAGGCAGCATAATGGGACTTGGAAAGGGGTATTATTACAATTGTTTGCCTTTTTAGAACTTTGCTGCTTTGGTGGTTTTATTATTTAGTTTTTAAATATACCGTATATACTTGAGTATAAGCCGAATTTTTCAGCCCACTTTTTGGGCTGAAAAATTCCACTTCGGCTTATACTCCAGTCAACAAAAAAACTTACCGAGGACTTGTGCGCGGCCGAGGCTTTGGTGCTTCCGGGATCGCGCGCACCTCTCCCAAGCCACCGCCATCCGAGACCTGCCGAAGTTTGGGGAGGTTTGGGGAGGTGCGCGCGCACCTCCCCAAACCTCCCCAAACGGCAGGTCTCCGTTCCTCCGCGCCCTGCCTGCCTGCTTCTTTCCGCAGCGGAAAGAAGCAGGCAGGCAGGGCGCGGAGGAACGGAGACCTGCCGACGTTTGGGGAGGTTTGGGCGCCTCCCCAAACCTCCCCAGGTCTCCGTTCCTCCTGCCGACGTTTGGGGAGGTTTGGGCGCCTCCCCAAACCTCCCCAGGTCTCCGTTCCTCCGCGCAGACCTGCCGACGTTTGGGGAGGTTTGGGCGCCTCCCCAAACCTCCCCAAACGTCGGCAGGTCTCCGTTCCTCCTGCCGACGTTTGGGGAGGTTTGGGCGCCTCCCCAAACCTCCCCATGTCTCCGTTCCTCCGCGCAGACCTGCCGACGTTTGGGGAGGTTTGGGCGCCTCCCCAAACCTCCCCAGGTCTCCGTTCCTCCGCACAGACCTGCCGACGTTTGGGGAGGTTTGGGCGCCTCCCCAAACCTCCCCAAACGTCGGCAGGTCTCCGTTCCTCCTGCCGACGTTTGGGGAGGTTTGGGCGCCTCCCCAAACCTCCCCAGGTCTCCGTTCCTCCGCGCAGACCTGCCGACGTTTGGGGAGGTTTGGGCGCCTCCCCAAACCTCCCCAAACGTCGGCAGGTCTCCGTTCCTCCTGCCAACGTTTGGGGAGGTTTGGGCGCCTCCCCAAACCTCCCCAGGTCTCCGTTCCTCCGCACAGACCTGCCGACGTTTGGGGAGGTTTGGGCGCCTCCCCAAACCTCCCCAAACGTCGCGCAGACCTGCCGACGTTTGGGGAGGCGCCCAAACCTTCCCAAACGTCGGCAGGTCTGCGCGGAGGAACGGAGACCTGGGAAGGTTTGGGGAGGCGCCCAAACCTCCCCAAACGTCGGCAGGAGGAACGGAGACCTGGGGAGGTTTGGGGAGGTGCCCAAACCTCCCCAAACGTCGGCAGGAGGAACGGAGACCTGGGGAGGTTTGGGGAGGCGCCCAAACCTCCCCAAACGTCGGCAGGAGGAACGGAGACCTGCCGATGTTTGGGGAGGTTTGGGGAGGCGCCCAAACCTCCCCAAACGTCGGCAGGTCTGCGCGGAGGAACGGAGACATGGGGAGGTTTGGGGAGGCGCCCAAACCTCCCCAAACGTCGGCAGGAGGAATGGAGACCTGCCGACGTTTGGGGAGGTTTGGGGAGGCGCCCAAACCTCCCCAAACGTCGGCAGGTCTGCGCGGAGGAACGGAGACCTGGGGAGGTTTGGGGAGGCGCCCAAACCTCCCCAAACGTCGGCAGGTCTGCGCGGAGGAACGGAGACATGGGGAGGTTTGGGGAGGCGCCCAAACCTCCCCAAACGTCGGCAGGTCTGCGCGGAGGAACGGAGACCTGGGGAGGTTTGGGGAGGCGCCCAAACCTCCCCAAACGTCGGCAGGTCTGCGCGGAGGAACGGAGACCTGGGGAGGTTTGGGGAGGCGCCCAAACCTCCCCAAACGTCGGCAGGTCTGCGCGGAGGAACGGAGACCTGGGGAGGTTTGGGGAGGCGCCCAAACCTCCCCAAACGTCGGCAGGAGGAACGGAGACCTGCCGACGTTTGGGGAGGTTTGGGGAGGCGCCCAAACCTCCCCAAACGTCGGCAGGTCTGCGCGGAGGAACGGAGACCTGGGGAGGTTTGGGGAGGTGCCCAAACCTCCCCAAACGTCGGCAGGAGGAACGGAGACCTGGGGAGGTTTGGGGAGGCGCCCAAACCTCCCCAAACGTCGGCAGGTCTGCGCGGAGGAACGGAGACCTGGGGAGGTTTGGGGAGGCGCCCAAACCTCCCCAAACGTCGGCAGGAGGAACGGAGACCTGCCGACGTTTGGGGAGGTTTGGGGAGGCGCCCAAACCTCCCCAAACGTCGGCAGGTCTGCGCGGAGGAACGGAGACCTGGGGAGGTTTGGGGAGGTGCCCAAACCTCCCCAAACGTCGGCAGGAGGAACGGAGACCTGGGGAGGTTTGGGGAGGCGCCCAAACCTCCCCAAACGTCGGCAGGTCTGCGCGGAGGAACGGAGACCTGGGGAGGTTTGGGGAGGCGCCCAAACCTCCCCAAACGTCGGCAGGTCTGCGCGGAGGAACGGAGACCTGGGGAGGTTTGGGGAAGCGCCCAAACCTCCCCAAACGTCGGCAGGTCTGCGCGGAGGAACGGAGACCTGGGGAGGTTTGGGGAGGCGCCCAAACCTCCCCAAACGTCGGCAGGTCTGCGCGGAGGAACGGAGACCTGGGGAGGTTTGGGGAGGCGCCCAAACCTCCCCAAACGTCGGCAGGAGGAACGGAGACCTGCCGACGTTTGGGGAGGTTTGGGGAGGCGCCCAAACCTCCCCAAACGTCGGCAGGTCTGCGCGGAGGAACGGAGACCTGCCGACGTTTGGGGAGGTTTGGGGAGGTGCGCGCGCACCTCCCCAAACATCGGCAGGTCTCCGGACGGCGGCGGCTTGGGAGAGGTGCGCGCGATCCTGGAAGCACCGAAGCCTCGGCCGCGCGCAAGTCCTCGGTAAGCTCCGGGCGGTCACTTGCTTCGCGTCTCCTGAGGGAAGGGGGGGCGACTGGAGCGGGCGTGTTTCCTCGCCTGCTGGGCGCCGCGATTTGCCCGGGGAACGCGCAGGCCCCGAATGGCAGCGTGGAGCGAGGAAGCGGACAGCCAGGGCTTCCCCGAGAGCCGCGGCCACACAGGGTATTCCTGTGTATTCAGGCTTGCAAAATGGCGGATCGAGCCTCTGCTGGCGGCAGAGGCTTGCAGAGCGCGGATCCAGCCTCCGCCGGCGGCGGAGGCTTGCAGAACGGCGGATCGGCTTATACTCGAGTCAACAACTTTTCCCAGTTTTTGGGGGTGAAATTGGGGGTCTCGGCTTATACTCGAGTCGGCTTATACTCAAGTATATACGGTAGTTCATGCACCACTTCAAAGAATTGAAACAGCTGAAATATAAATAAATAGCCCAGTGGACAAAACAGTGTATTCACTTAATTGCCTCCTTATTTATTTTTATTTAACTGTGTGTCCTTTTTTCTATTCAAGCAAAATGTGCTAACTGCAAATTAACAGGGATCCTTTCTTTCACCACTGATTATTCCCCTTTGCTATAATTCATACAAAACTGATGGTTAGTATCACAGCTTTCCTTGATAAAAGCAATTTTTAACGAAACTCCCCCCACATGGTGACAGCATAAGCATAGTTTCTCAACTGGATCTGTGCCACCTTTAGTCACACACAGCTGGTGTTTCCTCACCAAAACACCCTCTTCATGAACAAAAAATCTTGATATACTATAGCTGGTTTTTACTAATTTGAATTGCTTCTGCTATAATAAATTGTCTGTGGTTATGTTTTCATTAAATACTCAACCTAGGGTGAATGCTTATCAGCCTAGTAGAAGCGCTTATAATTCTTTAGAGGTTTCCTAGGGGAGCAGAACTGACTACTGCCATCTGAAAGGGTTTTTTTTAAAAAAAATCTGTTATCAGAAAATTTACAATCAACTAAGAAAAATAATATAATGCCTGCTGTCTTCAGAGACATGTCTTTAGAGACATGCAGATGTCTTCAACATCTGCTCAATGCTTTGTAAACTTTATCAATCTCAATTTTGTGCTTATTTTCTATGAGGATTAGCACACGAATAGGAATGGAATAGGAATAGGAATAGGAATAGAAATAGGAATGGAATAGAACAGAACAGAATAGAAATAGAAATAGAACAGGGATAGGATAGGATAGGATAGGATAGGATAGGATAGGATAGGATAGGATAGGATAGGATAGGATAGGATAGGATAGGATAGGATAGGATAGGATAGGATAGGATAGGATAGGATAGGATAGGATAGGATAGTAATAGAATAGTTTATTGGCCAAGTTTGATTGGACACACAAGGAATTTGTCTCCGGTGCATAAGCTCTCAGTGCACATATTAACAACAACCAAGTGATAAGTCATAGATTATAAATCATAAGATACAATTTATAAATCATAATATACCAATAGGAGAACATAGTAGAAAAGATGAGAGGTGAGAAAGATGACAACAAAAATATGGAAAAGATGAGAAGATGCCAAAGATAATAGCGCAGTACAGCCTACTTCGTGGGTAAATATCTTTAGGCATAAGACAGTGCTGTGAGAGTTAGGTGTTTAGCAGAGAGATGGCATGGGGACATGTCAAGGAGAAATTACAAAATATGTAAATTACAAAAATTTACTCCACATGAAGATATTTTGTTTTATTTCATTATCATACACTAAATAAAATCTATCAACAAAAAGGGCTATGATGATATTATACACTGTATTTAATGTATCAAAGTTGGAAGCCACCATAGCATTTATCTATGAAGTCTCATCAAATGCTCAGTGCAGGAATCCACATTAATGCATCCCTGTCAAATAGAAGTTGGCTTCATTTGAATCCAATGAAAGGGAGCCACTGAGCATTTACTTCTATTACCAAACTGTAGCATTACCTCAAAGAATTGTTTTATGGAGAAAAACATATGACACCTTGGGCTCATAAAAGAAAGATAAGATACAAATCAAACAAATACATGAATAAACTTAGAATATATCTTCCTCTAACTTAAATATATTATTCTATGTTCTGCTACGGAATGGTAGAACACATCATGATTTCCTTCTGCATGACATTTGTTCAAGTATTTGAAAAATGTTTTCTTATCTCCTCTGCATCTTCTCAAGGCTAAACATGGCCTGTTCCTTCAACCTTTCTTCACAGAACTTAACATTTAGATCTGTAATAATCCTTACCATCCTTCTCTGAAGCTGTTTTTTTTCCTGAAACTGGAACTAGACATATTAGTTGAGGTGACTGAACTGAAACTGCATTACTTCCCAGCATTTTTAAATTATAATCTGATGCATCTTAAAAATTGTATTTTTCTTTTTTATTATCATACTATGCTGACAGTTCATATTTACTTTTTTTTCACAAATTCCAAACCAGGTATTACTCATTCTGACCTTTGCACGGGAAGTAATAGTAATGCTCTATACTGCACTGGTAAGTCCACATTTATGGTATTGAATATAGTTATCATCTCCACAATACAAAAAAAGATGCTGAGGCCCTAGAAAGAGAATAGAGAAGAACAACAAAGATGAACAGCTGAAAGGAACTAGGTATGTTTAGCTTAACAAAGAGAAAATTGAAGTAAGGCATGATAGTTGTCTTCCAATATTTGAAGGGCTGGCACAGGGAAGAGGGAATAATTTTTTCTCCACAGCACCCGAGGATAGGAAAAGGAGCAATAGTTGAAAGCTCATCAGAAGGAGATCCAGCCTGGAAATGAGGAATTTCCTGACAGTAAGAACTATTAAGCAGTGGAACATCTTGCTTCAAGGAGCTTTGGATACTCCATTGCTGGAAGGTTTTCAAGAAAAGATGGGACAACAATCTGTCTGAGATAGTACAAGGATCCCTGCCTTGGGCAGGGGCTTGTACTAGAAGACTTCCAAGGTCCCGTCCTATTTTACGATTCTATACAAGCAGATATGTGCATGCCTCAAATTGTAAAACTGAATCTTAATGCTAAGAATATATTTTATTGTTCCCATCAGTGATTATACTAAAACAGTGTACAGTACTCCATAATAGTTGGGCAACAGATATTCATGTTGCAATTAAAATAATCATTTTAATATTTTCTTCAACATTCTTATTCAAAGAATCCTGGAGGGGAGAAGAATTTAACCTTTGCTATATTATCTAAAACCACCTACTGAAATCACAGTACTGCAACTGGTTTAAACCTATTCCTGAAGAGAAATTAGTAATATGTCTATTAATACCTGAAACAAATCTTCAGTGGTCACTTACCGGTTCATTTGCTGCCAATGCAACGGCTACATTTACTGAAAAAAGAAGAAAAAGAATTTAGCAAAATTGTTGCAGTGTTAACATCAAAAGTTCAATCAATAAAAGAAATGTGTCTACACTGCTGAGCTATATATTTTTTTAAAAAAAAAATTCTGGGCAATGAATCAATGAGTTGTATTTATTCTAATCCACAGCCAGTAATGCTGAAAATAAAGCCTTGAGAAGCATAATTTGTATATTTTATATTTTATCTGTAATCTGTATATTTTAAGTTTAAACTTCAAGTTATTGTGTTTAACTTCAAATTATTGTTTAATCTTAATGCTATAACACCCAAAGACTGCGTGGGATCTTGATTCTTATTTATAGAGAGCATCAAATCAATGAAGTCTCATGAAGATTTACAACTCAATACAAATACACGATTGTTAACATAAACCAAAATATAAGACAAAGATTAAACACAATAATTTGAAATAAAAAAAGCGGTGGCAATTCACTAGTCATTTGAACTTAAATACCTTCCCAAAAGTTAAGACAGATGATGGCATGAATCTTAATTCTACAGGAGTCTATTTTGTAAGAAAGGTGGCTCAGTGGGTTAGGACGCTGAGCTTGTCGATCGGAAGGTCGGCAGTTTGGCGGGTCGAATCCCGAGTGCCGCGTAACAGAGTGAGCGCCTGTTACTCGTCCCAGCTTCTGCCAACCTAGCAGTTCGAAAGCACGTAAAAATGCAAGTAGAAAAATAGGGACCACTACGGTGGGAAGGTAACAGCGTTCCGTGCGCCTTTGGCGTCCAGTCATGCCGGCCACATGACCACGGAGACGTCCTCGGACAAGCGCTGGCTCTTCGGCTTTGAAACGGAGATGAGCACCGGCCCCTAGAGTCGGAAACGACTAGCACGCATGTGCGGGGGAAACTTTACCTTTACTTTACCTATTTTGTAAGGCTGGAGCAATAACTGAGAAAAAGGACCTCTTGGCCTTCGTTTCCCTTACTTTACCAAAAGTGGGATATAACCCAAAGGATGACTGAGGTGGATGAAGGAAGATTTGCAGGGAGCTGGGGGCCAACCTAAGCTTTTTGAATTAAATCCAGCACTGGAGAAGGACAAAGAAAAAAAAACTGGGCAATTTGGGCACTTGGCCGCAGCCTTGCATTTATGATAGTTGTGCCATCTTGCAGTCACATGATTGCGATTTGTGACCTTCCTATCCAGCTTCCGACAAGCAAAGAAAATTGAGGGAAGCCAGATTTGCTTAACGCGAGCATAATTCACTTAATAACTATGTTGCTCATTTAATCACCATAGTGATTTCTTTAGCAACCACAGTAAAATGGTAATAAAATCAGGGCCTGTCATATCATGACTTGCTTAACAAGTGCATCACTTAGTCACTGAAATTCCAGTGCCAATTGTGGTCATAAATGGAGAACTACCTGTACTTACAGTTAAAACTTCTTTTGCTGAGGATTGAGGGAAATTATTGGGTACTTTTAAAGCATGTTGATTTAAAGATTCCTAACAGCTGAAAAGGCAGTTAACAAGCAATTTCCAAAAGTCATTAGAAAAGGAAGTAGGAGAACTTAAGTGTCCTTTTAAAGTGCCAACCATGGTTTGAGCCAGATGGCAATTTCCTCATCTTCCAAAGCTCTAACCAACTGGAGAATGCTGTCTTGTGACTCCTTGCAAGGAAAAACTGTCTGGAGCATTTACACGCGATCTCAAGTCCTTCCCTTGTCTGAAGAAAAATTACAAAGGCTCACTCTACTTGCCAGCTAATCATTCTGTGGTCAGCTCCATTAAAAGCAGAGCTGTCTTCGGCTCACTATTTCCACCCCAGATGTTTCCCAGAGAAAAGAATTCCTGAAAATATTTCCCCAATGTATCCCTAAGGGAAAGACAGTTGGAGAGCAAAGACTCCTCCTTTCCTTACTGATCACATGACACAAAGCAGAATATATACAGCCCTCCTTATGCTTCCCCTTTAACACACAGACACATAAACCCAACACAAGAAAAGAACAAACACCTTTCCTATGCACAGACACAACACACATGCATTCTTTCTTGTCTCATATTCACAAAAACTCCACATACAAGAAAGTTATATTCCTCTGCTCTGATTAATCTCTGGAGTGAAAAATGCATGCACAAACATACACACTACCTTAAGGCACCCTATGGCACTGTTCATAAAAGGGCTGGAAAAAACTTCAAGCTCTGTATAGTTTCCTTATCCTGTTCCATAGATGCTGCTTGCAAAGCAACATTCCAGAAACTTACTGGAGGGGTAAGAAGAAACAGTGAATTATTTTCAGCCAGGGTGCTATTTATCTGCAGTCTGACCCTAGATCAGTGGTGGCGAACCTATGGCATGCGTGCCAGAGAAGGCACTCAGAGCCCTCTCTGTGGGCACGCACGTCACCCCAGCCCCGCCTCCCCCTGCAGCCCCCTCCTCACCAGCAGCCCCCCCGGAGGAGAGTCGCCCCTAAGCGCAGCCCGCATGGAGCAGCGCAGCTATGGACATGGCAGCTAAGCAGTGGGGACAAGACTTCGCCCTTGCACCCATTGCGCGCAGTTGATGCTGCAGGGTGTGGGTGGAGGGTGTGGCTGCCATGGCGCTGCTGGGCCGCCTGGGTGATCTGTGGCAGGCCATGGAGGCGGTGGGCGGCCCCACGGAGGGGCAGGTTTTGGGCACTAGGTCTCTAAAAAGTTTGCCATCACTGCCCTAGATCTCTGTCTCTTTCTTCCTAATTATTAGGCCAAGAAATAAGGCAAGTTAGAGAAGACAAAGTATTTGTTGGCCATTAGCCAGTCAGCACCCAATACAGCTGGCAGGTGGAGTATTGGATAAATGAGGAAAAAAAGGCTTCTTCTTTAGTACTGAACTTCTTAATTAGCCTTAAAAAAACTATTCCTTTTGATAATGCTATTCCTATATCATTTGCTGCCTTGAGTAAATGTGTGTGTGTGTGTATATACACACACGCACACACAAAAGGCAGGAAAAATGTAATAATAGTAATATATAGAACACATACATTAAAACATTAAACACAGATATGCATATACCATATTCCTAATATCATATGAACGTCTTACCAGCAGTTGTGGACTTTCCTACGCCCCCTTTACCAGAAGCTACAAGCAGCACTTGCTTAACTCCTTCAATCGGCTTTTGCTTCGGAAGCCCTCTAGCCATGATCTTGCTACGCTTGTCTTGGAGGACACCATCCTTCGTATTTGATGACTTTAAAGAAAAAGCAAAAATGTACACGTTCAAAGGCTTGACCTATGCACTACAGTTTGCCGATTAAAAAAAAATAGCAACCTAGGAAAATGTCCCATCTCACTGTTAATTGCCTGCTATTTTTCTTGAACCTTCTACAATTCCATAACTACAGAATCATCACTGTTACATATGATAGCAAGTCAGGTAGCACACTTACGGAACAAGCCAGACAAAAACCTGAGCGTGAAAAGCCTACCATTTTTTTCAAATTTGCCGCCACTAGGTTTAGCAGCCTTACGGAGAAGAGATTGCCAACCATTTATCTTGCTCGAAATCCCCTTCAGTATTAAGAGGAGTTATTCTCCAGCAGCTCCCCTACAGTTTTCAGCGAAGGAAATTGACAATAAGCAATTCACCACGCAGGTGAATCTGACAGCTAAGAGTTAAAACGATAGAGTTGGATTCTGCGATGAGCCGCTCGTCCCAAATCTTACAGGAAATGAAGGAACTAAGCCGGAAGGGTCACCCGTGAGAAACTGATAGTGGACACTTCCAGGCATCCGTTCTTGCAAAATTACTTCCGGTACAATAGAGCTAGAGCGGTTCTTTTGTTTTTGTTTTTGTTTTATCTCGAGGAACTATAGAGCAGACTGCTAGAACGGCACTTGCAGAAGAATTGACAGTAAAGACGGTTCCCGCGTTTCCCTTTGCTCGCCGCGCTTTATTTCATACGTTTTTCACCCTTGGCAACTCAGCAGAGTGGCTGATGAATTCTTGGAGTTAAAAGTTCACACATCTTAAAGTTGCCAAGGTTGAGAAACACCGATTTAATGGGTTACTTCCTTAAGAGTCTGGAATCTTTTAAAGCAGGGGTCTTCAAACTTGGCCCTTTTATGACTTGTGGACTTCAATTCCCAGAATTCCTCAGCCAGCAAAGCTGGCTGAGGAATTCTGGGAGTTGAAGTCCACAAGTCATAAAAGGGCCAAGTTTGAAGACCCCTGTTTTAAAGACTGCGCGGGCAAAACCTTTTCCAGCTATTCCCATCAAACTTACAGCTGTGGAAGGATGTACACAAGAAACCGCCTCTGCATTATTGGAGACTTCCCCCACCAGGTCTTCTGAGAATTAGAAAAGCAAACCTCTCGAGGGCCCAGTAGGCATCTTTAGGACACAGGCACAGAAGGGAAGAGTCCTCCGGTCATTCAAACCTATTCAAAACGCAGTAAAACGTGTTCACCACTTTTCCCCAACGGGATTGGAGCCACGGTGAGATTGTTCCCACAACGCAGCTTCGCTGAAAGATGGCAGTTCCTAGAACCAAAGTAAAAACTCCAGACACCCGCCTCGTTTCCTTCAAGAAACATTTATGCTGTGCTTAGCTAAACCTCAGGTCAGCTCACTTCTTGTAAAGGAAGCCATTGGGCCCAGAGGACACAGAAAAGAGGAATATGTTTTAAAGCAGAGGGACATTTGTTTTTCACAAGAAGAGATCTTTTTCCTTTGTTACCAAGGCGTTTACGGGTAAAAATTTCACTGGGTTGTTAATAGTGTTGGGCGCTTCTAGGCAATGAGTGCCTCAGAAGTGCCCCCTATACCAATCAGTAATTAAAGTAACATTGCAAGAGGTGTAACCCCCAATATTATTAATCTCTTAAACAGTCTGCTATCCATGGCATCAGTTTTATTTTTAAATTGCTTTTTAAAGTTTTTAGTTCTTTTTTATACATCCCACCTTCTCCCACTTACACAAAAAGCAAGTGACCTAGCACAGTTGTGCTAGTTTACCCAAGAAAGGAGATACATTTTAAAAATGATTGGAAGGACTGCCTGCTGCCCCTTATGTTGCTTGGATGTAAAAGATGGAGTCAAAAAAAATAAATTTCCCTCTAAAGTACATGACATTTAAACATAGCTCTTTGGGTAACCATGTTTTTCCCGTAGTAACTAGATCAAAGTTTGAGAATTATACCCCAAATGATGTCCCAAAAAAGTCTGGGTCAAGTTTCCTAACTCCCATCAGAAAAAACCCTTTTTCAGTCTCCTATTAACAGAGTGCTCTATATGGCATCTCCCACTCTAGATCTAATACAACCCATGACACTTCTTGTTCTGAACAAGCTATACATCTTTACTTTCTTGTTTTCAGAACCAAAAACAGAATAGCTTTGTTTTACTACTTGCATCAGGTGACAATCATAAAGTACAATCAAAATTACATAGAAAATACACAACTAACTTGACGCAACAGTACCTCTTGAGCTTAGCGGGAATGAATCTCAATCTGAAGTGCTGAGAAGCTTACTTGGAGAATGCAATTTTTCCCTGTCATCTCACATCCACAGAGGCCCTTTGTGGAAATTCAATACATTTTACTTACAAAGATACAATTCAGCAAATGTCTCCTAGAGCAGGTTTCTTCTCCCCTTCTGTTGCTCTTGCATCAGATTTCCTCTTGCACCTCCTCCTAACTCCAGGGATCTGCTCATCCATCCCTTATACAAATGGCTCTCTTTTTCTCAAACCTATCCAGCTGGGTTAATTCCCTTTCTAGGTGGGACTTACCTACCCCTCTTGAGCCCAAGCTAGAGGCAGACATGCCAATAAATCCAGAGAGGAAAAAGCCTTCTGTCAAGGAACCTTTGTCTTATCTCCCTTTTTCTTTCTTACGTTGCTTGATGCAGGAGTCACTTTTCATTCAACCTGCAGCTTTGCCTTTTTTCTTTTCCATTGCTGAGAAATCTTTTTTGCTCAGTGTAAATCTCTAGCTTTTTTTTTTTGTTTCCCTCAGCTAATCACTTCCATTTATTTTCCCTAGCCATTTCTTCTGGGCTTGGTCTCCTGGGACAAAATGTACTTATCCCAAACAGAATCTATGATCCACATGCATCTCCTACCCACAACACCACATACTTTTGTTATGTTTTCCAATCTCTTTAAGTAATGTCTCCATACTAGAGTGAGAATCACACAGTGAGAACCTATTTATTTCATCTCATCAGATTACCCATTTCCCCTTATGCAACTGAACTGTACATACTTTCCTCTGTTCTGTCTCCAGCCAATGACACTCTAGAATCCAGATTCCTAACATCCCAGGTATTTCCTGCTTTTTTTAACCAGAGTCCTGGAACCAGCTTCACTCATTTCCCCAAATTTATTGCAATCCTCTGAGTTCCATAAAAATGCAGATTTTTTAATTGAGTCTTCCTTTTTTTCTTTCAGTCATTTGGTTGTGTCACAGAACATTTAAAAGACACTAAATAGACTTGAGTTTAATATTGTCCCATAAGTGTGTGTGATTTACAAAACAGGAGGAACCAGTTAGATTCTTTTGTGTTGTCAGGCTTTGTCAAATAATTCTAAATTCAGCTACTGTTTTCAATGGACAGTTTGTACTGCTTTCTAGTTTTGTACATTGTGTGAAGGGGGCAGAGAAACGAATTGTCTCTAAACGAGTCTATGGCCATGGGATACAGAGAAAATATTACAGAAAAGAAGTGGGAGGAGTTTGCCTCATGTTAGAGGAGGAAGTGGAGGAGGACTTTGAGAAAAAGACTAGAGGCCACGTTTGCTTTCCTTTGAGTTGCCCGTTTGTGTGTGTGCATTTATGGCTGACCCAAACCCGAGTCCACTAGCTCGTGTGCTTTTGCAGCAGTGTCTGCACGCGCAGCTGCAAGTGAAGCCTGCTGAGCCGGATTCCGAAGCCAGATGGGTCGAGGTAATATTAGCATTGCGAATCTTGCGGGTTGATGGGCAAATTCTCTTCGCTTTCCTGCATGCTTGTATCACTGTCATGCAACAGATCTGTCCCCGAGATCCGCAGTTCATATCGCTATCTTTCAACACTGCAAATTAGATTTTCATGTTGTATAGAATCTGCCTTCCTGATATAAACAGGAATTCATAATAGGCATTATTGCAGTAATCCATAAGGAATTTTTTTTCTAATACGGAAGTACTTCACCTGGCTATTAACATGCCTGCCCTCTGGTGCTCAAACTAATTTACTAGAAACATTTCCGGCACTGAAAAATACACTTAATGGTTTAGGATTTTACCGCATGTGAAAACTGGCTTGCTTTGACCAGTGTGACATCCACTGACATAACTCGTTAAGGTTGCACATGTCTCTTCTGCAACTTGTGGTAAATCCATTGAATGATATTTTCAAAAATATGTAGGCACCTTCTAATTTTTATTATGCAGTTGATAGAAACAGCAGCCGTATGTCTATAATGAATATATTTCAAAATACATGTAAAAATATGATACAGGTCTTTAGGACATTTGGAACATAAAAATATTTAGTACTTTGTCACTAAAATATATTTCTAAATGTGTAATATTTGGAATTTCAATAGGGAAGTCTTCTAATTTAATCCAGCATAAACTGTTTGTTTCCTTTGTTTGAAAAATGTGTCTTAAATGAAGCTTGCTTTAGCATGCCAAACAAACAAAACAAACAAAAGCACAGAAACACAAACATTTTATCAATGTATTTTGAAATAAATTATTTTTCCTGACTACTCAGTAATCAGGAATCAAGCCTCATTTAACTTGGTGAATCTTATTTGTGAAGTCAAAATTTGTAGGATTGTGCAGCTGTACTATTTGGACTCAGAATATTGTTTTTAAATTACAGTAAACAGTAAATAATTGTCCAAATCAATCAATATATAACAATACTTCAATATATCTTTGTCATTTTATATAGATCCAACGTGGTCTTATTATCTATGTATGTTTCTTCAAAGGGGCTGGTGAAGATATTATTCCCAAAATGGGTAGGTTTTCCAAATAAAATATTCTTAGAACTAGTGATTAAAAGCAGTGTAGGTATTGTGTTTGTGTGCAAACAAAAGGTTGTTCTGTGAGGAAGGCTAACCAAGGCAGACCTTTCCTTCTAACCTACAATTGTACCTATGTCCAGTTCTTGTTAATAGAGGCAATGAACATCATTAATAGAATTCCTGTATTTATCTTTAGATCTAAGTATCATTGATATGTAAATTTAATTTTTTTAACTAATTTTTTTATGGTTTGATTTGGAAATAAATCAAAATTGGCACCAACACAATTTTATTTATTTTTATTTATTTATTACATGTTTATGCCACCCATCTCAGGTGATTCTACAGGTTATAAAAGAACAAGAAGAAAAATCATTGGAACATTAAAACTACACAGATTAAGCTTTTAAAAACTATACTAAAACCAGAACTAAGAGACGAACGGGATGGGGATGAGATTTTCTTACCTCAACCACCACTTCCAGCAGTTTGCTGTGCTGTGCTGTACAATACAATTCCTTTTCCAAAAGTACAGATAAGGCCAAAATCCTTTGTTGCTCCTGGGGCCCTATATCCAATACTGTATATAACACACTCAGCTAAATCATCGGCAAATGCTTTCCATCCAGAAGCATCCTTTGGTTGGCTTTGTAGGTGCTTCCAACACAAATACAGCAGAGAGCTAAATCATAGGCACACAATTTACTTATCAGTGCCAAAGAACTCAGCAAACCTGAGCCAGTCCAATTTTCACTACTATCCAAGCCTGCAGAAGTTAGACAAGTACCTCTGTTTTTTTATAGTTTTTAAATTGTTTTGACAAAATCAATTCCTATAATTCCTTAATTAATTCCTTAATTAAATAAATGGGAAGTAGTCCTTAGAAATCGTTTAGTTAGACCTTACTTCAACTGGTAAATAAATATTGAGAATAGCATCTCAATATTACAGACAGGGTCATGAGACTTATAAACTTTCAGAGAACAGTTCTCTAAATTATCTAATTGAAATGTAATCATTTCCAGCTCCATTTTTTTTAAGGCTTTGTGTAGAAACATAAATGCTTCAGGGAGCCAGTAGAGGGAACTAGCATATAGATAAATGTTCTATTTGAGCTGATATAAAAAACCTCACACTACTCGCATTTCAATTTATACAGTAGGTGCTGTCATGGCTGCATTTGACCATCGAGAATTGATGCATGAATATTTTCATTTGTTTTCTCCTCCTTATTCTTTCCTTTGCATCTTGTTTTTTAGACTATGTGAGCAGGACCTGTATTATTTTACTGATGCACAAACTTGTTCTTTTTAAGGTTTTTCATACTAAAAGCTAAAGTATAAATGTGTTCAATAAATAAATACGATTTAAACATGCATTATTGATAATGTATATGTTTGAACCTGCTAATCAAGAATTCTCCCCTATTGTTTTTTGTAGTCAGTACAATCCTGAATGTGAAATTAAGCGAATGTGAAGATGGCAAATATGTGTCTGTTTTGGATTTGCCAGGCAGCATACTTGTAATACCACAAGCCACACTGGGTGGTAAAATAAAAGGAAGAAGAATGCAATATCATACCAACATTGAAAAAGAAATTGGGCTAGAACTCTATTCCCAGTTTGTGATTCAGTGTGAAAAACAACTGGCTGCAAATGTCAAATGTGCAGAAGCTGGTGTAGTCCTGAAGCATGGCACATATGGAAATCGACAAGTATTGAGAGTAGATACAAATGGACCTTTCACTCATCTGATTGAGTTTTGAGAAATATGCACTACAGGTAACAATATCCTTAACTTCATGCTAATGTTTGTGTGCAAAGAAAATAGAAACGTCTACCAATAACTTAGGTCAGGGGTAGGCAACCTCAGCTCTTTTATGACTCATGGACTTCAACTCCCAGAATTCCTGAGTCAGCTGACTCAGGAATTCTGGGAGTTGAAGTCCATGAGTCATAAAAGAGCTGAGGTTGCCTACCCCTGACTTAGGTCCACATGAATATATTTCTTTTGTACTCTAGAAAAGAGTACAGAGAAGAGCAACAAAGATGATCAGTGGACTGGAGGCTAAAACATATAAGGAACGGTTGCTGGAATAGGGAATGTCTAGTCTAATGAATAGAAGGGTGAGGGGTGACATGATAGCAGTGTTCCAATATCTCAAGGGCTGCCACAAAGAAGAGGGAGTCAACTATTCTCCAAAGCACCTGAAGGCAGGACAAGAAGCAATGGATGGAAACTAGTCAAAGAGAGAAGCAACCTAGAACTAAGGAGACACTTCCTGACAGTTAGAACAAATCAGTGGAACAACCTGCCCCCAGAAGCGGTGAATGCTCCAACACTGGAAGTTTTTAAGAACAGACTGGACAACCATTTGTCTGAAATGGTGTAGGGTTTCCTGCTTGAGCAGGGGGTTAGACTAGATGACCTCTGAGATCCCTTCCAACTTTTTCTATTGTTGTTGTTGTTGTTGTTGTTATTCCAACAGAAGGTTGTTTTGTTCCATGAATTTTTCATCCAACTCTTAACCTATATAGTTTCTTTTCTGTCCAAACATACCTACACACACACCAACACACATACACACTGTATGTATATACACACATACACACAGAGAGAGATCATATACTTTCTATTACCTCTTAACCTATATTCTATTACTATCACAAAATTTCTTCTACTCTACACTAGACAGCTTGATGACTTTGGGCAAACCATTTCTGAAAACTTGCCAAAAAAACCCTGCAGGGACTTGTCCAGGCATATGCCAGGAGTCTCAGAGGTGCATGTATGCACACACACATTTTTTTTAATAAAGAGAAAAAAGGTAATTAGAATTTTGATTTTGGAAAGTTAAAAAAGGGTCCAAATAAGGATTATTATGATTAATCATAATAAACCTTACCATGGGAAAATGCTTTTTTAAAATCTTGAACACGATAGAATGAGACTTTGAAGGTTGGACGCTACATGGAACTAGAGGGAACTAAATATTAAAATTAAAGGAGAATAACACTTAAATGTGACTTACTAATATAGAATGATGCAAAATATGTTAACATTGGATATATTGAAAGATATTTTTGAACCAGGGACCTAATTTTAAGCAGCCCTAAGTCTGCTTCTTAGATAGTATTAAAATGGTTTGTAAGAGGAACAGGTTTTACTGAAAACACAGAGACCTATTTTAAAGTATATTTAGTAATGGCAGCCTACAAGAATGACATAGAAAAAGATGCTACACTAGGCTACAAAGGAAACCCGCTTCTGTCTTATTAATTAAAAGAAACATACAAATAAAAATTAAGAGAGTGACAAGAATAATTTTCCTATATTGGATTTACAAAAGAGACTTCAATCAATCAGAATAGAGCTGGAAGGGACGTTGGAGGTCTTCTGGTCCAGCCCCCCTGCTAAAGCAGGAGACCCTATACCATTTCAAACAAGTGACTGTCAGGTCTCTTAAAAACCTCCAGTGATGAAGCACCCACAACTTCTGATGGCAAGCTGTTCCATTGGTTAATTGTCCTCACTGTTAGGAAGTTTCTTCTTAATTCTATATTGCTTTTCTCCTTGACTAGTTTCCATCCGTTGCTTCTTGTCCTGCCTTCAGGTGCTTTGGAGAATAGCTTGACTCCCTCTCCTTTGTGGCAGCCCCTGAGATATTGGAACAGTGCTATCATGTCACCCCTCATCCTTCTATTCATTAGACTAGATATTCCCTATTCCAGCAACCGTTCCTTATACGTTTTAGCCTCCAGTCCCCTGGTGCTTTGGAAAATAAGTTGACTCCCTCCTCTTTGTGGCAGCCTCTCAAATACTGGATTACCGCTATCATGGCCCCCCTCCCCCAGTTCTTTTCTCTAGAGTAGCTAAAACCAAATCCTGCAACCGTTCTTCATATGGTTGTCTCCAGGCCTTTAATCATCTTAGTTGCTCTTCTTTGCACTTTTTCTAAAGTCTCAACATCTGTTTTGAATGTGATGACCAAAACTGGATGCAGCATTCCAGGTGTGGACTAAGGCTTTATAAAGCAGTCTTGATACTTCACGTGATTTTGATTCTATGTCTCTGCTTATACATAACTGCTTAGCTTTTTGGCTGCTGCTGCACACTGCTGACCCGTTTAAATGATCATCCACTAGGACTCCAAGGTCCCTCTCACAGTTACTGTTTTTGAGCCAGTTTTGCCTAATCTGTACTTGTACCTTTGGTTTTTCCTCCCTAACTGTAAATCCTTGCTTTTCTCCACATTCAATTTCATTTTGTTAGATAGGGCCTATTGTTTAAATCTGTCAAGATCTTTTTTGGATCCTAAACTTTTCTTCTGGGTTGTTGGCTATTCCTACCAGCTTACTGTCATCTGCAAATTTGGTGAGTTCCACTTCTAGCTTTGAAGAATTTTGTTAGAAAGCACAAAGAAAAAATGGGGAAAAAATCAAATTCTAAAAGATCATTTGAAGATCAAGATTGTTAAAAGTAAAAATAAGGAATATAAAGGTAGTTTATTCAATGTTTATTGATGTTAAAACAGATACATTGTTATTTCCAGTAGACTTGTTGATCAGGACTAAAATGACAAGGCTTTAAGGATTTATTAAATATTTAAATTAAATGAGAACACTTAAATGTTCCTATAACTAAATTATTTAATTAAGCATCTAATTCCCATATTTAATTTTTACTTCCCATATTTATATGGAAAGAGGAGATAATTTGTCTTCTAAGATAGGCATGTCTAACTTGCGACATCACATGATGTCACACAAAGTATCGGGACTTTTTCCCCATTGCCAGCAAATGGGTGGGCACGGTTTCGGCGTGACGCATCCGGCCCGCAGGCCAGCAGTTTGACATGCCTGTTCTAAGAGAAAGTGATAAATTACTAAAATTGTTTATATTTGTGATAAAGTCATTTCTTTATATATTTCTTTTTCATTATTACATTATTTTTTCTGTTTTCTTCTGCATCTTTTCTTTTTCTATATTTTTTTTGTATTTTTATCTTTGCAATTATGTTGTTGTTGTTAGCTGTGAAGTCGTGTCCGACCCATCGCGACCCTATGGACAACGTTCCTCCAGGCCTTCCTGTCCTCTACCATCTGCTGGAGTCCATTTAAGCTCACGCCTACTGCTTCAGTGACTCCATCCAGCCACCTCATTCTCTGTCGTCCCCTTCTTCTCTTGCCCTCAATCTTTCCCAGCATTAGGCTCTTCTCCAGTGAGTCCTTCCTTCTCATTAGGTGGCCAAAGTATTTGAGTTTTAGCTTCAGGATCTGGCCTTCTAAATAGCAGTTTGCAATTATAATTCTTAATAAAAATACTTTTTAATTTTGGAGATTTTTGCCATGACTTTGGGCAGGATTATGGCATCAATGGATGCTGGATTGTAGCATGATCAATCTCTTCTTTTCCTAATAAGGGCCTAAATTCCACCTCAGTCTCCTTTGTTGATGCATTCAGGACACAGGTATAACTTCTGTAATTCTTGGCTTTCAAATGAATGAATTGAAATAAAATATGGTTCTCACGTTGTCTCCCTCCCAATGCTAAAACTGACTCATGTTGGTAAAGGACACCAGGATTTAACTGAATGAAGTTCAGATTTTTAAAAATTGCACTGCACATTTGCTCTTTGGATCATTCTGGACTTGCAGTGCCTACTGGAAAACAGGTGGAGGCTGTGGTAAGAGAGCCTTTGACCAGCTCTGGCCAGTTGTTGCCTTTTCTGCAATTGGAGGCATTGATTATAGTGACTGCAGTAACTCATACCCTTGTGGTCAAGCCCCATGCTCGACAATCAGGGTATGAGTAGTCATAGTCATCTGGACTATATAGGCCAGGAGTGTCAAACTGCTGGCCCGCAGGCTGGATGTGTCACAATGAAACTGCGCCCACCCCATTGCCGGCAATGGGGGAAAAGCTCCGATATGTCGCGCAACGTCACGTGACGTTGTGAGTTTGACATGTCTGATATAGGCTGTCTTGAAACCACCTGAAATCTTTGGCTCACACAGAACCAGTCATACCTATTATAGCAATGGTACATCATTGTTAAAAGAGCAATGGTTACTGATCTGTTTCCAAATGCAGTTCAAGGTGCTAGCTATAACCCAAATGTTTGGAGGCACAGATTAGCATCTTTCAGGCTGTTTTGAGACAGAATCTGCACATCCAAGATGTGCAAATGAAGTAAAAGCATTTTGTGAACAGAGGTTCCGTCATATTGTGTTAAAGATGAAGACATTTTCTGCTGGGTAACAATTCCCTCCTTAAATGCCACGGTTCTTCACATAATATGCTGAGTTAGATTTAGATAAAGAGTTTATGAATTTATGATCTGTGACACTAACTCATCACAGAATTCACATAACAGAAATGACATTTAGCTTGGCAAGTCTTAATGAACGGGATTCAGGTTTGAAGCCACAGAGAAACTCAAGCAAGGTGGAATGACTTGCCTTTCAGCTGAAAACTGGGCCCGTTTCCAAGAGCGCATTGAAGCACAAGTGCTCTCTCAGGCCAGTTGGGAAAACGAGACCCACAGGACTTAAGGTTTGAAAACCAAAGTAAACAGCTTCGTTACAGTACTTGGGGGGGAAAAAATCAAGCCATTCCTCAACTTCCGGTTCAGGATAATTGAAATTTTAAAAGATGAACAGTACCCACGCTTGAGACACAGGGAGGGTGGTCGTGTGAGTGGCTGCAGAGAAGGAGTCGCGCCGGGAGGAAGAACGAAATCCACAATTTCCCCATAGGTCTCAGAAAGCAGCTTCACAGCGTTGCTCGGCCGCTTTGGCGGAGGGACCGGAGCCGCTCGATGGCTCCGGGACCGATTAGGCGGCCCTAAACGCCAATTCAAGTGGAGAAGGGGGAAGAGGACGAAGGTGGCCCCGCCAGCAACTCCTCCTCCTGGCCGGAGGGAGGGTGCGGGTTTCCCCGGGAGAGGCGGAGGCAGGGGCGGAGGGGCGAATTCCGATCCCGGCGCGGGGGCAGCCCGAGCAGAACCCCGCCCTGTGCCGCCAGCTTTCCCCTGGCAGCGGCTGCCTACAGGCCGGTCAGTTTCCCTGAGTTGCCGGAGCTCCTCGTTGCCTTCCTTTTCCTGGGGCCGGACGGGAGAGACTGGCCGGGCTCGCCCACTCGGGAGGCGGCTGCTGCAGATGGGTGAGAAGAATCTCTTTCCTTAGGGAGCGTTGGCGGCTGACAAAAAGCGTGCCGAGCTTGGGGACACGTCAGGAGAGAGAAGCCACATTGTTAACTCAGTTTAACTGATGCGGGGGAGAGACGGCGGGCGGCGAGAAGCTCTCCAGGGAAGGATTGTTAACTAAAGGTAGGCGCTCATCGAAACTATATAATGGGAGTGGTATGTAGTCGAGAAAGAGGTGTAAAAAAAATTAAAAAAGAGGAAGAGGTGTAAAAAATAACTTTTTAAAAAGCTATGGATCAACTCATAGCTGACTCTGTTAAATGGGAATAACTTTTTCTTCAAAAGAAAAATCTCTAGGTCTGCAACCCAAGGAAAATACATTTGGAGCAAGTATGAATGGTCCTGATACTGTACTGTGGTTCCTATTTGCAAAATTAAAATATTCTGCAAATATTCAAAAACAGGATGGTTTTTGATTGTTAATGTGTTATATTCTCTCTCTCTCTCTTGGTTTCTTTGATATTCAAAGTAATCCATTCTGAATATGGAACAGGATGTTTGTAGTTCTGGTTACCTGTAGCGATGAGAGAGAGAGAGAGAGAGAGAGAGAGAGAGAGAGAGAGAGAATGACGGACACACAGGTTACCATGTGATAGCACAAATGCTATGACTTGCATACTTGCATACGATGTAAGGATGGAAATAAGTTATAGCATTTGTGTGATAATATAGTGTACATGGCATCATTTTGGAATCCACACTTTGCTGTAGACACTGCAAGGATATAATTTTGATAACTGTGGAATATGTTCCAATTTGTAATAATGCAAGAAATATCAATATAAGAGTATTCCTACCTCATGGAAGGGCCTTTGTGCTCTCTGATCTTGGTTGTTCTCCTGCAGACATTTCATTACCCAACTAGGTAACATCATCAGTGACTAACACTGATGACTAACACTGATGATAACTCTAATTGGATAATGAAATATCCGAAGAAAACATCTAAGATCAGAGAGCAGGATCAAAGGATCAAAGACCATTCACAACAAGAAATATCACACACACCCCCTTTATCCTGTTGCTTCATATAAAAGTTAAAGCAATCAACTTTGTAGTTATGGAAGCTTTGAAACATTTAAGTTCAAGTCATTTTCCATAGTAGAATTAACATAGTGTTTAACAAAACATTTGATTTTGTAATAAACTTTCACATACAACTGTTATCTTTAAACAATACAGTAACATAAGTTGGTGTTGACTCTAAATGACCCTATAGTTAGATTTTCTCCATGAGAACATAAGATTGACTATTCTTTCTGAAGGTCCTATTTGATATATACTATGCAAGAGCATATAGTTTACATGTTAAACATTTCAAATTGATTTCATTTTTAAGCCCACAGTTTAAAAAAGCACCTCTAAATCCCAAGATTGGAGATCTTAACCGAGATCAACAGAAAGTCAGAATAGACAGAACAATGAAAGCTAGTGTCACATGTGTCTTAAGGTCAGAGAGGCTGGAGAAAAGGAAAGGGAAAATATTGAGTGAAATTCATGAATAGACCAGTTTATGCCTGACATTAATAAAAGGAAAAGATTTTGCAGCACAAATTTATTCCATGTTTCACAATACTGAAAACCAAAAAACATTTTTAATGAGTACCTCACATTGCGGTAGAAAAATATTTATTGTATAGAATACCAACATTTAGCAGCTAAAACTTTTTTTTCCAAATAAGCAAATTTATTTTGAGATAGAACAGCTATTTTAACCCCATCTCACAGAAACTTAGCAAGTTTAGCTGAAAACATAGTGTCTACATAAAAGGAATTGTAAGACTTCTGTAAGTATTTTTTTTTTTAAAAAGTATCAATTGCACAGGTATTATTGTCTATCTCCTAACTGGTTTAGAAAAATGCTTAGCTTTATTTAATGGATTGTACTGGATTGTATACTCAGATGCTAAATGCTATATATTATTCAACTCCTTTCTTTAAAATAGCAAGGAAACTTGATACAAGACTATATTTGTTTCTTACTTTTACTTTTTCATTAGATTTATATTTTGTCTCTTCTACAAGAATTCAAGATGGCATGTAACAGTCCATCCTCCATTTTTCCCTTATAATGGAATAACTGGTAATAAGAATGTGTTGTATGGTTACAAGATTATAAAATAGTTCCTCTAATTGCCCTTTCATTTTAACATTTAATTGTAGTCTGTCAATCACATTTTTCTTCAGAATATTTTAATCTGCTCTCCAGTTTCTTCCAGATACAATATTCTATGCCTCCTATCATGATCAGTCTTTTAGTAGGGGATTTTCTTTGCTTAAGGAGAACAGGTCTTAAATATTATGTAGTTATGAACTATTCAGGGTCTCCCATGTCTACAGATACTTCTTAACCACATAAGAATGGAGGAGACAACAGAGATCATTGTTAGTGGCATATTATTCCAGATGTATTTTTATGTATGTTCTTTTTTAAAGCATTAAAATTTCATGGTAATGAACTAAAATGAGAACTTGGGTAGTGGTTCTATTGACTGATTTTATTGATATCCTTTCTTTGCCAAGATTTAGTGTTCTTAATGATGCCCAAAACTAGGTACACACTTTTTTCCTTCTTAGGACTACCATGTAATTAAATAGAATTATGATTTATGCTTGATAGATTTGAGTTGTCTGTGAGAATTGAATATGGTCTTATTATACAGTTAAGCAAAAATGACATATTTTTACAAAAAAAATTACAGATGTTAATAATTTCAGGTAAGGCAAGAGAAATGTCAAGATAGAATTAAAATAGATTTGAATTTTTTGAATGAATTTTAACCAAACATTCAGAAACCAATCCACAAGCTCGGAGAACAAACCTTCATCCTCATCCTACACCTGAGCTACAGATATTTCCCCTATTGCCAATTTGAATTTTTATAGTTTGCAGTAGTCATAGATGTGTACTGTAATCTTTTCATGTTGCAAAGCTTTAATATACTTTGAATATTCATCCTATTTCCTTATACAGTTATCCTGTGGGGGGAAAGTTCATTATGTCATTGATATGTATATTACTGTAGTTAATCATAAATAGAATGTCTCTTTTATGAGCAGAAGGGGAAATTGCACCACAAAAATGCTAGGGCCTCTGCTGCTGTTTCATCCAATAGATCTTTGCTCAAATATGTTCATCATTTGGTTAAGTAGCACTTGTTCTCAAGGAAGTGCATAGAGATTTGCAAACTCAGGGATGAATCACATTTATACAGTTCTGAAGTAAGAGAATCTTAGTTTATTATATACAAATCAAGTATACTGTAAATTGGGTCATACTTATATAAGGTGCATCAGTAGATTCATATATTGGAAGGGCTTTAAATTAGAAAAGCTAGTTCCCAAATTGTTGGGTGGTACAACAAGTTGCTTCCTACCGCCTCTTTTAAACATTCCCATTCACATGTCATTGGTAACAATTCAATATATGTAGAATGTGCAGCCATTTATTCATGTCATACCTAATGAATCTAAAGAACGTACTGCATTGGTGGTCTGTCATGGTTCCAATAGATGAGACCAACTAAAACAGAACTCCAAGGCTTGAGTTTTCCTCTTAAGAACATGTTTATTGGCTACAAAGCATCGGCAGGGTCAAAAGTGAAACCAAGACTAAAATTTCCTCCAAAAAGTTACAATATTGCAAAGTTAAACTTCCCACCCCAGTACTATGCAATCAACTACATTTCCCAATAGAATAGTTTGATGGGTTTTCTAACAAAATGCTCAGCGCCCAGTCTAATGAACAGAAGTGACCTTGGTTCCCACAGGACAGAGAATTGTTTAGACTAGCATAAAAACTCCATCACCCTCCTCCCATTCTTGTGGCAACCAAAAATGAGCAAGATGACTTCAGCCAGGTTCATTGCAGCAGTGACATGGTCATTGCAAGAAAAGCTCCTGGGGCATATTTGTAAATATAAAATAAATCATACGGTGAAGTATTGAATGTTGTTTGGAATCAACAAATGTATTTGGTTGCATAAATGGTCACTTGCTTTGAAATATAATCCAAAAAATCTGCTGTATCACACCACAGGATTTATATTTGAGTAAATTATATTGACTTAAGTAATGCTCTTTGTCCCAAAAAATATTGCACCTATATGGCTGAAAACTTTCAAGATATTGTTAGTAGCAATGGAAAGGCTGCTGATAGTTTACTGTTGGAATATTAATACTCTCAAAAAAAAGACCAATTTAAAGTCCAGTAATAAGTCCCTGCAACTAAAAAGGCTAGAAAACATGTGAATATTTCTAAACCATTTTTGAAAGAGTTTGACTATTTGTATATTTAACATATGCTTTTACAAAAATTGTAATTACTGTTACTTGTTTTTTAAATCTTCATGTTTTCTTGGCATAGAAAAATGCTATTTTTATAAGCGAAATGGATTCTGCAATCTACTAAGATTAATCATTTTATTTGGCTCTATCACTACATGATGCGGATTAAACTACTATACTACATTAACAGAATGTGGAGAACTTTTTATGCTATTCAATCTACTTAGACTATATATGCTTTATCATACAGATCCAAATAGAAATGGAGAATATCTAGAGAAAATATAGTAGTTATAGTACATGACAACTATCATGCAATTCCTATTTGCTTTGCCACACATGCCTCAATGTGATAGGCATTATTTTTGTAAAATAAACTGTGTGGCCCTTTCTACAGTATATTTGCCACCCTAATGTCACTTAGAAATTAGGTTATTAATTTCAGTAGGACTTATTACCTAGCAAATGAATCTAGCTTACATTAAGAGGATTTTGTTCCTCTGTGTAGAAACCAGCTATCATAACAGTATAAATAAATAACAAGCCTGTTCTCTTAAATTACATCAGATAATCAGATCTCAGGAGACAGCTTACCGTAACTACGTTCATGTCTGTCTCTTCTTTTAACGGTATAAATTCTTTTTTGCCTACAATTAAATTATACTATGACAGTACAAAGAATTTATCCTGAAATTCATGAGGAAAATCAACTTTCAGAAGAAAACTCCAGACGAGTTTGTACAAAATTGACAAAAATATTTGTAGAAACATGTATTACATATTGTCATGTTTTAAAGAAATGTTCGGTGCGTTGAGAAAATAAATCATTGGCAATACTTCATGTAAATTAATGATCATATAAAGTAAAACATGAAGTTATAAAGAAGCGTACTTTTAGTCTCGAGTTAACTCTTAAATTTGATGAATACTATACAATCTGAGCCAGTTGAATTCCCTTTACATGTATGCTTCTTTCATTATCCTTTTTTTTCTGAATTTTATTTTCTTGTCATAAGATCAATCCTGGACAGCCATTTGCCTGAACTGGCATAGGGTTTCCTGCCTGAGCAGGGGGTTTCACTATATGACCTCCAAGGTCCCTTCCAACTACTACTACTACTACTACTACTACTACTTATTATTATTATTATTATTATTATTATTATTATTATTATTATTATTATTATTATTATTATTATTATATGGAGAGAATGTTTAATGTTTGGTTTTTAGAACAGCAGTTCCCAAAAGCTAAGATAATACAATTCCCTAAAATTATAAATGAATCCATATGATTCCCAAATGAATACAACTAATTATTCTTTGAGTTTATGTTTGGGCAAGAAATAAACATTCCACTTTTAATCACTGTATTTTAACCTATATGTTCCAAGGGTTCTTGGACTTTAAAATATTGTACTGGAAGTGCTCACTATGGGTTTCCACAAGTACTGTATATCGAGCAAAACCTGGAATGAGTTTTGACAATGCTTCTGTTTTGTTTGCACAAGACTCATCAGATAAGAGTTAATAAAACTTATGGCACCCTTCCTTATTGCTGAGAAAGTCCCAGGTACAAGTAGTCCATGACTTACAACCATTCGTTTAATGACTTTTAGAAGTTATGAAGGCACTAAAATAAAAGTGACTGGTGACCAGTTTTCACACTTACAACTGTTGCAGCATCTCCATGGTTACATGATGAAAATTCGGGCGCTTACCATCTGGCATGTATTTATGACAATTGCACTGTCCTGCAATAATTCACAACCACAGTATTCACTTAACAACTGCAGTGATTGGCTTAACTACAGTGGCAAAAAAGGTCATAAAGTAGGGCAAAAGTCAAAACAACCGCCTTGCTTAGCAATGGAAATTTTGGGCTCGGTTGTGGTCATAAGTCAAGGACTACCTGTAGTCCTGACCTACAGTTTGAGAATTCCTGAATGAAAACTTCTAGGGCAGGATGGGATCCAATTTCCCTCCTAGCAATCTGAACTGTAAATAGTTGGTCTATAGAACAAGACTTTCAGGGTCCTGTAATGTTTATTAGTAATATTTATTAAAAGGGGCATTATGGTTGCAGAAGAAGAATTCCAATGAGTTTCAACTAAGAAAGCTATATTTACACAATCCAATGTGGCAAAAAACCTGTTCTATCTTCTCATATGTTTTTGATTCAGAGGAGAAGAGCGTGAGAATAACTTATAGGTGAAGCACATGTTCTATAGCCAACCGCACTGTGCTGTATAAAAAATAAGGAGCCTGATAGCAACACAGTTCTCTTTTGTAGTGTGGTGGTTAAGATGTTAGAGACCGAAGTACATCTTCAGACTTTGTCTGAAGTTGGTTGGGTGGCTTTGGGTAAGTTACTGTCATAGAGAGGTTATGGGGAAAAATCAAACAAGGAAGTACTCCGCCTTAAACTTTTGACAGAAATGTAGGATAAAATTTAAACAAATAACAGTCTACAAGTGAACTTTCTGTATGCTGACATTGCTTCTTGTAGATATTACACGATTAGGCAGTTGCCAAATTTTAAGAGATTTTAAGAATGAAGGTTCAAGAATTATTAATACTTCTAAAATGCAGCAAAGCACCCTGAGATTAAATGTTGAAATTAAAAGATGTCATTTCCACTCTTAAATACATTTATGATATATTTGTCCAGGTGCCCTTTATTCATTCAGCCAGTAAATGCTGACATCACACAAGCAACATTCCTGTGTGCCTTCATGAGTGGCTTTCACACAGAGAAAAGGAGATGCTTTAAAGAATGGAGTTGGCTTGCAGCTTGCTATTTAATGAAGAGGTTTATAATCAGCTGGGTGAATTTCAGAAAACAGAATTTGCTTTGGAGTGGCTGAGGTTTTTGGAAAAACTTTTACCAGCAACTAATCAGGTAAGAATGATACAACTAGAACAGAACATCTTTTTGTTTCCTGTTTTCTTCCCTTTTATTCCTGGGGTGGGGTGGAGGGGTATAAGGGGTATATAGGGAACTGACTGGTGACTAGAAATGGAAATTGAATACTATTTTGAGACAGACTTCACTTGAATAAGTATGAATCCAGCTGAAAATGGTCTGAAGCTTTTCACGTAGTTCAAAGTTTGAATGTCTCTCTTCTTAACCATATATTCTATATTTCCAGGCTGATATAAGGGAAAAACAGAACAAACTTGTTGAGCAATTGATATTTTTATTAACCAATTCGCCAGGACCTCCTGCTAGACAATTCATTGCCAAGAACCTCGCTATATTGTATAGCACAGGAGATGTTTTTTCTGTTCACCAAACAATTGACAAATGCAATGAACTTATTCTCAGTAAGGATGATTCACCAAGCTATCTACCTACTAAACTGTAAGTTTAAAAGTCCACCATGGTCATAATAAACTATTATTTTTTCATCATGAAGCCTATGGAGTCTTAAATAAGAATAACAAAATTGCATACAGTGTGAGTTTTGAAGATTAGAATAGGACTGTATCCAATTTTTCGTTGGCCTGGTAACAGAGCCATAGTTCCCTATATTTTCCCATGCAGTGCCCATTTGCACAACACAAAGGCAATTTCTTTCTTTTTAGCTCCTATTCTTTTTAGTTGTATGAGTCTTTAGTTGAAATGAGTCAGGAATGAGTCTTTAGTTGGATAACGGGAACAGAATAATCAAAATAGTTTAGTTTAGAAAAAGAGACTGTGGTAAAAACACAGCAATTGGAGGAATGCCTAAAAATGTTGGATTGACATTTGCATGTTGTAGTAGATAACTAGATGGGCATTTAAACATAGACAGTCAAGAGTTACAGTCAAATAAACAGCTCAAATCTCCAATTTGGCACCAATAATGCTCCATCCTTTCTCAAGTGAGCTACTAGCAGATAGAAGCCCTTGCCTTTGCCTCTGACATAAAATATTGGCCTACAATATTTTTGAGATGAAGTTGTAGCTATATCTTATGAGGATTGCATAAGATTTTTCAAAAGAATAGGAGGTGTGCATAACCTAAAACTAGGCTTTAACAATTGAAAAACATTTAACCTCAAGTAAACTCAAGTTCCAGGATATAACAACATTGATTCTTCAGTTATGGGTGTTTCTTTTCTGGATACAGATGGAAGAAATGCTTTAATTTTAATGTTTATATGTTTGAAACACAATTTCATTTTTTAAAAAGGTGGGCATAAAATTTGTTGTACACAACAGTTCATACTTTTCATTATATGAAATGTCTCTTAATATAAACATTTTTGCAAATGCTTTCTTCTAATATATGTCCATTGTATTATCTTCTATAAATTTATGCTAAGGAAAATAATTGCACCTTCATATCAGTTATGTTATGAAAGTCTAGTGGGTGGCTCCTACTTACAACTCAGACTTGCTTTACGTTGAGGAAACAATTCAGATAGGCCGAGAGAGAAGATAACAGATTAAGACAGGTTCCTCCTGTTTCATCTTGTATCTTGAGTGTGTCTGTTCACACCACGCAGCTCCCAGTTGTGGACATGTGGACAATAATAGCAATGCAAGGTAGTGTCTAGATTAGAAATTGTAGTTTCAATAAAATATGAACATACTTGGGAAAATTTTGAGCTTTGCTTGAGCTTGTGGCATACTATCCAATATATGGCAGAACTGATTACTACTGTCTTCATTGAATTGTGTTAGTATTATTAAGAGCGGTAGCCTGATTGGTTCCTCTGCATTACTAAAAAAGCGTCATGTGAAGATTAAATTGGCCAAAGGCATGATAGGGAATGGAAGTTGTAGACTTATCTGGTTATGACCATGGTATATGATAAATTCTGACTTTGAATGTAGATGGTGTAAATGGTAATGAGCATGAATTAACGAATGAAAAAGCAGATAGAAATTTAATGTCTGATCTTGGAGAGAGGAGTTGATGAGTACTTGCATGGATGTAAAAGTGTGAGTTTCATTACGAATAAGTGATTTTGATGAAAATAAATATTGCCTGGAGATGGGTAAAGAAGACTAAACAAGAAACCTCTATTGACTCTATTGAGTCAATAGAACTGTAAATAAAAATAAATACTTTGGAATGTAACTGAAATGAGAAATTTATTTATTTATTTATGCTAGAAATAGTATGAGAGACATTTGCATAGGAATGTTGAATATCAGTGGAACCACTTGTGTCTGACAGTTAGGAGAATGCTATTATGCCTCCTGTAAATAAAAGAAAAGGTATTCTGTAGGAATTTCTTAGAAGTTCAGAATAGCATGTTGATTTTTAATCAGTCTCAGAAAAGGACAGAAAAACAGATACAAATAAAAACAAAATAAAGGAATCTCTATCAAACTCTTATCACAGTTCATCAGGTACTGGGTAGTGCCAGCCAAAAATAAATCAATAAAAGTTATACTTTACAGAGATGAGTAAGAAAGTTTGAAAAAAAGGCTTTGCCAGTGGCAAAGTTATTACAAACTCTTGCCTCTCTCAAGTATACTAGGACTTTCTGCAAGTATATTCTGGCATAGGTAACTTTTTTGTCATTGAGATTTACACTTGTGCTTTTTTATTTTGGCGGCTGTCAAGGACTTCACAGATATGTTTCTACTAGTAAAGAATGAATGAACCTTTATTGTCAAAGTACAACCATGTATACATTGAGATTGGCTGAGCCTCCCTTTGTGCCCCCACCCTCAATTCACAGTGACAACAAACCCTCCATCTTATTACACCATATGAGCTAATTGCACAACACACCGGCCTGACTTTTCAGTCCGTAACTGAGCCATTGGAATTGATGGAATGCTCATTAACAAACTATACTTCTGTGCAAACTTTATAGTCCACTTGAAAGAATGCTTGACTTACAACACAGCATCCTGCAATCATTTCACCATGATTTACAATATTTTTGTCAAAAACTAACATTTACTTTTGGTTTCTGGCAAAAACCACCCAGAACAAACAATGGGTTCACTTAGCAACTATGGTGTTTGCTTAGCAACTACCACAAAAAAATATTAAAATGAATGGGTTACATGATGATCTGCTTTATGACCATCACAGCCTACAACCATAATTGCCAGGTTCAATTATGGTTGTAAGTGAAGGACTACTTGTAAGTAAGAAATTCAGTTGCAAAGGCAAATCCAAGATGTTTCTTTGTACCAGGTTGTGAATCAGTTTAGTTTTTTTAAATAAAGTGATTCTAAAAGGTATATCTTAAACCAACCTTATACAACTGGCTGTCTTTAAGTTTTCTTTTTTTTTTATTGAAAAGTTTTAAAATACAATTTTCCTTTAAAAAACCCCCCTTCCCCCTCCCTCCTCCCCCCCTACCTCCCCCCCTCCCTCCCTCCCTCCTCCCCCCCCTGCCTCCCCCCCTCCCCCCCTCCCCCCCGACTTCCCAGAGCTGAATACAAGGTATATATATAAAAAGAGAAAGAAAAAAAGAAAAGAAAGGCAAACATAAGCAACCATGTACTAACAACTATAAATTCTAAAATCCATCACTCTCTAGCTTATATAGGATAAACCAAACCTTGGCAATATTAAATATATATAAAAAACTAAAATAAAAAAAAACACTTTCTAGCTTATATAGAATAAGACAAACCTTAATAATATTAAATATACATTAAAAACAGGAAAAAGAACCCCAAAATAGAAAGAGAAAAAAAAGAACAGAAAAAAAAGGAAAAAAGAATTATTCAAATACTATATAATACTTCTCAACCTATACTTGTCCTAAATAGACTCCATCCCTTTTTGTCCATTACATGATATAACGTTCTTACAAATAATCTTTCAAATTAACCAAGATCTTCGCCACCTCAACCAAATCAGAAAACTTTAAAGTCCAGTCTTCTGTAATCGGCCGTTCCTCTTCCAGCACATCTATAATTATTCCAAACAATAAAAAAATTGCGAACAAAACTTTAACCTCCATTTGGAAATCTTCTATATATTCCACCAAACTTTAATCCAAAAAAACCTCACCCTTTCCACAAAACCACCACATGTAAAAACTATATTGCGTCTACACCCAAATCTTTTCCCACCTCCCATACTTGACTATAAATACGTCGTAGAAATTCCATAGACTTCTGCAAATCCTGCTATTTTCTCTTCTTAGCTCGTTTTGCAGCAGCACGCGTCACCCTCTGTTCTATTGAATCATCCGACGAAGTTATATCTTGATCTCTTCCAACACCGTTGTCTTCTATCTGACCACCTTCGACCTCTTGATGCACTCCTTCTCCAGATCCCTTTTCAGCTTCCAGAGATGTTAATGGCGTTGCATTTAAAACATTATTATAGAAATCACGCGCTTGCATCACAGTAACCAGACGGTACCTTTTACCTTCGTGCGTCACCATCAATCCAACTGGGATCTCCCATCTAAACCTTATATCTCGTTGCTTGAGCTCTTGCACAAGGAATGTAAAATCCTTCCTTCTCCTTAAAATCTTTGGAGGAATTTCTTTTAAGACCAAAACTTCTTGATTAGCAATCACAACTTTAGTATCATAAGCAGCTCGTATAACTTCATCTCTAGTTTCCCTTTTTGCAAAATATACCACCACATCTCTAGGCAACTTTCTCTGTCTAGCAATCCATGAATTCACACGAAACACTTTATCCATGCCTCCTTTTATTTCAGATGCTGGCTGTTTCAACACTTCTTCAAAAGCCTCAGAAACCAACTGCTTTAGATCTTCCTTGGTATTCTCCTTTAAGCCTCTAACTCTAATGGCAAACTGCATCTGGTAATATTGAGCAAGACTCAGTTCTTTTTCCACTTTATCTTCATTCTCCAATACTTTTGCTTCTAATATAGCATTCTTTTGAGTCAGATCTTCTAGCTTTTCCTCCAATTCTTCCACACAGCGAGCCACTTTACACACTGAAGACAAGATGTCTGCCTTCATCACTCTAAACTTCTGTTCCATCCTCTCCTCCATTCTCTCCTCCAATTTCTCCAATTTCTCCTCCATCTGTACAAATCTAGCATTAATTGATTCCAAAATTACCTGGGCGTGTTTTTCAAGAGCATCTTGTAAGTCCTTTGATGTCAATACATCAGGAGGATGCAGCGCCTGCAGTAATGATTGTTGCACAGGAGAAGTTCCAGCACTCCGAAGAGTTTTAGGGGGTGGTTTAGCCGCCATCTTTTACCAAATGCGACGCACTTTCACTTCAGATTTATAATCCAAAAAAGGCCATCAAGCTGGAGAGTAAAATATCACCTTTTCCTCTTGTATCGCTCTGCCTGCTCCTTTAATCCATAGTCATTCCTTCAGGCAGGGGTGGTCGCAGACGCCTGGCTCTGCTCCAAGAATCAGGAGCAGAGGCGCTGGCCAGCTGGGAGCAGCCCAGGCTACGGGGGAGTTCAATCCTTCAGCCGCCCAAGCCATAAGCTCAGGCGGCTCTGGAGAACTCTACCCCTACCTGGGAGCTCGCCCCCTCCTCTTCTCCCGAGGAGGGGGCTTCAAATTCGCCCGAACAGCTGATCGGCGCTGTTTCGGGCGAAAAAACAACAGCTGAGCCGCGGGCAGCCCGGGAAGGCTGTCTCCGTCGCCGCGGAGCCACCGGAAGTCCCAACTGGCTGTCTTTAAGTTTTCTTGTGCAGAATTACCAGTCAACATAATGCTGGACATGGCAACCTAATACAACTAGAAACCATAGGTTAAGGAAATTTTCCTGTCATACAGCATCACAGTCTGGTTTGGAAGCATCACTGCTTCAGACAGGAAGGCAGTGCAGAGAGTGGTCAGGATGGCTGAAAAGATTATTGGCAGTTCCCTCCCTCCCATCCAGGACATAGCACAGAAGTGTTGTGTGAACTGGGTCCGTAAGATTATCTGGGACACTACTAATCCTCTTCACAACCTGTTTTCCTTGTTACCTTCTGGGTGGAGCTTCGTGGTATCCATAGCAGAACATCCAGATTCAACCATAGTTTAATTCCATACAGCATTAACCTTGTAAACTCTAAAGCTTCCTCCTTCCGTTATATATTCAAGATGGACAGTATTTAATATTTTATTGTGATGTATATGTGGGCGTGTGGGTCTATACATATGTTGTTTATAGTATATTTTAGGTGTGTGTCATGTATGCGTTTCACTTTGAGAGCGGGCAACTAAATTTCATTTTTGATGTGTGCCGTTGTGCCCACAGTAAAAAAAAATCACAATAAAGATTATCTTATCTTATTAATAGCTATTGATTATTAAGAATCTCATCTGTTTATAATAAAATGCAGTATAGCATAATATTAATAATGTTTTTTAATGGTTGCCTGATTGCGTTTTTCTTCTTCTCTGTTTTAAAAGTGCTGCAGTGGTTTGTTTGGGCTATTTGTTCAAAAAACTGGGAAGAATTTTGGGCAACAGCTTTGTGAATACTGTGGGAAATATTCTTAAAGCAATGAAGAATGCAGAGGTAAATGAGCAAGTGTTCAAAGTTGAAATAAAATATTGATTTAAAGTTTAGTGAAGAAAACAATTTTAATGAAGGTCTAATGCATATGACATTTTGACATTTGAGGATGATGTGCTAGATAGAATTACATTTCTGCAGAACTTCTGTGAGTCGTAAATAGGCCAATAATAATTGCAAAGTATGACGAGTCTTTGTTAAGACTTTTCTTCTCTTTTTAATCTTTATTGAAACTTACATTAAGAATGAACATTTGATGCCATGATTTAATTTTTCTCTTCCATTCCCTCTGCTTCTTGTTTTTATTCTTACTGATATTTTATATTTTTATTCTGATATGTCTATTGGAAATCTGTAGTGTTGACTTGTTTTACTTATAGTAATCATATCAAAGATCATGGCATAGCCTTTTTGCCTGAAGGATATGATGAAAATGCTTTAAATGAAACAATTGGCGTGCCAAAAAATGATGAGTATTGTTATTTTAATAGTCACACTTGCATCTTCATTAAGGCAGAAGTGGTCTACAAGTGTCTTTGTATTCTTTGTAAAATTTACTCAGTTAGGTTTTCAATAACTTAATAATAAAGTGCTGAAACTTGTTATAGACAGTCAGCTTCTAGTACTGTGCCATTATCTCTCTGCCATGAATTTAACAGTGGGACCTTTGGCAAACTTTTGACCAAATTCACCTAACATGATTATGATGTTACTAAAGTTTTGTTTGTTGAAGAGTAGCAAAATAAAAACGTAAAAATAGAAAACAAACCTGGTACTTATGTCCTATAATAAGATGTTTTTTTTATCTTGTCAGTCTCAAGGACGATATGAGATCATGCTAAGCTTGCAGAACATACTGAAAGGGTTGGGAGCTGCTGCTGTTCCTTGTCACAGAGATATCTACAAAGCTGCTCGTACATGTTTGACAGATAGATCAATGGCAGTTCGTTGTGCTGCTGCAAAAGTAAAATATTATTCTTTTTTTTGTAATTAATCTTCTTGTATACTATTTTATATGTTACATGAAGAATAAAGCAACATCCATGGCAAACACTGTTTTGTATTACCAAGACGATTTTGGCCTATATAAGTATGGAAAATAATATTTTTATTAGGATTTCTCCCTCGCAAATAAATTCAGTATATTGGTTTATTTCTATTAAAACTATATACATTTTGCAGCGTGATCTTATATCTCTAAAGTTTCACTGACAATAGCAATGTGTATACGTATTAGAGAGAGACAGTTTGGTGTAATGATTAAGGGAACAAGCTAGAAACAAGGACACTGAGTTCTACTCCCACTTTAGATACAATGACAGCTGGGTGACCTTGGTCCAGTCACTAGGAAAGAAGAAGTGGCAAACCACTTCTGAAATCTTGCCAAGAAAACTGCTGGGACTAATCCAGGCAGTCACCAGAAGTCAACAATAACTTAGAGGCACTGCCCATCTCCACCCACCCAAAAAAAAAAAATTACAAGTCAGATCAAGTAATTTTCTTTACCCATATACTTTTTTCTTAGGATATTCAATTTGTGTCATTTGAAGTAAATATTACCATATTTTGGCAAATAACATTGGCATTTTAGCTCTGTAAGTGTTTTATGTTTTTTCTTCCTAAATGGATCTCATATTCATTTTGGAATAGCAATTTATGATCCTTTCTGGAATAACAAAAAGAAAATTAAGCAAAGTACCAAAGTCCCCCCCTCCAATGGAAGAACGATTGAAATATTTTATTTCCTTCATCTGTAAAGTTTGAAAAATTTAATTATTTTAGGTTTATATGCTTTTCTTTCCTTTATAATTAACAATGAATAGATATTTTTGATATTAAGCTAGATTTGAGGTTTTAAAGATTTTTTTATCCTGCCTTTATTATTTTTTATAAATAACTCAAGGCAATATATACGCACAATACTTCTTTCTTCTCTTATTTTCCCACAACAACCCTGTGAGGTGGGTTGGGCTAAGAAAGAGTGATGGCCCAAGAGAGATGTGTGTGTTTTTATATGTGTGAGTGTATGTATGTAAAAATAAATAAAACGCCCCACTAATGAGCCCCCCCCCCAGATAAATTGATGCTATTCAGAGTCCTAATAATAATGGCTACGTTCTACAGCAAGCTTTTTCCTTCCTCTTGGTTGATCTTACATGTTTCTGGGTCAGATTGGAGGGGAAAATATGAATTTATGTGTTGTTATTTTCCTGCCAGACAGACATTGTTGGATGCAACCCATTTTTAGGAACTTTTTAAGCTACATAATAATTGTGCATACATTATTTGATTTGTTTATTTTGCTTGTCTTCCTTCTCCCCCCCTTTTTTTTATATAGTGTCTTCTTGAACTTCAGATTGAAGCAACTTTTATGTGGAGTACAGACATAGATAGTGTAGTAACTCTGTGTTTTAAATCCTTTGAAGGATCCAACTATGATGTGCGAATGGCTGTTTCTAAGCTTTTAGGCTATGTATTGATTAGTGCTGTAACTTCAAAACAAGCCACAGGTGAGGTTTTTTTTTCTATCCTCACTTTGGCATAGGAAATTGTAAGCACTACCTACCAGTAATAAAATCCCTTCAGAATTAATCACTGAAGGATTTTAACGTATAACAATAGCTAATACACTAATATGTTAACATAATAACTAATATCAACTGGCTTACATACACACACACACATATATATATATACATACGTATATGAATATTTTGTCTAAACTATGTCAAAACATTACCATATTTAAGAAAATACATGGTCGTGTGTGCTACATCAGAATGAAAATAGTGACAGAAAATATTTCTACTTTCTGCAGTGGTAGAGTGGGGGGAAAAACTAACATTAAAGGGGGAAATAAATCAACTAAATGGCAATTAAACTTAATAATATCCAGCTGAAAGGGGAAATAGCATATGAGGAAACATTGTAAAAAGTAAAGATTACTTAAATTATCTAGAGTTAGACGTTGAAATGCTCATCCAGTACTTTAGTTTCCCCCATTCAGTTTAATTTTAATGTTAATAATCTGCACTACAGAATTGAGCCCCATAGTCTCACTGATGTACCTCTATTATATGGATTATTTGACGTGTCCTATCTCCATTTTGATGATGGTGAAAATAATTCATAACATCGAAAGATTTACCAATTAGTTGTACCAATTTAATTACTATTAATAATAGCAAATTTACTTTAGCCTTTTTCTGTCATAAAGAAAAGGTAATTTATCTAAAGAATTACAGTATTTTCAATTATGTAATTTAATGAGGATAAAGCTAACTTAAGGGACGCGGTGGCTCAGTGGGTTAGGACGCTGAGCTTGTCGATCGGAAGGTCGGCAGTTTGGCGGGTCGAATCCCGAGTGCCGCGTAACAGAGTGAGCACCTGTTACTCGTCCCAGCTTCTGCCAACCTAGCAGTTCGAAAGCACGTAAAAATGCAAGTAGAAAAATAGGGACCACTACAGTGGGAAGGTAACAGCGTTCCGTGCGCCTTTGGCGTCTAGTCATGCTGGCCACATGACCACGGAGACGTCCTCGGACAAGCGCTGGCTCTTCGGCTTTGAAACGGAGATGAGCACCGGCCCCTAGAGTCGGAAACGACTAGCACGCATGTGCGGGGGAACCTTTACCTTTTACCTTTACCTAAAGCTAACTTGACTTCATTTGGTTAACATGATGAAAATAGTTTGTATTAAGTTGCATACATGGGTATACTGATATAACATGGTCATTTTATTAATGATATTTCTGAATTTAGAGTAACATTTGCCCTTTGCCGAAGCTTGATACTGGTAGTATTCATAATGCAGAAACACTTGGGCCTCCATCCTGTCCTATTGACCATTTAATCATTATGTTCATAAACACCTTGTTTTCATGATGTTGTTTATCAAACACATTGTTCTACACCAGGCATGTCAAACTACCAGCCCGCGGGCCGGATGCATCATACTGAAACCACGCCCACCCCATTGCCAGCAATGGGGAAAAAGTTGCGATACATTGCGCGACGTCACATGATGTCGCGGGTTTGACATGCCTGTTCTAGACAATGAATCAGACCTCTCAACCCTTGCCTGTAACCATGACTTGATTTCGCTTAGCTGACCAGAATATAGACTGAGTTCAGACTGTTAGCTATTATTTTATAGATAAATATGAAGTACAAGACTGGTTGCAAAGCAGAGTCTCTCTGCAACAACCTTTCTGCTGCTTATATTTTATCTTCATGTGATTGAGTCTCATGTGATAGTTGTATTTTAAAAAAGAGAAGAAAAGGATCTGTGAAAGTTGCTGGTTATGGAAAGACTTTTCCATAAAATGACATGTAGTTTGGCACAGATTTGGATATTTTATCCATGATTGTTTCTTTAGTTATTTACTTGCCATATTTATAGGCTGTTCAATGTGGCATATGATTATATGTATGTTTTTATTGAAAAAGCATCTGCTAGACAACACATTCGCAAAATCTCCTTTATGGAAGCGTTGGAACTGCTTGGGACAGGTTTTCTTCGTGGAAGTTCTGGATTTCTACGAACTGGTGGTGATATTCTGAAAGGAACCAGCTCAGTCAGCAGGGATGTCAGAGTTGGAGTTACTCAGGTTTGAGTTATGTTATGTTATGTTGTTTTTAACTTTTTTTTAATTTGTGTGACTAATTTGTTATTGTACTATGACTAATTTGTTACTGTACTATGTACTAGCTCCTGTTGAATATGCTTATGTTGCAGTTAGGGTTTTTCAACGTTCTGAAGAAGTCTGAATTATTTTAATGCTGATGAGCATTTATCTCAATTATTAATGAAAACTTGCATATTTTTAATTTAAAAATGGCAGGCATGAATCAAATAAGAAAATGAAGAAATAAACATTTAAAAATACTTTGACCACGCAAGACAGAAATTATGTAAAAGAACTAAGGACTATGTCTGTCATCAGCATAAGCCTCTGAAAACAGATTTGGACCAAATTTGGTGTGATGGGAGAAGAAAAAAAAATTCCCAAGTACATCTCTTTGGAAAAAAAGAGTACTTCCCTATATAATCAACACCTTGGAATGCTGCTGACTTCTCCATTCTAAGCATACTTCCTTCCTAGTCACAGTATCCCGAGTACATTATATGTTGCTTCTAACATACATAAAAATGCTTATATAAAAACTATGCTGTTCTGTCTCTTAGAATGCTGTGAATTCCTCAGTTTCATAATCAATTCATAAAATAAAAAAATAGTCTTCACAAAATACTCAGTTGTCCTTGTTGATTAAATAACCTGTTATACCCTAAAGCAAACATTTTACAATTGTTGCCTTGTCTGGGGTAATTACTTAACTGTTAGAATAAGATATTGCTTAAAGGAATCTAACCCCAGTCAGTGCCAGAGCTTTGTGGTTGTGAATTTACAGCTTGTCTTTTGGAACATGGATTCAAGTCCAACACAATTGGAAAAATACAAGGCATTACACATAAGAACATGTTGGTTCTTGAAACAATACACTGGCTTCCTTCCTCAGAATCAGCAAAGCTTTGCTGCATGATTGAAGAACCATTTTCTGGCTTGGATGTATGTTTAAGGTATCACATTATCAAATACAAGCAATCACTGTCGTCAGAGGCACTACAACTAAAAAAATAGGAAGCTTCAATTGGCTATGTATGGGTAAGTGTGTGTAACACACTAATCCATAACATTGCTATCCAGTCACATGCCTTTGTTAAATAAAGCATATTATGGCTTAGTATGAGTGCCTAGTTTATTCTACCTGCTTTAGTTTTTGATTTAGCAATTTTAAACAATAGTTTATGGTTTAGAAAGCATGAATATAGTTTATACAGGTAGTTCTCGACTCATGACCACAATTGAGCCCAAAATTTTTGTTGCTAAGTGAGGCATTTGTTAAGTGAGTTTTGTCCCATTTTATGACCTTTCTTGTTAAATTGAATCACTGCAGTTGTTAAGTTAGTAATATAGTTGTTAAATGAATCTGGCTTCCCATTGACTTTGCTTGTCAGAAGGTTGAAAAACTGATCACATGACTCTTGGACACTGCAACTGTCATAAATATGGGTCACTTGCCAAGCGTCTGAATTTTGATCACATGACCATAGAGATGCTGCAATGGTCATGTGAAAAATGATCATAAGTCACTTTTTTCAGTGCTGTTGTAACTTTGAATAGTCACTAAATGAACTGTTGTAAGTCAAGGACTATCTGTATGTATCATATGGGGAAATTGTGCATGAATTGTTGCAAACTACTGGGGTGTTTAAGTAGGGTTGCTCTGCCTCATAATTTAGGCAGAAAAGCATGACATAAATCATTCTTTGTTTCCCCTACAAAATGTTAATTCTGGCCTAAAACCATGTTTTATGTCATAGCCTTCCTTTTAAATGCTCTGTTTTAGAGGTGGAAAGTATCACTATACTTTTTATCTACAGTCCCTTTAAGATTATCCCCATTTCTGTCTTTAAAGGCATGGAAAATATTTTTAGTTTCTTTAAATTTATTTATTTATTTATTTAGTAAACAAATTTATATGACTGCCCAGATCGCACATAGGTTGAGTGGCTTACAATATAAAAGATCACCATCAAACTACTTGTTTTTAGCAAGTAGGACAGTATTCTGTAAGCTCACCACACTGAGATAGCTTTTATTGATTGACATGTAATCTTTCAAGCTGTTCACTGCCTTTATGTTCTGGTTTCCATTGTTGTAAAACCAAGTTAGAAAATAGGGGACTATTTCAGTAATTACTAAGATGTCATTCAAATTTGTAGGGTAAGAATGGCAGTTTTAACTTAATTGTTCTTGAAATTCAGCCTTACCTAAATATAAATATATAGAGAAAATTCTACTGATATTGTTCTTATTTTTCACTGAAATATTAAGTTTGCAGTTAATCTTAACTTGATATTTATTGGTATTTTGATTGAGAGAAGGAATTTTCCAGCATTCGGCTTAATTTAATGAAGTTTATTTTTCAAATGACTACTGCCTTTCACTTCACCTTACTTAAAGAAACTATGAAGGTAAATAAATACATTAAATAAATACATTAAAATGGTTTATTATTTTGTAATATGTGACATATTGTTATGTGCAAGTTGAAACTGATTTTAATGTTTTTTTAATCAATCATTTTTCAGGCATATGTGGTATTCATTTCCACATTAGGAGGAGAATGGCTTGAAAGGAATTTTTCTGCTTTGCTTTCCCATATTCTGGATCTGGTCTCTCAGTCTCACCCTAAGGCTATTCAGACACAAATGGACAGTATCTGTAGCCGCCGTTGTATTTCATTTATCCTCCGAGCTACAGTAGGAGGCCTTCTCGGGGAAAAAGCTCGAATTGCAACTGCCAAGGAAATTTGTCAAGCCATCTGGAAACTGAAGAAAGTTATGGGTATGGGACTAATAAGATTATTTGCTAACCCTTCCTTTGTCACCTTCTGTTCCAGCAATGCTTTAATCATTTCCTGATCTAGTCATACACTAATTTAATCCCACACAAGTCTCTCTGTGGGTTTTTAAAATAATTTTTAAGCTTAAAATTTCCTGAATTTTCCCCGTGATTTACTTTTACATCAATGTGTGGAAAGTAGATATGGTAGCTGATTGTAGCCTTAACAGCACAACTTTATATTATAGACAACTAGCATGTATATCTGATGATGGAATCACAAACACAACATTCTCACTAATTACGAGCTTTCCTGTTGCATTTAGCAAGTAACGCTGAAATTAAATGATCCCATTCATCTTGCCCAGTTTGGAAGGTTTGCTGAAATCTAGATGATGTAACTAGGAAAGTTTGCTGAATCTGATCAGACTGGGTCTAGGTTTTCTTTAATGTAGCTTACTCAGGCAGCACAAGAAGGTAAAAAAAGATCAATTAATGGAAACTGCTTATTATTGTAGCCAGATTCTAGAATCATGATTCTGTAGTGGCTATTGTTGTACAACTATTAGTACCATGTTCATAAAGTTTAGCTTTTTTAAAAAGGTAAGTTGTTGCAGTCTTATCTTAATTTTGCAGGTGATAGATGGAAATTACAATTATTATCCAATAACTTATCTGTGGTTTATAATATATTTAGTCTTAAAGTATAACCCTTTAGCTCTTTTCCTGGAGCCTCCTTTTATATGTATCAGACACCTATCCTTGTCTTTTATTCATTGCTTTTATTAGCATAACATTTTCTATTATCAGATGCCGCAGTGAGTAACTGTAATGTTGAAACCCATATTGGTACAACAGAGGTAATAGCAAACCAGCATATGTTAATATGTGCTCTAGAAGAGCTTGGAAACCTCATATATGGATTAGGTACTACAGCTGCACCTGTTCTGCAAGATTCTAGTACAGGTAAATACCCTTATAGAGTCTTAAGCTATAGGATAAATGAAACAAAAATGAGTGGTGGTACCACAAACTGCTTCAGGATGTATTGTACAAAAAGAGGATGTTAAAATACTTCCAGCAGTCTTTCTTTTAATAAATTAAAATATTTTGGGTAGAGTCTGAATCATCACAGATCATTATCAGAAATCTGTTGGGAATATGTTGTTGGCATCAGTTCTTAGTTTAACAATGAAGGGGAAGACTGCATTTTTATATCATGTTGAGGTTTCAGAGTGTTTCACAGAGCTATATAAGGACTGTGTCACAATGAGACAGCAGTTAGCCTAACTTAGCTAATTTCATTAAAAAGCCAAGAATATTGTACCCGATTAGTAATGGGAGACAAGCAAGAAATCCTGGACTAGGTGGATTAAGAAGCTGAATAATTTCCTGAGAGAAAGCTTTAATAAACCTTTTTTTTATGATCTTGCCAAGAAAACAATATAAATGTGTCTGGGTAATTACCAAGAAACAGCTCAAATGAAAGGAAGCTTTACATACAATTAAAGCCACAGTTCTGTGTCATCCTCATCCTGATTCACTAACTGCAGAATTCTTGGGAACACTTTTTAAGAGATGTTTGTATAAAATGGCAGTTTAGCTGCTTTATCCTTCTTTTTGCAATACATGCTACAAATACTCTCTAAGGCTGGGGATAATAATAATAATAATAATAATAATAATAATAATAATAATAATAATAATAATAATAATAATAATAATAATAATAATAATAATAATAATAATAATAATAATAATAATAATAATAATAATAATAATAATAATAATAATAATAATAATAATAATTTTATTTATATACCGCCCTTCTCCCGAAGGACTCAGGGCGGTGAACAGGGCAAATATATAAAAAATACCAAAATACAAAAGTTAAAAGAAAATTAAACATATGCCTGACTAAAAACAGTAAATACAAATATTAAAAATGACCATAAAACCCAACCCATCCCCCATCAGGCCAGGCCAGCTTGTTCAAATAAGAGTGTCTTCAGATCGCGACAAGTGACATGCCTCCTGTCCTGTCACTTGTCACTGCCCCCAGTGTCCATTTTGGCTTAAGAGAACCTGGACACCTGGTTTGCACTGAGTAGCTTCTTTATTTTTATCAGTCTCCCAGAAAATTCTGACAATTTTGTAGGGGTTTTTTTTTTTTAGCTTACAGTGGACAAAGGGCAAGGGCAAAAAAGTGGAAGCTCTGTTGATTTACTATCTCAATAAGCATTATCATATGAGTTTCTAATCTTGTAATATGTTTGATTTTCCAGGAGTCCTGGATGCAGTAATCTCCATTCTCCTTCATCCCTGCATTTCAGTTCAGCTTGCAGCAGCATGGTGCTTACGATGTATTGCTGTAGCATTACCCTGCTATCTCTCTCCATTTCTGGATAGCTGTATTGAGCGCCTGACGGCAATGAAATCCTCCCCAGAAGCAGTGACTGGCTATAGTTTTGCCATTGCTGCTTTGTTAGGAGCTGTCAGGGAATGTCCTTTAGGAATTCCACACGGCAAAGGGAAGGTAAGCTTTAGAACAGTATGTCTGGTATTCATTGCATTTGACAATTATTTTTGTCACTTCCGTGCAGCTAGAATACATATTTAAATAATGTGATGTTATTATTTGATAAATGAATTATTTGTTTTATGTTCCTTAACTTTTTAAATTGCTGTATCAAATTCTACAGAGAAAACCTGTCTATGATAAAGGTTCTGTATTCAGAAATGTGTAACATTGCACATACTGTAGCTCAGTTGCTTCAGTTTTACAAATTGTGTTTTCGCAGCGTGCATGAACTAATCATAAATACGTTAATGATGAAACTCTTATTGCTCTTTAGTTATTCCATCTGTTTATTAGACATGTGTGAAACATTTGCAAGAGGTGATTTGTAGAATGTGTCAGAGTGCAATAGCCCTCCTCAAAACATTAACAATTGTTTTGAAAAAAGCATGCAAAGGCAAAACTTCTCCTGGGTTTCTAGTCAAGTGCAGATAGTCCTTTACATGGGTCTGAAGTTACAGCAACTGCATTTTGTGTGCTTGTCAACTGGCCCATATGTACAGTGTCTTATGATTACATGACCACGATTTACTATATTTTTGCTGAAAACCTGCTGTTATTTCTGGGGTTTGGCAAAAATGTCCAATGGGTTCACTTATTATGGATTCATTTAACAACCATGGCGATTTGCTTAATGAATGACATTAAAAAATCCTAAAATTGGGTTGGTCACATGATGACCTATTTTATGACCATTATGACTTACAGCCAAAATAGATTGGCACCATTTGGTTATAAGATAAGGACTACGTGTAAAGTGATTGTAAAAGTATATACACATGCAAATACACAGGGAGAACAGTTGGAAGAACCAGGCAAACCTGAGATTTGGAGTGAATAAAGCAAGTGACAGTGTGTGTATAAAAGGATTAGGTTAGATAAATAAAACAAGGGTGTGTAGTACCCAATAATTCCACTGTGCTGATCTATTTAATACAGAATTAAACCTTACCATAAACCTTGCTGTACTCAAAATACTCGAGCTGGCTAAAGATAATTTTGTTTGATTTTAACTCTGTCTGAAAACAAACATAAACAAATCACAAATTGTGATTTTTGTGTCTGCACGATGTGAGTTGATAGCTGTTGTGTTTTATCCAAGAAATCTTGGTTAAAACAAATCATATCCAATTATGATTTATAAACCCAGGCAATGCATAGCATGCTTACTGGTTGTAGAGGACAATTTCACTGTATCAGAGGAAGTAGAGCCTAGCTCACAAAAAGTTATGCCACCCAACATATTATCATCTTCAGTTTTATGCTCAAAAAGGAATAACTATTCTAGAATGTATTCCATGTATTTTATTTACATGAGAAAGTTAACTTGTGGGCCATGACATATGCAGAAGTAGTGTGTATGCTTCTCTTCATAAGAATTTAATTTTCTATTTCATCTCTTGAATTAGTGAAGATTTTTGTTTTCATATAGGTTGTCATGATGGTAGCTGAGGATCTTTTGCGTTCAGCTTCTCAGAATAGTCGGATTTCAGTACAAAGAATGCAGTCAGGTTGGCTTTTGATAGCTGCTTTAATGACGTTAGGTAAGATTATTCACTTATATGTCTTTATTTCTTTTCAGCTGAAAAGTTGACCACTTCTGTACTTCTTGTCTGGTGTCACTGTTTCAATATATATGAACAAGTTCTAAGTGTTTCATAGCTGTAAAAATATAGTTAACTTAAATTATTACTTCCTTGTCACAGACTATAAAGAATTATCTTTTCCAGTATAACAAATACACAAACTATCAATAGCATTTATGTTATATATGAATAATAAGCAAACAACCACACTTTCGAGGGTGAAGTAAACAGTTTTAAAAACAAATATGAATATGTGGATTAGAGATAATTCTGGCTTTCTCTCCAACCCTTGCAGAACATTCATGTAACATGGGACTGTAAAGTATTGTTTTCCAAAGTGTAGAACATGAGAACAATGCAGAGGAGAATTTTAATCCTGATTGGGATGTTAGGGTAGTTTTCCTGAACTCCAGTGATAGGGCAATGGAAGAATAACCAATGATCTTCATTTTCTTCTTGTATAGCTAATACAGGTAATCTTTACAACCACTCACCAGCAACTGTTCGAAGTTATGGCAGCATTGAACAAGGGGGACTTACAACTTGTCCTTGGAGTTCCGGCTGTCACAGTGTCCCCATTGTCACATGATTGCAATCCAGGCACTCAGTGTGTGGCTCGTGATTATGTTAGCATAATTACGTTACCTGCTTGCTTCGCTCATAAAAAGTCAATGGGGAATGGGGAAGTCAACAGGAAGTCAGAAATCATTCCCACCATTTTTTGTCACAGCAACATGTTGTCCCTACCTCCCTGCACCCCCTGTGCATCTGCCTTAGCACCTGCCTCTGGCACCCATACAACCCCCAGCCTCTTGCCTTGGCCTCTTTCTTAACACCCCACAAGGTTCTGAGTTTACGGTGAACTGCCAAGATTGCTATCGCTAAGCAATGCAGTCCCATGATGTTGCACTTTATGATCACATTGCTTAGTGATGGAAATTCCGGTTCCAATTGCTTTCATAACCAAGGACTATCTGTTCCTTTATTATATAATCATTCATAGTAGGTGAAATCAGTGTTTCATAGATAAAATATTTTCACACATCTACACATTTCCACTTTCCCCTTTGCAATTTCTCATACCCATCAAAGTTTGCTTCAAAAGGTCCCTTCACTTTTCAGAGTATTTTGCAAGGGAGCTTCAGGATGAAGGGGGAATAAAAGACTTTCATTAAAGAAAATGTTTCTGTCAATCCCACCTACGAAAAAAAACATTTCCAATCTTAAAAATAATAGGTCCTGCCGTGGTCCAGCATCATCTTCCTAGAGTGCTGTTGTTATGGAAATGTGCATTTCCAGTATCTCCTAAAGACTTAGAAACAGAGAAGAACCGTGGTGATTCATTTACCTGGCAAGTGACACTGGAAAGCCGAGCAGGTGCTCTCTGTGGTGGGTGAAAATCGTGGCTTTTTATACTTTCACTCTTTTTGAACTTTCAGAAGTCATAGCAATAAAAGTAAAGAATGGTCTCTCTTTTTTTTGTCTTCATTGATTTCCAGTTCTAGGTCCAGGTCTTTACATAACATATTTCACACATAAATTTCTAGACTATGCAGTAATTGTAGCTGGTTGCAAGCATAAAATTTTATTTATTGCTATATTACATGCGGACATTTGGTGAATAAGAGAGGTACTAACTACTAATTAATACTAACCTTGCAGATTAATTTTTGACTTAATGCTCTGATATATTAATTAGACCATCAGACTGTTTATTCATTATTCAAGCATTGAAGATTATCTCTTTCACTACTTCTGACTGAAAAGTAGTGAACATCTGACTACATATTTAAGTATGTAAAATAGCTATCCTAATTCCATAGTACAACAGTATTATTTGTTATTTCATAATTGCATGTATTTATATACCATCCATCTCTCAAGACTGTTCCAGATATATCAATTGAGTATAATTTATTATAACATTCTTCTCTTATTATTTTTTCTACTTCTTTCCATAACACAAAAAGATTGTATTATTATTTGTGTATATAGACTGATATGCAATCAATATGCTTTATTCTCAGCTGTCAAAAGCTTTATTCTCTATTGTGGGGGACTGCTTACAGACGAAGTGATTCAAAGACTGCTTCCTCCTGTCCCCTGTGCTGTTGATTTACTGACACAGTAAGTAATAATATTTTTATTTTCATCCTCAATTAACATTAGCATTCAGTGATAAAATTACAGCCATCCCATTGTTATAGTCTAGTCTATATAATATGATAACTAAGATTTAATTTACTAAAGCAAACTATAAAACCATGATATTATTAAGATTGTAACATGAATATTGTAAAGATAACAATGAGTACAGTATAGTATAATTGATGTAAATTGAATGTTCATGTATAGTGAAGGCTGAAAAAGGAATCTTACAACCAGTCCTAAAATTTGCAACTGTCACAGCATCCTCATGGTTAATGTCATTGTGATTCTGGCACATATTTATGATGGTATCCCACAATCGCTTGACCACTATTTGTGCCCTTCACAACTGGCTTTTGACAGGCAAAAATCAATGTGGAAGCCAGCAGAAAGTCACAAGTCATGATCAGGTGACATCGCACTTAATGACCTACCGTGATTCACTTATGACTGTAACAAGAACTGACAAACTGACATAGGTCTGGCATAGTCACGTGATTTTACTTTACGACTGCATTGTTTAATGATGGAGTTGCCAATCCCAATTATGGCTGATAAGTGACTGCTATCTGCAGCCACTTTAGTTTTAAAGATAGTGGTCATGTGCATGTGTGAGTTTATCAGGATTGATACAGGGAACTAGACTGAAAGGGGAAAAGGCACAACGAATAAAGAGGATGACCTTGAAGGACTGAGGCAGCAGTCAATAAATGAAACTTGAGCCCAGGTCAAGGATGTAATTTGGAAAAATGCCTCTGGTAGCCCTCTTCCCCCCCCCCACCTTCTCCTGAAAATAAAAAAGGCAGAAAAGGTAGCATGAGCAAGATTCTGTTGTTATAACTGTTCTAATAAAAGTATTTTTAGATCTATGTCTTAGTCCTTATAGAGCTGATAAAATGTGATCTGGAGTACATATGGAGTGTGCATATTGTATCTGTTGGCACCACCTTAAATCATGAGTGTTTTCTTGGATCAGGTGCTAGCTATTGCTGAGCAAGCAAAGGAAAGGCTACAATTTCTTCAAGGGAATTGTCTTCCTTGCTCTGAATCACCTTTTTCCATGTGTATGAAATCAATAGCAGATTTATTCATTTATTTATTATACAGGCTGCCCATTTTACATATATGACTCTAAATTAATTGAACAGCTTTTATTGTAACAGTAGGATTTTTTTTAACTTTTAAAGGCTTCCTTCACTAAATAAAATGCATGGCAGTGCTTTAAAACTATCATCAGTGACATACAGGAAAAGACTTTATGAACTGCTTGCTTTGTTGCCTCCCAAGAGTTATGAAGGTATGTATACTTCTTCCCAAAATATTTCTAAAAACTTCCCTCAAGCTTGTCTTGCTGTAATAACGAAAGGACAAGTAAAGCATTGTAACACAGAATATAATTAATTTGTACGTAAGAGAAAGACTTAACAGAGGATAATATTTAAAAAACCTGTACCAAATGAATTCCATGCATAATACTAGTAAAAAAATAGAGACAGAGGAAGCATAATTTGAATAAATGTTAAGCTTTTAAAAAGCAATGTATTGTATTCAAGAAGGGATAAAAATGCTGGTAGCCTTTATAAATTCAGGCGTGACAACAGAGCATAAATGGTGCGCATTATAATTCAGAATCTAAGTGATCATGTGAACTTTTTGCTCTATGGTTCTTCCTCTGCTTTTTGTTTCCAGTATTTTTATTTGGCACATAGAGACTGTAGACGTATCCCTTTGTGCAGTGAAATTCAGAAATAAAGGTATTGAGTAACAGATACTAACACACAGCAGTTCCCTCAAAGGCTGTCCCTCAAAGTCAATTTAAACTGCAGGGTAAACAATTAAAAATATACTATTCTGTCTTACTGTAATCAAGAGTTTTCTGTTTTTCATAGCTAATTTGTAGTTTTCTCCTATGACATAATGTATTATAAGGCATTGTAATGGAAGTAGTGTATTACAGGCTAACATATTTCCTTTTTTGTTTCTATTATACTCCCTTCTCTATTAAATTCTACATAGTTAGAACCATGAACTATATTTTCCTATTTTAATTTCAGATAGACTACCCAGTCACTGAAAATGAAAAGAAATTCTAGCTGTAAAAAATACTTCTCTTGATATTCGTAATCTTGAATCTAGTGTTTCACCAGCCTATCAATCTTTCAATATCAAATTTATTTCAAAAGACGTAATGTAAAAAAACCCCACCCTCTTCATTAAGTTATATTTGTGTTCAAAAGAATTTTTGCTCTACTGCAATAATTTCTGGAAGAAATACCGTAAATTCTTCAGCTTTTCTTTCTAACAGTTGATTGTGATATGCTACATTCTTGTTTTAGAAAGCCTTTCATTTTTTGGCATAGAATATTTCATTTGAGGTTGTTAAACTCATTCAGGTTTATGACCCACCAATCCACACATTTATCAGAAATCACATGACCTATTTCTGGTCCTTAAAATACTGTTGCAGTGGTGTATTTGGGTACCAGCTATGCGTTAAAAAACATTTCATTTCTAAAATTACAGGAAGTTTCTCTGCTGTTCTTAAAGAACTAGTGCAAGACTTGACTCAATTTGATAACCAGGCAGCTGCCTCTGCTGCATATCTTCCGCCCTTTTCCCACCACTGCGAACTTGCCTTATTTGATCCGTTACTGCAGGAGACAGAACACAGATTTATTGAAGAGCAGGTACTATATTTTAGTGGTTATTTATGCACATAGAGGACAAAAACCATGTCCTGCAATGCCAACTGTATTTCTTCTGTCTTTGCAGTTATTCTTAGTTAACAATACAGCTGGAGGGAGCTTGGAGTTTGACCCATTTGCAATCTATGAGAAGGCTGGACATGGAGATTCAGTGCCTAAGCCTTTGTCTCCAACTTCATCCATTGTCAGTGCAGCAACCCGTCTCTTTGGAGTGATATTTTCACAAGTAACAGAGACACAAAGGTAAAGAGAGGATAGTTGAGAATTCAGTTTCAGATTACGGTAGTTACTCGTGGGAAATACATTATTTTTCAAAAGCATGCATTTTATCTAAATATTCCTTTTTGCCTTATGAACTAAACCATGATAGGAATTGTCTGTCTTAATTTATATACTATGTATGTATGTACATACATATTACGGGGCCAAGAGTTTCCCTCTGATCAGTATAGCAGTGTGCTTAGTGTTAGGTGAGAGTAATTATGCTACTAAGAAAGATGATTGGATTGTCAGTAGTGGAGTTGTATAAAATAATGTCATAGACCTGCACTTTTTACAAGAATTGGTTTTATTATATAATATTTGCAAAGACTGGAATATGAATCTGAAAAGTGCTGTATTGTGTCTATTGCGTAGATCTTCTTAACAACTCTGTATTCAGTTAGTAATCTTCTCATATGGTAGGTGAGAGATTGTTAGAAAAACTTCGTTTATATTCAACATAAATATGATTGGAAATAAATTGTAGATGCAACTTTATCAACATGTGTGTGTGTGTTTAATTAAAAAGCTCTGACATGTTTCCCAAGTTTTCTTAGTTTCCTCAAGCCACAAATCCCTGGATTATGGATATAAGAAATGCACTGAAATATACTGTATGTGTGCCACAGTAGCTGTTTGGATGCTTTTGAGAGGCAACTATAACCTTGCCAAAGAAATATAGAGAAATATTAAGAGAGAATTTAGAGATTAACACTAAGAAATAAACAGCTTCTTGCTGAGCCATATTATATAGACTTTACAATATATGAAACAGAGCCTGTACAGTATATGAAATGGGACAAAGGCTAATTATTCAATTTCCTCTTGACTTTGCATGTGTTTAAGGCTGCAAGTGCTGGAACAGTTATTGGCATCCATAAAACAAACCAAAGGATCACGGCAACAGATAATACAGCAAAATATTATGTCAGCAATTTGCAGTGTCCTAAAGGTAAGAGTCTCCCTTCAGTTTATTATGAAAGTCAGTGATATCCACCATAATCATTTAAGGGTAATCTGAAAACAAGTTTGCTGTCTTTTCCTTGAAATTACTACTGAATCATATTGTCTGTTTTATCTATTACTGAAAAAATATGATTTAAAAAACAAGTAGATGAATTGAGCTACTATTATATCTTTGTTGTGCTTCCAAAGTTGAATCTGTTGATCTATTACTATCAAGTAATAGAGAAAGTATTACTATGCGCAGAGTCAGATCGAATGACATATATTCTCAAAGGGAAAAGTGAATCACTTTTCAATAAGAGCCTTGGTGGAGCAGTGGGCTAATGCCTCCTTAAGTAACACCAGCTGCCTGCAATTAGTGCAGGTTCGCATCCCACCAGGCTCAAGGTTGACTCAGCCTTCCATCCTTCCGAGGTTGGTAAAATGAGGACCCAGATTGTTGGGGGCAATTAAGCTGACTTTGTAATAATGCCGCTTGGGGGGGTGTGTGAAAGCCCTAATAAGCAGGCATATACATAGAATGAAGGCTACTGCTAAGCTTGTAAGCCGCCCTGAGTCTTCGGAGAAGGGCGGGATATAAATGGAATTAAAATAAAATAAAATAAATAAAATTTGGGACTCCTGGTATTCATGGTTACAAAATAGAATATTTAATCTCAACGGGGGAAATACCAGATGATTGTGTATTATTATTTGAGGTATAGAATCTGGAGATATATACAATTATAGATTTCTAATTATTTGGTAATTAAAGGTTACTTAGCCTGGGATGCATGAGAAAAAGAAATTAAGGGTAGTATTACACTCCCCGGTCCTGTCTAATGTTGTTTTTGTGTTTTTTTTTTTGGTGTCTAGGATGTTTTGGTGTTTTTCTATTTGATGCACTTTTCAGTACTTTGTAATAATGTTCTTGTTTTTTTATTTAAAATTTGTTTAATAAAATTTATTAATAAAAAAAAGTTGAATCTGTTGAATGGCATCTATAGCTAGATGATATCTGTTTCATTTTCCAAGTTATTTACTTCCATACATAACACTAATGCTTGTTTGCTTGTCAGATAAAAGGTGAACCACCTTGTATGGTTTAACATTATAGATGAATGCAGGCTTGGTTTAATATAACATACATAAAATACATCATATCAAGAGTCAATGCATTTTCTGCTCCCCTAAAAACTTCATTATAATTTTAAGGTCAACTGAAAGAAGTTCTAAGTGTTATTTCAACAGACTATAAATAACTTGAACTTGCCTTGCTTTGATGTTAAACAAAGTCTTCACAATGTGTTGGTTTAGATGATGTAATAAAGTACTATTCCTTTTCATTAATGACAAACTTCTGAAAACCTTTTAACTACAAGAGTGAATGAGGGCAATATCCATGTTTGCAGATTCACTATGGCTTTTTCATGCTCAAGCATTTTATGCTAAACAAATAATTTAGTATAAATTTAGTGTAGCATTCAATCCATTTGCAGTATATTGCCTTTCTTTAATAATTCTTAGCTTCTGGTTCTATTCTCTGTTATTATATAATATACATTATTACTATATATTATATTATATTAGCTGAATTATGTGAGACTTGGATCCTGAGGATAAAAAGGAGACTGTACATTTCAATAAATACAGCGATACTGATGTAGAATAGCCATTTGTTGAATTGTAATGGAGGAATCTGAGATAATAGAAGATATCACTTTGTTCTTTGCTTTATAAAGCCTAAAGAAGGCAATGTTCATGTAGCTGTAGATATTTTAGATTGAGACTGTAATTTGGCATCTATAGCTGCCTATAATTTTATCTTCCCAGATATAACTGAAGAATTAATTTCCCTTTAGCCTTAAAGTATTTGTCCACATATTTTTAGTTATTGGGGAATCTCCTTTAGTAGAGAAGAACAGTAGAATAATAATAAATGTAGAGTTTATATAATCCCTCGTGAGTTCTGTAGGAAACAGTAGTAGTTTTCGAAGTTCTTTTAAAATCTTCCCAAGATAAGAGTTTACTTTGAATCTACTATGTAATTATACCGATTTCTTTAAAAGGCTATTATGGCTTTTTCTAATGCTTATGCTTTTATACTTTATGTTGCGAGCTGCTCTAAGAGCATTTGTTCTTGGGCAGAATACAAATAAAACAAAAAGTGTATTGATTTTCATTTCCTCTCCTATTTGCATGTCTGTTGAAAGAAGGAAAATATTTACTGTTCAGTAATGGTGCTATTTATAAACTCTTCTTTATTCTAGCACTTGGCTAGCCATAAGGGAAATTTAGGTTATGAAGAAATCCAAAGCTGCACCTTGAGCTTGATCCTAAGTGCCTTGGAAAGTAACAGTCCCCTTCTAAGATGCTCTGCTGCTGAAGCCCTAGCCAGACTCGCACAGGTGGTAGCTGATAATACCTTCACTGCTGGATTGGCACAAATTAGCTTTGACAAGTAAGCAGTTTCTCATAATATGGTTTTGTTGCATTGTATCAAAAATAGGCTCCCCTTTGGGCCTATGTAACCCGGCCATCAGGTTGACCAGATTTCAATTCTGAACAGATTTTTTTAAAAATTTATAAAAAGGGAAGTATTTAAGGAGCAGAGGTAGAAAAGCAAATACAGTGTGTCTCAACCTTTGGCAACCTTGAGATGTGTAGACTTCAGATCCCAGAATTCCCCAGCCAACACCATTCTTTCACACACCTTGTTCTATCCTGTTGCTTTCCTCTTCTGCCCCTCTACAGAATTTGCTTCTGCCAGAAATGTTCATTCCATATTTACATAAGGATTCTCTGTCAGCTGAGAATCGCTGCTTTTCTCCTTCACTAGCACTTACACCAAACATCTATAGATGTCAGTTTAGTAAATATAAAGTTCTTCAGAATTCATATGGGAAAACTACTCATCAATAATTTAGCAGTTGAATTGAAATTTGTTTGAAATTTTCTGAAATAAAAAATATATCACACAATAAAATCTACAAATTATAATTACAACTACTGTAGTCTATATTAGATATATATTAGTAAAGGTAAAGTTTCCCCCGCACATGCGTGCTAGTCGTTTCCAACTCTAGGGGCCGGTGCTCATCTCCGTTTCAAAGCCGAAGAGCCAGCGCTTGTCCGAGGACGTCTCCATGGTCATGTGGCCGGCATGACTAGACGCCAAAGGCGCACGGAACGCTGTTACCTTCCCACTGTAGTGGTCCCTATTTTTCTACTTGCATTTTTACGTGCTTTCGAACTGCTAGGTTGACAGAAGCTGGGATGAGTAACAGGCGCTCGCTCTGATACGCGGCACTCGGGATTCGACCCGCCAAACTGCCGACCATCTGATCGACAAGCTCAGCGTCCTAACCCACTGAGCCACTGCGTCCCTTTTAGATATATATTATTTGCATGTAATTCCTAAGAAATAAAACATTTCTTTTATATCTCTGAATAATATATTTATATACAGTATATAGTATATATAAAATAATATATACTTTGCTTTTCTGGCCAAAAATAATACATTGGGGAATTGTTCAAGCAGTCATTAAAATTGCATCAAAAAGAGTGGTTTGTTTTTCCTGGCAGCAAAATATTATGTCTACAATAATTCTGAACACGTTTATTGGGGATAACTTTGAAGATATTTATAATGAGATTTGAGTAAACACAAATAAGAGGTCAGTCTAATTTCAGTAATTGAAATTTAACTAATGGCATATTCATGATTGGAGGAAGGAATACATTTTTTTAAGTTGGTAATTTGTGTAGAAACTATACCAAAATATTGAAGTATTATGGAGTTCCATCCAGATAGACCAAATCAAGAAATTTACTCCACAAGATGACTAAAACTACTTTTATTGAGATTAACTATACTAACAAAACCTTGCAAATATTATTCTGTTGTGTTTCCTGCCCTTCTTATGCTTCAATAAATTAGGAAGTTTCTATTAGAGCTGCTTACAAATGCTGTTTGTTGTGGGCTTGAAATATTTTTTACTATTGACCTACTGATAGACCTTGCATATACATACTGTATCTCTGTCAGGTTTATCATCCTCACTCTACAGATATGCTGGCTGTATAAACCAAAGTAGTCGTAAGAACTCTAGCTGCCAAAATTCAATAGGCTATCCTCCTCTTGCGAACTTCAGAGTTATTACAATTGTGAGATTAATTGTTATTGATGATGGTGATGATGATATGAATATAGTCCATTGTTCTCCTGTTCTTCTCCCTTTCCTTCTTTAAGGCCTAAAAATTAAATAGTGATTCTGCAACATCTTTCTAAGTCTGCTGTCTTCAAGAATATGCTAGCACTACAATTCTTAGCATCCTGTTAAGCTTTATAATTCTAACACACTTAGAGGGCATTGGATGTGAGAAGAAGGCTGATTAGTAAGTTTTCTGTAGACTTTTGTAATGCTAGACTTCATAATTATAATTGTCATTTTATTTTAATCCAGTTGTTTTACAATTCTTAGGCTAAAATCTGCAAGAGATGTGATATCAAGAACAGGACATTCTTTGGCTCTGGGTTCTCTTTATAAGTATACGGGAGGAATCAGTTCCACTCATCATCTTACTGCATGTGTTGGAATACTTTCTACTTTATCTCAGGATAAGAGTTCACCTGAAGTACAGGTATGTATTGTAGGTGAAGATGATGATGATAAATGACTAAGCGAAAAGAAGCCCTACACACATACACAACACCCCCCCCACACACACACACACAAGTTCCAATGTTTTAAACATTGGAAAAACCAAAGAGCTCATTGACGATTTCAGAAAAGGCAGGCACAGCCACACTCCTCTGTGCATTAATGATTCACCTGTGGAGATGGTTACTAGCATCAAATTCCTGGGTGTGCAGTTCACAAGTAGGCTGGCTTGGTCACTCAACAGCAAGACAGTGGTAAAGCGGGCACAGCAGCGCCTGCATTTTCTGCGTCACATGAGAAAAGTATATCTTCTTTGCCCTGTCCTTACCACTTTCTACAGAGGGACGATTGAGAGCATCCTGTCATACAGCATCACAGTCTGGTTTGGAAGCATCCCTGCTTCAGACAGGAGGGCGGTGCAGAGAGTAGTGAGGATGACAAAAAAGATATTGGCAGTTCCCTTCCTTCCATCCAGGACATAGCACAGAAGTGTTGCTTGAACAGGGTCTGTAAAATTGTCTGGGACATTACACATCACGACCTGTTTTTCTTTGTTACCTTCTGGGAGGAGGCTTTGTGGTATCCGAAGCAGAACATCCAGATTCAGTCACAATTCTGTTCCATTCAGGATTAACCTTGTGAACTCTAAAGCTTTCTCCTTCCGTTATGTATTCAAGATGGACGGTGATTAATATTTACATGTTATTTATATGTAAGGGTGTAGATCTATACATACATTCTATAGTATGTTTAAATGTGTGTTATGTATGTGTACACTTGGAGAGCAAGCAACTAAATTTCATTTTTAATGTGTGCCATTGTGCTACAGTAAAAAATGACAATAAAGGTTATCTATCTATCTATACACACACAGACACACACACAATTCATTTCCTGTTTTATGGAATGAAAATTAACATTTATGTTGTTTTATTCAAAAAATACATTGCAAAATATTATTTGGACTTTTAACATATTTGTTGTTTTGGTACTTATGGGTGGCATAAAGCCTACTCATGAGTGATAGCAGAATTGATGACAGAAAGACTAATCATGAGTGATACTCAATCCTCTGGCAAAGTTTCTGGTGAACTATCCTTCCTTGTTTTTCCTTCTTTCTATCACCTCTTCCACAATATGGAGAGAGAGGAAAAACAACATGTGCTAGAAATTTGAATCTCAGATAATTGAGAGCAATATTTATTCCCTGAGTTGATAGTGATAAAATTGCTACTGTGACAGACACAGATGTCTCCCACATCTATACTGATGCCAACTTAGGCAGGTGTGAGTACACTGAAGGAAGATGATCTATGCAGAGTAGAGCCCCCAGATGGTTGGACAACCATGGCCTAGATTGTTTCATTCTGTATATGTATTTTACATGTTATACTGTACTGTGTTGTTGGCATAGTATTTCTCACCATTTCATTTAAATGCTCTTATTTTACACATAACTTTGGTTTTTATCATACTTAGCAAATTATTTCATATTTTTTTTCATACCCATTACACGTTTTGTGTCTGTGTCTGTGTGTGACAACACTACATTTTTGGTATTTTACAGACGTGGGCACTGCATTCTCTGTCACTGATCATTGATTCTGCTGGTCCTTTATATCATGTGCATGTGGAACCTACCCTCTCTCTTGTTCTTATGTTGTTGTTGACTGTGCCTCCTGCTTATACTGAAGTCCATCAAAGCCTTGGTCGCTGTTTAAATGCACTTATAGCCACTTTGGGTCCTGAGTTGCAAGGTATGCATACATTTGTAGCAAATAATAGTTAGGAGCCAAGATAATAATCATTGAATTAATTTGCTCCCAAAATATGTGTGGAAAACCATGACAAAAGCTTCAGAGTATTTGTATTTTTACAAAGTCGTGCACAATCTTATTTGTCTTTCACTTGAGTTGTGATTTATCTGAGATCTTGAAATAAAGATGTGTCCTTTTTTCCTCTTAATAGAGAAACTTCTAGTAGCCAACAGTTATTGACAAATTATTATAATTAGGAGAATGAAGAATAAAAATGATATTTCTCAAATCAGAAGGACTTGTTCTTGTGTTCAAGGCAAAGATGGAGTACTGTCTTCTGAGCATGCATGCATGCACACATATACATAAAGACTAGATTAGTAGATTATTTTGTGCAGTTATAACTGAGTTGTCTACAAGAAACACTAGCGTTCTCTCACTGCTCATAAAATATTATTCTACATGTGGAGTCCTTGCTGCTCTCTGAGCTTTGTTGTTTGCTTGCAGACATTCATTATCCATCTAAGTGACATCATCAGTTTTAGTCAACGTGGAGTTTACTCTTTGTTTAAATACAGTAGCTTTTGCCCAGCCATGTTGGTGAGGGTATGGGTTTTCTCCTTGGTAATTCCTTGATTAGGGTATTGTTTTCTGCTTGTTTGTTTCCTGGTAATCCCTGCTTATCTGGGTATTGAATGCTGGAGAACATGAGTTCTGGTCTTTTTGTTTCCTTCTTAGCTTTCTTATTGTCTCTCTTCAGTGCTATGTAAAAGTGGTTTGTCTATATATGCCTATTGACAGCTGATTTGTCTGAATGCCAAGCTTCCAGGAATTCCCTAACATTTTTGGACCTAGAATGCTCTCAGTTTCCCAACTGAAACTGTGATTGATTCTGCTAATGTGCTGTGAAATTAAGGAGTTGCCAGTTGGTATTCATGGATGTGCTCTGGTTTATTTAGGAGCTTTTCACTAGCGCTGATGATATTACCTAGTTGGGTAATGAAATGTCTGCAAGCAAACAACCAAGTTCAGGGAGCACCAAGGAGCCCACAGTTCAATCCTGAATTATATATATATATATATATGTATATATATATATATTTTAATTCCATTTATATCCCGCCCTTCTCTGAAGACTCAGGGCGGCTTACAAGCTTAGCAGTAGCCTTCATTCTATGTATAAGCCTGCTTATTAGGGCTTTCACACACACCCCAAGCGGCATTATTACAAAGTCAGCTTAATTGCCCCCAACAGTCTGGGTCCTCATTTTACCTACCTCGGAAGGATGGAAGGCTGAGTCAACCTGGAGCCTGGTGGGATGCGAACCTGCACTAATTGCAGGCAGCTGGTGTTACTTAAGGAGGCATTAGCCCACTGCTCCACCAAGGCTGTTATATTCCCTTCTTTTGATATCCTAGGGGTGCTGTGGAAATAAATGTCCATTTTTTTTAGCAAAGCGTGATCTAAGTAGATTTTAAAAACATATATTAATAATTTGAGGAGCTTGTTTATTGTAGTTTGGTTTTTATTGTTTTGAAATGTTATTTGACTAATGAACTTTTGCCTTATGTGTAGGCAGCAGTGCTGCAGTCTCAGCCTTAAGGGCATCCTGTCTCCTTGGCTGTGCAGTGATGCAAGATCATCCTGACTGCCTCGTCCAAGCTCAAGCTATATCTTGCCTTCAGCAGCTTCACATGTTTGCTCCTCATCATGTAAACCTGTCTAGTCTAGTAAAGTGCCTTTGTGTAAGTATATGATTACACAGCAATATGACTCTGTAGTTACATAGCCATGTTACCAATCTTTTTTCAATGTTCTTTGCAATTTTAGAATCAGAATGTTCAAATTAGGGTTTCCAAAGAAAAGCAGTTTGTGTACCTTGTTCAGCAGAATAACACAATCCATTGCTTTCAGAAATGTGAACATAAACTTTATATTAGTCAAGTCTCATGATTGATTTTACCACAGTATCACAAAATGACCCTCTACTTTACAGATGTGTATAGTGGTGTGTGTGTGTGTGTGTGTGTGTGCGCGCGCGCGTGCGCATACCAGTGTCCATGTAAAACATATATGATATGAGTGTAGTTTCCTAGTTGAATGAAGTAGATTAGTTCAGCGCATTGAGGAGGAAGGGAGGGAAGCGTGTAAAGTATTCTGAGAGAGAAGGAATATAATTCCTTATGGTATTCCATGACTCTTTCCTGTTTGCCTAAGGACAAGGATAGGCTTATAGCAGGTCAGCTGGTTTTGGTAGGAGTAGGATTATTATTCTCTGCTGGGTAAAAAGCGGGATGTTAGTTACTTGACTGATCTGCTAACTGACTAGGGAATTAGTTTCTACATTGTTTCTGTCTCCTATTCTCTCTTTCTCTCTCTCTTTTACATACACAAACAAACACACACACACACACACACACACTGTACACATACACAAACACAATCATACACCTATGCATAAGTGCAGTGGGAAGAAGAGAAAGCCACTTTTCAGTGCCGCATTATAAACTCTTTTAAACAGTTCCTCTCCACCAAGCAGTCTGTGAATTTTCACTTACCTCTTAAAGTTGGTGAAATCCTCTTTTTCAGTTCCACTTCTGGAATTAATTTACCAGTTGGTGAAGGACATTTTGTACCAGTCTCATGAGTAGAGAGAGAAATTTTTTTAAAAAAACAGAATCAAGAATTTTGCCAGATATTTCTAAGAAAATAAATTTTCTAAATATAAATCTCCAGACATGGAATATTTTTTTAATGTTTTAATTTATTATTTATTTATTTGTATCTTGCCTTCATTATTTTTACAAATAACTCCAGGTGGTAAATATATTTAACACATCTTCCTCCTTTTTCCCCCCATAAGAACAAACCTGTGATGTGGGTTGGGCTGAGAAAAAGTGACTTGCCCAAAGTCACCCAGCTGGCTTTTAAAGCTAAGGCAGGACTTGAATTCACTGCCTCATGCTTTCTAGGCTGATGCCTTAACCACTATACCAAACTGGCTTAATGCATGAGAAATTCAGTGTTTCTGATTATGACAAACATTAATTCCATGAAATTGAGTAATTACAATTCAGCAAATTCATACAACAGCCTTCCTGTGAAGTTTTTTGGGGAGGTGGCAGGGGTTAAGTATGGTGAAATGTAAATTATTAACAGATTTAAATATGGGAGACAAAACATTCACTCATTTCCTTAATATCTAGTGTACATTTGTTTTTTGTATAAAAAGCTGGCCCGTTGGGTAGCAGAAGGAAAATGTTATTAGGTGTTGATATATCTGTATAATCCTTTGGGGGAATATAAGGGAGTAGATGCTTCTCAAAGAGGTTTGGAAATAATACAGGTAGTCCTTGACATACAATTGAGCTCAAAATTTCTATTGTTAAGCAAGACAGTTGTTAAGTGAGCTTTGCCCCATTTTATGATCTTTCTTGCACTGTTGTTAAGTGAATCACTGCAGTTGGTAGCTGCCGTTAATAACAAAGTTGTTAAGTGAATCTGGTTTTCCCATTGACTTTGCTTGTCCGAAGGTTGCAAAAAGTGATCACATGACCAGGGACACTGCAACCGTCCTAAATTCAAGTCATTTGCCAAGTGTCTGAATTTTGATCATGTCACAGTCGGATGCTGCAACAGTCATTTGTGTGAAAAATGGTCATTAGTCACTTTTTCAGTACCGTTGTAGCTTGGAATCGTCACTAAACAAATGGTCTTAAGGCAAGGACTACCTGTATTGCCTACGCTAGCATGGGAACCAATAGTGAATACTTTTGCCATCATTGCCATTTAAAACATTGATATTCTGAGTATCAAACTGAAATTAGTGCTTCTTGAGCTATGGACTAATTCCGAAGTTAAATAATATTAAAGAGAAAAAAAATACACTAGTGATTTTAAAATAAGCCTTTGGAGAGGTGATCATCGTACTTTTCTACTAAACTTCACGATGATGAGGCTATTTGTTTAGCTCTGGTTTTGGAAAGGTATAACCGTCAATATTAAATACTTTTGAATGTATTATCCAACATTATAGATATAAATTACAGTATATTATTTCCACCTGACTAAATCTGCTACTGCTGATGTGAAATTGGCCCTTTTAGATCTGAGGCCAATGAATTTTCATCATAAGGTGATTTACGTTTTTAATATTAAACAAAAAGTATATAGTTTCCAGTATGGATTCAAATTAGTACTTAATATTTGGCTTTGAACAACTATTATAATAGCATTCTTAATTTTAAATAAAATATTAAGTAATAAAGCAATAATGAGCAAATAGTTTATTACTGCATTATTGCAATAAAATGTTGCAGTAAATTCATTTTGTATTGCTGAAGTCAGGATCACTGGATTCTAATATCTAGGTTTTATCATGACTGGATTATCATTTGTTTTTGTGCAGGAGATCTTGTTGGAAAATTCTGTGTTGGTAGGTCTTTGTGCATTGTTAACACTTCAGCAATGTTCAGTCTCTCTCTTTGTGTGTGCGTGTGTATTTTAATTTTTTCCTTTATTTCTATAGTTAACCATTAATGAAAAATAAAATATTTTTAGCATGTTGGGTGATGTGTTGTTTGAGCTGAACTAAATTCTCTCTTAACATCTTTTTACTGTAACTGGCATTCAAACTTTGTGTGTAATTTATTTTTGCATTATTTTAATATAGCATATTAAGTGCAAAAGGAGTGAGTTTCAATTGTCTATATGTGTGTATAATTTGTCTGTATTGCTTGCTTTTTCTGTGTTATTATTTGCTTTTTTTCCTTATCTTTTTAAAATATGAAGAATGAAATAAATTGGAAATGTGCATTTTGCATTGTCTTGCAGTTGAGCTTTATTTGTTCTGGCTTTTTCATGTAAAAGCAGAAGACTTTTTAAAAAGCATGCCTAAATCTCAACACAGTGAAACATCAGCTTAAATAAATGTATAAAATATTTATGTTTATTTAAATTGTTAATTTTCAGCTTATTGGTATATTTCAGTTTTTTAGAAATGTGGGGACATATTTTTGTACATATTAAGCAACTTCTTTACATTGGGGTGCACGTAACAGAATGTAGAAAATTAAATCACATTTCCTTTGATTATCAAATTGTGATTCTGTAGTACCTCCTCTTAGAGCCTGCTCTAACTCCTTTTGCCTCTCTTTCACACTAATGATGTCTCAGTAACCTGCACTGGTTATTGTTTATTGTCCAAGCAGATACTTTTGCATGAGACACTCACCTTAAAAGTTATTCATTTTTGACTCTTGCGTATCAAAAAGAAAACTAACAGTAATAGTTTTGAGGGGCTGGGAGTGGGAGGCACCGTTCTGCGTTGGTTCTCCTCCTACCTCTCGGACCGTTCGCAGACGGTGTTGGCAGGAGGGCAGAGGTCAAGCCCTAGGCCTCTTAATTGTGGAGTGCCTCAGGGTTCGGTGCTCTCGCCCCTCCTGTTCAACATCTATATGAAGCCGCTGGGAGAGATCATCCGTAGCTTCGGGGTGAAATATCATCAATATGCTGATGATACCCAGCTATTCATCTCCACCCCGAACCAACCCAGTGATGCCCTCGATGTGATGTCCCGTTGTCTGGAAGCGGTACAGATTTGGATGGGAGAAAACAGGCTTCGACTCAACCCGGCCAAGACTGAGTGGCTGTACATACCGTCATCTCGTTTAGTCCAAGAGGTTCCATCTCTGACTATAGGAGGAGAGATGTTACCTCCCATTGATAAAGCACGCAATCTGGGCGTCCTCCTAGATTCACGACTCAGTTTTGAAGATCACATTGGAACCGTGGCTAGGGGGGCATTTGCCCAGATTCGTCTTATATACCAATTACGCCCCTTTTTGGACCGAGATGCCCTACGTACAGTCACCCACGCACTCGTTACCTCCCGTATTGATTACTGTAATGCTCTCTACATGGGGCTGCCCTTAAAGACCACCCGGAGGCTTCAGCTGGTGCAGAATGCAGCTGCGCGGGTTGTGATGGGAGCTTCCCGATACTCCCATATTACACCCCTCCTGCGGGAGCTGCATTGGCTACCAGTTGCCCTCCGGGTGAGATTTAAGGTGCTGGTACTTACCTTTAAAGCCCTACATGGCTTAGGTCCGGGATACTTGCAGGACCATCTGCTGCCGGGAACAAATTCCCATCGTCCAGTACGCTCACACAGAGAAGGCCTCCTCAGGGTACCGTCAGCTAGGCAATGTCGGCTGGCGACCCCCAGGGGGAGGGCCTTCTCTGTGGGAGCACCAACCCTATGGAATCAGCTCCCCCCTGAGCTTCGGATAGCCCAAAACCTCCAATCCTTTCGCCGCGGCCTCAAAACACACCTGTTCCACCAAGCTGACCTAGACTGACAGGCATCTTAATTAATTTATATTTAGTATTTTTAATTCATTTTTAAATTCTCTAATTTTTTATTGCACTGATGTTCTCAATTTCATTTATCTTGATTTATGCACTTATTATATGTTTTATTGTGAGCCGCCCTGAGTCCTTCAGGAGATAGGGCGGGATATAAATCCCATCAATAAATAAATAAATAAATAAATAGTTTCCTATTCACTAGTTGTTTCCTCCATTCTCATTTTCAGCACATAGATTCAGTCCCGAAGAGTGGTAATTTTAATGTTGTTTAGATATTCAGAAAATGGAGTTACTGTTACTCAAGAGTATTCCTGAGGATTTATTACATAATTGTCATAAGGTGCCACCCAGGCAGGGCAGACAAGGAGGCAATTCCCAGTAGTGGTCCTTGTTAGAGGATACACTACCTTGCCCCCCCCCAAAGGTACACCTGGGCCCTTCTTTTCTGGATTTTATGCTATTGAGAAAATAAAATAAGAATAGCATTAGTGCATTTAAGGTAAATAAAATAATTCATTTCAATAAATTTTTTGGTAAATTAATAAAAGTTAAAAATAATGTTAACACAGCAAGATCAGGCAGCCTATTCTAAAAGGAGTGTTTATGTTGTCCTGTATTTTGATACATACTGTATCTTTTGTTAGGTTTTTTTTTCTTTTTGACACAAATTAAAAATGTAGTAATTTGCATGAACTTTGTATTAAAGTGAAACTTGTTTAACAGTTAAGGGGGGTGTCTATTAAATTAGAACATTCATTAGCTCAAAAGCTTAGCATATGAAGGAAAACACACACACTCGTACATGAAAAAAAGCCAACTTCAATTAATGTTACTTATTCATGCACTTAGCAGTACATGAGAAAACTAACTACACCGTGCTTAACTTTGTTTTCAGCACATGAGAAATGTAATAACATATTTATTGGAAGAAAGGAACCTTTCAATTCTAATTTATTCTTGGAGGCATGTTGCCTCTCTGTGATTATCTCCTAACGAGTTGTAAATTGGGGTAATGAGATGGAACTTCCAAGTTCAGAGGAGGAATCAGTGAAAGATATCATCAAAACCAGCCCTAAAAACCAATACAGTAACCTGATTTTACGGGTTGATGGTTCTGTCTCCCCAGCTACATCACTCTTCCTTTTTGCCAGCCTTTCTGCAGCTCTTTATCATCATCTAGAATAGATTCTTCAGTCACTCCTGACCTCTGCAAGACATCATTCTTTGCTGCTTGCTTTTCATTAGCTTTCTGTATTTGGCAATCACTAATTTCAGATCCAGAGTCTTCGGGTCTGCATCCATATAGTAAAGCAGGGCTTTTCCCCAACTGTTTGCAAATGTAATGTTGATGTTTTTCTAAGCTGTAGTTGAAGATTGATGACTTTAAATATTAGTTTTTAAGATTTGGGCTGGGTATGTGTCTTTATTACTTTCATACTCTAATATCACATTTTTCAAATATCTCTTCCTATTCATTAGTCTCTGGGATGATTAATGTATTTTGGAGAAAAAATATGCAATTTTATTTTTTCAACCATTGTGCATATTTTTAATGCATAAGTAGGAACATTGTTAAGAGTGAGGAGAATCTCAATGCTTTCAGTGATGTTTTCAGTATCTCATTTTGATATCTTCTGACGCATAATGACTGAAGAACCAGTGTTGGAAAATGGTGACATAATTATGACTTTTAAAATTTATGTTAAATGACTGTTGATGCCCAACGTCTTACAACAGTCTTGGACAACACAGCTGTTCATCTATGATGGTAGTTGTAAATTCACCCCACCTTTCATTCATATACATGTAGTCGTCAATTACAACCATTTATTTGGTTTCAACAGCACTGGAAAAAAGATTTATGACCATTTTTCACACTTGACCATTGCAGCATTAGTCATGTGATCAAAATTTGAACGCTTGGCAACTGGTTCATATTTATGACAGCTGCAGTGTCCCGGTGCCATGTGATCCCCTTTTGCAACCTTCTGACAAGCAAAGTCCCATGGGAAAGCCAATTTCACTTAACGACCATGTTATCCATTTAATATCTGTGGCAAGAAAAGTCATAAAATGGGGCAAAACTCTTAAAAACTGTCTTTCTTAACAAAAAGAAATTTTGGGCTCAATTGTGGTCATAAGTCAAGGACTAGCAGTATAAGTAGATACCCCAAGCAGACAGCATCTAAAAGAAGTGCAAAAGAGAGAATCAGAAGAGTTCTAGAACTGGAAACCAGTTTGTCATTGTTGTAATGATATTGCCAAACCCAGGTTGTTCCTTAAATACCAGCAGCCTCTGGTCCAGGGGTAGGCAACCTTGGCTCTTTTATGACTCATGGACTTCAACTCCCAGAATTCCTGAGTCAGCTATGCTGGGAGTTGAAGTCCATGAGTCATAAAAGAGCCGAGGTTGCCTACCCCTGCTCTGGTCTTTCCAGAGTATTGCTGGCTGTTAATAGGTCTGGCTTCCTCCAGCCCTTCCTTTTCCAAGATAACATGACAAACTTTCCAGAACAGTGGTTTGTTCAATCAACTCTTTTCTGCCAGAAGCCCACAATTTACAGCAAGTTTTTGGAAAGGACTAATCTAGTACAGTTTTAGATGTAAAATCCCACTTCTGCCTATCGTCCACAGCTGGATGGAGGGGGGAAAAAAGGACAAAATCCACTTCACATTAATACTATTGTTGTTATCTAAACCACCAGCAGGTAAATTGCCTGATCTTTTTTACTGGCTGAGTTTACTTAGAGTAATTCAGTTCAGACTTTGAATCAGATGCTGCCATTTCACGCTATTTATAGATATTTGTACCTACTAAAAAATACTTCTCAGCGCAGGGCTTTTTTGCTTGCATGTTCTCAATAAGCTTTAAGCTGCTCAAGCAACTCTGTAAGGACCAACTACATTATGCTAACACCTCTTACAAATGTCTGTGTTCTGTCTTCTGCTGAAACTCACATCTGGCTTTTATTCAGTTTTCTTCTTGGTACATAATGATCTAAGACCGGCTGCCGTGGCTTCTTCTCAGTCAGTTCGGGGGACTTTCTTCCATAGCTTCTAGGCACAATTAAACAGTTTTCCAAAATCCCCTAATAGTCTTGGAATGTCTTCCCCCCTTCTCCCCCCCTCATCTCCTATCTTTGGTGCTTTTGCCCTGCACGCCTCTCTCTGGGAGGAAGGTAGAATGTATTTTGGACTCTCAGCATAAGAGGGACAGCCTGAAATCTTTTACTTCATTAGAAGATCCATCCAAACATTTCACACTCTTTGGAGGCAGAAAATAATATCCATGTGGCGAATATCTGTAGCTCGGGTGTAAGATGATGGTGAAGTTCTCCGAACTTGTGGGTTGGTTTCCGAAGGTTTCGTTACCAGCACCAGAAGCCTCTCTCTGATGACTCATCACAAGACCCTCACTTGACACATCCACACCTGAAGCCTTATAAACAGAAGAACACTGACACAGATGTTATATAGCCTGATAACGAAATGTTCGGAAACCAACCCGCAAGCTTTGAGAACAAACCTTCACCCTCATAATATCCATGTGTTATATCTCTTCCAACTGTCCCATTTGTAACGTCTTCACAAATCCAAGTTGCCACCTTTCCAGCAGTTGTCAGGAGGAAAGAGACTTTTTTTTAGGAGAGAGCAGGAAACAATTATGTCATTTCTAAGAGAAACAAGGATTCCTGAGGATGAGAAAAAAGTGTTCTGGAATGGAGAAGTTCCTGATTAAAAAAAAAACATGGAAATGCCCCTACTTTCTGTTCTTCTTTGTCAAAAGGAGGTTGGTGAGTGGAAGAGGTGCTTGAAAACAAAATTCCTTGTCAGCTCCAGCTAATAAAGAAATGGGGGATGAAAGGAAGGGCAGAATAATTTATTGTTTTCTATGACAAGAGATTCGGAGAGGGAGGATAATAAAATAGAGGTGTTGTAAGGTGTGATACAGGTGAGGCAGGAACAAGTGGATCTCAGGGTAGAAAGGCCTCTCAGGTAAACTTTACATCACCTGCCTCCCACTGTGTAAGGGCTAAAAAGAATAAGGTAGAGCCAATGATGCTAAGTCCATTCAGCCCAATGCGTGGAGTTTGAAATCTGGAATATAGATCTAGAAATGCTTCTGAGTTACTTGTTTAAGACATTATACTTCTCTGCATTGAAGTTTGTACGATACAGGTAGTCCTCAACTTACAACCACAATTGAGCCTCAAATTTTCATTGCTAAGCAAGGCAGTTGTTAAATGAGTTCTGCCCCATTTTACAACCTTTGTCACAATTGTTAAACAAATCACTGCAGTTGTTAAGGGAATCATGTAGCTGCTAAACAAATCTGGCTTTTCCCATTGATTTTGGCTGTTCTGTCCAGGAAAACGTAACTGTCATAAATACATGCCAGTTGCCAAGTGCCTGAATTTTGATCACATGACCATGGGGATGCTGTAACAGTCATAAGCGGTCATACATTTTTTTCTAATGCCATTGTAACAGTAGTGCAAACTGTCACTAAATGAATGGTTGTAAGTTGAGAACTACCTATAGCTGAATTATGCCTGGGAATCTTCTGACAAATCTAACCAAGAGCTAATTAAGAGTTCGAAATCTGAAGAGTTACTGTTGAGTGTGCCTATGAGTGCCAATAATAAGGATGCCATCTGGTTTATTAAATTTGTTTCTTGTGTATACTTTTCAGGTGAATCTCTCTAGTTCATATCTATTATTGAGACGCGCAGTTCTAGCTTGTTTGCATCAGCTTGTGCAGAGAGAGGCGGTTGAAGTATCTGAACATGCAGTGGCCCTCGCTAAAGACAGCAGAGAAGAATTTACTCCAGGTAATATTGAGCTCTTGAGGTTACTTTTTTTTCCCCAGATAGACCATTGCAGTATTTGTATTTTTCACTGTATACTGAAGAACACTTCAGACCTGCTCTAAGCAAACAGCCTATAGTAGTGTTTCTTAATCTCAGCAACTTTAGATTATATATGCTGGCTGGGCAATTTTGGGAGTTTAAGTCCACATATTTTAAAGTTGCTGAAGTTGAAAAACACTGACATATAGGATCCAATCCATTTGTCACATGAGCTGAAATCCTCTTGGTAACAGTCTTTCTTATTTTCCTTCTCATTTCCACTTTTCACTTTTTAAACAGGTTTTCCTTGGAGAATCACTCAACCCCAAGAACAGAAAAATGAAAAAAAAGAGAGAGAATTGCCTGTTCCATTGATAGAAAATGTTTTACCAATAGAGAAGACTATTGGGTTTTACCCATCATATAAGAAACCTTTAGCACAGCAGAAATGGGCGATATGATTTCTGCCCGACATCAGAAACCCACTGTTTATATAAAACAATTATATTTCAAGAAGAAATATGTGAATTGCTCATTTTGTCTATAACTAATTCCATCATAGATACTATTCTGGGGCATTCTTCTTATTTACTAGTTTGAAATATATGGGCTATGATATATATAAGGAAGTCAAACCTTTAATTTTTATCTATATTCCCCCCCCCAAAAAAAATCAGAAACAAGATATTACCAATTTTTAAATTTTGCCAGTTTAAATTACAGTGTAACAGATGCATAATTTGTGTTTGGCTGGAATCTTTCAGTCTGCATGTTTTCCTGCAAAGTATTGACTGATTATTTGATATCATCAATGTCAACTTTTAACAACCATATAGATCAGACACGTCAAACACAAGGCCCGGGGGCCAGATCAGGCCCGCAAAGTGGTTTCATGTGGCCCGCGAAGCCATCCTGGAAACAGTGAGGGAACGGCCCCCGCTGCCTTGGCCCTGGCCCAGAGACCCTCCTTCTGCCAGAGACCCTCAGATCTGTCCCACTCCTGCCCAGGCCCCCATAGGCACCCTTGATGCGAATGATGTAGAGCTGGCCATGCCCACCCAGTAGGCCATACACACTCTAGCCACACCCACCCAGTAGGCCACGCCCACCCTGGCCCTACCCACCTGCCCCCCTGAGGGCAACTGCAGTGCTGATGCGGCCCTCAATGAAATTGAGTTTGACACCCCTGATATAGATAGTCCTTCTCCCTGATGATCTCTTGCCAGTCTGGCCCTTAAGATTTTCTAACCATGCACCCATCAGCGCTGTAATCAAGCCCATCACCCTTCCTGTTGGTCATCCTTTTCTCCTTCAGCTCAGTATTATGAACTTCTCAAGGGAGCTGTGTCTTCACGTTATATCTTCAAAACATGATAATTTGAGTTTGGTTATCTGCAAAATGTACTTGTATGAGTTTGTGAGAGATACATGTGTGAGAGAATGAATTGAGTATTTACTGTAAAAGAATGTAAGAGTAATCCCCATATTATATTTTCAAACGAAGGAATTTTTTTATTTTTATTTTAATTCCATTTATATCCCGCCCTTCTCCGAAGACTCAGGGCGGCTTACAAGTTTAGCAGTAGCCTTCATTCTATGTATATGCCTGCTTATTAGGGCTTTCACACACACCCCAGCGGCATTATTACAAAGTCAGCTTAATTGCCTCCAACAATCTGGGTCCTCATTTTACCTACCTCGGAAGGATGGAAGGCTGAGTCAACCTTGAGCCTGGTGGGATGCGAACCTGCACTAATTGCAGGCAGCTGGTGTTACTTAAGGAGGCATTAGCCCACTGCTCCACCAAGGCTCAATGATTTGCAGGAATGCATTTCTCACTTCAAGTTGCAGCCTGGGCTGAAATTTGCATGATTTGTTGAAACAGCAACTTTACCCATGACTTAATTTCTGCTAGAAAATAAATAAAAATAGTGGAGTAACTACAGGAGTGGGGAGTTACTGGAAATAAACCACAGTAGCAATAACAAGGATTTATGCAACAATGCTTCATTTGGAATATGTCAGCAGTATTAGTGCTGATTTGTGGCCTGATGTTTAGATAAACAGATCAGCATAATCCTATTATTATTATTTTTCTGAAATATGTGCTTTATGTCTGTTGTCATTATCTCATCTAGATACTAAAAGAAAGTTAATGTATGGAGCTGGCATTAATCAAAAAAACACAACCAAACAGACTCATAAAAATTTTAAATATGTCAATTTAAGATATTGTAGTATTTCTAAACAAAGCTGAGCTTTTTTGATGGTACAGAGCCACATTTTAAAGGGTTTTTTAAAACAATACTAGGAAATACTGAAGTAATACGTTAGTCAAGTAACTAGCTAAGGTTCTGCAATTCTTGTTTAATTTTGGGATTATGGATACTAGAAATATTAAATCAGCAATGTCCCAAAAGTGCCATTTCCAACTGGAATTTCTTGTGTTTTTTTCCTTTGAAAAGACTTTTGCTTCTCATCCAAGAGGTTTCTTCAATTTAGAAGCTTCTTGGATGAGAAGCAAAACGTTTCAAAGGAAAAAAACAAACAAGAAAGTCCAGTTGCCTTTTGGAAAAAGCACCTTTGGGATAACCCTGACCTACAGTATCTAGATTGAGAATCTCCATAGACATTAAATCAGCAGCTATCTTCTAAAACAGTATCAAAATTATTTTATTACAGTATGTAATTTTCAAAGCTTTCAACTGCAATGATTCATTATTTGATTTGAACTGAAATGTGCTGATCATATTCATTTTTTTTATTTAAAAACATAGTTGTTAATATAGGTGAAATAGGCCTTGAAGGAGCCTTACTGAGCTTGTTGGACAAAGAATTGGACCCCAAACTGTGCCAAGATATCAGAGAAACTCTGACTCATATGCTTATGTCAATGGCTGTTGGAAAACTCTCCTTTTGGCTGAAACTCTGCAAAGATGTTCTGGCTGCTTCTGCTGGTATGCTAATACCTTCCGCCTAGAATGGCATCACACTATTTTCATCAGGGAAGAGAATAATCCAGTCATAGAAACAGAGTTAGAAGAGATCTCAGGAGACATCTATTCCAATATCCAATATTTCAGTGGTCTCACAACTAATTTTGGATATAATAAAGTGATTTTGGATATAATAAGGTGATTGATAAAGTCACCTAATTTGGAGGCTTATAGAAAGGAAGAAAGAACCCCTAATTTTTTGGCCACTAGGCACTTGAAATAAGTGGGTTAGGATGCTGAGCTTGTCGATCAGATGGTCGGCAGTTTGGCGGGTCGAATCCCGAGTGCTGCGTAACAGAGTGAGCACCTGTTACTCGTCCCAGCTTCTGCCAACCTAGCAGTTCGAAAGCACGTAAAAATGCAAGTAGAAAAATAGGGACCACTACGGTGGGAAGGTAACAGCGTTCCGTGCGCCTTTGGTGTCTAGTCATGCCGGCCACATGACCATGGAGACGTCCTCGGACAAGCGCTGGCTTTTCGGCTTTGAAACGGAGATGAGCACCGGCCCCTAGAGTCACAAACGACTAGCACGCATGTGCGGGGGAACCTTTACCTTTACCTTTATGGATGCCAACATCGTTATCAGGGCCCCGCTTTCACATGATCCTGGTCTTATCACGAAGACAATGGAATGGTTCTTTTTGGTATGCTATTTAAATGGTGCTAATTTTTTATCGTAAGGCTTCCTAGTACTTTTTATCATCAGAAGAAACAGTTACATTGTAGGGGAGCATAGCAACTTAAATATCTTTTCCTTTCCCATTCACTTGCCTCTCCGTTTCCTGCTTCCATGCACATGTGGTTGGTTATTCACCCTGACCTTTTCACGGTTATGACTTCATCTTGTTCTTTTAACCGTGTTACTGAGCTCAGTAAACAGTTTGCTTTCCACTTTGTGTCTTAATGCAGATTTTACAATTGTAGCTTCAGTGGATACAAGCCAAGAAGAAGAGGGTACTCAAGTAGATGATGAATTGGCATTAACTTTGGCAAAGAAGGATAAATTGCACCCATTTCCACATCCCCGATGGTCTACTAGAGTTTTTGCTGCAGAATGTGTTTGTAAAATTATCACCCAGTGTGAGAATGCGGACAGTGCTCATTTTGACATAGCTTTAGCACAGGAAATGAAACAAAGGGACTCAAGAGGTATGTGATGATGTTGACTTAAATATCAACTGGAAAATATCATGGAATTCCAAGCACAGATAAATTTAATTTTGATAAATAATCATTTTCATTATCATGTTTATCACAATTGACAAGACATCTGCAAGCTTTTAGATATAAATTACTACTACTTTGGCTCAATGAAACAATTCTGTTAAGTACTAACTGTTGAAGCACTTCTAAAGACAAAGGATTGACTGCCCACCTACTTTGTTACAGGTTATAATGTTTACATTGCGTGATGCATTGTTTATTATTTGTATGTGTCGCTGTCTTTGGACCTACATGACAGCTCTGTATTATATGTGGACTATATTATATGTGAACTATATTACTACACTGAATGTAATCTTAACATACAAATTGCAGATGTATAGACCCTACACAGAAGTTTTGACAATTTACAGTTGTAATTTTTGATTTAGTGGCACAGCCAATTCTAACTTTCAATATAGATGGGTAAGAAAATACCTTACACTGCTGGTAAGCTTTTGTATCAGTGTACAACTAGATACTTTCAGAAAACACAAACATCGAGTATCATCCATTGGTGATGCTTTGTAACTGTTGCTATTCAAAACATACTATTCTTAGGATGGCTAGCCCCTGATCTTCCCACTTAAATATTATCAATTCCCTTTTAGTTTTTAAATACGATTCTATATATTTTTATCATGTCTCCCTTTTCCCCTCTTTGCTTTGAGCTTAAAAATCCTAGACTTTCCTTCTAGGGAATCTGATCAAAACTGTTTTTGCAATTTTTTTCCAGCTCCATACTAGCTCTTCATGATTATCAGAACAATGTGCAATATGCCAAGGATAGGAGGAGAACTGCATTATAAATTTTTTGTTGGAGTGCTAGTGTACTATCAGTTGTGTTTTGAGTTCCTTTGAAAATGATTCTAAGCATATCTCTTCTAGCCTGAACCAACACTGCCTTTTCCTGCATTGACCATTGAGTCATGTCTTCAAAATCCCTTTTATGATCAATCCCTTTTTAGCTCAGGGCCCATTAATATGTAAAGTTTGAATTTTTATGTCAATGTACATTGCCATGCCTATATTTATGGAGGGGGGGGCAGTTAAGCAAATTCACCCAGTTATAAAGTATACTTTGTAACACTTTGGAATCCCATTTTCATTGCATTATATGACCCTGAACACATTGGTATGATCAATAGACTTCACTATTATCCATAACTCCAGTTTATCAATTAAAAATATTGTTTCTACTCCAATCTCTAAAAAACATCACCTTGAATATCTCTTTAGTTTCAAAATTCTCCATTTAGTCCTCTTTTTTTTCTTATTATAGGAAAGGAATAGGTAATGGGCATAAATAATTTAAACTACCAGAATTTAATAACATTAATTTCATATTATCAAAACAGCATTTCCTTTTTATCACATACAGATGATTTCTTGGTATTATATTTAGCTGACTTAATTCGTATGGCTTTTATGGCTGCCACTGATCACAGCAACCAACTTCGTCTTTCCGGACTACAGATGTTGTTAATTCTTATTCGAAAATTTGCTGCTGTAGTAGAGCCAGAATTCCCAGGTCATGTAATACTGGAGCAATACCAAGCCAATGTAAGTAAATCTTGAGGAGTTAGCCAAAAAAGAAATACCATATTACATATTATCGCTTTTTAGTATTTAAGACAACAGAAAATAAGATTTCTAATGTTTTTAAATTGGCTGTTTGATTATATGTCACAAAATTCATGAGTTTGATAAATCTAAATGGGTTTTCTTTGGAAATGTGCTGGTAATACTATAGCCTACCTAAAAAATGGATGGATATTTAATCACTGTTATTATTCCACATTTTCTTATAACTATTTTAAGGAAATAAATTAGTTTCCTTAAAGAACAGTTATTCAGATGTTAGATTGTGTATCATTTTATCAAATCATTTTTTTAGGTTGGTGCTGCTCTTAGACCAGCCTTTACACCAGAAGCACCACCGGATGTAACAGCAAAAGCATGTCAGGCAAGTTAATTTGTTTCTCCCCACTGCATCTACTGACTCCTCCTCCTCCTGTTTTTAAAATATAAGTGTCAAAGTCTTGGCCAATCACAGATAAAACATGATAATGGCAATGATGAAATATTTGTCTCATAAGAACTAGGATCACCAGGTCAGAGAGAGGATTTTTAGGCCACATATTCATATACTTTTCATTGTCTTTATTGCTATTCGTTTTTAGAATTATTTCTAATAACTAACTCCTTTGTTCAGTTCATTTGTAGATGTTATTAGTTTAATCTGCTTAAAGAAATTATAATTATGATTTTATTTTTGCATTACTTATTTATCACATTTAAGAACTACCCATCTCCTCAGGGAAGGATTATATATTGGAAAACTTTATAATAAATAAATCAAAATGTCTGAACATAAGATAATTTACATGCATGCTCTGTAGCATTGCATTAGAAACAAGCAATACAGATCACACCAAATAACTCATCTAATCCAGTGTTTTATAGGCATGGTAACCAACTAGAACCCTAGAAATAGGACATTAGACAAGACGATAGCCCCACCCATATTTCAGTAACTAATATAAAAGAGTTTATTGCACTAGAGAAAAAGTAACCACATCATTTGGTATTGTAGGTTTGCAGCGCTTGGATAGCAAGTGGTGTAGTAAATGATCTTAATGACCTTCAAAGAGTTCATCATTTGCTTGTGACATCCTTGACAAAAGTACAGGCTGGAAAAGCACAAAATCAACTATACAATGAAGGGACGTCTACTATGGAAATACTCGCTGTACTAAAAGCTTGGGCAGAGGTATTTTTTAACAAAGATGGTTTCATCAGTGCTTTGGAATTAATAGTTATGGAAAAGAACTGTGAATTTAAAAACTGGAATTACAGGTTGATTTCTTTTCAAACTAGGCATTTTATAGTAACTTTCTTAGCTAGAAATTAATGTTAACATAATAACTTTATGAATTGAAGAACTTTTTTGAGTGAAATACGTTATCTACTATCTGTTTTCAAGTTGGGATAATAAATGTGTACTATTTTTAATAGGTTTAAATTTATATAAATTATCTATTATACATAGTAAAATGTTGTTTTGACATTAAATGTATGCAGAATAAATTAAAGCCTTTTATTGGAAACACAATTCTCTTGCCCTTTGTCCAATAGTGTACAACAAAAGAATAAGCATTTTTATTGTTTTCAGTTTGTTACAGAAGTCCTATTCCTGCTAACAGAGAAAACAATATCCTGGATCTTTTCCAATTTGTTTATTCCAGCATTATTTATATCAGTGTTCATTCTTCTAGGGACAGGCATATTCAACCTGTCTCAGAAAAAATAAGAGAAATAGTTGGATTTGTTATATTTTGCTTTGTATGTGTGCCTCCAAGTCAGTGTTAATTCCTGATGACTGCCTGGACAAATCCCTGCAGTTTTCTTGGCAAGTTTTCAGAAATGGTTTGCCATTGCCTGCTTCCTAGAGCTTAGAGAGAGTGAATGGCCCAAAGTCATTCAGCTGGCTCTGTGCCCAAATCAGGACTAGAACTCAGAGTCTCTCTATTTCTAGCTGACTGCCTTAACCATTACACCAATCCAGCTTCTTGCTTTGTCTAGCAAGATAGAAACAATTCAGCTCCCTTGAGCATGAATTAATTCTTTTATTGTTATTAATATTGGAAAGTTTTGATACTAGTTTTGGTAGCTGGGTGTACTACCAGAATAACGCAAACAAATCATAACTTCAGGAAAATCAATAAACAGTTTGAAAACAATAACTTTTCTCTGCTGTTGCTTTACCAGCAGCTAGCAATCTTAACTGGTGTTAGTTTTTTCTATCCAAATTTTTATTTGGTAACAACTTTAAAGTTCCATTTGCTCTTCTTATTTCAAACAGGTTTATATAGTTGCCTTACAAAGACAAAAGAAACAAAATTACCTCAATAGTCCACCTTTGGTTAAAAACATTTCAGAGGAAAGTTTCCGGGATCCATCCTCTTCAGTGGATGAACTTCTGGATTTAGTCCAAGTGGATCTAGGGAATCTGAGCAAACTCTGGCTTGCTGCACTTCAGGATTTTGCTCTCTTAACTTTGCCTTCAGAATTTGCTTCTCAACTTCCCTCTGAAGGTAAGAAGTCAAATAAAGCAAATATTTCTATTGAATCCATTTGGCAGGTAGAGATTCTGCAGAATTTGAGCTTCATTTCCTAACATGAAGTATTGTTGCTACTAAACAGAGAACAAAAATAAAATATAAACTTTTAGAGTAATAAAAGATATATCAACAGACGTTTCCAGGAAGCTTGCAGAGTGAAAGCAAGGATGCTTACTGAAAGGCTATTTAAGTTTTGTTTGTTTTTCGAATCTTCTTATCACTTTGTTATAAACAATAAAAATATTTGGAGCGATTTGAAGCAAGCTGAATATGTATTTTCTTTCTTTATAGGTGGTGCTTTCTATGCTGCAGAAACAATTGAAAATGCAAGACCACATTATCAAAATGCCTGGGCTCAGATTCTTCATGCTACTTCATTATGGCTTGCTAGCACCGGTTTTCTAGTTGGTGATTCAGATGAAGGTCTAACTAATCTTTCACGACCTGTTACTCCAACTAGCATGTGTCAAGATTCAAGGGCCGCAGTAAAATCACCTGAAGATGTGAATACTGATAGATTTCATCTTGTTCTGGGTTAGTAAGTATGTAAACGTGTCTTTACCATATTTTTGGCAGACTGTTTTTGCCAGGTTCACTGAAAATTGCTGCATTGAAATCAAGAATGACTACACGGCACAATAAAACTGCCTTTCTGCATGGAATTAGTTCAGAAGATCCATTCTGCTGAATCAGACAAATGACTTATGAGCGCATACAACACGTGCTTGTTAATTGAATTTTTGCTATTGTGTCTTATTTTTGTTTATGAAAATTTGTATACATTGTTAAACATTATTATTTTGACTGAATGAGGTGCAGTAGAATGAGGCTAAATCCTGTCAAGATAGAGAGGCTGAATTAGTAATTCTCTGATTTGTGAATTAGGAGCATTAATGTTTCTGAGTTGGGCAGCTTTTAAATGTAAATAATAAATAACCTGCTTCTTGCAAATGTGTGTTTCCTGTGAAAAATCAGGTGCATAATCTGGGAACTTTTACAACAGTTAATGTAAATAAATTATAGTTCTATTTATAATGACTGTAAATAGAGTTTTCTGGCTATATCAAAAGTCTTACCATGTTTAAAACCTGGATATCTTACAAAGTATCATTTTTTTCTTTTCTATCCTCTAAAACAGGGGTGTCAAACTGGCAGCCCGCAAGCCGGGGCCGTCACACGCAGGCCACACCCACCCCGGCTCTGCAAAAGCAAAAAAAGTCACATGACGCGATCGGGTTTGACGCCCATGCTCTAAATTGTTAAGATAAACATATTGGCTAAGCGTTTACAGTGGGCCACACAAGAAAGGCCAATTTAGATACAAAATCTGGAATTTTGTGCCAACTAATGTGCCATTAGTTCATTCAAGCCATTAGTTCAACTTCATGTTACACGTTAAGTTTTCTATTCATTATTCCGATGATTCTGACTGCACTGTGGGCATTTTTAGAGAATGCCATTGACAGTAACTTTATTGTACATTGTTTTAATTAGTGGTATCTCCATTTGCTTTCTCAGTTAAAAGTTAAATATAAATTTTATACTTTTAAATATTATATTTAATTTATCTAATATTCTCTGACTCCATTTTCTTTAGGAATTAGTGTGGAATTTCTCTGTTCTCCCCGGTCAGATGAAACAATGGAGAACATTACTGCTTGTCTAGATGCCCTGCAAGTCCTGCTTGAAGTTTCCTGGCCAAGAGCTAAGATTGGAAGTGATCAGGTAACATTCAAAACTTCTGAGTTAGTTCAGCTGGATATTATAAATGCTTTTGCCAAATGTCTGTAGAAATGGAACCTCCCCTTATGTCTCTCTTACCTTGTGATATGGGCATAATATGACAACTATTTAAATAGTATCTGTGTAGGAATTGTATCCAGCTTACAGATTCACTTTCAACTGCATTTTCTTTCCTCTGTGAACAGTAGGAGAGTCGATAATTTTAAGTATGGGCAGAGTATAATTAATAACCAATTAATAAACTCACATGGGACATCTACTATATGAAGGCACTTAAAAATTGATCTATGACATCTGTATCAAGAACAGCAGTTTTATTCATTAGTTATTCAAAGAACACTATACTATGCATTTCCAGTTTTGTTATGAAATATATTAGTTGCATGGCTTGCAAGTTTTTTTTATTTTACTACTCTTATACCTTCAACAGATACATATTAAAGTGTTATTGTTCTGTCTTAAAATAATTCTCTGGGAATAGTGAGAAGATACTTGTGAAAAGTTATAAGTTACTTTTGGACTATGGGAAGAATTAAAATATCTCCTGTTCAGGAACAGGAAAGCAAGTAGGCCAAGTGTAGACAACCTACAGTATTGAGCCCCCTTTATTTTGATTTGGCTTTCTCCAATATCATGAAGCTGAAATTTGCAGTGAACAATAAAATTAATAATGGCATTGTATCCTGCAACCTTCCTCTTAAAAACTTTTTTTAAAAGCACAGGCTAAAAAGTTTACCTTTGTTTTTTTCTTCAGACAGTTCTTCCTTGTAGGCCCACTGAACTCACTACATAGAAGATGAAAATTATTTTTAAAAGCTGTGCCTGTGCAAAGGCATGAAAGAACCTCTAACACAACATGTGTCCTAGTTATGTTATTTTAATAAGGTTTGACACTGAAAACATGTATTCTTCAGGTTTGAATCAAAACAGATATTTGACGGCAATTCTCTTCCACTCATGCTAATCTATCTTAAATATACTGTATTAAAACTTAAGTAAACAGTCTGCTATATTTCACTTATACAGGAGCTGAGTGTGGAGTTATTGAATGTTTTACATCGACTTATACTGACCAGAGAGTCCCCAGACATTCAACTTTCAGCTCTACAAGTCGTCCAGCAGATTCTTTTTGCAGCACAGGTGCACATCAAGGAAAAACGGAGAAGTGCAGAAGGTAGAGCTGTATAATAGACTTGATCAAACTTCTTATGACAGTTGTTCCATTTTAGATGAAAGAAAACCTTCATTTACTCACAGTAGCATATTTTGAATTTGTGATTTTGAATCATTTCTGTTTTTGTCTCAGATTAAAACTGAGGGTAGGATGGGGGAGGATAATTTTAGCAGAGAGTAGTTTAACAAATTCATTTCTCTACTTTCACCATGGCTTACCTTTTAAATATAGTAAGCATTTGATAGAATGACTAGAGTTAATTTTAACAAAAGGCATTCTATTTTATTGTACAATCCCAAACAAATGACATGGCTTCTCTTATGAATAACTGTGGACATTGTAATTTTTCAAGGAACTTTAAATTGTTCAAAAAAAATTCTCAGCATCTTTACAAAATTAATTTCTAGCATTCAGGATAGATGATAACTCACTTCTTTGTAAAACACTATGTACATAAAAGGGGTATTTTAAATAATGACAAATGATGCAGTGTCTTGTAAATGAGATAGAAAAATCTGTCATCCATGCTTTCTTCTGCAGCAGCTTTACAGGTAAATCCTCAATTAACGACCATTCAGCAACTGTTCGAATTTATGTTGGCACTGGACAAGTGGTACTTATGATTGGCCTTTAAAGGTCTGGTTGTGCCAGCACCCCAGCAATCATGTGTTCATGATCTGGGTGCTTGGCAACAGGAGTGCACTTATAATGATTACAACATCCCATAGTAACGTGATCACAATTTCTGACCTTCCCTGCTAGCTTCCCATAAACAAGTTGATAGGGAAGGTCACAAGTTGGCCGGATAAGTCTGTGCCTGGTAGCAATCACCGCAAGACTCAGGGCACTTATGCCATGTTGGCCCCTTGTGCACCCTCTCTTGTCCTCCAGCAGCCATTTATCTGGCTCTCCAATCTCTTATTAAAATCCTCTGGTGATGGTGCACCCACAACCTCTGGAGGCAAGTAGTTCCGCTGATTAATTGTTCTCACTGAGAAGAAATTTCTTCTTAGTTCTAGGTTGTATCTCTTTTTGTTAAGCTTCCATCCATTACTTCTTGCCCTGCCTTCGGGTGCTTTCGATTGGTTCATCCCCCTCCTCTCTGTGACAGTCCCTCAAATATTACAAAAATTCTATCATGTTACTCCTAGTCCTTCTCTTCATTGGACTAGATGTTCCCAGTTCCCACAACTGTTCATATGTTTTAGCCTCCTGTCCACTAATCATCTTTGTTGCTCTTCTCTACACTTTTTCTAGAATCTCAACATCTTTTTTGTATCATGGTGACCAAAACTGGATGCAGTATTCCAAGTTCTTCTGATAGCATAGATTATTTATATAGCAGATTATCATTGTTATAGAAGAGCCATATGCACAACTCTAGATGGTGAATAAAAGGTTTTGGATGCCATGGAAGAAACTATTTTGCCTTGCATGGAGATAAAATGCCTAGAATAAAAGTCTCTTTGGATACGTGGGTTGTCCATGCTGCATCGGTGGTTATAGGGGATGCATTCTATCCAACCAAATAAGAACACAGAAAACCAGAAGCTATTTAGGAAGCTTCAAAGAGGATTTTTTTTGTCAATAAAACATAATCTTTATCCTTGATTTCACTATAGTTGATGATGGGGCTGAAGAAAAGGAGACATTGCCAGAGTTTGGAGAAGGAAAAGATACAGGAGGACTTGTACCTGGAAAGTCTTTAGTCTTTGCAACACTGGAAATGTGTGTGTGTATTCTTGTAAGGCAGCTACCTCAGCTAAACCTGAAGATAACAGGTAGCCCTGGAATTACAGCTGGAAAACCTCAATTGTTATCAGAAGACGGGAATAAACTGGTAGCAGCAGCCCTGGGAATCCTCTCTGGTGTTCCTGCAGTCTGTTCACCAGAAGGTAGGATGAAATTCTGCTATACATTATGCTTGCAAAAGAAATAAAGAAGCAATGTGTGAAGTGAAAAGGATATATTTAAGCCATAGACTGAGAAGGGCCTTAATTTATTTTCCTCATTTTGTGAATTGAAAGTAATTTACTAAAACAGGGACAGGAAAGTAAATTCAGACAACTTCAAGCAACTGATGTGTGCTTAAAAAAAACAATAAAAGCTCTTCATAAATAAAACATATCTTTTGCAATTCTGACTTAAATAGCCATCTCATACAAAGGTATTCTTATGGAAGTCAACTCTTAACATATCAGCATTATTAATTAAAATTGGTATTTATAATTCTCTTTTTTGTGTGCTTGTTATAATATAAAAGTTTGAATGAAACATATCATAACAGTTCTGTATACTAATAAAGGAGAATATTGATGTATGCCGATTGGTGTACATTCAAAGTGACAATAAAGTTATCATCATCATTTGTATCTCAGGGTTGAAATGAGGAATCTTTGGTGCTCTCTGAGCTTGATTGTTTTCTTGCAGACATTTCATTAACCAAACTAGCACCGATGATGTTACCTAGTTTGAATAATAAAACATCTGCAAAAAAACAACCAAGCTCAGAGAGCACCAAAGATTACTCATTTCAACCCTGAGATACAAATATTCTATATACTGTCTATCTTCAGATTTCAGCTCTAGCTGCCATAAACATTCCATAATAGATTCACATTAGTGAAACCACTACTTCACTTTTACAAAACAAGTAAAATATACTATACTCTCAAGCTTTAAACAAACAACACACAAAAACAGACAAACCACACTTTGAACCCACGGTTTATTATCTTTATACAGATTAATTATAGGAGCAGCTATCTATTGATCTGTTGTCATTTTTTTACCACTTCTTAATTATTCAGGGCTGATTCAGACAGATGGTGCTGATTACTGCATGCTTCTTTCAATACTATTTTTTAATGTTCACATTTGAAAATATTTATGCAGTAAAGTAGCACCTCTGAATAAGTTTAAGCCAACAATAAGAAGCTATGCTCTCCAGAAAATGAAATGTAATTTCCACCATCCTGACTGAAGTTGTTGGAGATTGTAGTCCATACACAGGAAAAAATGGTGCTTTGAAAATTATTAAAGAAAAAAAGGTTCTTTTTTCACCAAAGTAGAAGAGAAATACTAGTTATTCTTTGCCAGCACTTGACATCTGAGTCAATTTTATTAATCAATACTAATTTCAAATATTTCATACTGATCAGAGATTGAATAAATATCAATGAGGTTTTTTATGTTATAGTTGCAGAGTAATTATTTTTCTAAATTAATTTCATCTCAAATATTTGTGTTAGCATTAAGTTGATGCTTAATTTAGAAGTGACAATTCTTATTAAATACAACACTGAGCTTGAAATAATGGACATCTAATAAATGCATGATGGAACTTGTTTTGTTTAATGCACAATGCAAGATTTTTAACAATCATATTTATACTGTGCATTTGCTATATCCTTCAGGAAGCATTGCTGTTCTTCCCACTATCTTATATCTGATTATTGGAGTCCTCAGAGAAACTGCTGTGAAGTTGTCCAGTGGCCACTTACCCATGACTGTTTCTGCATCACTGCAAGCTCTTAAAGGAGTCCTAATATCACCCATGGCTCAGGCAGAGAAGAGCCAAATGGCTTGGAATGAATTGCTCCGTAGTGCTCTGGTCACCATTCTTAACTTTTGGGATCAAGGTGCAGTATAAATGGGAAGAAAAAGGTTTGCTCAGATGTATGGTATAAGAATAAGTATAATGTTATAGAGCATTAAAAAATAATTTTACACTCAGCCCAGTAATATGCTACTGGGCACAAAATAATTAGCTACTGCTGCTTAAAAACAATCCTAGTTTCTTGGAGAATCCAAGTTTCTTCTTTTCAGCAAACCTGCTCTTTGCCCCTTTCTATGCTCATGGCCTCTGCTTTGTTCCTTTCCTAACTGTGTTCACTTCTTGCATTCCCCTGCGGTATTTTTTTCTGTGAATCTTAGCTTGCACACACTATGTCACAAATATTTCTTTTCCATTTTCTTTGTCTAACCTTGGCATAATCACTAGTTTCAGATTGCCTACCCTAACTTGGCTAGGTAGTCACTGTACTTTACTGGGACCTATTATTTCTTGCAGTGTTGAATGTAGCAGGTTCATAACTATAGAAAAGCACAGAATTGGAATTGAGAAGTCCACAAATTTGGAGAGACCCTCCCCAAATTTGTGGACTTCTCGACATTAAACTTTGCAAGAAATAATAGGTCCCAATAAAGTAGTTAATAAATGTTTCTCAAAGTTAAGATTCCCATCAACCAGTTTAATTTCTTTCACATATAGAAAATCTTTAGAAGCTTTAAGACTGTAAATCCAGAATTTATTAGCAGAAAAACCTAGAAAAAAATACATTTGTGATTTAAATCTGAGTATCTAAGTAATCCAAATGTTGGTTTCCTTGTTACTGTATATGACATTCTGATTTTGTTGGATTGATTGCATGTCCGATGAATTTTAAGTGTATTATTTTGTCAACGGAAGTTGGCTTGATAGAAATGCTACGCTATTAAGAATGTTGGGATTCCAACAGCAGTAGAAATGGTAAATGTTGGAGGTTGAAATGTGTGCATGTGATTGTTCCTAAAAGTAGAAGCAATTATTAAGGAAACAGATTTTTTTATAACAGAAAGGAAATTATCTACAAGGAATAGATCATAACAATAGATAAAGCCTGGCACCTGGCTAACCATATCCTACCAGAGAATCAGAGTACCTACTCAGTTTATCAGAGAAGGAAGGCAGAAAGAACTAAGGATAAATTTCTTGATAGTAAGGACATTTAACCAGTGGAATGGCTTGCCTCCAGAAGTTGTGAATTCTTCATCACTGGAAGTTTTTAAGAAGAGATTGGAGAACTACTTGTCTGAAATGGTATAGGGTTTCCTATTTCAACAGGGAGTTGGAGTAGGAAGACCTGAGAGGTCACTTCCAAGTCTGTTACTTTCTATTCTATATATCATAGAGATTTGCAATTTAATCGACAAAAGGAACAGGGAGTATACCTTTAATTCTCCACCTGCACTCCACTGCCCTCATGTGGTTAGTATAGCATGAGGACCATCACTGCAAGTTCTCAAAGTGTTACCAGTATCCTACCATTTTAAAATGTTTTTGCAGTTACAGCTTTAATACAAGATTAAAATTCTAAGCAGTTTATTAAAAAAATCTTATTGCCTGACATTAAATATTTCAGTAGTACTTTACATTTAGTCCTTGCTTAACCCCTTGGAATAAGCAACTCTTGTCACTAAGCAACATGGTAATTGAAGCAACAGATCACCTGACAGCAACTTGTGATTTTACTGCCACCTTCTCCATTGACTCTGCTTGTCAGAAATTGGCTGTGAAGCATGCAAATGGTGATCACATGAATGTGGGATGCTGCATTGGTCATAAATTCCCACTGGTTGTGAAGAGTGCACAGCTTGAACACATGAAGTTATTTTTTCAGCATTGTGGTAACTTCAGTTACTAAACAAGGCAGTTGTTAAACGAAGACTTGTCCGTACAAATCTGTATTAGATGTAATAGAAACAGGTAGTCCTCGATTTACAACCATTCATTTAGTGACCATTCAAAGTTATAAGGGAACTGAAAATAATAACTTACGGCCATTTTTCACACTTACAACTGTTACAGCATCCCCATAGTCAAGTAATCAAAATTCGGGCACTTAGCAACTGGCATGTATTTATGACAGTTACACTGGCCTGGGGTCATGTGATCACCATTGGTAACCTTCCCAAGCTGTCTTTAGATAAAGTCAGTGGAAAGGCCAGATTCACTTAACAACTTCATGATTCACTTAACAAATCCAGTGATTTGCTATTGTCTTGCTGAGCAACAGAAATGTTGAGCTCAATTGAGCTCTTAAGTCGAGGATTATTTATTTGCTTAATAATATCTTATTTTGCAGTTTGGTTCGAAACCATACCAGAACTTGACTTTAATATTTTGATGTTATAATTAGTCCCATGTCAGATATTTTAAAATGTCTCATTATTGGTAGATGATATGGGTCAAGAATTGGACGAAAGTAGTCTGCTGACTGCAATCACCGTATTCATTTTGTCTGCAAGTCCGGAAGTTAGCACCATGGAATGTCTTCAGAGACGGTGCATTGAGAAATTTAAATCAGCAATGGAATGTAAAGATCCCACTGTAAGTACAACTTACATTAGTTTTGAGATTTGCTACCATTGCTATGTGCTTATGTTTAGCTCTTTTCACTGAATAAACGTGTGCCTCCCACTACTGAAAATGAGATGGATGTAAATTTTCCTCTTATGATTTCATCCTGTTGTTAGCTCATAGCTTTGTCAATGAAAACAACCACCTGAATCAGCCATTTGCAACTTGATTCTACTTTACAGTCAATATATGTTGAAACTTCATCAGTGTATCTATTCTGACAATTTATTTAGGAAATCTGAAATGTCTGATTAAAGGAACTTGGGATCTTCGCGGAAGTTGACATTCTGTGTCTAAAAACAGTGTTCCATCTTTTTGAATTTTTTTGGAGAGATACTGAAATGTATCCCTTGATTCCTAACATAAGGAAGTTCACAAATGGAAATTTTCCCCAGACTTTTCTCCACCTAACAGCTCCAGTTGCTTCATCGCATATTGTTCAGGAATGACTCCAAGGTTTTGGGGAAATGCAAGTGGTTACAAGACAGGAAGCTTGCCTTATATAAACTTCCTTATAGATGCTTATCTTGGGCTGCAAGTCTATATACTTTTCCTCTTGTTGTGAAGACATCTATATAGATCTCAGCATTGGTATTTTTACTGAGGATGTATGATATCCTTAAGCAAATAGTCTTTCCTAATTTATACAGTTAGGGAAAAATGGTGGGGAAAGATCCTGGGATTAGCCTATATTGGTAACTAACAATCATTAATTCTTCTTTCCTCTATTGTGTCCTCTATTTTTTATATCTAAGGGGAGCCTGTGCAATTAACTTTTGGAGTTAACTTCAGGATTTTAACTTTAGCTAAATTGGCTTAAAACAAACTTGTAGAAACTTGTAATACTTAGTGTATTAAGTAATTATACAAATCACAATTCACAGTGGCAGTTTTAACTTGTTTTTTTTTACATTTGGACAGACTATCTTTTTAAATAGTTCTTTCTTTTTAGGTACAACTTAAATGCTACCAGCTGCTGCTTTCCATTTTCCAGTGTCCCAACCAAGCTGTCTCATATCCTTACATTCATTCATTAGTATCTTCAGTGGTAGCCAAACTACAGGAAACAGAAAAAAATAAACCAGAGAATTCTGCCGAACTTCAAGTTGTGCAAGAAGGAATAAAGGTAGTGGCTGCTGTTGTAGCCCTTGCTGAGGAAGAGCATCGTAAGTATTCTTTGTATATTCTTTGAAAAGAATAAAACATTGCAACATAAAACATTGTAATATTATCTGATGATGTCTAGTTAGTGGCCATATTCTACCCTTTCTGCTCTGGAAGGCTGTTGCCCCCTACAAGAAAATCAGTGTTGGAAGAAAATATCTTGCAAGCTGCACAGGTTTAACAATCTTATGATGTTTTTATGGTGCTTTGCCAACAACAGATATGTGGTTTTGCTGCAAAGTACTGTGACTGAGTGCTACAGGGGCCTCAGGTTGTTTGCCCCTTCCTTAGAATTATCATTCTGAGATGCATAGCCCAATTTTGCCCATGTTTATTGATTTTGACTAGATCAGTTTTATTGAAGTTACTGAAACAGTTTGCATCAAACATGGAAGAGCGAGTAGCTGCAGACTACAGCCAAAATCAAATATTTTTAGTGTATCAGTTTAGATTTTAAACTGCCTCCTATGCTTTTGTGATATGGAAAAAGCACAATTTCTTGACATAAACTCTTATATGTATGCATATGTTTGTGTGTATTCATAATACTATGAAGAAATTGTAGTAAGATAGTCACTATAAGAATACACACCTTAAGCAGGGAAAAGTAATAGGTTTTCATCACTGGAAAATCTCTTGCTTGCTTCTTCAGAATGCAAAGTTCATGTTTTATAGCTTGAAGACAAGACAGTGTAATATCCTAAATAGCAAGTTAAAGCAATGTTAATTATTTACAGTTAATTAAGCAAGCATATTTATTGAAAAATACATTCTACTGTATCAAATGATATCAAGTTTCTAGTACAGTTGTTTTAAGAGTTAAAGCTGATAATTATGAAACTGGTGCTATTTATCATTACTGAATAAAAGGCTCTTTTCCATTTTCACAGGAAGTCAACTAGTGGCTTGTTTTATTCCCATCCTCATATCTTTTCTTTTGGATGAAAACGCCCTAGGATCCGTTTCAAGTTCAGCAAAGTATCTTCATGAGTTTGCTTTGAGTTACCTCATGCAGATTGGTCCACAGTATACGTCAGCCTTTAAAAAATTAATGGCTTCTTCCCCATCAATGAAAGCAAGACTTGAGTCAGCCGTGAAAGGAAATCAAGAAAGCATCAAGGATAAGGCAACATCTAAGCATTCAAAGAATCCTGGGAAAGGCTCAAGTATTCAACTAAAGACTAACTTTCTGTGAAAAGGACCTCTAAACCTTAAACACCCTGGTTATATTAAAAAGTGTTTTTTTCCAGGTATTATCATGGAGATTTTTGTTTTCAGTTCTATTATGCATTATTGAATTTTGTATAATGCTCCAGTTCCAGAGAAGTGCATGCATGCTTGCACCCATCTATCTATCTCTCAGCTGACTGACTCAGTGGTAGCTATACCTTCTACTGCTAAAGCTACTGAACTAAAGCTATATAGTACCAGTTACAAGATCTGTTTGCAAATACAATTCCCAATAAGAAGAGGCCCATTCAATTGTTAAAATATATATTACAAGATATTTTTTTAAGTTGCAATTTTATTTGGAATATACTATAAGACTCTTGAATAAAATATATTGAAGACTTAGTGTGTTAACATCTTGATACAGTTATATTTAATAAAGTTACTTTTATTTCAGTCTTGAATCTTAGCACAAATGTCAACCTAGGAAAGCTCCTATGCATTGCTATTTCTTGATAATACAGGTATTCCTCGATTTAAAACCACAATTGGGACTGGAACTTTCATCGTGAAATGATGCTGTTGTTAAGTGAGTCACAACTGATTTTACAACATTTTTGCCATGCTCATTAAATGAATCATCACAGTTGTTACGCAACCCTGACTCTTCCCCCCCCCCATTGATTTTGCTTGTTGGAAGCCCCCGGGAAAGTCATAAATGGAAATCGTGAGCCAGGAACATTGCAACAATTGTAAATCTATGTCCATTGACAAGCACCCAAATTTTGACCAGTGGGGACACTGTGATGGTCCTAAGTGTGAGGATCAGTTGTAAGTCACTTTTTTCAGCACTGTTGTAACTTTGAACAGTTGCTAAACAATAGTAATAGCAATAGCACTTAGACTTATATACCACTTCATAATGCTTTACAGTCCTCTCTAAGCTGATTACAGAGTCAGCCTATTGCCCACAACAATCTAGGTCCTCATTTTACCAACCTCGGAATGATGGAAGGCTGAGTCAACCTTGAGCCGGTCAGGATTGAACTCCTGACAGCAACCTTTAATACTGTATTTTAACCACTGCATTACCATGGCTTACAAGAAATGGTTGTAAGTCAAGCACTCCCTGTAATGATTTTTTTTGTGTGTGTGGTAATTTGCTGGTATTAACTTTTAAAAAAAAAAACAAAGGAGCTACTTAGTATATAGTATGTTCACTTTTGACTCCTTGAAGTGCATTGCCTGTACATTTTAGATGGCAAGTAGGGAAAATTACCTCTAATGCTAGAATTAATGACACAAAGTACATGGCCAGCTCTTTTAATCTGGCTAATTTGTTAATAATGGTTAAAATGTTATCCCATTTTAATTGTAAATTTAATCATGAAATTCTTTACAGTTCTGTGTGTTATACTAATTTAGTCATGACATAATTAAGTAAAAAGACTATTCTTGAAATATAAAATTAGTGCTGAGTAACTAAAACCCACATGTAAATTGTTATTGATCACCAATGAATTGTGGAGCAATTAAATGACAATTCACTCATAAATTCTGTAGTTTTAAATATTTATATATCCAAAGTTAAGCACAACTGTTTATGATTATAACATTGGGACTTTTTACTACCAATACATTTTATTTGATTTTAAATGTATCATGCCAAGCAGATCATTGAGGCTTACATATCTTTTTGAGGCAGTACTATCATATGAGACATTACATTATTTATTGTAATCATTTTGTAGTCTTGAAACATTGATGTACAATCATGCATTCAAATATCAAAGACTCTAATGGGAATGAAATACTTTTTCAAACTGAGTTTTATACAGTAGTTTGAATTATAAGAATAAATAATCTGGTAACGAAATACCTGCACACAAAAACCAAGCTCAAAGAGTATCAAGGATTTCATCATAAACAATCACAATTACCTAAAAATGGATCCTATTTTATATAGAAATGTAGGTGTTAATTCCACAATGATTACAGTATTTTTTTAAATTGTGCTGGCAATCATTGCCCTTTAATTCAGTATTATGTGAAGTAAAGTAAATGTTCAGATGACTATAATACTCCCATTAATTTGAGGAAAATAAAAACATCTGTATAGCCAATACTCAGGAAGTGATTGTATTTTATTATACAATTTGTACATAAAATTGTAAATTGTACAGATCTAACCACTTGAGCAAAACAATGGTGTCATTTTTCTAATTTACATAAAGCTAATTTTCATCAATTAAATCTGTGTCTTTTCTTGTCAAATGATTCTTCATACGTATATTGTATCATACTGTGTATGATTTTTATAACTTTTCTGCAGTATTATGTAGTGGGATTGCATCTGGGAGTACTTGGTTTTAACTTAGTTTTTATTCAGTAGGGGGAACAGAAATCACATATGACACATCCTTTGTTTTTTTTAATAAAGATGGGTCAATCCGAAAGACTGTTTCTCCAAAGAGAAAAGTCTGCTTCCACCAATGCATTATTTTTATTTAATTAGGTGAAGGCACAGGATTTTTTTCAGGAATGTTTTCACATTGTTAAGTTAGTCTGAGTGAATAAAATTAAATAATGGAAGGAAGTACATACAGACGTATTTTTAGTAATAAGAGATAATTACACAGAATGCACTCAGCTACCACCTCCAATTTAGGAAATCTGAAAAGTAATCATTATGCTGCATCTTGAAAAACAAATACCCATAAAACCCAAATATAAAAAATACACTTATATATATTGTGTAACCAGTGAGTTAAAAATGAACTTCTAGATCATATTTTTCCCATGCTTATTTATTCCTTTCTATTAGGACGCTGAGCTTGTCGATCGGAAGGTCGGCAGTTTGGCGGGTCGAATCCCGAGTGCCGCGTAACAGAGTGAGCACCTGTTACTTGTCCCAGCTTCTGCCAACCTAGCAGTTCGAAAGCACGTAAAAATGCAAGTAGAAAAATAGGGACCACTCCCGTGGGAAGGTAACAGCGTTCTGTGCACCTTTGGCGTCTAGTCATTCCGGCCACATGACCACGGAGATGTCCTCGGACAAGCGCTGGCTCTTCGGCTTTGAAACGGAGATGAGCACCGGCCCCTAGAGTCGGAAACGACTAGCACGCATGTGCGGGGGAACCTTTACCTTACCTTATTAGATTTGTATTCTGCTTTTTAAGGGGCATGTTGGCTCAGCAGTTAAAGAAGCTGCTCTGGTCACCTGGAAATCTCACAACCTGAATTTGAAACCTGGACACCCTCTCACAGGGTGAGCTCCTGTTACTTGCCCCAGTTTCTGCCAACCTAGCAGTTCAAAAGCATGCAAATGCAAGTACATAAATAGGTATCACTTCAGTGGGAAGGATATCAATTTAGGAAAGGATGCAGAGGTTTTGAAAGAAGGTGTCTGTCGGGCTACTACCAGCAGGGCAAGAAGCATATTTTTAAGATACTCAAAAATGCCAATAGGACTTTGATGTTGATGCTATTGTACATCTTGGCATGAATGATCTGTCCCAAAAAGATGTACACTCTGCAGAATGATTTCAAGAGCTTGGGGCAGGAACTTTGTAGGATAGGCTGTAGGCTTACTTTTTCAGAGGTTTTACCTGTATAAAAGGAACAAAAATGAAAAGGCCAGGGTGTCGTGGAGGTCAATGTGTGGCTAAAGCAGTGGTGTAAAGAGGAAGGCTTTGGTTATATTAGTCACGATGTCTGCAACTAGTCCACTGAAAAACGGTACAAGAGAGATGGATTGAATCCATTAAAGAAATGGACTAAGTTACTTGGCATTAAATTCACAGATTTTTCTGGAGAAACATTTAAACTAAACAATGGGGGCAGAGAGTTAATTGATACAGAAAATTTCTGTCCTCAGCAATTTAAAACTAATAGGGTTATCAGTTCTTGAAACATAAATGTTTGTGCAGATAAGAATAACAACCTTGTTGTCAAGGAAAATCAAGCTTTTACTTGTGCCATACTATGTGTATTAATCTAAGTAGCCCCTACCAACTGCACGTCTGATACACTGAAAATTAAAACTGTGGCAAAACAACATCTCATTTTACCATGTACCTGTTAAGTCTACATTTACTGGGATTACAAGCCATCGCAAACTAGGGATGAAAATAGATGTCTGCTACACAGATAGCCTTGTACACTAATTCCACTGGCGTTTCTTTTTATACTGTGTCTGGGATACTATAGATGGGATCATATAATTTTCTTTAAAAGAAAAATAGTAGTTTTTCTTACATTAATGAGAACAGAAATGAAAAGGACCACACCTTGTTTGTTTGACTTGGCTGCTGACTTAGTCATATAGCCTTGAAATCCTATTTGAGGAAAAATCTGGAATTATAGGGACACTTTTAAGAGAGAGAAAGTGAGTACATTTGTAATGGTCGCCATTTTTCCTCTGTTGACTAACTTGCCATCAGAGAATAACCTGCACAGCTTCAGGACTAGGCATTCTTTGTCTGATTCTGTGTATATGTGTGCATGTATAAGGTTGAACTATTTTTTATACGTTTTATTGATTTTTTAATATTTACATATACATGTATTTGTGAAGCAATACGGTGTTTGAGTAGTCAAAATAACAAATAACAAGTTGTAAATAGTTTAGGTTGCTCAACAGGGATTCCCTCTCTGATTCCCTTAATTATCACATAGTCAAAATAGTCAAGTTAATACATTTCTAGTTGTAAACTAGTCAATTAACAAAATTTTCAATATATTTTCACTAATACATATCAATATCCTGTTTTTAAATTTTATCTAATTGCAATAGAATATTCTAGAATAGCCTATAATGTACAAAAGAAAGCTTAATTTTTGCATAACCCACAATTCCCTATTTCAATAGAGAATAATTCTCTTGGCTACAAAACTTACATTGTTCATTACAAAACATTCTTATGTTTTACCATTAAAATCTAGTTTTCATCTTAACAAATCACCAATTATTAGAAAGATATTTTTTGTCTTAACCGTTCAACAATTATTAAAATACTATCTTTTGTATATACAATTCTAGATTCTATAATGTAGTTCAAAAGTAACAACTAATATATTCTATAAGTCGTCTTAATCATACATCAATTGTTAAAATACTATCTTTCGATATATCATTCCAAATTCTATAGTATAGTTCAGAATTATATTCTAAAAGCTTACTTTTGTTTTCTCTTACAGATCTAAAACCTAAATGTAAAATCAATTATATTTTTTAGAGATTCCCCTTAATCCATTGAAAGGTATTTTTATAGTCTATTTTTAGGAATCCCAAAAAAGAAACAAGTTCAATTTTTTAAATCTAACTCTTGCCTTCCTTTTGTGCCAATCAGGCTTCCCTTTTGGCGTCTTTAAATTCTCAAATGTATCTCCCTTTCTTCCTATACCCCTTATTTGAATCCAGGGAGAGTATCCAAATGTCAGTTTTGCAAAGAAAGTGTCCTCTTTGTAACCATTGAAGTTTTGCTTTAATAATTCAGTTTTTGATGGTTGATGTTTTATAGTTGTCATTAAATCAGGCACGTCTCTTTCTTCTTCCAATTCCATCTGGATTAGGTAGAAAGTAGTAGCTGGTGTAATGGTTATCATTTGATTAGTTGAATTTTCAATAAAGTATATTTGAAGGCCTTTAATGTCTTCACTCTTAATATTGCTTTCTTCAGGTGCTATTGCTTTTTGAGTTGTAAGTTTTGTAGTTGACATTGAAGTTTGGACTTTTAAGATTCTCTGTAGGCTACATTTGTTGTTCTTTGAAATCTGCTATTTTAGTTTCCACTTCTTCTATTTGCTCTTGGATTATTATTTCCTCGTTTAAGATCAGAATTTGATTTGGTGGCTTTAAGTTGTCAGGTTTTTCTTGCAGTTTGGCTTTAATTTGCTCTGTCATTGCCAAAATCGTGTCCAGTATCAGTTTATAATCAAGTGGTGGGATATATTCATCCATTTCGTTGTTGTTTGCAGCTAAATCTTCCATGGAGACTATTTTAATAATAGTCAAAAATTATTCACCTCCAAGAGTTGTTTTCAGTGCCAGGTGTTCCCACACTTATCTTTAAAAGTAATGTCAAGGACAGCTCTGTTATTCAGTCAGCTCTCACAACAGGAGAAAAGTTTACTAGCTGTACCAAATTTCGTCACAAGATGTCATCAATAGCATATAAAATGCAATGTAAAAATTTTCTTTTTTTTCTTCTATCAACCACAGTCATTTGGGAAACACTTGTTTTCACTAGGGGAGGCATAAGGAAGAAAGTCTCCACAATCAGGGTGCAAGTACCTGCAGGCAATAGAGTCATTGGGGAAGAATGGGAGTGGCCAAGATTATCTTTCTGAAATTGCTAGCCACAAGACAACAGGAAGCACAATGCAGTCTGGGATTTGGGTGGTTAGATTATGCACCGTTTACAATCAGGGATTTTCTTATCGAGAACGGTAATTTACTTTCAAAACTCGCTTTCCTTAACAAGACCAGTATTCTATTTTTTACTTATTTTTTCAAGATTCAGAAAGAGAAATTCATGCAAAAACACAATACAGATTCTCATGTTCCATAGAAGATGGGATTTATCAAAGCTAGATAGAAAAGGAAACATATAAGCTTTGGTGATTTCTCAATAGACTGCTGAGGGCATCAACGGAAAAGAGGAATATAGCTATTGTCAAATGCAAATAAAATGTAGAACATCCAGAGCTGTTGATGTTAAACATTCCTGAACATTGACACCTTCGTGATAATCAAGCACAACCAAATTGACAAACCTACCAAAAAATCAACATCTTCATAGACATCTGATTCTCACGATAGAAACCGAGAACAATAGTGAACTGCCATTCCTGGACATCCTTGTAACCAGAACCACCAAATGACCAACTTCTAACATCTGTATGCAGAAAGACAACACACATAGACCAAATCCTCAATTTCCACAGCAACCACCCCAAAGGCCATAAACAAAGCTCTGTCAGAACCCTTTTCAGAAGAGCAGAATCCCAATACAACACCACAGAAGCCAGATCAGCAGAACTGAGACACTTATACAGTCTTTGAGAAACGGTATCCACGAGGCTTTATCTGGAGATCCCTACACACAAACAAAACAAACGCTCAAAACAACACAACTACAAGAACAGCAACGACCAAACGAATCACAATCCCTTACATACAGAACATTTCAGAGATGACAGCAAGACTACTATGCCAACACGACCTCACAGTAGCCCACAAACCAGCCTCAACTCTCAGACGGACCGTATCAAAACCTAAAGAGCCAACAGAAATAAATCAAAGATCAGGTGTCATATACCAAACCCAGTGCAACAACTGTAAAAAGAACTATGTGGGCCAAACAGGAAAAAAGCTATCTACCAGACTGCACAAGCACTCCCTGGCTATCAAAAGACACAACCCATTGTCCCTCATGTCTGTCTATGAGGACTCAGAAGGACACAAGTTCGATCTAACCAGGACCACAATTGTAACCCAAGCAAAATCAAGGAGAAAAAGAATTCTGCGAGGCCTGGTTCTCCACCAGCCAATCAGTGAACAGACATATTGACATTGGCCCTGCCTACCAACCACTGAGAGCGAGAGAACTACTTCAACTGAAATACCGGAAGCAATATTCCAAACAAACCGAACACAATTCCAACCACACTGAAGATGTCCCCCTGAACGGAGATGAAACATTTGCATCCTAATTATCAATCCGGTATATATATAGGCTGTTGGTTTGATTTCCGGACTTGGTAATTAGGTTGCAAACATTTTGTCTCTGTTCGGGGGGAGGACATCTTCAGTGCAGTAGGGTTTGGGTTGTCCCCCCTTGCAAAGCAGGCACACAATTTATAAGCCTCTACCACACTGTTTAGCCCACCCACTTAGTCTAACATCTATCTACTATATGGAAACATATAGTAGCTAAAACCAATAGCTAAATTAAACTTCAAACACCCCTGTTCACAGTCTATTTATTGTATTTCATTTGCAGAAAGTCCACAATGGCTTCTGGTCTACAGTAAGTCACCACCATTATTGTCTCTGGTCCATCCAGGATCAAATATCCTTGACTGGTTCTTAATAATAAGGCTTTTCCTTAAACTATTAAGCGGGATCTTTCCTAACAGTTGGATTTTATTCTCTAAAATCATAAATCTCTGTTGTGTACAGTATATCTCCACAGCATTTGTCATACCAAAACTTCTCCTGTAAATTGTACCATAACATCTCTTAACATTTGTTTTCTGATATGTTATAATATATCCATTCCCCAATGTCCCTCAATCTTCTTGAAAAAGTTGAGTTCATCACTGGTCAATTCTATCAATGTTGAGTCTTTAAAATCCATACTTTTCTCAGAGTCCTCTAGCCCAGAAGTCACCAATCTTTCTTGGTTGGTGCACCGGAGGGAAAGGGAGGGGGCAGCATTTTACGGGGCCACGAGCATGCACGCAACGCAAACGGAGCGGTGCTAGAGCCTACGTGATACTTGCTAGCCCTGCCCCATTCTTGCGCGGCCTGTTTTCACACCCCATGGTATGATGTCCCATTTTTGCACCTCACGGTAGCGTCCCATTTTTTAACCCCATGGTGGCATCCCGTTTTTGCGCCCCATGGCTGTGGTGCTAGCACAAGTGGGTGTGTGTGCACGCACTGGCCAGCCTGTCCCGCAGCCTGGTGGCCAGCAGGTCATGACCCAGGAGTGGGTCGCAGCCCACAGGTTGGGGATCCCTGCTCTAATTAACTTGTATTTTCCAAGTCAACCTCATCTTTCAGGTCTGCAAGCAGCAAATTACATTCCAATCCATCTAGCTGTAAATCTTGTTGCAGTTCTGTTATTTGCCTCTGATTACCATCTTCAAGTTGATTTAAAATCATTGTTACTTTATCAAGGTTGTTATCCAAATTTTCAAGCTGGACTGTTACAATGGCACTGAAAAAAGTGACATGACCATTTTTCACACATACAATCATTACAGCATTCCCCACGTTCATGTGATGAAAATTCAGACACTTGGCAACTGATTCATATTTATGAAAGTTGCGGAGTCGGGGGTCATTTGGGACTTTCTGAAAAGCAAAATCGAAGGGGAAACCAGATTCACTTAACAGCCGTGTTACTGACTTAACAACTGCAGTGATTCACTTAACAACTGTGCCAAGAAAGGTAGTAAAATGGTACAAAACTCAGTTAACAACTATCTCACTTCAGAACAGAAATTTTGGGTTCAATTGTGGCCATAAGTCTAAGACTACCTGTAGGAACTCCATTAGGCATGAACAATTCTTGAGGTTTGGGAAAAATCCCAAAATCATCCTGGATAGCAGAAAATACATTAGTCATTCCTGAAGAAGATAGAACAAATGTTTCATGTGAGCAACATTTTAAAAATGTATGGAATTCTTTTCCTATTCCTGGCTGGAATCAAAAACTGAGTCTTCCTCATTACTCTGCTCTGAGTTGTGCAGCACAAGCTAGATATTTCAGCAGAGTATTCACTTCCTGTCTGATGGACTTATGGGACTGAAGAAGCCACATACATATGTAGTACATTTGGCTCATTTGTAAATTCTACATAAGGTAAAGCAAGCTGACTAAATCCTATTAACTGTTTATAAAGCCAAATGTGGAACAGTAATACAAAAGCCCACAAATTCCTATGTCAATGTCATTTAAAATAACTGACTAAAGTAAGTTATACTAATTGATATAGTGGCTTTATTAACCACAGTCGATAGCATTCTTTTAATATTTAATTATTTTTAAAAGTATACTTTCACACTTGTCCTACACAAAAATCCTAAAATACAATCCCACAGCAACATGACTAAACAAAACATTTAAAGAATGAGGTAAGCAACCTTTACCATGTTCCTTGTTGCGGCACATTGCACAACCCAATGAATAGTAAACATAAGCTATATTTACAGATGACGTGGAGTTGCACTTGTGACTGCCAGGATACTAGATTACACTCAGCAACACAGAGTTTAAGCCAAGAAGTTGAATCTATGTTTATTTCCCAAGAGTTGTACTACCGAGACTGAAAGACAAATCTTACAATATAAATAATGCAGCTAAATCAGAAACATTTTTAATCAAATAAAATTAAAATATTTGGGGGTTCTTTGCTGGGAATTTTTTTAAAGAAGACATCTGAAAAGTCAGCTAACCAGCTAATGCTTTATAACTTTATCCATGGACAAACCAATTATAATAAGTTGGAAGGGACCTTGGAGGTCATCTAGTCTAACCCCCTGCTCAGGCAGGAAATCCTATACAATTTCAGGCAAATGGCTGTCCAGTCTCTTCTTAAAAACTTCCAGTATTGGAGCATTCACCGCTTCTGGAGGCAGGTTGTTCCACTGGTTAATTGTTCTAACTGTCACGAAGTTTCTCCTTAGTTCTAGGTTGCTTCTCTCCTTGACTAGTTTCCATCCATTGCTTCTTGTCCTGCTTTCAGGTGCTTTGGAGAATAGCTTGGCTCCCTCTTCTTTGTGGCAGCCCTTGAGATATTGGAACACTGCTATCATGTCCCCCCTCACCCTTCTCTTCGTTAAACTGCACATACCCAATTCCAGCAACTGTTCCTTATATGTTTTAGCCTTCAGTCCCCCAATCATCTTTGTTGCTCTTATCTGTACCCTTTCCAGAGTCTCAACATTTTTTACATCGTGGTGACCAAAACGATGCAGTATTCCAGATGTGGCCTTACCAAGGCATTGTAAAGTGGTATTAGTACTTCACGTAATCTTGATTCTATCCCTCTGTTAATGCAGCCTAGCACTGTGTTGGCTTTTTTGGCAGCTGCAGCACACTGCTGGCTCATATTGAAGTGATTGTCCACTAGGACTCCGAGATCCCTCTCACAGTTACTACTATCGAGCAAGGTACCACCTATACTATATCTGTGCATTTGATTTTTTCTGCCTAAATGTAGAACCTTACTTTTTTCACCATTGAATTTCATTTTGTTAGATAGCACCCAGTGTTCGAGTCTGTCCAGATCCTCCTGTATTTTAAGCCTATCTTCTGGAGTATTGGCTATTCCTGCCAGCTTGGTGTCGTCTGCAAATTTGATGTGTTCCCCATCTATCCCCTCATCCAAATCATTGATAAAGATGTTAAAGAGCACTGGGCCCAGAACAGATCCCTGGGGCACCCCACTACACACTTCCTTCCATGTAGATGCAGTTCCATTGAGGACCACACGCTGAGTATGGCCTGTCAGCCAGCTACGAATCCATCTGGTGGTGATGCTATCTAACCCACATTTTTCTATCTTATCAAGTAGTAGGTTGTGATCTACTTTATCAAATGCCTTACTGAAGTCCAAGTAAATTATATCTACAGCATTCCTCTGGTCCACTAATTTTATCACTTGGTCGAAGAATGCAATAAGATTTGTCTGGCATATGTTTTTGACAAACCCATGTTGACTTTTAGTGATGACTTTGTTTGTATAAAGTTGTTCACTGATTCGTTCCTTGATTATCTTTTCCAGAATCTTCCCAGATATTGAGGTCAGGCTGATAGGTCTGTAGTTTCCTGGGTCTATTTTTTCCCCATTTTTGAAGATGGGAACTACATCAGCTCTCTTCCAGTCCTCTGGTAGTTCCCCAGTGCTCCAGGATCTTTGAAAAATATAGTTCAGTGGTTCTGAGATCACGTCTGCCAGTTCCTTGAGAACTTTGGGATATAATCCATTTGATCCTGGTGATTTGAACTCATCTAGGCTGGACAGGTGCTCACTTACCATTTTCTTGCCTATCTTAACTTGCGTTTCTATTCTGTTTTTTATGGCACTGGTTTTGGTAGGTTGGACTGTTTTTCCCCTTTGTGTAGACAGATGCAAAAAACGAGTTAAATAGTTCTGCTTTCTCCCTGTTGCTTGTCACCTTCTTGCCACTTTCCCCTACTAATGGACCAATCATTTCCTTAACTTTTTTCTTGTTTTTTATATGTTGAAAGAAGCTTTTTTTGTTATTTTTGACTTTGGTCGCAAGCCTTAATTCATTTTGAGCCTTAGCTTCCCTCACTTCATCTTTGCAGGCACAGGCTATTTGCTGATATTCTGCCTTAGTTATGTGCCCCTCTTTCCACTTCTTATACTTGTCCTTTTTATCTTTCAGTTTATCAGAGAGTTCTTTATGCAGCCATGCTGGTTTCTTTTGAGAGCTATTATTTTTCTTCTTTGTTGGTATTGTGCTAGACTGGGCCTTTATTATCTCACTTTTCAAAATTTCCCAAGCTTCTTGAGTTATTTTCCCCTTTAGGATTCTCATCCATGAAATTCTTCCCAAGCCCTCTCTAAGTTTATTGAAATTAGCTCTTTTAAAGTCCAAGACTCTAGTTTGGCTGTGTTCTATTGCTTGTGCTTCCAAAATGTTGAATTCCAATATTGCATGATCACTTCCCCCCAAGGTTCCTGTGGCTTCGACACTTTCTATCATTTCATCTCTGTTAGTGAGAATTAAATCCAATATGGCTAATCCCCTAGTTCCCTTCTCTACTTTTTGGGAGAGAAAGTTGTCTGCTAGGTTTGTCAGGAATCTGTTTGATCTTCCACTTGGCGCAGAGTTTGTCTCCCAGTTGATATCAGGGTAATTAAAGTCCCCCATTACTATTGTGATGTGCTTCCTACATACCTTAGTTAGGTGACTAGCAAAAAGTTCATCTATTTCCTCTGCTTGGTTGGGCGGCCTATAGTATACACCTATGGCAATGCCATTCCCCCCCCCTTTTATATTGACCCAAATGCATTCAGGTTTACAGTTTTCATCATTGTTGTTCTCTATTTCTGTAGAGATAAGTTATTTCTTATATATAGAGCAACTCCACCTTCTCTTTTGTTTAGTCTATTTCTTTTAAATAATTTAAATCTCTCTGTGTTTTCCATTTGTGGGTTTCATCCCACCATGTTTCCGTAATGGCAACATTATCATATCCACCCTCATTTACCTGAATTTCTAGTTCACCCTGCTTACTGTTCATACTCTGTGCATTGTTGTATAGACATTTGAGTCCTTTATGACTGACCCTGTGTTTACTTGCTACATAACTTGTGTGGTGCCTGAGTTCCCCTATTTTCTTAGATTGCCAGGGACAGCGATGTTCTGTATCAATTAACTCATTGTCCCCGTTGTTTAGTTTAAATGTTCCTCCAGAAAAGCTGTGAATTTATTGCCAAGTAACTCAGTCCCTTTCTTGGATGGATGCAGACCATCTCTTTTGTACATTTTTTCATTGGACCAGCTACAGACATCGTGACTAATATAACCAAAGCTTTCTCCTTTACATCACTCCTTTAGCCATATATTCAATTCTGCTATATGCTGGCCTTTTCCATTTTGCTCCTTATACACTGGTAAGACCTCTGAAAAAGTGAGCCTAAAGCCTATTCTGCTGAGTTCCTGCCCCAAGCTCTGGAAATCATTCTGCACACAGAGTACATCCTTTTGGGACAGATCGTTACTGCCAAGATGTACAATAGCATCCACATCACAGTCATTGCTGGCATTGTTGACTATTTTGAAAATACGCTTCTTGTCCCTACTGGCAGTAGCACCTGGAAGACACCTGACCTCTTTTGAAACCTCTGTATCCTTTCCTAAATTTACATCCCTTATAACTGAATCACCAACCAGAATGTGGCTTCTCTATTTGGGTACCTTTCTTTTCTTGCATGACTGATGTGTAATACCTGATTCGCATTTCTCCCTGTCAAAAACAAGTTCATCTCGGACCATGGTCCCCTGCTTATTTGAGTTATCATCACAACTACCTTGACCTGTTTCCTTAATGTCCCTATTAAGGTCAGCAAGGGCCCTGTATCTGTTATGCAGGGACACAGCGAAAGCTTTGGGTTTATGGTTCACAGCTCTCACCCTGCCAGATCCCACGGTTGTCCACACTAAGTATCTAGTCTTGACTGTCCCATTAACTGTAACTAGAGAATAATTTGAAACAGAAAACAAGGCAGGGAAAACATGTGGAACGTGGCTGTAGAATTCTTTCCATCTCTTGAATAGCAGTTTCACTCTAAAGGGAGAGGGCTTAAGAATGGAGGAGTCAACAGCATTCCAAGCCACTGCCCAACCATCTCTCCCATCTTTTTTTCCCTTCAGCAGAAGAGATCCATTTTCAAATTCAATTTTTTTTTGGTTGGCTTCACCCATCACATCAAATTTGTTTCTGTTCTGGAGAGATAACCTCTTAGTAGATAGGCAGACAGAATCTCATGTTCTACAACTTATTTTCAATATTCTGTTGGGTTGGCAAGCATAAAATATAAATACATAACATAAACTGGAATGTCAATTTGGCTATTAATATTTTCTGCATTCTGCACAAGTTGGAAAATGCAGTCATATGGAATATTATTTGTCCTCTATAACAGGGGTTCCCACTTGCACAAGCAGGGGGCAAGCATTGGCGCATGTGCTCCATTTGCGCGAGTGGTGTGCCCATGTCTCATGCAAATTGAGCTGTGTGCATGCATTTGCCCACCACTTGCATAGAACCATCCCCTCTCCCCACCCCTCTGGCTGGTCTGTAAAGTCAGAAAGGTTGAAGAATTCTGCCCTATAAACATGTAAAATACTGGTGCTAGATTCAGGCAAGATGCTTAAATGCTTCATTGAACATTCTTATTCCTTAAAATCAGCAGTCTAAAAAATCTTTTGGATTCAACTAGTATTTTTATATTTCATTAATACAAATTGTTCAAATAAATATCCCTAGACTGACAATATAAAATATCTTCTTTAAGTATTGTAGCACTAATATACAGGTTTTACAAATTAGTCTCCATCTGGGAACATTAAACCTACACCTAACTGTGTAATGAAAAGTCAGAGGAGTCACCATTGTTAGTTGAAGTAATAAAAATTGGAAATAAAGATTTACTAATTGGAGAAGGAATATATAAAGCAATGTAAGTTACTTGTCTTTATTAGAAGCACAGGACTCTAACAAAACTTAAGTTTCAGATCAAACAGTATCAAACCTATTAAAAATAGACTATAATGTATGGGTTAAAAAGGGCATCTGAGCTCACCTACTGGAACTCTTTGCCCAGGGAGCCACTTATTTTAGTTTATTACAAGTTGAAAAAGTTTGTGTAAGGCAGAGAAAATTGATTCTGAAGAAAGATGAACCAAGATGCAACAGTTTGTGTGTAATATCTGCATATACCATGAAGTAACAAGCAATATTTTGTCTGCTTTTTAACCATTAGCTGACAGAGCTTGAAGTGTTAGAAATATGACATCATATTAGAATTCTCTAAATAATATGAACCTTATTATCTGAACTCAAATTTCCATTCAATGATTTAAATATGATTAAAAGGCAGTCTATAGTTACTGTAAATTTACATTAATATAGTACATTACATGAAGGCAGAGTAACTTTCCCTAGTGTCTTTCTAGTGACCTCCAGACAGTGACATGTGACTGGCTATCTTTGTGTGAAGTGTCAGATTTATGTTCTCTGCATATATCCAATTTCTAGTGACCAACAAAAAGATCTCCCAAGTAGCCATCCACAATGTTTAAATACACTATAATTTTAAAATCATTGTCATTAGTTCTTCGTGACTAAGAAATGCATTTACCAAAAATGTCTCTCAGCTCCACTAATTAGAATAACTATGGTTGTCAAAACATGGAAATATTCTCAACTTTTAACTCATGGCAAAATTGCAGAGTGTTCATACTTAATGACACATCAGAGAACTATATAATATAGCTTTATTATTTATTTATTTGTTTGTTTGTTTTTATAAACCGCCCTTCTCCCGAGGGACTCGGGGCGGTGTACAGAATAAGGTAGGTATACAGAATGAACAATAGTGAAAATAAAACAATAGTAAAAAACAAACTGGGACCCCAATTAGAGCTATCAGGCCAGGCCGGACTGCTGGAACAGGTAAGTTTTTAAGTCGCGCCGGAAGGTGCGGAGGTCGGGGGCCATCTGGATTTCGGTTGGTAAGCTGTTCCAGAGGGCTGGCGCACCCACTGAGAATGTCCTCCCCCTGGGGGCCACCAGCCGACATTCCTTGAGCGGTGGCACCCTGAGGAGGCCCTCTCTGTGGGAGCGCACAGGACGGTGGGGTGCTGACATTGGCAGAAGGTGCTCCCGTAGGTAGTCCGGACCCATGCCATGTAGGGCTTTGTTTGTCATTGTTAGCACCTTGAACTTCACACGGAAGGCAACTGGAAGCCAGTGCAGCGCACGGAGGAGAGGTGTGATATGGGAGTATCGGGAGGCTCCCAAGAGTGTCCGTGCCGCTGCACTTTGCACCAGTTGAAGCTTCCGAGTGGATCTCAAGGGCAGCCCCATGTAGAGAGCATTACAGTAGTCTAGGCGAGAGGTCACAAGAGCATGGGTGACTGTACGTAAGGCATCCAGGTCCAGATAAGGCCGTAATTGGCGAACTAGTCGAACCCGGGAGAAGGCCCCCTTGGTCACAGCTCCTATGTGATCTTCCAGGGAGAGCTGCGAGTCTAGGAGGACACCCAGGTTGCGGGCCCTATCAACAGGGGGTAGTAACTTGTCCCCGATGTTAAGGGATGGGATGTTCTGAGTATCCTGGCTTGCCGGTACGTACAGCCATTCAGTCTTGTCCGGGTTGAGTTGGAGCCTGTTCCTCCCCATCCATTCCCGGACCGCTTTCAGGCAGCGGGACATCACGTCAAGGGCATCACTGATGTTGTTTGGAGTTGAGATGAAAAGCTGGGTGTCATCAGCATACTGATGGTACCCTACTCCAAAGCTGCGAATGATCTCGCCCAGTGGTTTCATGTAGATGTTGAACAGGAGAGGCGAGAGGACCGACCCCTGAGGGACTCCGCAAGCGAGAGGCCTCGGGGTCGACCTCTGTCCCCCTGCCAGCACCGACTGCGAGCGACCCTGGAGAAAGGAGGAGAACCAACGCAGAACCGTGCCTCCCACTCCCAGTCCCCTGAGGCGTCGCAGCAAGATACCATGGTCGATGGTATCGAAAGCCGCCGAGAGGTCTAATAAGACTAGGACAGAGGAATGGCCCCTGTCCCGGGCCTCTCCAGAGATCATTTATCAGAGCGACCAATGCCGTCTCCGTGCTGTAGCCTGGCCTGAAGCCCGATTGGTACGGGTCTAGATAAACCGCTTCATCCAGGATTTGAGGGAGTTGGTGCGCCACCACGCTCTCCACAACCTTCGCAAGGAAGCGAAGATTGGAGACTGGACGAAAGTTATTCAATGAGGATGGGTCCAAGGTGGGCTTCTTGAGGAGAGGTCTCACCACCGCCTCCTTCAAGGCGGTGGGGAAGTGACCCTCACTCAGAGAAGCGGAGATGACCGCCAGGAACCAGCCTCGTGTCCCCTCTCGAGCTGCATATGCCAGCCAGGAAGGGCACAGGTCCAGTAAGCATGTGGAGGAGCTCAACCTCCTCATAATCCTGTCCACTTCCTTAGGAGTCACAGGATCAAATTCCTCCCAGATGACGTCGACAAGACTGTCCATGCCTTGTTCTTCCAGCTCAGCCCAGTTGGAGTCCAGGCCGGTTCGAATCCGAGCAATTTTATCCAGCAGATATTGACCGAATTCCTCGGCTCGACCCTGCAAGGGTTCCTCCCTCACCTCTTGGTTCAGTAGGGAGCGAGTCACCCTGAACAAGGCAGCCGGGCGATTATCTGCGGACGCGATGAGGGTGGAAAAGTAGTTGGATTTTGCCACCCTTATCGCAGCGAGATAAGACCTGGTGAGGATTCTTAATCGCAATCGGTCGGATTCAGATCGACTGGATCTCCAACGGCTCTCTAGGCCCCGTCTCCGACGCTTCATCTCCCGGAGCTCCGCGGTGAACCATGGGGCTCGCTGGGATCTGCACCGGGTCAGAGGCCGCAAGGGTACAACTCGGTCCAGAGCCTCCGTGGCTGCCTTTTCCCAGGCTTCCACTAAGGCATCCACCGAGCTGTGAGCAGGGAGTGCATGTGCGTCCCCAAGCGCTGCCTGGAACCTATCAGGGTCCATTAGGCGCCTAGGGCGGTACCATCTGGTTGGCACCGTGCACCCACGGCGGGGGGTGGCAAAGGGGAAGTCTAGCCGCAGGAGGTGATGATCGGTCCATGACAGGGGCGTAACAGTTGTGGCACCCCCACCGATATCATCGCGCCACCGTCCAGACAAGAACACCAAGTCTGGGGTGTGGCCTCTCTCATGAGTCGGTCCAGAAATTATTTGCGACAGGTCCATGGCCGCCATGGAAGCCATGAACTCCCGAGCCAGATCGGACGATCCTCCCAGGGACGGTAGGTTAAAGTCGCCCAAGACCATGAGTTTTGGGAATTCAACCACCAACCCTGAGAGGACATTGAGTAGCTCGGGCAGGGCTGCCGCAGCACGATTAGGTGGTAGGTATGCCAGCAGCAGGCCCAACTGCGCCCCCGGGCCGTATCTCAGTAGGAGAGACTCACACCCGACCATCTGAGGGACGGTGGTCTCTCGCGGGCTAAGGGATTCCCTGATGATAACTGCCACTCCCCCGCCCCTCCCATGGGTCCGAGGCTGGTGCAGCACCTGGAAACCTGGCGGGCAGAGGTCAACCAGAGGGACACCACCCTCTGGGCCTAGCCAGGTTTCCGTGATGCAAGCCAGGTCCGCGTGCTCGCTCTCCACTAGGTATTTATTATACCTAGTATTTATTATAAGTGTATTTATTATAAGAGCTACTTGCAATATTGAGTTTTATATAAGAGCTCTATATGTTTAGTTCAGAGGTCCCCAACCTTTTGGGTATCAGGGACCAGTTCCATGGATAAAGGTTTTTCCACAGACCAGAAAGTGCATGGTTTTGTGTGCTTGCCTGCCTCCCTGCTTTGCTTGTTCGTGTGGACCAGTTGCTGCAGACCGGGGGTTGGGGACCCCTGGTTTAGTTCTTTACAAAGGAGATAAATCCCAATTGCAGAATATAACTGTTCCACTTCTGTACTAAACATAGTACTAGCAGAGAATATCTTGCTAATTTTATTTTAGCTATTTTTCACATAATATATGTTCAGAACACGAAGGTCCCAGCATTTAGGAACATAGAAGTGAGGAGAGGAATTAACACCCCCCCCAAAAGGCACCAAAGCATAATATATATATATTCTTCATACCAAAGTTAAGTTCTAATTGTAAAATCCAACATATCTGTTGAAAATGCAACAATCTCATTGGAATGGAGGAAGACTGCATACACATATTATGTCCCTTAATTGGAATTAAAGGTGCTTTTTTGATAGCTAAAATTGTGCAGAAAGCTAGTTACAAGCAATCAGAAGTTACAATAGGCTTTACTTCATTTCAATAGCAAGATCGTAGTGACGTCAATTAGCTTTCTGCTGGTTGTGCTGTAGTTTTTGAAGGTCATCTATCCTATTAGAAACCTGTCCCCCACTCAAAATATAGACATCTAAGAGATATAGATCCTGGGACTGAAAAGATACCGCATTTCCACACCTTGCTCCAACATATTTGGCGGGAATTACTATCACTATTCCAAGTTCAGATGGAAAACACCCATGAGGATAATAGCCCCGATAGGCAAGAAATTAAATGTTAGTAAATCTGTGTTTTAACTAACAGTTTCAATGCCTATCCACCACAAAGTTGTACGAAAAGGTCCATCGTGGGTTATCACAGCTCTCCCAGAGCGTAGCCCGATTTATATATATATATTTTTTTAAAAAAAAGCCTGATGATCGCCTGTGTGGTAACCGTGAGCGGCATCTCTGTTGTTCCGCAAGGACTCAGCGAAGCCAAGCAAACGAAACGAGAACAAGGTTCGGCCCGGGCGAAGACGGAACACAGTCACGCTACCTCCGGTCTCGAGTTATAATGGGCAGAAAGAGGAAGCCCGGAGTCACTCGTGACGCGAGAAGGGAAGGAAAAAGCCAGGAACGGGCGTTCTCCGCAGCGCCCCCTCCGGCCGCGTTGTCGGAAGCGCTGCTTCTGAGTCCGCTTCGGTCTGACTTGAAGCCTGGCGGAGTCCTCCTCCTCCTCTTCCTCTCTTGTATGTGTGTGTGTACGTGTGTGTATGTTTGTGTGTATGTGTGTCGCTCCGTCTTTCTCCTCCCCCACCCCTCAGCTTCTGCCGGGAAGATCAAGATGGACGGGGTGCGACGCTGTCTGGCGGCGGACTAAGGAAAGGCCTCTGAAAACTGAGGAGCAGCGGCGGCGGCGGCGGGGGAAACCCGGGCGCGCCGAGGTGAGCGAGTCGCTGGGTCGGCGCAAAGGAGCCCCCGCGCTGCTGGCCTCGCGGCGGTGTTTTCCTGAGCCACCTGGCCGAGATGCCCCGCGAGGCCTTCGGCTGGCGGGGAACGCGAGTGCCGCGGCGTGACGGAGCTCGGGGAAAGAGTTGGGTTCTTCTGGGACGGCGTGGCGGAAAGTGCGGGTCGGGGAGTTGGCGGGTGGTGGTGGTGGAAATGGCTGTTAGAGATTCCGCAGAGCCTCAGCTAGGCGGGGGTTGGTAGGCCCGGAAAACCTGGGCTTGGGCTGACGGACGGACGGACGGAAGGGAAGCGACCGAGTTGTCTTTGCTGGGCCCAGAGCGAGGTCCTCGTCCGTAAAGAAAGGGTGTTGCTGGGCCTGCTCTTCTCCTGGCTTTCTGGGTTCGGTGGGGAAGAGTCAGCGGGGGCCTCTCGGCCCGCTGCTTTGGGACTTTAATGGGAGAGAAACAGTTTTTCCCTGAAGACGGTCCTCGGACGCTGCGTTCTCCGGCTCGTCTTGTTTTAAGGCAGGGGTCTTCAAACTTGGCCCTTTTATGACTTGTGGACTTCAACTCCCAGAATTCCTCAGCCAGCAAAGCTGGCTGAGGAATTCTGGGAGTTGAAGTCCACAAGTCATAAAAGGGCCAGGTTTGAAGACCCCTGTTTTAAGGGCTGGGGGGGGGGACACAGAGAAATATCTGTAGGTCAGCCCCGTATTTGTTGGACGCCCCACTCGTGTTGTAAGAGTGCTTGTATAGACTTGGTTGTGTAAAGGTATGAAACTTCCTCCTGGGCGAGAAGTCATCATCGGTGTACATAATTAGCTTCCAGCACATAGTGTCTTCGCGAAATTTGGGGTTATTTCCAGACTTAGATTTTTCTTTCTTTCTTTCTTTCTTTCTTTCTTTTAAAAAGCTAGAGGTCGAACCTATAAAGTGCTTCTGTCTGTAAAGCATATGGCTTACCGTAGTACCGTTGCCCATTCTTCCATGTTTGCTTTGTTGGGGAGAGTTTGTGCAGTTTTATTTCTCAAATGATTCTTGCGCTGAAATGCAAGGTGTGTCGGGAAGTCGGTCATCTCAAAAAGTAGATACGGGTAGTCCTCAGCTTATGACCACAATTGAGCCCCAAATGTATGCCGTTAAAATGAGACATTTGTTAAGTGAGATTTGCTCCATTTCATTTTACGACTTTTCTTGCCACATTTGTTAAGTGAATCACTGAATTTGTTAAATTGGTAACATGGTTCTTAAGTGAATCTGGCTTCTCCGTGGTCTTTGCTTGTTAGAAGGTGGCAAAAGGTGATCACATGACCTTGGGACACTGTAACTGTCATAAATATGAACCAGTTATCCAAATGTAAATCACGTGATCATAGGGACGCTACAACAGTCATAAATGTGAAAAATGGTCAAAAGTCACTTTTTTCAGTGCTGTTATAACTTTGAACGGTCACTAAATGAACTGTTGTAAGTTGAGGACTACCTGTACTTTCCTCAGTAAAAATTGTGTACTATTAGTACAATTTTTCCTGATTAATTTATGTGTTAGATTCAGTCTTATTGTTCATACTTCATACGAACAAGTGGTATACAAATATGATTGAAACTTTTTCTAAGCATCATTTGTTTGAATCTAGATATTTATACTCTTAGAAGCCAAAATAGCTTTATTGACCACAGGCTACACAATCGTGTGTGTGTGTGTGTGTGTGTGTGTGTGTGTGTGTGTGTTTTCATGTTCAGAAATAAGCCTTGAATTCAATAAGCTTCCCGGCTACCTACTGCTACATCATGTTTCACTGATATGTAATATATTTTTAACCTTCTCCTAATACTATATTAAGACAGTGCAAACTGAACCTTAAAGCATTTATTGAAAAAAACTTAGATTACATCACAGCCTTTATTCTAGAAACTTTATTCTAGAATTCTGATTACAAAAAATTACAAGAGGTTAACTTTACAAAGGGCCTATAGATACTACAGCTTTGGCAAAGGAAAACTGCAGTTGTGACATAAAACAATCTCTTATGGAACAAAAGACTTGGGTGTATTTGGGTTCTGTTAGAGATGTTGAAAGGCAATGTAGTAACAGCATGAAAAGAACAACCCTCAAAGCACAGAATGTATTAGATTCCTATTCTAAGGAAAATTGGAATTGAAGTGTGCATTATCTTATTTTTATTTGATTTTTAAACTATAGATAATGTAGAAAAACATTTAAAACTATATCATGAAACTAATATCAAAGCAACAGAACACCTGATTGGGAAAAATACAATGTATTTTATTTGTAGGTTTACAAGTCACTCCTGCTGTTAAGCAAACTTCATTATAATTTAAGATGATATTTTTTAAAAATGCTATTTATTATTTTTTCTCCATCAATAACTTATAATAGAATAATAACACCATACTCAACAAAGATTTAATACACTATTGTAATATTTCAAAATATATATTGCTGGTATTGCCCTAGGTATCTGAAATAGCTAAATTTGATCCTGCTCTTCTGTCACAATTTTAGAATTTTGTATTACAACAACACTTGTTTAGATATCTCGCTCCCAATTTGAAATTTGTAGGCACCATTAGCATAATACAGGGGTGTTAACCTGCAGGCCTGCGGGCCAGACGCGTCATGAAACTGCGCCCACCCCATTGTCGGCAATGGCAAAAAAGCTCCGATACGTCGTGTGACGTTGCGTGACATCACGAGTTTGACATGTCTGGCATAATAGCTAGACCAAAATATAGTACCAGACTCTTAGCTTCTTACATTCCTGATGAAGATTTCTAAAATAAATAAATGTCAGCAGAGCCTTTGCTGCTCAAATACTGTTCATTTATAATATTTCAAGTTCACCTTTTCCAAATGATACTGAAGCATTGCACAGTTAATATATTGGAGTGCAGGATATATATCATGCTAGTAACATGCATACGTATTGTGATAAAATTAAGGAGTAGTAACAGAAATTAACTACAAATCTCTTGGTTGCCTTTTTTTTCAGGTGAAGATTGCAAAGCCATTGGATTTCTTCAGAATAGAAGATTAATTAGGCCCAAGCTATTTGTCTGGATTTAAAAAAGATTTTTGGTTTCTTTTTAATTTAAGAACAGACAGTACTTTAAAATCATGGCAGATGTGGACCCAGATACATTGCTTGAATGGCTGCAGATGGGTCAGGGGGATGAAAGAGACATGCAGCTAATAGCACTGGAGCAGTTATGTATGCTGCTGCTGATGTCAGACAATGTGGATCGGTGCTTTGAAACGTAAGTAAAGTTTCATTTTATGTCAGATATTCAGTTTGGTTTTGATTGTTACTGTGAATGTATGACAAACATTCTTCAGATTGTTTGAAATCTTTGTATCATTGTTGACAATCCTAAAGCAGTGGTGTTAGGAAAGATCAGTAATACCAGCTATTATGTGCTGTTTTCATTATAAAGTGGCTTGTGCTCATATCAAAAGTAATATAGCTTCAAGAAGAACAAGTAAAAGCCCATATTAGGGCCTGCCTTATGGTGATAAGAGTGATGAAATGTACTTATTTCTATGCTCTTATTGTATCTTCCAAATGTTGATTAGGGGCCCAGTTCAGATTGGCCTAATCTCTCATTCTGGGCTTGTCTGAGGAAGTTGTCTGAGGCATTATCTTGTGATGTTATCTGGGAGGTGTTTGAAGCTTTTAGTCTTGAGAAAGTAGCTAGGATTCTTGGTGTTATGGGTGTGACCACCTGTGTTTTAGATCCATGCCTTTCCTGGTTGGTTAATGCATCCTGGGAGAAGATATATAAATCGAATAAAATAAATAAATATGTATGTGGAGCCATGCAATGGTAAATGCTTCCTTGAGAGAGGGGATAATCCCACTGGCTCTGAAAGAGGTGATAGTTTACTCCTCTTTGTGAAAGCATCACGGGATGCCACAGATCCAGACTATTTCTTCCCAAAATTTCTTTCTGAGGAAGATTATTGAGAAAGCAGATAGCCTGTATTTCCTCCTGGTAGAAGCAGAATTTCAGTCAGGTTTACAGACCAGGATATAAAACTAAGATAGCTTTGGTTGCTCTTGTCAATGACTTCCGGCAAACTCATCTTTTCTTGATCTCTCAGCAGTCTATGATACGTTCAGATGGTTTTATGAGTGGAGGCATAGGCACTGTTTTCTCCTTCTAGAAGTTCCAGTCACTATTAGGACACAGCAATCTAGTCCAAGAACTGTGCTTGGCAAAGTGCCTCACTACTCCCCCCCTCTTCGAATTCAATGAAGGACATCATCATTAACATAGGTGCAGTATCATCAGTATGCTGATAGCACAGTGGCAGTAGTTTGGGGTCATTGGATCCTAGAATCAAATAAAACTTAAGAGATTTATTCCTTGAATTTGGACAGGGTGCAAGCTGCATTTGGATTTAGTACACAGCTTGGGGGTCCTCCTCTATTCAAATCTCCTATTTCCAGGGCAGGTGACAGTTGTATCTGGGGAGAGAAATTGCTTATTTTAATATTATGCACCAGTTACACCTGTTCAGGAGACCTGATCATGATCACTCACGCCTTAATCATCTTTCAATAGAGTATTGCAACCCACTAGATGGGGCCACTTTGAAGACCAATTAGGAAGTTAATTTGGCCCATAATGCAATGGCAGAGGTTGTTATGGCTGTTCTTTATTATGCTTATGTAATATATCTACTCCACAAAATGCACAGGATCGCCATAGGTTTCTGGGAGCAATTCAAAGTGTTGGGCTTGAGCCTTATATGACAGAACTAGGTTATTCATGGGATGACCTCCTTCCAAGGATATCTGCTTGTCTTCCAGTCACTGACAGAGAGGGCACTCTTTGGATGCCTTGGTGGAAACAATGTGATCATAAGGGACCCAGGAGGTGTGGCTTCTTGCTAATAGTCCCTGCCCTTTAGAATGATCTTCTCATGTCATATGTCCCCCAACCCTGCAGACTTTTAGAAAGAAACTAAAGACTATGGGTCTTGGGATCAGAATGAGTAGAGCCCCCAATTGATTACTAAATAAGATTTCACTTCTTATAGTCATGTTATCATTTTATTAAGTTTTAATATACTGCTTTGTATTGATTATGTTTTTTTCTTGTTGTATACTGCCCAACATGGCAAGGTCTCTATTGAGCAATTATATATTTCTGCTAGACACAAATGAAGTAATTTACTTCTTGGGAAGTACCAGTGTCTAACAGGACTTCTACTGAAACCTTTGGGAAACCTTTTTACTCTTGAGAATTTGTTTTGCTAGGATGTGTTCACATCAGATATAACAAAAATAATCTTGTATAGCTTTTCTGTACTATATATGGACCAATAGAGAAAAAAATGTGAATTCCATTCCAGACATCGTGGGAGGATGAAAATCAAATGATAAAAATGTTTTTGCTTTCAGTCTGTTTTTACTGCCATCCACCCTGCTTGCAAATGCTAAAAATCTTGGGTTTTCTAAGGTTGCTGTTAAGAACAATATTAATTTAGAAGAACTTTACATGCTAATACATTAGCTGCTTCTTGGCTAAGGAATTGCCAAATGGTATCCCGGTAGTTGTTAGCAGAATTGTGGTTTAGTTAGTCAACTTGGAAATGATGTGTTATTCTGGGCAGAAGCCTTGCAACATAAAGTTCTATTTTATATTAATGTTTTAAATCATATCTACTAGGTCCCAAAATTCAACCATCTTATTTTTATGATATTTACAATTACTGCAATTACTGCTGATTCATTAAGAAGACTTTGAAGATTTAACATATATTTTCTGCTTGAGAATAAGAGTTTTTTAAATTTTGCTGGTACAAATTAATTTTTAATACAGCAACATTGTTACGAGGTTTTTTTTTTAGTGATGAGGCTTCCTATTTTTATTAAGTGCATCTAATAAGATGTACATTTTATTTAAAAGGTCTTAGAAAATGACCAATATTGTGGAAAAAGTTAAATATGAATTCCTTCTCTCTCTCTCTCTCTCTCTCTCTCTCTCTCTCTCTCTCTCTCTCTCTCTCTCTCTCTCTCTCTCTCTCCATACATACATACATACATACATACATACATAAAATGGTATTTTACAATATTTTTTTTAGTTTCTCCCCTCAATATTACATTTTATTTGTTTGTTAAACAGTCAAAGATATATCAACATTAATGGAAGCAATAGAATGGTTGAAATAAAGGCACACAAATAGTTGAATTTTGTATCTATTTTTTATTGGAGACCAAATATTGTGTGAATAAAGCCTAAGAGAGACTGGTAGAGACTGCGGTTGCTTATAAACTCCCATGTAGAAATTCAAAGGAGAAACCAAGGCAAAGTAGTGTGTATTTGTGTGTAAAATATAAATCAACAGTAAACAACAAAAACTAGTATATGCTTTCACTTAATGTAAGGGTAAAAACCCACTGCAAAGGGCGTGCTTTGGTGTCTAAAATGAGGTACTTTAATACCTTTGCTGTTAAAAATATGTTGACAGAAATACCACAAACTAAACAAAATATATTTTGTATTCTGGAATACAGAGAAAATTTGCCTGAATCCAGGTTGTTTGATTTATAAATTTATTGTTTTGTAGAACTGCTGACTTTCATAATAATGCTGATGTTCATTTTAGTAATTCTGACCTGTTCATATTGGTATTATTCATCTTTCAGTAGCAGTGATTCAGAAAGACTGATTCATGGTCATTATAGATTTCTCTCATAGTATCATTTGAATATTTTAACTATTATGAGTTTTAAGTGACCCAGTTATAATTAGTATGCTGAAAAGTAATAGTTTTTTTAATTAGCCATGTTATTATTACTAGGTCCTTTTTCCCCTAATGGTTTTGTTTATCATTGGAGTGGTAGTAAGTGTTTTGGACAATAGAATTGAGAATGCTTTTTAGTAGAAGGACATATTCCAATGAACGAAACTGATTTATAGAAAATCCATACAGGTTGGATATACTGAAGGCCATTCTGCCTTTCTGGGATTCAAAAATATTTAGTAATCATGTAACATGTTGTGTAGGACAACATATGTGTGGAACAGCCTTCCCCCCCCCCCCCCCCAATATCAGATAATGAATCACTATTTTGTGGCATTTACTTCAGGGATCAAATAATGTGTAAGTTTTGAGTTCTTTAAAACTGTTAGTTAAGGCAGTACTGTAAATTTAAAATGTGGGGGGAAAAGGGAGGTCATTGCTCAGACCATTAACCTACATTCGATGAATATTAAGAGTGGGCTACATATTTTCAAATTAAACTACAGAGTGTAAAAGATTGTGGATTGTTCTAGGTTCCCAACACAAAGATGCTTTAATGGGAAAAGTTGGAAATGGAGGAACATATATCAAATAAATACTTTGATGGCATAATGCACATTTTTAAATTTAAAATTTAGCAATGTTTGTGTAGAGAGCTAAAAGAAAAATTAAATTTCTGTAAACATTTATTTAATATTTATACACCATGCACTGCAACAGTGGCTTTTATCTATCAGCAAGTGAGCCATCACATTGGCACCAGTTAAAAGTTTTCAGGCACAGGTATTCTTTGACTTACAGCTATTCCATTCAGTGACCGTTCAGAGTTGTGACTCTGAATGAACCTGTTCTAAAGTTACAATCATGGCAGCTCCCTCTGATCACATGAACAAAATTAAGATCTTGGCAACAGTTATAAATTCCATTTATAACTTATAAATTCCATTTATAAATTATAATGAGGAGATTTGAAGCACCCCTGCAGTTATAAATTCCATTTATAACTGCAGGGGTGCTTCAAATCCCCTCATTTGCCTATCTCCCCCATCTATGTTCTTTTGACTCCCTGTGTTCCCAGCCACCCCAGCCAACCTTCACTATTTTCTTTCTCCCACAGCTGACCTAGCATGCCTGTCCTGGTCCTTCACGAACAGCTGCTAGCCGAACAAGGCTTTCTCCCCCAGGTCACACATAACAGCATGAGGAAGATGTATTTATTTATCATATTTATTGCCACCCATCCTGCGGTTTAAGGCGATGCTGGGTGGCTTAAGATGGCTTCATGTGGCTTGCAGCTGCTGTGCAAAGAGCCAGGCATGCCTCATCAGCATTGGGAGCAAGAAGGTGGTGAAGATCAGCTGGGGTGGTTGGGTCTGGGCTGAGGCAGCTGTGGTTTCCTGGGGCAGGAAGAAGCCCCTTTGCACTGTGTTGCTGGGCTGGGGTTGGACTTCACATGGAAGGCCTCCATGCTGCAACTCAGGGACTCTTGCAGGGTGAATCCCAGCCCCAGTCTGACCTAACGGCATGGTGCAAAGGGGTTCTTGGCATGCTGTAGTTATGGGTCTGATAGAATCCCTGAACCACAATATGAAGCCCTTCACAGCATGAGGCCTAATCTGGCTCAGCAGCATGGCAGAAAGAAGCTTCTTGGCAAACTTTGATTCTGAGGCAGCAAGAAGCCTCTTTGTACCTTGCTGCTGGGCTGAGACAATAGAGGCTTCCAGGGGTGGTTGCAACACAGGGCTACTTGCAGCACCAGAGCCACAATATGCTGAAAAATGGCATATTCCTTTCCTGGCCTCTGCCACTTGCACACATGTAACTCGCTCTCTCTTTCCTCAGTCTTCCTGAGCTCACACCACAGTGTAGCACTGCCTCAACTCGCACATGACCTACACCACCCCTCCCACTTCCAACTCCTTGCAATGTTACCTTACTCTTTACCTTTTCTGCTTTCTCCTTAACCCTCGCATTTGAAGTTACGTCAGCAACTGGGACTGCCAGTATCACTAAGCAAGATGGTCACATGACATTGCACTTTACAGCCACATTGCTTAACAATGGAAATTCCTGCCCCAATTGTGGTTGTAAGTCAAGGACTACCTGTAATCCTATAAATAGTCCTGAGTAAAGCATATTGTGGTAATCTATTATAGTTTTTAAAAAGGGATGTATGTATATTCTCTAACTCTTAAGAAAGTCACAACTCATATACCAGCCTCTGTTGGTCAAAAACCACCTTGTCACTGATTCCACCTGTTGTACAGTAGTTCTGAGTTCAGGAGAACCTACAATTTACATACACACTTCTTTAGAGGGAATGTAACCTGTATAGCTCTAGAATAAGGGCACCAGAAAGTCCATGGGCTTCTGGACTACTTGTAGTTGGGAGTTCAACTTTGGAATCCATCTAGATCGTTATAAGATAAGTATTAGGTGAGAACTCTGCATCTTTTGCAATACCAGGGGTAGAAGATAACATTTTCATATTCCTTGTTGATACTTCTCCTGTACTGATTAGTGGTATCAGCTGGTAGGTAGGAGCTTTATATAGATGTCCAGTGACATGGGGGGGGGGAATGAGAATTCCATGCTGGAATGACCAGGGGCTTAAACAGTTCTTCCAAACTAATAGTGATTGGAACTGCCACTTGGTAATGAATTGCATAAGTATTTCCAACTTTTAACTCTTTGTAAGCAATCCAGAAGGGCACATGATTTGGGGATCAACCAGATAGCCAGTTTCCTCTATCCAGGTGCTTTTGGATGTGATCAGCATAAGTTTTTGCTCTTTGACTTTGAACCTCAACTGCAAAGCACCCAGAGTCCACCAGGAACTTTTGTAGCTATACTAAAGTCCAACTATTTTTTTTTTGCAAAAGTTTACCTTGAAAGGAAAGGATGAGGAGCAAATACAATTACATCACACCGTTAGATTGCAAAATATTATCTTTAAGCAGGGAAGAATCACTGCTATCTACAAGGCAGCAGGCACCACCTTTTCCTTCAGAGGTATTGATCATCTTCCAAATCCAACTCTCATCCCATGTGTCACTAATCAGAAAATCCAGGGATGGCAAGGATCCAGTCTGCAGATGACTCTGTTCATATCATAAAGGAGCCTGCCACATTATCAGAGATATCATTTAGTTTAGAAGTCCCCAACCTATGGGCTGCAGCCCACTACCAGGCCATGGTTTCTTGGTCGCTGGGCCGCATGAGTTGCTGCGCAGTACACGAGCGTGTGCACGTGCTCACCCCACCTCGTACCATCATTGCCGCGAGTGTTGGGGGGCAGCAGTGCCACGAGTGGCAGGTGGGCAGCGGCGCACCACACACAGGTGGTATTACCAAGAACCTTGTACAGGTGGCGGCAGCACCGCAAGCGGCAGGTGGGCTACAGCCCTATCCTCACGCAGGAGTAGTGGCACAAGCCTCGTGCTGGGGTGGGATTGCTGTGGGCCTCAGCGCAAGCCTCACGCAAGGGCGGCAGCGCAAGCCTCGTGGTGGGGTGGCATCACTGCGGGCCGTGGCGCAATCATCACGCGAGGCGGTGGCGCAAGCCTCACACAGGCACCGCCATCACTGAGAGCCTCACGTGCTTGCAACCCTGTTTGCATGGTGCACATGCTCGCAGCCTGTTCGTATGCACGCATATGTGGCCACATTCACATTTGTGCATGCGCACTAAGGCGCCTCCCCCTCCATCTCCCACCGGGCTGCCAATCCAAAAAGGTTGTTGACCCCTGATTTAATTAACATGTGGCAAGTAATTGTTAGATATCTTACTGACATCTAAATTGGTCTGTCATCACGCAACTTATGACAATGAATTCCATTGCACAGAGTGAATAAGTACTGTCCTTAATTCTGTCATAAATTAGTTTTACTGGATAATATTGCCTTCTAACATAATACTAGGAATTGTCTTCTTTCCACATGAGTTAGTGCTTTATAAGTTATTAAGTACTCTTTTATCTTGTCTTCTTTATTTTTCTGACCTGGAATTAAGAAACTTTTTCAGTGTTGCATAGGGAAGCTTTCTGTTACCGCCTGCCAAGTTACTTATTCTGAGTTTAGTAGCTCCTTCATAATAGATCTGGAAGAACAGGAAGTTATCCTGCTTAATTGTATGAATAGAGGGAATACTATGTCAGCAAAATCCTATTATTGGATTTCATCTTTTATGTGGGAAAGACATGACAGCTGCATTGCACAAAACAGCTTTTACAATAGTAATACATTTTGTTGGATAATTTCATCTTTCTCATACAAAGTTTTCCTTATTTGTTTAAATATTTGAGCCATAATGCTCCTATGTGAAATTGTTAAAATACAATTTGCCTATTTTGCTCCAATTCTGATGCTAAATTTAAAGCATTTGTCTCCTTAAATAAGACAATTTAAATTTTAAGAAACATTCCCTTTAAAAAGAAGACTTTCAAATGGGAAAAACCCAGTCTTTGTTCAAGTAGCTAAATAAAACGTTAATTTGAATAAGTCACAATTGGAAGACAATGTTACTATATAGTGAATAAAAAGAATAGAGAGAAACATGTTAGAATTACATGTATGATAGGTAAACAAGGTTCTATTTCATATAAAAAGGAACTTAGGAAAATAAGTTTTTGTTTAGTTTTAAACTCTGTGTTCACCTCCCAATATAGGCTACATATATTGATATAATAAATGCATAAAAATATTTTCATAGAATCAGATCAATGTTGTCTCAATACTGTTTATAGTGAATGTTTCAGTTCTCCAGGGTTTCAAACAAGTCCTTTCCATCTTTATTTTTTTACTTGCAGAACATAGTATAGTAATATCCAGCAATTTCATCTTGAATTCATTATAGTATACATATTAGATAAAGATTGTTTCCAAATTTGTTTTCCTGCCAGTGAAAAGAACTCCCATTGGGAGATTAAATTCTGTGTGGCCTAATTCTCTGTATATTATTCCCAGATCTTCAGAGATTTGGAACATATGCTTTACTGCTGTCCAGTATACTATCCAATTTCTGCTGTATGATATTGATATAGAATTAATATTTTTTCTTCAAATCAAGTCATTTGAAGAAGTTAAACTGTTAAATTCATAGTGAGCTATTAATTTGGAGGTGTCTATTATTTTGTCTTCTTGTGGGTAATCTGTTGATTAACTATATTATGACTCAGAACAATCTGAGAACCATAGCTTTGTATCTGCAATTATAAATATTGGCTTGAAATTATTTGTGCAACTGGAAAATATTTCCGTTTATGGTCAAGGGTTCTCAATTTTTGTGATCGACTATGTACCACAATCCTTACTAACCCATATTGCTTTCAAAAGTACTTAATGAATATCCAGAACAGATTTTTTGCTTTTGTCTTTGAGTAGGAATACAAAAGAATGCAGGTTTAATAGCAAGTTATCTTTTTTCAACCTATACAACCAAAATATTGTAAAGATTTATGGTATTCAGTTCATCTTTAAAAATATACAGCATTATGCATTTAGTCCCATGTTTGGCCCATGTTTTAGGAGAATAGCCCTCCTACAAACCATTCAAAATCATTGGGAGTCAGGCAATATGTAGATTTAATAAATCGTCATAATACACAAAGAACGAGGTAACTAATAGATATTGTAGTAATTTGATTTAGAGAAAGTAGATGGATCATTGGGAAAGTGTCTTGTCAGCATAATAGAAATTTGTGTGTGTGTGTGTGTGTGTTTGTATGTGTGCGTGTTGTGTTGGACTATATTATTTTGTTAAAATGTTTTATATTTTACCCTTCATAATAAAGCTTTCTCAGAGAAGTATACAGTTTAAATTGAGTTTAAAATTTAAATTAAAATATCAGTTAAAAAAGAACATGCAAATATTATTAATTGTATTCATTTAGTCTCACAATCTTGTGAATAGGATAAATATGAACAATGGAGAATGAATTTGCAATTGATAGATTGTATTTTTCTTCTTTCAGATGTCCCCCTCGTACTTTTTTGCCAGCACTATGTAAAATTTTTCTTGATGAAAGTGCTCCTGACAATGTATTGGAGGTAACAGCTCGTGCCATAACTTATTATTTGGATGTATCAGCAGAATGCACTCGACGGATCGTGGGAGTAGATGGTGCTATCAAAGCACTTTGTAATCGTTTAGTAGTTGTGGAACTTAACAACAGAACTAGTAGAGACTTAGCTGAGCAATGTGTAAAGGTATGTTTGTACTTTTCATTTGTCACCAAGAAAAGCTATAAAGCATGTTTTCAGTAATATTTATATGTTAGACAATTTAGTTGATTTAAACTGAGTGTTTTGCTAAATACAGTACTCATTTTGCATATGCATTTGCATATACTCATCCACAGCCTGCAATTAATGTACAAACTATCGTCATCTATAGATTTATAGATGATGCTTTTTATTCATGAAAATGCATCAGTATATAGAAAACACACATAATATAGTATTGAAAAGTCCTGCATGTGCAGAATACCCATATAATATGCACATACAGATGTATACATACATGGCATTGTTTATTCTGTTTGGATTATATAAGTAATTATATGGCAAAGTTGTTCGTTCTGATTATACTACAGAAAGTAAAGATCTCTTAAGTTTTTGGCATCGAAAACAATCAGTTTTGCATGAAGGCATTGCTTAATTTCAACTAAAATAGTTTCAAATCACAATAGAAGACAGTACGGTATTTTGCCAGCATTAAATGCAGTTTTTGAGGACAGGCTGCAGATCTGGTCAGCCAAAGAGCGTTATCTGGTGGGGACTAGAAGACGGGCCCTTTCTGCAGTAGATCCTGCTCTGTGGAATATCCTCTGCTCAGAGATTAGAATGGCCGCAACCCTGTCGGTCTTTCACTTGGCTGTGTTCCTGGGCCTGGCGGGGATTGAATGTGTTAAGAACTCAATTTCTTGGCTTTACTGTTAAACTGGCTAACTATCTTGGCTGCTGTGTATATTTATTTTGGATGTTTTTATTGTTCAAAAATGCTTTTTATTGTTTTAATTGTTTTTATAGTGTTGGAATTGTAAGCTGCCCAGAATCATTGATGGAGATAGGTGGCTACAGAAATTGAATGAATGAGTGAATAAATATGAAAGCACTCCTGATTCATTACTCCAACTTTGCTTTGTATATAAGTCTTTATTATTATTTGGACTTCAGTCCTGCCTTTCTTACATGTAGTTCTTGACTTATGTCCACAACTGAGCCTTCAGAGGCCTGATCCGGGTGTCAGAGGCCTTTTCTGGGCTACTGCCACCTGGATCTGAGGCTGGGGGAAAAGGCCTCCGATGCCCAGATCCAGCCTCCAGAGGGCTGCAGAAGCATCCCCCAGCCTCAGATCCAAGCGGCAGTGGCCTGGAAAAGGCCTGCGGTGCCCAGATCAGGCCTCCGGAGGGCTGCAGAAGCATCCCCCAGGCTCATATCAGGTGGCAGCAGCCTGGAAAAGGCCACCGGTGCCTGGATAGGGCCCCCAGAGGGCCATAGAAGAGTCTCCGGCCTCAGATTCGGGCGGCAGTGGCCTGGAAAAGGCCTCTGGGTCCTGGATCGGGCCTCTGGGGGCCTGCAGAAGTGTCCCTCAGCCTCAGATCCAGGCAGTAGCAGCCTGGAAAAGGCCTCCAGCGCCTGGATCCAGCCTTTGGAGGCACAGAGAAACATCCCCCAGCTTCGGTTCCATGCTCTGTTTGCAGAGAACAGAGGCCTAAAGTACTATGAGATCATGCAAGATCAGTAGTATGAGATCTCACACCACTGATCTCACATGATCTTGCGTTACTTTAGGCCTCCATTCTCTGCGAATGCACCGAAGGCCTGGAGCAGCCAAGAAAGCGAAGGATCTCAATCTTCGTAGGGTGAGTATTGAAGGCCTAGCACATAGGGAGACCTGGGGCAGAGGTGGGGAAAGAGGGAATAACCAGGGTGAATGTTGCAGTGTCACTACGGTCGCTTGTAAGGGTGAACAACTGGCATGGTGCCGCAATATTTGTAATTTCAGGATTTGCTTGTAAGCACTAGGGGGCGCTTATCGCGTAACTGAACGTTCGCTAAGGGAACTTGCAACTTGGGGATTACCGGTACTCCTTCTCCAGTCCTGCCCACATTCTTCCTTAACTGCTAAAACAAATGGCTTCTTTCCAAAGGGGAAAAAGTGCCAATATGTTTTGCTTTGTAGGGCTGACAACACCTGAGAACATTTTAATCAGATTGAGATATAGGAATGTTATTAGTTTCTCGTTTCCTGTTCACAACTGTCATCGACTATCTTATTCTGTATAAAAATTATATAGCTTGATCTTCAGATATTTAACTTAAAAACTAGTTAAACTAGTTACAAATCTAGAAAGCTTTTAAACGCTTGTTCATATCAATTTATTGTATACTGCTCAAAAAAATAAAGGGAACACTTAAACAACACAATGTACTGTATTTAATAGTAGGACGTCTTATCTTGTGTTCCCTTTATTTTTTTTGAGCAGTATATATTAAAATCTATACTCTGGTCTAAATTAAGTTCCAGAAAAAACTGCAAATTGCATTAATCCAATCAAATATTAATATAGTAGTTGTTTCAGTATTTATTCATATCACTCACACATACCCTGTCATAAAACCTGAACAATTTTCTGACACTGAGGTTGTTTTCGGAAGTTGCTTTTTTATACTGTTTAAAAATGAGTATGCTTTCCTCCAGTTAGTTAATGTATTATCTGCTCTATTTCATTATGACATTTCTATAACTTTGTGCTGATGTTTTCTGTTTAGAGCTTTATTGTCATTTCCCATCTTTTCTACATGGACACAAGTAATTTCAATTGCTATGCTGTTTAATAGCAAGACTTGTTCTTTTACCTTAAAGAAAGCTGTTGATTGGTAAACATCTGTTCATTTTAAAAAAGTATTGATTCAGTAACATAAGAGAACTTTAGGAACATGGGTTTTTTTGCAATGAGTTGATCCCAAAATTCCATTTGCATTTAGGTGTTGGAACTTATCTGTACCCGTGAATCTGGTGCTGTGTTTGAAGCTGGAGGGTTGAACTGTGTGCTGACATTTATTCGTGATAGTGGGCATCTTGTTCATAAAGATACTTTACATTCTGCTATGGCTGTGGTATCCAGACTTTGTGGAAAAATGGAACCACAGGATTCTTCTCTAGAGATCTGTGTTGAATCCCTTTCAAGTCTATTAAAACATGAAGATCATCAGGTAAACAGTTAATAATAATAATAACTGTTATTATCTTGGAAGCATTACAGAATATTTATTAAGATAATATTTATAACACATACTGTACTTTTGTTGAAAGCAGTGTACATGTTTTTTTCATCTCCGCTTATTACCGCACAATAATTCCATGCTAGAAATGCTTCAGGTATCACATTCAACTTTATGGTTATTTGGAGATTTATATGTGTCTTATCAGAAACTGTTTCTGTTTAAATCCTATTGGTTGTACATTGTGAATTGCAAAACTATCTTGATCATTTTTTTTCTTTTCTCATCAGAGAAAAAACAGTGCACATAAAAAGGTAGCTATTTAGGAACAATTTAAATAAGGTCCATATCCCTGCTGTTGGACAGAACGAAGATGGAGGGCAAATTTGGGGAAAAATACTTCTGTTTCTCTTGCTTGGTGAATTGTTGGAATGGGGCACAAGAAAAATAATAGGAATAAGCAAGGATTCTGTAGCTAAACAATTGTGAACCTACAAACTAGTAGCTTTAAGGGTATAGTCTGCAGCAACAGTAGAATATCTAAAGAATGTCTGAGCGTAGTCTCGAGTAAATATAATTTGCTATACTAAATAAGAATCCTGAAATAACTTGTCTCGTTCTTTGAGAATAATAACTTTTTGAGAATAATCATATATGTATCTATTTCCTTCAGGTTTCTGATGGTGCACTGAGATGTTTTGCTTCACTAGCTGATAGATTTACTCGCCGTGGAGTTGATCCAGCACCGTTAGCCAAACATGGACTAACTGAGGAGCTGTTATCTCGTATGGCTGCAGCAGGTGGTACTGTTTCAGGACCATCTTCAGCATGTAAACCTGGCCGGAGTAGCACAGGGGCACCAACTGCAACTCCAGACTCTAAATTAAGTAATCAGGTGTCAACTATAGTAAGCCTATTATCAACTCTCTGCAGAGGCTCTCCCGTAGTAACACACGTAAGTGTTCTTGGGATACTGTTAAAAAATAGTGACATCTATGATCACATTTGTACATTCTAAAAACTATAGTTGAGAAACAGTGACTTTCACATTGTTATTGTAATTACACATTGTAATTTCTCAGTATGTTAATTTAAAAAGTTAACCAGTTGCAATTGATTTATATATAAAAGCTTGGCTTTTTTGGGATGGTGATATAATCCCTTTCTCACTGGATCTTCTGAAGTTATATTTTTATTGTTCACATTTTCAATTATTTCCAGGATCTCCTAAGATCTGAGCTTCCAGATTCTATAGAAAGTGCATTGCAAGGCGATGAAAGATGTGTACTTGATACCATGCGTTTGGTAGATCTTCTTTTGGTATTACTGTTTGAAGGACGGAAAGCATTGCCAAAATCAAGTGCTGGGTCCACAGGAAGAATCCCAGGACTTCGTAGATTGGATAGTACTGGGGAACGTTCCCACCGGCAATTGATAGATTGCATTCGTAGTAAAGATACTGATGCTCTGATAGATGCTATTGACACAGGAGGTAAGCAAACTGTTCTTTTTCGATATAGGTTTTAGTTGACCAGGACTTTTTAATCGGACTGACTATACAGTGGTACCTCGGTACTCAACATTAATTGCTACTGGGAGGCGCGACTAAAAGGAGGTACTAAGGAGGTACTTTGGTACTAAAAAGGAGTACCAAAGAAACCATGTTACCCTTTGTTTCAGCCGGGAAAGACTTCCTGTCTGCTGTCCCTTTTCCTGTGTCAGGGACCTTCCCAACATGTCTGCCCTCTGTGGCCATCCCCCACTTCCTTTTACAGCGACCTTCCTGGCATGGCCTACTTTCTGCCCATTCCCACGGCCCTCCACTTCTTCCTATCACAGTGTGTTGAGTACCAAACAAACAAGTACCGGGACAACATTTTCGCATCAAAAAGTATCAGGGTACCACTGTGTGTCTTAATTTAAAAAAAAGAGTTTATAGGTTTGCATGATGTGCAGGATACAAGCTGAAAATTAATGTTTGTTGTGTTAATGTCATTAAATAGAGCAAGTTTTTTCCCCCTTCTCCACAGCTTTTGAAGTGAATTTTATGGATGACGTAGGACAGACCCTGTTAAACTGGGCCTCAGCTTTTGGAACTCAAGAAATGGTAAACATGGAATAAAATAATGGGGTTAACATTTTTTCATGGGGAGAATGTATAAATAAACCTAACCTGTTGTTCTTATGTAAAACAGGTTGAATTTCTCTGTGAACGGGGTGCTGATGTGAACAGGGGTCAAAGGTCGTCATCTTTACATTATGCAGCATGTTTTGGAAGACCACAAGTAGCAAAGGTGAATTTTATAGTAACCATTTGGCTATTGCTCTACTTTTTTAAATAATGCAACAATAGAAATAAATTAACCTACCAATGTTCCCTTCTAAAGCGAACCTAAATTTGATTTAAGTATATCAAATACTTCCTGTGATGTACAATTTGAAAGAATTTTGTTTTATTGATTGCTCATTCATGATGCACCTGTTCATTCAGGCTTCTCGTTTTGTTCACTGATAGGTTCCTTACCAGCTGTCACAATTACAGTGATTTAAATTTATTTTCATATATCATCTGAAATATCTCCAAACTCCATACTTTGTAATATGTACATTGCTATCACTGCCTCTCAATAAAAATTCCTTTTGAAACGATGCCTGTTTCAAGAGTTCTGCTTTCTTGGGAGGATTAGCTGAGGCAGGACCTCACATTAAGCAAGATCTAGTATTTTTCCGCGTGAAATTAAATCTTTTTCAAATAAAGTTTAGTAATAAACATTTGATTCCTTATAGACTCTTTTGAGACATGGTGCCAATCCAGATCTGAGAGATGAAGATGGAAAAACTCCTTTGGACAAAGCTCGTGAAAGAGGACATAGTGAAGTAGTCGCTATTCTTCAGTCTCCAGGTTAGTGTGAAAAGTTGCTAATCTATTTTTTCTTAACATTCAAGTTAAATATGTGAATATCAAAATGCATTCAGTTAGCATATTGTAAAATGTAATTAGACTGATTTGGTTATTGTTTATAGTTTGAAATACTGACTGTCCCAATCAGTGATATCTACCATTGCCTTGACAGTTCTGAAACAACATAGGAATCATGAGCCTTCATCTGGTATAAATCGTTGCATGATTTGAACTGTGAGGGGAAAAAATATGTTCAGCATAATTTGGGGAGGAAATTTTGTTAATTCAGTTTGACATTTCTGAAGCTGCAGTTCAGATATAGTAATACAATTGCTAGGCAACAGCATGATAATTGAAATAATGATATGATTGCCTTTTTATGGTACCAGTTGTCAAATGTATGAACTGGCTAATATGTATTTTTTTCTAAATATTTCTTTATTTTTTTAATTTATTAGATTTTATAACTGCTATTCTGTATTAGAGCATCTCTTTGCAGTGTACATATGACAAAGTATCTAAACATATAGTACCCATAATATAAAAATACAATTACAAGAATTAAAAATAGTAACAAAGCAATGTAAACATATGTATGGAATTCCCTCAAAATACTATATTTAAAATGCCCTCAGAAAAGTTCTGTTTTAATTTGCTTCTATAACAAAAATAATGTTTTTGATATTCATATTGTAAAACACCCAGTAAGAACTGGGAGTTGAGTGGCATATAAATTGTTGTTATTCTTCTTGTTAGTGTTAGTGTTATAACTGGTCTAGTTTCCTGGGAGAGGCTGTTCCACAGTGTAAGTGCCATTACTGAAAAATGTCTCCTTCTGATCTCAGTTTTTCTAACTTCACAGAAGTAAAGAACTAAAAAGTAATTTTGGGGTAATTCAGTTCCAGTCAAATTACATGGTATTGAAAGTAGCTCAACACCAAATCATGGAGAGCTTTATAAGTTAGAACCATTCTTTTGAATTGCACCCAGAAACAACTGGGTCTATATAACACAGGTCCCATAATGCAGAGATAATGTGCTGTTAGCATATAGGGCCTATTAACACAGTGATCACTGCGTTTTATACCAAATGCAGTTTCTGAGTCATCTTTAAAGGCAGTCCTGTTCAATCACTTTACAATAGTCTAATCGACTGGCACTGTCCACTGAGGAAGGCCTGGAACTACTGGAACACAGTTTCCTCAAGTCTTATAGCTGCTCCAGAAAAATAGTATGGTTGATAGAATCAGAAACTACTGAAAACTGAACCAGAAAGTCCAGACAAAGGTAATCAACTGGTGTAAGCAGGAGTGTTTCTGCCTTATACTCAACTCTGAATTCTGTCAGAAAATGGTGTGAAGTTTATTCAGTTCAGAATGTCTAAGTAGTTTGTACTAATCAGTACAACTAATCAAAATGCTTTTTATAAACCTTTGATAGAAATTTTTTTAAACAAATTGTAGGTGACTGGATGTGTCCAGTTAACAAAGGAGATGAAAAGAAAAAGAAAGATGCCAACAAAGATGAAGAAGAATCAAATGAGCCCAAAGGTGATCCAGAAATGGCACCAATATACTTGAAAAGACTGTTACCTGTATTTGCACAGACATTTCAGCAAACTATGCTGCCTTCAATAAGGTAAAAAGAAGAAAAAGGCTCTTTCATGGATGTGAATTGAAATATGCCATAAGAATCAGATTAATATTATTCTGACTAAAAAAACCACTTTCAGCTTACTGATTCTTTCTCTCAAATTACCATATTGTTTATGCTTATTGTTACCCTAATACTCAAGGTTGATTTTGAGTTGTCATAGCTTATATCCCAGTATTATTCTATAAAGGCATAGGAAGGTAACCTTGTGTGAGAAGAGAAAATAGCAATGGAGTGGAGCAATGGTATGGCTCTGAATAGCTCTTAACTGGCTGGTTTAAAAATCTGATTTCCATTGAGAGTAATATAAAGCAAGTAAATTGGCTTTAAATTCAAAATTTAGTATGTAATTCCCAGAAATATTTTTCCTCTTAATTTTAAAATATGCTATTTTCTCTTGTATAGAAAAGCAAGTCTTGCTCTCATCAGGAAAATGATTCACTTTTGTTCTGAAGCTCTTCTCAAAGAAGTTTGTGACTCAGACATTGGACATAATTTACCTACAGTATTGGTTGAGATTACTGCTACTGTTCTAGATCAAGAGGTACTTCATTTTTATATATTTTATTTTCTTCTAGCAATGTGCAAAACAATATAAATTTGAACGTGTCTGTTGTGAGTTTGAAAAAGGCAATTTCAATTATTTTGGAAGTATTTAAGCTTCTCAAATGGTCAAATAGTGTTAATATGAAACAGCTGTTTTATGCACAAAATTAAATTTAAATTCAAAATGTTTTGCAACTCATTTTTTGAATGTCTATAATTTTGTGCTATAAAAGTATACAGATTATATAGAAATTAATAATAAAATTTCAGTCACCTCCAATCAAGAAGATATATCTCAGTGAATTAATTTGGATTAATCCCATCTGAGGTATCAATTGAAAGTAATTTTGAGCAAGTTTCAGGTAGACCTCATTTAGTGGCTGTCTTGGGCATTTTGAAATTATGACCATTTGAAATTATGAACATGATGAAAAAGTAACTACTTATGACCTTTGCAGCATCTCTCTCAGTCACGTGTTCACCGATATAGTACTTTTTTTACCGTCCCTTGCAGAGAGATTGCTTAACAAGCAATCTGTTCTTGAGCTTTTTTTCTCTGTATCTCAGTGCTTTCCCAAAAGATGCTAACCCCAAGAAAACAAGCTCAGTTCTTTGCTTTAATTAGCCAGCTCCCTACTGCTACTGACAAGACTTCAATCACTTTCACACTTTCTGGCTTTGTTTACCTCCTAAACAGTCCAAAGTTGCCAGGCAAATAGCCACTGCTATCATAGTCCTTGCAATATCTATTCCCTACTGTGTATCTGTTTACCCTCTTCTAATCCCTTTCTCTCCAATGAATGTAATGTCAAGCAATTCCCCTCTTGCTAATTATTACAGCGACTGGGTAAACATTCCAAAAAGTGGGGAAAGGGCGGAAAAGGAAAGTTGAAGTAAAATCATCAGCACAGTTGTGGTTATGTGATTTTTCCACTTAATTTTTATTTATTTATTTTTTTAATTCCATTTATATCCCGCCCTTCTCCGAAGACTCAGGGCGGCTTACAAACTTAATGACTACTTAGGGACCAAGTTGCTGGTCCCAACTGTGGTTGCTAAACAGAGACTATCTATACCTTGCATATATCATATAAGAATGATACAAAAATACAAGGCTTGCCTCCAGAAATTGTGGGTCCACCATCACTGGAGGTTTTTAAGAAGAGATTAGACAACCTTTGTCTGGAATGGTGTAGGATTTCCTACTAGCGCAAGGGATTGGACTAGAAACCTCCAAGGTACCTTCCAACTCTTATTATTCTGTTTCGCTTGTGCAACTGGGATTGGTGTTACTTTCGTACTGCTTCCATGATAGATGAAACTTCTAGTTTTGTTTTAGTTTGTTGTGCAAAGAAGCCCAAAACCTTTTGATTTGTGTGCCCCTTTATACCAGAGTATTCCTAGCATTCAGGTTGTTAGAATAATCATTACTACCAGCTTGTTTAAGAATTTCTGTTTGTCAGTTTCATGTAATCAATGTTAATTTTTATGGTAATTTTAATTGTACATCAAATCATGAAGAAATTGCTGAGGAATTTTTTCATTCTGTGTTACTTTTGCAGGATGATGATGATGGCCATTTATTAGCTTTGCAGATCATAAGAGATTTGGTAGATAAAGGAGGTGATCTTTTCTTGGACCAGCTTGCTAGACTTGGTGTAATAAGTAAAGTATCAACTTTGGCTGGACCATCTTCAGATGATGAGAATGAAGAAGAGTCTAAACCAGAGAAAGTAAGAATTTAATCCAGTATTTAGCCATAGTTCTAATAAATGTTTGAAATTTTGAACTATTGAATTCAGTGACAAATGCAGAGAATTCTAGAAATGGCTTTGCTTTGCTTACAGGTAAAGTATCATGCAAGAGGGTCTGTATTTATGTAGCAAGATGTTCTCTCATATTTCTGTTTTGAGGGCAGGTTAGATTTTCAGAACATGCTTGGGAAAGTTTATTTCTTTAATTCTGATAAGTTGGTTCTAAAATGAACGGCACAATGTTATGTTACAACTCTGAATATTTGTCTGTGTGGAGGGGAACTATGCTGATTTAATAGTCATATTTTGAGGGAGCTCCATTGGAAAAGAAAATAATTCAGGCATTGCAGTTGTCTGCCTCAGGGTTAAACTATAGAACCCTAGGCTTAACTTTTAGTGATGAAATACATGCTGATTTGAAATAGAAATCTTGGAATTAGTCGTAAAGTCTGCTAGAGAAGCAGTTTATGCTGAGATAGTTTAATGTACCAAGCTTGTAAGGTAGAGGCAAGCAATTAATATAATATAATAAATATAATATAATATAATATAATATAATATAATATAATATAATATAATATAATATAATAAATACAATACAATACAATACAATACAATACAATACAATACAATACAATACAATACAATATTTGTTGTTGTTAGCTGCAAAATCGTGTCTGACCCATCGCGACCCTATGGACAACGTTCCTCCAGGCCTTCCTGTCCTCTACCATCTTCTGGAGTCCATTTAAGCTCACGCCTACTGCTTCAGTGACTCCATCCATCCACCTCATTCTCTGTCGTCCCTTTCTTCTCTTGCCCTCAATCTTTCCCAGCATTAGGCTCTTCTCCAGTGAGTCCTTCCTTCTCATTAGGTGGCCAAAGTATTTGAGTTTTAGCTTCAGGATCTGGCCTTCTAAAGAGTAGTCAGGGTTGATCTCCTCTGGGACTGACCGGTTTGATCGCCTTGCAGTCCAAGGGACTCGCAGGAGTCTTCTCCAGCACCATAGTTCAAAGGCCTCAATTCTTTGGTGCGCAGCCTTTTTTATGGTCCAACTTTCACTGCCATACATTGCAACTGGGAAGACCATAGCCTTGACTATATGCACTTTTGTTGACAGGGTGATGTCTCTGCTTTTTAGTGTGCTGTCTAGATTTGCCATGGCTTTTCTCCCGAGGAGCAAGCGTCTTTTAATTTCTTCACTACAGTCCCCATCTGCAGTGATCTTGGAGCCTAGGAAAATAAAATCTGTCACTACCTCCATTTCTTCCCCATCTATTTGCCAGGAATTGAGAGGGCCAGATGCCATGATCTTGGTTTTCTTAATGTTAAGTTTCAATCCAAGTTTTGCACTCTCTTTCTTCACCCGCAACAAGAGGCTCTTTAGTTCTTCTTCACTTTCTGCCATTAGAGTGGTATCATCTGCATATCTTAGGTTGTTGGTATTTCTTCTGGCAATTTTAATTCCAACTTTTGATTTATCTAGCCCTGCCTTTCTCATGATGTGCTCTGCATATAAGTTAAATAGGCAGGGCGACAGTATACAGCCTTGCCGGACTCCTTTCCCAATTTTGAACCAATCGGTGGTTCTGTGTCTAGTTCTCACTGTTGCTTCTTGACCTGCATATAGATTTCTCAAGAGACAAATAAGATGGTCTGGTACTCCCATCTCTTTAAGAACTTGCCACAGTTTGTTGTGATCCACACAATCAAAGGCTTTAGCATAGTCAATGAAGAAGAAGTAGATGTTTTTGTGGAACTCCCTAGCTTTCTCCATGATCCAGCGTATGTTGGCAATTTGGTCTCTAGTTCCTCTGCCTCTTCGAAATCCTGCCTGTACTTCTGGTAGTTCTCAATCCACATATTGCTGGAGTCTAGCTTGTAGGATTTCAAGCATAACTTTACTAGCATGTGAAATGAGTGCAGTGGTGCGATAGTTTGAACATTCTAATATAATATAATACAATATAATTAATATAATACAATACAATACAATACAATATAATCTTAATTTTTCTAAGTTCATTTAAAATATGCTGATTGGTAAATGATACAGTTCTGGTCCAAAAGCTACCATGTTAAAGAAAACTTAATACTCTGTTCTGTATGAACCCTAAAACTATACTGATTGTTTACTTTCCAAAAAGGAAGCTTTGCAAAATGCGTTGGTTTGTATTTTATAAATGTTTCTGCTTCTTAATCTATACATGGAAGAAAGCATATGAAAGATAGAATTGAAATATATCCATAATGTGCTTTTTAGATGTACTTTCTTAAATATATCATAGTGCTTCTTCAAATTATGGTTGCTTATTGAAATTCAGAGGTCTCGTGCAAGAATGTTGCCTGTAGATAATCTTGCTGTATTTTATCATTTATAACTGATTAGATAGAAATCTATATTATATACCGTAGTTTCCGGCGTATAAGACTACTTTTTAACCCATGAAAATCTTCTCAAAAGTCAGGGGTCGTCTTATACGCCAGGTGCTGAAAATTTAGGGACAGGGCTGGCTGGAAAACCTGGAGCGGATCTCCCATTTAGTCTGCGCAGGGAAAGCGGGACCAATTGGAGAAGAAGCTGCAGTCTGTGATTTTTTACAGGCTGGGGTCTGGGCGTCTTTTCTTCTAAAGTTGAAGACCAGCTGTAGTATATCCTAACTTGAAAGGCAGGTGGGGAAGGCAGCAGCCAGAACAGCGGCTTAGCTCTAAGGACACATTTGACTCAGGAACTGGGCGGGATGGCTGGAAAACCTGGAGCGGATCTCCCATTTGGTCTTTTTTAAAAAAAATCCCATTTATATCCTGCCCTTCTCCGAAGACTCAGGGTGGCTTACAATTTAAAGCACAAATCAATGTGCTTAGCAATAGCCTTCATTCTGTGTATATGCCTGTTTATTAGGGCTTTCACACCCCCCAGCAGCATTATTACAAAGTTAGCTTATTGCCTCCAACAATCTGGGTCCTCATTTTACCTACCTTGGAAGGATGGAAAGCTGAGTCAACCTTGAGCCTGGTGGGATGCGAACCTGCACTAATTGCAGGCAGCTTGTGTTACTTAAGGCTCTGCGCAGGGAAAGCTTTAGAGTGAATTAGGAAAAGTGAAAAAGTGAATTAGGAAAATAGGGAATGGTTGCTGGAATCAGGGGCTGCCACAAAGAAGAGGGAGTCAAGCTATTCTCCAAAGCACCTGAAAGCAGGACAAGAAGTAATGGATGGAAACTAATCAAGGAGAGAAGCAACCTAGAACTAAGGAGAAACTTCCTGACAGTTAGAACAATTAACCAGTGGAACAACCTGCCTCCAGAAGTGGTGAATGCTCCAACACTGGAAGTTTTTAAGAAGAGACTGGACAGCCATTTGTCTGAAATGGTATAGGGTTTCCTGCCTGAACAGGGGGTTGGACTAGATGACCTCCAAGGTCCCCTCCAACTTCTTCTTCTTCTTCTTCTTCTTCTTCTTCTTCTTCTTCTTCTTCTTCTTCTTCTTCTTCTTCTTCTTCTTCTTCTTCTTCTTCTTCTTCTTCTTCTTCTTCTTCTTCGTCTTCTTCTTCTTCTTCTTCTTATTCTTTTTCTTTTTCTTATTCTTATTATAGTTTAATCCACTTGCACTGTTTTATGTTTACATGTTTGATGACAAACAGCCTTATGTTTATAAGTGACAGTTTTCCTACTAAGCACCTGCATGTCATAAGCATTTGAATTAAAATTACCATATTAAAATCAAATCTGATGTTTTTTAATTTTTATTTGGTGTGCGTTGGAAGAGGGGTAGTCTTATACGGCGAGTATAGCCCAAACCCTATAATTTAACAGGAAATGTAGGGGGTCGTCTTATACTCCCAGTTGTCTTATACGCCGGAAAATACGGTAGCATAATATAGAGTGAAACATAACTTTTATGAACATGCTAATGTAATGTAATGTAAGTTTCCTTTTTCATTCAGTTTAATATTTACCAGTAAAAGGTTTCCCTTTTTCATCAATTTGTTATTTTTTATAAGTTATGTGAACATTTATGCTAATCTTTATGATACATGCATTTTGTCTGGTCTTTTCTCTAGTAGTTTTTTATTTATAGACTGCATTATAAACTTAGTAAAAACTGCAAATTTGTACTTGTAATTTTCAGAAAGTGCAAATTGAGTTAGTTTGCATTAAAATTGGTGTGTGTTTTTTAAAATATATGTACGTTCAAGTATTCTAATGATCTTGATTTACAGGAAGATGAGCCTCAAGAAGATGCCAAAGAATTGCAGCAGGGTAAACCCTATCACTGGAGAGATTGGTCAATTATTAGAGGAAGGGACTGCCTGTATATTTGGAGTGATGCTGCAGCCCTTGAACTTTCAAATGGAAGCAATGGATGGTTCAGATTTATTTTGGATGGGAAGCTAGCTACAATGTATTCCAGTGGTAGTCCTGAAGGAGGATCTGACAGTTCAGGTACAATCTCGTTCTCCAGAAATATTTTAAAGAGTTAATTACAAATTACTTTTTATATGTTTGATTTTGAGATGTTCTGTTTTACAGGAATTGCCTCCCTAAATAGTAAAGGATGTAAACAGGTGGAAGGTGGTCAGTGATGCTTTTGTCAAATTGGCATGTAACAGTAACTTCTAGTAACTCTGTTCAGTGAACATCGTAGTTTCATGTTTCATGTTTCTTTTCCATGCATACTAATATTAAACAATCATTAAAGATAATGTTTAAGAATGATAAACTGCATTCCAGGTACAGAAATTGGAATGATGTGGCTTGCATCTGGCTAGCAGAATGAAGTGCATGTATGTGTGATAAGTAGTATAAACTTCCTCAGCCAAACTGAAATTGTGACAGACATGCAGCAGAAATGTTTCATATTGAATTTTACTAAGCCATCTGTAATTTTTAAACTTAATAGATATTGCCTGCTGTCTCCTTTTAGTAGTTTTTTATAATTGCAACAACTAATTTTTAAATATTAGGAAATAATAAAAATAGTGTGCAATGGAACTATAGGTTTGCTGTAAAATAATTGAAGATTCAAATTCTCAGGAAATGACTTTTCCCATGATGTGAAGCTAAAAGAATACTGTGAGGATTGATTCTGAATAATTTTGTGTTTAGTAACTGAATTCAGTTTCAGAAATATTAGGAAATACTTTAATTCCCAAGGTGGTGCTGGTGTGTAAGTGTGTTTGAACAACCATCTAGCTCAGGGGTAGGCAACCTCGGCTCTTTTATGACTCATGGACTTCAACTTCCAAGCTTGCTCAGGAATTCTGGGAGTTGAAGTCCATGAGTCATAAAAGAGCCGAGGTTGCCTACCCCTGATCTAGCTTCAAGGCTAGTCCTATACTCACCTAGTACAGGAGACAGACTCTGCTAGACTGGCTGGAGCAGGGAATTAGTATGTCTGAATAAAATAGCTGTCTCACAATTTGGTACAACTATTCTAGTTCTGAGAAGTATTTTCATTACATTTTTGCATACTTCAAAATATGTTTTCAATTCCTTTCAGGTAGGGTTATGTCTTTGTTCATTCCATAGGTTGAGCTGGGTCCTTTATGCACTAAGCCAAAAACGAATGAAACCATAGTATGCCTTAGCCCTGTGTATGAATCTTGGCAAAAGTGGGAATCTCAGTGTTTTTCTGCGAGAGAAAATAGACCACCAAAAACAGTAAATTATAAACCCTTGAAAGGTTCCCTAGAAATAAAAAGCTGTGTAGTCAAAATAACAATAACAATCAACAATAGTCCATCAGCTTTTAGGTGGAAAACATAGGTGGGAGATCTTTATAGTATAGTAAGTAGATCACATTGGAAGCTGTTTATGTAGATCACATAATGCTGCTTTCCATAAACCAATCTTTGGGTGGAGGTGTTCAGTATAAAGGTTTTGCCTTAATGCTGGAAGTATATGTGTAGTTTCACATGTCTCCATTGTGCTACTAGTTCCTTGAATAATGGCGTGGGCTTGGATATGAATCATCTTTGTTAAGGTACTTAAATATAAGTATTTGGAATATGATTGAAAAGCCAAACTTAGTTGGACTGAATATTTTAATGACTGTTGAAGATAATGCAGTCTTCTGTAGAGTATATTTCATGGAAGCTAGTTTTTAAGATTTGTGCTGTAGTAAGTATATTTTTGTATACATACAAAAACAATTTATGCAATTATGCAGCATATTACATTTATATAGTTTGCTATTGTAGCAGATTAAAAAAAATCTAAATTCTTCTCACAATAAGTTGTCATTGTAAAATATCTTAGATTTTTTTCTTTTCTTTTCATTTCTTATCCAATCCAATCCTTTTTTCTTTCAGAATTTAAATGCTTCCTTTTAATATCAAACTGAAAAGTGGTGGGATTTCTGTCAATAAAAATAAGTTCTCAACTGCCTAATTTGGTTTCTTTGTTTTAAAAATAAATTGATCACATTTAATTTTTTTCAGAACATTTTCCAAAGCATGTAAATATTATGTTGACCCTCTTAAGTTTTATTATTGTATACTATTATATCATCTGATCAGTGTTTAAACAGTCCTGAGAACTTGAATCCAAAATCTAAATTTGCACTTGTTTCATGAGATACATTCTTTCATGGAAGCTAAATTAAATATGAAATTAAATATAAATTATTTTTTTATTCTTTTTAAATAGAAAGCCGAAGTGAATTTTTAGAGAAGTTACAACGGGCTCGGAGTCAGGTAAAGCCATCTACAACCAGCCAGCCAATTTTATCAGCCCCAGGACCTGCTAAACTTACAGTAGGAAATTGGTCTCTTACCTGTCTAAAGGAAGGAGAAATTGCTATTCATAATTCAGATGGTCAGCAAGCTACAATCTTAAAAGAAGATCTACCAGGTTTTGTTTTTGAGTCCAATAGAGGAACTAAACACTCATTTACAGCTGAAACCTCTTTAGGTGAGTATGCAGTTATATATAATGAAGAGAAAGATAGATGTTTGCAGTTGTCTGGTTTAGCAGCTGGATTCCTGTTCTCTGTGAGATGTATCTGGTTTGTAGAGAATATTGGATTAACAAATCCAGAATTATGTACATTAAGGGAAGGATTCTTGATTATGCGTGCTTCATCTGTACAGGAAACAACTATATTATATTGGGGTTCATTGGTGACCTGATTTTTAGCTGTTGTTTTTCAGGATCAGAATTTGTGACTGGTTGGACTGGAAAAAGGGGCAGAAAACTAAAATCCAAGTTGGAAAAAACAAAACAAAAGGTCGGGATAATTTCTGCCAATTTTAAATAGTTTAAATGTCTTCATTTTTAATTGCTTCTTATATATGCTGTTTGCTAGTCAAATATACTTCAAACAGTAAGCCTGCCTAAATTTTAAAAGAAATTAAATAGTAACTTCAGCTGTGAAAGAGAAGAAAACCTTACTGACTTTTTAAATAAATGTATACAATAACTCAGGAGTAGAGAATAGGGCTAAACTGACATAGTGCCTGTTACCATCACATATAACATATCTATATTAGTGGAGGTGTATATCAGCTAGGTGTATATTATCTGTTCCAGAGACATACTTTACCTGCAGATACCTGGCAAAAAGCATCAGAAATAGCAGAGCTTTCATACACCCATCAGAGTAGTGCTATAGCCATTTTGGGGAGGATTAGTTAGAGATAGAGATGCAGGGTCTGGTTCTGTTAAAAAAAAGAGATCTGGAAAAAAATTCATTGACTTGATTGAGAAACTATATTATAAATAACACCTGTAGAGCTCTGCATTTTCAATTTGCAGAAAGGATATGTACATTTTCCATCTGAATTCATGATGACTTTTACAAAAAATTTAAATGTATGCGCATTTTAAAAAATCCAGAGGAGTCTGAGATTGTTAAAAATATTTTATACTTGAAAAGCAGTCAAAGCTGTTGGAAGATCTTTACTTTTTGATTTTACCTTTTGCTTTACCACTTTTAATTTGTTGTTAAATTAAAATTGTTAAAGCAAAAGGTAAAATCAAAAAGTAAAGATCTTTCAACAGCTTTGACTGTTTTTGAAGTATAAAATATTTTTAACAATCTCAGACTCCTCTGGAAGAAGCATTCCACAGATGTTGATGATTTGACCAGCCTAGAAAAAGTGCTGCTTGTAAAATTACATTGGGACTCTAAATTGAAAATTTTTTAAAATTAATTCATATTAGAATTCATCGCTTACAACTCTTTGGAATCTAAAATTGGAATTCCTGGCTTATCATTTTCTGGAATCTAAAACTAACTGGTAGCCCTTCAATATTTTTAGGTGATTAGCAATTAGGAGTTTTAATTCAGATATAGCATGATCTACTTTTTATTGATTAATGTATCTTCTAACGAGAGGAGTTAAGAGCGATTGCACAGTGTGTATTAATATACTGATTATGTATAATCAGATTTCACTGACAGTTTGACTTATTGTTTGCTAAGTAATACTTTTCTTATGTACTACTTTTGTAAACAAAACATATCCAGAAACCTCAGAAAATTATTAATGTATATGTGAATGTATATACCATATATATATATTACTTATTTTGTATCTCTAAATAATCAGGTACGAACTATGGCCAGAGACTTATATGATGATCATTTTAAAGCGGTTGAAAGTATGCCTAGAGGTGTAGTTGTAACGCTCAGGAATATAGCAACTCAATTAGAGTCTTCATGGGAACTTCATACAAACAGACAGGCAAGTTTCATTAGTGAAATGAAATATTGACGAAGTTGTTTTTCTGTTGACATTCACTTGATTCAAATATAATTCTCCTTCTCAAACACTAGCCGTTTATTGCATGGGTTAGATATCTTGGAAATATCCCCGAGATAATTTTAATTTGAGAAATTAAAACTCCTGTTTCAAAGAGTCACCAGCCAACCCAGATATACTGAACAAATAGTGACCTATTTCCAGTGTCCAGTTTGTAATGTTTCAAAGAAAGTAATTGGATTGTTACTGCAAAAAAGAGAAACATTTCAGGCCTTGGTTTAGCATGAGGATGGCATTAACCACAGTGCTGATCTCTCGGAGGACCGGGTAAAGGTTTCATACTATTCTTCTCAGTTGTCTAAAGGTTTAAGGAGTAGGAGAAATTGTATTATAATCGTTCTCCTTCTTGAAGCAAGAGTTCTTGGGGAGTGGGGGGAATTGAACCCTAGCTCATTAATTGAGGGTGTTGAAGACTTCAGTTATACCCAGTTGTATATCTTGGCCTCTGGCTGAATAAGTAATGGTGATAAAATACTGTGTAGGTCTAGATGGGAAAGAACTGAGTGACATTCAGCCCAGCAAGATAGGTTTGTATGCCTGCTCTTTTTAGCAAAATTACATTGTTAAGTTTGAACAGTGTTTATTTGTTTATTACATTTATATGTTGCCTGACTCACAGTTATGCTGGATTTAAAATTTGGGAACTCTTGCTGACTCACAGTTCATGCATGAAGAGGAAGCAGCAGCTGTAGCCAAGACAGCCTTTATATAGCTTCATATTGTGTGCATGTTGTCACCTTTCTTGGAATGGCAGGCATTAATTACAGTCACTCATGTCTTAGTCACCTCTGTATTGGACTATTGTAACATATTCTACATGGAGCTGCCATGAAGAACATTCATGGACTATATATACACCTCATCTAACAACTTAAAGTGATGAGTACACCCAGAAATACTTGTTTATATTGTAAGAGGGACCTTGATAATTACTTAACAGGCAGTTGCTGCCCTAATTTCTCTGGAATAGCATCTGTCCACAGTGTACAGATGCCACCCTTTCTCTTGATTTTTAGAAAACTGGTGCAAACCTTGTTCTGTCAAGCCAGGAGGGTTGAATTGTTGTAACTTCCTCTTGGATCATGAAAAAGAGTTTTTTTCAATTAATGCTGTTTATGTTTTATTTATGATTCCTGGTTCTGTAGAATATCATGAAGTACTCTTTTTTAATTGATTATATGATTTTAATGCCAATATATTGGAGAGATACAGTGTAGCATTTTTATGATCTCTTAATACTTAATCTAAGTTAAATTTAGGCGGCACAAAATATTCCACATATTACGTATATACAGTAAAGACTGATTTTGTAGAATTCTTACGTGTAATTTGACCAGCTGTGTAGAATAATGTATCATTAATGGAAGAATTACTATTTCATTCTCTTTTAGTTTATTGAGGGAGAAAACACTTGGCGAGATTTAATGAAGACTGCTCTGGAAAATTTAATTGTCCTGCTGAAGGATGAAACTACAATTTCACCATATGAAATGTGCAGTAGTGGCTTGGTGCAGGCTCTCCTTACTGTATTGAATAATGTAAGTTTATTGTGGGACTAGTATAGTATAGGATTCGGAAGAGCAGAATCCAAATTTTCACTCTGCTATATAATATACTGTTGACCTTTGTCAATTATTTTACTACCAACTTGTTGGAAGAATGCAGAAATAATAACTGCCAACACCTTTTTTAAAAGGGTGGAATATAAATCTATTAAATAAAAATATAACTTCAATAGAAGATATGTTTAATTTTTTTTAAAAAATGAGCCAGGTTTATCCATCAACCACTATATCTGGCCAACATAAATTTCTAAGTATCTTAGGCAGTACAGAAAGTATTTATAACTGTGCTATAGAGAAGACGAGAAACGGGAATATACTTTCTCTTGCTTCTTTTCCTTGGTAAAATGTACCAAGGATTTTTGAAACATTCTGTATTAATCTATATGGAATGTTCAGTCCAAATACATACAGGTAGTCCTCGACTTACAACTATTCATTTAGTGACCATTTGAAGCTTGGCAACTGGCATGCATTTATGATGGTTGCAGTGCCCCAAGGTCATGTGATCAGCTTTTGCAACATTCTGACAAAGTCAATGGGGGAAGCCAGATTCACTTAACAACTGTGTTACTACCTTAACGACTGCAGTGATTCACTTAACAACTGTGGCAAGAAAGGTCGTAAAATGGGGGAAAAGTCAGTTAAATTTTTTTTTATTTTAATCCCATTTATATCCCGCCCTTCTCTGAAGACTCAGGGCGGCTTACAATTTAAGCACAAATCAATGTGCTTAGCAGTAGCCTTCATTCTATGTATAAGCCTGCTTATTAGGGCTTTCCCCCCCCCCAAGCGGCATTATTACAAAGTCAGCTTATTGCCCCCAACAGTCTGGGTCCTCATTTTACCTACCTCGGAAGGATGGAAGGCTGAGTCAACCTTGAGCCTGGTGGGATGCGAACCTGCACTAATTGCAGGCAGCTGGTGTTACTTAAGGAGGCATTAGCCCACTGCTCCACCAAGGCTCTTTTTAATAACAGTTAATAACTGTCTTAGCAACAGAAATTTTAGGCTCAATTGGGGTCATGTCGAGGACTACTTCTGTATACTTTAGTTTAAATTTTTAGTCTTTTTTATTCGTCCTGTTTTAGATAATATAATGACAATTAGGTTAGAGCAGGGGTCAGCAACCTGAAACAGTGAAAGAGCCACTCGGAACCAGTTGCCTCACAAAACGAAAAACTGGGAGCCGCAAAAAATGTGTGCACATGCGCGTACATGCGTGCATGTGGAGCCAAGGCGAGATATGCACCTACCCTGCATATTTGAATTGATTGAACTTTTTTTAGTCCCACTTATTTTATTTTTTTGGGACTGCACACGGCAGAGGACTGGGAGCCGCGGGTTGCAGACCTGTGGGTTAGAGCTATATGATTATTATAAAAACTACGGAGCTGTGTCAAATAAGTCAAATCTATATGGTAGGTCATATTTTTGGTATTTTTCATGAATACAGATGGCCAGGAATGTCTTTCAATTTGATTAATAGATTTAAGATAACTTATTTCCGGAGACTAAACATTCCAAGGCTTCCTAAATGACATAAGAAATAGTTTATGCCTGACATGGCTTTTGGGATCCTTTCAGTGCTAAAGAATAGTGAGATGAAAAGTCTTTCAATCTATTACTCCCAAATTTCCTCCCTGGAGTTGTCAAGCTAAATAAGCTCCCCTTCGTGCACATTTGACTGTACGCATGAAACACTGTTTATTTATTTATTTATTTATTTTATTTATTTTAATCCCATTTATATCCCGCCCGTCTCCGAAGACTCAGGGCGGCTTACAATCTAAGCACAAATCAAATGTGCTTAGCAATACAGTCCTAGTTAGTGGCATGGTTTGCACATTATGCCATGATGTCAGCAGCTAAAAGAAGTATATTGAGAAATTGGGGAAATGATATTCCAGATGTTAAGAAATGGCTTTTGGAAATGTGTGGCCTGTTGTGAATAAGACAATACTTTCTACTTATCAAAGAATGAAGCAATATGCACTACAGGCAGAGATTTTATGCTATTTTACAATAATATTTTGTAGTGACTGTTTTTCAGTATTTTATGGTATTACTAATAGCGATTAGTGATAATTTTAATATATAAAATAAATTATTTTCTTCTTTAGTTTTTTATAATTTTCATTTTATATTATTTTTCTTTGAATTTAAAACTTTTTATTGTTTCCTTGAGTATGTTTAGTGTTTTTTTCAAGATTTTGTAGTTTATAAAAGCATTGTGCAAAACACGTGAAATATTTATAATTGCCTGGGTTAACATACTAAGGCAAAAAACTCTTAAATTTTAATAGCATGATATGTGGCTCTAACCAATGTTCTGTTTGATGAAGATTCATTCATACTTAGTGTGTGTCCTGTTATTTCTTGCTAGCATTAAATAGTGTTTTCTTATCTTAGAATATGGATTACGATTTGAAACAAGACTGTAGTCAATTAGTGGAAAGAATAAATGTGTTCAAAACAGCTTTCAGTGAAAATGAAGATGATGAAAGGTAATTTAAAGTCACTGAACATATTACAAATGTATTATGGCATGATAAACATTTTATAATGTTCCCAACAGTAAAAACACATACTGAATTACATCATCAAAAATGTTTATTAGCCAATGATTGATTGAATTTGCCCATTTCTTAGAGCAGCGCTTTTCTCCTTTCCAGTATATATGGATTATTGCTACAGTTTCACATCCACTTTGCAGAGTACTGCCATTTAAAAACAACAACAAAACCCTTATTTTTGATTCCCCATGTTTAGCTATGCAAACAATATTTTCTAATAAATGTAGTTTGATACTTTGGTATGTTGTACACTGTGTCTACTTTGAATTCATTTTTAAAATATATTCTTCAAATATTTTATAGTGCTTGTTTTCTCTTTGTTCATAGCCGTCCAGCAATTGCATTAATTCGAAAATTGATAGCAGTACTTGAATCTATTGAACGGCTTCCATTACATTTGTATGATTCACCAGGATCATCATATAATCTCCAGGTAATTTTGCAGTCCTATGGACATCTGGTGCATCATATTGTAGATGAGGTTCTGTTAACAGATATATGATTTTAGATAGATAGACAGACAGACAGACAGACAGACACACACACACACACACACACACACATTTAAAGACAAACATTAAAATAAGTGCAGATACTTAACAATTAAAAACAAGGGATTTGATTGTGAAGGAAACAGTGGGGAAGCCAGGTGCAATTCCTGCACAAGTACATTCCATAACTTGGGAATTATTTGGGCCTCATTCTTACCTGCCAGCCTTTATAAAAAACTGATTTGGATGCTACAGCTGATAAAGTTTCAGATGATATAAATTTGCTCTTTTTTTTACCTAGAGTTGATATTTTTCCATTTATATAGTCTAGAGATGAGGCTAGGATCCTTGTCCTTGCCCTTTTTTTAATAAAAGATAAAGATTAGCCAGGTCAGTAGGCACATTGATGAATTCATATTTACAATCAGGTTAGATGCAAGAGAGTGGTGAAACACTTATTTTCCCTTTTTAAAAAAAAATCTGCATTACATGTTTTGGGTAATATTCAGCTAATTATCAGTATTTATTATTGGAGCATATGATAGAATCTTCCAGTTATGTTTGGAATAGATATGTTAGATCTGACTTGTTTGTTGTTATATTCTTTGGAAGAACTAGTTTGAAAGTGTTCTTGTATATTTTCCTGCTCTTCAGAAGATATTAGGAACTGTACTTACCGGTATCTTTCTAATTTATTTCCAGGCACAACTCAAAAATACTGTATTTTATGATTACATATGTAAATTGTAGGTTTGGGCTAAGTGTAGTCTTGAAAGTGTTGAAAGCAAATTATCATCAACAGAGTAATTATGAATTCTGCAATTGCAGGAGTTCTCATTCAGCTAAAGTGCCGAATATTCTAGATTTCATAGTATAGGGCAGGGGTGTCAAACTTGTAACGTCACATGATGTTGCGATGTATCGCAACTTTTTTCCATTGCCGGCAAGGGTGGGCATGGTTTCACTATGACGCATCCAGGCTGCGGGCTGACAGTTTGACACGCCTGGTATAGGGATTTAGGTTTTAGTATAGAAAAATATCCCCAATGAAAATTAACTTTTATAGGTTGAATTAAAGATGGGGCAAAGCTTCTTCCTTAAACTTTTTTGTATTATTTTGTCAGGATTAACTTTTCTTGTTCGTTGTTCATAAGCTGCATCAATAAAGAACAAATGTGTTCATTATTTCAGAAAAAGACATTACATCGAAACTATCATATTGATGTATGTGTGTAATGCGTACTGAAATTAGTTCTCAATTTCCAGTATAGGAATACTTGTTTTAATTTGAAATTGTAAGTTTCAGAATTCATTAAATTAAAGTAAAACTTTACATTTTCTATAGATACTAACGAGACGGCTACGATTTCGCTTGGAACGTGCTTCTGGGGAAACAGCTTTGATAGACCGAACGGGTCGAATGTTGAAAATGGAGCCTTTGGCAACAGTAGAATCTTTAGAACAATATCTTCTTAAAATGGTGAGCAAAGTCCTTTTCACTCATTTTGCAAATATCAGGTATTCCATGATGCTTTAGTAACCGTCATACTTTTTTAGGTGGCAAAGCAGTGGTATGACTTTGATAGAGCTTCGTTTGTTTTTGTACGAAAACTACGGGAAGGTCAGACATTTATTTTCAGACATCAGCATGATTTTGATGAAAATGGAATTATTTACTGGATTGGAACAAATGCCAAGTAAGATTTCAGGAATTTAATCAATTTAAACATATCTTTAATAGTTTTTATAAAAACAGTTGGTATCTATTACACTGTTCATGTGTTTTCACTTTATTCTTTTAAAGTTGGGAAATGTAAAAGATTAAACTGATTAAATACAATAATATTTATGTTTGAATTTAATTCTTTCATCAGTAACAATGATTAGTTTTACATTAGATTTGAAATGTAAAATATGAAAATATAACACTACATTTGCATGAATTATATAAAATGACTTTGAATTTGTTCTGCTTTAAACTTGTGGATTGTGATTCATATTCTTCATGATTATTAATGTTGTTTTTTCTTGTAGAACAGCATATGAGTGGGTAAATCCAGCTGCCTATGGGCTAGTTGTAGTTACATCTTCAGAAGGAAGAAATCTGCCTTATGGTCGTTTAGAAGACATCTTAAGCCATGAGAGTTCAGCTTTAAACTGTCATACTAATGATGATAAAAATGCATGGTTTGCAATAGATCTTGGTCTTTGGGTGATACCATCAGCTTACACACTGCGCCATGCTCGTGGTTATGGACGGTCGGCTCTCAGAAATTGGGTTTTTCAAGTTTCTAAGGACGGACAGAACTGGACTACTTTATACACTCATGTTGATGACTGTAGTCTAAATGAACCTGGGTATGTTTGTCTTTTGTTACATTTGCATGCTCATTTATATTAATTAAATTTAAAATACATTTTCTTTTTGAGTTTGTGGTAATACTATACATTTAGGCCAATAATATTATGAAACATTCTGAACTGACTAAATATATGAACAATAATCTCTGGTACTAATGAATTCAGGAATGTTTCTTACATTCTTGAACTTTTATGTGATTTATGGAAGTATTTATTATTTTGCTTCCTGATCTTAAGTTTCTTTTTTTTAATGGCTTTATACACTGGGTTATATTGTGAAGTAGAGTGGAGCAAGTGATTCCTTATTTTCAAGGTGCCTGGCTTTTAAAAATATTAATGCTTTAAATCCCAAAATGTAATTATTTTGTGTGTGTGTGTGTGTGTTTGCTCATTTGTCTATTTTTTAAAAAAAAGAAAAATCTGTAATTTTTGCTGCAATTTTCCCAAATATAAAGTTCAACGGCAACCTGGCCACTAGAGTCACCAAAGGATGAAAAACAAGGTTGGAGACATATAAGAATTAAACAAATGGGAAAGAATGCCAGTGGGCAGACACACTATCTCTCCCTGTCAGGATTTGAACTTTATGGCACCGTCAATGGTGTGTGCGAAGATCAGTTAGGTAAGCAATGTAAAGTAAAATTATCATTATTATCATTATTATCATTATTATTATTATTATTATTATTATTATTATTATTATTATTATTATTATTTGGGCCCCTAAATTGTGTATTTTCCCAATATTTGTTGATAGCCGTAAAGAGATTTTAATGTGACATAATCGGCTGGGTTGCATTTGTTGCATTTCAGCTACTTTGAGCCAATTTAGAATGTCTGATTATATATATATATATATATATATATATATATATATATATATATATATATATATATATATATATATATATATATATATATATATATATATATATATATATATATATATATATATATATATATATATATATATATAGAGAGAGAGAGAGAGAGAGAGAGAGAGAGAGAGAGAGAGAGAGAGAGAGTGTGTGAGTCAAAACAGGGTTTATAAACCAAGTTTCACATCTGTTTAGGAAAAGCAGCTAAAGAAGCAGAGGCTAATCTGCGAAGGCAGAGAAGACTGATTCGTTCTCAGGTTCTGAAATACATGGTTCCAGGTGCTCGTGTCATCAGAGGAATTGACTGGAAATGGAGAGATCAAGATGGTAGCCCCCAAGGGGAAGGCACTGTTACAGGTGAATTACATAATGGTAAGCAGATATTTGAATAACTTCCTCTTCTCAAATTACTATTAAAATAGTCTTGCATATTTAACTTATGTGAGTGGAAAATGTTTATTCAGAAATCATTGTGAAAACAATAATTGGTAGTGATAATTTGCTCATAAATCATTTCACTATTCCCTTTTCGGGTAAGCAACATTATGTGGAGTAAGGAAAGGAGAAATAAATAGAAAGCCAAAAAATAAAGATATGGGATAAGAATAAGAAAAAAAACTTAACTAAAACTAATTTACTCCAACATTCCATCTATCCATTCCTTTCTATTCTTAAAAAAAACCAGCATTGCTTTCCCACAATTCATGCACTGGTTCATACATTATCTTTTCTTCCTTAAACTTCTCACTTTTATGAATCTAATCAACTAATCAACTCCATCCAACTTTCTCACTATCCTTTTTATGATACGAATATCCTTTCCTCGTATATTTGCTTTGCAGTTATAATCTCATTCCTTCTCTCTATGTAGCTATACCACTTCAGTATATTCCTTCTCACTGTCATCATGAATCCCACATACTTCTCAAGAGCCCCTTTCCTATTGAAATCACCTTATTTTTTGCTTCTCCTGTCATATCCAGCTCTTTTTTCCATATAGTGGACATAGCATATTTTATAGAGAGACATTTTTACTTTTTTGATAAGTAAAAGACCAAATACTGCTTCTTTTAACCAATATTTGCACATTTTGAAATATCTCCATCCATTTCCTACTGTTAATGAACATTCTACCAAGGTATACATACTCATCTACTTGTGTTAGTTTTTTTACCATTTATATGAAATTTGCAAACCTTCATTCTATTTTCCTTGTCAACCCTGGTGTTTGTTACTGTAATTTGCAGATTTTTATTCCTTATTATATCACAGTGTCATCTATAGAAATGTATATGCAAGTTCATGTCCCTAATGAATACACTTCTAATATTACCACAAGTATTTCTTAACATTTATTCTTAATGTATTAAACAGTCAAGGGGACATAACATATCCTTTCTTAGTACTGATCCATTTGCTAAGGATTCCATTCATAATGCTTTACTTCCATCTCATATGCCACTCTTATTACCAACAGCAAATTTCAACATTCAATATCTCTGCAAAGCTTTCTCAAGAAACATATAATAGCAATAACACTTGGACTTATATACTGCTTCATAGTGCTTTATAGCACACTCTCAGTGGTTTACAGAATCAGCATATTACCCCCAACAATCGGGTCTTCATTTTACCAAATGAAAGGAAGGATGGAAGGCTGAGTCAATTTCAAACTTCAGGCTGTGGGCAGAGTTAGCCTGCAATTACAGTCCTCTACTCTGATCACACCTGTTTGCTTATGTTAAATAAAAAGGGCAATTGCTGAAATTAAACTGATTTATGCTTTATAAAATGTAAATAATTCCACAGTGCTAAACATGATTGTTTTAAAATAGGTTTGATTACCAATACTTGAAACTTAAGACATTTATTTCCAAAGGAAAAGAGAACCAAGAATAATTGAGGCCTATACTATGTAACGTTCCTTTGAAAAATAATGATCTCTTAAAAATAATAATAAGTGACTAAACAGTGCAGACTCTTGATCTAACCAAAAGAAATACAGAAATACAGTGGAAATGACATCCGTATATATTTTTCAAATCTAATCTACCTGGACACAACAAATTTTTCATGCATAGTTCTAGAAATATGTATTTCAACAATACTAGTTAACTAATAAAAACACTTTGTTGCACTAGAGCAGGAGTAGGCAACCTTGGCCCTTTGATGACTTGTGGACTTCAACTCCCAGAATTCCCCAGCAGAGGCCATGCTTGTTGTTCCCTCTGCTAGGGATTCCGGAAGGCAGGGAATTGAGTGACCCTTGGTTTAAGGGCAGGGGTAGGCAACCTTGGCTCTTTGAGGTCTTGCGGACTTCAACTCCCAGAATTCCTGAGTCAGCATGGCCGGTTCAGGAATTCTGGATTATTGAAGTCCACAAGTCATGAGAGAGCCAAGGTTGCCTACCCCTGCCCTAGAGCAAAATTCTTGGCTCCATATGATGTGAATGTAACATGTTTTTCACATATAGTAATGAAATCATAAACAAAGCATACCTTATACTAATTGTATAGGTTGTGCAGTTTAACTATAACCATTGTACTCTTATTTTTGGTGTGCTTCATACTGTATGAATGATCAATTATTCAAGAAAAACTAAACCCCTCTCTATAAAAACAGCTAGCTGTGGTCTTCTGGCTTAGCATTTTGCAACTCGCCTTTTTTCGTTTGGCTTTTATCAAGTTTACTATGCATTTTCTTATTTTGTTAGCTTCACTGGGATCTAACTGCTTTTTTAACATTGTATATAATGAAATTAAATTGGATACTGCTAGGGAGAATTTTTATTTCTAGATTTTTAACTATAAGTTTAGATTTTTTTAAAAAAATAAATAAAATTTATTTATTTATTTAGATTGCTTAATTAATTAACTGTCCAATTCTAGTGGACTCTGGGTGGTTTACAAAAACTAAAAAACTATAAAAACATCAAGAAACATTAAATCATCAGACAGCCCTGATTAAAATACTCTAACAAAACCTACAAAATAGTACAGGTGCCAGTAAATAGTGACAAACATCAAACCCAGGTCTGGGACCAAAATTAGGTTTCAAGACTATCCGGAACCCTAGGAGAGAGAGTGTGCCACCTTTATCTTTCCATAAGGTCCATAAGGTCTATATCAGACATGTCAAACACAAGGCCCGGGGGCCAAATGCGGCCCGTAAAGTGGTTTCATGCGGCCCGCGAAGCCATCCTGGAAACAGTGAGGGAACGGCCCCCGCTGCCTTGGCCCTGGCCCAGAGGCCCTCCTTCTGCCAGAGACCCTCAGATCTGTCCCACTCCTGCCCAGGCCCCCATAGGCACCCTTGATGCGAACGATGTAGAGCTGGCCATGCCCACCCAGTAGGCCATACGCACTCTGGCCACGCCCACCCAGTAGGCCACGCCCACCCAGGACATGCCCACCCGGCCCCCTGAGGGCAACCGCAATGCTGATGCGGCCCTCAATGAAATTGAGTTTGACACCCCTGGTCTATATACTCTAAATCTTTCTGCTTTTCTGTATATATGATTTTCAGATTTTACAGAAAGTCACATTAAAATAATTGAATTTCGTAATAAGTCTGGTATTTTCTAAAATAAAGATATTCTACTGATCAATAATAAACTGATATTTTGGTAGTTCTGAAACACTAGGTTTTCTCAATTTAAGATTTCTAGATTTATAACATAGAAAATAAGAGCCAGATTGATTTAGTGATTAAGACACCAGGCTAAAAAGTAGAAGACCATGGGTTCAAATCCTGCCTTAGCAATGAAAGTCATTTGGGTGACTTTGGGCCAGTCACTCGCTCTCAGCCCAACCCTCCTTACAGCATTGTTGTTGTGGGGAAAATAGGAAGAAGGTGTGTGTTGGATGTGTTCACCACTTTCAGTTATTTGTAAAAATAATAAAGGCAGGATACAAATAAATTACTTTCTCATATTTTTCAAAATAAGTTCAAAATAAATAACAAATGTAGAAGACAAATATGACAGTTTGGAATTTATTGGATATTTTAATGCACACTTTATAATTACCAATTATATAAAAATGTTCATTTAATAAATATTAAATTGCTAATTATTTAAAACCAAATTTAAAGCTAATAAAGGTAATCCTTGACTTACAACCATTTGTTTAGTGGCCATTCGAAGTTACAACAGCACTGGGGAAAAATGACTTATGACCAGTTTTCACACTTACAGCTGCTGCAGGATCCCAGTGGTCATGTGATCAAAATATAGGAGCTTAGCAACTGGCATTTATTTATGACAGTCGCACTGTCCTGGGACCATGTGATTACCATTTTGACAAGCAAAATCAATGGGGAAGCCAGATTTACTTAACAGGCATGTTACTAATTTAATAACTGCACTTATTCACTTAACAACTGTGGACAAAAGGTCATAAAATGGGGCAAAACTCAACAACCATTTTGCTTAGCAACAGAAATTTTGAACTCAATTAATAATAACACCTTTATTGTCAAAGTACAACATGTGTACATTGAGATTAGCTGAGCCTCCCCCCGTGCTCTCTCCCCCCAACACACAGTGACAACAAACCCTCCATCCCACCACACCATGTGAACCAACTACACCACACACCGGCCTCCCAAGTCAATTCTGCATAAGTCGAGGACCACACACACACACACACACACACACACACACACACACACATATACTGCTCAAAAAAATAAAGGGAACACAAGATAAGACATCCTACTATTAAATACAGTACATTGTGTTGTTTAAGTGTTCCCTTTATTTTTTTTTGAGCAGTATACATACACACACACACACACACACACACACACACTACCTTTACCACTAGCAGCTGCAAGTGACACTTGAAAAAGTTTGGCCTGCTTTTTTTTTCTCCCATCATCCCACCTTGAGCAATGTTATTTGAATACCACTTAGAGAAGGAGCTACCTATTTTTAAGACTCTGGGTTGCTGGTGTCGCTTTGCTGCTTTATCTTGATCATGGTTAACAAAGTCAAAAAGGGAAAGATGGCACCCAGACCTTTTGAGTAACTTAAGATTTTAAAATATAATATGAAGAATAAATTGCCATATCCTTTAAACGTCCATATTTTTCTTTCATGTAGGTCAATTTTTAAGGGAATATTTTTTTTGAAAAAAGTTGACATCAAATTCTGTTTCCAGCATTTGGATGGGTTCTCAATTCTGTAGAATTACAGTGAACAACCAGATAACATCTGCAACAATCATGCTGTTTTGAGTTTTAAATTTTTTATCTTACTTCAAATTCCCTTAAGTATTTTTATAGCTCAGAATAATGGCCCGATGGGAAGCTGATCCCATGTTGTGGAGCTACTGTCTGACACGCTCCTGTCTGCTTTCTGCTGGGTCTCACAAACTCCTGTCCCTTTCTAGGCTGGATTGATGTCACCTGGGATGCTGGTGGCTCTAACTCTTACCGTATGGGCGCAGAAGGAAAATTTGACCTCAAGCTTGCCCCAGGGTACGACCCTGATTCAGCGGCATCACCCAAACCTGTTTCATCCACTGTTTCAGGCACAACGCAGTCATGGAGCAGCTTGGTGAAAAACAACTGTCCAGACAAGATGACTGCTGCTGCAGGCTCCTCAAGTAGAAAAGGAAGTAGCAGTTCTGTGTGTAGCGTGGCCAGTAGCAGCGACATCAGCTTGGGTTCGACCAAAATGGAACGGAGATCTGAAAATGTAATGGAACAAAACATAGTTTCAGGCACTGACGTCCATGAGCCAATAGTTGTACTTTCTACTGCTGATGGTGTGCCCCAAACTGAAGTAGGTTCAGCATCCAGTGCAAGTACCAGCACCTTAACAGCAGATGTGGTCAATGAAAATGTTGAAAGAAAGCTAGGACCTGACAACTCAATCCGTGCGACTGGGGAATCCAATGCCATATCCATGGGAATTGTTAGTGTGAGTTCTCCAGATGTTAGTTCGGTATCTGAGCTAACTAATAAAGAAGCTGCTTCCCAAAGACCCCTTAGTTCTTCAGCAAGTAACAGACTATCAGTGAGTTCACTGCTGGCTGCTGGAGCTCCAATGAGTTCCAGCGCAAGTGTTCCTAATTTATCTTCGCGGGAAACCTCTAGTTTGGAGTCCTTTGTCCGGAGAGTGGCAAATATAGCTCGCACCAATGCTACTAACAACATGAATTTAAGCCGAAGTAGCAGTGATAACAGCACTAATACTTTGGGAAGAAATGTCATGAGCACTGCAAGTAAGTAAAAAGTGTTTTGATAAACTGATGTAATTTCTGTAGAAAAGAGAGAGTGTTCTTTTGAAATAATTTTGGAAAGGGCAATTGAATACTTAACATTAGCCATATTGCCCCATATTGTTATATGGTATTGGATTTAATGCGGCTAATGACAGTCGTACTCTAGAATGTTCCTTGCCCTTTTTAAAAGGGTTTGGTTTGGAGTAAAATAACTGTTTTTCATATTTTGTTCATTAAAACATCAAATATAATCTACCATTGCTGTGCTAATTTTCTTTGTTTTTATCTAATTGTATTAACTGTACCTTTAATTCTAGCCAATTGCTGACGTCCCAAGGAATGCATCCATGTGTTACTGACTCTGTTCAGAATATTACATTTATATTTTATCTAACTTAGAAATATGTATTCTTTATATTGTAACTTTGCCTGCACTCATTTTTCTTCTGTAGTACTTTTATGGAATAGTGGACTTCGATTATTTTCAGTAGAGAAAAAAATGATTGAATTATTTTTTGTAACACAACCACCAGAAAATATATAGTGCCACTTTGAAAACAAGCGTATTTTACTGGTAAAAAAAGTCAGGAATAAATCCTATTTTGTCAAATTGAGGACCTACTACTGAGTGTTTTATACTGAACGAATACAATGTCATGTGATTAGTTTTTGTGTCACCTGTTGTTTTTACTTAGGAAATGGCATGAGCACTGTGTTACATGCAGTGAGGAAATAGTGAAGTTGTTTTTTTATAGAAAAGAACTTGAAATCATTAGAATCTGAAATGTAGCTCAAATACCACGAACCATTTAAGGGGCTACTGTGCAGTTTTCATTTTGTTTGGGAATGTTATTGCTTGTACTTTTGAAACATAATAAATCAGGGTATGTAACGTTTGAGGACAGTTTTATGGAATATTATGTAAATCAATGTATGTTGTATTACATGTTGCAACTTTAAACATTTAATTTTAAAAGATGAAATCATGATTGGTAGCAGGTAGTGAAAGTTAGTTATGAGTCTTCAGTGTTCATGCCAGACTGTAGTTTGTTACGATGCACTGCTGAACAAACCATGGTGTACAAATGGACAGTAAATCATGAACTGAACTGGGGAAGACAATGATTTTCAAGAACTATTGTACATCCTGAACATACAATTAAAAGGATGCTCATTTTAAATCAGTAGAATTGTTGCCTGTAAGGTAATGATTTACTTTGGGTTAGATGGGCAGCTGAATAAATTTGAAAAAATAACTAAAATAACCCTTTATGGTGGCTGTTCAGTGTACACAAACCAGAAGAAAGAAATAGAGTTTTGCAGAATTTTCTAAATATCTTTCTGCTTAGAAAGTGAAATGGGGGCAGTAACTTGTACTTCAACCTTTCTTTTGATTCGCTGGTCCTGTCCTACTAAGAACAGCTGATTGGATACAGTAGCGCTATGAATTTGTAAAGTAAGAAACATTGTTGAACTCTGTTTCCTTGAACAGGGAAGTAGCCCACATATATCAACTCTTTATAATCACAAACTTTTTATAATATGGATTATGCATTATCTAACTATTAAAACCAGATATGTGGGCTACTTCATAAGAATCACATTTGCTTCTGTACCTATTTAGATGTTCTGTTTTATTTAACAGTCTATTTTTCTTGGCCCGCAGTTCTGCGTTATTACCATAAGCTTAGTGACTTCTGTTTTTTCTTTAATATTGATTTAATACACAACACTCATTAATGTAAATTGTACTACTTTGGATTATTTATTTTATCTTACCATATCTTTATAGCTTCTCCTCTAATGGGTGCCCAAAGTTTTCCTAATCTGACTACAACTGGTACCACCTCAACAGTGACCATGTCTACATCCAGTGTTACTAGCAGCAACAATGTAGCCACAGCAACTACAGTTTTATCTGTTGGTCAGTCACTTAGTAACACTCTAACTACTAGCCTAACATCAACATCTAGTGAGAGCGATACAGGTCAGGAAGCAGAATATTCTTTATATGGTAAGTTTTATTTTTAAATGAACATAAGCAGATTTCCCATTCATGGTTTATTTTTGTCACAGGTTTTGTGCTTAGTAATTTCATTTACTAAAGCATATCAAATGATTGTTTGCCCCTTTATTAGCTACATAAAGGCCTCATCACAAAGCATCTCAGCTTCTGTCAATGTTTCCATATACTTCAGCTCAACACACTCCTCTTACATGGTTGTCACTTAAGGTACTTCTTTATTGATATTTCAGTAGTGGTGTTTTGATATACAGGACATGAAATTTGAATGCCATAGTAAATGAAACCATCATCTGTATGTATTGCACAGATTTATAGGTAGTCTTCCTTATGCTTTGCTACAAAGTTATTTGAAGAATAGGTTTGCAACAATTACCATAGCATACTTATAACAATATGGATAGAAATCTGCTTCTGAAATTACTATTTCTCATCCTTTTTTTAAATAACTGTTCTCTTTGCTCTTTTGTAAGTTGGTGAATAGTGTGGGATATTTCATGAGATGTGAATAGATTTAGGGGCATTGTCAAAAAGGTTGAAAAGCATTTGTGGTTAGTAATTAGCATTACCATAGTGTTTTTAATATTTAATGTTTGTTCAAATTCAAAACCTCAATTCCAAATCATTGTTGGCAGTTTGTTTGTACATTGTGTTTGGAAGCAGCACGAGTCCAAGTTTGTTCTTTTAGATATCTGCAGCAAATTATAATTATAAAAGGTCCAGAGCAGGGAAATACAATTGGATTGATATGGCCAGATGTAGAGGCTTAGTAATGATTTCAGCATAAGTATTACTCATTTTACAAATAATATTAACACATGTTCACACTTTTAACATCCTTACAGTCCTATTGCTTCAGAACTAATTGAAACTACTTCGATTTTCAATAAATTGATTCATATCTAGTGTTGAGCTAGGAATTTTAATTATGATTCCTTGAACTAAATATAGTGGTCTGCCTTATACAAAAGTGTAAAAATTAATGAATTGGTTTACATGTCGCATTGAACCAGGAACAAACAACCTTGTTATGGCTTGGCATAATATGTGAACTGATTCTTGTAGAAACCCACAAAATAACACTGAAAAACAGCTGAAGCATTAACATTACATATTTGGCCGAATAAAACCCTAAATATTTAGAATGTTCTTGTCATAGGAAACAGCAGGAAGTTAGAAGAGGAATATTGCTCCTTATAATAGTGATCAGCTAATTTGCAGAAACTTTGTCATTTTTTACAAAAAAGTACACACAAAATCCTAAGCAGTTCAAATTGAAATGTCTGTTGTTATCCTGAGGTATTAGACCCAACACTCAGATCACAGCATTGATTAATTATCTCTTCCCATTTTTCAGGTAGCAGTAGTAGCTCCCTGAATGTTGGGGAAATGTTCCAAACAAGGAGACCTCAAGCCCAATTGTATTTCCATTGTTGTAATATGTGGCTTCCTTACAGGTTTGCAAATACTGCCTAATATGGCTGAGCTTGCTGCAGTATATGCTTAATTACCTAAAAAGGGTTAACTAATACCACAGCCAAAGAAAAAAACACATTCCTCAATTATTATTATTTCAGACCTTGCCAACAATAGCAATATTTAAATATATGCATACACTGGCTAAACAGAAGAAACCATGCTTTAAACATAAACCAGTAGCCAAATGTCCATGTGTCATCTCTGTGTGCTTAGAAGTATATCTGCAAAAAGCATGGGCAAAATAATATATAAGGCCTTTGTAAACCAGTATAGGGTCTATTCTCTGTCTCCATTAATTATCAGTTACTCCATTAGCTCAGTTACTGTGCTCTTAAGCTAAAGTATAAAAACCAATAGATGTGAACTAAATTGGGAAGAAAGTCAACCTGATCTGTGTTTATGTGGTCCAAGAGCAGAATCAGGTATAAAATGGCTCCTCAGTGAGTCCTGTGCACCATTGCTAATCTTGCTCCCCAGCCAATAGTTTATCCAAATTGCTCCATCAAGGCCTCAGCCAGTAGTAGCTCAGGTCCTGATGGGGCTCTAGGTTGACTCAGCCTTCCAACCTTCCGAGGTCAGTAAAATGAGGACCCAGTTTGTTGGGGGCAGTATGCTGACACTATAAGCCGCTCAGAGAGTGCTGTAAAATACTGTGGGCTGGTGTATAACTGCTATTGCTATCGATCAAGGTAGGCTTTAAACATGATAAAATGCAGTGCATAGTCCTCTTGCATAGTACAGAACATTTAAGACTTCCTTCATTAAATGGCAACATGAGAAGCTGAGCCTTGTAATAGCTCCACTGAGCCTTACAGTAGCTCTGCCAAGTTATTATTTTCATGTCACAGAAAAGAATTAAGGGCTATTTCAAAACATTCAAAACACTGCTTCTTGAAAATGGTTGTATTTTGCTCAAAAACATGAAAAAACTCTGGGAATATTTGTGCTTTGATTTAGGTCTGTGAACATCTTCATTATTACCCACAGGGAATTCTGATTTATTTATATATTTACTTTTTTTTAAAAAAATTGTGGTATCCAAAACTATTTCAGCATGAAATACTGATGTACAGCCACCTATTATATTAATAGAGTAATGGACCACAATTAGATTTACACCCATTGTTAATCAAGTGCTGAACCCAGGACACTATACTGAAATCTGACTCTCCAAAGAAATCAGTTATCATCAGTATTATTATCCAATAATACAGGAGCCCTGGAAATTGCACTGGGTAAATTAAGTGAGGATCTGAGAGGGAACTAATATAATGGGATGAGAATGTATAGTCTACAGTTGTTAGGTACGCCGATTGGGAAAACAAATGGTGATATTTTGAACAGAGAACAATGAGATTTTTCAACATGTCTTCTGACTACTAGTTGATGCTCAAGGATGTGCTCTGCTAGTCTTCCGCCTTTTTGCCCTACCTAGTGGCCATTTCAGACCTTACGTTCTACATGACTCCTGTTTTTTCTTCTGAGGCTGCTAAGTTTTTTGCTTTACTTAGGATGTTTTGGAAAGCTTTAGTTCAGGGGTGTCAAACTCAATTTCATTGAGGGCCGCATCAGCATTACGGTTGCCCTCAAGGGGCCAGGTGGGTAGGGCCAGGGTGGGCGTGGCCAGAGTGCGTATGGCCTACTGGGTGGGCATGGCTAGCTCTACATTGTTCGCATCATGGGGGCCTGGGCAGGAGTGGGACAGATCTGAGGGTCTCTGGCAGAAGGAGGGTCTCTGGGCCAGGGCCAAGGCAGTGGGGGCCGTTCCCTCACTGTTTCCAGGATGGCTTCACGGGCCACATTAAACCACTTCGCAGGCCGGATCCGGCCCCCGGGCCTTGTGTTTGACATGTCTGCTTTAGTTGGTTTGTGTGCTACACTGATGTCATGTGGATCTTGTTGATGGTTTCTGAGATGTTTTTGATGCATGCAGTGTTACCCTGTTTACAGCTTGTGTTGGTTGTGCTATATTGGGTTGTCTGTGGAGATTCTCAGTCATTCAGCCAATCTCAATGTATACATGGTTGTACTTTGACAATAAAGGTTCATTCATTCATTCATTGTCCCATAGATGCTTTTTCTTAAGGCAACTGGACTTTCTTGTTTTGCTTTGAAGATGTTTTGCTACTCATCCAAGAAGATTCTTCAGCTCTGACTGGATGGCAGGGAATGGAAGGATTTATATACTTCTTGAGGAATATAAATCCTTCCATTCCCCACCATCCAGTCAAAGCTGAAGACGCTTCTTGGATGAGAAGTGAAACATCTTCAAAGAAAAACAAGAAAGTCCTATATTGTGTTGACTAGTCAGGCACTTTTTGATGAAGATGTGTGGATATCCACTGTTGGAAGATGTTATATAGGTGCCCTGTTTCCTTTTTCTGATGTTCAAAGCAGTTGCACTGTGTTTGTGCTCATCTGAATATAAGTAGTCCTTGACTTACAACCACAATTGAGTCCAAAATCTCTGTTTCTAAGCAAGATAGTTAATATGTCAATATTGCAGCAATTGTATGGGAAATGAGATCAGGTATAGAAAGTTAATGCTCTGTTGTTTTAATTTTGAGTATAGTATATTGTTATAGTACATTGTTCAAATTACTATGGGAAGATAGCAATCATTTATTAGAATTGTAGTTTTAAAAATAATTACAAAGATGATTCTTTGGGGTTTTATCACTCTTTCTGAAAGCAAGAAGTGGAAATGTGTCTTTTGTGAATCATTGCCCTATTGCTATTGTGAAGTTTTCAAAAGTGTATGGAGGAAATAATGGCTATAAAATCCCATTCCTATCATACTGGGAAAAAACTGCATATTTCTATCTTCATTTAACATTAAGATTAAACATGAGATTGGTTTGGACTTTTTATTTATTACAAATAGTTTTCCATTCTTTTTCAGGTTGTTTTCTGAAATCCTTTTTCATCTTTCAGCTTAATGTTGCCCTAATTTGTCATAATTTCTTAAAATAGGTTTCAGTCCTGTTTTCCTGAACATCATGCTAAGTGAACTTTTTTTCCTGTTCCTGTTCTGAATTTATCAAATCAGTTCATCTATCACCTTTGCTATCTTTCTTTTTAGAGAGTACCATATAGTTGTCTTATGTTTTTCTGTGTAGATTTCCTTGATAGTTGTCGAGCTAGTACTCTGTTGGCTGAATTAGATGATGATGAAGATCTACCAGAGCCAGACGAGGAGGATGATGAAAATGAAGATGACAATCAGGAAGATCAGGAATATGAAGAAGTTATGGTACAGTGCATATGTTTTAGTTCTATTCTCTCTCCACTTATTCTAGTCTTGAATTTAAGAGAAATTTATAATTGTAACAAAATTTAAGCAGCTTATACAAACCTAATACTGGACGTGTTTGCTTTTTTTTTTTTAGAGTATTGATGAATCCCCAAGTACAAGTGATTCATTTGTTGAATTTAGGCTTAAACCTGATAAAAGTGTTTCCATTTTCCCCAGGTTTTTTCCCATTTTCCCCAAGTTTTTTATATTTATGTATGCTTTAAATCAAACTGATATTTTCAATTAGTCCTTCATGTTTTCAGTTACTTCCATACTGTAATGTTTTGAACAGGAAGAAGAAGAATATGAAACAAAAGGAGGACGTAGAAGGACATGGGATGATGACTATGTGCTAAAACGCCAATTTTCTGCTTTAGTACCTACCTTTGATCCAAGACCTGGCCGTACTAATGTGCAGCAAACAACTGATTTAGAAATTCCTCCCCCAGGTACACATGAGAGCAGTTTAAAAAATGTGGGAAATTCACATTGTATGAATAGAATATCAGAGGAGGAAAAAAACTGATAAATGGGTGGGCAGGAGGGTTGTTAAAAACTGTTTCACAACTTATGTAAAGCCATAACAATGGAATTGTTTGGTTTGGGTTTAGTGGAATGCTTGAACCCAATTTCTATGGTTTATGTCACAGCATTATGAGACATGGTATTACTACGGTGGTTCAGGTATTAGAAAACACATTAAGTTGATAGTTTTAGATATAAATATAAAATCTTATATATAAAATCTTTGTCCCTGAAGCCAATGATTGGATTGGGAGAGGAAAAAACATTGTTATGCCAACAAATATCTCATGCTACCTTCATATTGGGATAAAACTGTAGGTGTACACATCTTTTTCATTGTTCCATTGCCTTTATTGCTTGCACATTTATCTTAGTTGTACACAAAGATTGCTTCAATTCAAATTTACATGAGTTTGTAGGTGCCTCAGAAAATAGTAAATTATTATTTTTTCATCAATTTATTGGTTTCAGGAACACCTCATTCGGAACTTCTAGAAGAAGTTGAATGTATGCCATCACCACGTTTAGCACTTATCTTGAAAGTTACAGGACTTGGTACAACTCGTGAAGTTGAGCTACCCTTAACAAATTTCCGGTCAACTATATTTTACTACGTACAAAAATTGCTGCAGCTTTCTTGCAATGGCAGTGTGAAATCAGATAAACTTAGGCGAATATGGGAGCCAACATACACGTAAGAATTCAAGAATATGTTCATAGTTGTAAAATAATCTAAAACTGTAAATTTGCTTCTCTGATAGTAAACTATAGCAAACACATATATTTCTGAATAAACATATGTAGGAATATTCTATTACCGGTAATTATTAATACATATCAGAAAAAATGTCTTGAAGAAATATGTCAGTATTAACAATTCTGTGTCAATTTTTCAGGCCATTATTTTTTTACTGTTTTCATTGCTTTTATCCTTATTGTGATAAATAGTTGCAGATTGAATAATCACATAAAATATTTTACTGCATCAAAACAAACCAACATTTATTCATTGTTTTTATTTTTTATAATTTAATGATAAGTAATAATGATAATTAACTCATGGAATGAAGAATTATATTGGTTGCTCTGACATTCTGTGCTGGATAAAATTTTTAACAATAGAAATGTTTCAAAACAGTTCAAATTTGGACTTTTATATTTGAGTACAGTACAGATCTCATTTTGAATGTAAAACAGCTCTTTTGAGAAAGAGTGATGCTCTTTCTTGATTTTGGGGGCAGCATCTTAATTGCAAAACAACCTGCTTTGTTTTTGAAACAGCTGCTATGCACTCAGGTGCTTCAAACTCATGGGAAGTTTTAAAATGTGACATAGCCTGAATTTGAATCATTTTGTAAATTCATCTTCTGAAGATTATTTAACATTATATTATTATGGGGGGAAAAGGAAAGAAAAGCAGTTCTCTCTTCACTTTTTCTACAGTGTATATAAATTTATATGTAGTTATGGTGCTCCCCTCCGCCTTTTTCTAAACCAAAAGTTTCGAAACATAATTTTGTAAAAAATGTTTTATTTCTTTGATCATTCTAATAGTCCTTTTCTATCAAATTTAATGGTGCTTCAGTATCCATGATTAGATACAATGGTAAGCAATTTAGAATTATTCACATATTTTGAATTACATCATCCATAGTTTCTAACCATACTGTCCAGAGTTTACCTGGAAGTCCAAAATATCTGGAGAGCTTCAGCCCTGTTGTACAGTTTATAATTTAGAAACAAGTTTTTTGGCACTGAAAAGCTAGTCAAAACTATATAAGTAACATTGATCTTTTTTACATTTAGAATTGTATACAAAGAAATGAAGGATTCTGATAAAGAAAAAGACAGTGGGAAAATGGTGAGAACAATCTTAACCTTTAGATGTTTGCAGTTTTTGCACCTAAAACAGCTTGAAAGCTATGCTAAGTTAATTTTGTTACATAAGTTGTGCGATATTTCATAAATGCATGTTCTTAGTGAAGCATAAATTTAAAATCTTTCAAACTTACAATCAGGAAAGACCAACATTAGGTGATTCCTGTTGTAGGGTTGCTGGTCAGTAGAGCATGTGGAGCAGTATCTTGGCACTGATGACTTACCAAAGAATGATTTGATAACCTACCTGCAGAAGAATGCGGATTCAGCCTTTCTGCGTCACTGGAAATTAACTGGCACTAATAAAAGCATTAGGAAAAACAGAAATTGTTCTCAACTCATAGCCGCTTACAAGGTATATATCTACATCTAAAAGTATTAATTTGGAAATGTGTGGTTTTGGTCTTGTGAGAATTTGGATAGATTTGATATAAAACTAACATTGTTTCTTGATTAAGTGTCATTATGTGCTGTTGTCATAGTTAGCTTTTACAAGCTGCAGTTTTTTGTATACTTCTAAATTACTGCAGTAATGATAATCTTAACATAAGGCCTAACATTTAAGCTCCAGCTTGAATTATGCATCTTTTTTTTCTTTTTAAAAATTTATTTATTTATCAAATTTAGAAATCACCCATCTTTCTTACAGAGGAATTGTGGGTGGAGTTCAAATAAAATATTAAAAACATAAAAAGCAAGGATAGTTAAAATTCAACATCGGAGCACTAACCATCCCACAGCTGCATACTCCTCTGAGAGTCCCATGCAAGATGGCAGAGCCAAGTTTTTAGACATTTCTGAAAGACCAGAAGATTGGGGACCTGCCTTGCCTCTGGCAGGAAGAATGTTCAAAAGTGTGTGTGGGGGGGGGCAACAACAGAGAAAATTCCCTTCCTGGATCCCAGCATTTGGAATTCTTTAACTGATAGGGTCCGCAAACATATTGCCTCGTTAAGTGAGATGGGCTGATGTAATGGGGCATGTTCCATTATGAACTTAATTTGTATTTATTTTTCTTCTGGTAATTCATGCAGGATTTTTGTGAGCATGGATCAAAATCTAATTTGAATCAGGGAGCTATTTCGACGCTTCAAAATTCAGACATTCTTAGTTCAATTAAAGAACAACCTCAAGCCAAAGCTGGTAATGGACAGAATTCCTGTGGAGTAGAGGATGTTTTGCAATTACTGCGTATTCTCTACATTGTTGCAAGTGACCCTTATTCTCCTCGAACTTTGCAAGAAGGTTAGTAGAAAATAGCCTCTAAAGGTTTTCCCCCTAAAATTCTCTAAGAAAATATGAAATAAAAAATTCTGTTATTATTTCAGAAGGAGATGAACAGCTTCAGTTTAATTTTCCACCAGATGAATTCACAAGCAAAAAAATTACCACAAAAATTCTTCAACAGATTGAGGTGATGTATTATTGAAATTTTTTTTAAGATTTTCAGCTGTATGCTCTTTTAGATGTTCAGAAATTTAAAATGCAATTTTGTGAAAAAATTAATTCTATGAACATGCCCTTTATATATGATCTATTCAGTTCACAAATCAAAATGTAAAGAGAGGCTATTTATCTGTGAGCCAAGGAGATATCCAAAGCCAAGCAAAAATAATATAGCCAGTTACACAATTCAGTCAACATAGCCTCACACTTGAGTGGTAAGCTTATTTGGATGGAAATTACTGAGATATCCATTATAAAAGTTCAGAAGATTAAATTTGCATTTAAATAGTAAACATATTCTATTTTTTCTTTTTAAAATGTCATTAAATAAGGTGGTTTATTAAAGTGGAAGAACCTGTCTGATACAGTAGCGAGTAAGCTACCATATTTTTTGGACCATAAGACACACTTTTTTCCCCAAAAAAGTGGGGGGGAAAGCGAGGGTGCATCTTATGGTCCGAAGGTGATCCGTTTGGCCAGCCCCAACCTCCGCAAGTGGAAAGCAAGGGAGATTGCCAGGAGCACGAATCGGCACGTGCTGAGAAATGCCAATCTCGCGCTCCTGCAATCTCCCTCGCTTGCTTTCAGCTTCCCTTGCTACAAGAGAAAGCAGGCTGAAACGGAGCAAGGGAGATTGCTCCGTTTCAGCCTGCTTTCTCTTGTAGCAAGGGAAGCTGAAACCGAGCGAGGGAGATTGCAGGAGCGTGAAATCGGCCGATTCGCATTCCTGGCAATCTCCCTCGCTCCGTTTCAGCTTGCTTTCTGCAAAAGAAAGCCGGGCCGCAGGGCCGCCTCTGCGGGTACTGCTCTAATGCGGAGAGGGAAGGACAAAGAGGGAGGAAAGGAAGGAAGGAAAGAAGGAAGGGACAATGGGAGAGGGAGGGAGAGACAGAAAGAGAGAGAGAGGGGGGGAGAAGGAGAGAGAAGGAGAAAGAAATAGGGAGAGAGAGAGAGAAGGAAAAAGAAAGGGAGAGAAATAGAGGGAAAGAGGGAGAGAGAGAAAGGGAGAGAGAAGGAGAAAGGGAGGGAAATAGAGGGAAAGCGAAAGAGGGAGAAAGGGAAAGAAAAATAGAGGGAGAGGGAGAGAGAAGGAGAAAAAGGGAGGGAAATAGAGGGAGAGAGAGAGGGAGAAATAGAGGGAAAGAAAAAGAGGGAGAGAAAGGGAGAGGGAGAGAAAGGGAGAGAGAGGAAAGAAAGAGGGAGGGGGGAGAGAGGGAGAGAAAGAGAAGGAGAGAGAGAAATCAAATTAGTAACATGATTGTTAAGTGAATCTGGTTTCCCCACTAACTTCGCTTGTCAGAAGGTTGCAAAAGGCGATCACATGACCCTGGAACAATGTGACCATCATAAATATGAATCGATTGCCAAGCATCCAAATGTAAATCACATGACCCTGGGGATGCTGCAACGGTTATAAGTGTGAAAAGTGGTCATAAGTCACTTTTTTCAGTGCCGTTGTAACTTTGAACAGTCACTAAGTGAATCATTGTAAGTCAAGGACTACCTGTACTTTATCATTTTTTTTTCCTTTTTTGGGGCGGTCAAGTTTTTGACACCTTGCTGGGTGACTGGTGGTACTCGGACATTGCCTTGTCCTAAAAGTGGTACAATGGATGAAAAGGTTGAAAAGCCCTGTTTTAGTATACCGGTGCTATTTGGTTCAGAATATTTTTTTTCCTTGTTTTCCTGCTCTAAAAACTGGGTGCGTCTTATGGTCAGGTGCGTCTTATGGTCCGAAAAATACGGTATATTGCTCTGTGAGATTTGGTAGGAGGGGATCTTCTAGTTCAAGGCAATCCGAAATTTTTGATCTCAGATACCGTTTCTCAGATCTTTGGGAAATCTTTGTTGCCTGTGTGTCTTTGTGGTGAAATTCTGACCAAGGTAAAGAGAGATAGACTGCACAGATAGATACTGTAGGTGGGCTGATTGTTTCGGTGTGTTAGAAGAAACCTGCAAAATCCAGAACTCTGCGGGCTACATCCCCAAAAGTTGCTAACCTATCTAAGAATGGTAACTAATCCCAATTTTAGAGAGATTTTGTTAAACAACCCCACCTCCTAAATCAGAAAGGTGAAAAATACTTAAGAAACCTCTGCCCCTGATTTCTGTTTGCCAAGGATTTAATTTTCTTGGAGGTTGCCATGCTTGAAGACAAGATTGCTATGTAAGAAAATTAATTTTATATAGCATTTATATTAATTTATGAGATTCATGGTTGAAAATAGCTTTATATCCATGCACTTTACTTGTCTGACTTACTTGTTTTCACATTTTAATTATTAAATCACAGGAACCATTAGCATTAGCAAGTGGAGCTTTACCAGACTGGTGTGAACAGATAACTAGCAAGTGTCCTTTCTTAATCCCGTTTGAAACTAGACAACTGTATTTCACTTGCACAGCATTTGGAGCATCAAGGTGAGGACTGTGCTCAAAATCATTTAATTTCTTAGCCATTCATTCTAGTGTATAACAGTTTTTTAACATGAATATCATAAACTTTGGTTTGTTATGTTAAGGGTGAATAATGTTAACATTCATAATATTAAGAATCTTCAATGTTTTACAGAAACTGATGGAAGAGATACTCAACATTTTAAACTAAAATGTTTAAAATTTTTCTTTTCAGAGCTATTGTGTGGCTGCAGAATCGACGTGAGGCAACTGTTGAGCGAACACGAACTGCAAGTACTGTACGAAGAGATGATCCAGGAGAATTCAGAGTTGGGCGCCTTAAACACGAAAGAGTCAAAGTTCCACGTGGTGAATCCTTGATGGAATGGGCAGAAAATGTTATGCAGATACATGCAGATAGAAAGTCTGTTCTGGAGGTAAAATATATCCTCTTAAAAAACAATAAATATTAACAAGACAATCTGTATCCACGGGTCTCTCTTTCTGGAGTAAAGGGAAAAAAGTTTATTTTGCAGCCTCCTATGTGCTCTTAAGCATAGGATGCAAAAATTATTCAGTCTCCCATTTTCGTTCACTGGAAGCCTCTATTGATTCTCTGTCTTCTGCAAGTGAAACAAAGTTATCTATAGAAGGGCAAATCTGAATGCATCGTCACATTATGATAGGTAATATTTCCCTTGGAGCTACTTAAAAGTTTTTGTTTTATTGATTCCCAGGTGGAGTTTTTAGGGGAGGAAGGAACAGGATTAGGACCTACTTTGGAATTTTATGCATTGGTAGCAGCAGAATTCCAGAGAAAAGAATTGGGAGCTTGGCTCTGTGATGATGATTTTCCAGATGATGAATCGCGACAGGTATATTTCCTTTTTAGAAAAAAAAATACAAATAAAAGATATGGTACTGTGTAACTTCAATAACACTTTTCTCCTTTGCCTTTTTTAAAAAAGGTTGATATTGGCGGTGGATTGAAACCTCCGGGATACTATGTACAACGATCTTGTGGGCTCTTCACAGCACCATTCCCACAGGATAGTGATGAACTTGAAAGAATCACTAAACTGTTTCATTTTCTTGGGATTTTCTTAGCTAAATGTATCCAGGACAATAGACTTGTAGACCTGCCAATTTCTAAGCCTTTTTTTAAACTCATGTGCATGGGTGATATTAAAAGCAATATGAGTAAACTGATTTATGAATCACGGGGCGACAGAGACTTGCACTGCACTGAGAGTCAGTCAGAAGCTTCTACAGAGGAGGGACATGATTCCCTATCGGTAGGAAGTTTTGAAGAAGATTCCAAATCTGAATTTATTCTTGACCCACCGAAACCTAAGCCTCCAGCATGGTTTAATGGAATCCTAACATGGGAAGATTTTGAACTGGTAAACCCTCACAGAGCAAGATTTTTAAAAGAAATTAAAGATCTTGCAATTAAGAGACGTCAAATATTAAGCAACAAAGGCCTTTCAGAAGATGAAAAAAATACTAAGCTTCAAGAACTTATGATGAAGAACCCATCAGGTTCTGGACCTCTACTTAGCATAGAAGATTTAGGGTAAGATGGGTGTTTTTTTTCCCCTCTCAAGTTGTTTTTGTAAATGTTGGTGCTCTTGAATTAGCATACCTAGTTTGAAAATTGTGCGAACTACTTGTTTTCTAAACAAAATCACAGAAATATAATATTTGCAGCATTAGCTTACAATTTAATTATATTGAGGTGTTATATAGATTTTTATTTAAACATTGTTTTTCTTTTCATGTATACATTATTTTTCATTGGATATTGAGATATCCTTCAATATAATGAAGTTATGATTGTGTATAGATCATGCTAGATAAATTTTGCATGACTGGAAAAAGTTCATATCCCCAAATGCTTTTTCACAAGGAAGGCAACTGGACTTTCTTGTTTTTCTTTGAAGATGTTTCATTTCTCATCCAAGAAGATTCTTCAGCTCTGACTGGATGGTGGGGAATGGAAGGATTTATATTCCTTGCAGCAGCTGCTCATTTGCATTCTTTTAGAGAGTCGTTGAGGCCATCTGTCATCAAGATCACCTGAGTAGTGCAAATGGGTGTGGAGCCTTCTTGGAACATTCCCCTCATGCACCTCAGTACCTGCCGCTCATGCAGGTCCATTAGGCTGCCGCTGCCTGGAATGGAAGGCCCGCCCAGCACAAAGGAGACAAAGCGGCTGGCTAGGAAGCCCCGAGTAGAGATGGTAGAGCATGCCCATGCCCAGCAAGCAAAAGGCCACCCCGAGTGGGGAAAGCCGGATCCCCATCAGTGCCATAGCCCCCTAGTCCCAGCTAGAATTGCGTGCTTTCCCCCATCTCTGCCGGGGCTGGGCGGGCCTGCAGGTCAGGGCAGTGGCCTAATGGACCTGCATGAGCGGCTGGTGGCAGCAGCTGCAGCAGGTACTAAGGTGCGCAAGGGGAATGCGCTCCACCCGCGGACCACGGGCAAGACCTGCGAAGGGTCTGAGGAGATGACCAGTGGTGATTTGCTGTCCAACCAAAAAGAGATGGGACCGAGTAGGCATGTCTGATGGTCCGCATCATGTCCTGCTGGTGCCACTGCAGCACTGCTGCTGGAGAGCCAGCCCGGTATTCACAGTGGCACCTGCTGCTGGATGCCGTTGGCCCCCGCACACTCACCACCGTCTGTGCACATGCCTTAGGAGCCACCGAACTGGCCAGGGTGGCAGGGGCCAGTCCCTGGGGCCAAATATTGGCCAGTCGCAAGCCGGATCCGGCCTGCAGGCATTGTGTTTGACATGTCTGTATTTCTGAATCTATATTGCTGTGACTCTTACCATAGAAATACTATGGTGCTTTCTGATAATTATCTGGTAAAAAAAACCATAAAAAGTTATGATATACTAATGTTGTCTCTTGTTTTCTAGTCTTAATTTCCAGTTTTGCCCTTCATCCAGAGTCTATGGCTTTACAGCAGTGGATCTCAAGCCTGGTGGAGAAGATGAGGTAGTAAATATTTCTATTAAGACAATTTAGTAATGTGCAAAAACTTTTTGAATCAAATTATCCTGAATTTAAAGGAACCCATCTCAAGGGCAAAATTGCCCTTCTGAGTACAAGTGGTTTTTAGCATGAAACAGGCCACTTTGAAAGAAATTTTGTATCAAAACAGGCTATTTTATAGCAAAGACCTGTTTCAAGCTTGAGAAACTTCCAGTATGCTTAGAGTATCCCATCTGAGAGTATTATGGAAAGATGAGCAGAATAGTGTCCTATACATGACTGAAGATTCTATACAATGATGAACTTGCAAAAATTGCTTTCATTTCCTTTGGGCTAGATGTCAGTTGTACAAAGTCCATTGTGGTAAGCCTACTCACGTCTTTTATGGAATTTTTTTGGAACTTGTGGAATCTGAAGAAGTAGATGGGGTTCTGTGCAGAACAGCATTATTGGTAGGCTTGACCTGTCTCTTCCTGTCTCATATTAAGCAGATAGATAGGGTGCGAGCACTCAATATAGGAGAAAATCTTTTGAGGGAAAGCTTAATGTTATAGCCTTGAAGCCATGGAAGATTCAAGAGGAAAGAGTATCTGGAACCTTTTCCAGGATGATTTAGGCATAATAATAATAATAACAACAACAACCAATAAGTTGGAAGGGACAACAACAACAACATAAGTTGGAAGGGACCTTGTAGGTCATCTAGTCCAATCCCCTGCTCAGGCAGGAAACTATACCATTTCAGACAAATGACTGTCCGGTCTCTTCTTAAAAACTTCCAGTGTTGGAGCATTCACTGCTTCTAGAGGCAGGTTGTTCCACTGGTTAATTGTTCTAACTGTCAGGAAGTTTCTCCTTAGTTCTAGGTTGCTTCTCTCCTTGATTAGTTTCCATCCATTGCTTCTTGTCCTGCCTTCAGGCGCTTTGGAGAATAGCTTGACTCCCTCTTCTGTGTGGCAGCCCCTGAGATATTGGAACACTGCTATTATGTTTCCCCGTTGTCATTCTCTTCATTAAACTAAAGGTAAAGGTAAAGGTTCCCCCGCACATGTGTGCTAGTCGTTTCCGACTCTAGGGGCCGGTGCTCATCTCCGTTTCAAAGCCGAAGAGCCAGCACTTGTCCGAGGACGTCTCCGTGGTCATGTGGCTGGCATGACTAGACGCCAAAGGCGCACGGAATGCTGTTACCTTCCCACCGGAGTGGTCCCTATTTTTCTACTTGCATTTTTACGTGCTTTCGAACTGCTAGGTTGGCAGAAGCTGGGACAAGTAACAGGCGCTCACTCTGTTACACGGCACTCGGGATTTGACCCGCCAAACTGCCGACCTTCCGATCGACAAGCTCAGCGTCCTAACCCACTGAGCCACCGCGTTAAACATTAAACTAGACAGACCCAATTCCATCATGAGACATGAACAGGGATTCCTCTGTTTATATTTTTCTGATGTGTTGTTTAGATTACAAGGAAAATTACCATGTAATTATGTTATTTTGCAATGTATTGGTTTGATTTATTATATTTATTATTTATTGTATTTATTTATCTCTGTTTTGTGAGGTGCCCTGAGTTGGGCAATATCAACATTAATAAATAAATTAAAATCAATAAATTGCTATCTCTCACTATTATCTAGAGTCAACACTTTGACACTCTTTGACACACACACACACACCCCAAAGGTACATAGGATATAGATGAAATAACAGGCCTTCTCTGTAGTAGCTCTCACTTTGTGGAAATCTCTCCCTGTGTAGTTCAAACCCTTTTGTATTTTTGAAAGCTAGTTATAAAGCAAGACAATTTCATATCTTTGCCTTGGGTTTGGAAAGGCACCAGTATAGCATAATATACAAAGTGGTTGGTTATCTAATATGAAATGTTTTGGAAGTTTTCAGTGCCTAGAGTCTTTAGGATTTGTTGCCAATTAAAGATTTTATTAAATATATTTTAAAAACCTACTCAGAATAGCTATTTACAAAAATACAAAATATTTCACAAAACATTTGCACACTAGTAGAGTCCAATATTAATTTATTTGATGATCTTCTGTAATGTAACATGATTTCCTTTTGTCCATTGACAATCTCGTTATAGTTGGTAACTATGGATAATGCAGAAGAATATGTGGACTTGATGTTTGACTTCTGCATGCACACTGGCATACAGAAACAAATGGATGCTTTCAGAGGTATGTAATTGTTTATTAGTGACAAGAACATAAATCTCTTACTTGAAAGGGAGATGGGGACCTTGACAAAGAAAAAGTCATAATTGGAATTTCTAGATAAACTAGTGAGATGGGTTTTTCAATTAAAGTTAGTGGATACCAGATGATTTTGGACTCATGTAATTGCAGAATGACCAGTGACTAGAAATATTGGAATCCTCAACACATGGAGAGTTAAATCCTAAGCTAACTATAATGAAATATTTATTTAGCTTCTGTGCCATCCATCTCACCAAAGGCAGTTCTCATTAGGAAGCTTACCTTAGTATATTAGGAAAAACAACTTTTAAAAACATTTCTAGGTCTTCTAAAGTTTTGCTGACTTGACTTCTGTGATGGTATTCTTTTACACTTGACAATTTTTACAATTTAATATTTTTGCTTAAACTGTTCTGTTAATTGTCTTGAATATAAATAGCCCTTTTTTATATAAACAAGTGTCACATTTTCTTCCTCATTCTTTTTTTCTATGCATGTTGGAGTAAGGAAAGAATGGTACTTGGATTTTAAAATAGTTCTCTGAAGAGGTGCTTTTTTAAAATTTGCTTGTTTTATGCTGTTGTTTGCTATATTCTGTTAAAGATAGCCAAATGTTTCTGCTAGGAATTTATTTCTACACCTTTTTTAAAAGAGAGAGAGAGAGATGGTAAATTTCAGATGATTTATGAACATATCTGTCCATGTAGTACAAGGAGAGTATTAGAATGAAAGATATGAGTATTTTTTCTGGTAAATATCTTCAAGCATACTCACTTTTGCCCTGTTTTTTTTCTATAAAGATGGCTTCAACCGAGTCTTTCCAATGGAAAAGCTAAGTTCCTTTAGCCATGAAGAAGTTCAGATGATTCTTTGTGGTAATCAGTCGCCATCCTGGGCAGCTGAAGATATAATCAACTACACAGAACCTAAACTTGGCTACACTCGAGACAGGTACTTCATCAAATAGTAGCATATTTCTATTAATTTTAAGATTTAGTCATAAAAGATAATGGTTTGGAGGAAGAAAATAAGGAAGGATTCAATTCAGAACCATTAAAACTATGAAATGTTACTTGTTTCAGCTTCATATTTTTACCTTACAAGGAATTTCTCATCACAGAATACCTAAGTTTTCATAAGTTGTAAATTTACCTCATTGCAAGGTGAGCGGCCAATACATTTTATAAATACCTTTTAAGAAATTATATATAATACTATATTTTAAGCAGTACATATTATCTCATGATTGAAGGGGGTTTATTTACAATTTCTATAGACAGAGCCCCAAGAAGCCTTCCTTTACATTCATCAGAGGTTTAATTTCTGATTTTTAATTTGATTTGCTATGTGAAATGATCTTAGGGAATTTTAAGAATATACAGATTTTGTTCTAAATATTTCCAAAGCCCCAAAGCGATTGAAGAAACTAAGAAGGTGGTACATTATGTAAAATTTGTCAATGTTCCCATCTCATTCAAATTAGAAACTAGTTAAATGATACAATGATACATATAATACATATGTCAGTTGGAGCTAAAACTGGTTTGAATTTGTATTCAGAGTTCAATGGTTCATCATCTAAATTAAATGAGATAACAGGTGAAGCTTGTTAACAAGCTTCAATGCTGGGCTTGATGTTACTTAAGTTTTTATTAATGTATTTGAAGATAACGGAAGGCATATTTATCAGATTTACATGTGATACAAAATTAAGGTGGGTAATATTCTAGGTTTTCCTAAGGATATCTACCATCCTATGAGATGGTAGGGCACGCTTCTAGTGCCTTCCCTTAAACATTGCCATCTTATCAGAGCTAGGGCATGGCAGCTGCACCCTATGGAACACTCTTTCCCCTGAAGTTTGGCCTTTACATGTTTAACCTTCTGAAAAGTACTGAAGGCTTGGTCTTTCCCCCTGTGCTCTGGGATAGGATAAAGTGACTGCATATTGGAATCTTAACTTGGGTGCCAGATTTTTGTTTTTAATCTTTATGGTTTTATGTTGCTTTATTACTGATACTGCTTTAATTACCAATAAAGGAGAATATTTATAGCTCAGAGGGTCCTTGGTACCCTCTGAGCTTGCTTGTTTTCTTTCAGATGTTTTAATTCATCTTTCCATCCTTCCGAGGTTGGTAAAATGAGGACCCAGATTGTTAGGGCAATATGCGGACTCTGTAAACCGCTTAGAGAGGGCTGTAAAGCACTATGAAGCGGCATATAAGTCTAAGTGCTATTGTTATTGCTATTACCCAAACTAGGTAACATCATCACTGCTAGTAAGGAATGGGGTTTACTTTAGCTTTCTTGGCAGTTCCTTGATTGGGTTATTGTGAACAGTAAACAGCCCAAGCAAACAACTGCCAAGACCACTTCCACAAAAAATGACAGGGCAAGCGAATAGAAGAAATATTGAAAGCAAATCACATTCCTTACTTGTGCTGATGATGTTACCTGGGATCCCTCACTGATTTAATTCTTGATTGGGGGCAGTCTAGAGTTTGATATCAGATGGGTGACTGTATAAATATGTTTAAAAAATGAATGAATAAAACAAATGACCCACAAAATAGAAAACCTGCTAGGTAAAGAAATGAAAATAATAGTGACATAATGCAGATATGTTCAGTTAGGAAGCAGTACATTGGTTATCTTGGTCCAATTATACCTTAAATACTGTGTCTAGTTCTAGATGCTGAAACATAGGAGAGATTCAGACAAACTATAACAGGTGCAAGGAACAGTATCAAGGATTATTCAGAGGCTGGAAACTGAGTCTTAGGAAAGACTGAGGAAAGTAGGTATATTTAGCTTTGAGAAAAGATAAGCGAGCTATAGTAGCAGCCTTTTTAAGTATCTGAAAGGATATCAATTCCTTCCACATTCCAGACTGCAAGATATGGAAACAGTGGTCTTAGGTTTATAGAAAGGGAGATTCTGATAAAATATTAGGAAAAATACATCCCGCTGGTAAAGAGAGAGAAATGTGAAATTACTGACAGAAATCGGCCTCCCGTTTGTTGTATATGTTTGGATTTGACAGCCCAAATAACCCCCTTCTATTACTGTATTGTAGACTATCAAAGAAAGTGTTATTAGTGGTGCTTCAGCTCAGCTGTCTCTTGCTTTTTAAATTGATCAGAAATCTGACCACCTGAGTTTCAGGTCTTTCACTGCTGGCGAGGACAGTGGGAGTGATAATAACATTCCAGCAAAAAATGGTGGTGTCCAGGGTCATGTGATCAATGGCCGGGGGCGTGGCCAGCTCATCACTCAGGTTGCGGGGTGCCTGTGGGGGGGGGAATCTGTGAGTCTGGTGGAGGGGAGTAGGACTGGGATGGGTGCCTTCCCTCTCTTCCATTGCAAAACCAGTTTTCTGATCTTCTTTCCACCTGGCCCGTAACTGAGTATATTGAAACCAAGTTTGAACAATCTTCTCATCTCGCAAGAGATTATACGGCTTTAAACACCAGACACTTCCTTCCAAACTTAAAATCTCCTTATACGTAGTCACGTCATGCTTGAAACCAACGTTTATGTTTTCTATTGCGTGTTTTGGAATTGCCCACAATGGCATCTTGCAGTCTAACTTATGTCTATACTTCTTCCAAACTCTCAACAATGCCTGTCTTAGAATATGCACTTTAAATACATTATCTACCTTCTTATCATACAACAAATATGCATGCCAGCCAAATAACAAGTCGTGGCCCTCAAGATTTAATAATCTCTCTTGTGTCAAATTAATCCAATCACTTATTCCTGATAACGCAGCAGCTTCATAATATAATTTAAGATTAGGCATTTTGAGTCCACCTCTTTCACGAGTATCTTGCATAATCTTAAGTTTAACTCGTGGCCTTTTCCCTGCCCAAACAAATTTATTGATCCCCCGTTGCCATTCTTCCAAATTAGAATCTTTTTTAAGAACCGGTATCATTTGAAATAAGAATAGAAATTTAGGCAGGACATTCATTTTCACTGCTGCGATTCTTCCCAGCAAAGACAATTGCAATTTTTCCCAACTCTCCATTTCTTTTTGAATTTTTCCCCATAATTTTTCATTGTTATTTTTATATAACTTTGTATTAGAGGGTGACAAAAACACCCCCAAATATTTGACCCTTTTAGCAATCTCAAATCCAGTTAATCCTTCTAAAAGAGCCTTTTGCGATACTGTCATATTTTTGGCCAGAATTTTAGTTTTTTGTGCATTAACTTTAAATCCAGAAACCTTCCCATATTGCATTATTATCTCCATCAGGTCCACAACAGAATTCTCCGGCTGGGTCACCGTAACAACCAGATCATCTGCGAACGCTCTCAATCTATAATCCTGATCTCTAATTTGTATACCCTTAATTCTTTCCGAATTCCGTATTTTTACCAATAATATCTCCAATGTTAACACAAATAATAAAGGCGATAACGGACACCCTTGCCTTGTGCCCTTCTCAATATTACATGCTTCAGTCAAACTATTGTTAACTATTATTCGGGCAGTTTGTTTTTGATATAATGCCCTAATTGGTTGCAAAAATTTATCCCCAAAATTCATTTTATCTAGAACTTTCAACAAAAATTGCCAATTCAATTGATCAAAAGCTTTTTCAGCATCTAGAAAAATTAGCGCCGCAGGGATCTGGTTGTTCCTCTCCAAAAACTCTATCACATCAACTATATGCCTCACGTTATTTTTCATTTGTCTACCACTAATAAACCCAGTTTGATCCCCATGAATCACCTGTTGCAGAACCCTCATCAATCTGTTAGCCAACACCTTAGCAAATATCTTGTAATCTGTATTTAAAAGTGATATCGGTCTATAGTTTTTTACTTGAGTAGCATCTTGATCTTCCTTTGGAATCAAAGAGATAAAAGCAGTTCTCCAAGACGGAGGCACCTTTCCCCCTCTCTGAATTGTCTGGAACAGTTCCTTTAACGGCTTTATCAACTCCAGTTGTAAATTTTTGTAATAAGCCGCAGTCAAACCATCTGTACCTGGCGCTTTATCCACCTTCAATTCCTTAATTGCTATAAAAATTTCTTCTTCTGTTATCAATTGATTAATCTGTATAAAAAATAGTTGAGATTTGATCATGTCTTGCCTATATGAATGAAATTTGATGAGGTGACTAGTGTAGAGTTTGTTTGTTTTTCAATATTTCTTTAAAGACATTTCAGCTTGTTAGTTCAGAAGAGAAGTGAAGATTTGGGTTTTCATCCAAGCCTTTATCATGAGAAAGTGGTATGTGTATAACGCTGTCTTTTATTGATTTTGTTGTAATTACTTTGATTGTTGAGAGCCATGCAGAGTCATTGAGAGTCAGGTGACATAGAAATTTAATATATTATTAAATAAAACAATATAATTTAAATAATAATATCATTTTGAAGCAGCCTGTACAATACGAGGTGTGCCATGATACATCTATGAACTGTGAACTATGTGAACTGTATTGGCTCTCAGTGACTTCTGGGTGTAATTCAAGGTGTTGCTTGTCACTTTTAAAATTGGCACGAGGCCAGGTTACCTACAGGACTCAGCTGTGGTTTTTAGGGTCCTTGATTCTTCTTGTTAATAGATCTGTATAGTTGGTTTTTAAATTTAATATTTACCTATTTGCTTTGATTTTAGCCCTGGGTTCCTGAGATTTGTAAGAGTTTTATGTGGCATGTCTTCAGATGAAAGAAAAGCATTCCTCCAATTCACAACTGGCTGTTCAACACTTCCCCCAGGAGGATTGGCTAACCTACATCCCCGACTCACTGTTGTACGCAAGGTATGAACATCTTACAACTTGTCTGCATTCTCTGTCTAGTTGTATTCTTATAAGAAGTTGTCTTTGAGTTAACTCGTTCAGAAACCTGCTTCTGCCTGGCTTGTGGCAGATACCTCTTCATAGCGATTTGGCCATTATGCATCGCACATTTAAATCTAAACAACAACACCAACAAGTAAAAATAGTAGAATCTAAAGAAGCCTTCCCCAATTGGATGCCTTCCAAATGTGGGACTATAATTCCCAAATTTCTGAAATACTGGCTGTAGTCTGTGTTCTTTTTAAATTTCATTATGGATATTTATTCACAGGTTGATGCTACAGATGCAAGTTACCCATCTGTGAATACCTGTGTGCATTATCTTAAATTGCCTGAGTATTCCTCTGAAGAGATTATGCGAGAGCGCCTCCTAGCTGCTACCATGGAGAAAGGCTTTCATCTCAACTGAACTGGCGTGTCTGAGATGGGATATCTCAAACTGGTTTTGCATTCATACCTAGTGAAGCCTCCTGTGTTGTTGTGCAGAAAATACAATCTCCATGCTGTACTCAAATGAGACTTGCCTTTTTCCCCTATCCATGAGGCTTCGGAAACACATGGAATAATTTGTTAGCTGCTAATGTCAAAATAAATCCCAATGAATTACACAGCCGGCAAGAAAAAGGCAAGAACAATGTGTGACGCTTCCAAGGGCTTGTGCAACCAGATGCTGAAGCAAATGTTTGACTGTTCCAAAGAGCAGATCTGAAGATTTCCAGTGTTTACTAATTCAAGATTTATAACAATGCATTTGTGTAAAGTCTACCGTTTAATACCCTGTACACTACAGTTCCATCATTGATCCTTGTTTTTGCTGGCTTTAAGCTAGATGGTCAGAAACTTGCTTCCTTAACTTAGTCAATGGGCATCTCAAGCTTCCTTTCCTTTAATGGTGCCTGCACTGTTGGAGTATTCTAGTGTTGGGGTAGGGTATTGGCATATAATCATGCACAACTGTTTATTATTATTTCAAGTGGAAATATATTTTGATTTCTAAATACCCTGCTATAAAGATCCAAATCCTCAAATGTGTGTTCATGTGTGTATGTGTGTGCGCGCGCGCGTGTAACTCAACAATAAAGCTTTTAAAAGACACTGGTTACTGGTGCAAGGCACATTTAAAGCAAGTTTTACTTTATGTTGTATTTCCTTTGTATATTAAAAACATTTATTTAACTTGTTGCAGTTTGAAGTTTAAAAAGTTTAAAAAGATTTTCATTGTGTATGCTCAACAATAATCATTAAAATGTTTGCAGCGTACAAAAGTCTTTGGTTAGTATGTTACTAGTTACTCCAATACATTTGAAACTTAACAGAATAATAAAGTTGGAAGTAACCTTGGAGGTCTTCTTAAAAACTTCCAGTGTCAGAGCGCACCCACAACTTCTGAAGACAAGTCATACCACTGATTAATTGTTCTAACTGTCAGAAAATTTCTCCTTAGTTCTAGGTTGCTTTTCTCCTTGATTAGTTTCCATCCATTGCTTGTCCTGCCTTCAGGTGCTTTGGGGAATAGGTTGACCCCCCTCTTCTTTGTGGCAGCCCCGTAGATATTGGAACACTGCTATCATGTCACTTCTTTTCATTAAACTAGACATACCCAGTTCCTGAGACTGTTCTTCATATGTTTTAGTCTCAAATCCCTAAATCATCTTTGTTGCTCTTCTCTGCACTCTTTCTGGTGTCTCAACATCTTTTTATCATGGTGACCAAAACTGGATGCAATATTCCAAGTATGGCCTTACCAATATTATAAAGTAGTACTAACAACAGGAGCCATGTGGCGAGTGGTTAGAATGGAGTATTGCAGCTAACTCTGCCGACAGCCTGGAGTTCGATCCTGATTGGGCTTAGCCTTCCATCCTTCCAAGGTCGGTAAAAATGAGGATCCAGATTGTTGGGCCAAGATACTAACATCATAAACCGCTCAGAGACATTATGGAGTAGTATATAAGTCTAAGTGCTACTTTACTATTATTATATTATCTTAAATGAGAAATATTGGAATTATTCAATCCATTCAAAAACTATTAATTTTTTGTTTCTATATTGTTTTAGTATGGCTGATACAAGTTGGTTAATACTTTGATGAGATTATTTTTCTGTATAAAGTGGCCCCTAATCCAGGTGATGAAAGAGCTTGTATGAATTTTCATTACAACCAGTGCTTCTAAAAAGGCCAAAATAAAAATAAGGAATCATTTCAGCTGCTCAACAGCTCTTGTCCTCTTCTTAACTTTTTGAAATTTGACAAGGATAATACACAGCGTTTTATTTTAAAGGTCTGTCTATATCTATCATCTATCTATCTATGCATAATATGTCTGTGTGTATGCATGTATTTGTATTACAGCATTAGCACTTTCACTTTCACTTTTGTTTTTTAACAAATAAATCAAGTTATTCATCTTTTCTATTCAGTCACTACAACTTGTATCTTCTCAACATTTTTGTAATGAGGGGTTTTTTTGTCCCCAAACAGATCCTTTTATCCTTGCTTACCCAGAATTACACCTGTCATTTCAATATATATTCTAGAATTTGAAAATACCCTTTTAAGATTTTTTGCTACCTTGTTTTATACTAAACAAATTAAAAATTTATGTCATCAGCAGATTGAGCTGTTTTGCTCTTCACCCTTCAAACAAGCAAGCACTGGCCCAAATAAAAACACTTGGGGACCTTCTTGGTTAAGTTCTTTCACTTTAAGAAAGAACTACTTTCTATTACACCGGAGTCATTTTCTTGGGTCCTAGAATGTGGTTGAAAAAGGTAGAGTCACATGTCTTTCCAGTGTTTTTGCCTAATTATATTCACTTAATTGACAGAAAAAGGAAAGTACAGCCAAACATTAGAAGAGTCAAATACTTCTTTTTCAGCTAATTATTTTGCTGAATTGTTTCATTTATTAAGTAATTCTATTCTTCCAAAAGGTGCCATGCTTTTATGGATTTAGAGGTTTTGGACAACTGTCACATATACATGCCTTTTTGACAAAAAATATGGAAATAGTAGTTCTGAACCAACTGCTAAAGGAAGTGTATTATAAGGATTCAGCCCTGAGTTTTGAACAGAGGACACTGATCGCTATGGTCAGCAACCCATGAAGGTAATGGTGTTGGATGAAGGTAATGCACATATCCTAGTTCTTTTGGACCTCTCTTTTGGGCCTCAGTGGCTTTTCTGATGGACTAGATCACGGGTCGGCAACCTGTGGCTCCAAAGCCGCATGTGGCTCTTTAAGCCATCTCCTGTGGCTCCCAGTCCTCCTCCACCATTTTGGAAAAAAAGTGGAAGTAAAAAAGTCCCATTGAGAGAATGGGGCAGCGGCGGTTTGGAGAGCTGCACGCGCAGCTCTCCAAACCTCCACCGCCCCGTTTGCAGAACTGCTGCCTTTGTCCATGTTTGACGAAGGCAGCAGCTCTCCAAACGGGGTGGTGGAGGTTTGGAGAGCGGCGGGTTGAAGAGCTGCGTGCGCAGCTCTCCAAACCTCCATCGCCTCGTTTGGAGAGTTGCTGCCTTTGTCCCATGTTTGACAAGGCAGCAGCTCTCCAAACGGGCGGCGGCGGTTTGGAGAGCTGCACAGGCAGCTCCGCCGCCACCTCTGCAAGCCACTGAGAGAATGGGGCGGTGGAGCGCTCCACCGAGAGAATGGGGCAGTGGAGGCTTGCCGCCCATCCTCTCGGTGGAGACTTCTTTCGGGGGATCCAGCCTCTGCCGCCCCCTTCTCTCAGCTACCCAGCTGAGAGAAGGGGGTGACAGAGGGTGGATCCCCTGAAAGAAGTCTCTGCCGAGAGAAGGGCAGTGGAGCATTCCGCCGAGAGAATGGGGCGGTGGAGGCTTGCCGCCCATTCTCTCGGCGGAGACTTCTTTCGGGGGATCCAGTCTCTGTCACCCCCTTCTCTCAGCTGGGCTCTGCCGAGACGAGAGAATGGGGTGGCAAGCCGCCGAGAGAATGGGGCGGAGGAGGCTTGCCGCCTATTCTCTCGGTGGAGACTTCTTTCGGGGGATCCAGCCTCTGCCGCCCCCTTCTTTCATGCACACTCTTTTTTCCGGTTCCCAGTTTTTTCTTTTTTGAGGGAACCGGTTCCGAGTGGCTCTTTCACTGTTTCAGCTTGCCGACCCCTGGACTAGATGCTTGGGTTGAAGAATAGGGGCACTGTTTTAAGTGGTTTCATTCTTTTCTTCTAAGCCAATTCCAATCAGTGGTGCTCTCTTGTAGAGTGCTGGTCTTTCCTCCATTACTTAATAGCTTATGAAGCCATTGGGAGAACTCATCTGGAAACAACTGCTCATCAGAACGCCAAGCCCCACTAGAGCTGCTGTCAATATCTTGTCCCAAAGCCTGGAAACTTAGGATTTGGTTAGGAAAAAGGCGGCTTGAACTGAATGCTTCTAAAACAGCTATTGTGCGTACATCAAGGTTCCCCTGTCCTCAGTATTGTTTCTGGACTGGGTTGCACTGTCCCTGAAGGAGCAGGTCCTGAACCTGGATGTCCTCCTGGCCTCAAGGCTCCTGCTGGATCAGCAGATAAAAACTATGGCTAGGGTGGACTTTGCTCACTTGTCTTAGGGCAGCAGGATGTAAATGGTGGTTTATGACTCATCATCATGCACATAGATTACTACTGCAAGGTGTCCTCCATGGGCCTGGTTTTAAAGATCACTGGAAGTGTCGGTGCAAAATGCAGTAGCCTCAATGCTTGCTGATGGTCCTGTATCACCTATTTTGCTGGCAATACCATGTCCTGTTTTAAACTATGAAGCTCTTTGTGGAGTGGCACTGGGCTATCTTCAGGATCTCCTCTCTCCACTGAGTTTGGCCAACCTCTTTAAGAAGCAGATGATCGTCCCCCATTTTTGGGAGAACGAAGAGGTCAGTCTGAAGCGGCCTCCTGCAGGAGGTATGTTTGGCCCCAACTTCAGTCACATTCCAGAACTCTTGAAAACAGATTTCCTGGAGGCAGTTTGTGAGCCGATGCCAGATGCTATTTGGAATATATGTTTTTTTGTTGTTTTATCAAAATTTATATTTTCAATTTTTATTGTTCTTTTATGTTGCAAGTCACCAAGAATCTGTTTTTGATTGTGACAAGTTAAATGATCAATAAATAAAGACTCACACATGTAAAGATTAATTTAATTCCTCAAGCAGATTACAAACTTCAAAAACATTTGGCATAGTAGTAAAAACTGTAATTTTACAGGAAGGTGCTGAGAGCTAAACATTCACTTAAGTAATCTTTTAGCTTCAAAACAATTATTCATAATTTGCCAAAAACCTCAAAAACAATCCTTTTTATTTGAAGAATATTTTCAAATATGTACAATATTATTTTCTGGCTTGTTTCTTCTAGGTTTCTGCCATTTTATCAAGAACCAAAAGAGGTGCAAGAATTCTGGTTTTGTTGGTTTCTGCAATGCAACCATTTAGAACCATTTCATCCAAAATTATATGCACTCTGTCTAATTTGAACATGATCTGTATTCATATATCAAGTTAAGGTTTTGTGTTACTCCTTCAAGCAAAAAGTATGAACTAAATTGCAAAATACCATATTCATCAGTGCATTTATTTCATGTTTGGACAACTTAATTTAACTTTCTAATAAGATATTTCAATAGCTATGCCAAATTTATGACACCATGATTTATATTTCAATTTGAAATTTCCAATTATAACTGAGTAAATGAATGAAAAGAGACTTAGAAACATGAAATAGTAAAAGCAGACATTTGAAATGTCACTACTGCAGACCTGAGACTCAGAAACACTTGATTTCATTTTTACAAAATCTAATGCAAAGGAGTCATTATAAAATAACATTTAAATCTTTAAATTATCCTAGCATATATTATTTTTGTAATAATAATAGTGAGATGGCCATGTTGGTGTTCAGAAATCTAACGTGTGCTTGTTCCCATTTTTTCTTTCAAACTGATATATTTTTAAAATATTTAGTATGCATTATAATTTGCAATGTATGGCAGTGAAAGTTGGACCGTAAGAAAGGCTGAGCGCCAAAGAATTGAGGCCTTTGAACTGTGGTGCTGGAGAAGACTCCTGCGAGTCCCTTGGACCGCAAGGCGATCAAACCGGTCAGTCCTAGAGGAGATCAATCCTGACTGCTCTTTAGAAGGCCAGATCCTGAAGCTAAAACTCAAGTACTTTGGCCACCTAATGAGAAGGAAGGACTCACTGGAGAAGAGCCTAATGCTGGGAAAGATCGAGGGCAATAGAAGAAGGGGACGACAGAGAATGAGGTGGCTGGATGGAGTCACTGAAGCAGTAGGCGTGAGCTTAAATGGACTCCAGAAGATGGTAGAGGACAGGAAGGCCTGGAGGAATGTTGTCCATAGGGTCGCGATGGGTCGGACACGACTTCGCAGCTAACAACAACAATGCATTATAATATTCAGTATCTGATCTTCATAACAGTAAGAAATAAGTGATAACAGCTTCTTTGGTTCTTTTAAATATTTAATTTATCATCAATGTGCTTCAACCTAAAACATATTTTATCAAGGGAGGTGATGTGTGATGTTACATCAGCTAGCTACTATCTTCTACAATAATCTCTACATTACAAACTTAAATTTTATTCTGAATGAATTCCCATGGCTTTTCTCCAACAATCCTGAGAAATTATAATTTGAAAGAAATACTCAACATTCTTTAATATTTGGCCCCTGTCTTTTCTTGAACAGCAGCTTTCAGGGCTCTCTCTCTTGAGATTGGACTAAAGCAATTTGATGACAAGTATAAATGAGATGGCTTCCGTATCGAAAACATTGTCTTAATTATGTACCTAATTATGCATGCATTCTATTAAGAGTCAAACATTCTTGACTTTCAAGTCTTGAGTTGTATTATGAAAACTGCACAATTGGTTTAGAAAGGAGAGTTTTGTATCTCTATTTAAAACTAGTGAATGAGTTTATTTAATGTATTGTGTGGGCATAGAATGCTGTTTGTCATAAAGAGCTAATTACACAAATAATTCAGGTATTTCAATACTGCTAATTCAGCTGTCAGAAGTCTAATAAATGCTACCATTTCCTGGGGGGAGGGGGGGCGGTGTAGGAAACTAGAAGGATCATTTGATACGTCTCCAATACATGATAAAGCTTTAGGATTTGATGTGGTATATATAGTATATTCTATTTTACAGTTCAAAGTTTGAAAAAGCATCTGGAGAGGTAGCTGGAAGCTGATATGAAGGAAACCCTAAGAGGTTTCCTCATCATACCACCATGATGTGAGCTAACCACACCCTGCTAAGCAGCATTCCACAACTTCATTCCACCAGCAAGTATTTCATCTGCTCTTGACAACCAAGTGGCTATAACTTCCTCTTCATTCTCTCAGTCTACTTTTGCTCATCTTGTTCTAAGTAAACACTACAGCAACTAACTGGCTTTTTTATTTTTATTTATTTATTCAGTTGCTGCGCACATTCTCCTTAAGAATATGTGTTTAAAAGATTATTGTTTTGCCCCATTTTACTTAACAATGAAATTAAAATTAGCATTTTTCTAGTAAAAAGAGATTGGCATCAATTTCATCAGGGACGTGTATTTAATGGATAGGAACTGGCTTCAATAATAATACATACTACTTTATATAAAATGTTGAGAACTGAAATATATTACTATTCTTCACTATTATAATGGGACTCAGCATGATAACACAAATCATTGCCATGAGTGTATGGTTGATCTAAAATTGTGTTCAGGTCTGTATCTAAATGATGTGATCTGAAAGGAACCCTGTTAAGAACTTTTCAAGTGTGCTTTGTCTATATATCAATTTAATACCTCTGATTTTGTGTACCTTGATCTCCTTGTATGTCAGTACAATCAAACAGGCCTTCATCTGACAATGTAACAGTTGGTGCAGTCACCAGAATGGTTATTTCAATCATGAAAGGATGGTTCTTCCTTTAGCAGACATGATTGAAATCTTTGCACTTGAACAAAACATATTATTAGATGCCTACTACGGAGTAGCAAGCTTGGCTTTTGCTACTGATTACTTTGTGTATCTGCTTCTCTTACCTATGAGTCATATATATATTTAACTCTAACCCAATTCTTCCCTTCAAATGCTCTAACAAGCTTTTGTGCAATGTGCGGGTGACATGTTTATTGCAAGTAAACAGTGTATAGTTGCTCAGAAATCAGCTCTATTACGTTCACTAGGTTTCAGTTCAGCTGTCTAGGTACAGAATTGCACTGTAGTAAACAGCTCACAATCACAAAATCAAGATATTTAGGTTTCATTTTCAAAAAGAAATGTTTTTTCCGCAAGCTTTTAATTCATTTCAGATATGAATTTGCTGTAGCAGAATAGTAATTTAAACTATAGAAATTTAGGTTATGCTTAACTACCTTCCTCCAAGTCATTCCTGCTATATAAAAAATTACGACTTTGAATTGTTCTTATAATTTTTTTGAATAAATATTTCTTTCCTAAATCAGTTTCCCCCCTGCATTATTCCAAAGAATTTTATTCCAACATTTTCAGGCACAAAGCGGTGAGCTTGTCAAATATTAATGTAATAAAGAATTCTTAATTCCATTCTATGGAGAAAAAAAGGTTATATCCCAGCAATTTACCAAGACTTTACATTTTGTTACACTGGAAAGTTTTTTTTAATAAAAGTAAAAATAGTTGCTTCTTCCTTTTCCTAAGATGTTTTCCAACTTTTTGGTTAACCTGTTTTATGCCTTCAAATCAGTCTTGACTCCTGGTGGCTGCTTGGACAAATCCCTGCAAATTTCTTGGCAAGTTTTTTTAGAGGGGGTTTGCCCATAACTTCCTCCTAAGTTTAAAAGAAAAGTGACTGACCCAATATCACCCAGCTAGTTTCATGCCTAAGGCAGGAATTGGATTCTCTGTCTCCTGGTTTCTAGTCTGGGTTTTAATCATCACATCAAATTACCCTGGAATCCCCTGGTAAGTTTTCAAACCAAGTACAAACCTGGAATAATCCTGTTATGCTTTCAGGGCATGCCACTATTTCCACCTACAGAGATAAAGCCTGATTCCTAATAAACTCCCCTATTAAAAAATCCTGCAGGCCTGAAGGTTGCATAATTTCATTACCCAAAATCAACCATTCAAAAAGCTAATTGTTCAAATTAAATTACTATGCATGCTCTTGTCCTTTCCCCCCCCCCCAAAAAAAAAAAGTTTGCAGTAAGCTCTATTGTTAAGTGTGCTGCATGGAGATTTTGTATTGTGCTATACAAGTTTTTTTTTAGTTATAAAGTATTTATGTGATGCTAGTACTGGTATTTACAGAGTAGAGGCATGTCAATGACCAGGATGGAACACTATGTAATCAGGTTTTGGAAGGAATAAGGTGCAATGGAAGAGACAGCAAGTGGCAGTGAGAAGGAGGGCATAGAAAGAATGATGGGCAAAGGAGATGACAGGATGATCTGAACAAACTAGAAAAGTATCTTCTGAGAAGGACAGTAAAGAAGTCTTCCTGGTTGTCTGATCTGTCACATGGGAAGCTGAGTTTGCCAGGGCCATGAATCATCTGTGTCTTGGTTCCTATTACAGTTTATGGACAGGAAAATGGAGAAAACTGGAAGCTTTCAGAAGAGTAGCACCTGTGTGGAGATCCCAAGAAATAGGTTCCAGAGGAACTGCAATAAAACAGAAATCCACTGGAATCAGTCTGAAGTTGATGGCAAATGAAAGATTCTGACAGTTAGTATGGAAAATTGGCTACAAACATTGAGAAAGGTTGTGGGAAAGGTGAAAGAACTGATTTTTGGAAGGACAGGGCTCACAGATGAAGACTGATGAGTTAAGGAATTTTGCGCTGTCAAGTTGGTGTGCAGATGTGTGGAATGGATGAGAAAATGGGATTCTGATTCCTGATTGCTACTTGTCCACCTTTATTTGTGAATGAGAATGTGATAGGTTGGCTGCTTCATTTGGAACTAGGTCAGTAGGGGCAACGGAACCTTCCTGTATGGGGAAACAAGTTCCCACCCAAGGAGGGAATGATAGAAGGCGCCAAGCTGGCTATGACATGACAAGAGAAATGTGCAATTTTATTTCAGTCCCAGCTTTAGGTATCTCTGTTTCCTCATGGTGATTTGCTTGACTGATCACCTTGGCCACCTGATAAAATGCTCACAAGGTAGTTGCTACTTGTGCTGAATCTTGCCAGATGACAATTTGGGGACAATTTGAGCTCGTGGAGCTCTCTGCGGCTCCTCTATCATGGTTAGATCATGCCCTGGTAACAAAGAGATAGCACCTAAGGAACACTCAGAGAAAAGAGGGAGGAGCCTGTAACTGGGTAACCGGCAGAGAAAGAATTTTAGAAAGGATCTGCCATAACTAATCAGAAATAAAAAGAGATGACAAGAGATTTGTACTTTCAGATTGGCAAGATTCTGTTAAAGTAGCCTTACAATACTGTAGAATTAGCTCATCTTGTTGTGATTCCTGTCTAGTCTACATGGGACATTGACATATGCCAGATTTAATGTAGGACCTGTGAAGATGCTTGGGGAACAATTTTGCCCTGATATCTGGGAAAGGTTTAAATGTTAAGCAATAACATTTGATGTTAGCAAGCATTTGCCGGTGTATTAGGCTAAAAAAGGACTTTTAAGGTAAACAATGCCTCAGAGTCACTTGAAAAGCCCATACGTCGGAAACTTGACATTAAACCTGTGCCTGAAGAAGTGGACAAGGTCCTTATAACTGTAAGCCTGATCATCTGCTCATTAGATCCATGCCCCTCCTGAGTAGCAAAGGTTGCCAAGAGGGAGATGTATGTGTGGGTTCTACTGGAGGTGAATTCAATCTTGAGAGAACTCCCAGATCTATCAATTGAATTGTCAATGAAAAAAGGCATAGTATTTCTATGCAAACTCCACTTATGTTATCCCAGTTCCTTTAATTTCAGTGTTGAAATTTAGGGGCAAGGTTTATCATTTGGCTCATGTTGCAAAAAATAGCAATCACACATTAAGAGACCTTCCAAAATGCATTGCAAATCATCTGGAGATTTATGTTTACATTCAGATTCATCTTTCTTCAATCCCTGGTGAATATTTTAGAATATGAGAACTAGTCATCATGCAAATACTGTAATTATTTTATTATTACCATTTAAGAAAGTGTCCACTATGCTTTTTTGGTCCTTCAGAATTAAAATAATGAAAAGGCAGAAGAAATAACAAGGTTAAACAACAAAGGCAATTTCTCAAAATGCAGCACACAAAGGATTTTAAACAACTGGGTTAGTTTAAAAATCAGCACAGCATGACAATATTAAAGGCATGGTAGAAAAGAAACCTTTCCTGCTCTTTAAACTCAAGGAATGGAGACAAATAAATCTCTTTTAGGGGCAAGTTCAACTGGAATAACTTTCTAAAGGTGGGAACTAGCTCCAAGCCCCGGAAAAAAACACTCCTTCATAGGAATAAGTACCACACACAATCAAATGTGCGTATGTTGTCTTCTCCCAGATTTATTTGCTCACAAGTTGATATCTAATTATTGGGTTCTTCATATTGTCTAGCTCAGTCACTGTAATCATGTTGGTTTTTTCACACACCCATGTACTGATCACCTAGCCTAATAACAAAATATCTGCAGGAAAACCATCAAGCTCAGAGAACATCAAGAACCCAACAGTTCAACACTGAGTGACATATATTCTCTAGAAAGTATATGTTCTCTTGAGATCTAGATATTGGGCACTATTCTGAGTCCCCCAGTCCTCCATGATGGGTATCTAGTGTCGCATAAAGATATAGCATTTTAAGTGGTGATGTTCGACCTGTGAGCAGGCTTCCAAGGAACATATTAGAAGGAAGAGTTCACATGATGTTCACTTGCTATCATTTTGGTACCATCCTTATTTTCCTAGTTTTATTTAACATTGTTAACTTTTAAAACTTAAATTGACAATAGCCTTCATTAACTAGAGTTTATACAGTAGTGTGCTGATTTTCTATTGCTTTTTTATGCTTTGTACTTCATACATTTTTATGTATTACTCCCAAAATTCAAGTTTGGAGTTTGTAGATTTCAAGCTAATTCCTAAAATGGTTAATGCTCAGTTGGTTAAAAAGTTGGTCAAAAAGAAGGGATAAAGCATCAATATCCCAATATCTATAATCATACCACCTTTCTTTTGTGTAAAATCTTTGTGACCTTTACCAAGTTACCCCAATTTTAACACTCGCTTATTTTATATTCTGGTGCAATATGATATAGCTTTAATTCAGCTGTTTGCCAAGTTGTGTGCTATAGGCAAGGAAGAGCAAGAACATAAAAAAGAATAAATAGATTGGTGGAATAAAAAAGGATACATCTAATTCACTCTGGAAAAAATAATAAAAAAAAATTAGCAAGAGGACAGAGCTACTACGGTTTTGCTATTTTTTTTCTAAAATTGATTTGTATATTATTTTGCAAGCATAGGGACTCCTAAATTCCTTCAAAGTTTTCAATCTAGCAGAAACTCTTTTTCAAGAAAAATAAATGTGACATTTTTTATCATTTTTTTCTGCTACCACTTCCAGTGACCCCAAAAGCTCACCTCTTGTCATTTCTTCCAATGGAATGAAACAGTTATTTTTATTATTCAAGTAAAAGATGAATCTCAGAATGCTGACTATGTTTAAACCCAGAGGGCATAACTGATCCCAAAGGCAAGGTATACTCTTTCCCCAACTTAACTGCAACTGATTTTTAAGGATAAGTGGATAATGAGGAAGACGATGGATGCAAGAGGAAAATCGAATTCTAAAAGAAAAAGTGGATGGGACTTAAGGAAATGTCTATGGAGATTCTCAGTCATCTGGGTCATAGTTATCCTAAAGGTGCTTTTTCAAGAGGCAACTGGGCTTTCTTGTTTTTCTTTACAGACGTTTTGCTTCTCATCCAAGAAGCTTCTTGGATGAGAAGCGAAACGTCTTCAAAGAAAAACAAGAAAGTCCAGTTGCCTCGTGCAAAAGCATCTTTGGGATGACTTAAGGAAATGGTGAGTTTTACTCCTAAGTTCTGCTTTGAACACATTCATTTTCCATTTGCCTAATTGTGAAAATTCTACAACTCCAAATGGTTACTTTCTAAATCAAATAATGTTGTACCTCTATCACAGCATTAGAAAGAACTCAGAAGCTAATGTCTTTTTAAGTTTATATTTGTTAATGTGTTCTGCAGAGGTGAGCTCATAAAAACAACATTACATTTTGCCCATGTCAGTCTACATGTCAAAGATTATTATGTGCAAAATGCATTACATAAAGTCAGCAGTCATATTAGGAAGTACCTTATACACTTACAGTAATTTGAAAATCTGCAAATTTCATTCAAAATCTTCCCCTACTATTATATACTTTGTGTTTATAGATCATTTAGCAGAGAATAGATAATCCACAGTGTGTTCTCTTAAAAATACTACAATCACATGTAATAGCAATCTATAGGAATTGGTCTTGCCTCCCAGTTTGTTAAACTCAGAACGGATAAAAAGTTGGATAGACTATATTTCACAGAGTCTGTTTCAGTGCTTCTCAAACTTGGCAGCTAAGTGGACTTCAACTCCCTGAATTTCCTAGCCAGTATACCACTTCTGAAGGGACGCGGTGGCTCAGTGGGTTAGGACGCTGTGCTGTCGATCAGAAGGTCGGCAGTTTGGCAGGTTGAATCCCGAGTGCTGCGTAACCCAAATCCTCACTTTTATGAAATCGTAAACCTGATACTATTAATTAATCGGCCAATAAATTCATAGAAATGTTAACATGGAAAAGCTTTTAGTATCCCTAAGAATGTCCTAACATTATTTTTGATTACTTAAAGCATTAAGGTAATGCATTAAACATTAGTTAAGGTATTGGGCATTTTTATGCATTATGCATAAAAATTGAGCATTCTCCAAAAGTGAATCATGGAAAAAATCTTGCTTGGATGGCAATTGAGGCATACACACTGCACAGCTGATAGAGCATGCTCATGTTTTGTAGGTCATGATCTAATGATGAAGGCTGGACAGCCGAGTGGTAGTGTGCACTATGCATAACCTAAACCTTTCTATATTCATGACTGTTCCCATGTATTTCATTGGTATTATGCCCTATGCACAGAAATACTACCTGGCTTTCAAGCTGACTGTTCACAGTACAATTACATCTGCTAAATTCATACTTACCACTCTGCTGAAATACTTGTCCAAAACCTCAACAAAATTATGAATCAGTTCAAATACAGCCATCTCATTCTGAAATTAAGTTCAAAATACACTTTAATAGGTTTTCTTTGTTTGGAATAGCTTACTGTACCAATGTAATATAGTAATTATAAATGAGAAGCTTTGCCCATCTTAGATACTGGCTGTGCATCAACTGCCTCTCCTGAATGAAATTCCCCAGTGGTCAAAAGAAAAAAGTGCCCCAATTCTCCCTTAAATTATGCATCTGCTGCACTAGCAAAATTAAGTAAAATGATATACTGTGTAAGTGGAGCACCAGGCTGTCCACACTCCACTGAATTTCACCACAGAGAACACTGTGAGCAACTTGATTACACCCTATACATTGACACTGACATTAATGTTTTAGTTCATGATTCCTGTTTCTAGCCTTGGGTTTTTCTCAAAGATTTTCCTTATTATAAATACTTTTTATTTTACTCAGGATTCATCTATATATTTATACAATAATGGCAACAACACATTTCAGATGCATGTACAGTAAAAACAATATCTGGGAAAGAAGAGGTAGACTATTTTCACGAGGGCCTGAAAATATAGAAAAATTGATCTGCTAACAGAAATGAGAGCCAATCAAACCAATAAAAGGTGATGTAAGGCTGCTACAACTCTCAGAAGCTAGCTCGTGTGTCATATGAATTCATAGCATTCAGTTTAGATATCTAGCTAAATCTATCATTATCATTACAAAAACTCATGCCAGCCTTTTGATCTTTAGTGTACCATTTCAGCTTCCTTCTTCTGGGAGAAGCATGTGGTAGTGGCTGTTTGTTCCTCTTTTTTAAACTGCCAGAGGGGGTGTGTTCTGTGGGTGGAGGTGTGCTCTGATTGGGTGGGGGATTAAGTGTGTTCTGATTGGGTGGGAGTGTGTTTTGAATGGTGGGTGTGTTCTGATTGGGTGGGGGTGTGTTTTGAGTGGATGGGCTGGTCTCAGCTGTCAGCCTTAGACCTGAGCTGTTGAGTTGTGCTGCTTTTGTTCGGCTTCGTGTTTGTGGTGGTGCTATGTTTTTATAGTGGGTGTCTGTTTGCTTATTGTGTGGTTTGGAGGGGTTTAAAGTGGCTGATGTTGCAGCTGTAGTTAGGTTTCTGTTTTATGGTTGTGCGTCGTTATCATTGTGGGTTCGGATTTGCTTTTTGAATGGTTGTGTGGTGGTGGTGTCATGAGATGTTATCATGAGTTTGGGTCTCATTTGGGTCTCTTCAAAACACACTCCCACCCAATCAGAACACACTTAATCCCCCACCCAATCAGAGCACACCTCCACCCACAGAACACACCCCCTCTGGCAGTTTAAAAAAGAGGAACAAACAGCCACTACCACATGCTTCTCCCAGAAGAAAGAAGCTGAAGCCACCAGCCTGAGGATGACGGATGGGATTCCGTCGAAACGTTGCTCCTACACCTTCAACTCTACGCGGGAAAAAACCCGAATGACCAAAGATCCACATACAAACACCCGCGAAAACCTCAGAAAATATGTGTGTGTGTGTGTGTGTGTGTGTGTGTGTGTATGTGTGTGTGTGTATGTGTGTGTGTGTATGTATGTGTATATATATATATATATATATATATATATATATATATATATATATATATATATATATATAAAAGGCCAAAATATTTCTATTTCATTCCTCTGATGATGTCATAGCATTGCTACCACATCCTTGTGTTCCTTGGGGGCCAGCTCCTAAAGTTGTCTGCCCAGAATTTATGTAGTGAACAGCAGCAGAAGCAGCATTGGATGACATATCAACGTGACAAAGAAGTATCAACAAGTATTTTTTGATGTAAAAAGGGTCTTCAGGATATAACTATATTTATAGATTAAAGAAGTTAAAACATACCTCTGTTTCATTGATTCCAACTACTATGAAAAGCGCAGCATACTGTCTATAGACCAACTTAAAATCTTTATACTCAAGAAAGGAGCACTAAAGGGAAACAGATAGTAAAAGATGTAAATTGATATAAAATACTTAGATTTGTAGATATGTATTAACAATAATTTGTCCATTTTTTATTTTATCACAAGACTATATCATTGCACAACATGCCAATATAAAATCAAATGAAGTGCAGAATTATTCAATGTGATGAGTGAAGTCAGTCACCCTTAGAGTCAAATCATATATCATAGGTCATACTTTGTATTCATACTTGAGTATAGAAAAATGCTGAAAAAACGGTGCAATGTAGTTCAATAAGACTGTTGCATTGTTCCTCTCCTGCATTATGTCAGTAAAAAAGAAACACTCACATTCCTTATATAAATATGAACAAATCGTTGATCACTGCTCTGTCAAATTTAATAAAATAATTAAAATTCAAAAGACATACAAATTTCTGAATCATTTAATAACAATTATTTTTATCTGTGTCTAAATAGATCATTCAATCATATTTTGTGCATGCCTCTTAGACATAAATCAGGAATAATCTGATCATGGCTTGTGCTCTGGTCTAAATATCTTCACAAGGTATATAGCATATTATTGAATGGTTTCTGATTTTCCTAACTAATTGTTGTGTTTTACACATTTCTATGTATAAATAAAGCCAACCAGCCATAGATCTGGCAGAATTACATGAAGTTTGGTCTTCAAGCATCTGATAAAGACAATGAAAAATACATAAAAAATTCTGACACCATAAAAACTACATTAACATTTATAATATTTCGAAACTCTAGTCCAATTCATCAGATGCATAAAATGTCATAGTTACATACTTGCTCCTTTGTACGAGAAAGGCACTGCTTGATTACTTCAGCTTCCAGAACTGTCCGTTTATGAAGGTCCATGTATTCATAATAGCGGGAAAGCCTTGTTTGGCCTTGTTTATTCACCATCAGGAAAAATTTGATCATGGCTTGTGCTTCGGTCTAAATAACTTCACAAGGCAAAATGCTTGAAAGAGAAATCAGAAATTCAGATTTATCAGCACTGTCAGAAATGAACTGAATGAATGTATTAAGAGCAAACAATGAATTGGGAACAAAATTTTACAGTCTGTAGACTACAGTAAGGGCCAAGTAATTAGGTTGTGGAAGCTGCACAAAGTACTCCAAGCTAGTAGAAGCCATGTGAAGACCTAGAAAAACTGGAGTTTTAGATAAGCCAGGTTCAAATAACATTACCTCTTAAATAAATGACTAGCAAATTAATTATAACAGATATTTTCCAACATGGAGCCTTTTTCCTTCAGTGGATTTCTAGCAGAGATATAGCTATCAAGCTCAGGGAAGAAATTACATCATCAAAATTACTATGAAAGAATAGTATTTTGCAGAAAATGGAAGGAGTAGAAATAAGAATTATGAGAAACAATTTTATTAAAGATTGCAATCAGAAAAAGTAAAAACTAATGCAAACCACAAAAAATATTAAAAGAAAAAATAAAAGTGTGTAAAAGAAAAAAGAAAAGAAAAAATTATATAAAGAAGCAACTTTCCTTTTCATCATGTATAAACAATTTTAGTAAGTTATCACTATCTGTTTAAATACAACAAATGTTCTCTTCTTCCCCTATCTCATGTCGTAACTATAAGCAAAATCCAAACTCTGTATCACTTATTTCTTAACAGCAAAAGTCCATTAAGGGTTATAGATATACTTCATACCTCTTTTAAACTTGATCAAATAAGTCAACCCTATATTCCTTTCCTGAATTTTTAACAATCTTAGTTTTTTATCCTTCAAATAATCTCCTATAACTTGATTTGTTTTTATTTTTTTTGTCCCTTCTCAGAGAATCCTTCAAAACTTTAACAGATCTCTTTTGTACATCCAATGAAAACAGTTATCCAAATCACTTTTCTAATTTGATATAATTTGAAGTATTACAACACCAGCCAGTTTAATTTGTAAGTCGAGCATGTTATCTTTTTTCATATTGTTCATGTAACTTCTCATATTTAAATACACATTCAAATCAATTTCAGTATAGCTTGACTGTGTTCCATGACATCATTAACACACCAATTATCTATGGTGTTAGATATTCTTAAAATTAATTTCTGAATTCATTATTCAAAAATATCCTTTAAAGCAGCCAGTGTTAAGGAATCGTACTACATTCTTTGTTAACAAGTCCAATTGAAATATTCCTCTTTAATTGTAATCTTTAATTTCTTCTAGTTTCCTCTAGTGCCCAACCTTCAAAGTCCTGTTCTATCATTTTTTCCCCAAAGAACCCAGGATTGACAGTTTCTACAAGAAGGATTTTTATAATTAATTTCAATTTTTTTATTTCAAATCCAACTGGACCTTTAGTCTATTTTTAACCTTTAAGAATCAATGTTCTAAACTCTTTCTTGCTATTTATTAAAGTCATATTTAAAACTTTTTTCACTAAGGAGAAGGAAACATATCCAGTGAATATAATAAAAACTTTTCATTATGAAAGTTCTTAATATTTCAAAAGTAGGGCAGAACAATCCCAAAGATGATTAAGAAATGGAGCTCAATCAAGTTTTTTGTCTCTAAAGGTTGCATTACAACTGTGAGCTTAGATTAAATCTCTTACTTCCCAGCCGTTCAACTCATAAGCTGACTACAAAACCCAGGTTCCTACAGTCTACTTATGATGAATTGCTGACCAGAATATATTCAGGCAATCTCAGAACCTCTCCTTTCTCCAGAGATTTCTCCAGCCAGGATCTTGCATATGGCCCCCGATCTCTATCATGACTGCTGTCCCACTTTGGCAGGGATCTTTAGGTCACCACAGTTTCCCTGGAAGGCCTCTCCTTTATTGCTACCACACTATTTGATTAGCTTAATGGGAGCTTTGGAGAAGTAACTGTCAGTACAACTGATGCACAGGTGGTTGCAAGAGTACAAAGAAATAACCATACATGTTACCTGTTAGTAAAATAAGTTTGTATTTATGACATAATTTTTGACAATTCTATGGCATCTTCCGCAATTTTTTTTGTTCTCTAAATTCATCAATGAGCAAATCCAAATTCAGTTATAGGACTATACCATTTTAATGCCAAAGATGATGAAAAAGGGACAGTACTGAGCTACTGCACAGATAAGTCATTTGAGACTCTGGAATATAAAGTTGTACTAAGATTTAAGATTTAAGATTTATTGAGATTTTTATACCGCCCTTCTCCCAAAGGGACTCAGGGCGGTTCACAGGGCATAAATATAAACAACAGTACAAACATTAAAAGATAATTAAATTAATGCCCAAGTTAAAACCAGAATAATAAAACAAACCTATAAAAAACCCAAGTACCCCCATCAGGCCAGACCCGCTAGTTCAAATAAATGGGTCTTCAACCCGCGACGGAAGGATCGGAGGTCTGATGCCATCCGGAGCTCAACCGGCAGTTGGTTCCATAACGCCGGAGCACCCACAGAGAAGGCCCTCCCCCTGGGGGCCACCAGTCGACATTCCTTGACAGGAGGCACCCTGAGGAGGCCCTCTCTGTGGGCGCGCACAGGGCGGAGGGGAGTCGACGCCGGCAGCAGGTGGTCCTCGAGGTATCGCGGACCCATGCCATGTAGGGACTTAAAGATCATAACCAAAACCTTGAACCTTACCCGGAAGACAACTGGTAACCAATGCAGCTCACGGAGCAAAGGTGTAACATGGGAGTACCGGGAAACTCCCAAGACAACTCTCGCGGCCGCATTCTGTACCAGTTGGAGCCTCCGAGTAGTCTTCAAGGGAAGTCCCATGTAGAGAGCGTTACAGTAGTCTAGGCGAGAGGTCACGAGCGCATGAGTGACCGTACACAAGGCCTCCCGGTCCAGATAGGGCCGCAACTGGCGCACCAGGCGAACCTGGGCAAAAGCCCCCCTAGTCACGGCCACTATGTGATCCTCCAAAGTGAGTCGTGAATCTAGGAGGACTCCCAAGTTGCGAGCCCTATCCACAGGGGGTAAAAGCTCACCCCCCATAGAAAGAGGTGGAACATCCCAGGTGTCTCGGGAAGCCGGAATGTACAGCCACTCAGTCTTGTCAGGGTTGAGTTGAAGTCTGTTCCTCCCCATCCAGACCCGAACCGCCTCCAGGCAACGGGACATCACAGCGAGGGCATCACTGGGGTGGTTTGGGGTCGAAATAAAAAGTTGGGTATCATCAGCATATTGGTGATACCCAACTCCAAAACCACAAATGATCTCACCCAGCGGTTTCATATAGATGTTGAACAGGAGAGGCGAGAGGACCGACCCCTGAGGAACTCCACAAGCGAGAGTCCTAGGGGTCGACCTCTGCCCCCCTGCCAACACCGACTGCGAGCGTCCCAGGAGATAGGAGGAGAACCACTGAAAAACCGTGCCTCCCACTCCCAATCCCCTGAGACGCTGCAGCAGGATACCATGGTCGATGGTATCGAAAGCCGCCGAGAGGTCTAATAGGACTAGGACAGAGGAATACCCCCTATCCCGAGCCCTCCAGAGATCATTCACCAGAGCGACCAATGCCGTCTCCGTGCTGTGCCCGGGCCTGAAACCCGATTGGTAAGGGTCCAGATAATCCGCTTCATCCAGGACCAGAGGGAGCTGATGCGCCACCACACTCTCAACAACCTTCGCAAGAAAGCGAAGGTTGGAGACTGGACGAAAGTTGTTCAATACAGCTGGGTCCAAGGCAGGCTTCTTGAGGAGAGGTCTCACCACCGCCTCCTTCAAGATGGTGGGGAAATAACCCTCACTCAAAGAAGCAGATATAACCGCCTGGAGCCAGCCTCGTGTCCTCTCCCTAGCTGCATAAACCAGCCAAGAAGGGCACGGGTCCAATAAACATGTGGTGGAACTCAGCTTCCCCATAATCCTGTCCACTTCATCAGGGGTCACAGAATCAAACTCCTCCCAGATAACATTGACAAGACCGCCCGTGTCCTGATCGTCAGACTCTGCCCAGCTGGAGTCCAAACCGGTCCGAATCCGAGCGATTTTATCCGACAGATGTTGACCAAACTCCTCGGCACGACCCTGCAAGGGATCCTCCCTCACCTCCTGATTAAGAAGGGAGCGAGTCACCCTAAACAAGGTGGCCGGGCGATTATCTGCGGACGCGATGAGGGTGGAGAAGTAATTACACCTCGCCTCCCTCATCGCAGCGAGATAAGACCTAATGTAGGTTCTTAACCGCAATCGGTCGGGTTCAGATCGGCTGGACCTCCAGCAGCTCTCTAGGCCCCGTTTCCGACGCTTCATCTCCCGGAGCTCCGCGGAGAACCATGGAGCTCGCTGGGATCTGCGCCGGGTCAGGGGCCGCAAGGGTACAACCCGGTCGAGTGCCTCAGTGGCTGCCCTTTCCCAGGCTTCCACTAAGGCATCCGCCGAGCTGTGAGCAATGGAGGCAGGTGGAGACCCCAGCGCCGCTTGGAATCTCTCAGGATCCATTAGGCGTCTGGGGCGGTACCATCTAGTTGGCTCCGTACCTCCACGGCGGGGGGTGGCAAAATGGAAGACCAGCCGCAGGAGGTGATGATCGGTCCATGACAGGGGCATAATAAATGGAAAGCCCCCACCAAGATCATCCAACCACCGTCCAGATAAGAAAATCAGGTCAAGGGTGTGGCCTCCCTCATGAGTTGGCTCAGAAATTACCTGCGTCAGGTCCATGGCCGTCATGGAAGCCATGAACTCCCGAGCAAGCTCAGATGAACCTCCCAGGGATGGTAGGTTGACGTCTCCCAAAACTATAAGTTTGGGGAACTCAACCACCAACCCTGAGAGGACATCGAGCAGCTCGGGCAGGGCTGCCGCTACGCGACTAGGCGAAATGTACACGAGCAGCAAGCCCAACTGCGCCCCAGAGCCAAATCTCATAAAGAGAGACTCACACCCGACTATCTGAGGAACGGTGGTCTCCCGCGGACATAAGGTCTCCCTAACGATCACCACCACACCCCCACCCCTACCCTGAGCTCGAGGCCGGTGTAGCACCCGAAAGCCTGGTGGGCAAAGATCAACCAAAGGGACCCCACCCTCTGGGCCCAACCAAGTCTCCGTGCTGCAAGCCAGGTCCGCATGCTCACCCTCAACTAAATCCCTAATAAGGGGAGCTTTGTTGCTTTCAGAACATTACTGACATGGAGAAAATTTAGGCTAGCTCTTGAAATGACCTGAAAATATCTCTCTAAGTGCCACTTTTATCCAATTTCTACCTTGGAGTAATAGAAGAACCATGCTTTCCCAGGTCTAATTTACTGGGAGCCTTATTTGTTGGAGTCATCACCCAGGTAAGAAAAGGATGACACAACATCAGGTTTCTGACACTAAACTGGAATTAATCATCAGGAGCGTGCAGAATTTGAATCAGGACCCTTACCAGATAAAGAAAAATATATTGCACAAATCAATTAAACACATATTACTGAAAACTAAACATTGTATATAAAACTAAGATTAAAAACAGATTCACAATACAAAACACTAGAATGTTAATTTGCTTTTACCCTGGCTCTGGTAAAAGAAAAATATAAGTTAGTTCTCTCTAATGTTTCTATAAATTGAGCATCTCAATTGAGAATGTATTTTTTCTTGCTGCTATCCATTTTGATTCCTTTGGCAGGTTTATCTGGAGAAGGACTCCAAAGGATAATTTTTTGCTCTTCATGCTTTATCCAGCTTGATTTTAAAACTCGAGTTTTGTACTGGAAAATCGGTTAAGCAAGGGTTAAAGATGTTAGGCAGGGAATAAGATGTATTGTTTACACTGCTGACCACAACCTAAGTAATTTATCATGAGCAATCTCTGGTATGTAAGGAATGAACACTCCAGAACTCAGACTGCCTGACTGGTACAGTCCTATTCTAATCAACATTTAGAGATATTTGAATCAGCCAGTGCAGACCAATGAAAAAAAATGCATTAATCAGCAGCTATAAATAGCTATAATTGATAGTTAATAAGGATCATCAAATCAACTCATGGTGACTTTCTGGATAATTCCTTACCATTTTATTTTAGTTATAACCTCTTCAAACAGTATTCCAGTAATTACTTTCATCCTATCTGACGACCTTATGCATTGCCTCTCTCTTCCTTTCCTTAAGCTATAACTTAAGGAAACCATGTTTCTCAATCTTGGCAAATTTAAGTGATTCCCCAATCAGCTGTCTGGGAAATTCTAGGAGTTGAAATCCATACCTTTTAAAGCTGCCAATTTTCACCACCAGACACATCCACAGCTGAGCGTCCTTTCGGCTTTGACCCAGTTGCTTCATTCTTTCTGGCGCTACTAGTACTAGCCCTCTGCTCTTCCCCAGTAGCATATTGGACGCCTTCTGACCTAAGGGGCTCATCTTCCAGTGTCATATTGTTTTGCCTTTTGGTACTGTCCATAGGATTTTTATGGCAAAGATACTGGAGTGGGTTGCCATTTCCTTCTCCAGTGGATCACGTTTTGTCAGAACTCTCTGCTATGACCTGTCCATCTTGTGTGGCCCTGCACGGCATAGCTCATAGCTTCATTGAATTATGCAAGCCCCTTCGCCATGACAAGGCAGTAATCCATGAAGGGGATGTGGGAGTATAGCAAGTGTTAATTCACATTAAAAAATATTCACTTTAAATAAATATGGATTCTATTGCACAGGAAGATATTATCCACCCATCACCCATAGTCACCCCAAGAATCTTCTTGTATGTTTCCTATAGAGAAGCTAAATTTTCCAAGATCCGGGAATAGCACTGTAGAGTTATTACCCATTCTACATAAATACATATTCAACTACATAAATACATGCTCAGATTTCCCTGTTCCACAACCTTTTCCCGTCAAACTGGCTTTACAGGTTCTGCAAATTTCAGAGCCTAATTTCTGATGGTACAACTTGCCCTCCTGCAGTGGAAATGGTAGGTTTTTTAAAAAAAAAAATTACTTCCCCAGTAGATCCAAAATTTGCTCTAGAGGTTTGGGGAAATTTCTGAAATGGCTTTGGGTGTGTGCAGACTATTGAAGGAAGTAAAGGGTAAATAAAGGAGAGGAAGGCCCACTGTGCCAGCAGAGACCTGTTTGAATTTTTTCAAGTTTCAGAGACTAACAAAATCAGTACTGATCTATATAACTATATATCTATATACATTTAAAGAGAGATCAAGGATTAAAAATACAATCTACTCCTCAGGAATGTGCTACTTTTCAAAAAGTTTTCAGGATTAAATCTGACTAGCATAAGGTAAAATCAGTTTCAATCGTGCCAGTGACTTGTAGTGGAATTGGCCAGAGAAACTTCTATTTTGAAATGAATTACGATGTTCTATTTCAACAATCTGATATAACTCCAATCTGCTCTGATCAAATGCAGTAAAATGTTGTGGCTAATGCCAAGGTAGGGTTATAAAGAAAGTAACTCCCACTAGTCAACAAAAAGTAGTGTACAACCTATGCTAGTGTACAACCTATGCTCTTCCATGGAAATTTAGAATAAAAAATCCTGTTGGTGATGTACAGCACCAGTGTGACACAACTAGAAACAAAATACTGGGGCAAACTATCAAGTATTAAAGTTGCAAAAGAAGTACACATTTCTTCTCTCTCTCTCTCTCTCTCTCTCTCTCTCTCTCTGTGCGTGTGCGTGTGCGTGTGTGTGTGTGTCTTCAATTCAATACTGACTCCTGAGAACTGCCTGGATAAGTCCCTGTAATTTTTTGTGAGTATATTTACACACTGATCTGGATAACTGGCAGCTACAATAATAAGATCTGAGACCAAAGGAGTAATATACGGTATGTCTACTCATGTAGAGCTGTATTAGGGTAATGGAGAATAATTATTCCTATGTTTCTCCTACATCTTCATGAGACATAGCAACTATAGTCACCAAAATCTGTTGTACTGTCAGATCTACACTGAAGCTTTTTATTCTTTATCCTTTGCCTAATTTTGATGTTATTGAAAGCTGAATACTGGATTTCTTCATAGGGATCTTATTTCTATGAAACACTGCCATTGTGTAAACTAATAATGTTGCTCTTATCTACACATGAAAGTATAGTGTTTGTTCTAAAATCAAAATTTAATTATGAACCTGGTTAGGGATATCTGCATGTTCTATTAAATTCAGCTTAAAAAATGCCTTGCTTACTGTTATGCACATGCCTACATGATCTGTTCTTCCTATCATCCATAGTCCAGATGATCAAAGGTAACATATTTTTTTCTAATCAATGTGGAAGTAAGTTTTTCTACCTTCGCCTAACCCTAACAACAAGATGTGATGCTTCAGACACAACTGTACTGATGTAGCAGGGATAGAATATCCCCATCAACTATTGGTTGGTTTTGTCTGCTATGGTCATGTCCCTTCCTCTCAGGTCACTATTAACTTCCTTGCATAGTTGTTCTGTTTTGTGCTGCTATCCTGGCATAGCATGACATGACAGCATGTGAAGAACAGCAAGACTAACCTTACAATAGACAATAGAGCAGAATCTCCCTACTTGTTTTCTTTAGTGAACTTGGTGAAGCTATGTTAGACCAGGTAGCCCTAGGATATCTGTACTTTACAATTTTTAATGAACCTGGTATTGTTAGAGCAAGAGTAAATTGCTAGAGAAAATGATATACCACTACACTAAAAAAGTGATAGACCAGAACATTTTTTAACAGTCCATGAGATATTAACCACCTTCTTTAGAGGTCTCGATATTGCTAGAGAAAGAAATAGCCAGGGCCTCTCAAAACTAAATTGTAAAGATTCTATCAGATGGTTAACCTTGCCATTCCTGCCATATATCTGTGGGAAGTCAGCCCCCTCCAGTGAAGGAAATATTAAAAAAGCAGAATATTATATTTCCCAAAGGAATACAGTAATGGAGAAAGAAAATCTTAAAAGACAGAAACCAGCCCCCAGAAACCAGTCCCAGCCCCTCTCCCCCCAGGCAGAGCCCCGTAGGAATGCAGATTTGACAATCCTATTTAGGAAGTTTGGAGCCAGAAAACTAGAAGCTGATGAGATTAGAAAGTCAAAGAGCCCTAAAATCTGCATACCCCACCCAAACTCTGAAGACATGACCTTTAGGACATAATAGGATTAACCCACCATCATCAAAATACCAAAAAAGGACACACTCAAAAGTATATAAAAAGCTCAGGTCAAAGTTCATGCCACACGAACAGGAAACTTCTCAAAAGCCCAAGAAGGTATAAAAACCCACCACTCCCAGCAACATGTGGTCAACTGTTCCAGAGCCTCATGTCTTTTGGTTCTGCTCTTCAATAAACTACAACCTTCTTTCTAAAGCAGTCTCCATTTTATTTATTCCCAGCTTGGACTGGACCCTGATGAAGATTTCAACATATCTAAACATGACCCTTAACCCAGGCCTAAACTCATACCCCTTTAGGGACAGTGATTGATGGTTATTTTTCCCACTAGGTGGGAAGCCTATCAATTGTTGTATCTTAATTTGCTTTCAATGAACTGTTAGGGAGAGCTACTTTGATATAATGGTTAATGTATAAGGTGTAGAAACCAGGAAACCGTTCTGCTTTGGACACAAACCCAGCTGGGTGACCTTAGGTCGGGGTGTCAAACTGCCGGCCCGCGGGCCAGATGCATCATAGCGGAACCAGGCTCACCCCATTGCCGGCAATGGCAAAAAAGTTGCAATACGTTGCGACACGTCACATGACGTTGCAAGTTTGACACCGCTGCCTAGGCAAATCACTTTCTCTCACCCCTAGGAAGGAGGCAATGGCAAACTGAAAAACCTTGCCAACAAACTTGCAGGGACTTATCCAGGCAGTCTCTGAGAACTGGGCATGATTGAACAGAAGATAAAGCAAACTGTTAGGACAGTAGCACTCACTGGCCTGTTACTGAGACAGAGTAGAGACCAGCTACAGAGGCAGGCTGGTCTGCTGGCATGTTTTGTGTGGTCTCATAGACTGGAACAACTCACATTAAAATAGCTGTCTCTCTGAATGTATCCTTAGCAGATATTCAGTGAGTACAGGAAGTCCTCTGTCCTCCAAATCTGACAATATAGCTGGCATCCCAAGTAAAACAACAATAATAAACACTTAAAAGATTAAGAAGTGGTTGTAATAATTGCTAATAGATTTTGATATGACACTTCAAGAGAAGAGGTTGATTAATAGCTGACAGTATTACAAAGCTATTTGTAAAGAAACAGAAAACATGTTTTAAATACTACAAAGGTTTGTTTAATTTTAATTAGCTTCTGACTAATTAATCCTGTGATTTTAAGAAACTGCAAAAGGCAGTTTGTTGATAATATTTTAAAAAGTACATTTAAAAAACGTGTTATTGTAATAAATAAATTCCTAATAATGGCATTCACTTATTTCTATCCATACAAGGTATTTTGACAAGTGTGGCCCAGCATTCGTTTACTCAGCCCTTTTCTTTCCTCACATTATTTCATTGAATTATAGGAAACTATCTTAAGGAGTATCAGACCACCAATAGCAATATAATGTCCAGGGTTTCTGACTAGAATTTCTCAACACCTGGGACCTTTGACATAAAAAACAGCTGTTTTACTATTGAATCATAGAATCTCCCTGTAAGTAGTAGGGCTGACAGGGTGTCTAAAAAATCATAATTGTCTCTTAGAAGAGAAGGTGCTACGAACACTTTTGAAAGTCTTTCTCCTAGAAAAAAAATGCTCTAGAGAAATAAATAGGGATGAAAACTGAAAACAAGATGAACTTATAAGCTCTTGGGGCACCTATAAAAACTCCACAATCGTTTCCACATCTCCAAGATGCCCTTTTAAAATACAGAAAGAAAATTAAAAGATATTAAGGGGAGGGAGAGAACTTAGAATTTGAGAATTTCCAACATCTCATAAAATTCAGAGCAGAAAATCCCATTTTTTCATTAAACTATTTCCCTTAGTCCTTATCATTGGGAAAGTCTGATAAGCTAGTTCAATACTTGGACATATTTTTAATTTAATGTAAAGAGCTGCAATCCATTGTATTAGTTTCTTTTTGTCTAATTGTAAGCAGAAAAACGGCTGAATTTTGATTAGCTTACTTTTGATGCAACCCAGCAGTCATTAAGGAGACTGGGGCTATAAAGTGGTTAAAGATCTGATCCCAACTTGATTATAATTTTAGGAAATAGATATTTTAATTACTTAAGAAATTAAAAAAAACACTCATGAATTTTTTTCTGATGTTTGGAAAAGGATCCGGTTTCAATGCATGCATATTTAACACTGTTGAATCAGATGTTGCAATGATTGAAGATCAGATTAATGCATGTGTGTCAAAAGTAATAGAAATAAACAGAGAATGGAACAGTTTACAGACCCAGTAGAATGATCTGAGAATGCATGAAATTGTCATCTTTTAAAGCTAAGTAAATCCGGAAACAGACAATGCATTAATGGGAAGGAAACTTAAGAAATTTACATATATTATTTTGGATTCTACAAGGAAAATATAGAGGATACAGTATAATCTTGTAACTGATTTGGATACCAACCCCAAAAATGTAATTTCTGAGAGATTTGGAAGTATGTATAATAATGCTAATAAGTAATAATGAAAAATAGTTCATATGGAAACAAGGGATTTAATGCTACAAATTGACGGTAATTTTTTATTCTTTTATTCTAAAGCTGATCAGAAAAGTTGTTTGCAATGATGATTGATGGAGAAGAAAATCTGCAACTTGCAGTGATTAGATGGAAATTAAAACCTCTACCAATTTCATTCTTCCATGAATGATACTATTGCATCCAGGCAAAACCCTTTTATCATTAAAACTAAAAAAAAGTTACACCCATTCAAAAATTTAGCAGGATTGATATTTATTGAAAGCTGTTACAATCTTGGGTAATGATGAATGGTAGGTTAAGTCTTAATCTGAAATGTTTCCTCTAACATATGTTTTCAGCAAAAAGACTGGTTAAAGGAATATGAAAACTAAAAATAATGAGTAAGAATGTGAGCATCGGATACTTATCTTTCCATCAACCATTACACAGTATCAGCTTCTGAGAGCATCATCTCTGGATATCAGAGACCTCATTAATTAAGATCTTCATTTTGAATTAAGATTGTACCTAGTCGTTAAATACAACAGTGCAGTTACTTCTCTTGTTATTAACAAGTACATCTAGCCTTCTAATTTTTTACTTAATCCTTTTTAACATCATTGATGCTAATAATCATTGCAAGATCCTATAGAAATGGACCTGACCAGTTAATTATGTGTTATGAAAGTACTTCTTTGCTGTCTTTGAAATCTGCAATCTGTCGGTTTTAATTAGTACTCTGTTGAAGTACTGCTTTTGAGAGCCAGTGTGGTGTAATGGTTAAGGCGCTGAACTAAAGCAAGGGACACAGGTTCTAATCCTCCCTTAGGCACAGAAGCCAGCTGGCTCACTTAGGGCCAGTCATTCACTCTCAGCTCTAATTAGCATCAGGCTTTGCAGAAGCTGGCTGAAAACAAAACGTCTCATCACATCACGTACTGAAAGCTTCGTTACGTGAAATGAAGTGACTGTATTTCGAAAATCTGGCTGGATGAGAAATAGGGATTATCCAACACTGAGATCTATTCAGCTTCTTTCTGGTAGTGCATTTGTCACAATTCTATGGTGAGGATAGTGTGGCAGTTGTATGCCACAAAACATGTAGTTAGGAAGTGGCTGTTCCACAAGTGGCCTAATATGAAACTGTATTTTTGAAACTGAGCCTTGGGGATAAGCTGCTGCTGCTACTGTACCATATACTGTACCATACTTCCAGATGCACAGGAGCATCCCTAGCTCCATTCAGTTGCCCAGATCCCACCCCGAAGCAAGGAATTACAGCAGAGTTCCCCAACCTTTCGGGGTTGGCAACCTGGAGCAGGGGAGGATGGTTTTGTGGGGAGGGGAATGCATGCACGCATGTATGTGCACCACACAAACACCTGTTGCTTATGTGAGTGGAGCTGTGAGTGCTTGGGCGAGTAGGACCACAAATGTTCACGATGCTCACGTGAGTGGGGCCGCGAACGCCTGCAACACTCACGGCGACACTCGCATGAGTGGGGTTGCAAATGCTCTTGACACTCACGAGAGTTGAGCCATGAACGCCCGTGGTGCTCTTGGTGATGCTCGCACAAGTGGGGATGTGAAGGCCTGCGATGCTCGGTGAGTGGAGCCACAAACACCTGCAACACTCGCTCAAGTGAGGCCACATGTGATGCTCACGCGAGTGGGGCCACAAACACCCACAACACTCGCATACACCAGCCAGCCATTCATGCAGCCCGGTGGCCAATCATTTGAGGACCCCTGGATTACAGGGTTGTAAAAAGAAAAATAGTCTGTTACTATTATTGCCTGGCTTACTATATACAAAAGAGAGATATTTTTGGACATTGTTTCCAAGCAATTTAACAGCAAAATATTTTGAGAACAATTTTTGTTTACTTATATGTCACATGATTTAATGAGGGCATACTTTTTCATTTTAATTTAGTTTATGTGCTGTTTCCATTACAGAATAAGACATTTGGGAATAAAAAGGAATCAAGATTACAAAAGAACGCTCTAGGAACTATTATTAATCTATAGAAATAGCAATAGTATGGAACATTAACCCTCTTTAGAGTCCCAAGAAGAGACCGAGAACCCTATCAAACCAAAAGGACAGATTAACTCCCAGCCACCAAATGCCATAGTAGTTGAACCCTGCATTTTCCCCAAACCTGTGTCCAGAATCCCTCATGGGAGTAAAAGAACTCTCTTTTTCAAAATGTATTGAAGGACAAAGGGACCTTGCTTGGAGGAATTAGCTCTCCGAGAGGCAGATTTGGGAAGGAAACGGGAAAACCTTATGGGCAGCATCTTACTTTGAGGTTTAAAGTATCTCTTTTTTCGATTGTAGAAAGAACATAAATTGTAATCTGCAAAGTAAAGCTAGAGGGTTTGATTCTCCGAAGTTTTAGCTCAATATTGATTTAACAAAGGATTAGAAGTCTTTCACTTGGAACCAAGGAAACACTTTAACAAAATGCTGCATTCCAGGTTTTTTTTTTTTATAATTTCTGGTTTTTTTCCCATTTTTCTAATTTTTAAAATTTTAACAATTATTAAAAAAACAGACTAGGAAAGTGTTGATTTTTTTATAGTTTGCCTTTCATTAAATGCATCAATGATGCATTCATGCTCAGATAAATAAGGGAAAGGGCAAACTTTGGAAATGGAGGTCCTGATTTTGACCTTGGGGCAGAGGAAGCTTGATTTTACCAAAGGGCTATGGGAAGAAGCTACAACAGCAAAAAGTGATAAAGATCTATTATTGTCACACAGTCAGCCAGGAGATGTAAAATGTTCCTGTATGTAGCTTAGTTTATATATGGGTTACAAAGATGACTGAATAGATTAGCAAAAGATAAAGAAGCTCTTCACTACAGCTCTAATTTTATTTTAAATATTATGATGGATTTTCCATAGCTAATCTCTAGATTGCCCAGAAACTTCTACCTATTTATCCAGAGATAAGTTATCATCTCTTAATATAGTTTCATATTCATCACAGTAATTTAATACTAGGCTCACTCTCCAGTTTCTATTTGCTGTCCTTCTACTTTGGATGATAGTATAATAACTCCAGCGTCAAAATCAAAGCATGCTTCTGTCCTAGAGCTGGGTATATGTGTTGTGCGTGTGATGAGTGAGGAAGCCTCCCCATCCACCCAAGCTGGTCAGCTGTAGACATATGAGGAATGAAACTGCAATGCTAAGAATCTGTTGCTGGCCCAATCCATCATCAGTGACACAAAGCAAGTGATCTGAATGAACAGCTACAGTGGAAGACTATATACTGAGCAATCAGTTCTTGCCTTCTTAAGTAAGGTACTGTGCAATGAAGCAAACAAAGGACTCCTATGCTGTTATAAAACAGCAATGTAAGTTCCGTTCTGAAGCCAGGTAATAATCTTTTATTCCTTCTGCTTTCCCACAGAGATAAGGAAGAATTACATATATAGTCAGAATTAGATGCCTGTACCAGAAATGCTTTTGTTCTTAACTTCTCTTGCCATTTTTAAAGAGTTTCCTGCATGAGGAAAATTTCATCCTAAAGGGGGAAAACATTTTTACAACATATTCAAATAATTGTTACCTTTATTTATTGAGATTTTGTTATCTCACCTTTATTTGTACAACTCAAGACAACACACATAATACTCCCTCCCCATATTTTACTCACAACTGTATGTATGTAGTTGGGCTGAGAGTGAATGACTGGCTCAGACATCCACCTGGCTTCTGTGTCCGAGGGAGAACCAGAGCTCACTTTTCCAGTTTCTAGATTTGTATCCTGCCTTTATTTTCAGAAGCTCAAGATAGTGTATAGAGTACTCTCCCCTTCTCTTTGCAACAAATGACACATTTTTAAAACCGGTATGACTTCTCTGTTACTGCACCTGTCCTTTGCAACAGCCTTCAGTGTAAAATCCAGATGGCCCCAAAACTATTAGCCTTCTGTAAGGCTGTAAATAGGGACGTGGTGGCTCAGTGGGTTAGGACGCTGAGCTTGTCGATCAGAAGGTCAGCAGTTTGGCGGGTTGAATCCCGAGTGCCCCGTAACAGAGTGAGCGCCTGTTACTCGTCCCAGCTTCTGCCAACCTAGCAGTTTGAAAGCACGTAAAAATGCAAGTAGAAAAATAGGGACCACTACGGTGGGAAGGTAACAGCGCTCCGTGCGCCTTTGGCGTCTAGTCATGCCGGCCACATGACCACGGAGACATCCTCGGACAAGCGCTGGCTCTTCGGCTTTGAAACGGAGATGAGCACCGGCCCCTAGAGTCGGAAACAACTAGCACGCATGTGCAGGGGAACCTTTACCTTTTACCTTTAAGGCTGTAAAGACTTGACTTTTCGTTTAGGTGTTAGGGCCAGAATATTAATTTAATTTAATTTAATAATTTGATTTCTATACCGCCCTTCTCCCGAAGGACTCAGGGCGGTGAACAGGGCAATACACAATAAAAATCGAATACAAAATTTAAAAAGCCATTAAACATCATGCCCATAAAATCAATACATATTAAAGTTAAAACTAGTTTTAAAAACCCAACCCCATCCCGTCAGACCAGGCCAGCTTGTTCAAAAAAGAATGTTTTGAGATCGCGCCGGAAGGAGCGAAGGTCGGGGGCCATCCGGAGCTCAACCGGTAAGCGGTTCCAAAGGTCTGGCGCGCCCACAGAGAACGCTCTCCCCCTGGGGGTCACCAATCAGCATTCTTTGATCGGCGGCACCCTGAGGAGGCCCTCTCTGTGGGAGCGCACTGGACGGAGGTGCTTTTTGGTACTGTGGGTGTGTTTTGGTACTGTGAATTCTTGTGAGGTCCCTTGATTATTGTATTATCATTATTATCATTTTTAATTGAATTTTGCTTTATTTTATATTGGTTTAATTTTTTTAAAAAATGAACTGTATCAGCCATCCAGAGCTACTAGTATAAAATAGGCAACCATATAAATTATCTAAATAAACCCCAAAATGTTGTGCTGAGAAGTGAATGATCCATTCACATGGCTTCCAGAGCTGAGAGATCATCCCAAGTATTTTCAGTCTTAAATACTTAATGACTAACAACTAAAGTTTAATTAAATTTATATCCACTAACATTTGTTATTTATTGAATGTATTAAGCCCTGAATTTCCATAAGCTTAAATTCACCAAGACTGAGCAACTTTGCACCAGTTTAACGGTACTATAGAAGAATATGACAATGAATCTAAATGACAAAAAAGCTAATTCAGATTTCACCTCTGCCATGAATTTATTATGTGACCTTTGACTCACCAGTGACTCTTAATACTGCCAATTACAATACTGTACTGGGAGATAACTATTGAACCAAGATTCTTGAAAGGCTTATAAATCAAAGTAATAAATCAGTATTAAATACTGATTTATACGTCTAGGATTTTTTTAATACAAAAACCCGGAGCATCTCCTTAACTGTAATCCTCTGCTTCTCCTCTACGTGCATTTAAAAGCGATTTCTATACCCCACCTCAAAGAGTCATTGTACAAATAAAAGTCAAGCAGCAGTTAAAGAATAAGGCGCGCAAGGTTTAGAGAGCGGAAGCCCTCTTGATTATTCTCCTGAATCGCGCTATCCGAGGAAAAAACCAAGCGTGAACGACTGAATGAAAGAAGGAAATACAGAATATAAATCAGAAGCCACCAAAACGCACAGGAACCTCTTCCGTCTCCCATCCAGGACTTTTTTTTTTTTCAGACGCGAGCGCATGCGCAGAGTAAGGCGGCAGCGGCGCCGGAGGCGGAGGGGGGGGGCAGAGCAAGGCGGTTGCTGTTACCCAGCATGCTCGGCGTACCCCCTCCCCTTGGGTGGGGGAGTGAATCTGGCCGGCGGATGATGGAGCGGAGGCTGTAATGGCGGCCGGCGGCAACCGCGATAGAGGCGGCTCGGGTGTAGCTGGACTCTGACACCCGGGTACTCCTCTACGCCGCTGGGACTTCCTCCCTGGGCCGGACACTCCCCCTCCCCGAAAGCACCGCTGAGGACTCGGCCGGACACACTAGGCGGGAAGAGGAAGAGGGGAGGACTCCTCAACAGACAATGGACGAACATCCCGGCGCCGGAGGGGGGATCATGGCGGGGGCTACCCCGCGACCTCAACAGCAGCCACTGCCGCCCATCGGAGGCAACGTTAATTCCCAGCTGCTCAACCAGGGCTGCGCGGGGTCTAACAGCGGCGGCGGCGGGGGCGGCGGGGGGAGTCTCCTGTCCCAGCAGCAGTCTCAAGGTCCGGCGGCGGCTCAGGAAACGGCGGGGCCCGGGAGCGGTTCGGAGCTGTCCCGGCCCCAGCACTACACTATCCCGGGAATCCTGCACTACATCCAGCACGAGTGGGCCCGCTTCGAGATGGAGCGAGCTCACTGGGAGGTGGAAAGGGCCGAGCTTCAGGTAGGAGGAAGCCGGGTTCCGGGCGGGCGAGAGGGACAACAATGAGAAAGTGGCTTGAGTTGAGCCCGGGGGTTAAAGCGACGACGGCCGATACGGGGGATAAGGTGGGCGCGGAGGAGAAAGTACCTGCGTGTGGCGGGTCCGGCGAGGCGTGGCGCGGTGCGGCGGGCGTCACTCGGCACGTCCCCCTCGGTGCTCTTCGGGTTGGGCTGCTTTCCCCGGGGCAGCCATTTTGGTTTCTAGCATGGCGCCCGCCTGGCTCGGGCCTGTCAAAAGAGAGTTGGGAGAGGAAGGCTCCCGTCTTCTCTTCGCCCGGCCGGTCCTAGAGATGACACCCTGGCTCTGCCGGCCTGGGACTGCGCCTTCGCAAGTTATTCTCGCGCTGGGTCCGTCCCTGCCTTTTGCCAGAGCTGCAAGAAATGCCGAAGCCGGCTGGACACCTCGGGGAGTTTTCGCGGCCTAAGGAAAAAAAAAAGCCGTATAAACGCAACGATCTAGTCCAGGGGTCGGCAACCTCGGCTCTTTTATGACTCGTGGACTTCAACTCCCAGAATTCCTGAGCCAGCATAGCTGGCTCAGGAATTCTGGGAGTTGAAGTCCACGAGTCATAAAAGAGCCGAGGTTGCCGACCCCTGATCTAGTCACACGCATATTGACAGTCCTATCTTGTGAATGTAAATCACGCACACGCTCCGGCGTGGGACCCTGCGCCTTTTCAGAAATAGGAGGTGTGTCCCTTCCTTCTTAGCTCAAAACACCCCCAAAAGAGATGGGGAGATGAAGGCACGCCGTGATTGAGGACGTTAACGGGTTGTCTCTTTCATCCTCTGCACCCGTTGCGTTATTTCGGCGATCTGTGTTTACAAAACACAGGCTGCTTGTGTATATTGTGATTGTAGCAAACGCAGTCGTGCTTAGATCAATGAACCGAAATTGGGAATTGTGTACTGTATACACCAATCTGATTTTACTGCATTCTAGGGAGATGACTGGGCGTTTCAGTTCAGTGCATAAATATAAAGGTGTTATTAACGTTAAAGGTGTATTTCAAAATAAACAACGTAATTAACATTTTAGGCTTGCTCAGTAATAGCATATCGTCATGTTAAATTTAGACCTGTGTCGTGATTGATAGCAATTATTGTAAGAAACGGTGCTACTACATACTGAGTCAAAAGCAAAAAAAATGTGAGGTATGTGGTTAGTTCTCAAAATGTTGCAATGTAGATAGAAGATACAACTCTTTGAAGGTGTATGTCCTGACTTGTTTAAGGTTATGCAGTCTTTTACTTTCAATTTCGCATTTTAAGGGAAAGGGGGCAAATAATAGCTATTGACTTTACAGAATTCTTACAAGAGCAAATGCTGAATTTTGCAAAATGAATGCTGCTAAAAAGCATAATCAAATAGTTTATACAACAGCACTTACACAGGTATGCTGCATAAATCTGAACAATTCTTTTGGCTGATTTCTTTTATTTGTTTATAACAGCTTGCATGCAGCTCACTGCCAAATTGCTTTGAGCAATTTACATCAAGCAACAACGAGATTTTTAAAAAATATATAATAATTTAAACAGCAAATGTCCTGTAACTTCAGCATTCAGGGGATGGGGAGCTAGGTCAATCCTTATTGTCCTTGAATGCTATTTTCAGAAGCCTGACAAAGAAAGGGTGTTCAAGATGCCCAGGGAAGAGTTATTCCACGGAAGAGGGACCATCACTGAAAAAGCTTCATCACAGGGTCTCGATGTGGTAGTCTCTGAGAGAAGGAACCCTAACAGACCTTCTTTCTACATTCTAATTAAACAAGCTGACTCAGCACAGATACTACTGGACAAGCCAATTCAGCCTAGGGCAAAACTACCAAGGTTCTGAGACATGTAGGTTTATGTGACAGTCAGCACCTGAATCATACTTGGAAGTATACTGGCAGCCATAATAGTAATGTAGTGTCACATAGACAAATCTGGGTATGCTTGTAACTGCTGGATTACTATGTGCTGTACCAGTTGAAACTACTGTATGGTCTTCAAGGGCAGCTCCATGTAGAGTGAAGTTCAAAAGTCCAGCCACAAGGTGACAAGAGCATAAGTAATCCTGGTCATTGCCTGCTGCTTCATGAATAGTCAAAATTATTGACACTGTACACCAGTTGTAATCATATGAAGACAAACTCCATGTGCTGTTCAAGCAGAAGTTATGAGATCAGGAGGACTCCCAGATTTGTTATTTAAGAAAGAATTTCATTTTTTGTGGACTTTGGTGATCATGTATGTCTTAGATCAAAGAGAAGTAGAGAACTTTGTTAACATAAAAATATTAAAGTAATATAAGACTTTTTTATGTAAGGTAAATTGAATCAAATTCCAGAAATGAAATAACTTGCTTCTTTGTCAGCTATTAGGCCTAATCATTTGAAAACTAGAAATAGAATTTTCAGTTCTAGTGAGTTGAAGTTGTTATAAATGGAGTACTAGATCAAGCTATTCTATATAGTGTTATATTAATCATGCTGTTTAATGTTATTTTCCATGCAAGAGGGGTAACAATTCTGTGAGTTTCAGGGATATAATATGGTGAAAATGTGAAGTCACCTCCAGCCCCAAATTTATTGCTAATTAGTTGCAATTGTAGAAAAATTATGGCAGCATAATTTTTAATGTTTTGTGAACTGGTACAGCTGAAGATCCAAAATATCAGTGCCATAGCTTGCTGTAATGCTGATGGTGTTGATCTCATAATCAGATGTTTTTGCCAGACTGGTGGAGCTCTTGGCTAAACTTTTTTGACCTAGCAGGACACATTACTACTAGAATACACCTTGGCCAAGCCCTACTTTCACAAGCAGATGTAATCAGAAGGTTAGGATTAAGCTCATTCTTACCATTAATATTACAAGATTGAAGCATACTTCCAGTCCAATGTTTTTTTTTATAACAGCAAGATTTAGCTTTTGTCATCTTGGTTTCTTTAATTTGTTATAGCCTCCAGATTTGATTTTGATGTAGACATATTTTTTCAACCAAACAATAAGTTCTTACTTTGCTATATAATAATCTTTTTATTTGACCAAATATTGTTTTGGTTGAATAGTTTTCACTTCTTTAAGGAATTTTCTTTCCCCAGTTTCATTTTGCATATGCTTGTGTGAAGACTACTGTTATATTATTTGTGGTTTACCAGACAAGTTATTTCAACATTATGTCATTATTATAATAAGCACAATCTTTTAAAGAATTGCCAGAATTCATAAAGATTTTGCTTGCTTGGCAGAATTTGTTATAGATGGAATAAAATCTCTTATGGTACAGAATGCCTGTGGTAATATAAATTAACAGTGTGAGGCTGCCTTACTGCTTTAAAATTTCAGTTCACTTAACTTCAGTCAGATATCAGAAATGATATAGTGTACTGTAATTGTAACAGATACAATTCAAATTTAAAACTTGAGCCATTCCTTCAATGACTGTTCAAAATTATGGCAGCACCTTACGGCTGTTGCAGCACCCATGTATCATTTGATCAATATTTGGGTGCTTCGCACCGTACCCACACTCAAAACTGTGGGTGTGCTTCCAACTCCTCCCACCCTCTGTGTCTTTTTGACCCTCCTGTCCACCACCTAGCTCTGTTTTTGCTGCCACTGCTGACCAGGTTGGTCGCCTTGGCCCTTTGCAAGGCAGCTGATGGCCACCTGAGGCCTTCTACCCAAGATTACATTTGGCGGTTTCCTCATGAGACCTCTGAAAAAAGGCCTCACATGGCCAACAATTGCCTCACAAAGAGCCAGGGTAGGCATGCCTTGTCAGCAGAAGGTTCAAGAACTTGACCAAGATCAACTGACACAATGTAGCAGGGCTGTGGAGTGCAGGGTAGTGAGGATAGCTGGGCTTTACACCATGTAGATGGGATGGAATGGTTGGGGCTCTGCATTGCTGGGCTGGCTGTGTCTTTGTACCGCACTGCTGAGCTGAGATGTCTAGAGCTTCCTGGAATGGTGGGACTTTGCACTATTGGGCAGGGGTAGCTGGGGCTTTTCACTGTTGGGCTGGACTGGAATGGCTGTAGCTTTTTGTCACTCTGCTGGGCTGGGGAAGCCATGGCATCATGCTGGGCTGCAGCTTCATGTAGTGCTGTTGGGCTGGGGTGGGGCAACTCTGGCATCATGCCAGACTGTCTCAGGAGCGTCTTGCAGTCCCAGAGCTGTGGCATTCCAGAAAGCCTCTGAACAGCAACCTAACAACTGCACAGTTGTGGGTTTGCTCCACAACGCAGGGTGCAGGGCATCAAAAAGAGCAGAGGTGGGGGGAGAATAGGTGGTTGGGGTGAGTTGAAAGGGAGGCAGTGGAAGAATTGAGATTTGAGGTGGGTCTTTGGCTAATGACTGGTGGGATTTGGTTAACAATGGCAACGGAGTGCTGGGATTACCATCACTAAGTGATGCAGTCATGTGATGTCATGCTTTATAACTTCATTACTTAGCAAGAGAAATTCCAATCCCAGTTTCCATAGTAAATCAAGGACTACCTGCAGATTAAGTCATCAAATTATAGAAATATTATAATTTATGTGTATCTGTGGTACATTGTGAAAGATAGAATTAGAGAGTTTCAAGCCAATGCTTCGCTGCAGCCATTGCTACATTATATAATGTGAAGGTAAACAATCTGGTACCTTCTGATGTTTTGAACTAAGAATTTTGTAATGTCTTAGTTGAAGGAGAAAAATCTGTCAATCCATTTCATTCAAAACTAAATAGTGAGGATGCACAGACACACAACAGGAAGGAGCACCCAACCTCTATTTGGAAAGAGGAACTTTTCTCAGACTGATTAATTAACAAGGTGGAGACTTCCATTGCATAAGATTAGATCTAGCATATGTTCCACTTGGTTTGCTAATACCAGGAAAAGCTCATGGTGATATTTCAGAAATGGAGTATTGAAGTTGTTGAACTCCTAGTGTGAAAATGGCTGATTCATTTTTTAATCATTTTTGAGCTAAACATATAAATGTTGACTGAAAGAAGAATGGGAATTCCAGTTTCCATTTTTGAAAACAGTTTTTATATACGTTCTATTTTTGTGACTTATGAAAACTAATTAAAAGATATGGATGCATACAACAGTATTAAAGGATGAACTTCAGAATTAATAAGCATACTCCTCTCTCCCCAAAGGAAACAAAATCCTTGGAAACTTTGCGGTTTAAGGTTGATAAACAATATGTACAACAACCCTTTGCTGGAAATCAGTTGTAGGTTTCTGTTTAGTATTCTTTTGATCACTTCCCGTGCCCCAAAAGTTCATTGAGGACCCAGATTGTTGGGGGCAATTAAGCTGACTTTGTAATAATGTCGCTGGTGTGTGTGTGAAAGCCCTAATAAGCAGGCATATACATAGAATGAAGGCTACTGCTAAGCTTGTAAGCCGCCCTGAGTCTTTGGAGAAGGGCGGGATATAAATGGAATTAAAATAAAAAAAAATTCCTGATAGAGTCAGTATACAGGTAGTCGTTGACTTGCAGCAGTTCATTTAGTGACCATTCGAAGTTACAGTGACACTGAAAAAAGTGACTTTTGACCATTTTTCACACTTATGACTGTTGCAGCATTCCCATGGTCATGTGATCAAAATTTTGGGCTCAATTGTGGTCATAAGTCAAGGAATACTGTACTGCAGATATAGCCAATAATATTTTTTGTGTGTACATGTATTCAGAATGTTTAATGATTAATCTTGGAGTTCAGTTTAATAGGATAAGGCCAAACCTATTTGATTTCTAATACTGTTATAAATACAAATACTATCTGCCATTTCAGCTCCAATAACAACTCGTATTATTATATTCTCTGACCATTTCATATTGTTTAATAGAATCCACTATTGATTTACCAAAATGGGACATGCAGTCTTCATGTTTAATTTCATCAGTTTCCTATAACAGAAGGGTTAGTGCTTAGATGCTACAGTATATGAAAACACTGTGTAAATTATATTATGACGGCTTATATTTTGCATCTGTTATATACAGGCGCTATTAATTATTTTTGGTTATAACAAATAGCTTTTTAACCATGGCTTTTAGCTGACTGTATTAAAAAAAAAATAGTGATATGTGACTTATTCCAATGAATAGGAGCAGGGCTTTTTTCCTCATAGAACGCTCAGAACGGAGTTCCGGCACCTTTTTTGGATGGAACCTTGTAGGGTAGGCAAGGCAGGTTGTATGACATGTGTGAGTTCCGGCACCTTTTTCTTTTACAAAAAAAGCACTGAATAGGAGTATGAAACCATTTTCCTTTAAACATTGTTACTGGCCTTGATATCCTAAACCATGGTATGAGCTGCCTTCTCTCTTTCCCAGCTGCATGTACTCAGTCACTGGTTTTGGGAGATTTCGGTTCTATCCTGAAGATGCTGGTTTATAAAGTTATTGTATGTTTCTATTTTGTCTCCTAGAGGTCTCATTCTAGGGGCACTTATACAGATGAGTGGTCTATGAAATCAATGTGCTACCTGATGTTTACACTGGGAATGTGCAGGTAGAGCTTTTTTCTCCAGAACATTTTTTTTTCCTGCAGGTAGTCTAGTTCAAGTATTTAAGATATGCTACTGTGATTGATTGATGACTTGCCATCAAGTTGTTGTCAGCTCTTATCAACCATACTAGACAACCCATGACCCATTAAGACATTCAGCTGCTTCATTGTTTCAGAAATATTTATATAGCTAAACATATCGACAGAATGATGAAGGACAGGCAAAAAAGGAGTGGGAGTGGGAACAATTTCCGACTTTCTGCCAGCTTTCCCACTGACTTTGTGGGAAGCTTTCAGGGAGAATATCAATAGAGAAGCTGGGAGGGAAGCTTGCAAGTTGCTTAGGCAAGTCTCCTACTGGTGCACCCTCCCCAGTCCTTCTGCAATCACTCACAACCTTGCGCACCCTCCCTGGCCTGTGCAACACTTGCATACCCCCTATAACTCTCACTGCAACTCTACATCTCTTCCGTGACCCACACCCTTCCACATTCTACCCAGCCTGCATTGCATCTTCACACACACTCCCTAATCCTTTGTACACGTCTTGGGTACCCATTTGCACCCTGACTGATCTGCATCATGCCTGTTGCACACCCCCTCCCTCCCTCCTTGATACTGCCCCATGATGCGTCATTTCACCTAATTTAAAGGTTACAACAGACACAAGAGTTTTAGATGGGTGGGTGGGTGAGTGGATGGATAGATATAGCTTTTCTCCATGAATGGTTCATGTATTTCCCCAGTTATATCATTTAGAAATAGTTCATGATATCTTTGTTTTATGTTTCAGGCCAATGCCACTATCACCATTTGCACAAAAGCGTCATTTGATCTGGGTTGGTGGGAAAAGAATATTGCAGAGATGAACCACTCTATTTTGTATATAAGTCATTTCCATCACGATTGGAGACAATTAAGAGATCCTAGGACTATAGGCTAAGTTAAGAAATCTAAAACCTACTCAGAAGAAGGAAGTAGCAAGTTCCATGTTGCCATTAAAACAACACAAGTTGAGTTTGATCTAAAGAAGGAAGCAAAAACATTGATAGCTACTGATTTTAGGAATGTAATTGAACTCCTTAGCACGGCAGTATTAAAATGGTATTGTTGGAAACTGATATTGTATAAACATGTCATTAAATAATCTACTGTGAGGATTCTGGCTAATACCGAGTGATAAATAATGCTATAATTCTGTAGTAACCTGAGATTTATTTTGGAGTCAATCTGCATAATTGTTTTTGTTTTAAAAATTGGATGGAAGGACTAGTTTTAACTAATACATTTTATGCAGCACCTCCCAAAGATATCTTCAATAAACAGTAAATCCTCAGTTTAGCATGCTATAGGTTGGAACTTAAAATTAGCTTCCATTAGACTTGAATGTCCTTTCAATATGTAGCAAGGCAGGATTTTATGCAGGTATAATGCATAATTTAACTCAGGAGTCCCCAACACCCAGGCCATTGCCTGGAACCAGGCCACAGTCTGTTTGGAACTGAGCTGTGCGAGTGGTGGGTAAGTGTGCAAGTGTGCACAGCAGCACTCTGGCCCATTGGGAGGAACCATCCCCTCTCCCCTGCGGCCGTCGCCAGTCCACAAAGCCAGAATGGTTGGGTACCACTGTTTATGTTAAATATACTGTACATTTATGGATTTTTTTCAAAATTCAGGGTTTTTTTATTTAACAATTTCTATCCCATTATTTTAGTACCTTCACACCACCACAGGAATGTACATATACATTGTTCAAGATTTTCTTTCTGCATAATTATTTATGAGTAGAGCTGGAGTTGTCTTATGTTACTGAAAGGAATGGAAGAAGCTGTTGAAAGCAAACAAAAAATGGGCAAGAGATGCAAAGACTACAGACTTCACTTCTGAACACAAAGTGGATATACAGTATATGTTTAAAAATTAACTGCTATTTAGGTTGGATATGTGCCTGTGGTTAAACAGTAATGAGGCTTCTGTCTCTTCCCTATTCGGTTAACCTCTTCCCTTTGCCTCATCTTTATTCAATTTTTTTCTCCCTTTTCTCTCCAGTGCAGCTATCTTCCCCCCTCCATCACATTTCTCTCCCCCCCCAATTTTTATTAATGGGGAAGGTCGGAGGAAAATTACAGAGTGTACAGTTTCTTTGTGAAACTGGTTTACATGCAAGATAATCGGTGGTATGTACAAACAGGATCAATTAATTTTTATGAGATTATATAGGTAATTAATTTCAAGTAATTCATCAATCACTCAAATCCTTTATTACAGCAATCAGATATAATTCAGTGGTAGTATTACGGGATGGTGAGTGGGATAATGGTAGACAAAAGAGAGAAGGAAAAGTTAAAAAAACAGGTAAGAAATGGAATACCCAACCGTATTTATATCTCTGTATTTCTTTGCCCTGTCCTACCCCTTTTTTGATGATGGGGCTGGAGAGAATGGCTTCTAGCAAATATTATGCATTCATACACACTTTTTAAATAAACTTTTCCTCCCTTTGTATTGACTCCTGGTGATTGTCTAAAGAAGCCCTTGCAACTTTCTTCGTGACACTTCAAAATTGGTTTGCCATTGTATTCTTCCTATGTCTGTCTGAGAGAGTGACTGTCTCAAAGTCGTTCAGTTGGCTTTGTACCCAAGTCAGAATTAGTATTCATAATTTCCTGGTTTTTAGCTTGATGTCTTTAATTGCTACACAAGATGGGGTTTTTTTTGTTTTTTTACAAAACTATGCTAAAGTGAAATGCAAGAAAAAACTTCATTTATTAAAAATGGGAAGTAATAAATAACTGCAAATATAACCAAAATTAAGATTTTCATACAATAACAAAATATAATGAAATACAGTACATTACTGGTATGTTTCATGGGTTTTCATTAAGTTTATAAACCTCATAATTTTTAATATCATTTACACATTCATGTATACATTATTATATTATAGAGCTTTGACACAATATTTAATAAGTATCCAAGATGGTGCTGCAGCACCCTCTAGTGTTTATTGAACTCATGATCCGTATCCCTAATTAAGGGAATAAGGGTTGTTGGGAAAAGAAAAATGTAAAATGTCTTCAAATGTAAGTATTCTAGATCATTCAACAACTTCTTGCTGTCTTTAATGTGTATGTTTATTTTAAACGATGTTTTTAATTAAACTGATGAAATACACATGAATTTGTTAGAATTAATAATTTCATTTTAAATGTAATGATCTCACACTGAAATTAATTGTGATTAATAAGTTTACTAATATGATAAAGTTAAATGGTGTATCAGAAGCTAGGCACTGTTGATAAGATGATATAAATTACTTTAAATGTTCAAATTTGTTGCCATTTTCATATAAATACTTCCTTATGGGTAATCTTTGACTAACATTTGTTTAATTACTGTTCAAAGTTAAGAGCTTAAAAAAGTTAGTAATGACTGACCCTTGCACCAGTGGTGGGATTCAGCCAGTTTGCACCAGTTCGGCAGAACCGGACTTCCGGAAGCAGCATCCACACAGAGAACTGGTGGTTCACATATTTGAATCCCACCACTGCCTTGCACTCAATGTCCGAGAGATGTAAAACATGCACACAGAACTTCTCACATATATTTACATGTAATCTTATATCCTTTTACAATCTTACCCACCTAAACAGTCTTTCTTCAACACTGCAACGTGCATCTTGCACCAGTCAGATGGACACCTGTGCAACGTAGATGGTCAACATTTTCCTCTTAAACATATGTACAATCCTTCCACATACAGACATTAAGTAATATTGTTTAAAGACATGAGGCTGCCTCTTTTTAAAATAGATTTTAAAAACATAGTAATGAGAAAGAGCAAAAACTAAAAACCAAAGGTTATCAAGCTCTATAGAAATGAGATTTTTTTAAAGCTTTTAAAAGCTGCATATAAAAGTGATGTTATATCAATTCAACATTTCAAAACCATTGTTAAAAGAAAGTATTCAATAATTAATGAATACAGCCAGATCATCTATCAAAAGAATAGCAAAATAAACAATTAATAAGAATGTCTATATAATCTAAAAAAGGTCTAGTATTGATGAATCAAGTAGTATCTAATATTTTAAAGACTTATTTTAAGAAAAACATTTCAGATGCAATAAGAGTCTGTATGCAGAGCTATAATCTATAATTCCAAATTTGATTTCCAGATGAATTGTCTATCAGACTTATTTTTTAATTTATGAGGTTACCTTGTAATATTGGAAGCATATACTGCCTTTTACTTCCAATAAAACTAATTTGAAAATCATGATTTAGCTATCGTTGCCGTCATAAACTGGAATAATTTCAACCTTCCCTGAAAAGAGAGAAGGAGCAATATGAAAAAGAAAAGTTATTTTCAGTTGCTTTCCTTCAACAAAAGAGAACAAATGGGTCTTGTTGGTAAGGAGTCTCTCTGGGATCACAGTAGGGGCCTAGCAGGAAGAAAGTCATGGCTCAAGGGGCCTGGCTAATGTGGGTGTGCTTAAGAAGCTTGGCAGGAGCCTTTGCCTGCAAGTCAATAGTGCTAAGTTTTTATTATTAATAGTGCTACATTTTAATATATTTAATGGTCTCTGTTATTTTTATTGGTTTAAAATGTTTTTAGCATTTTGATTGTAATATATTTTTTGAATTGTAAAGAAATAAATAAGTTCTGCCTCATTGCACTTTTCAGTTCAGTGTATATTTCCACTGTGACTTTTTCACTATTACTCAAATATCAACATAAATTTTAAAGGGAAGAGAACTCTGGATTTTGCTGGTATTTTTGTTCTGCTCTTGAGCTATTTTTAGGTAATGAAATAGTGTAGATAAGTATAGGTAATGGCTAGATTTAGATTGGGGAGGCCCAGATTCAAACCCTTGCCTGGATCATAGAATCTGGTGCATGACTTTAGACTAGTCATTCTCCCTTAGCCTAATTTATATTGCATGCTGCTGTGGGGGTAACATAAGTGGAGAGGAGGCCTCATTTATGTCTCTAGGAAATGGGACAGAATCTAATAAAATAAAAATATGTAGTTGTATTGATTTAATATTAATATTTAATATAATATTAATATTAATTTAATATTAAATTGGTGGAAAATTGTCCCCCCCCCCCCCCGTGTTCTCTTGTAATTAGTTCTGATATCTCCTTGAAAAAGCTTAGGGTTCCTGTGGAAGACATTGAAATATATATAAGAATTCTATATAAGAATTATAAGAGGTTTAAGGGAAATTTCAGTTACACTAGTCCAGTACTGTAGCATAATTTTAGAGGTCATTTTCTTTTACTATTTATAGTGATTAAAAGAAATAAGCAGACATCTGGGAACCTGAACGCTAAAATATAAAACATAAAAAAATATTCACACTCAAAAGTGTGGTGTTGTTTTCAAATCCATAGTGCTGCTTTAAAATTCTTTTCTGTGTAATTACAGTGTGGCATTTATCTAAAGCTGGTTCTTTTATTTGTATCTGGAATCTTTCTGATTCAGTTCTTTAAATGTCATAGGATTGACAAATAATATAATGATGAATAGTGTCAAGCTGCTGGCCTGCAGGCTGGTTGCATCATAACGGAGGCCGCGCCCACCCCAGCTCCAGCAATGCAAAAGTCGTGATACATTGTGACGAGTCATGTGACGCGGCGAGTCTGACACCCATGGCATAGAGAGTTCTCCTGAGTTTTCCTATGAGGATGTTATTGTTCCTGCTTTATTTATCTCCTTGTCTTATGAATTAGAAATACATATTTGTTTTTGAATGCTGTTTTGAACAGGTTTACTGTAAAATAAAAATGGATTTCATACAGTTCAGTTAGTTTGGCAAAACTTTTTATCCTGAAAATTCTTCTAGGAGACATAGAACATAGAATTAAAATATGGTATATTGGATAAACACGATCAAATGAAAGATAATTATGTTACCATTTTTGTATTTTCAGGCTCGGATAGCATTTTTGCAAGGCGAGAGAAAGGGTCAAGAAAACTTGAAGAAAGATTTAGTAAGAAGAATAAAAATGTTAGAATATGCATTAAAACAAGAAAGGTATCTATCCCATGTTTCTCAACTGAGATGTTTACGTACAATGTTTTCATATTAGTTAACATGACTGATAATTGAAGAAAATTATAGAATTTGAATATTGGTGTGAATGAAAAAGTAATATGGAACTAAATTCAGTTAAGTTGAAGGTGCTCTTGGTCCAAGATTTGGGTTCAGGGCTAATCCATCTGAAATAGCAGATTAGCTATTCCTTAATAACAGGGTGGAGGCTGTGACAAAAATGAATTTAATATTTATTTAAGATGCTAACTGTGGCTGTTCCTGAACTGGTTTGTTTCTTGCCTTAAGTGTATCCCAAATTGTCTATTTCAATGTGCTCCAATAGTGAAAATTTTCTGAAGCTCCAGTTGATGGAAAATGTAGCTAGGCTACTAATTGGTGCAAGATATTAGAACCATAAGATGTATTGGTTTATCAGTTGCTTTCCAGACACAATTAGAAGGTATTGATGTCAAGAACTAATATACAGCAGTCTATGATTTGGATTTATGTTAAACTACATTGTTGAAACCCCTTGCTGGTTCCTATTTCTCTTTTTTAATTTAGAAGACAAAATCAACCCAGTTATTTAAAGACTAAACATTTATTTTTGTAAACAGTAACTTTTATTGTTTTTATTTTAATGTTGGTCAATATATAAAATGTAATTTTGTGGTTGTTTTTATGGTTCTGTTTGATTTTTGATGGCATAAATTTTTTTAAATATGCTTAATACACTAGCCATCTGTATACAAAGATAATTGAACAGGAGATTTGCTAATTAAAACACTGATATTTCCAAGTCTATCTGATGACCAAAGGCAGTTCATAAGAGCAATCTTCACTGTTTAGACATCTTTGTATGAATGTTGTAAGGAAATACAAATTAAAATTTATTGGTCAATTTACTTACATTTTTCTTTCAAGGGCAAAATACCATAAACTAAAATATGGCACAGAATTGAATCAAGGTGACTTGAAAATGCCAACTTTTGAATCAGGTAAAAATCTATAACTATTGTATTTACCTCACATTCTTTTGTCCACTTTTTATACCAAAATAAGTCTTTGCAATCAATGTTAGCATTATTGTTTTGTATTTTGATTATAATTGGGTTTCATTTTATTTACAAAAGTTATGTGATCTTTCTAAGTTTTCTTAGTATTAAAATAGCCTGAAAAAGACAGAAATTTTGGCTTTAAAAGCATTATTTTTATTATTGTCCAAATTTCAACTTTACATTGTTTTTAAAGATATTTATAAAAGAACAGAAGTGCTGTTTCTTGATATCTCCATAAAGTAGTGTTAAAGCCCATAAGTGTGGGAAAAATTATAGAACATTTCTAGAGCTCTAGTTCTCTACCTGTCGACAGTCTGAGAAATAACCTTGAAATTGAGAAGATTGGGACAACAGTGAATCTTGAAAGGAGTGGGTATCCTTTGAAAATCACCTCCAAGAGATATTGTCTAGGGCAGGGGTGTCAAACTGCCGGCCCGCGGGCCGGAGCGTCACGGAGAAACCACGCCCATCCCATTGCCGGCAATTGGAAAAAGTTCCAATATGTCGCGCGACGTCACGAGTTTGACATGTCTGGTCTAGGGAGCCACAAAAATCATAGAAGAACAGCCAGAATTCTGTAGGCTTTTCTTGCCTCGGTTAAAGTTGGCAATTATGATTTCATTATAGGACAGTTGCTAGATTATATGGTGGCATAAGGGAATAGCAAGGCAGTAATTGTTAGTAAGAAGAGTATTGATGGTCAATTCAAATTTACTCCAAAACATCTGAATGAACTTTATAAACTTTGGAGGAATGTTCTAGGACAAATGATTCCAGAGTAGATGTTTTGGAGTTCCATCTGTGTCATTATATCTGGTGGAAACCAAACATGATAAGAATCTCATATTGTCTGTCAAAAAAAGAGTAGTGCTATGGTTGGGGAAGCTTTTCTACTTCAGAATATAGACAATTTGCTAACATTGCAGCAAGCATGAATTCTGCTTTGGCTCAGAAAAATTCTACAGCAGAATATCGGGTAATTTGTCATCTAAACCTAAAACTCAAATGAGTTATGCAACAGCACAATATTCCCAACTTAACAAGCAAGTGTATGAGAAAATGGATGATGAAGAAGAAATTCAGAACTGAATTTGGTCAAATCAAAGTCTACCTAAATCCCATACAAATATTATTGTAGAACTGAAATGAACAGTTCGTGTTTGAAATTTATCAGATGTTACTGAATTCAAATATTTCAAAAAAGGGCCAGAATTTCTACATAATGAGGTATGAGAATGATCACCAAGTACAATAATTAATAACTGTAAATACCAATAATTATATACTAATATAATTTGTATATTACAGTTAAAGATTAATCTAAAGTCCAGGAGTCGCTTAACTTCATAATGTGTTTCCCTCTCTACCATTATTGGGGCTGGTGCTGTCGTCCCAACTGGTCTCAGCGTGAATTCCTTGTATGGCCTTAGCAAACTGCAATCGAATACAGGATGCACTTTTCCCAACCACAGAGCCTTGGTGGAGCAGTGGGCTAATGCCTCCTTAAGTAACACCAGCTGCCTGCAATTAGTGCAGGTTCGCATCCCACCAGGCTCAAGGTTGACTCAGCCTTCCATCCTTCCGAGGTAGGTAAAATGAGGACCCAGATTGTTGGGGGCAATAAGCTGACTTTGTAATAATGCCGCTTGGGGTGTGTGTGAAAGCCCTAATAAGCAGGCATATACATAGAATGAAGGCTACTGCTAAGCTTGTAAGCCGCCCTGAGTCTTCGGAGAAGGGCGGGATATAAATGGAATTAAAATTAAATAAATAAATAAATAGGGGAAATTTTCTTTTTTCTCACACTGCTACATCACATGGTGTAGATTACTTTGTTTAAGAGCTAAATGAAACAAACATATTCTTAGCCCAGCACATTAAACATATGCCTTTCTATGATTGGCAGTGGCAATTTGCGATATTTGCATTGGTCAGATCACTTTTAGAATATTGTGTCTTATCACCACATTTAATGAAGTACAATGAAACAATAAAACCTGTCCAGCTGAGGGCAAACAAATGTAAATGTCCTAGAAGGAAAACTTGAAGAAAGATTTGATGCTGAAGAACAGAATATTGTGGGACAAAGATGATGATTCTCTTCAAGTATTTAAAGAGTTGTCATGTAAAATACAGGACAGACATTTTGGCTTGTTGTAGAAGACATGATAGGAATCAATGGATTTTAAAAAATCATTTGGAAATCAGAATATATTTCTTAAAAAAAATTGTGGTAAAAGAGCTGCATTGGGAGGTTGAAGTTTCCTTCATTTTAAATATTTAAACCAAGGTTAAATAACCATCAGAAATGTTGTAATGGATTTCTACAATTGGCAGGGGAACTGGATGTTCTTCAAGATTGTTTTCAATTTTTACATTCTATGTTTCTTTCCTTCCATAGTTTCTTTTTTGTTCAAGTTTTTCTATTTTTCAGTATAAACCATTTATCCTATAAGATTTATCAGAGAATCAAGCCAAGGTTCATGTTATTCCTCAAGAACAGTAATAAAAAAGTATGGAACGAATAGTAAAAAAACCCAAGGTTTTTTTTAAAATGGGTTAAGTAAATTAATCAGAAAGCTAAGTAAAAGTCAACACCCAGAGTAAGAAATTAAAGATGGCAGGTGGCTATGCTTTTCCTTGTCTATGTACTATCAATTGTTGAGATAACATTCCATTCTTTGATCCTATGTAAATATAAATGATGTACAACTTATATATCAGCAAACATAGCTTTCCATTCAATTGGAATACCATATATAACCTGGAATTATAAAGATTACATGTACCTTTTAACTTTTCCCTCACTTTTAAACATCTAGTAATATGCTGAAAATAAATTTAATTTGCTGTCTTTAGGATATGCTTGTAAATTAGAATTTAAAAAATTCAGTAAATCAAGAGTAATGCAAAACCGGGAATCCTTAATAAAAGACAGTAAAAAGAAAATGGAACACCTATCTGTATACCACTTTATAAAGCCTTAGCTTTATATAGCCTTAGTAAGGCCAAACTTGGAATACTACATCCAGTTTTGGTTACCACAATATAAAAAAAGACGTTGAGACTCTGGAAAGAATGCGAAGAACAACAAAGGTGATTAGGGGCCCGGAGGTTGAAACATATGAAGAACAGTTGCAGGAATTGGGTATGTCTAGTCTAATGAAAAGAAGAACTTGGGGTGACATGAAAGCAGTGTTCCAATATTTGAGGGGCAGCCACAAAGAAGAAGGGCTCAACCTATTTTCCAATGCACCAGAAGGCAAGACAAGAAACAATGGATGGAAACTAAACGAGAGAAGCATCCTAGAACTAAGCAGAAATTTTCTAACAGAACAATTAACCAGTGAAACGGCTTGCCTTCAGAAGTTGTAGGTGCTCCATCACTGCAGGCTTTTAAGAAGAGACAACAGGACAGCTATTTTGTCTGAAATGGTATAGGGTCGTCTGCTTCAGCAGGGGATTGGTCTAGACTCTAGAAGACCTCCAAGGCCCTTCGTACTCTGTTATTCTGATCACTCAGAGTTAACAATGTCTTGATGGCACATAATTTGTCAATTACTTTATTTTTTGTGTTTCAGAAGAAACCAAAGATACAGAGGTTCCTACAGTGCCTCACAATAGTCAGCTAACTTGGAAACAAGGCAGACAGTTGCTAAGACAGTAAGTATCATATATTGGGTTTGAAGGTCATTGTACATTGAAGCATAAGTGTACGTGTTGTACATTGTATATTGAATTACATAAGTTCTGATGTAATTGTAAACACTCGCTTGAACTCAGTAACTAGCAATTAATCTAAAATAAGTAAGGAATTTTTTTCTTGGAATAGATTTACCTAAAAATTCATGTGAATTAAACTTCCTAGAAACAAAAAGCAGTGCCATAAGCTTTAGGATGTTCTTCAAACAATATGCTAAGAATAGCTGTATTTTAAATTGCCGTAGAGAACATCTTAGATGGATTGTGTGTGTGCATGACTATAATTCTACTTTTTTTATCTTTTAGATATCTTCAAGAAGTAGGTTACACGGATACAATATTGGATGTACGATCACAGAGGGTGAGGTCTTTACTTGGACTTTCCAATTCAGAACCAAATGGCTCAGTGGAGACAAAAAAATTAGAACAGATTCTTAATGGAGGAGAATCTCCCACATCAAAACAAAAGGGACAAGACATGAAAAGGTAGGCAAAGTACTTATTTATTTTTATTTAGCGTATGGCTGGTCACACACAGAATTAAAAGCACTTCATATTTACAAGTTAGAACAGTTAAAACAATTTTTTTAAAAAAAGAAGCAATTATAAAACGTAAGAGGAAAACAGAAATAACATTTCAGAGTTTAATGTTGAGTTTGGAGATCCAGTCAGTAGCTGCCGTTGTTACGCAGAGGAAGTCCTTAAAATCTCCTGGGTATCTTCTATTAGTACATTCCCTCACTATATGTTGGATAGTCTGTCGGGGAGCCCCGCAATCACAAAGTACTATAAATGTTTAGCAAGAGTGACTGCCTTCAAAGATATATCTGATAACTAATTTGTTTGCATGCTATGGTTTTTTTAAAAATAAATATTTGTACACAAAATTAAAACAGTTATACTGGTTGTCCTTGATTAAAAATATGTATCTATTTTTGTAAAAAAAAATAAATCTTATATCTCGTCTGAAATAAATTCTGCACCTGCATAATTTAGGGACATTCGCAAGAACTTGAGGAAGGAACAAAGAGTTTCTTTTAACTGACAATTAAATAATTTATTGCTAGGCTTCTAATCATAGCCATATAATTATGACTACATAATAGTCATACTACTTCACGTTTAAAATTGTTTATTTTCTGAAAATCTTCATTATGTGACAACTAACAATTTGTGTATTAAAAAGATTCATACAAGTTATTTTTTATCTTTAATGACATTTAAATATGAAAAGGTTACAATCAGAACTTTAAAAAAATCAGATACATAGTTTCATTGGAGTTTATGAATTAGAAATAAGTTTATTTTCTCTTGCAACTTCCATTTCTACTCTTTACTCCATTTTTCTAGCCATTTATAAAAATTATCCCATGTTTGAAAATATTCTGTATCTTCTTTCCCTTTCATTTCAATGTAAGCCTATCCATTTCCACACAATCCAAGATTTTCCTAATTATATCTTCTTCCAATGGTGTTTCTTCATTTTTCCAATACAGTGCAAATGTAATTCTCGCTGCTGTTAATACATGTAATATTAAATATATACATTTTTTGACATAGTTATCTGTGATTATTCCTAGAAGAAACAGTTCTGGTTAAAATCTACATATTTTCTTAACATTTTCTCTAACCACATATGTATTGTTGATTTTTTTTTTTTTGCTTTAAAGCATATCCACCAGAGGTTATAGTATGTGCCTGGTTTTTGTCTACATTTCCAACAATTACCAGACATGTTTTTAAATATTTTTGCTAATCTTGCAGGTGGTAAATGCCATCTATAAAACATTTTGTATAGATTTTCTTTATAGGTTTTGCCATTTTTCTAATTCTACATTGTGTCCAAATTTTTTGCCCAAGTTATCATTGTTTCTTTAACCTGTTCTTCTTCCATCTTCAAGTTTAACAAAAAAAATATAGTTTCTTAATCAATTTTTCATCTGATGACAATAGTATCTGGTAAAACACTGTTTTATCTTTATAAAAACCATATGTTGTAGCATCTTTTTTGTATCTCATTTGCATTTGCAAATGTGGCCACTATGATAGCTCAATACCCTGTTCTTCCAATTTTTGTTTAGTTTGTAATTTGCCATCAGTATTCAAAATGTCTCTATGTCACAATTTTCTCATAGTTGATTAAATTTGGGTGCACAAACGCTTCCATTGTCGAGATCCATCCTGGTATTTTCATATAAATTTTCATTTTTATCTTTTTCCATATCAAAAGCAAGGCATTTCTTATATAGTGATTTTGAAAGTATTTATGGATTTTGTTCTTCCCATACCATGCCATCCACGTTGTAGGTCATGTCCTTCTAGGTATAGTAGTCTTTTGTGTCTGAAGGTTATCCCCTTTTAACCATGTTAATGCAGCTGCTTGATAGTATAGAACCCAGTCTGGTAGCAATTTCAGTCATATTCTGGCTTTTTTCCCTTGCCAGATAAATTTCAAAATCGATGCATTTAACTTATCAAAAAAAAATTCTCTAATTTTATAGGTATTTTTTGGAATAGGAAAAGTAGCTTTGGTAAGATACTCATTTTCACTGTCACTATTCTTCCCAACATTGTAATTGTAAATTTTTCCCATCTTTCCAAATCTAATTTTATTTGTTTTAATAGTGATTATTTAATAATTTGTTTTAAGATAATTATCTTCTTTTAATGTTGCACACCTTGCTGTTAAATATATCCCCAAGTATTTAACTTTCTTAACTATCTGGAGATCTGTTTTTTCTGACAGTTGGTTTTTGTTTATCTGTAAGGTTTTTGACTATTACTTTAATCTTATCTTGTTTATTTTCAATCCTGCTACTTCTCCAAATTCTTCAATCTTTATCAATAATTTAGGACTTGTCTCCAAGGGTTCTTCTAATTTATATTGTAATTTATATTTTTCATCTTTTATCTCCATACCTTTAATTTCTGGGTCCTGTCTAACATTTCTATTCAGCGCTTCCAGAGTTAAAATAAATAATAATGGAGATCGTGAACATCCTTGTCTTGTGCCTTTTTTAATATTAAAATTCTCTGTAAAATCTCCATTTACAATTACTTAGCCATTTGTCTATGGTAAATTGTTTTGATTATATTTATAAAGTTTTCTCCAAAGTCCGTATAGTTTAACTGTTGTACCATAAATTGCCAGTTCACATCAAAAGCTTTCTGCGCATCTAAGAAAATTAATGCCATTTGTTTCCCTGGATGCATTTCGTAATATTCCAAAGTATCTAAAACCATTCTTAGGTTGTTCTTTATTTGTCTTTTTGGTAAGACTCCATTTTAGTCTGGATGTATAAATTCAATAAAAAATCTCTCCAGTCTATCTGCTATTATTGAAGCAAAAATTTTGTAATCCACATTTAATAAAGATATTGGTATATAATTCTTTATCTGAGTGAAATCTGAATTTTCTTTTGGTATTAAAGCAGTATTGGCTTCTGTCCGTGTATTTGGTAGTTTGGCCTCTACTAATACTTCATTACATACTTCTTGCATAAAAGGGCTTAGTATATCTTGTAGGCTTTTATAAAATTCTGCAGGTAGCCCATGTGGGCTTGGGTCTTGTCATTTTTTTGTCTTTTTATACCTTCTGTCAACTCCATCACTGTTATTTTTTCATTTAACATGTTTCTGAAATTCTCTGAAATCTTTGGTAGGTTAGCATTTTCTATATAATGCCTTATTTTTTCCTGAGTGTTTTCTTCTCTATCATAAAGTGTTTCCTAAAATTCTTTAATTATTTTTTTATTATATCATTTTGACATTGTAAATCGCCTCTCACATCTTGCAGTTTATTTATCTGTTTTTTCTCTCTTTCTTTTTTCAGTTTATAGGCTAACCATCCACCCGGCTTATTAGCATTTTCAAAAATGTTTTGTTTTGCTCTTGATTTTTTGAGGCATTTCTTCAGCTTCTATTAAATTTTAATTTGTGTTTTATTATTTCTATTTGTTTTTTGAGCATCTTCTTTTGTGGATCTCTTTTTAGTTCTAATTCTAATTTCATCAATTCTTCCTTTAGCTTCATTTGTTCTTGTTTTTTTTCCTTTTTATTTTTCACCATATAACGTATGGCTAATCTTCTAAAATATGCTTTGGCTGTGTCCCAAATGTTTTGGAGTGATGTATCTTCTTTCTTATTTTCTTTAAAGAAAATTCCATTTCCTTTGCTACTTTTTGTATAAATTCTTTCTCTTTCAATAGAGATTGAGTCAATGTCCATTTTAATTTTTTCTTTGTTCCTCTCCATGTCATCTTTATTGGATTGTGATCCATCCATACATTAGTTTCTATCTCAATCTCTTGAATGTTCATTCTTAGTTCAGCAGATACCCATATCATATCGATTCTAGACCATGATTTATGCCTACTTGAGTAAAATGTATATTGAGATTTCTTTAGACCACAGTTATTTCTGACATTGTACGCTATTTTCTTTTTGTAGGAACCCCAGTGATGTTCTTGAAACATTTAATTTTTTGGAAAATGCAGATGATAGTGATGAAGAGGAAGAGAATGATATTATAGAAGATATTACAGAAGGAAAAGAAAAACATCGGATGAATAAAAAGCACAAAGTAAAAAGACCCAAAAGTTTTATTAACTACTGTTAATTTAAAGATTCTGTTACTCCTTTTTGTCTTTTTGTATAGAGAATCATTACAATAAAATGCCATTCATGGAATAGATAAATTGAGCACCTTGATATTGTTGGTATTTCTGTTATCAATACTTTGCATAGGCATTATGAATGGAGAAATAGTGTTGATAAATACTTGATTCTAAGTATATCTATCTGGCTGCCAATTTTGTACTGCAGCATAATTTTCACCTACCATAGTCATGTTAATGGGACTGTTTGTGCATGATGGACTAAAAAAATAAACAGAATAACGTATCTTTTGGCCATCCTGAGAAAGGGGAAGAGAAGATTACATCAAACTGCCCCATGAATGATAGTATCTTTAATGGTGTTTCTGTCAAAACTGACTTGTAGATTGGAAATGAAGGACTAGCTGCTGACCTTACTGATGACCCAGACACAGAAGAAGCTTTGAAAGAATTTGATTTCTTAGTAACAGCAGAAGATGGAGAGGGAGCAGGAGAAGCACGGAGTTCAGGGGATGGGACAGAATGGGGTAAGAAACAAAAAAAAAATGGTAGGAAAACTAAAGAATTTGAAAGAGATAAATATATATATTTCAGTTATATTAATTTAAATTTGTATTCTCTTTTCTCTGTGATACTTTTAGTCATTTAAATCTTTCTTGATGGTTATTGTTTTATTTTTTCATTTTTTTATTCTTCCTGCAGAAGTAAACCATGCATTCGTCAAATCATTTTGATATTTTTAAGCAGTTTGTTTTGTATATCTTAGGATTGTTCTTTAAAACAAAGTTATGAAATAAGAGTGTTCTTAATGCACTCCTTAATAACACTGGCAGTTATTTTAGACATACAAATTGGCACAGAAATATAGTGCATTACATGTTACATGTCCGCATGGAAAATCTTAGAATTTTTTTTTAGTAATGCATGCTTACCTTGAATTTCCACTGAAATTGATGGATCTTGCTAAGGTATTGTGTTTTCTAAATTAAACAAATTTACTCATTCTGTAGATCACCACTAACAAAAATACCCTTCAACTGTTTTTTGCAACACTCAGAATGTTGCCTAGCATTCAATTGAAAGATTAAATTTTTGATTACTTGTTAACAACACGAGGTTCTGTTTTTCATGCCCTTTCCATAGGTTTACTGTGTTGTCAGTGGAGCTCAGTTGTGTGCAAAAATGCTTTTTAATGTAAATTTCTTTTTCTGCAATGGATTGTGGGTTCCCGTACTTGTAAAGCAACAGGAAATGGCTATATTTTTATTTTTTTCAAATCCATATTATATGTTTTTATTAACCTCCAAGTTGTTTTCAAAAGAGCAAGAATGCAACCGAAAATAACAAATATATTAACATTATTTTACTCACTTATTTTTAAGATTCCTGTTCTAGATATTATTCAGAGGATGTCTTGAAACAAGATAGGAAATATATAATTTGAAAAACAAAAAATTGCAGAGACTTATTGGATTTAAACTTTTTGTTCTATATAGAATATACTTCTGATGTGCAGGGTACAGGATCCTCTGTAAAAGTGTAAGATGGGAAAAGTAGCAGGAAGTAGGATTGATGTTAGATGTAGATGTATGTTTTAAAATATACCATTTTAGCAATGATCTGCCTTTTTCTGATACAACATTTTATACTTAAGTTGAATACTTTGGATTACATCCAGAAAAGTACTTATGTAAGGGATAGGTGGAAGAGGACTTCCCCACTCTTAGGTTTTTGCTGTAGCCTACCTGATTAAGAAAAGGCTCAAAACTGCAACAGTTAAAGTTTTGGGGAAGTTCTCCATCTACTAAATTCTCTTAATCTTATGTAGAGATTGAATTTGTTACTGTTTCGCATTTCTTCAGTGCATGTATGAATCAACACATTTGCATAGTTGATATTATTATTATTCACAATTGCCAAGTTGATAACTTCCTCTTAGCTAATGAAATTAGCCTTCTGTTTCATGAGAGATAGGTAAGAAAGATTTCAGTGAATTTATATTTTCTTACTAGAAAAGAGTTTTTACCTATTGAGTAAAGACTCATTCAGTTACATTTGCAAAGTTGTGACTTATACATTAAACAATTTTCCTATTCCATAATTAATAATAGTATACATATAAAAAGGTTAGGAAGTTGAAAATAACTAATTTCAAAAGTTTGTGTATTTTGCCTCCTTGTAAATTTTTGTTGTTCGTAGTTTAATCCACTAAGCTGTCAAGGAAAGGGGAATATAAAAGTACATGTAATGTCATAAGTATAGCATAGTGTTATTAGACAAGAATTTTGAAATTGAGGTCATATTTTCCTTCCTTAAGTGACATTAGGAGTGTATTTCTAATTTATCTTAGAGGGCAGACAGTAGCAGTAAAGAGGCAATAATGCTTTTTTGTTTGAAGTTCTATCTCAAAGAAAGTTTTAGTTTTCTAGAACTAACATAATGGATGCAAGAATTATTAATTTGAAAGTATGAACCATCTTGTTAATAAGGACATAACATTAACAAAACTGTGACCATTTAGGAAATATTTTAATCATCTCATTTATTCATTACATTCAAAAAGCCTTAGCTGTGAAATTTCTTTTTCAAAATATTTTATTAGTGTTCTAATTTTTTTGTGGTTACAAGTAAGCAGTGCTGAGTTCAGTAAACTTAGTCCCAAGTAAGCTAAGACAATATTAAAGCTTTCATCTTATTCTTCTCCATTAGCTCATGCTTGTTAGCAGGTAGAAATGTACTTCATTTTAAAATAAAATTATTGACACTAGCTTCAGTATTCTTTTCCCAATGAGATTTCCAAGTAAAATATGTTACTTTTCTGGGCCTAAAGGGACAAACATTCAAGCATTGATTATGGATTTACACGTCTGTTTCAGCTATCATTCTCTGCCATCCTTCATTTGCTATGGCTGGTTGGGTTGTGGTGAATAAAAAGAAGCGTTCAGTAAATAAAGTTTGAAGACGTCTTACAATATGCCAAACTATCCATGTGATATTAACATTTTAATAATCTTAACAGAAGAACACTTTCTATTGCCTTTATTGCTGGATTTATTTTAGAGCTACTAGATATCATTGCATGGAGAATTAAGAATAGAGGGGAAATGCATGATTTCAGAATTCAGTTTGCACTTCCTAAAAGGTATTGCATGAAATAAATTTATTTGCTTATTTAAGTCTGCCTGAATAATTTGTTAATAATGTCTTACTAAAGTTGCAGTAATTGCATACATTAGTTTTAATCAATTAATTTCCTATAATTGAATATGAAAGACATTCAAATTACCAATTACCATAAAATGACAACTTGAAGCATTATACCAAATGGTACAAGAAACTGCACCTTTAAAATACTGGAATGTTTTTGAATAACACTTTTTATTGATTAACCTGTTAACGCTCACAAATAGTTTGCATTCCCAATTGTTGATTTTTTTTTCTTTTAATAATATGTTGCATGTAGACAAAGATGACCTGTCCCCAACTGCTGAGGTTTGGGATGTAGACCAGGGACTAATAAGTAAACTGAAGGAACAGTACAAGAAGGAACGAAAGGGGAAGAAAGGGGTGAAGAGTAAGTGCAGATTCTGAATCTTGAAACAATTTTCTGACATCTTGTGGAAAACAATGTATTTGTCATCTTTCCCCTCCATTTTATAGTTTTGCTGTTTGGGGGGCAACCAACTTTAACTTTCTGTCTGATAAATCTGGAAATCATAATTTCTGAAGATAAATTATTTTGAATTTACATTGGAGGGAGGAATGTCAGAAGGTGAACGAGTTGTTTTGCTTTGGAGTTGTCTAGGAAAATGGCAGCAATGATTGGAAATTTCTTTCAAATGCTAATAACGTTGCTTCTGACTATAGTTGCCAGACATTTAAAATTTTACTTGTTTTTTAGGAGTTATGAAAAGAAGAAAATTAATACTGAGTATTTTCATAATCCACAAGTTTGAGGTTATCTTATAGTATTGACAGTGGTCATCATCAATTACCTCCTTTCCTAACCTTTTATGTACGTGCAAGAAATCAGAGTTGTAGACTTCTTACTGCTATTGCTGTCTGCAAAAATTGCATGGAATGCAGGTTTATTTTGTAGATAACATTCGTTTGGAAAACAAATCAAGTGATAGGAAAGATTTGTTGGAGAAGAGACTGATGGATTTGATTTGAATTGATTTGGTAAAAGCAAGAGCAATCACTTCTGTTACTCTGCAGTATTGCTACAAGAACTGATCCTTTGTTTTCCTTAATTTCCCTTCAATGTATGGAATTCTAAAAGAAAAATTAATTAATGGTGAAAGCTATTCCTATTATTGGCTAACAAATTTATTTATGAGTTCTTAATTTTGGACTGAAAATCATTTTAAAGCTTAATTTATACCATATTTAATAAAATGTCATCACTCTCTTTCACTGAACATAACTCTTAAACTAGGAGATGTATAGTCCAGAGAGGAAGAGTTCATAGAAGAGAATATACTACAGCAAGCAATGGCAGAGCACTTATTTGTCAGATGAAAAGGGTTATTATTATTATTTGTTTATATATTTGATTCTATCTTGGTGCTGCCCAACTCTGGAAGCTTGCAATGTAATAATATACATATACTGAATAGTAAACAATATAAGGAAAACAAGTTAAAAATGCAATCAAAGAAAATAAAAGTACAATTAAAGAAATAATGAAAAATCCAGAGAACCAGGCCCCCAAAGTATGCAACATACATGAAGCACATCTACCAAAAGGTTCCATTCATGCTACCTCCAGGTTGGGAGAACAATCGCATCTTTGAAGCCCTCTGTAATGCTATCGGGGGAAAACATGGGGATCTTAAGGAGATGCTGTGGGGAAAAAAATGCCCAAAAGATTACACTGCTTTGTTGAGGACACCTGAGCATACCCACTCTGTTGGTGTGTATCATCCAGGCAGAAATCGCAGAAGATAGATGGCCCCTTAAATAATGGCCCTATGCTATGTAGAGCTTTATAGATAATAACCAGCATCTTGAATTGCACTTGGAAGCATACTGGCAATCACTGCCACTCATGAACCAAGCATGTCACATAGGCTTGCTAATACAAGCCCATCCATCACTGATTGGCTTCCAGGCCAGCTGAAGCTTCTCAAGGCAACCTCACGGAGGACATTGCAATAGTTGAGCTGCAAGCTACAGAAAAGTTAATCATAAGCTGTTTCATGCTAGTAGTTACTCTCTTCTTGATTTTAGTTTGCAGTGATCTGCTTATGGCAATGTGATATAGTGCTCCAGTGTCCAATTCTGAATTACACTAGTGTTTTGTAAGTAGAATTCTGCTTATATAATCAGTTTAATATTTTATCTTCTGCTCTATCCCATCCTAGAAAGTAGCTACTATAGTTTTGGATGGACTGAGCAGCATGAGGTTAAACAAAGTTTTAAAAGTTAAACAATACTACTTAACAGAGAATCTTTAAAAGAAGTAGAGAATAGGTTTAAGGCACGAAGAACTTAAATGGTATATACTCAGTTTGCAGGACTGGAGTTTACATTCTAATCCTATCTCAGATGTACATTCTATCAGTAGAATTTACTTCCAGGTATGTAAATGTAAAAAAAGCACACAAAAAGACTATGAAAGAGAATATTTTCATCCTTTTAGTAATGTTTAAAAAATTGTGCTCCTGGGGTTGTTTTTCATTTTTTAAAAAAATTGCATGATAATTTGCATTACTTGTTTAACCCAGTACTAATTGCATTATTCTGAATGGGCCTTTTCTGTCTCTTCTGAAATGTATCTAACCCGTTATATTATTTTTCCTTTATCTCAAATACAAACATCTGTTAGAGGATTATTGAGATTGCAGTATGGAATTGATCTAATGAATAACAGGTTTTAATTTTGAAAATTCTAAAGGATTGTTATTTTTGAAGTCCGTAATCTTGCTAATCATAGCAAGAAATTAAAGGATTATTGTATATGCAGCTGAAGAAAGTGTGAACATTATTTGCTTTTTTCATCACAGTATTATAAAAGCAGAGCAGCTCCTTTATTTTGACAATTGTTGGAAGTACTGGAGAAATCATAAGTACTTACGTTAGTGCTTGAAATAATCTCAACTACATATATATGTATGTATGTGCCATGTATCATAGGTAGCCCTTACAACTTACAACCATTTGTTTAGCAGCAGTTCAAAGTTGCAACAGTGCTGAAATGATTTACGACTGGTGCCCACACTTACAACCATTGCAGCATCCCCATGGTCATGTGATTGTGATTCAGGTGCTTGGCAGCCATTGCATATTTATGACGGTTGCAGCATTCCAGGGTCACTTGATCACCATTTGTGATGGCTTCTGACAAGCAAACTCAATGGGGAAGCCAGCAGAGAAGGCCACAATGGGGAAGCCAGCAGGGATATCTCACTTAACAATCCTGGTGAGTCGTTTAACAACAGCAGCAGAAAGATAATAAAATCATATGTGGTCACATGTTGCCTCACTTAATGACTGCACCACTTAACAAATTAACAAATTTTTCAGTTCCTTTTGTAGTCAGAAGTCAAAGACTATATGTATTTTTTAGCCAAAAAGATTTTTGGGTAGTGTAGAACATCCACGTAAGTAATATAATTAGTATTTGCCGGAAGGATAATACTGAAAACAATATTTTTACAGTAATTATAGCCTGCTTTAATCCTAATGGTCTACAAGTAGTATTCTACATCTTCACAAATAAACTAGACATGAAACATGACCAGAGAAGCTAATTCTACTTTATTGTAAGGTTACATAAACAGAATCGTGCAAGTCTGAAGGTACAGACTCCCACTGTCCTTGTAATCACCTGATCAATTAGGGTAGGTCTTTCCTAAGTTTCTTCCTCTGACTGTTAATCCATTGGAGGTTCTCTCTCTCTCTCTTGTTTGATTGTTTCCTAGGCAGCATCTCCTTCCCTCATATCCCAAGGTCATATGCAGGTACTCAGAGACCAGACAAAATACATAAAATATTTCTATAAGTAATATTTATTTATCAAATTTATTTTCATCTATCTCATATCCAGTGACTCTGGGCAGCTTCAAGTATATATTTTATTGTTGATATAAATCAACAGTAAAAAAAAATCTAGTACATTGAAGGCACCATTAACGTAACCTAAGGGCCAAATGCCCTGTGGAAGAATGCTGTTCTGACCTTTCTGAAGCAATTTTTGAAGTAATTGTAGAAGAGGGACCATCCTTACTTATGGGGCAGAATGTTGCATAAAATGGAAGTAAACAGTAAGAACGTCTACTACCTGGCCCATGTCCCATAAAGCTTGTGAAGAAGACAGACCTGAGATAGAGCCCCTGTAAACGATTGGAGGCAGATTTGATTTTGTCCAGGTATTGCCAATCCCTGACATTGCACTTTTAAGGGTGATAATCGGGATTTCAAATTCAAGCTGAATGTGCATAGGCAACCAATGCAGCAATTTCAGAATAGGTGTTACTCTTACTTGATGGTTTGCTCTAAAAGTAATTGTGTACCACATAAAGCTTCTGGGTCTTCTCCAAAGGCAGCCAAACATAGAATGCATCGTAGTAGACTACTTAGGTGGGGATAATACTGCTGGAGCATTTTAGGCAGAGAGGATTGTAACTGGTGCACTTGCTGAAGCTGGGAAAAAGTTCTGTCTGTAGTTACCACCTGTTTATAGTAGGAACCATGAGTCCAGGAGAACCTCAGATTCATATACCAATTTGTTTGAGGAGAGTGTAACCATTTAATGTAACTACCAAAGTATTTGTTATAAGATTGCCCTCAAATTTACCAAGTAATCCTATCCTGGTAGGACTTAGACCAGAGGTCCCCAACCTTTTGGGCACCAGGGACCGGTTCTGTGGAGAGAAGTTTATCTGCGGACCGGAGGGGGCATGGTTTCATGTACTGCCTGCATCCCACGGATGGGGCTTTGCTTGTTTGTGCGGCCCAGTTTCTGGCATGCTGCAGCCCGGTACCGGTCCACAGACCAGGTTTGGGACACCTGACTTAGACTGAACATGGAGATTCTTACAAACTCCAGAAACCAGTTTGTGACTTTGAGAGCATGTCCCCATTCAGGATGAGATAGCAGCGAAGAACCGGGTTTCATCGATTTATGACAACAATTGAGCTCAAAATTTCTGTTGCTAAGCAAGACAGCTGTTAAGAGGGTCTTGTCCCATTTTATGGCCTTGCTTGCACAGTTCTTAACTGAATTACTGCAGTTAAGTTAGTAACATGGTTGTTAAGTGAATCTGGCTTTCCCATAGACTTCACTTGTCAGAAGGTCGCATAAGGTGATCATATGATCCTGGGATACTGCAAGCGTCAGAAATACAGTTAGGTTGCTTGGACATCTTGGGTAATTTGATAAATTATTCATTGCTCACTGTAATCTAGAGATGCTAAGAGAGCATGTTTTTGTTCATAATGATTTTAGTGGTTTTGATGAGTAAAACGTCTTGAATGTATTTTCAATATCAGGAAAAAACAAATGTGGCTTTCATAGTCTCAGAGAATTGCTTTCCTCCTGCTTCCCTATCTGTATATCTTAAACCTAGATGGATCTCATTTCTTTTGTTTTTCTCCATTTCCATTTTTGGCCATTTTCTGATTTCTCTGGTGTAAGTCTGGGGCTACAAAACATAGATTTAGGATTGAATACAGATAGTACAGCTGTCCACCCCGATCTGCTCAGCGGAAATAGATGAAATTGAAATTCTATGTCATATCTCAATTTTTTTTTCCAATCCAGCAGAATGTTGGAAATAAATTGTGTAAAGTAGATCAGCACTATTAACAGCAGGATAATTTGCTAAAACAGAATGGAACAAAAGTTGGCATCAAGGCAAAAGCTAGCAAAAGAAAGATTAGGTTTGAAAATGGGCTGGATCTGGCCCAGGGCTGTAGAGGGGAAAAAAATCCAAAAAAATTATTTCCTCCAATGCATCTCTGTGAACAGGTAGTTAAACAGTAGTTTGGAATGTTATGGATTCCCTTATTCTCAGCCCCCCTCCCTTCCTGTTTATATGGCTCAGAGTGAAGCTATTAGTAAGGAAGAATTCCAGAAAATATGTGCTAAGTGCATTTCCTACCTTATTTTTATGTAACAGAATACCTTGTGTATTTTTTAATTCCTTCATTGGAGCAACATCTCATTTTAACAGTTTCAGATCATCTGGGTTATTAATGATGGTTCTAAACAATAAGTGTGCTTTGATATTTATAAATTACTTTTTTATTTAGAAACCCAGAAAAGAGGGAAAGTTGACAGTTTGTTGCCTCCCAGTCACCTGATTTTTGTTTCCCTTTTGTTAATCAAACTTCTGTCTAGTATTAACAATTAATAAAAATGCTGGGGGTGGGTTGTAAATACATTCTTATGGCCTTTCATAAGGAGTTCAGACATTCAGGTTTCTCCTCTTTTACCGTAAGCAGAGCACCAGCAGTTTAATAATAAAAAAAAACCAGTCTGGTTTCTTTTTTTGTTTGAAGCTTCATTTTTAATTCTTTTTCAAATATGCAAAATACATCTTTATTTTAACAACATCACATTAGAACAATATTAATTAGCAAACTGGGCGTGTGAATGGATGTCAATTTCAGAGGGAGCAATAAAATGAAACTTTGCTGCTGACATTAATTTACAGGGGTCAACAGGACAAAACTGCACGACATGATATCTGATCTGGGCGATGATGAGCTATCCCACATCCCTTCAGGAGTCATTAATCAATCTAGGCCACCCTCTTCTAGAATGACTGATCATGAAGGTGCAAGAGCAGAGGAAGGTACAACAAATTGACCTATTTATTTGTATTTAGAAATTTTGATTTTAAAAACACATATTTATAGCCCATGACCCAGATGCCTATATTAAGATGCGCTTGCAACTTGCAGCTTGGTTCTGAAAAGTCTGCTACTTCACATTTACCAGTTTTTGTTTTGAATGATAGAAAATTGATACTTAAAATTGAGTTTAAAAGCATATATACATAGAATAAATGAACTTAATAAAACAACAGCGAGCAACAAATTATAAGAAATGAATAAAATAAATTTTCTGGTGAGGAGAGATTTCTTTCTGTTTTATTCATTCTAGTGTAAGATTTTCCCCCCAAAAGATACTTTCACAGTAACTGGCAGGACCAATATACAGTAAAATTGATTTTAGCAGTTGCTAATGTATTTTGGAATATGTAAATAAGTGCTAATCATAATTACATATTCATCAACTTTGAATATTTAGTGCAATTTATGCTCTAAATATTCCCTCCAGCAAAATAGAACATTTCCTTAAAAAAACAAATATTTCCAAGTGAACAAATGGATTACAATGTAAAACCTTTGATATATTAGATTTATGTAGTAAATTCAAATAAACATTTTTGATGTTTGTTGGTCCACTGTCACTATTATTCATCCTGGATCCTTTATTGTCAGCAAGAGATGTACTTTGCAGAATCGTGGCTTCAAATGTGTCAGTTAAACATCTACCCTACACATGCATAGAACTGCTGTCAAATCACCTTTTCTCCTGATTAACAATGTTTGAGTCACTAAACTATTCAAAGAGATATGTGGTCACTTTTATGATATGCAACGTAGCTGGATGGATCTGCTTATGATGCATAGAGGAATGGATGTATGACTTCATCACAATGCAAAATTCAGACATTCCATGTTGAAGTTTATTTTAAATAAATAAAATAAATTTTATTTTCCTTTGTCAAAACCAAAGTATATCCTAATAATGGAAGGGATTTATTTTTATTTTTTAAATTTTCCATATATTCTCTGCATATGCATGAATTTTTGGTCATTTTCTTGTTTTGTAATTTCAGTGAGCTCTCCAATACCAAGAAATACAGACTTTACATCATTATAAATAAATAAAACTACATCATTCTTTATATATATTATTTCTCTAACAATAATCTCAATGAAAACTAATTGATCTTAACATGAAGAGTATGCATGAAATATTTCTAAGATAAATAACCTGATATCTAAATGTAAATATAGAACATCCTTAAAATTCATATGAAAAGTTCCAATGGTTTGAAACCATTTTGCTTTATTAATTACATTTGAAAGAGTGATTCATTTTTTCAAACTATTTTTTGGGGAGGTGAAGAGATATGCTTCATTTAACAGATTCAGTGGATGTTCCCTACTGGAGGAAGTTGGATTTTTGTTGATTTTTGAGCTTCCAAGGCTACCTGCCATTTTCTTTCTGAGAGTACCACTTTCCTGTAAAACAGTTTTTCAGTATTTAAAGCTTTGTTCTTGGAGTAGTGAAAGAAGAAGAAAATAACATTTCCTTTCTTACTTCCCCCTATAACGGGTCGGCAAGCTGAAACAGTGAAAGAGCCACTTGGAACCGGTTCCCTCACAAAAGAAAAAACTGGGAGCCACAAAAAAGAGTGTGCACGTGCACGCATGCACAAAACAAGAGGCTGATCAGTGGCCCTGTGTATGCGTCCTCCCTGGAGCTCTGGCAACTCCGTAAGGCCAGCCCCGAACTTCACAAGTGGAAATTGAGGGAGATTGCCAGGAACATGAGATCAGCATGTCTCAGCCTGCGCTGATCTCGCCCTTCTTGTAGTCTCCTCTCTGTTTCAGCTTGCTTTCGGCTACTTTCGGGGGATCCAGCCTTTGCCACCCACTTCTCTCAACAGCTGGATGCCCCGAAAGAAAAGCAGCCAAAGGTAGCATCTCTGCAAGTCTCCGCCAAGAGAATGGGGCAGTGGAGGCTGGATCCCCCGAAAGAAGTCTCTGCTGAGATGAGAGAATGGAGTGGCAAGCTGCCGAGAGAATGGGGCGGTGGAGCGCTCCACCGAGAGAATGGGGCGGTGGAGGCTTGCCGCCCATTCTGTCAGCAGAGACTTCTTTCGGGGGATCCAGCCTCTGCCGTGCCGAGAAAACAGCAAGCCACCCCATTCTCTCGGCGGCTTGCCGCCCCAAAAGAAGTCTCCGCCGAGACGAGAGAAAAACACCCTTTCTCCCTGCCGGGGCTGCTAGCCTTGGCAAGGAGAAGGGGAGGAAAACCGCCCCTTCTCCCTGCCGGGGCTGCTAGCCACAACAAGGAGAAGGGGAGGAAAACCGCCCCTTCCCCCTGCCGGGGTTGCTAGCCTCAGCAAAGAGAAGGGGAGGCAACCCTAACCCTACCCCCCCCACCGCAAACAAAGAGGTGGCGAAGGCAGCAGATCTGCAAGCCTCCGCCACCCCACCCTACTCACCTTTTTAGTTCTCCTGTCTCTTCCTCCACTCTGCCAAGTGCAGTTAGACAAAGAAAGAGGTTTGTGGGTAGTCCCACAAACGGTTTGTGGGCGGTCCCACAAACCAATCAATTTAAACTTTTCAAGATTTTTGTGAGAAGTTTAAATTGATTAAATTTTTAGTGCAACTTTTTTCCCCCAAAAGTAAACATGGCAGAGGGAGGAGGCCTGGGAGCCGCATGGGACGGCTCAAAGAGCCGCATGCAGCTCCGGAGCCGCAGGTTGCCGACCTGTGCCCTATAAGAAGAATTCTGCTTATAGTTAAAACATAGCTATTCCAATATTGCATTGGAATACAAATTTATTGGATTTTTACCTTCTGCAATCTAAAACACACTCATTGGCTTACAAATACATAAAACCCCAATAAAAAGCAAAAATGCAAAAAATAAATCCATAAAGCACAGAATACCAAAACAATGAGCTGCCATTACTCAAACACCTTTCAACATATTTCAGAAGATTGCAACAGAAGGAACAAATCTAACTTCAAGTGGGAAGCTATTCTGAAGGACTAATGGGTATCACTTCTCCTTGACTTCCCAAAACTGGGGAACAATTCCCTAATTTTCTTCCAGCAAAATCATAATGGTTAGACCAATTTCTGTTAGGGAGATGTAGTCTTTTAGGTAGCTTGCTGCCAAGCCATAAAGAGCTTTGTTGGTTAACACTGTATTTTTATTTATTGACTTACTTAATTTATATGGCTGCCCATTTCCCATAAGTGTCTCTCTCACTCTCACTCTGCATTGTAGTAGTCTACATCTATAGCGAGGAGGGCATGAGTCGTTGCAAAATTTTTGCTTCATTGAAATGAAATGGGAAAGCTATTTTGTAAAGCAATTGTGTAAGCGGTAGCAGAGAGGAAATAATTCCCACGATTTTCATAATACTTGGTTAAGTTTTTAAGCTCATATATTAATTTACATCACTTAATAAATGGTGTTTTGTTTCTTATAGCTGAGCCTATAACGTTTCCATCTGGAGGGGGCAAGTCGTTTATTATGGGTTCAGATGATGTATTGTTAAGTGTGCTAGGCCTTGGGGATCTTGCAGACTTGACTGTGGCAAATGATGCAGATTACAGTTATGATGTAAGTATAACATGTTTAACACCTGATATCTTTTAACTGAACCAAGAACTTTGGGAATGTTTCCCATCTGTGGCAATTTCCAGGTATATGGACTTCAAATCCCAGAACATCACAGCTAGCATGGCTATTGATATGAGTTTGAGGAGTTGGAAATGCACGTCCTGGAAGTTACCACTATTGAGAAACTCTGCTTTAGAACCATCAATAATGTTGCAGTACTGTGATATACATTCACCTAAATCCTGTAAATTGATAATTTCTGGTTGGAGAGTCAAAACAAAAAAATATACTGTACCACATATTTATGGAATGCATTGAGTGAACATTCACTATCTTCATTGGGAAAATTATGTGAAGATTTAGATTTAGCAACTGGTAGTATTTAATTTAGCAGGAACTAAATGTACTCATTCTAAGGATATTGATTTGGAACTGTTTGCCATAACATTTTTATTTAGGTTAAGATCACAGTTTTGACTCAACTACTCCAACATACAAAATTTCTTCTCTTGTAGAAATCCATGTGATTTAGGATTGTTCTCTCTCTCTGTCTCTCTCTATATATGTATGTGTGTGTGTGTGTGTGTGTGTGTGTGTGTGTATTTATATAAATACAATTCTTATGGGAAATATGAAACTTGGTTAAGAAATGAAACCATATTTTGACCACAGAAAACCTTTTGGTAGATTTTGAAACATGACAGTTTTAGTTTTTATAAAATTTTCAAGCAATTTCTCTGTATTTAAATGCAATACAGACATTTCTAGATAGAGTTGAGCAGAAAAAACTATGCCATAACAGGTAATCCTTGGTTTATAACCAGTCATTTAGCAGCTATTCAAATTATGATGGACCTGTTGTGGGGCTACTTACAGATTCAAAATTCTGATGGCCAGCCCCCCCCCCCCGACACGCACACACAGTGGTCATGTGATCAAACCTCAGCACTCAGCATAGCCAAATGTATGGCTATTTGTAGCATCCCAAGGCCATGTCACCGTATTTTATGATAGTTTTGCCAAAAAAATGGCATTTATTTCTGGCTTTTGGCGAAACTGCCCATGGCAAACCCATTAGTTTGCTTAATGGCCGCAACGTTCAGTTAACAACTGGTGCAAGGTTGTAAAATTGCATTAGTCACATGATCAACCCATTTTAGAACTGTCACAACTTACAACTGTAGTGGTCAGGCTCCATTACAATCATCAGTTGAGGACTACCTATATAGTTGTATGCTTTTGTTACTTATGTTAACATTGTTCATTTTTATTTTAGCTGCCAGCCAACAAAGATGCTTTTAGAAAAACATGGAATCCTAAATATACATTGCGCAGCCATTTTGATGGAGTGCGAGCATTAGCTTTCCATCCTGTGGAGCCTGTGCTGGTTACAGCCTCTGAGGATCATACCCTAAAACTTTGGAACTTACAAAAAACAGTACCTGCCAAAAAGCAAGTATATATTTATATATGTTAAAGAAGATGGAAGTTCTGAAGTTTCAATACTTAAAGATAATGCTTACAGATTGCTTTTTGACATTGTTATTTTAGGAGTGCCTCATTAGATGTGGAACCTATTTACACATTCAGAGCCCATATGTAAGTATTTTTAATATTTTAATATTCCTGACAAAAGCTTCTCCAAGTTCTACATCAGAAATTGTTGATTTGATGGCTGCACATTCATGCTTTTGATTTTATTTAACTGTAAAGCAATCAGTTATATTCTGAATATATTTCTAATCTTTAAAAATGTTTTATATTAGTTATGTAATTTACTTTAGAAAAAAAATCTGCATCAAAACCAGAAACCTACCCCACACACGTGTGCGTGTCTATCTGTGTATGTATGTATGTATGTGTATATATATACATCATATATATATACAAAACCGCATTTAACACTGACAGAAAGATATCAACCATCCTGAGAAATCCCAAAGACAAAATAGAACTGGAAAACCAGGGCATATACCAAATCCCATGCGCTTCCTGTCCAGCAACATACATCGGACAGACTAACAGAAGAATAGAGGTACGTGTAGAAGAACATAAGAACTCAGTAAAGAAGAAAGATCACACATCCTCACTAGTACAACACATAAACACTACGGGACACAACATCAATTTTGAAGGTACAAAAACAATCGCCAAAATAGAACATCTCAATAGCAGAATAATCAGAGAAGCCATTGAAATAGAAAAACACCCAGACAGTATGAACAAGCGAGACGACACCTCCCGCCTACATGCCATTTGGAAACCAGCATTGATAGAGAAACGAATTTCAGCAAATAAGGATTTAAAAAACCAACAAACAACCCCAAATGCCACCAGCCCCAGCAAGACTCATCCACACCCAGAACAAAAACTCTCCCACACAGAAGACAGAACAAGTCAAGCAAAAGGGCCATCACCCATGCAGAAGAACGCACACACGAACCTGATTGACCCATACCAGAGATACATAGCAGGTCCTCGAACTCGGAGCCAAACCAAAGCTCTAGAGGCCACTATACAGCCCACTCCTCAGGACACCAAATTACAACACTCAGGATATTACAACACAACAAAGAACCCCACCCATTCGGAACACACCCCACCCAGTCGGAGGACGGCCACGCCTCCAACCAATCAGGGGACAGCCACGCATCCACCCAATCAGAAGACAGCCACGCCTCCACTCAATCAGAAGACAACCACGCCTCCACCCAGCTGGAGGACACCCCCACCCAATCAGAAAGCAGCCACGCCTCCTCCCAGTCAGAACACAGCCCCACCGGCAGTTGGAAAGAAAGGAACAGCCAGACCACGCATTGCTCCTGGTAGCAGCAGGAGAAACACTCCGGCCTGATGATGACGGATGGGATTTCGTCGAAACGTCACCACAACTTTCTGAAGATGAAAGGAACGCGGGAAGAAACCCGAGACTCTAGATCTACACATACAGACACCCGCGAGAATCTACGAAAACATATATATATATATATATACACACACACATACAGATGGGAAAAGAGGAAGGACAATACTTTTAATCATAGTATTAAATATGGCTTATATACAACTTATAGATTCAATAGCAAAGTCATATGTTTATGTTCTAAAAAAGTTGATAATCTGAACTTTCTAAATTTAAAATTTTAATTGTTTTATTCATAGTAATGTAGTCTCTTTGTTTTAAAATAGTGGACCTGTGTTATCTTTGGCAATTAGTTCTAACGGAGAACAATGTTTTAGTGGTGGTATTGATGCAACTATTCAGTGGTGGAATATGCCTAGCCCAAATGTGGACCCTTATGATACATATGGTAAGCTTTATCTATAAATGTTGTGAAGTATCAGTCACATAATTAACCTCTCTGAGATAACTTTTATATGTTGCATAATAAACTGAACGATTGCTCATATGAATTTAAATTACAATATTTTCTATGATCTTTGGACTGATCTCTGTCTAGATCTATATAGCATGTTAGTTAAGCTGTGAACTAACATGTCGTTAGCAGTGTTAAATTTGGCAGTTGTGGTTTTAGTAAAATAGTTGTAGCACGAGCTAAATTAATATTAGTTGAGAAATATTCAGATGTTTAAAAAACTTAACGTCTTTTTTATTTTTCTACAGAGCCAAATGTTCTAGCGGGCACATTAATTGCTCACACAGATGCTGTCTGGGATCTCGCTTATAGTGGTATAAAGAATCACTTACTATCTTGTTCAGCAGATGGCAGTATTAGGTTGTGGAATCCACCTGAAAAAGTGACCTGCATTTGCACTTATAATGGAAATAGAGGTGAGTTATGAGATGGTCTTTACTTTTTTTTAAAAAAAAGTTCAGAAGATTAAATCAAATATACTAAAAGTTGATTAATAGTAATTATAAAAATCAAAATTTTAATACATAATTGTAATAATTCTAACATTCTAACAGAAGTTTCCTTATCATATACTTTGGCTATATATTGATGCCTTCTTGGTAGATCTGGGACAGTGGTCCAGATAGTGTGGGAAGAGATGGTATCCTATCCATTTATTTTAGGATGGCAAAGATACTAGCAATCAATGGAATTGGTTTTAAAGAAAGGTAGGTAGGCTTTAATTATTTTCCAGATAGATTTATTATGTTACGAATTAGTACTTCTAAGAAAACACTGGATGAAGAAATGTAAAAATTTGAGTGTCACAAATAGTTTTTACAGAATCTGTGTGGGTTTTTCCCCCCTGTATGCTTTAGAATATGGAATACCCACATCAGTTGACTTCATAGGCTGTGATCCTGCCCATATGGTGACATCGTTCAGCACTGGCAACACTGTCATCTATGATTTGGAAACATCCCAGTCACTGGTAATGCTGTCCTCACAAACAGATTCTGGTAAGTTTGTTTCTTTTATTTCAATTTCTTTGCTTGAACTTAATCTTATAAGCACATTGCATCAAATTGACAGAATTGTTTTGCATACCAAATTGAAATGGTTCAAGTTCTAAACATTTAGGATAATGAACTGCAATGTATTACAATGAATCAGGGGTGTCAAACTCACAAAGTGACGTGACTTGTCGCGATGTATTGCGACTTTTTCTCCATTGCCAGCAATGGGGTGAGCGTGGTTTTGGCATGATGCATCCGGCCCATGGGCCGACAGTTTGACTGACACACCTGCAATGAATCGTTGTTTGTCTTGAGCTCTGATGCTTTTATATTCCCTTATTTGTACACAAAGAAGAGAACTTAAAAGTTGTATGGTTTCAGCTTGCTGCAGACTAAGTTTTGCCATTTCTAATTAAATGCTTTGCCACAGATTGGATGGAAATTTCTACTCTGGTATTCAAAGGAAACAAAGAATCAGGGGAGAAGGTCAAATTTGAAATTTGTCATTATTCTATCTCATAATAATGATTGCAGTTTTTAACTTCTGTGGAAACCTCTGCCTGTATCCTCAGTGGAAATTTCATAGCAGAGTTAGCTAATTTAATAACATAGTAATAGTTTTAATGATCTTGAAATATAAGACTAAAACAAGCTGTCTATATTAATATTTCCTTAATTCTTTACACTTAATTAAAGTGTAATAATTGCCTGTGTTTCATTCCTAGGATTGCAGTCAAGCAATCACATTAACAGAGTAGTAAGTCATCCTACGCTTCCTGTAACAATAACAGCTCATGAAGATAGACACATAAAGTTTTTTGACAATAAAACGGGTAAGGAAATAAAAATGGTTTTCTTGAGATTTCAAAGTTTTATATTTCATCTTTTTCTTTACATTTTGGCTTATTTGAATATTCACCCTGTCTTTATTATTCAGTTTTTCCTTCTGCTTTTCTTCCCTAATCCCCAGCCTCCACATTTCTATTTACCTTTTTTGTCTTTTCTTTCTTTGATCTGTTCATTCATCATAATAGTGATTGGAAAGAGAGCATGTTCATCTGACTATAATGGTTGATCTCAGCTTGTCTCCTTAAGCTTCAAGTTAGAAGTATTGATGAATTTTTCAAAGGGATTAAGAAGTCATTAGGATCTAAAATTTGAAGCCTTTTTGTGTGAATCAGAGAATGTTTTCTAGTAGTTACTGACCTATTTCCTGTTTCTATTAATCTGTTAATGACTATAATTACATTTACCAACCCAATAAGTATTTCATCCTGGCACTCGTAAGGGATCAGAATAAAACTTAGTACATTACAAAAGAAGATAAATGGTTTAATAAGAGGGCTTTAAATGCTGCAGATTCAAGGGTAAACTAATGGATAAAGCAAGGTTTTTAATGCTTCTGGACTTGAGAAGGATCTAGCTGGATTCTATTGAAAAAAGAAAGCTGAATTACATAGAGTAATAAACAATTATTTTCTTTCTCTTACATATTTGGCAGGCTCTCTAGCCTTCTTAAACTAAATCTTTTATCCCCTGCATTTATTAAATATTTTAAAGCATAATAAGAAAGTAGGAAAAATATAAATAGGAAAGAGATTTACAAATATTATAAAATTCAGTAAGCATTTCAAAGTAACTTGTTTGATTCTACAGTCATGGCCGAAATTGTTGGCACCAAATGTTTTGCTATACACAGGTTTATTCCCTTTGTGTGTATTGGAACACAACAAAAAAGGGAGGAAAAAAAGCAAATTGGACATAATGTCAAACAAAACTCCAAAAACAGGCTGGACAAAATTATTGGCACCCTTTCAAAATTGTGGATAAATAAGATTGTTTCAAGCATGTGATGCTCCTTTAAACCCACCTGGGGCAAGTAACAAGTGTGGGCAATATAACAATCACACATGAAAGCAGATAAAAAGGAGAGAAGTTCACTTAGTCTTTGCATTGTGTGTCTGTGTGTGCCACACTAAGCATGGACAACAGAAAGAGGAGAAGAGAACTGTCTGAGGACTTGAGAACCAAAATTGTGGACAAATATCAACAATCTCAAGGTTACAAGTCCATCTCCAGAGATCTAGATTTGCCTTTGTCCACAGTGTGCTACATTATCAAGAAGTTTGCAACCCATGGCACTGTAGCTAATCTCCCTGGTCGTGGACGGAAGAGAAAAATTGATGAAAGGTTGCAACGCAGGATAGTCCGGATGGTGGATAAGCAGCCCCAAACAAGTTCCAAAGGAATGCAAGCTGTCCTGCAGGCTCAGGGAGCATCACTGTCAGCGCGAACTATCCGTCGACATTTAAATGAAATGAAACGCTATGGCAGGAGACCCAGGAGGACCCCACTGCTGACACAGAGACATAAAAAAGCAAGATTACAGTTTGCCAAAATGTACTTGAGTAAGCCAAAATCCTTCTGGGAAAACATCTTGTGGACAGATGAGACCAAGATAGAGCTTTTTGGTAAAGCACATCATTCTACTGTTTACCGAAAACGAAATGAGGCCTACAAAGAAAAGAACACAGTACCTACAGTGAAATATGGTGGAGGTTCAATGATGTTTTAGGGTTGTTTTGCTGCCTCTGGCATTGGGTGCCTTGAATGTGTGCAAGGCATCATGAAATCTGAGGATTACCAAAGGATTTTGGGTTGCACTGTAAAGCCCAGTGTCAGAAAGCTGAGTTTGCGTCCAAGATCTTGGGTCTTCCAGCAGGACAATGACCCCAAGCATACGTCAAAAAGCACCCAGAAATGGATGGCAAGAAAGCGCTGGAGAGTTCTGAAGTGGCCAGCAATGAGTCCAGATCTTAATCCCATTGAACACCTGTGGACAGATCTTAAAATTGCTGTTGGGAAAAGGCGCCCTTCCAATAAGAGAGACCTGGAGCAGTTTGCAAAGGAAGAATGATGGTCCAAAATTCCGGGTGAGAGGTGTAAGAAGCTTATTGATGGTTATAGGAAGCGACTGATTTCAGTTATTTTTTCCAAAGGGTGTGCAACCAAATATTAAGTTAAGGGTGCAAATAATTTTGTCCAGCCTGTTTTTGGAGTTTTGTTTGACATTATGTCCAATTTGCTTTTTTTCCTCCCTTTTTTTGTTGTGTTCCAATACACACAAAGGGAATAAACCTGTGTATAGCAAAACATGTGTTCCTGCAATACTTTTCTGTGAGAAATACTTGATTTTCTGGAAAAATTTCTGGGGTGCCAACAATTTCAGCCATGACTGTATATATTGGAATATCTTAAGTTAATTTAAAATTTCAGATTAATGTTGGCACCAAAATAGAACAGAATAAATTGTTAATGAGAAATTACAATTTCTGTTTCATCTAAATATTCTATCACTATTTAATAGAAATTTTAAATCTTAAAATCGTATGTTAGGTGAAACCCAAACTTCAGGTACAATCTAAGCCTATACAGAAGTATAGTAAAATTATAATATAGAAATGGTATCCCTGTTGAATTCAATATGAGATTTTATTTTTAAAATATAAGGTTATTTGTGACATTACACAACTCAGATGGTAAACATATTACATGGGTAGTTCTCAACTTACGGCCACAATTGAGCCCAGACTTTCTGTTGCTAAGTGAGACATTTCTTAAGTGAGTCTTGCCCATTTTGCAACCTTTCCTTCCATTGTTGTTAAGTGAATCACTGCAGTTGTTAAGTTAGTAACACGGTTGTTAAGGTGGATCATTGCTTGTCAGAAAGTCACAAAACCCCAGAACACTGCATCCATCGTAAATATGAATTGTAAAGCATCCAGGTCACATGGCCATGGGGATGCTGCAATGGTCATAAGTGTGAAAAATGGTCATAAGTCATTTTTTCCAGTGCCATTGTAACTTTGAACAGTCATTAGATGAGCTGTTCAAGGACTGTCTGTACATCCACAATCTAACATACTGTTCTTCTACAGAAAGGATTGTACATAATTTCCAGTGAAAAGAACAGTGTATCCTAGCAATTATAACCACACCTTCCACTTTGGTATATTTCGTGGCAATATGAAGTTTTGTTAATATTTCAGTCTGTTGAAAAAAGAATTCAGCTTTCAGAATTTGTTTGAATTGGTAATCATTTACCAGAATTGCTGGGTTTTGCAGCATTGCCACCAAATGAGAAAAAATTATCAATCCCAATTATTATATTTCTGGACAGCCATTGAGATGACCTTGAAGAAACACTGCAGCAACAGAAACAAAAATTGTGTTTTTGTAAGTTGTTGCCATGTAGTTTTTTTCAAAGTAATTTCTGTTGTTTTTCCCAATTTCCAGCATTTTTAGAGAATGAATCTATTTTATCAAGACTGAAGCAAAAGACCTTGTGCCGGTTTTTTTTAAATTGTTATGTTCACTACAGATTTAATATCTTACCTTTTGATATTATCATTGTTGCATGTCAATTCTGTTTAAATTTTGTATCACACTCTTATTTTTTCTTTCAATCATATAATTATTTTACCCTTTAATAAAGTATAAATCTTTATTCTTCATATATATTATGTACGTTAATATTTAGGTAAAATGATCCATTCAATGGTTGCTCATTTGGATGCTGTCACAAGCTTAGCTGTGGATCCTAATGGAATCTACTTGATGTCTGGAAGTAAGTTAACAAGCTCCTGTATTGCCAAGAGACTTTGTAGTAAAGCACTGTTTTATTTGTAACACTTCTGTTTACCTCTTCATTCAGGTCATGACTGCTCTATTCGATTATGGAACTTAGACAGCAAAACATGTGTGCAAGAAATAACAGCCCATAGAAAAAAGCTGGATGAATCCATTTATGATGTAGCTTTTCACCCATCAAAAGCATACATTGCAAGCGCAGGTGCCGATGCTCTTGCCAAAGTATTTGTGTGACACAGTAAAGCAAGCCTGCACTTTGTAGCAGGTTTGCCTGGACAAAAAGAGGGAATGCATCACTGCCGTCACTGTAAAGGTTACCGATGACACTACATGTAACCAGCCTCAGCAGAGACTGTGTTTGGGGCAGGTATAAATTGGTCAGATTGCAATCTCATGAATAATACTGGGCTGATTCATTTAACTGTAATTACTGTATTTTGGGGGGTGGGGGGGAAAGCAAACCAGTATTTGTAGCCTTGACTGGATACGAACTGAGCATTTGTTCCTTAGGTGTGTCTTTAAACGAACGTGGAATCAAATCTTATTAAAGACGTTTATTTTGGACTCTGTGTGCTGCCTTAGGGTTAGGAATGTGGTGCTCTTGTGGGGGTGAGGTGGGGGGGGAGTGAGCTCCAAGAGTAGCTTTCTTTGCATCTCTTAGTATTTTCTGTTTATCGGTCAAATGCCACAGAATCCCCTTTTAAACTTTTATTTTGCTTTAAAGAAAAAGGAACTAACTTAAAATATTTAGCATTAGTTGCACAAAATATTTCGATAAAATTCTAGTTTTTATATGTCTTTTATATATTTAGCCTGTCATAACAGTGCTCAAGATTGTATGGATGACGTTTTTCTGCATTATAGTATCCTAAACCAGAGATCTTGCTGGTCTGCTGCCCTGTAACGACACGGTTCCTTCCCTTTGTTGCCTAACAAAGCTCTGCTACGTCCTTTCAAATAGGATACTAATTCATCAACACTGCATTACCGGTTTCCTAAAGAACTGTTAAAAAAAGTGCAAAAGGAACACAGAGGAATTAAACATGTCCAGCCCTTCCAATGAACTTTTAAAATTAATCTTGACATCCTATCACTATGTGATATTTTGTACATCTTACTGTATTTACGAGATTATTTATCAAGGTTTACCCATCTGGCTAATGGCCTATTATTTATTTCACTTTTTGTTGAACTTTATATTCTTTTTATGTAGTATGTTAATGGGCCCTGTATATCTATTATGGCACTCTTTGAACAGTCTAAAATAGACTAAAAATGGGACATGTAATAGTTTTTAAGTTACAGACAATTTTTTTTTCCAACTAAGTGTCTGGATTAAAGTTGATTCCAAGAAGTTGTTTCAGAACTTCTGGAGTGAAAATGTTTTTATTTGCAGTTCAGATAGAATGCAAAATTGTAGTTGAATCAAGAGTCAGAAATTGGCTGTGTTTTGAATTGTTATTCCTGCTTTTGATTTGTTTTTTCAGATGTGCTTCAGTTTATAATGTAACTAAAGATTTTGTTTGTGTAACTGCATGATTAAGACAATAAAGTATTTTTTCTAGTCTTCCACGAAAATCTTTTTGATCAGTTTGCGAGTTTTGATGAGTTTTGTAAGTTTTCTGTTTTATGAACTATGAATCAGCAAATTTTTAAGATTGTAAAACATAACAAAAATTACCGCTGTTTAAAAAGATGATGTATATAAAATGCATATAATAAATACTAAATGGTGTACCTGTATATTACTGTTGGCTATATTTTGTGTAACAAAATTTATGTGTGCCATTTTGTTCTCTGAATAGCTGAAGTACGAAATGAATGTTTAAATAGCACGTATTGTTTACATAGTTGAAATAACTTTCGTTTTTTTTAAAGTAGTTGTGTTATGTTATCAGTAATTTGGAACAGCACTCCTCCCTTACAAGAATTGTTTCAAAACATATATTTTTAAGTGGACAATACAACGGCAAGGTAATTTATTTTGTATTTTAATTCATAACAATAATGCTGCCTTTGATCAAGTGGTCTTAAAGAATCTTGGGCTGGTTCTTTATCACCTACAATATTGAAACTATAATGTCTTTTTTACTTTAGGGAATAGATAATATGTCATACTTTTAAATGTAGACTTGCTAATTAATGTCAGGAGATATGTGAGTGGTTTTTTCCTCATTCCCTGCCTCTCCTGGGCCAAAGAACTGTTAATTTCCAGCCTAACAGTTAACAGAATTGACACAGATTTCATTTTAACATAGATTATTAAAGATGGCATTTTGAATGGATTTGTATACTGCAGTAATAAGAATGATTTTCAGGTGGAATGGCAATCCATTGAATTTGCAGCCTCAGTCCCCTCAAATTTTTTGAGCCAAAAATATCAGTCAAAAGCTGTTGTTTGGCTAAATTTATTCTTGACGGGCAAGATAAAGTAACAGAAATCAAGTTATGTGGTGTTAATTACCATTTTAAAAGGCCTTTACCATGGTTTACAGTTTTATAAATAGCAGGATTCCGATAAAAAGTGTGCTGTGTAAACAAAACTTTTTGGAGATAAAACAGTTCAAAACTTTAGTAATGAATCAATGTGCAATAGAATAATTCAAATTGAAAATTCTGATAGATATGCTACAGATGTGACAAAACGTTGAAAGTAAATAAAAATATTCAGAACAAAGCAATTTGTTTACAGGGTCTATTTCATAGAAATAATTTACAATTTTTAAACATTTCTTGTAACTAACAAGATCAATTTACAGCATTGTTAATGGAAAATATATTTGAGATTTTTTTTGAAGCTAGAGTAGAAGCTGAAAATTGAAACTTCTTATTGTGTAAATTTCTGTTTCTATTCAGTTCAGAAACCCAGGCTTTCCCAACTTCTTAAGATCTGTACTTTAGGAGCCTGTTGAACATTTCGCTGATGAGACCTGTTTGCACAACCCCAAAACAGAATCTGTGGGCAGTGTAGGGGTCTTTCTTGACTCACAGCTCCTGTTCAAAAACCAAGTGGCAGTTGCATCAATTGCATCCCTTCCTGGACCAGGAGGCCTGGTTCAAGGTCAATCATTTATCAGATATCTTCTGCTGGATTACTGCAATGTGCTCAGCAGGGGGCTGGCCTTGGCCCATATGGAAACTGCAGCTGATCCAGGATACAGCAGCACAGGGAATTATGAATGCATCTCAGTACGCCTGTGTTTCATCTCTGCTCCGTGAGTTGCACTAGCTCCCAGTATAAATAAAGGTGGAATTCAAAATGCTGGTGGTCACTCTTATGATATGGAGTCAGATTTATGTTGTGGAATTGCCTCTCCATAACCAGGAGAAGCATATATTCCAATTCCTTCAATTATAGAACGTTATCTTACATATCTTCAGAAAAATATTTTTTTCTGCCACAGCGCTTGCCCTTTGGAATATCATACTGATAAGAACAGATCCACCTTTTATAAAAAATTGAAGACCTGGAAATCTTCAGATCAGATGCTCGTTGAGAGGTTCTTATTGTTTTGGGTTTTATCCTTAATACTTTTTGTAGGTTTTTATTCTTTGTTAATACTGTTCTTTAATTGTTTCAATATGTTGTTAGCCATACTACTTTGTATTGGTGAGTTAGGCTGTCTCATAAATGGAAGGAAGCCAACCATGCACCTGACATATTTGGTGCCAAATTATAAAAATACTAACATTTCTCCCCTTGTTTATCCCTGGATTCAGGTTTTGAGGTAAAGGTTGCAAATATATTTGGTTTTTATGGGATCATTTGAAGCAAAAAAGTGTTTTGGGTTTTTTTTTATTCAGAGCTACAAATATTCTCTTCTATTGGTACCAAGGTAGTCCACATTCCTTAAAAAATAATAAAAATATCTATTAGTCTGTTGTTTATTTCACCAGTTCTTACTTGCAAGCTAATGGTATTTGCAGATATTCCAATGCACCATTGCTGCTACTTTGTCATGCCATTGTTTGTAGTCAGCCTGCATTCTTGCAACAGCTAACTAGAGTTTAACTGTTGTTTCCTCTGCTTCTTTGCAGAGATGACATTTTACTGTTTGTTACTGTCTCCTCAATTTTGGCTTGGTATGCATTTGTTCATAAAGTTTGGCCTTGTTCAGCCAGAATGTACTTGCAACATTCCACTCCCATCTATTTTCCTTGGTAAGTAGTGTCAGCATCATTGCATGAATGAAAGGAATGATTGCTGGTGGGGAGATCTTTTTGTTCCCTTTTTGGCTTGTTGATTGTCTCTTTTGCATAGTATGTAGATATTGTTTATGTCTCTGTGTGTATTGGTAGCTAATTTGTCCAAGTGCCGGGCTTCTAGAAATTTCCTAGCGTTTTTGGACTTAGCTTGGTCTAGGATGGTCAGTTTCCGCAATTGAAACTAGGTAAGTCGATCCATATGCTGTGAAATTAAAGCATAGTTGCATTTGCAAGAACTTTGGAATTAACAGTTGGAATGCCACATTTAAATAAAACGTGAATTCAAAAAAGTGATAAATATGTTATGCTCTTAAGATAAAATTTACCTTTTTCATACTAATTGGCCATCCCAGAATGTTTAAGGATGGGTCATACATTTTGTTATGCTGGAACTGTAAAATGATGGAAAGCACATTTACTTGTCCTATTATCTCATTTTGATTGAATATTTAGTGGTTTGAGAAAGAACATGGTTTAAAGAGACAATGTCATTTTGAATTATATTCATAATTACCCAATTGTGAATATTTGGAATTTATCATTATATGAATAACAATGAATTTAATCATCTGGAGAATAGCAAAAAATATTACTTTTCTACAGTGAAAAATAGTATCACCCTGGATTGATATGTTTTAATGCTCTACTTCAGAACTGCTTCGTTACTGATATAATGGAAAGATGGATCAACATTATTTCATGGGATAAAGCTTTAATTCTGGGTTTAAAATCAAGCTCAGATGCATTAAATATCTTTGCTCTTCTTTTTGGATTGTTCTCCCTTTTTCTTTGTATGCTAAAGCAATATTTTAAACAAATGTTAAATACTGATGTTTCTTGAAATAGTGGCACAGTGGTTAAATGCATAACAGGACTTGGAAACTAACCTTTAGATCAGAAATTAAAACAAAATTTAGTGATTTACTCATAACACAGTTAACTAATCTTATACGCATAACTTGTTTTAAAAAATTATCAGCATTATCTGTACTATGTTGCTTTTAATTTATACAGTAAATTTAAACATTGCAACATTTAATTATTGTGATCAAGATAAACCCATGTTCTGTCTAGGTTTTTTAAAAACATCATTTGTGGATTTCTGGTTTGCCATTGCGGTGCTTGCGGACACAGAAATGTGAGCTCTGTTTTCCGTGTCCGAATTCATCCCGCTCGGGGACCCTGGAAAGGGTCGAAAGTCGCCCTGTAGGGGTGATCAGCAAGGAGGGGGCCCCCCACTTGATCGCAGGAGGGGGGCAGCCCTTTCTCTTGATCCAGGGCAGCCCTCCAAACTGGTGGGGGAAAGACTGGCCATAGCAATATGGCTTGTCACTAAGCTGCACCTTTAAAGCAATGAGGATGAAACTGGGTGAGATTTGATCTTCTCTTAAAGACTAAGTATTTTTTCGTGTAAAAACTGCCCAAAGTCTTTTTCCCCCTGTGAGGAGAGAGGGAAGGGAATTTCTACCCCACCCTCCAAGAAAAGCGGTGACTAACTACCCAGGGGAATCAAAGCAACTATAAGAACAATTTTAATCTAATTGGATCTATATGCTTTTGAAACTTGGGGACTAAAAGTTTTCCTATTCTTACTGGAGACATTTGTTTTTATCTAAAAAAAAATAAAACTTGAAAAACTATCATAAAAACTTTGGACTTAAAAAGCTTTGAATAGCATCAATGACATCTTGTGGCGAAGTATGGTATTATAACTTGTTATTGTGTCAGGGCCCACTTCAAAACCTCATCCTAAGAAAGCAGAACTCGTGGAAGCAGTTACTTCTAAAAGGGACTTTTATTAGGAGAAGCTGATAGCAGGCATGATAGACATCTGAGGGTTTCCCCGCTCAGATCAATAGGCTAAAAGTGTCCCAAGCAAACCCCACCCCAAAGTTCATCTGGTCAGTTCACAGGGGCCAACCCCCAGGTGTTCCCATTGTGGGAAAGAGCTGATAACGCCAGGCTATCTCAGGGTTGCAGTGATGTTATGTCGGCTTTCACACCTTCCCTTCCGAACGCAGAGATAAACCAGTGCCGGAAGCGCATTCCTTTCTTCTCCCCCTTTCTAGCTGACATCAAAGGGAGAGAGAGTTCACAGGAAGTATGCAGAAACAGCCGTTACAGTGTAGCGATAGAAGGAAAACAGCAAAAAAACCAGTGCTTTCCCCCCTGCCCTCCAGGAGTATGGCAGAACCCAGAAATATAGAGAGTAGAGTTTGAGTTAAAGATAGAAAAGAGTCCCCTTAGAATATGGGTTCTGGCATACTGCCTAAAAGAGACTTGGCTTGAAGCCCAGACTCCAGAAAATACTTTTCTGACCTTGACAGATACCACCTATGAAAAACGTAGCTGTAAAGAGAACTTCTGGGCGACATATTTGACCTGCTTGAAGAAGCATCTGTTATTACACGAGATGATGGAATACCCTGGATTATAAATTCTTACTTGACAAACAACTTCCACTATAAAGACCACCTATAACACGTGAATTAGATGGCCCATACCTAGTTATAAAAAACTATTTTTAAAGTCTGATTCTAAAGTCTTCAACTTAATATACTATTAAGAGAATATGGATGAAGATCAGGAAAAAATCCTTTCTATGTTGAAATCAATACACGAAACCATTCTCTCAGCCTGTGACAAAATAAGATGCAACATAAAGAAACAAGATGCCAGCTTAGATATACAAACCCAGATCTTGACTACAACCAAAGAACTAACAATGCAAAAAACAACAGAAGTGGAACAACGAAAACACTATGACAGAGGACTTAATTGACCAACAAATCCAGCCAACAGAAAATTCAGAAAAGGGAGAGAGAACACTGAAATGGAAAAGACTTTCTATATAAATTAGAAGAAATTTGAGAAGGAAGAACAGATTGAATGGAAGATAAACCTATTGGTACAATCGTAGGAAATTGGGAGTAATAGGGAAGCGATTTAATGAATACAAATGGGCTAGTAGTTCTTCCAAAAAACTGCAACTAAATGGGGTTTTTTATTTCAAATTATAATAATAGAGGGAGAACTATTTGATGATTTAAAAGCACTGACATGGAAAGCTAGTTGGCAAAGGAAAAAAGCCAGAGTAAGGCTGAAGAAAATTAGGGTTTTGATTTATTAAATTAGATGGTTTAATATGCTGGAAAATAGATAACTTTTAGAAAACAGTACAAGACTATATTCAAATAGATAAGATGTGTATTTAGAATATTAGATTTTGTTATGAAAAGGGAAAAAAGTTGAGATGAAACCTTGGTTACCTAAGGCTTGGAAATTATAAATATCAAATGTTAATTTGAATATTGCTTGGGGAAAAAGCAATAATAGGTCATTGATTGTATATAAGGATTGAATGTAAACACAATATGTATAAGCTAAAAATTATTGATAAATGTAATAATGTTTTTATTTAGTTAATAATAATAACTGTATTACCCTAATATGAAATAGTAGATATTAAGGGGAAAAGAGAGGAAATATCTACCGGTATGTTGTAACTTGAGATTTGGACTAAAGATTTATGTATGTTATTGAACTATTGATTAACCCAGCGACCATGTTCCTTTTTAAATACTTAAATGTAAAATTAGAAAAGTAATAAAATATTTTTAAAAAACTTCATTTGTATCCTCTCCCCCTCCAATCAATAGGAAAAAAAAATTGGTAGTAATTCCATAATTACCTTACACCAAATGTTGTTTTTGACAGATTTCCCTCCCTGAGCCTCCAGCGCTCCACCTGCTGCTTTGGTCGGCCTGCCAGCCCCCACCTCAAAACCCTGCCCACCACCGCCCAGCACGGCTGCCCCGGGGCTGCAGGGGCTGACCTGGCATGGGAAGGGCATGCACCCCACCCTCCCACCATCATGCAGGGTAAGGTTGCTGTGCCTGCCCCCGCCCAAATGCCCTTGCCTCCCTCAAGCATTTTTTTTGCTAACCTGCCTTTCAGCTGCATTCCATTTCTCCATTTGCTTCTCAGCCTTCGCTACATGTTTGTGGGACTATCGGTAAAAATAAGTTCCATCAGACTTTCTAACTTCTTGAGATCTTGCAAGAAGTTAGAAAGTCTGATGGAACTCTTTTTTCCCTCCGACGCGGCAAAGGCTGAGAAGCAAATGGAGAAACAGAATGCAACTGAAAGGCAGGTTAATAAAACACTTGGGGGAGGCGGGGGCAGGCGCGGCAACCTTACCCTGCAAGGGTATTGGTGCAGGTTGCTCATGGACAGGACTGAAGGCCTAGGACTAGGGCGACAGGGCGCATGCCCACAGAGGGCTCTGCATGCTGCCTGTGGCACGCATGCCATAGGTTTGCCACCATGGGTATAGATAGATAAATATTGGTATAGATAGGGAAAAAATGGGAATAACTAGTACCTCTGGGTTTGTGAATGAACTAGTACAATTTTATCAACGTGGCTAGATTATCATATCCTAATTATATGAATTAGACTATTGTGTGAAATTCTTATACAGGTAGTCCCCGAGGTACCAGCCTACTACAGCCTGCACATTAGGCTCATAATCATCAAATGAATCACACTCAATTCTAGAGAAGCAACGTAAAATTAAGAAGAAACTTCCTGACAGTGAGAACAATGAACCAGTGGAACAGCTTGCCTCCAGAAATCATGGGCACTCCTTCACTGGAGATTTTTAAGAAGAGGCTAGACAGTCGCTTGTCTAAAATGGTATGGGTTCTCCTACTTAAGCGGGGGCTAGACTAGAAAACCTCCAAGGTTCCTTCCAGCTGTATTCTATTCTAAAATTACAACATTTTAAAATCAAACTCATTAATTGAATTAAATGGGTTGTTAAATGAACAATTTGACTTATCTCCTCTGATAGCTGCCTGAACTGAGAGATATTTTCTGCCGCTGCTGCAGGCTGTTTCCAGCCGCCAATCAGCTGTTTCAGGTTTTAGGAACTACAGTACTGCAAATTGCCTTCTAAGCAGGCAGCAGGCTTTAAAAAAAACCATTTGTTGCTAAGCAGCTCAAGCTTCTTCAGGGGTGGGATGGAGAACTCTGATTGCAGTTACCACTAAAGTAATTAGCTTTAGCTTAAGTGTTTCCAGGCATGCATGCACAGGGAGATGGGGGTGGAGTTTACAGAACTGCCGGCTTGCAACAGTAACTGAGATGGAAGGGACCTTGAAGTCATCTAGTCTAACCCACTGCTTTCACAAGAGAGTACAGTACTGTACAGTATTTCTGATAAATTCCTATCCAGTCTCTTCTTAAAAGCCTCCAGTGAGGGAACACCCACAACTTCTGGAGGCAATTTAAATTTAAAAGTTTTTTTTAAACTGTCCCTAAACAGCACAAGCCTCTCCAAGGAAAATCCAAATGGGGCAGGGGGGATTTCCTTCCATAAGGGGTCAGGAGAATCTCTTGTGGATCTGTGCTAGGGAGAGGAGGCAGCAGCAGCCACATGCTATAAATTTCAGGCAAATGCAAACAAACAATCTTGCAAGTACTGTACTTACAAACACAATAAAAAGCAGAGCAGTTCCCAAAGTGATTACAAACAATACAGTATAGTACTAGACAGTAACAAAAAAGAATATTTTAAAATACTTACAGAAGTAATTCTAGCTCTACAAGCCCAGCAAGCAGCAGATCTTCCATGCAGCTCCAGGAAAACAAAAGCAAACGGTTGTGCCAGTTGCAAAAAACACTGGATCTTGTTTGGCCATGTGACCAGGTACAACCCCCCCCCACCAACATCTCTGACTTCTCATAGGCCCGAACCAACCCAAGCGAGTTAAAATAGCTGCCGCAGCAGCCAAAACTGAATCCAAGTCACATGGCTACAGAGGCCGGTATTTGATCGCAATTTTGAATTTCTAATGTAAGTACCCTTTCTGAATAACCTCGTTTTTGAGAAATCTCGTTAAATAAACGCTCGTATCTGGGGAATTACCTGTACTTTTCATAGTACTGAATTTTTAAAGAAAGGAAAGGAATGCAGTATTGTTATGTTTTATTGTTATGATTCAGCCCTTACATCAATAGTTGCATTCCTTATAATTGCTTTATACATTTAAAAGAAATAGCTAAAACATATAAATAATGTGTATTTTACATGCCATTTTTTAAAAGCTCCGAGTACAATTTTAGTAAACAAAAGATCAATTAGGGTAATACAAAAGAAAAATAGGAAATTTTAAGTACAGTGGTACTTCAGAACACAACTACTTTGAAGCTCGTTGAATTTGGTGCTTGATACAGTATTTTAACAAGAAAATTTTGTCCCAGTACACGTTTGGTACTTGAGGTGCAAGCTAGAGGTTATTGGTGTCTGTTGCCTCATGACTTGCTACCCTTTCCAGCCGATCAAAAGGTCAAACATCAGTCATATAGTAACTCTTGCCCTTTGCACATGCCCTTGAGGTCCCAGCTTCTCTGGTCATTTTGTGTATTTTTGAGGTTTTTTTGCTCACCAGGAGAGGTAAAGTGAAGTTTTTATTTTATTTTATTTACCTATTTATTAACTTTCAGGTTATACAACCCTGTGTTTATATATATTGCCTTAAAATGTGCATTGTCCTTGGTTTGGGAACACATTAAATTTATATTTTTCCTCGTTTTTATACTTGTGGCACCTCCTGAAACCAATTAACAATGAATACTAAGGTACCACTGTATAAGATATTGACAATTTAAATTTTTAAATACTATTAGACAGATAAATATTATCCCTTTGTACTTAACTGTTTTTAATTTTTTCGTTTGCAAGTCATACTAATTATACAATCTTGTAATTATAGGTTACCGGTTTCAGCAGAATGGTTATGACACATAGTTTAAAATACTTGGATCTGAATTCAGACCATTAAATTAAACTGAGTTAAGTCAATTTCAAGCTCAAACAGATTTTATAAGTAAAAGAATATTTAAATGGTTTGAAAAATGTGCAAATAATTCATTATAAAGACATTTTCAAGGTAGTTATAATCAAGGTGTCTTTTAAATCAAAATTTATATAAGCACTGGAATCTTTGATACTAAAAAAATTAAAACTTAAAAGCAGTCTTTGGAACCATGTAATACTGTACTGCAAGGGAGTTCATTTTTAGTCAAACTTATACTGATATTTGTCTGGCTATATATTATACTGGCTATAGCAGAGATGTTTATTCTGCATATTCACCAAAATATTATTTTAGTGGACATCATTCCAGAGCAAAAAGAAGACATGTTTAACAGTGTACACTGAATATTTCTACCTTAATTTGGAAGAGGTTTAGAGAGTATATAAGAGTGCCAGGAGCAGCTGCATTTTTTTGTACATAAAATGAATATTAGATAAGTTTGGCCACCTTTGAAAAGTGAACAAGAATATTACAAATAGTATCAAATAGTACTCTTGGCCAGGTTCTCTATTCAGGCAAAAAAAATTACAGATTTTAATTGAAGCTTTGCCTAAAGGCAGTGCAATAGTAAGCCCTTTGTAAGCCAGTTCACCACCAAGTAACTTTGTGTGCTAGAATAACAAAGCATCTTATTCTCTAGAGATTTTAGTTTTGCAGATGTTCTTAAGAATCAACCCCTTCAGTCTTTTTGTCTTTTTCAGTCTTCACTGTTTGAAGCCCAAAAAATCTCTGCAAATGGCTCTTACAATATTAGGCACAACCTGCTCCAGTCCAGTAAATTCTTTTGTGAAGAAAGTATGTGTTTCCTTTGGTTCAGATGCCATATCTTTTAAATCCTCCAGTGGAGCCCAAGCAATGCCAACAGAGAATATGTTGATACCTTTAAAAATAATTCAGAAGAAAAGGAAGATTGTTGAGTGTTTGCTTAAAGTTCATGTAGAAAAAGTGCACATAAAAAAAGATTTCATATGCTTAATATTTATACAAACAGAACAAATGGCATTCCTTGAGATAGGGACCTAATGGATAGAGTAATGGACTTAGGACCATTGCTGAGGGATTGTGCTACTTGAATTCCAGAGGATAATGAATGGTAGATTCTATCAAGAAGTTTGCAGAATTTTGCCGGAATAGCAGGAGAAAAAGCACTTTTCCTCTATTGTTTCCATCAATACAAATCATGAGATTTTTCCAGTTGCTATAATCCAAATGAGCTATGCCCGTCATCCCTACTAAACACTTTTATCTTAATTATTGCTATTTTTGTTTCAATTTTTCTAAAGTTCTCTTTTAGGATTCTTTAACTACAAGACTCTTGTTTTTCTGCATTATTTTTAAGATGCTTTACATTTGGGAAGGAGTTACTTTGGAACTTGCACATCTGCATCTTAAAACTACTGTCCAGTTTGACTCGAAGCCGTTTAAGAAACTCCTGTTTGGAATGGGATTCTATGCATCTTACAAGATATATTCACTGCAAAGTACAGATTACTACACCTCCCGCTTTAAGACAATTCCTCTACTGACGTGTCCTCCCACCTTTCTGTTCCAGTCTTTCTGGACACAAACAGGAAAGCATGTTTGGAAATCATTTTCACAGTGAATGGAGTGAGAATAAGGGTAACGTTGTCTATTTCTACCCTCGAGTTTTACTGGCAATGGAGCAACAGGATACACTCACATTTTATCATAAAGTGCTTGAGATACATTTATATCATGGGGCATTACGGTGGATAAGTGAACTGTGGGAAATCAGGAATACTGTAGAGAAAGTCTGAAATCAAGCTATTTATAAAGCCCGTCCGCATATCTACCATGTAATTAAACTATATGAAAGATCCCTGAAGAATTTTGTCAACATCAGTTTTTCTATATGTGTAGGTGTATATATATATATATATATATATATATATATATATATATATATATATATATATATATATATATATAAATACAGATTATTTAATCTCCCCAATATGACCTATTTGTCATTTTAAAGTATTCTTTTCCCTATTTTAACTCCGATATACAACCCAGAATCAATGGTGAGCAGGTGGCCCTAGAAATGGAATTTATTAAAAAAAACAAGCATGTCTCAGATCTGAAGTTTGGTGTTTTGAGTAAATATTTCTTTGACAGAGGCAATATTTTACCTGCTTTATGAGCAGCAGTTGCAGGCCCTCGGATGTCATCGTAAGACTGGCCATCAGTCAAAATTACCAGAAAATTTTTGTTGGCTCCATCTCTCACAGGTGCAAACACTTTTTTGATTACATAAGTAATAGCTTCTCCTGTAGCAGTACCACCACTCATATAGCGGATTGCTTGAACACCTGAAAGAACCTTTTCCTTTGTTTTATAGTCTGTAAAGCTGAACTCTGTGCGCTGATTATAAGTGAACTGAACAACTGCAATTTTGGCACCGATATCTGTGATATCAAACGATTTGACAACATTACTAATAAATTCAAGCATGAGGTGGAAATTGTTGTCGCCAACACTGCTAGAACCATCTATGAGGAAAGCTATGTTGACGGAATTATAGCAAGTCTTACTGCATAACATTTGTTCATGTGCGCAGAGTTTTTGAACAAGTTGTTTCACATGTTTTGTGGTACCAAACCAAGTGGGTATGTTGTAGGAAAAGAATCCATTATTTTGACAGACTGCCTGTTTTTAAAAGCAAAATAAAAGGCATGAGTTTTAGCGTATGTGCAAAACAGATTTTTGTATAATACTAAAACTGTTTTGTTAAACACTACAAAGCCTTGCTTGTATACATGATACTCATCCTGCGTTTAGGAAGCATTTAAGAGCCAGATGTTCCATAGCCTTTTGGGAACTGATGTGCTGTTTAGTTTCTCCCATCAATCCCCTCCCATTTACTCTTTTCTTTAGTTTGGTAATATGTAGTTGGCATTATCGTGTTGGTTTATCCTTGTTGATTTATTAAGAATCTGTCTGCAGGGGAGGTATAAAAAAGTCTTAGCTCACTGAGAATTTCATAGACACGATAAGTATGTCTATGAAGTTCAGTTTGGACAATTTATAATCTGTGTCTTCCACCTCCAGAACATACTGTTGAAATTCATCAGCTAAATAACTAAATTTTGATGGTTTTTAGGCCATTTGTTTTAGAGTTCAGATTTTGTAAAGATAGGGATGGAAGAAGCCCAATTCCAATTTTAATCCCAGTTCAAAAAACAACAACCCACCACCCTCCAGATGCTGGGGGAGTGAAAATGGAATGAAAAAAATGACTTTATGCCTTCTAGTGACATCAAATACCACATTATTACCCTCGGTAGCAATCTATAAAGCTAGGAAGGTGATTTGTTGCTGATATTGCCCACTTATGTATTAAGATATTGTACTATTTAATCAGAACTAAAAATAGCTATTCTGACTGTACAGTAATGCAAACATGTAAAGATTTTTCTTCTTACCTTTTCAACAAAATTTAGTTCTTCAATCATCCCCAGTTCTTCAGATGTAGGCTTTGCAATTGACACAATGAATACATTAACACCAAATTCTCTAGCCAATATACCAGCTTCTTCCAAATTATCTGATGGCCAGCCATCTAAGAAAACTACAATGATTTTAGGAATGCCTTTGCGTACTCCTTTTTCAATAGAAAAAAATCTTTGTGCTGTGTGTTTCAAAGCTCTTCCTGATAGGGAGGGAGAAAAAAAAAGAATGCCTATATACTCTTGATACAATAAAAGGCAGGAAATATCTGTTTAATATCTAAAAAGAAAGATGTTACTTAAGGAACTACCATGAAAATAAATGGTGGCAATTTCCTTCTATAATGAATAGACCTGATATTTTCCATTTTATGGTGGTGCAAGTTACATAAAATTATTTTCATTATTTAGAACAGACATGTCAAACACAAGGCCTGGGGGCCGGATCCGGCCCGCGAAGTGGTTTCATGCGGCCCGCGAAGCCATCCTGGAAACAGTGAGGGAACGGCCCCCACTGCCTTGGCCCTGGCCCAGAGACCCTCCTTCTGCCAGAGACCCTCAGATCTGTCCCACTCCTGCCCAGGCCCCCATAGGCACCCTTGATGCGAATGATGTAGAGCTGGCCACGCCCACCCAATAGGCCATACGCACTCTGGCCACGCCCACCCAGTAGGCCACGCCCACCCAGGCCACACCCACCTGGCCCCTTGAGGGCAACTGCAATGCTGATGCGGCCCTCAGTGAAATTGAGTTTGACACCCCTGATTTAGAACATTCCTATGATTTTATAGTCATTTCAGTGACAGGTATTACATGTGCCAACAGCTCAGATGAGATGAAATCTTCATGCACACATGATAAATTAATTCCTCCAACTAAAGAAAGTCTTCTAACAATAAAATTGAGAGAAATAACCATCCCACCCACCCACCCCATAACTATTGTTCACTCTCAAATTCTATTTAGCTGAGTTGGGGAACAGATTTGGGCTGGGGTATGCAAGAACAAAGAAAAGGGAAAAGACCCATTCATTATATGAAACTCTCAATACATGTAATGTTAGGTAATCCATACTAATCCATACCTCTGTACCCCACTGGGTCATTGTTTCAGAGATAATTCCTTACTAAACAGAGAAACAATATGACCACAGACATACAAAAAAATCAGTGGGAGCCACTTCCTATTTCCTGTCAGCTTCCATATTTAATTTTTTGTGGGAAACTGGCAGTAAGCATTAGCATTCTTTCTTCTCTCTCTTCCTCTCTCCCCCCTTCCGTTCTTCCTTGCTTCCTTCCATCCATCCATTTCCCTTTCGCCTTTCTTAGCTTTCAATATACTGGAAAAATTCTAAAAAATTACAGAGATATTCATAGATGTATCTGCCTTGAAAGTAACCATATTAAACTGTACAGCACAATCAAACATCAAGAGCTGATCACAGGAAATGTTTTGTGATGTTTTGTATAGTGTCATGATTTATGATAATTTTTATCTTATAAAACATTTTATGAAATATGCCAAATTTCAATTCCACAGGAATCACAGGTTCACGACTTTGAATGCAGTCTGTAAGTTAGCCCATTTATGGTACCTTGATTAAAAAAGGTTTGCCCTATGATGCATTGTTTCACCCAGTTAAAAGTTAGAGACAGAAGAGTTCTAATAGTATAAAATATTTGTTATATTTGACCTGCATAGACAAAAATTACCTGTATTGGAATTGCCTCCTTGGAAAGCTATTTCTTTTATTGCAAATAAAACATCTTTTGAAGTGGTGAAGTTGTTCAGAAAAAATTCAGTTTTTGGATAATCACTAGGAAAAGAGCACATGAACAAAGATGTGTGGCATGCAACAACCAGGATGTGAATACAATTAAGAACCCAGTTCTTTTTATATAAGAAACAACTTAATTAAACATTTGCTGTTGTTGTTCAGTCAGTCTAGAGCTGACTGAGTAGTGATATTTCCTAAAGTATAGGTTCTTTTGACTGATAGAGCCTTAACCTATTAGTCCTTGGATGGATTGTCCTATTTCTTTATTTTCTATAATAGTTTCTCCATTTTCCAGATCAATTTGTCTTTTTATAGAAAACACCTAAAGCTCTCATTTCACAAATACCAGTGTTGTATGAGCAAATTTTCTTTCTAAAATGGGTATAAATTCTATTTTGTAAGTTAGGTAAAATTTTATGGGAGACAAATGTAAATGCTAACATGTGAGTTACCTTTTTGAGATACTGAAATATCAAGGTTGCCTTGCTGACACTTCTTTATTATTATTATTATTATTATTATTATTATTGCATTTATATACCGCCCTTTCCCTGAGGACTCAGGGCGGTTTACAGGGAGTTAAAAATCAACCATACAAAAGTTAAAAAACCAATTTAAGTCAAATGCACATTTTCCAGGGGTGATGCAGCTAACACGCAAGCTTAGGAAGCATATGACAGGTGCAGCAAGTGCATTGTAACTACCCCAAAGTATCTGTTCTGCTTCAGACAGTTGCATAGTTCATAATTGTTGATTTACTTCTTCCTAGATTCTTCTGCAAATGCAAGTCTGCTTTCCTGCCCCCTCCCCTATCATTTTAGATTTATATGGTTACAGGTAGTCATCATTTAGTGACTCAAATCAGGACTGGCCACAGTTGTTAAGCAAAGCAGTCACTATGGGAAATTACAACTATGCTTATGGGTTTACTTCAGTGTCCTTTGTGTTACAAACTTGCAAAGGTTGTAAATGTGAGAACTAGTTATGAAGTTACTTTTTCATGACTAGTGTTAGTGCAAACAGTCAATAAACAAGCACCATCTGACTTACAAGGTATCCTTTTTATTTTTAAGTTGGATTTTTTTGTGAGCATTTTAAATCTAAGATTATATTCTAGGGAGTTGCATGCCACCTAACCATGGCTGATTAGAGTGGCCAATGAATTCTATAACAAAGTTAATATAGATTTACATAGATTTACTAAACAGGTTGATTTCAATCATTTTTGTTCGCAAGCCACTTTCTGGGAGCAAGATTTAAAGTGTTAAACTGTATAAATATTGTAGTCCCCTCATCTTCCATCAGGGACTCCTCCCCTACCTCTAAATTTATTGATAGCTCTTCAGTACTTTGAGAGATCCACTAAAACTGCCAACATAGAGAATCCTCAGGTGGAGCTGCATCTTCAACAAGGGGGAAATAAACTATTGTCAGGGTCCTTAGTGGTCTCTGAGCTTGGTTGTTTCATTACCAGGGCACTGTTGATATTGCCTACTTGGATAATGAAATATTTTCAAAAAAACAGTCATGTTCAGAGAGCATCAAGGACCCCACATTTCAACCCCAAGCTGCAATTATTCTCTTCTGTTGGAAACTGCCATCAGACCCACCAGGTAGATCAGAGCAGTGAATCAACTCCATAGGAAGATAAGAACTATACTTTTTGCCAGCAATAACATCTTGCAATTGTGCTTTGCCTCTCTTCCTTCTTATAGTTTAGTAAATCAGGGAAGCACTTCTCTGAAAATTATATTGTCTCCCAGAATTTTTTTTAAAAAAAGATTTCAGCTCCTTTGTCTAAGTAACAGGGTGTTGTGGTTTTTTTTTTGCATATGTCAGGGTTATCTCCCTTACTTTCTATCCCCTCTCTCCTATCAGTCACATTGTTCCTTCCTCTGTGCACAAAAAATTTCCAGGTCAGAGAAATAGAACAAACTGCAGATTTCCTGCTTTTTTTTTCTTTGCAGCAGTATCAAAGATTACAAGACAAAATTCTGTAATGCAGCTATACAAGGAACAAACACCCTTCCTCATTTTCTTTCTGCTGCTGTCTAGATTGAGTTTCTCCATCTGTTTCTAGTTGCTCATGCATCTTGTCCTCTCCATGTTGTGTCCTAATCTATTTTGTGGAGTCTTGAGTTCCATGCCAGCAGTTCAGATTTGTTCCTCCTGGGATATACAAGACCCTTCTAAAGATGGCAGATCACGTGGACAGGGTTTCCTTAGAAATTGCAGATGAAATTGGCATACAAATGTTTCTCCTTACATCTAGAGCCCAGAATAGCCTCTGCTTCATAATCCTTGTCCACATCCAGCAGGAAAGGGGGATGTGTTATCTTAGTTCATAAACTGTTTGCAGCACAAACAATAATTAATGAAAAAAGAATGAATCTTTATTGATGCAGGCAATTGCAAAGCTTACTGGATTTATTTGCTTAACCACTGGCACGAGGACAATAAATTTCTGAACTTCTCCAAGAGTTGGGTGGGAGGCAAAAGCTTTGTAGAAAGCTACACCATATCACTTTTAGCAATCTCTCTTACCCCTGTATGTCTTTAGCTTGCTTGTATGCAGCCTTTGCCAAATCTAGCTATTTAAAAAAAATGCAGGGAGCAGCTTGCCTCCCCATGCAGGATGTCCAAGGAGAGCAATACACACAGGTGGAAGCTGCAAGTCGTCTGAAAAGGAGACATACTGAAGAAAGAATATGCTGATTTTTTTTGTAGACAAATTCTACAAGAAGCAACATAGTCCAATTGTCTTGTTATGAGAGACACAGAACTTTAAATATTGTTGTGATATTTGAAACAATTTCTCAAACTGTCTTTCTAATGCCAGATGATAAGAACATGACTAATGAATTTTAACATATGGTCTACAACAGGGGTGTCAAACTTGCAACATCACATGACGTGTTGCAACGTATCGCGACTTTTCCCCCATTGCCAGAGCTGGGGTGGGCGCGGTTTCGGCATGACGCATCCAGCCCATGGGCCGGCAGTTTGACACCCCTGGTCTACAAGAAGGCAGGCCATTTCCTAAGTGCAAGGAATGAAACAGACCACCTTTGTGAACAAACTAAGAGAGAGAGAGATGTACTAAAAATAATAAAAAGTCATGGGTGCTGTAAAGCATTAAAAGAATCAAGAAAGTGTTAACTGAGCTATAAGTAGGGAGGAATAACAACAGAGAGATGAAGTGAAGAGTAGAGAACATTGTTAGAGAAATTTTCAAGGTTAGAAAAACACAATTCTACTATAGGAAATTAAGTTGGAATAAGAAAGAAAAAGAGCTAACATTTAAAAATGTGGAAGAAGCCTGATATCTTGCCTGTCATAATTTGTTATAAACATACTGCAACACACTGCAATTCCTAACATTGCCAAGAAAAGTGCATGGATGTAGTCAACTGAAGAATGTATTTTTCCCTTTTAATCTTTCTGGTTACCCCAGAGCAAAGTTAAGTATTAAAAAGTATTTGGTTCATTTGAATACATTTTTGCCAAACACCTGTTGAGTCTATTTTTCTTATATTCACCACCACAATATTGCAAATTGACCATAATCATTGGATAGGTGTCAAGCAAAAACACATCTAATTTAAGAAGTGCTATTTTCAATTTAACTCTAGCTCTGCCTTAATCACTTGTTAGTGATTTTCCACTATTAACCGCCTTAAAATATGAAACTTTCCTTGGCTCTATAAAAGTTTTTTTTAAAATTACTTATTTTGGAGCCTAGATTCTATTAATTCCCTTGGAAGAAACATTAGTGGTCCTAGTGTAGTCAACAAATATAACTGCAGTAATTCTTTTGTGTCTAAAAGTTTTATGGGCTAATACATCAATAGGCAGGCTAAAGTCTTCCAGATGTTTTGGGCATTTTTTTTTAATCCCATTTATATCCCGCCCTTCTCCGAAGACTCAGGGCGGCTTACAATCTAAGAAGCACAAATCAATGTGCTTAGCAATAGCCTTCATTCTATGTATATGCCTGTTTATTAGGGCTTTCGGGTCCCCCCAAGCGGCATTTTTACAAAGTCAGCTTAATTGCCCCCAACAATCTGGGTCCTCATTTTACCTACCTCGGAAGGATGGAAGGCTGAGTCAACCTTGAGCCTGGTGGGATGCGAACCTGCACTAATTGCAGGCAGCTGGTGTTACTTAAGGAAGCATTAGCCCACTGCTCCACCAAGGCTCCAACAAGGCATTTTATTCTATATGTATTTTAAAATCTGCTTATTTTCATTTGCTCCTAAAGTTACCAGCATTGTTTTGTTAATAGGTAATGACTATAGTGTAATCTATTATTTTGGAAGACATAACCCAAGAAGCTTGCATCACAGGCCAGAAACAGGACTATGAATGAAAAATCTCCCACTGATCTAAAATATATATTTCAGCTTGTTTGACAATGGTGAAGAAGACATTTACACACTGAGGATCTCAGATTCATACTCAAATAAAAATCTTATGCTATTGTAAGAAGCACATTTCTAAACACTTTTAAGCTAAAGACAACTGCTCTAAAGCATTGAATTCCATTTGAAAACACTATATCAAATAAGACTTATGTTTTGTTATTTTAACCTAAAATTCATTCAGTACCATATTCTTACACACGCAAGGCTAAGTGGCTACATTTCAAATCCTCATTATGACGTTCAAAGAACAAGGATTTGATCAAAGCAGGTTTCACAAAGCTGAAGGAATCAGCAGCAAGCTTGAAATGCTAAACAGAAACATTTGACTATAATGTTTGATTGAATGTCCAACAGTTATGTGCTAGATACAGTTGCTGAAATACCCAGATTAGAGTTTTCTGCACTTTGCCACAACTATAGCAGTGTCTATTTTGAGGAATTTTAAGTTATGGAAAATTGAGTTTTTAAGCATCTAAGTCTTCTGGATTAAGGAAAAAATGGGCAACATAGGAAATATCCAAAGTCAAGGAAAGCTTCTACCATGAATGCTTTGATTTTGATTTCTCCAATGGACATAGATTTAGCCCAAATGATCAACTGCAACTTTAACTATAATGTTAGAAATCATAGCAATTAAAAAGGAGTAATGTACCAAATAGAACATATTTCTCGTACCTGGCTTGTATTACTCCCACATGTGGGCCTTCAGTTCCGATTCCCAGCGCCATTGCCACTTTCCCAATAAAGTTTTTCTGCAAATTAAATCTACGCTGCCCAATATTGTAGCTTCCATCAATCAGGAAAGCAATATCGGCTTGACAATCTATGAACATACAAAATAGTTTTATTAACAAAATGACACAATAATTTTAGAGATTTATTTTACATGGTATATGATAATAATTTACCTTTGTTTCCAGACTTTTTCACAACAGGTTTTTTAGGTCGTTTTCCTAAAAAAAAAAGAAACATAATTTAACTTCCTATAGTTCAATATAGGCACCAATGTGTCATCAAGTAAACTTGAAGACATTCTACGAATCCTTATTTATTGCATATGTGGAAAATATGTATATGTATTATTTATGATTCTCAATCATCCAGGTCATGGATGTCCCAAAGGTGCTTTTGAAAAGCCAACTGGACTTTCTTGGTTATTTTCCTTCTTTGAAAACGTTTTGCTTCTCATCTAAGGAGCTTCTTCAGTTTTAAGAACTGAATTAAGACAGTCCAGTTGCCTTTTCAAAAGCACTTTTGGGACTTTATATGTATTCTATCATCTTCATACTGTTAAATATACTTTACAAAAATGAGAGAAAAAATGCAAAATTGCTTGTTTCCTGGAAGCTTTTGGTAGAAAAGGACATATTCTTTATTGATTTTTTTTACCTGCAAATGGCCGTGCTGTTGAAATAGGATGCCCAGCTGCTTCAAGGGCTTCACTTTTAACACCTGTTATCACATTGAAAAATAAAACAAATTTATTACCCTGCTCTCAAAAGATGTCAAAGAAGTTGGGTTTGTGAATTAGTCCAATTTTACTTGAGAAAATAAATTACAAGCGAGTTGAAATCTAAAGTTGTGCTAAATCTCAGAAAAGCATTTTCTCTGCATCCTCTTCGTTCATCAGAGTCTCCTGCTGAAAATATGCTGTTACCAGAATCAAAATAGTAGAAAAGCTACAGTTAAAATTTATTGTTGCACATCTTTATGATGCTGTGATATTTCCCATATCTCAGCACCACTTCCCATAAGTAGTTTTCTTTCTATTTAATGTAACATAGCAAAATCATCAGAATACTCACCTCATCATCCTTTCTATTACACTTAAATTTCTATAAAGGAACACAGCCTTTTGCACAATATTTTGTAAAAGGGTACATCATTGCACAGGGAGACTACAAAGCTACAGAAAGCCAAAGACTTCCCATCACAGAAGCTTAATTTTGACATGGTAAAAGAGAGGCAGATTGGAGCCAGCATGGCTTTCTCCCTTTCTCTTGGACATTCTTTAACTAGCATTCCAATAGAGTTGAAGAGTCTAGTAAGTGAGAAAGTAAAAACAATTTACTTTAGCTTCCAATTTCTGCTTTGATCAAATATGAATTGGCTCTAAGCCATTGGGAGCCAAGCACACAACTTTAGGGAAGTTGAGTCCTAAAGAAAAATAAAAGATACACATATGATTGCACTATATGCACCAAATTCGAGTTATAGCTGATAGGTTTCTGCAAACAAAATGTCTCTTGATGCTTTAAGAGTGTATTTTATGTAATTTCCATGTCTGAAAATGTCATATAAAGAGATTCAAATTAAGCAAGGGATTGGAATAGCAAATTATGTTTGAATCTTTTATCAAAAAGGGCAATAAGAAAAACAGGACAAAACCTGTACAGTTATATCTATTTGCAATAAGGTTTTTCTCTTCTGAACACAGGTTCATCCCAAGCAGCCAAAAGGAAGAGTTTCTTGTTCTTTTAACATCAAGAATGATTCAGATACAAAATTCATTATCTCAAGATGCTGGGTTAATTTCTAAAACCTTTTGAGAAAATAAATCACCCACTTACTAGCTACTGAAAATGATGATCTTGACTTGGAGAAGAGTTGGGACTGGATTCCGTTGGCATATATTGCAGAGTAGTTCCCACGCCCTGGTAACATCTTCACTCTTACAGACCCACCTGAACTGGTGATCACACCTCTGCAGCAAAATATAAGATTTTCAAATGCAACTGCACCTAAAAGGCACACAACTACTACTCTTTGTAGTACTCTGCATTTTTTCGTGTTAAAAGTAACAACTGCCGCATGAACATGTCACATGTTACACTGGCATACAACCATAAAAGAGATCTAACACATTTGTTGTGATATTGTTAAAAGAGCAAGTACTTGTAGCCTTGGCTTGCTTAGTCACAGATTGTGAAATAAGAGACACTTGCCTTGGTTCATAAGCAGGCTTAATCATAAAATAGAGATGGGCAAGTTGTAGTACTTAGTCTGCATGTAGCTCTCCCAGCACTTTTTTTGTAACCTCTGGAGTCTGCTGAGTGTTTACCCCTTCAATGGGCAAGGCCAACCTTTCTATTTTGAAGGGATTACAAGAACACTCTGAACTCTCAACTCTTGTGGAAGGTCTAAACGTACAACATACCAACTCCAGTTACATCGTAATGTGTTACAATTCACAATTCTGTGACCCTAATAATTTAAAAAACTATGTCCTTGCACCCATAAAGACTATGTTTGCACAGCATTTTAAAATAACATTTTAAAAATATGAATAGTAGTTTAAGGTACGGACGTCATACAAACAAAAACCTTACCTGTGAATGGCAGCTCCACAGATACTAGAGTCAGAGGCATACTCAATGTTTCCATAGACATAAAACTGCCATATATGACAATTTGCTGGACAGATGACAACTGCTGGATCCTTTCTAAGATCATATCCTCTTGTGAAACATGTAACAACAGCGGGGGCTACTGAGTGGATAAAATACATAAAAAAGTTTCATGAAAATATCAGCACACTATATGCAAAATATCCACATATAATTATATTTTACATTACTATCACTCCAAATGAATCCACTGCATGACGAACGCCTCTTCACTAAAGGTTATAGATTAATCTACCTTACTGCTCCAGTGTGCTGTGTTTTTTTAAATTCCCAATCTAGAGCTCAGATAAAGACTCAGAGAATAAAATTACCATAATGCATCCAATACAAATTCAAACATTATTTGTCCAATAATTCCTTTTAATCTTAGCAACAGTAAATTAAAAAGCATCTGCCTTATAGTGATATGCTAGTTCTGATCAGTCTTTTTTTCATCCTACATGCTGTTCCCTTTTATCTATTTTATAGTTTGCACTACATACACTGTATCCTACACCTCAAGCAATAACATCAAGCTTTAATAAAAAAAATGATCCTATCATTCTGTAGAAATAATTTTAAATATTTGGGTGAAACTATAAGAACCAATGGGGTTTCTCTGTAAATTGGACTGTTTATAGGTATCAGCAGTTGCATTCCTTTGGAGAAATATTTAACACATATGGTCCCAAGCACTATAACTATAAGTCCTATATTGGCATCCTTACTGTATGCTTCCAAGATGCTAAGCTGCTTGAACAGAAAACAAATATTATGCTATTCAACCTTCTACAGTAGATGTAGCTACAATATTCATCTAGTGGTCCTTTGGTCTCATTGTCATAAGAAATTAAAATTATGACCTTTTTAGATTGAGCATGAATATTTATTCATCTGCATTTTTTAAAATAAATAATTTATTTCATCTTTTCATAACCGTTAATTATACCTCCCTAAAAATAATCACTAGGCCAAATTACAATTCATGATTTGTAGAATATTTGAAAGACAATACAAAATTGGTTCCTATCATCATATAATTGGATTTAGATTTGTCCAGTCCTGAAACATAAAAGTTGAGTTTGAGATTAATTTGTGTATTTAACCTAACTGCATTAAAATAGACAGCCAGTTTGGTTACTGGTTAAAGGCACCAGACTAGAAACCTGTGAGTTTTAGTCCTACCTTAAGCACAAAACCAGCTGCATGACCTTGGGCCAGTCATTCTCTCGGCCCTAGGAAGTAGGCAATGACAAGCCACTTCTAAAGTCTTGCACAGAAAAGTATAAGAGTCATCACTGACTTGAAGGGGTGGGCACACAAATACACACAGAGAGAGAGACAGACAAAGAGACAGACAGACTTCAAATAATTAATTAATTCAGTCTTCAGAAAACATAATGGCTTCTTGTCCCAATGGTGCTTTTTCAAGAGGCAACTGGACTTTCTTGTTTTTCTTTGAAGACGCTTCTTAGATGAGAAGTGAAACATCTTCATAGAAAAACAAGAAAGTCCACTTGCCTCTTGAAAAAGCACTCTGGGGACCAACATGACCTGGATGACTGAGAATCGCCATAGACATTTAGCTATGCATAATGACTACTTTTCCACGAGAATTTCCAGTCTTTGTGACAGGCTTCTTGCTAGATATTTTTTTAATTTGTCATGTGTTTGCAGCCTTCTAAAAATGCAATGGGTCAGTTAATTCTCAAGTACTCTCTGAAATTCCTTGTCTGGTACATCTTGCACTAGAGAAGCACGCTCTCTAAGGAAGACAGCAGCTTCAAAGAAAACCTGTTCCTTTGTATATGTTGGCAAATATCTATGTTGATGTCTCTGGTTGTAATTTCAGCATTAGTTGCATGAGATATTTTAAATTACTTTAAACGTATGCTGTGTGGCTGATTAAAAAGTATCACGCAGTGGTTATGCCTCTATTATTTTGGAGTATAGCTGTTGATTTTCTGTTTTTAATTAAAGAATTTCACTGTAATGGTTACAGTTAGTAATGAAACATTTAAACTGCAGTCCGGTTCCATACACTTCAGGAATCTGGTATTTGTTAGAAGAGTATGCTCCTCTCCTAGTTGTTAAAAAAATATTAAAGCTTTTAAATGCAGTAATGATGGAGGGGAGAACAGCATATGACAATTCAAATTGTGGTGACCAAGAGGAAATTTAGCACATAAACCTTAATACTTTATCATAATTATATTATGTTTTTAAAACCCTTAAGGATCTATTTATGTTGAAATAAATTATATTAATCACTATAATTATTAGTGAACAACTGGGAATATCAATTCACTCTTCTGGTGATTGAATAAAAAGTTGCAAAATACAATGCTTTTAAAGTTATGATCTTCCATATAAATGCACCACTATTTTTATTGATAAAGACATCTATTACTATTTTATTTCCAATTATAAAAAGTGAAATGCATATGTCTTCCATAATGAATTTACATGACAATATGAAGACACTGATCAGTCATTTATATTTTTTTTTCTGTAAGACATTTATAAATATTAGTTTAATTCTGCTAAGTGATAATAGATATGTTTTTGTGATTATGCAACATTGTATTTAACTCTTTGGAATGCCTGTTCAATTCTAAAATTGATTTGAGAATTCTTTTAATGATCAATCAATACAGTGCAAACTAGCTGGGAACAATATTTTTCATTCCAAACTCTATGATACCTGCTGATGTATCTAAATATGGCAGAAAATTATATTTAAATATAATTGATGTTCTAGTTTTGCTTTCAGTTTGGTTCTGTGTCCTATCCCATTCCAAGCTGTTATAATGATCTTCTACACATCAAAATCAGTGTGATCTAAACTATTTTACAACTCTGTACCTTATCAGATACCTCAACTATTTTATTTACAAGCTCTGTAAACAGCCAGTAGTTTTACAAATTATTCCTAGAGAAGTCATAAACAATAAAAACAGAAAGCAACAATAGTAAAAACCCATCCTCTGATGTAGCCAAAGCCATAATCTTTAGGTTTCAAACTTATCCTAATCCAGCACTTGGGGGAAGAACCAGCTCTATAGAAGGTTAAGAGGATGGAAGCCTCTACAGGACAATGGGCTAGCAATGGAAAAGGCATATGTCATATGTTACTAAATAGCCATATTTAATGAAAGGGATCTGGAGCATGTCTAGATACCTGCAGGAAAAGACAGTCCCTCAATTAACCTGGCCCCATGCCATATAGAGATTTAAAGGTTGTAACCAGCACCTTGAATGCCATCTGGAAAAAAATGTGGGAGCAATTACAGTTGTAGGAAAAGAAATGGCAGAACCTAGGGGTGAATGAAAAGAGAGATCAGACTAGAATTCATACGTAGCCACAAAGTGAACAAACTCCAAAGCTCCTTGAGTGCTGTTGACCTTTAGCTAACTCTAACCAGGTGTTGACCATTAGTTGATTAGATTCCTGTGCCTATAAATCAGCTTAATTTAACCTTCACATATGGACCTGGTCCTTCATGCCTGACAGCAGTTCATACAACAGAGGACAAACCTAAAGGTGCCTAACATGGGTGAATCAGGGGCATGTGCAAAATCACATTCTGGACCAATTGTATATATTTAATCCAATCATCAATTCACAAATCAATAATAGAAGGGGTGATATGAATATGAAATCATAGAGGATTATATTGTAATTATTTGCATGTATTTCTATGACATTTTTAAACCTATCTGTAAATACAAGACACTATAATTGATAAAGCTGGTTTCCTTTACAGTAACAGCCAATTACTTCATTAATGATACATAAAGCTATATTCTTCCATACAACTCAGAATTGTATGGAAAAACTCAGAATACTTTTCTTCACTTATAAAAGCAGGCTTTATTTCTCCTACAACTTTCATCTTGTAGGGTAAAGGGGAAAAAATCTGATTTTTAAGAACAAAATAAAATAATAACATTACAGTTTCAACTTTACTTTTACATACTTAATACATGCTAGCTATTTCTATAACAAACCTATCTCATCAGCAAAACCCAAAGCCAAATTTTCATTTTTTCCCATCTCAAACACAAAATCTAGAAATGGTTTCCAAGTAGAAACCAAGTTGGATGTATTCTTTTCTTTTATTAGAGCAGTTAATTTAACCATCTCTGATAGTTCTATCCGTTTTTCCAGCCATTACTGTGAGAATTAGAGTATCTTTCCATTTTTGTCCATAAAGCATTCTTGCTGCCGTCAACATATATAACAGGAAGGTTCCAGATTTTTTTTTCAAGTTCCTTGTCTATTAAGGCTAAAAGAAAAAAATCTATTTTCATTTTCATTTGTATTTTATTCTTTGATAAATTTAATAAAATTATTAAATTATTAAAAACCCAGTCATCTTTAGCACCAAAACAAACCCCTTCGCAAAGACCTTTTCAACCTGAATCAGGAGATTTTTTTAAAAAAACTAAGCTCATTGGCTCTACACTGGGAAAAAAGAAATAACAAAAGGAAGAAACAGCAATTTGAAAAACATCAGAGAGATTGATTCAAACACTGCAACTCATAACAAGCATGCCAAATGTCTATCTGTATTATGAAAAAAGAAGACTGAAACGAAATGCTGACTTAATAAACTAATATAATCTAATAATGGAAATAATAGGTTGATACATGTGGAACATATTATGCTTCATTTTTCTGTACCACTTTTTGAAGTTTAACTTAATTTCTATAATAATACATCCATCAACTTTTTTACTTTAATTTCACAAATATTCTAGCTGGAAAAATAACTTTTCAAACTAAATTAGCATAAAGTTCTGTTCTACTTTAGTTATGAAAGGAGCAGGTAGCAGGTAACATTCAGAATTCCAAAGTTGTCTTTGAAGTATTATGTATCTTTCGATTTTAAATTTTAGAACATAGGAAATGTGGCTATTTTTTTCTCCATTAATGCTGGTTTTTAAAAACTGATAAGAAAAAACCTGCAACTGTACAATGTTCCCATATAATTTTAATCTAACTATTTCTATAAAAGTGCAAAAATGACTTTCTTTAATTGCTGTATCTTGGTTAAAGCAAAAAATCAGTCCCTTATTTGACATTTTATAATACATTGGCGAGGGGAGGAGAAATAATCCCGCATTTCCTTTCACACAGTAATTTAACGCTTCAAAACGGTTTATTTACGTTGAAGAAAAAGGAAACAATATCCTGGCGCTAGAAGGATTGATTAAATAGCAAACCACCTCAAGCTGCAGAAAGAAACACTGAACACGGAGTCAAAAGAGATTCTGGGACTCTTTTAAGAATTAACAAAACGGCAAAGGACATTTTCTGAAGACGGGACCTAAAGGAACTTCGCCATTCTGACGACGGAGGAGGAAAAGAGTAACCGACGAAGATCTTTCTGAACTCACCGTAACCTTCAGCTCCCTTCGCCACTCGGGCCGCCAAGAAAACGCCTGCAATGAAAGACGGGGAAGGGCTTACACGAAGCGCTCGGAAACAAGCAGGCTTCGCATCCAAGCACGCTGCTCGGAAGACCGGGGGCTTTCCGTCGAGTTCCCTCCGTCGGGTATTTCACCCCGCGTTGAAGGTGCGCGTTTGTTTGCCGCTCCGCAATCGTCGCTGTAGGGCAGGGGTCTTCAAACTTGGCCCTTTTATGACTTGTGGACTTCAACTCCCAGAATTCCTCAGCCAGGCTTGCCTGGCTGAGGAATTCTGGGAGTTGAAGTCCACAAGTCATAAAAGGGCCAAGTTTGAAGGGGACAGAGAGCGGGGTACTCACCTAGGAAGAGCAGGACGGGCGCCATGGACGCACCTAGAAGAGAGAGAAAGGGCGCCGTCAGGATACTGCCAACCTCCGCGGGTAAACTTGAGGCGGCGTTCTCCCGTCCTCCCCAGAGTGAAAAGAGACGCGGAGGGGGACGCAATACCTTTGGGCTGAGGGCTGGGATTTCTTCTGGCTCCCGGTCGGCAGGGCTCCCACTCGCCGGAAGAGAATTGGGAAGAGGCCCACCCTGCTGCAGAGCCTTGAGGGGAAATACGGGGCCGTTCGAGCAAGCACCAGGGCGAGAGGGTGGGAAGGCGCGGCGGTCGCAGGCGGTAGCTGGGTGTAAGCCGCCCCGGCTATTCGCCTGTCACCTGCACCGCCAGCGCTTTGCTTTTAAATGTCGCCCCGGGCGCATGAGCAACGTTGGGCAGGCTCTGGTCCGCCTGGGTGGGCTGAGAAGGCGGCTGTCCCAGAAGGGAGGCAGGGCGCCAAGGAAACACCAGGGTGCGCCGGACTCGGGCCTTTTGGCAGCGGCAATCGCTGTTTCTGAGGAGAAGGCAGACGCGCGGGCAGTTGCAACAGGTGCATCGCAGCTCCCGCGCTCTTAATCGCCTTAGCTCGTTGCGCGCGGGGGGGGGTAGCCTACCCTACAAAGCCCGCATTTCTCCTTCCCGCCCCGTTAAATCAGGGTGAGAGAGAAACTGCTCGTGGGCTGCGCCTTTATTTGCCGCGCCCTTGAGAGCGATGGAGGCATAAACGACGAAGGTCGCCCTCCATCTCGGCCCCTCCGTAAATCCTCCCTCGTGCACTGGCGACGCGCTAAATGGAGCTAGACTAGAGAATTGGTCCTTCTTCATTGTAGACTTGCAGTCCCATTAGCTGACCCAACCTCTTGCTATATTTCTGCTAAGCTTGTAAGCCGCCCTGAGTCTTCGGAGAAGGGCGGGATATAAATGGAATTAAAATAAAAATAAAAAAAATAAAATTTCAGAAGTTTTGTTTTATGTCGTATTGATTATCGTAGCCGAAGCCTGAAGTTAGCGTCATCGACCTATCTAGGCCCATAGGACAGAGCTGCCTTTGCTTTCGTTGGAGCATTGTGGTGGACAAATGGGAAGAGTACAGGATCCATCCCATAAAAGAGTATTTTGTTCTAAAGAGCAGGACAATGCAGTATCTGGACTACATTGGTTCTTGTAACAGGACACTTGTCTCAACTATTTTTGTTCTGAGGTCATTCAGAACATAGCATATGTCTTCTCGTATTTGCATTCTTCTGATGGCCACCCTTGATTTTAACTTCCTTCATGTTTCCTTCTCCCTAATCATCATCTTCCCTCTTTCCCTCCTCAAAATTTCTCTATCCTAATAAGTATAGTAAATGCAGTAAAGAAACTGCTTTATTTTATTTTATTATTGTTTTATTTTTCCCCACAGTTACTATTTTTATAAATAAGTCAAGGCAATGAACATACCTAATGGTACTTTCTCCTCCTATTTTCCCCCCACAACTTCATTATTTTTATCAGATGAGATGCTTGAAGAGTGTCACTGGCCCCTGATGCCTTACTGGACATGATCGAGTGAAAACAACATGTCACAGGAATTTTTTTCTTTTACACAGTTGCCACTGGGAAGTACAATTTCAGCCTTTTTGTTTTCCTTCATAAGATTAGTGTGGTTGCTTGTGATCCTACTAATGGCCCGTGGTGTGAACTTTCAAGATACTTTCTTGGTGATGCATTCTGAGTTTGGACTTTCTCCCTTTAAAAATATGTTTGGTTTCCACCTACATGCTTTCAACTAGCAAATAAAACCATGTTTTGTATATGAAATTTGAGAGTGGATTCTAGTCCTGGAATTTGCATGGCTATTATATTACCCGATATATGGGTGTTTTTTTTAAAAAAAATTGAACATATTTTAATTGCAGTAACTTTGTATTTATTTGTGCTGGCCTCACTTTGAGTCCTTTTAAGAGGAATAGTGTTATAAATTAAACAATTTCACTGTGACAATTTGAAGACTCAAGTTGTGCAAATAAAAACTGAGAAGTAGAACTCCCTTTTAAAGAAGTATATAGTCTTAAACAGAAGGAAAATTTTGGATGTTGAACCCCAGACTATCATAGCCAGTTTTGTTACCACAGCTTATAGAATACTGTAGAATATAACCTTGCTGATTTTTAACATGCAGTATTTGAAAAAGTTATTTCTACTACTTTGCTTTGCCATCTGGGAAACATTTTGGCTCTGCTGTAATAATTATTGCTGATATTTTGAAACAAGTTTTTTATCATATTTCCTTGACAAATATTCTGACTTATATGTGTTGATCAAATGTCTTTATGCTTTTGTTAATTTAGTTTAATTCTAAGTTATTTTTTTCAATCTAGATGGTAAATAAATACAAACATTTTCTGTGGTATTTAATTAAGACCACATATAATTTAGTTTGTCTTTGGATAATCTTATTGTTTTGCTTCTTTGTTAATGGCCAATGGCCCACAAAGCTAAGGTTAGCAGAAAAAATGAATTCTGAATTTTATTGTGATAATCACTATAAATGCTTTAATCTTCCATTTTACTAAATCATTGCAGAATAGGAACAAAACTTAAACCATTTTAATACCATTTTAAAGTCATCAATAATGACATAGAACAGAAGGCGTACCAGTATAATGGTGGAATTCATACCAGTGGCATACCAGTATAATGGTGGAATTCTTACTCACAAAGTTAGACAATTTGCCTGTTTCCAGTGATCTTTATAACAACCCAATGCCTAATAAGTAAAATTTATTACATCTTATCAAAAATTACTTTAAAAGGGTAAATGAGCAGGAGCATGTAAATTAATTAAATTATTATACATAGTCACATTTTTCTTTTCCAAAAAAATCTGACTTCTTTCTTTCTTTCTTTCTTTCTTTCTTTCTTTCTTTCTTTCTTTCTTTCTTTCTTTCTTTCTTTCTTTCTTTCTTTCTTTCTTTTGTCTCATTATTGTCCACATCTGGTTTTGTTTTGTTTTTTAGAAAGAATGAAACAAAATAAGTAACAACTATATATTTTCATACTGATTATATAGCTATTATTAGATTATTTCCTTCTTCTTTGCACATCATGTTTAATTATAATGCCATGAGATTTGTTCTTTGTTTTTGTCTCCTAAAGTTAGTGAAAATACTGTACTTGAAATCAAATGCTCCTTCTTGAAATGGGTAAATTGATTCCAGTTATTAATTTATTGAAGAGATCACAAGTGAATTATTTGTCCCACTTCCAAATAAATTTTAACAATAATAAAAAGGTGATTCAAAAAAACCACCCTGCAAGATATAAATATTTGCAAAAGTATGATTAATTTGATACATTGTAACATAGACTAATTTTTCCTGGGTTCATTTTCCAGCAGCTGAAACTTTCATACTAAATCTATAGCGAGCACCATTTTGATTTTTCCATTATGAATTTTTGATTAGGCACCAGCTGAATTGTCAGTTTGCATACAATCCTTCTACTCTAAATGATCAGATAATTAAGTAGCAATTAGAAAGATTTTACATTACAATGAAAATTACTAATTAGATTAACTCCTTATGTAGATAAATATTGGCATAGATTTGTTTTAGGAAATAATACATCTGGACTAATACTTATATTTGCAATTGCATGGATGATATTTTGCAGCTATAATTTTAACAAGCATCTGGAAAGCACTTATTTTACAACTGACAAAGCAACTATAATGTTAGGAAAATGGTCTGTAGTTTGTACAATTTGCAAATAGTTCCTTGTTAGAAAATAATTCAACTCAATGCATTTACACTATTTTTACAATTGTTCAGCTAATTAATTGAATCTTTATTTTTAAGTATTTATGTGCAACTTTTGAATAGCCATTTGTTTCTCTAATTTTAACTTCAGCAGAAATTCAGATGCAGTGTTGTCCATTATATTTTTAGAATTTAATGTGGACATTTTAATAGTGAACAGACAGTTATGTTTTAAGGAGATAGTTTAATATACAGTGTAAAGTGCATTAGTGTGTGTATTAGTTTATTGAAGGATATAATCTATGTAATATTTGTGCATGCATAATGATTAAAAACCATTCATTAAAACATTGAAGCATTCTACACAACAAAAGGGAATGTCTTCCAATCAGCCATGAAAAGTTGTCCAGAACTGATATGACTTTATAATATTAACTTGTAAATAATTTAGCAACTGAGGCAAGACTGAATGAGCTGTAAATCAAATTAAATTTGCTAATCATTTCCTTTTCACATTTTTTTTGTCTATGTATCTTTGTTAAATTAAGATAACACACTAGTTCTTGTGAAGAAAAATTTTATTTCACAATACAGCTATTAAGATACTACACAAGTCTCTTGTTCTGGACTGAATTAAAAAAACAACCCTTTACCATTATATGTTCAAGCAAAAGACTTTTTGGCTTTTTTCAAAGCAGCACAAAATCTATTTCACTTTTGGTTTGAGTATCTTATTAAGTAGTGTGACAAATAAGAAATGTAATAATTATGTGGGTATGTAGCTGGTTCTGGCATTGTATTAAAATAATGCTCAGCAACAGTTCTGTATAAACCAGAATAGGATGTTGAGTGAAGTCCCACAAGATTCATTCCTGGCTTCTATAGTTAATATTTTGTATTAAAATATCCTATACTTTAATGCTTGACTTAGATGAAGAGGCAGAAACAGTATCTTTCAAACTTATAGTTGGTGCAAAATCTGTCTAGGTAGATAATATCTTTTAAGACTGAATTAGCCTCAAAAACAATCTTGATAGCTCAAGGGAATGAATTCAAAAATAAATATAAAAGAACATTTCTCTGCCGTAAGGATGCAAATGACAGCGCACTACTCACTCCTACCACTAAGCTGAGTATGCTCTTCTTTTAATTTCACAGATAGTTCTTGTTTATTCCAGCTAATGAAAAAAGAGGAAAGGATAAGGAGGAGGTATGAATGGAAAAAGTTGTTACTCCATACACAGATTTTATTTAAAATCAAAAAAATCAGTTTTTGAATTGGCAGAAGAAAGAAGAGTGATATTATGGTTGAAGTATGAAGGGTAAAAACTGCCAAACGGAAGGGATATTTAAAAACTCTGCATATTTCTGAATTTTAAAGGCTTTGCTACAAGACAAATCTTCACAGAAATGAATATAAGCCTGGAGTGGCTCTTTATTTTGCATAAGGAATTCAATCACAGCTTCCATGCTTGAATAAATAGATGGATTAAGATGAAGTTTTCTTTTTTAAAAAATTATTTTTAAAAGAAACAGATACATTTTTAATGTAAATATAGTATTGAATAAGTCTAAGAGGGACTTCTCTTTCTCTCTGGAAAAGCAGGAAGACAATAATTAAATATGATTATGGGTGTTCCTGCTAGATTTAGATGATGAACCATTCCCAGCTTGAAGAAAGTCAAATTTCTCTCAATATTTATTTCAGGATGTGTCAGGATTTCATTTCTTAGGCCAAAGCTAGAGTGACATGAAGAGAAGATTCAGTATACTTCAATTTGTGGGGAAATGCTTCATGTTTAGAAAATAAGTCATATGTGTACATCCTATTCCAACTTGAACAAAGGCTGTGAAATCTCACTTAATGCTAACACCTATTTTGTCTTTGTAAAATAGTACATAATTGACTTTATAAATTTATGCTTTATTTTTAATTTGTTAGACTTAGGAACTGATTTTTTGGAGAAAGTAAAGAAGTGCTTAAGGCTGCTATAATAATTTATTTATTTATTTATTTATTATTGGGACTTATATGCCGCCCTATCTCCCGAAGGACTCAGGGCGGCTAACAACAATAAAACACAATAATACAAATGTTAAAAAATATTTTTAAAATGAAGAGTCAGTTTATAAAATGAAAATTAAAAATCTGCAACAGTATATTTATCAAATGTATTATACTTAAAGCTGAAATGCATGCCTTTAAAAATGTTTTGCCCTGTAATGCAGCATGGGATTATGTCCACTGACTTCATCCTCACATGTAAAAATAGCATTTAAAACTTCATATGAGGATGGGAATCTGGTTTACAGCAAAGTAAAAGGAATAAGACTTCAATGTTATAAAAATTATAGCCCAAAATAACACAAAAGTATAACTGCAGTACACTTTTGGCTACTTCCTCATAGTGTTACTTAACAATGCCAGTTCGTTCCTGCAAAAATAAAATAATTGGTACATTTAAAATTCCAGAGAGATTATGTTATGGATGTGTTAGAGCTATAGCCTGGTAACATTTTAAGGGCTGAAGAAATTATTGTGTCAAACTTATTTTAGGTCAAGGCTCACTTGTCAAATACACAAAACTTTATCCTTATTTGGTATATTTGTCTCTGTTAGAAATGGCAGTGTTATTACAAATTAAATCATAAAAATTTGCAGCACAAAGGTAATCCATTATTTTACTGTGTAGAGCCCTAAAGAAAACAAAATTGAAATGGGGTGACTATGAGTTACTCCCAACTGATGATGAATTGTCAGAACAAAATGACAAATTAAAAAGGGATTTTCTGCATGAGCCAGAAAAAGTATTTTCGGTGGTCTGACAGTGCTAAAACTACATGTGAATTAAGTTCAGCATCATTGCCTTCTAATGGCATAATATAATCTGAATATTATTAGACTGAAGTATTTTGCAACTTTTTGGACATCACATTAGATTTTGAACAACAATTAGAATAGTTTGAATAGCAAAGAATGTATTTTAAAACAACAGAGTTTAGACAAGAGGAAAAAACACTACTGTGCTGATTTCTATAATAATGAGAAATAATCAAACATTGGAGACTAACTTTATATGACTTTTTGTGGGAAGCCCTGAAAATACTGGTCTTTGATTCAGCTAGTAAGACCATAAAACAGAATTCTTGACTCAGATAATATCAGTTTTGGCCTAAGAAGGTTCCCAATAGCTTCACTCAATTATTGCCAATTTCTGATGAGTTCTAAACATCACACCATCTATGTGGCTAGATGTTCTTTCCTCAGTTGTTACTGAAGGCAGATATCAAGATCCCAAAACTGGGATATTTTTCTCCTGTGGTTCTCAGGAAATTGAGGGTATAGACCAAGGGTTTCAAACTTGGCCCTTTTATGACTTGTGGACTTCAACTCCCAGAATTCCTTAGCCAGACACGCTGGCTGAGGAATTCTGGGAGTTGAAGTCCACAAGTCAAAGCGCCAAGTTTGAAGACCCCTGGTGTGGACTGTGTCTTATTATAGGAATTTCTGCTCTCTTAAGGGTCTACCAGTGTGAGTCCATTCTCACTTCTTTTGACAGATTTCTGAAATAATAATTAGCCAATCAATTCAAAGTCGTACTTATGAAAATTTGCTTGCAATCGATATTTGGCATACCTAATCTTCAACACCTTCCAAAACATCAGTTGTTCCATTTTTCTCTCTTAGTTACAATGAAAGTTAAATTTATTCATTTTTAAAAGCATGTATGCCTACTCTTGATGTTTAGGAACAATGTCTTATTTTACATGGTTTACAATAGCTGATAACAATTTGATTTTATTGATTTGATTTAATTGTGATCAAGTGATATTTTTAAGTAGACTATATGGCCCTCACAGTTCTAATTCAATTATATCTTGTATGTTTTATTTGGGTTTTTTTGTGTTTATCTCATGTCTTTACATTCCTATTTCTGCCATTGGTTAATCATTAGCTGTAATAAACAATGAACACAAACAATAAAAACTTTATTTAGGAAGACTGATATCGCTTTTTTAAAAAAGCCTTTCTGAACAGTTCATCCTATAAACAGTTACCCAAGAATTATTTTCTTGTTATTTCTTGGGTCACAGGAGGTAGACTTAAATTTGTAAAATTTTATGGAGCCAACCTGAAACAGTGGAGGAAATGCCACAGCAGGTTGCAGAGTATGGGATAACAATAAAGTTACTCTTCTCCTTTCTCAACCCAGGATGTTCTGATCAAACTCTGCAGAGATAATGATTTCATGGTTAGAAAAGAAGCTGGACCCATCCCAATGAATTTTTTTCCAGGAATGTAATCAGAGCCTCTCAACAATTTACATACATTATTCATAGCCAATCTGATTTTGTTTTAAATAATTCTTTTGAGGGTTTTTTTTAAACAATATTTGAAACGACATAATATTTTTATAGCATTAGAATTGGAAATTTTGCAATAATGTTTGTCTCTGGAAGTAACCTAAGAGAAGAGGAGAATTGGAGGAGCTTACTCTTGATAGTAAAACAAAGCAGCAATAGATGTAGGAAGGGTGTGGAATCAAACTGGGACTACTACCCAAGGGTCTGCTGGTGTCTGAGTAAACAAGGCCAAGGGGTCTTGTAATGGGCCCTCAGGAGTTTGGGGAGCCCACTTAATTGGGTATTTAAAAAAGAACCCTGTGACAGATGGTATCACAATGAATATGGCCTGAGTCCGGGAGAGGTAGCTGCTGGGAACTTTACAAAGCAGTACCAACAACCAACATGGTTGCTAGACACCATGTTAATTTAAGCCTGCCTTGAACCCCGGATCCAGTTCCTATATCTAGGAACTGTTTCATTCAATATATTGACCTTAGGGGTTTAATCAGCCTTATTAAACAACACTGCTTTTCTTTCTTGATCTTCTATTTGTACAATACATTTTTAGTTTTAGACTCATAGGCTTGAATAACAATTTATCTTGTCTATTTGACAATTTTCTTTTTCCTTTTCCTGCTGTTGAAATGTGGGAAGAACACAACTTTCTAGCTAATTAGTTCCATTGTTGAATTACTCTTATAAGCAAGGTTTTTCTAGCATTTCTTTTAAAAAATGCACTGTTCCAAAATGTAAATCTATTATTCTGTGCTTTGCCATTTGAAATGATAGAGAACAGGTTTTGATGCTGACTTCCTTTAAGCTATTTGAACAGTGTTATCATTTTCTGCCATTTTCTTGCCTTTTCAAAGTCAACATGCTCAGTTCCTCCAATCACTCTAAGATTTCATTTTTAGTTCTATAATCATACCTTTTTTCCTTCTCCAGATTGTCTGAATATTATTTAAAGTGGACTAAAGCCTTCAAAACATCCTAAGTAAACCAAAAATCCCAGCATCCCTGGAAGAAAAAACAGTGTAAGGACTAATAGTCACTATATAGGGCATGCAGGCAGAAGACTAGCAGAGCACCTCCATGAACACCAACCAGCAGTTAGAAGACATGATGGAAATGCTTTAATTTCACAAAACACACAGACACTATCAGCATCCTAGACCAAGCCAAGTCCAAATATGCTAGAGAATTCCTGGAAGCCTGGCATGCATATAAATTAGTCATCAACAGGCACATAGAGATAAGCAAAATCTACATATCATTTAAAAGTGACAATAAAAAGCCAAAAAGGAAACAAAAAGACCCAAACACCTCCTCACCAGTAATCAACAACCACATGAATAGAAATTAGCACCAAAATTAATATTAGACCAACTATCAAGAATCAAACAATGCCTCAATCATAGAAATACCAACTTAGATAATTTAACAGTAAACAACAACTTAAACAAAAGAATCACCAAAACCATATTGACAGGGCAAGCCTCTAGTACAGAGTTCCCCAATCTTTCCGGTTCCGTGTGAGCGGTGGGCAACTCCATTTGCGCAAGCGGTGGGCGCATATGCCCGTCAACCATGCAAATGGAGTGCGTGCATACACATGCACTTGCTGCTCACATGAGTGAGGATGCATGCACGAGCTTATGCGCCACATCCATGGTCTAGTTCCAAAAGATTCAAGACCAGATAGTGGGCCTCAGCCTGGGGATTGGGGACCCCTGCACTTCTATGTAAAATGAGAACAAACCTCATTCCTTACTAACAATGATTATGTTACCTAGTTTGGTAATAAAATGTCTGCAAGAAAACAACCAAGCTCAGAGAGCACCATAGATGCCACAGTTCAACCCTGAGCTAGAAATATTCTCTTCTATCTGGTAGGTACATCTAAGCAAGCTCCTTTATTGTTCCTCATCTATAGACAGAAATCTTGCCAAACTAAAGGAACTACTTGCATCATTAAAGAAATACTCTGAGAATTTCTTGGAAGACGCTATTTTAACCCTCTTTTTCCCAACTAAACTAGCGAAACTTCATTCTTTAAAATAACATGTAAGATCAAAGTGTCCAGATAGAAAAATAGTACAAAATAAAACATACATTAAAATGAATTAAAGATAAGAAGAGAGTGGAAATTCAGTAAAATAACTGAAGTTAATAAATTACAAATTTTATAGTGAGTATACAAATTTCAATTAAATGCACAAATCATGAAAATTAGTGAATTATGTAAACTCCTGCCTTTTCCAAGGGTGACACTAAATATTAATGCTTTTAAACTAAGCAACCTGAATTAAAAATGTTCTTTTGTTAGCTTTTTATTTTTGCCCAGACACTTCATGAAATATAAAGGACTGTTTCAAATGGTTTCTTTTAAACTGCTGCATGATATATGTGGCTTTGTAAAATGCACAGGATTTCTGCCTCCAGAAAAAGAATAAGAAGTCTGTTCTGACTGAATACAGTAACGGCAGACTGGGGTGTAGAATTTCTGTTTATACCACCCAAACTATTTGGAATTTGATTTATGTTTTAGAACACATAGAGGCTTGCTTTAAATATTAATATACAGGTCTGGAAAGAGTTTCAGTGTTTGCTCAGGCATGTACTAAAGAGTCAAAATAACTGGCAATTGCATTTTTTCCTTAAACTGTTGAGAAACGTCAGGAAAAGTACCTGTTCTTGTTTACTTAGGCATCTCTTCCTTTCATGTTGTTGTTTATAGTGGCTAAGAAAACATTTGTTTCACTGCTAGCAAATCCACTTCATAGAAATATCACTGGAGTCTTGAAAAAAATGTATTGAAAGCTATAGGGTAAATTCAGATGCTTTTTATCAGCATATTTGCCAATAACTAATATCAGGTACTTGCATCTTTATTGTGATCTGAAACTAAAATGATAAATTCTTCTGTTTGTTACTTTTAAGTCATTAATCAAAAGAATAAACAACTTATTTAGTTGTTTCAGTTTGGAAATTGGTGGACAATTGTGTTGTCATTAACTTGGAGCTATTAAACACAATTTTGGAATGGATTCTGTTTTTTTTAAAATATCCCATCTTTTTTTAAAAAAAACTTTAAAAATTGCTATTTTCTCTATAAAACAAAACGGTTTGCTGCACCGTTAGATTTTATCACTGGCTACTGGTCTCTTTTTATAGTTTGCGAAGAAAATACTGTTCAAAATGTTAAGTCAGCATGAAGACAATTCAGTTAGCTTGACACGCTATTATATTTCTAATATAATATGCCTTTAAATTAAAAAAAATATTTCTTCAATTGATTCTCTCTCTCTCTCTCTCTCTCTCTCTCTCTCTGTCTCTCTCTCTCTCTCTCTCTCTCACACACACACACACACACAAAGAGAGAGAGACAGAGAGACAAGAGAGAGAGATGGATGCAGGTGGTCTGGAATGAACAGAAAGTGAGACACTCCTGCATTATTAAAGGAATGGCAGTAGAACAATACATTTGCAGTCTTCATCTTTTCATGGTGCAGCAATATTGTCACTGTAGTTTCAGTGCCTAGGAGATGTTTTCTAAACAGAGCAGCATACATTCTTTATATCAGGGGTGTCAAACTGCCGGCCCATGGGCCGGATTGTTGTGATTCAGGGTCAGCCTGTGGGTTCGGCAGTTGGGTCGGACGACTCAGAGGAGGAGGAGGGGGGTGTTGAAGAGCTTGCTGAGGGGATTGGACAGCTTGATGAGAGCCCCCAGCAAGGCCCCTCTCATCTGGTCACGATGCAGACCCAGCTGTGTGAGCCTGACAGCGTGGATGAAGATGACCCACAGCTGGCCCTGTTCAAGGACGCCCGACGCAGGAGGCAGTCAGTCAGGAGTAAACAGAGGGAGGCAATGGGGCACCTCGGAAGGAGGCACAGAGAGGCCACGCTCTGAACTGTATTTAAGGGGAATGTGTGGGAGGGCTGGTTTGCTGAAGGCAACCGCTTGGATTGTTCCTGCTTCTTAGCTTGTGTTTTATGGTTGGTGTCTTGTCTTGCTCTGTTTTATGTGAATAAATTTGTCAGGCGTAATTCCAGCCTCTTGCCGTTTGTAGAGGGGTTGTCCCTGCCTTTTCTGCAGGGCCGGTAGCAGGCTGGTACAGAACACGGATGCATCATGGCAAAACTGCGTCCACACCATTGCTGGCAATGGAAAAAAAGTCACGATATGTCACGACATGTCACATGATGTTGCGGGTTTGACACCACTGCTTCATATGAATTGCATTGGCAGATACTGAAGTCAGATACTGTGTTAAATCATTCTAGTCTGTGCCTTCCAGCTGTGCAGCATCACAAAACATCACTGTTGTTCTTTTGCAGTATAAGGGTCCAGTAAACTATTGCTATTTTTTCAGATAAACTTTATTTATTGAATTTATACACTTTCCTATCTCATTATTGAGCATCTGAGCAGCTAACAATGAATTTTTTTAAAAACAAGTCATTCAGAATAATTTCAAAGAAATTAAAATAGCCATCAATATATCATGTTCTGAAGGTTCAAATAAATAGATAGTAAACATAAAACCCAGAAAAATAACCAGCGGGGCTAACAATGGAGAAGACAGAAATCAAACAATTTATCTCTAGTCTATAATAGGCTTTGTTGAGACATGTTGGCAAATGTCTTCTTTAAGTGTAACTACACATATTGGTTTAGACTGGATTTGCACATTTTTGTTTGACTGTTGGGCATATTTGAAATTATGAGGACATGCTTATTTATATATTAGGTTTTTTTAAATCCTACTCATAATATTTTATAAGTAACTCAAGATGGCAATATACCTAATACCTCTTTCTCATCCTAATTTTCTCCACAATAACAACCTTGTGAAGTGGGTTGAGCTGAGAGAGCGAGTGACTGGCCCAAAGTCACTCAGCTGGCCTGTATGTGTGGTCACAAAAATCACTAGCGTGGAGACTTGTTTGTTTGCCAAAAGGCTACCAAATTGGACAGAGCCAATGATAAAACATCAGTTTTTTAAAAGGGAAATGAGCATGTACATACTCATTGAAAACTCAAACATAGGCAACTGGACCATAACTTTCCAGAAATTAAAATGGTATTCCAATTATTTTTACTTTTGGAAAGATATTATCAATCTCTGTATTTGTTTGGAAATCATTGTAGTATGGAAACATTGTAATATTATAGTTTCTTGGCAAAGTTAGTGGATAACAAGAAATTCAAGCTGGATATACTTAGTGGACATGTAAAAGAGCTAAAAAAATTTGATTCAAATATATATATTGATAAAAGAGAATTTTAAGGATTAATATTCAACTGAATATGGGATTGATGGATAAACAGAAAAAAGCCATGCAAGACTATTTCAATATAAGATTACTGCTATATCCCATTAATAAATAAATAAATAAATAAATAAATAAATTATTATATATACAAAGAGTGCAGGATTTGGCATCACCCACCATAATAGAATGGTTGATGAAATTGACAAAACTTGCTGAGATAGACAAACGTCTTTGATTAAAGAAAGGACAATATCTACATTTATGGGTGATTGGAAATCCCTTATAGACCTTTTGCATAAAAAAATGAAAAAATGGATGGATTATAGAAAGAACAGAAGCATCATGTAACTTGAGAGAGAGGTAAAATATTGAAAACTACTTCATATTGTTATATCTTTCTTTTTTTCTATTCTCTTCAAAAAAAATTAAATTGCACTTTTAGCTTTTTTGTTATCTCTCTGTTTCCTTCTCACTGTTCTATTTTAGAACTTTCAAGCCATTGGGTGTCAATAAATACCTTTAGATTGCTAAGGGCATGTGTGTTTCTGTGTGCAGCATACAAATATAGTATTTTTCCCCCTAATCTCTTTGGAGGAATGCAAGTAGAGATATAGCTGGAGCTGGTCATAGAGAAGAGAATTTCATAGATTTAACAACATTTTATTTGCTTTTACTGGCATTTCTGGGTTATTATTTTGGGATTGGTTCCTTAGCTTTCTACTAGATAGTTCAGTTTTCTCAAATGGTTTTGTGGCATACATTAGGTCATTTTAAATGACAAACTGTGCTATTGCTCAATTGATCTCAGAATGCTGGAGGTCAGAGATAGTTCAGAGCATCCTAAGTGCTGAGTGCAGGGCAATGGGAAGTCCATTCAGATGTCTGATTATTACAAAAACATTTCTGGAAATCAAAGAGATCTATTCTGTGTCCTGTTGTTTTGGAGTTCAAAAGAACTAGATCAGATCTCAAAGCTGCAAAGCGGGAACTGTATAAGACATAAAGTGTTTTGTTTTGTATGAAGGATATTTTCCTACATTAAAAACTGAATATCTGAAATACATAAATTAAGTATATAGGAGAGGGGTTTGTATGTGTGTCTCTTTTAAACCATGTAGTCAACATCCAAAGCTGAAATGGCTCTTAGCAAGACTTATAATTTGGAACCCATTTCTGTTCAGTTGCTCAGTCACTCAACGCATTGCTAAAAATAACACTGTAATGTTTATTTCATTCTTGGATCCCTCTTCTTAGCTTATTATTTCATTTCTGACCAATAGGTCTCTTCTTGCTGTTCTCTCCTGCTGCTCCCCTCTTTCTTTCTCCAAAAATGATGTCTTTATTTAGGGCCAAACTATACAATATTCACTGTGCAGTTCATCTTCTAGGGTTTTATCTGAATCCAATGTAAATAGTCTGATTGAGTGGGACTACAGCACAGAAGGGGAGGGAAAAATCATTTAAGCACTTAATGACAATGGATTCTTTTTTTTAAAAAAAAGCTTTTCCGTTGCATGCAAGTATGCAATTTTCTAAACTAAGCGAGGGATGGAAGACTGGGCTACTCTCTTTATCCCCTTCATGGTGCTGTCTTGATGCATTGTGCACTTACTCCAGAGTAAATAAAGATGGAGGTGGGATGATACAATATCCATATGATGTATCTGTCAAGACTGCAACAATCCTGCATGAAACCATTTTGTTTCGTTTTTGGTTGCCACAGGACTGAGAGGGGGGGGATGGGTGATATAAATGTTTGCCTAAATAATATTCTGTCCCGTGAGAACCAAGGTCATCTCTGCCTGGGAATTTGGCAGGCTGAGCCTTCCGTTAGAAAGCCTGCCAAAGTCTTCTATTGGGGAACGTAGTTGATTACATAGTGCTGGGGTGGGAAGTTTAGCTTTGTAACATTGTAACACTTTGGAGGAACTCCAGACTTGGTTTCACTTTTGACTGTGCTGTGCTGACTCTCAGAGAGAATTGGCAATTGGATGCTGCCCTGCAGTGAAGGAGCACCTTTAAGGCTACTGAGGCTGCATTACCATTGATATCATTCCATGGCTCTCATTCACCTGTGCTGAGAAAGACAAAATGGCCTGCTGGGTGGGATGAGTCAGGGGAATGGAGACACTTGACTGCCATCCACAGCTACTCCATCAAGCGGCTGAGGGAGAAGTTTGACCAACTCAAGATGGGGAAAATAGAGATGATTGCCCACCATGTGTTTTCCAGTGGACGAGGCAACAGACACTCCCCAACCCTTCCACCTCCTCGGTGAAACCCAAGTCCCATCGTGATGGCTCATGCTGCCTAGACTAGCCTTGACATCAAGTCCAGCACACTGGCAGAGCCCCAACCGAGATCGACGCCTTGCCAGCCCAGGGGCCCAGCCAAGGGATTTCCAGGGATGGGCCCTTCCGTGACTTCAGTGCCAACGGCCAAGTATACAGCAAGCTTACTGGGGGCAATGGCCTGTGTACCCACCCCATGTTTGACAGGGACCCCAAGAAGCTGTCCTTCCTGAATCAGATGTGGGCTTATCTGAATCGTTATGCTAATGCCTACCCAGACCGTGCTGGAATGGTTGATGCCGTAGCAGGGAACCTAGAAGGGGAAGCTGCAAAATGGATGACTAGCCTACACAATGAGCAGGCACCAGAATTGTAGGACATCAATCTGTTTATTGGTGAGCTGAGAGCCAGATTTGAAGACAGATCCCAAGCCCTGCAAGATGAAAAGGACATCTATAACTTGAAACAGAGGGGATGGCCAGCGAAAGAATATGTAAGAGAATTTTGGAAGGTGGCTGGACGGATCAGGCAGTGGCCTGAGCGATCACTAATTCAATATTTCAAGGCAGGCTTAGCCCATGAGTTATTCCATGTGTGCACCTACAGGGGGATCCCTAATCAGCTCTGCGAATGGTACTGCCTGGCTATAACCTTGGACATTGAGCTGGACCATTACCAGAGACCTACAGCATCGGAGTCCAGACCAAGGCAGACTCAAGAAAGACGCCAGGTGGCCAGACATTCCCAACCTACCGCAGCCTCTGGTTTTCCTCGGGCACCTACAGGACCCCCGATAAGATGTTTCAGGTGTGGGCAACTTGGACATCGAGCAGCTGATTGTTCGGTCCCATTTCCTTCAGCTAAGAGCGCACCTGCTGCCTCTGCAAAGCCCGAGACCTCATGCCCAATTTGGGCTAGCCAGGAGCAAGCTGCACGGGTCACTTCTCCCCCCCAGGGGAAACACGAAACCCTGGCAGAGCGCTTGCCTGAACCTGCAACGACGAGGGAGAAGACGACCTGATGGTGAGTCACTTCAGCGCAGCCACAACGCCAAACAAGGTGGTCACTTTGGGTTTCTAAAGACTTTACATCTGGTCAGAAGACAATTTTGGTGGCCAGGTATGAAAAAGGATGTTAAACTCCAGACTTAGTTTCATTTTTGACTGTGCAGATACTTTGTAGCCAATAAACATGTTTTTTTAAGGAAACCTCTAGTCTTGGAGTTCTGCTTTTACTGATCTCATCTATTGTAACCATGACAGTATTAGGTATTTGATTTAGATGAAGAATATCTTGCACTTATCTGAATTAATGAGATACACCCATTTGTTATTAGTGACAAATGTTACATTGAAAAATTAACATGAATTTAATATTCAATTAATATGAAAAAAGCCACCTCTCCACCCTTAAGAGATGCGGCTTCTACCAATTCATTTGAGGGTAGAGCTAGGTTTAAAGTTAGTCAGAATTATAACATACACAGGGATCTATGTATCAGCTACTATGATTGAGAAACTTATTTGTTTTCTGTTGAGATTTAATTGAATAAAAAGTATTTCTATCTCCTCCTCTAGTTAATCAGACAGTCACATGTTGGAACTGTCCTAACAATCAAAGCAGTAAGTTTATTAGAAACAGAAGAAGAGAATGTAGTTCCTGCTGCGGCTAAAGGATAGTCTCTGGTTACTAGAATAATTTTGGCATCTGGACTTTCTCAGAAACCTAGGACACTGAGTATCTGACTTACTTGTTTTGCCTAGCACCAGTGTTGGTATTTGTAAAGATGAATCCTAGCTTCTGTTGCTGCAAAGAAAAGAATGTATAATATAGTAATGGGATTTAAAACTCATGCCAGTATGGATGAGTGGATTGAAAAATCTAGCAATTTGGTGAGAAAAGGAATATTTTGGGGAGTGCAGCACCTAAAATTCACGTGATCAACACAGAGATATGGCCATATGCTAAGGGAAAGACAGAACAAGGTAGAATCACCTGGAGGAACAGAAAATAATTTGATGGCACCAAATCTGTAAATAACCTCCTTTATTTAAAATTATGTGGCAGTTATGGAATTAATGCAACTTTTACAAGAAAAATTTAGTTTCATAATTATGGAAATATCTCCTTTTTAAGAAAGCTGCTTTTCAGGTCTGTATGCATTAATTACCAAATGAAAGGCAGATTTGTATTCCCTTTCTCAGTTTAGCAATGTTATATAAAAATATGAAGCAAACCATTTTTTTCTTTTCTGATTCATTTATATTCCCTGCTGATTGTAAACTAATAATGCTAAGGATCCATGATGTCTAGCTTGTTTTTCCCCTCATAGAGAAAGCTCTCCCATTTGCTACATGTTTGAGCCAAATACAGATTATTAGGCCTATTTTCAATGTTTCTGTTCCACCGTTGATTTTAGAATGGCATGTCTGAGGATTATAAGGAAGAATCCCATCCAGATATTTGCCAGACCTGAAAAATTTAACGTCAGAAATGGAAGTAGTTCAAGAATTCTCATCTGTTTCAAAGAACTGAAATATTATGTTACCATGGACAATTTCTACTTGGAGACAGTTTTTGAAGGGCAGACCATATATAAAACACATCACTACATGATTAGTTATGCTGCTAATCATTAGGCATACAATTTATGCCTTATAAAATCAGAAAAAAAGATAATGACATAAATCTGAACTACATAATAGTGGTAGCTACTCAGATCAGTCAAAATTTCATTCAGTTACAAAATCTATTTGCCTGTTCTACAACAGTGAAATAAAATGACCTGCCAACATCAAAAGCTTGTGAGAATGCAGGTAGAGTCTGAGTCAAAAAGCACTTTGAATATAATATGTGAAAAGTAAATAAAGTTGGGTGGCCTCTAAATTGCATAAACAAACAAATCTTTGCCCAAATTACTGGATACTTTTAGCTAGTAGAAATGTGGCTAAGGCTAAGGTAAAATAACTTTTAGGTATATGTGCTTTCTATTAATGTAAATAAGTTAAGTTAAAAATATATTTTAAATATATTTAGTGCATTTATGCCCAAGTCTAAAGTCAGGAAAGCTCATATAATAGTTCAGAAATTTTTCCCCAAAAAAATTTACATTCCAAATGTAACTGCCTGCAAATGAACACAAGAAACCGGCATAAACAGATAAGCATAATTCAAGTTTTGTAATTTATTTGCAGTATATGTTTTAAATGTGGAATGCATTATATATAAGTACAGAGTGTTATTTCATAAAAATTACAAATAAATGAGTTGAAATGTAAATATATGTGCAGGTAAAGATGTTATCGGCTACCATGATCTTTTTTTCAAACTTCATCAAAATGTTCCTTTTCTGTCCTATTTCTGTCCAAGTTGGGAAAGCTAAATATAGAAGAAAAAAAAAGAATGAGTTTGCTCATTACTTTCTAATATATAAAAGACATTTGACTAAACCCTAGTGCTTGATTATTACCAAAAAAAGAACAAACAGAAATGATTAAAATTCAAGACAACTGATTTTCTCACAGGTAAAGATCCTTCCCCATGGGAGGAAAAAGCATGAGAGAACAAGTACTTACACAAAACATAAAGAGTTTCCTTTTTCATTCATTTATTCAACAGTACTCCCAAGCAGCAAAATCTGTTACACATTTTCCTGCTCTACTCCTTTATCTCAACCTGACACTTTCTATTTTTTCCACCAGGTCAAATTACCTGGGACAAACCCTCATTTCCAGGACTCACCAGGTACAGTGCATCCATAGCAGGCATCCTGTGACTAATAAGACTCTGTCAAATCCTATGGGATACCTCTTAAATATAGGTAAAACCCACACAAGAAAGGGCTGCCCCACCAAACAATTAAATAGTATATGGAAAAATTCTACCACATTTTTATGTGTTTGCAAATGAACTTTGAATCTACAGTGCCATGAGCCTACTGTATGCAGATTTAGTGTACATCAAAACTAACAGATTCAGCAATATTAAGCAAATTGAACAGTTAAACATTTTCAAGAGCATCAGGAGAAAAAAAATATTGTACACCTGTAACTGATTTACATGTACTACATGTGATGGTACGGTCATGTTGACAAATTCGTCAGAATTAAGATTTAGATATACTAAGATGCTTCACTTTGTCAAAGACTTTCCCTATTGCACTGAATGCACTGACTGTTGTACTGAAAGCAAATGGAAGCAATGAGACTTTTGTGCTGAATGTTTGATTTACTGAATAGGTATTATTATTATTAGAATAATGTAGCACTATTACAGTAACCAGGAGACCACAATGCTATTGTACAGTAGTAGTTTGGCTGCCAAGGCACTAGCTCTGCTGAGGGAAACGCTCATACACGTCCCATGGTGCACCACAAAAGGACGAGCTGGCTTTGTACCGGATAAGTGGCTCTTCCTGCAGCATCATCCAAGGCTCCCTCCCTCCCCAGAGCCACCTCACCAAGGTTCAGAGGACAGGAATCTGACTGCCTGCATGGAACACACCAGTTCGTCCCCCCATCGAAGTGGTACCTATTTTATCTTCACATAGAACATGCTTTCAGACTGCTAAGTGGACAGAAGCTGAGGAGAGTGACAGGAGCTTACCCTGACATACAATGCTAAGACTTGAACCACTGGAGCAGAGACCATCTCATTAAGCCACTGAGCCTCTTCATGAACAGATTCTCACAAGAGGCTAATTACTGATTTAAACACAATGACACATGGGCCTATAATCATATAGGAATATGCTTCCTGTTTCCTTTAGATCAGTGCTGAGCACCCTGTTAAGTCAATCATTATTTTCTAGGAATGAGTCCAAGATAAAACATATTAAATCCTAGAATACATTCACTAACATATTTTAGATGACTACATATTAATGTATTTTAAAATTATGTTTTACTTTAAATCCTTACCTGTTTTAAAAACTGTGCAGCATTAAAGAGTTCACTGCAGCCATATAAGACATGTTTACCTTGTTTGCCCTTTGAAAAACATAATTTCATTAAGACATTGTTAATTATTTTAAACTAAAAGAGCATGAGATACAGTATCAATTCAGCAACTTCGGCAAACAGGCTATTGAAGAACTGTAGTGCAGATACAATGTAATTTCATTTGTTTTAGTCACAACAAGCAATAAGGCACTGTGTATGAGGGGGTTAAGTTAATGTATCTATGTAGAGAAATATGTCTACTTGTTACACAGCAGGGGTGTCAAACTGCTGGCTGGACACGTCATCTGGAAGCCATTGCCGGAATGGCAAAACTGTCCTGATACGTTGCGCGACATCACGTGACGTCCCAAGTTTGACATGTCTGTTACACTGCATACAGCTCATCACATCATCCACAGTACTATCAGACAGCACATGGATAACATACAATTAATGTAAAGCAGAAATAAATGAGATGTCTAGTAGAAACGTATAATTGGGTAAACGAAAAAGTAGGTTCTAGCAGTAAGTAATATGTTTTCAGAGGGGAATGAATACTGGAATGCTTTGGGGAATTTTCTGAGCCTATTGCATTTAATTTTAATTACAATTCAGTTAAATGCAAAAACATTTAAAGCCATTAAAGAGCGGCTGAATCTGAACTCTTTTCTACAGTTGGAATTTAAAAATGAACACTAATATAACAAAGTCTTTGGCCTCTTCGAAAATACCTCCCCGAGAGCCTGTGATTTACTATATTGTTTTACATTATCAACACAATAACTAAGCAACGGATGGAAACTAGTCATGGAGAGAAGCAACCTAGAACTAAGGAGAAACTTCCTGACAGTTAGAACAATTAACCAGTGGAACAACCTGCCTCCAGAAGTGGTGAATGCTCCAACACTGGAAGTTTTTAAGAAGAGACTGGCCAACGATTTGTCTGAAATGGCATAGGGTTTCCTGCCTGAGCAGGGGGTTGAACTAGATGACCTCCAAGGTCCCTTCCAACTTTACGATTATGATTATATTGCACTAATACCATACAATTATTACGTATATTATGAAATTATAAGATGGTTATTATCAAAGGTACCATCATAAAATTATTGTGAACATCACATTATCTTTATAAAAAAATGATAAAATCAAACTTGAGACATTAATGAAGTACAGAAATGGGGAAAAAACCCTGAAGTAATTACACAAAGCAGAGGTATCAAAAATGTTAAATATCTATTTTAGAATAAATAAAGCTCTGATGATATGCCATATTCTATAAATTTATAGGAAAAATAATTGTTATGCATTGTATGGAAATATTGAAGAGGCTTGTAGGTGAAAAAACTTGTTATATAAAAGCAATTTTATAGTTAGCATTTATTTTAATTTACTTAATATTTTATCCTTGAGAAACAATAAGGGTGGATAAAGCAAGTGATGATAATTCTATGGGCAGTTTTTATTTGCCTATTTGCAGATTACTACTTAATAATAGGAACATATATTACCTATATTCCAGACTATAGTGAAACCATAATTGAATGCTTTGATGGGAAAGGATGATATTAGAAGTCTGTAAACTGTATAATTAGCCACCCCATTATTTCTATTCGTATGTACAGTATTGTGGACATTTTAAATTTTTGTTCAGTTCAGTAAAAGGAAAAGCTTTCCACATATTTTTCCATCTTCAGTTGAAAAGAACAGAGCTTCATAGAGCCCACTAGTATTGGAGTTAATACATCAAAGAAAAGAAAAACATAAATGTAATCCTAAGCAACTATCTGAAGAAAAGGCATGTACCTTTATGTAATCAACAAGGTTTTGGTATTCAATATAATTGCCACCTCCGACTACGAATACAATTGCCTAAGATTCAAAGGAAAAAAAACATTTACCATATTAGTACAGCATAGCGTTTAGGATATACGCAAGATGAAAATTCTAGCCTAATGGAAGAAAGGGTTTTGATACCTGCATAAATTCCAGGCTATTACAGAATAGAGGATTATTTATTTGGTAGTAACATTAAGGTAGCTTTTTGTAATGGTAAGTGTGAATGATCTTGGGAGACAGGAGAGAGAGAGAGCCCAGAGGGGACAATTGGCATATAAAAGATTTCTCAGCCCAAACAAAAGGGTATGGATGGCAGGGGAAACATTTCAGCAAGGGAACCTCCCTAATTTTCTGGAGAGAAAAAGGAAAGGAGGCGAGAAATACTTTCAGTCTTGCAGGATTTTGTTACTGTAACCTTACAATAAAGATAGAGCTAGCACACCCTTGGGTGTGTTTCTTCTCCGGACTACCTTGCAGGGCTAACACCCTTGGGAGATAACTTTCAACTATATCTCAAATTAGAAGTCTTCCTGATGTACTTCATTAAGATATAAAACCCCTCAATGAGCAGCAGACAATGAAAAAAATGGTATTTTTGGTTAGCTTTTGATAACTTCCCGATTAATATTATTTATAGATGGGTATTATAGTAGAACTGAGTTGAAGTGAAGAGAAATGCATACAGTTGCAGTTTGAATGTTTTAAGGGGGAGGGGTCATCCACTTGTCTGGAAAGTAATGGTGAAATTTTTGGTAACTATTATTTGTACTACTCATTAGATATACCTGTTTGTAATCACATTTCTGATGATAAATTGAGTTTTAAGAAAATAAATTTACGAAGAGTATTATGTTAAGATTTTGTCACGAAATCCTTATGAGGATTAGGAATGCTTACTCAAGTTTTTGAAATTGAAAAGATTATACATTCTTATTATTATACATTACAAACTGTAATCAAACTAATAATTTCAAATAATGGGCTTTGATTTTTTTCCCTTAAAAATAACTTAACAATTATTAAGTTATCCTTGTAAGCCACATGGGGTTGCTGAGAGTGAGTTGAGTGGCCATATAAATTTTCTTAAATAAATAATTAAAACCAATTTTTTGTCATCAATTGTGTGAAAAAATATGAACAAGTCTTACCTCCTGAAACGGATTTTTGTTTCGTGGAACTGAGCTATGATTTAAAACCAAATCAAACAAAGCATTTAGAAACAAAATTTAAAAATAAACTGAATTATAGTCAGCATAAAATGTCTAGTTGCCCTAAGATTCCTCCCTCAGAACCCTACTAGGCCCAACATTTTAAAAATGGATTGTAATAATTAATTAATAGGAAGCTGCAACAGAAACTACTAGCATTCAGCATCATATAGATATCACACTGGAATGTCAGAGAACATTCTAGGGATTTTTTTGGGGTGTGTGTGTGTGTGTGTGTGTGTGTGTGTGTGTGTAAATATGCATTTGTTGACTGCGCATGTCTTAGCATGAATACCACATTCCAAATGTGCTGCCCTCTCCCCAGTAGGTTATTTACCCCAATTTTACTAGACAAATTTTGTATCTATGTGTACACATTCATCTATTTCTTCCTTTATGTCCCTTTCTAAATATATATTAAGTTTAAATGAACTTTCTGGGTCAAGTTCTCTCACTTTAAATTAGGTAATTTTTTAAATTACCTTTTTAGAGGCTATCTGAGAGTCAAGTCTATTCCTAGTCACTGCATGAACAAGTTTGTGCAGTTTTCTTGGAAGCAATTTTGGACGCGGTTTGTCTTTGCTTGCTTCCAGGGCTGAGAGCGAATGACTGGCGCAGGGTCACCCAGCTGGCTTTCTGCCTATATAGGTAGTCCTCGACTTACAACCACAAATGAGCCAAAAATTTCTGTTGCAAAGTAAGACAGTTGATAAGTGAATTCTGCCCCATTTTACAACCATTCTTGCCACAATTGTTAAGTGAATCATTGCAGTTGTTAAGTTAGTAACACAACTGTTAAGTGAATCTGACTTCTCCACTGACTTTGCTTGTCAGGTTATAAAAAGTGATCACATGACCAGCCACACTGCGACTGTCATAAATATGAGCCAGTTGCCAAGCTCTGAATTTTGATCATGTGATCAAATGGGGGGATGCTGTAATGGTCATAAGTGTGAAAAAATGTGTCATAAGCCACTTTTTTCAGTGGTCACCAAATGAACAGTTGTAAGTTGAGGACTACCTGTAGTACATTTTAGAGTCATTTTTTGGGATACTTAGCAAACTGTTTAACAAGAGGAGTGACTAAAAGAACAAAGTAAACTAGTTAAATATGCCTAAATAGATATTCAAATATTTAATATAAACTGTGAAATGGAATATCACATTTTTATGTTGTTGCATATTTTTACACTAATTAGTGTCTGCACATTGCCATTTTTCAAACTGTAAGTAACTTAGTATCAAACTCACCTGTCACTACCTCGTAACATTTTAGGGTCAAAATACCTATAGTCATCTGTCTCCTATTAAAAGAGAAAATGGGTTGAAATACATTTTCATTATCTTATTTTTGATTTCCCAATATATTTACATTTCACTGAAATATTTTGGAAATATTATTCAGTCAAAAGAACTAAAACATCTATTGCAGCTGCCACTCAGGGTGAGACATGACATTAGTAGTTGCTAAATCTTTCAAAATATACTATTCATATATTTATTTGAAGCAACAGTCCTAGTTTTCAAGCTTCATGTTACTACATTTCCCCAAAGTATTTTGTACTCATAATCCATTCTATTTTGAAAATATATTCATAATTAATGGTCAAATAATACAGCAATCAAAATCTTTCTTCTTTCATTCTACATTTAAAATAAGATGAAGCTTGTTTATAGATGTGAGACATTAGGACACTTTTGGATTTAACACTGTTAAATAAAAATATTTCCCTTTTTAAAAAAAATCAATTCAATATTAGCACTGATGAGTACAATGCACTTACTATTTTACATAGCAAGAAAAAAAGAAATAGATCAATTTTGTTTATGGCATTTTAAGAAAATATTAATTCTACTGCATTCCACATTTTAAAAAATATAATGTGCATAACAAGCCAAATGATCTTTTGGGGATTTATCTTTGATTTCAAAACTTATATCTGTAGAGCACTCCAATGCCTGTAGGCATTACTAAACATTTCAAAATTCTATCTGATATCTAAATAATTCAACAACCTTGGATAGATTTTGGTATCTTTAAAGACTGAACATAACAACCAAGAAGAGAATTGAAATTATTCTGAAAAACAATATATTGCTGAAGATTATCTATTATTCAGCATTTTGCATCTGTTAACTCTGTGAGAGTCTGAAGTGGTTCATATAAGAACTTTCATGATTTTCTTTCTATTGTATTACATGGATAGTATTTGAAAGAGCGAGAAGACTCCTTTGAGTCCCTTGGACTGCAAGGCGTTCAAACCGGTCAATCCTAGAGGAGATCAACCCTGACTGCTCTTTAGAAGGCCAGATCCTGAAGTTGAAACTCAAAAACTTTGGCCACCTAATGAGAAGGAAGGACTCACTGGAGAAGAGCCTAATGCTGGGAAAGATTGAGGGCAAGAGAAGAAGGGGACGACAGAGAATGAGGTGGCTGGATGGAGTCACTGAAGCAGTAGGTGTGAGCCTAAATGGACTCCAGAAGATGGTAGAAGACAAGAAGGCCTGGAGGAACGTTGTCCATGGGATTGCAATGGGTTGGACACGACTTCGCAACTAACAACAACAACATTTGAAAGAGCACCATAATTTTTTTGGAATATTTTAATTCAGTCTACTGTAATTTTTCATTATCTATACTCACAGGATTTGACTTCATCTCCATAAGGTTATCTAAAATGCGGGTTGCTGGAAGATTCTATAAAAAAGTACCTTTATTTAAGCGAGCTGCAAAAGCTATAGTTTAAAACAGAACTACATCATTATTCAGCTCTATTATCATTAGATAATTCTTTCTGAATCATCATATGGTTTGAATACAATTCCCTTGTGCTTGCTCCCCCTAAAAAGCATTTGATCACTTCAGACTATATGATAGAACAAATATAACAGATAATGGAGGTGTACTCTTATGTATATTTTTAAAAAGGACATTGCTTTTTAAAATTATGCTTGGTGGGTAATACTGAAATTAAGAAATGTATAAAATCCAGGGTTATTAATGAAGCAAATATATAATGTAGGGCAAATAAAAAAGTACTTTCTTAATGAAATGCACAGTTCAAGTAAGCTATTCACCACTAATACATGTAACAATAGCCACATATTTTGAATCTTTTTTTATGGATAGTCAGCTATGCTTCAACAAATGCAACTTCAGATAGTCTGCATTTTATGATTACTGATTTAGCCTCTTGTGCAGTCACTGGTGCTTATAAAATCAAAGCACATCCCGTAATCTATAGAAAGTATTTCTTATTGCATAGATAAAATATGTATGATTATTAAGTGATAAGCTGCTTCTAATTCAAAGATAGTTCGCTTCTCTTTCCCCCACATCTTTTAAAATATAAAGTTGCATTAGCTTTAATGAAAACCATTTCTGGAATAGTAAGAAATCTACCCTGTTACTCTGCTTTAATATTCTGCATGCTGTCCAAGGAGCAGCAAAATGAAAAAGTGGACATCTTGAGTTACATAATTTGGATACATTTCTTGATGGAAAAAGTATTCTCTTTTTTATTTTCTTTATAAAGAAAATAAAGAAAACTTTATTTTCTAATAATGCTTATAATTATTAGAATAATAATTTCAACCTGCCTATTTCAATCAAGTCTTTCGGGCATTTTGTGATAATATTAAAATATTATTTCAAGAAACTTTTGTATGTATTAGTAACAATATAAACTAGAGAAGCAGAATTATGTAACGAGAAAATCAGGACAATCCAAAAGCTGAGCTGGATGAAATAGTAACAAACCAAACTTCTAAAGAAAAAAAAGGGGAGTTTATGAAAATGTGCAATTAAATTACTATGCATTATTATTATATTATATTATTATATTATAATATCCATATTATTTCAGAGAGCCAGAGAATGTCACATAAAGCACAGAACTGAAATGGAGCCTTTCGACACGGGTTAATTCTAAGCAGGTTAATTTAATTCTATTCACTTTGTTAAGCATTCTAGGTATTGCAGACTAAGTGGGAAACATGCAATTTATAAAATGCTTAAGTGTTTATCCCTGCTTATCCCAGTCTGAAAAGTCTGTAGTCTTGGGTATATGTTTATTCAAAAATAATGAATATGCTTAATGTAAAAACATACCTGCTGCTTTAGTACTAAATTTTTGACTCCTTCCATCACAAACTGAGATCCAGTATTCATAACACGTGAGAAAAGACTGAAACAAAATGCAAATTATAAAGATTTCGTTTGTGTCCATATACTTATGTAACAAACCTTTAGTACGGAGTCTGCATGTCAAAATATAAAGAAATCTCATACATATATTGCTGTTATTTTTTATTGATTTGGCAAAATATATAAATTGCCCCAATCAACTAAGACCCTGGGAAGTTAACAGATAAACATAAAACATCATGTCAGTAACAAAATAATGAAAAATAATAGCATCAATGCATATCCAAGATGAACATCCACCAACAACTTGGGAAAAACCCTGTTTTCACTAACTTACAAAATTCTAATAGGGAATTTGAGAATTTCCCTATTTCAGAGGGAAGACTGTTTCAAAATGGGGCTGCTACAGAGAGGGGCTACTGCATAGCTCACCCACAAGTGCCTACCATACAGGATTCTCAGCAGACCTGCTTAAGTAGTTTAGATTGGATGGGCTAATTTAATGTTAACAAGGTGGTATCTAATGTATCCAAGTGCTATACCAATTAGGATACTATAGGTGGGAATCAGCTCTTTAAAATGGACCTGGAAACCTACTGGTAAGCAGTGCAGTGATTTTAGGTTTATTTTGCAGTGGAAGGACTGTCCTGCTGGGAGCTTGGCTGTGCATTCTAGAACATTTGCCGCACCCAACTTGTTTCCAAATGCTTGTAGAATGTGTTGAAGTAGTCCAGTTGTGTGGCAATCATATTAATAGTTTCTACTAACCAAGCATAAATATAAGAATATCAGTCAGCTTCTTTCCCTTGTTTTATGGCATTTTTTTCTTATTTAACCTGGGTGGGGAATGTTTTAGACTGAAACTACGACATAGGATACCAAAAGTAACAAAACACATTTGGAACTCACCCCAATGACTTTGCTGCACTAGTTCCGTACATAGCTGGACCTGAAGCCATCTTTGCAAAAGCTCTGCAAAACGTTAAAAAGAAATATTTATATACCTGATTGGTTTTCAGTAAACTACAAAACAGCAAATTATCTCATACAATGAATAAATTGTTCATTAACAAAACACTTCCTAGTCATTTTGAGGATGAAATTGCTCTTTTAACATAAATGACAATACTATCATAACTAATCACACATACTATAAAACTGTAGTACATATTATTAAAATAATAAAGAGTTTCTATAATAATACACTTGGCAGATGAATTTATTTACATGGAACAGATTTTCCCTGTTTCAGGTAAAGAAAATGGCAGTCAAACCATTTTTGGCCACATATGACTACACATTTTATCTGGAGATCTCATTACATTACATATATGGCTGGGAAGATTTGAAAAATCTTATTTATGGTTGAGTGAAAATATGTTCTAATAATGTAGCTATTCAGATCATCTGTTCCACACATGCCCCAGTAAATGAATAGAAACTTCATTCAAAGACAATGAAACCAGATTTTATTGATATACTATTGGATCTGAAGGGTGGTGGTGGCTAGCAAGATTCCTGAATCCTTAGCAAATACAATGGTAGATATTATTGGTAAGAAGAGAAATGCAAGCTGTGTGAGAATATAGGTAGCTGGATGAGAAGTACTTATGTTTGTGCAAGGAATTGTATTACTATTGATTGCATCTATTTCCATGTATAGCCACTTGTACTGATATGTTGCTCCACTGAATTTGGGAACACTTTAGGCAAGCATACACCATGATACAGGGAGGGAAGGAAGAGTTCTAGCAAAGCTAAGAAGTAAAATTTCCAGAGTCTTGCATATATGAGCATCATTTTTAAAAAAATTTATAAACAATGTGTCAACTTTAGAATGAGCATGGTTGCAACCAATTTTTCCCTTCTCACTCCTAGTTGCCACATAGCACGGGGGGGAGGAGGTTTGCCAGGTGTTGTGCTAGACAAAACAGATTTTCTCTCTCAGACTTTCTCTCATGGGAGCCAAGGTCATCAGCTGCTTCCAAGACTACAGGCTGGGCGTTTCATGAAAAGCCCGCCAACCAGCTGAGTGGGGATACGTAGTTGCTTGCATAGCTTTGGGGATGGGATTTCTTACTTTGTATTGGGGAATTGTTATGCATCTCTTCAGACTTGGTTTCACTTTTGAAGTACCGATACTCTGTATCAATAAACATGTTCTTTGAGGAATTTGCAAGCCTCGGAGTTCTGCTTTATTTGTCTCTGTCGATCGGAACCATGACACAATGTGAATGAAGAATTAAAACCGTTCATTCATTATACTCTCAAGTTAAGTCTTTTCCTAACTGCTGAGAGCTGTTACTGCTCAATTTTGAGCACTATGAACATATGGCAGTGAAACCGTAGGCGGTTATTCCAACAATGATGTGTGAATGGAATGTATGTTGTGACATCATGATAAAAACTCTGTTTTCATACTTGTGCAGTGATGAAAGTACAACAGAGGCAGTTTGCATCTAAATATTGCAACCCATGTTTCATCACCTGACCACCCCCTTCCTCTCCCATTTACAGGTAGCCCTCAACTTACAACCATTTGTTAAGTGACCATTCAATATTACAATGGCATTCATAAAAATGACTTATAAATGTTTTTCACACTTAGAACCTTGCAGCCTCCCTATGGTCATGTACTCAAAATTTGAACATTTGGCAACTGGCATGTATTTATGACAATTGTACTGTACCAGGGTCATGTGATACTTTTTGTGACCTTCTGACAAGCAAAGTCAATGGAGAAGTCAGATACACTTAACAATCATGTTACTAACTTAACAAATGCAGTGATTCACTTAACAACTATGGCAAGAAAGGTCATAAAATGGGACAACACTCACTTAAGAGTCTCACTTAGCAAAAGAAATTTTGGGCTTAATTGCAGCCTTAGGTATAGCTTGGAGGAAAAATACCTCTTTTTACAGGACTGGATGGATTCTAGGTTTAGTCCAAAGCAAAATTCTGATCTAAATTTTAGCAGTCTACTACTTCTTATATTATGAAAGCACAAGTTACTTACTTCCATTGTTTAATGTAGTTTAAAGGATTAAGGTTACATCCAGCATCTGTCAGTGCTTTTTTGTACTGTTCTAAATCTGCCTGGAATGAAATGGACATTTGAAATTTATGACATTTTAAAATTTATTAATAATAAATACATTAATATGACAGGAAATAAGCTAATATTCATCTTCCAATATAAAAAATGAGCTATTACATATAAAAGCAAATGTATTAGTCCCCCTCCCAACTACTGCTGTGAAATTGCTAATCAAGAAAACAAGATCACTACAACAAATGATTGAAAGCAGTTACTTTTGTTTCTTTTTGAACAAGAGTCTACTTGAGAAAATGAAAGGAAGTACTCCTATAAAATGAAATTATTTTACTAAGCATTTTAGTATATGTGATGGTCCAAGACAATTTCATCATATTAGACTAGTTGCCATGCTGGCTGGATGTGAAGAAAGTTACAGTCCAAAATATATGGAGAACATCAGATTGAATATAATATAGATCAACTTTCCCAAATTCAAATTTTAAGGATTAAGATATATTTACATTTCAGGTCCTCTAAAGGCAAGAGCTTAAATCACTATAAACACAATTTGATTGGTACAACATAGAAGTTCAGTAACAAAGAAATACAAAGGATAGTAAAAAAAAGCTAAGCTAAAGAAGCAGAAAGAAGGTGGATTAATAAATTACAGGATGAAGAGGGAAATATACAACATCAAAGTGAAGAGAAGAAAAAGATAATTCAAAATTACTATACGAAACTATACGATGAGAATAAGTGGGCTACAGATGAAAAAATACTTCAATGTTTTAAAAAAGCTGATTTACCAAAAATTTCAGATGAAACAAAGTGTATGTTAAATGCGGAGATAACAATGACTGAATTAACTGAGGCACTGAAAAAAACAGAAGAACAATAAAGCACCGGGCCCAGACGGACTGCCAGTACAAATATACAAAGAACTTCAAGATTCATTTGGCAAAATATTACTGGAGACGTCCAATGCAGTCCTAAAAGAACCAAAAACGCCAGCATCCTGGATAGAAGCAAACATTGTGCTGATCCCAAAAGAAAATTCGGACTTAACAAAAATCAATAATTATAGGCCAATATCGCTTTTAAATTCGGATTACAAAATATTTATGGCAATAATTGCGGGAAGGCTAAAAAGATACCTAAACGAATTTATACACGTAGATGAAAATGGTTTTCTACCACGAAGGCAAATTTGAAACAATATGAGGATGATTTTGAATATTTTGGAATACTACGAGATTCACAGTGAAAAACAAGTAGCTCTGATGTTCTTGGATGCACAAAAAGCCTTTGACAATGTAAATTGGAACTTCATGTTGAGGCAGTTAGGCTATTGGCGGAAATTTTATAAATATATTCAGTGTTATATACGATAAACAAGAGGCGAGAGTTATAATCAATGGAGAAGCGACACAAAGCTTCCAAATTAGGAAAGGTACAAGACAAGGGTGTCCGCTCTCGCCGCTAATGTTTATACTAACTCTGACTAAAATGATTCAAAAGGAAAGTCAAATTAGAGGCTTAAATATTAAGAAAGAAACCTACAAACTGCAAGCATTCACGGATGACCTCGTATTTATCTTAGAGGAACCGCTATATTCTGGTACAAAACTTGTGGAAATATTAGAAGAATATGGAGAAGTAGCTGGACTGAAAATCAACAAAGACAAAATGAAAACGATAGTTAAAAACATGACTAGTACACAGAAAAATGACCTGGTGGAGAAAGTAAATATCCAAATAGTGAAGAAAGTTAAATACTTGGGAGTACAGCTAACAGCAAGGTGTATTACAATTAAAGAAGATAACTATATTAATTTAAACAATCAGATAAAGAAAGATTTAGAAAGATGGAAAAATTTGCAACTCTCCTTCATGGGGAGAATTGCAGCAGTAAAGATGAACATTTTACCTAAATTACTCTTTTTATTTCAGAATGTCCCCATAAAATTAGAGAAAAAAATATTTTGTAAATTTGAATAAAATAATATTGAAATTTATTTGGCAGGGGAAGAAATCTAGAATTAAATTAAAACTACTACAAGAAGCCAAAGAGAGAGGGGGATTCGGACTACCTGATTGGGAGTTGTACTACCAAGCTGCAATACTCACCTGGGTGCGGGATTGGATAAATTTAAAAGACAGGCGGCTATTAACTTTAGAGGGTCATGATTTACAATCTGGATGGCACGCATTTTTGTGGGATGAGAGATATAATGTTCATCAATACTTCAGACACACCATATCAGAGCAGCATTACTTAATGTGTGGATTAAAGTTAAACAACAGAACTGTATAGAAATACCAGTATGACTCTCAACACTGGAAGCGCTAGTGCATCCAAATTTCATGAACTTGGGAAAAGTAGTTACGTACAGATATATTTTAAATGAACAAGGGGAACTTAAATCTAGACAAGAACTAAAAGAAAACGGGGTACAATTGGAATGGTGGGTGTACCTGCAAATCCAGTCATGTTATAAGAAAGACAAAAAGGAATGGGGTATACGGAGGGATCTGACAACACTAGATAAAATATTATTAGGAACGGAGGAGAAAGCAATCAAAAGAACGTATAAATATTTATTGGAATATAAAATGGAAGAGGAGCAGGTAAAAGAAGTGATGATAACACCGGCCCAAAATTTCGGATATAATATTGATTTAGACAAATGGCAAACATTATGGGAAAGAAATAGAAAGTTAACCTTGGCTACCTCATATAAAGAGAATCTGTACAAAATGTTTTACAGGTGGCACTTCTCCCCAACAAGACTGGCAAAGATGAGAAAAGATATATCACCACAATGTTGGAAGTGCAAGAAAGTGTTAAGGACTTATTATCATATGTGATGGACTTGTTCCAAAGCAAAAGAATTTTGGCAGTTAATAAAGACTTGGTTGGAGGAAATGTTGGGACTGAAGATAGATCTCAGACCAGAATTGTTTTTACTGGGAATGATAGATGGGAAGTTTAACAAAGGAGAGACATATGTAGTGTTGCATATCATAACAGCAGCAAGGTTGGTCTATGCCCAGAACTGGAAAAACAGAAATTCTCCAGTGGAGAGTGAATTAATTAATTTTTTTTATATGTGCAGAGATGGATAGACTAACTTTAGAAATTAAAGACAAGGATGAAACAGAGTATTACGAAATTTGGGATAAGATGTATTATTGGTTAGACTCGAGGAGAAAAAGTCAGGACAAAGAAAGCTCGTCTAGAAGAGAGAAAGTGTAGATTTTCAACCCCAAAATGAGTGTAAGATAGAGATCAGAAAGAATATGAAATAAGAATGGAAATGGAAGTTATGTTGTAAATAGACGTAAATATGTATGTAAATATATAAATATGTAAATAGTATAAAATACATTATGTAAATGGTATAAAAAATCAACGACTTGGGAGATATATGGTATATGGTATAGTATGTATGGCAAAATAACAGCCAGAAAAGTCACACTGTGTTCAACCTGTTTTAAATGTTTATTCAATAAAAATTTATATTAAAAAAAAGAAATACAAAGGATAGTGTTCATATAGCTCAAACTCAGAAAATATTACAGATAGTACTCATTTAACAAATGTAAATAGATAACTAATAAATAACTATACAGATATTATCTGTTGGCATAGTTTTCCTTAAATTGTATAAAATTTAAGTTTATAAGTCCCATATTTGTTTTTATTTATTTATTTAGTACAGAAAAGAAAAAGGTGAAAAAGCTTCCCTCAAGTAAAGAATAGAGTATTTTATGATGGCATTTAGTGATGAAAATTCCAGCCCTATTTACTGTTGTTGAATGAATGCTACCTGTAATATTTTCTGAGTTTGAGGTCTGTAAACACTCTTCTTTGTATTTCTTTGTTACTTTGTTACTGAATGTCTTATGTATACCAATCAAGTTGTACAGTGATTTAAGCCTTTGGAGAACCTGAAAAACCAGGTTAGACTGCAATAGACACTCCATGGAGAAAATTGATCTGGTTACCTTGATAGCATATCACCAATCATTTGGGATTTTTATTAGTATTAATATTTAAAATGTGATTATAATGTAAATTATAAACTAACCAAGTTAGACAACAGTAAGCTCTGTTAAGTTCAATGGGATTTTTGTTCTTTAAAGATGCTCACAAAAGCTAGCTTTTATAGTTTTATTTTTTTTTTATTTTAATTCCATTTATATCCCGCCCTTCTCCGAAGACTCAGGGCGGCTTACAAGCTTAGCAGTAGCCTTCATTCTATGTATATGCCTGCTTATTAGGGCTTTCATACACCCCCCAAGTGGCATTATTACAAAGTCAGCTTAATTGCCCCCAACAATCTGGGTCCTCATTTTACCTACCTCGGAAGGATGGAAGGCTGAGTCAACCTTGAGCCTGGTGGGATGCGAACCTGCACTAATTGCAGGCAGCTGGTGTTACTTAAGGAGGCATTAGCCCACTGCTCCACCAAGGCTCTACAGCTTTTTTGCTGATATAAAAACCTTTCCTGTGTTCCCTGATATCCACAGGATATTTTTGATCTTTTAAACATGATCACATAATAAATACCAAAATAGTTTACATATTGCTAAATCACTGTGTGGCCTGTAGCACATTATGTAAATTCTATCATAATGGCTAAATAAGTCTAAACCTGAACAACTATTTTTATTCAACAAATGAAAAAAAAGTTTAATGCAATACATAAATGATCTATTATGTTTGCATGGTTCTATGTAGAGTGTTCACAGATTTGAAACAAAGTATTTAGAGTGCAACAGGAAATGACTTAATGTTATTGACCAAACAACTAAACTATAAATTCACCTGTTACTGACAAAATTACATTACGATTACCTAATTGTAGATGTTTGCTTCACACATACCTCAGAAGGTAACTGTACAGAACTTATGAAATAGATAAGAAAGAGTCGCATCTTGTCTTCTGCAGTTCCCGCTGTTCAGAGAAAAGGTTTGCTTGAAAAAAAATCTTCTTAAAGTTATCATAAAATACATTTCACTAAAAATCATTATAATAAAAAGTTTACCAATTCACTTTTGGCATTCACACCAGGAGGCAAAGTATTGTCAAATTAGAAGCCATGACATAGAACAAGAATCAATTTGGTAACTACTTATTCAGCATTTGTTCATCTTGAACCCGCTTTATCTGTGATTCTTTTGAGATAATTGCTTCAGAGTGGAGATAATCCTATCCATCAATTTGCATAATGGATGGAGCAACACTCTCTCTCTCTCTGTGTGTGTGTGTGTGTGTGTGTGTTGTGTGTGTGTGTGTGTGTGTGTGTGTGTAGTAACACCAATTGAGTAAAACCTATTCATATAGCAAAATGGGCAACAGGAAAAACAATGAGAAATTGGCATCACTTATTTCTATTGAGAATATAACTGATTGTACTTTTGACCAATACACAAACCTGGTCTGCTAGAAAGCAACAGACCACTACCCCCAAAAGTATTACATCTCTTAAAAAAACAATTTCTACAAGCTTTAAATGCTGACTTTTAGCACCAAACTGAGTCCTCTAAGACAAAATTAATGAGATTCCTCTGTTCACAGGGAAAGCTAAAAATAATTAATCAGAAAATTTTTCAATGTAACAGTTAAGATTGGAAATACATAGGGTACAAACAACAGTCTGTAACATTTATACTCTACAAGCTTTAAACTGAACTGTGACTTTATATAGTAACTGACCTTTGGTTCTTCTAGCTTTGCTATTTCACCAGTGACAGTAGTTTTTCAAGTTTTTAGGTAGAGATTCTTGTTGCTATACAAGCAAATTAATTAATTCTTCTTCAGAACATTAACAGAAACAAACTTTACAATAAATTCAAATTATACACTTACCATCAGGATCAGAAATCATATCCAAAAGCGATTTATCCAATGTGGACTTGCTCATAATTTTTTCTTCATATTCAAAATATACGTCTAGTTTCCGAGTCTGAATGAAATGAAGTTGCCATTGGAAAGTGTTTTTGTATACACACATAGCCACACACCCATTTCTATTAGAAAGTAAGAAATGTTTCCATACTTTTTAAATACATTTTTCCATAGTAAAAAACTAAGAACAATCACATAGTTTTTTTGAATAAGTAGTAAGGTTCATAAAATAAATGTATTCTAATAATACATATAACATGTATTATTATACATATGAATACATATGTACAGTAAATACATATAATATACATATAAATAATATGCATTTTCATAGAAAACAGAGAGTACATAGAATACATAAACTGTATTATAGTTTTCTTCCATGATAACTCAAACTCAAAGGATTTACAGATGTTCATCTAGGGCAGGCATGTCAAACTGCCGGCCCATCGGCTGGATGTCACACTGAAACCGTGCCCACCCCATTGCCGATAATGGGGAAAAAGTCATGATATCATCATGACATCATGCAACATCATGTGACATTGCGAGTTTGACATGCCTGATCTAGGGGTTCATCAGATTCAGCTGCTATATATCCCTTGCCTTCAAAGCAGCTGCAGCACAAAATCTTTCCTTACTATTTTATTATATACTTTAAAATTATTTATTATTATTATTTACTGATTAAATTATTAGGTTAAAAAAACCCAAGATTTTAAGCAAAGGATAACTTTTTGCCTATCCAGAAATGGTCTAACTTTACATCAAACAGCCAAATCATCTGAAAATAAACTTAAAACTACTTCCAATTAGGTCTGGTGGTTAAGGCACCAGGGTTGTAGAAAGCAGGAGACTGTGAGGTCTAATCCCACCTTATCTATGAAAGCCAGCTGGGTGACCTTGGGGCAATCGTTTTTCTCTCAGCTCAACTCAGCTCACAAGCTTGTCATTGTGGGAAAAATAGAAGGCATTTTCATATATTTGCCATGTTGTTATTTATAAAAATAATAAAGGCAGGATACAAATAAATAAGTAAGTAAGTAAGTAGAAGCTCAGTTTAGCCACCCCAAACAAAACAAAGTTAATGGGCAGAATATATGGTAAAGTACTAATTGTTGTGCGATCATTTCAGACCAATTGCAAATGAATTTATTCAATGGGTCTGGTAAAACAATATTATACATCTCAAATCAATGGTTTAGTTTAGTGAGAAGGAGAGGTTCATATTTAAGGCATTTTAAATTTTGAATGCAATAAATAATATTAGAGCTTTCTATAATTTAGTATCTTTTACATGATATTGATAAATGATAAATGTAGAAGTCTAACAATTTTTTCTGTTTCTTAAATTTAACTTCATAAAATGTAACTTGCAAAATAAAGGCAAAACTTTGCATTATTGTTACAGGAAATTACCATTAAACCATGAAAATATTCAACAAAAACCAGAGACCCACAGAGGAAAAAAAAGAAACCCACTGAAACTACAATTGCTCTTTTTCTGATGTTTAAGTCACATTAAAACCAATGAAAAGAAAAATGAATAAAGATGTCCAAAATAGTAGAATAAAAATGCTTCCAATAAAAGCAGATATTTTCCTTGCGTCTATTAAATTCTGATTATATTTCTGAGTTGCCAAAATCTTACTAGGTTAAATAATAACTTAAAACAAGGTCTCTCTTCTTCTAAGCTTTTCCGATAAATATTTGGTAATCCCATCTTGGGAAATAATGATGTTTCTTTCCAGCTTCTTGCTAAACACTGAAATATGCCAAAAAACTGCCAGAATTTCTGAAAGGTGATTAATCTCAGAGTTCCTTTCGCTATGCCTTCAAAAATAATCTGAAAGAGAATCTGAAAGTAAGCCATACAGTGAACTACTACAAAAGTATAATTTAAGATTCATTATAGAAAATATAAATTAGCATATCAGCTATTTTGGTCTTGATAAATTACACTGTAATTACACTTCCATAAAGCTTTATTAAATGACTCTGAACTCAAAGATATATGGAATGGATGGTACTCAATTCTTTACCTCCATAAATGGTAAGGTCTAGATTTTATGATGGGAGGCTTCTATGGATAGAAATGGGAGAAGGGCAATATTCACTTATTTTACGTTTTCTGCAAGAATTATTTTCCACTCATAGAACACTGGATCAAGCAGTCTTCCATGGGTAAAAAGCCATAAAGGGGATAGCACATCTCTGTCCATATGCAGATGTGTGAATTATTCACTGACATATCTTTCCATATACAGGTGAAACTGGAAAAATTAGAATATCGTGCAAAAGTTTATTTATTTCAGTAATGCAACTTAAAAGGGTAAACTAATATATGAGATGTACTCATTACATGCAAAGCAAGATAGTTCAAGCCGTGATTTGTCATAATTGTGATGATTATGGCGTACAGCTCATGAAAACCCCAAATCCACAATCTCAGAAAATTAGAATATTACATGTAATCAATAAAACAAGGAGTGTACTTAGAACAATATCGGACCTCTGAAAAGTATAAGCATGCATATGTATTCAGTACTTGGTTTGGGCCCCTTTTGCAGCAATTACTGCCTCAATGCGGCGTGGCATGGAAGCTGTCAGCCTGTGGCACTGCTGAGGTGTTATGGAAGACCAGGATGCTTCAATAGCGGCCTTCAGCTCTTCTGCATTGTTCGGTCTCATGTCTCTCATCTTTCTCTTGGCAATGCCCCATAGATTCTCTATGGGGTTCAGGTCAGGTGCGTTTGCTGGCCAATCAAGCACAGTAATCCCACGGTCATTGAACCAGGTTTTGGTGCTTTTGGCAGTGTGGGCAGGTGCCAAGTCCTGCTGGAAAATGAAGTCAGCATCCCCATAAAGCTCGTCTGCGGAAGGAAGCATGAAGTGCTCCAAAATCTCCTGGTAGACAGCTGCGTTGACCCTGGACTTAATGAAGCACAGTGGACCAACACCAGCAGATGACATGGCTCCCCAAATCAACACAGACTGTGGAAACTTCACACTGGACTTCAAGCATCTTGCAGTGTGTGCCTCTCTATTCTTCCTCCAGACTCTGGGTCCTTGGTTTCCAAATGAGATGCAAAAGTTGCTCTCATCAGAAAAGAGGACTTTGGACCACTGAGCAACAGACCAGGTCTGTTTTTCTTTAGCCCAGGTAAGACGCTTCTGACGTTGTTTGTTGTTCAGGAGCGGCTTGACTAGAGGAATACGACATTTGAAGCCCATGTCCAGGATCCGTCTGTGTGTGATGGCTCTTGATGCACTGACTCCAGCCTCAGTCCACTCCTTGTGAAAGTCCCCAATACTTTTGAATGGCCTTTTCCTGACAATCCTCTCCAGGCTGCGGTCATCTCTGCTACTTGTACACCTTTTTCTTCCACACTTTTCCCTTCCACGTAACTTTCTATTAATGTGCTTTGATACAGCACTTTGGGGACATCCAACTTCTTTTGAGGCTTTCCCTCCTTATGGAGGGTGTCAATGATGGTTTTCTGCACAACTTTCAGGTCAGCAGTCTTCCCCATGATTGTGATTCCTACTGAACCAGACTGAGAGACCATTTAAAGGCTCAGGAACCCTTTGCAGGTGTTAGGGCTTAATTAGCTGATTAGAGTGGGACACTTTGAGCCTAGAATATTGCATCTTTTCACAATATTCTAATTTTCTGAGATTGTGGATTTGGGGTTTTCATGAGCTGTACGCCATAAAGGGACGTGGTGGCTCAGTGGGTTAGGACGCTGAGCTTGTCGATCAGAAGGTCGGCAGTTTGGTGGGTCGAATCCCGAGTGCCGCGTAACAGAGTGAGCGCCTGTTACTCGTCCCAGCTTCTGCCAACCTAGCAGTTCGAAAGCACGTAAAAATGCAAGTAGAAAAATAGGGACCACTCCGGTGGGAAGGTAACAGCGTTCCGTGCGCCTTTGGCGTCTAGTCATGCCGGCCACATGACCACGGAGATGTCCTCGGACAAACGCTGGCTCTTCGGCTTTGAAACGGAGATGAGCACCGGCCCCTAGAGTCGGAAACGACTAGCACGCATGTGCGGGGGAACCTTTACCTTTACCTTACGCCATAATCATCACAATTATGACAAATTTCGGCTGGAACTATCTTGCTTTGCATGTAATGAGTCTATCTCATATATTAATTTCCCCTTTTAAGTTGCATTACTGAAATAAATGAACTTTTGCACGATATTCTAATTTTTCAAGTTTCACCTATATATGTGCATGTATATGAGCAAGAACTTTCTTAAATACAGATTTAAGGGCAGACAAATGTATTCCAAAATAAAAGGTTTACAAAATTAATGATAAAAAATTAAAAATAATTTGCTACCTCTTACTGTAGTGAAAATCATGGAGACATGAGATAATTAAGGATCCTAGAAAATTATATTTTCCCCCCATTTAGACTTCAATTGATGAAAACTTAGGGAAAAGTTAGCTAGCTTTCCTCTCCTCTTATTTTTCTCTAAGAAACTTTCCGAAGCAGAAAGGAAGCATGCTAATAATTTATTCCACCTCTGCAGTGTCAAAAGCATCTAATTCAGTAAGGCCATCTGATTTCTATGCCTTGGGAGGAAAAGACTATGGAAGTATTTCCAAACCACATCCTGCCTTGGATTTTGACAGAGATCCAATGTAAAATGCTGAAGAAAAAATAAACTTTATTTTCAATATTACTTTCTATGGAAACAGATTGTCAGTGAATTAAGCTTCAGTTATCTAAAGACAATTGTGACAATTGTGAAAAATATTTTATGCACAAAAAATAGAAAAAATGATTATACTTCTTAAGTGCAGGGGGAAATATCCTTAATAATAGGCGAATATTCTAAACACATTATCATCACATTAAACATTAAAATTTCAGCTGTACCTTTTATCTCTGGCCTTTGGCTATAATAAAAATTCATTCAAACTCATTAAAGAAAGTAATTATAATACAGTACTATTTTTAATTATATTAATTAGATTGTTGGTTTGATTATCAATTTCCAAAATTCAATTCTTATTCAATAAGAGGGTATTCTCAAAAGTTTATATCCAGAAAGGTCATGGAAGAAAGACGACTGGATTGTTTAGGGTTTTTTTATGAATTGCTTTTTTTGCAGCAGCATGAGATAGTGGTCTGGAATTCTGCCTAAGTTTACTATTATTATTTTTAACAAAAAACCAGACAAAAATGAGAATTCAGTCTGGCAGAACAGCAGCTTGAGTATAAAGCCTCTGGAATAGATGAAAATTTTCATTCATTTTAAACAATGGTAAAAATATAGGACCACTAAAAAAGAAGTTTGTTTTCTGAGAAGGAAATGAAAAATCCAGGCAAGCTAAACTGTTATGATGGGATGAATTATACTAAATCATTTTATAAATAATAAAAAACCTGCACTATGGTTGTTTAAAACCAGCTATTTTATTTGGCTTAATAATAAATACAATTATAAAATACAGCCACCCAATCTCACATGACAAGGATACTTTGATTGCAAAGCACATTTTATTTTGAGAGCAACTGATTTGCACAGAATCTAAAATGCTACTTATCTAACTCACTATGACTATGGCATTCTTGTGAATGATGAAGGGGATTTATTTCTTCTTTTGGGATGGACAATATAAGACAATATTTGGTAATTTATTTTGTAATCATATTTTTCAAGCATGGAGGCTAGAATTTCATATACATATTGGCTGTACTTTAAACCAGTACTCCCCAACCTTTTGTGCGCCAGGGGCTGTGCAGCATTTCTTCCGCAGAATGGGGGGTGGGGACATGGTTTTGTACACTGGTTGGATCCTGTGCATATGTAAATAGCACTTCTCTTGCTTGTGCGGACTGATTCCCAGTGGGGTGCGGACTGGTGCCAGTGCACAGCCTGGGAGGTTGAGAACCCCTGCTTTAAACCATGTCAACTACTCTTCAGCATAGTACTAATGTATCCCTCTGAGACTCTTTCATTTTTAAATGATTACTTTATCTAGAGAAAGAAAAAAGTGTTTAAGTCCACAGGAACTCTTGAGACTCAAAGAATTGCCAAAAGTTCACAAACCATGATGAGCAGATTAAAATTTAAGGAACTAGGAATTGGGGCTATTTTACTAAGCACATAACAGAACGTAATTTTATTTCTATTGACATTTTTTTAAATTTTTTCCTTTTCTGCTCTATAAATGCTCCAAAATGATAATAAAGTTTAAATCAATACTGTTCTAAATGGTAGCCTAATTTTGTAAAATATATCTGGGAGAGAAGACTCAAGAAAACTAAGCAGTGAAAATTAGTAATGGCTGAATATCAAAGCCTTTTATTATCTGATAAATGTAAGCTATCTTGCAGAGTGCCAATTATGTTCAAACCAGTACATATAAGAGAAACATAATGCAACCAATTGTTCATTATAACTACTGCTGCATACTGTCTTGCCAAAAAAACTCTGTCCTCTCCATTTCCTCTGCGCTGATTCAGTCACAGCTAAAACTTGGAATCAAATTTCATAGTACATAGTACCTCTCTGTGTTTTTGTTGTATGGTATTTTTGAAAGGAATAAAACATATGGCAGAGCATTCCTTTTAGTATACTCAATTAAAAGGACTGATTAACTTTAAATCTGATAAAACTTTAAAATGGCAATGTTTTATACCTTTATATGTTCCAGAACGGCTGTTGCTACATTTGTATGAAGATCTATGAGTCTTTTCTTTTCTAGAAGCTCTGGAAGAGAGCTGAAAAAGATTTCATTCAAATTAATTTCTCTATTTATTCTATTTTAATTACATAATTAGTGTTATATATACAAACGGGCAATTTGGGAATCAATTTCAAATACTACAAACATACAAATAAAAGCAGGGAACAGAGAATCTGTGAAGGTGCATCTCAGAACTGGGCCTCAGGAAATTATTAAAAATCTTATGAGTTAAATAATATTTAGATCTTGTTTTGTCCTTATTCATTAGCCATAGAATGCACTGCACATGAAGAAAATATGAACCTGGATCATATACTTTCCAAATCTTTCTCTTTATGTTCTGAAATCTCTGACCTACAATTGCTTAGGAGACGAGCTATTAAGACTTTGACACCTTCTTTTACCAGTATGATTTTACAGATAACATATCTGGCTTTGAAACCATCTTCTTTAACCAGTATGAGTTTGCAGAAAACACATGTGGCCAGTTTTGTTGTAAATTATCTGTTCTGTCTCATCATGTGGCCATAAGATAGATTCAAATCCTTCTTAATAACTTGGTATATCCATTAAATCAAATGAGGTTACAGTAGAGGAACTAAAATTAATTTCGCAACACATAATAACCCATAAAATTGTTTTCAATAGCTAAGAGTTCATATTTTTACCAAAACGTAGATTTGGAACATATTGTTGTACATTATTATACTACAGTAGTTTAGTATTTCTTGAGATATTTAAAGAATAGCATTGCACTTAGTATGAAATCTAGTCTAACATCAGAATAAGGAAGGAAGCTGATTACATGGAGAACTTCTTGCCCATTAAAAGTGTTTCATACTTACCTAACAGCTGAAGTTAGTTTAGCTGTGTTATCAGACAACATACTTATTGCTCCTTCATCTTCACCTTCCAACCCCTAATAAGAAAAATGGTATTTTTATTTATTTTTATTCATATGTGTATGCTTAAAAACAAAATAGGGTATTTAATTTACACAGAATGGAATTCTCGTTTGACATAACTTTAAAGAGACAATTAAAGCAGTTCAGAAAGATCATGATGAAGTCTTATTGATTATATGCAAGCAACTAATTTGTAAACCTGATTGGCAGCTTATTCGAAAGAATGTTTCTCTGATTAATCTTTTTAGACATACAATGAGAAATAAATGTTAGATGATATTTGCATAACAGGAAAGGCCGAGCAATGGTGGCATGCAAACAGAACCCTTCTGCTCCATTCTGAAGTTTTTGGTATTTTTATTAACCCCTGGCCTTTTGAGCCAGAAGTTAAGCTAAGAAAATGCAGCCAGACAGGTTTTGGTCTCCCCAGGCCACTTTTTACCCCTCTGACACTCACACAGACATGATTTCTAAAGCCAACTACCTAACCATTGACGCTGCCAATTTCACTCCTCACTTTTGTCTTTTCTGTGGCAGAAGGATTTAAAGATTACAGTAGTGGCCAAAATTGTGGAAACCTTTTGGGAAAAGTGTATTTTTGAGGTTTGATGGCTAATAACACCACTTTGTTTTGGAGTAGTACCATAAAATTATATAACAATGGAAAGATAATTTAATCAAGAATGTAATGCAACAAAGTTTGTTCAATTATTTGTATTCTGTGACAAGTTATAGACAAATAACCAGAAAAAGGAAGCACAACTTGCTTAGGTTGATATCAGGTAGCTTTCCTTCATCTGATTGTAGCCAATGAGCATGAGTGTTTAGAGAGCCAATCAGGTGTCATCTTGTTTTGGCAATGAGCCAATCAGATCACAGTAGGATTCAGTTATTGATGTCACGCATTAAAGCTGAGAGGAAGACATTTGTCAGTGTGTTGTGTGACCGCTATCAAGTTGGTTGGGTTTTTTTGTGTTCTTTCATTTAGTGAGCTTGTAAAACGTAATAAAAGTAATGGTGCAAAGAGTTGACTGGTTGCCCAGAAAGCGATGTAAAATAGTAACATTTGGGAACTGAAAGTCAAGTCTATCTGAGAACACGAGGACACCAAGGAATTGGGAGGCCAAGCTGCCAAAGGCACAAAGTTTTGCGAAATGTAAGATAGGTCAGTCTGAACGTTCGTGGAACAGATTCCATTTTTATAGCACAGAGCTTCTAGATCCTGGACTGGATTATGGGGAGTAGCTTTGCCTAAATTCACCTGGATGCCGGTGCTAACTGGCTTAGTCCCATTGGCAGTTTTGGTTCTGGAAAGGGCTGAGGGGGTTTTCAATGCCAGCGTTTCAGCCTCCAGGGCAGGTATCATAATTCTGACTGGCAGTGGCATCAAGTGAACAGTACTCATAAGAGAACCTCTCTAGTCCACAGCCACCACCACAGGCTTCACAGAAGAGTTCGGTGCTGGCACCAAGATGAGCAACTGAGTCAGCTGCATTACAGGGAGCTTAACCAAACCCACTTTTGGCTTAGGCAAGAGAAACTTGGGTACACTTTTGCGCTGTGCTTGCGTTTGCTGAATAGCGTAAGATTGGTTGGGGTCGTCAAAAGAAGCCGTAGACTTGGTTTCAGAGGTCTCCAAATCCTCCGTGCTGGCATATCTGCTGTGGCAGATGTTGGCGGAGGCCTTGCTTGTTGTTGTTTTTTTTCCTTCCAGCAGGCAGTTAGATAGTGAAGTTTCAGTTTTCCTTTTCTTGCTGGGCGGGTCCCTGCCTTACAAGAGAAAACTGTGAAAACGGCCTTTCGGGTCCTCTAGGACAGTGTTTTTCAACCTTTTTTGGGCAAAGGCACACTTGTTTCATGAAAAAAATCACGAGGCACTCCACCGTTTTCCGCACCGTTGGACCTCCCCACGGTCGCTACACGAACGGTCGTAAGTCGAGGATGGCCTGTGTTCTCAAGGGGTTGGACTAGATGACCTCCAAGGTCCCTTCCAACTTCTTCTTCTTCTTCTTCTTCTTCTTCTTCTTCTTATTATTATTATTATTATTAGCCTCTTTATTTTATTTTATTTTATTTTGGGGCTTTTGTTTGTTTGTTTTTGCTGTGAAGGAAAAGGAAAGCTTGCATTTCTTTTTAATTTATCTTTCTGTATTTTCTTTTTTCTCTTCTTTTCTTTTTACCTTCCTTCCTTCCCTCTCTTCCCTCCCTCTTTTCTTTCTTTATCTTCCTTCCTTCCTTTCTCTCTCCCACTTTCTTTCCCTCCCTCTCTCAATTTCTTGCTACTTGTTGTGGAAATTGGAAGCTACTTGCATTTCTTTTTAATTTTTCTTTCTGCATTTTTCTCCTTCATTTATTTTCCTTTCTTTTCTTTCTTTCTTTCTTTCTTTCTTTCTTTCCTCTTTCTTTCTCTCTTTCTTTTCTCTTCCTTTCTTTCTATCTTCCTTCCTTTCTTTCCTGCCTTTCTCTCTCCCACTTTCTTTCCCTCCCTCTCTGAATTTCTTGCTTTCTACTTGTTGTGGAAATTGGAAGCTACTTGCATTTCTTTTTAATTTTTCTTTCTGCATTTTTCTCCTTCATTTATTTTTCTTTCTATCTTCCTTCCTTTCTTTCCTGCCTTTCTCTCTCCCACTTTCTTTCCCTCCCTCTCTGAATTTCTTGCTTTCTACTTGTTGTGGAAACTGGAAGCTACTTGCATTTCTTTTTAATTTTTCTTCCTGCTTTTTTTCCTTCCTTCCTCCCTTCCTCTCTCTCTTTCTTTTCTATTCTCCTTTTTTTCTTTCTCCCTCCCTTTTCCCCTTCCCCCTTTCTCCTTTTTTCCCTTCCTTTTTTCTTTCTTTCTCACCTTTACCATCAAAAGCACTTCACTCCAGAGGGGGGGGAAACCCCAAAGGTTTTATTATGCAACGTATCAAAAGGACAGGTTAAAAAAAAATCAGCCATGTAATTTTTCAGACGCAAGTGAAGCCTCCAAGAGCGAAGCAGTCAGATCCTTCTATTTTGGGCTGGGGCGAGGGGTCGCGGCGAGCAAAGAAAGAGGAGCCAGGCAGCCGACCAGGGGAGTAAGGAGTAAGCTTACTCCTTACGTTCGAAAAAGCTCTTCTTCCCCAGCACGCGCGGGGAGTAAGGAGTAAGCGGCGCGTGCTGGGGAAGAAGAGCTTTTTCGAACATTGCAGGCAACCAACCACGTGACAGCTCAGGCGAGCCGGGCTGGCCGCCCGTCCGTCCTCTTCCGATAAGCGAGCCGGTCGCCTCTCCCCAGCTTCTCTCTCTTCAGCAAGAGACCCTCCGAAGCCAGAGAAGGGGGCGGAGCTATGCTGCCGTGGAGCCCTGGTGCCTAGAGAGGTCGAGCCCACTTCTTTTCCCGGGCTTTTGCTTCCAGCGAAGTAGGGCCGTCAGCTTAGCCAAGGCTCTGGTGCCCAGCGCTCCCCGCCAGAGAGTCTTGCAGCGCCGCTCCGCCCGCGGCTGTTCCTCCTCCTCCTCCTCCTCCTCCTGCTCTCACCTCTGTCTCCTAGGTCAGTGTTTTTTCAATTTTTCCCACGGCACACCAGGCAACATCTCGCGGCACACTAGTGTGCCGCGGAACAGTGGTTGAAAAACACTGCTCTAGGACAACCTTCAATTGGACAGCAGTAGTATTTCTGTAGCATTTTCAAATCTTTCCTCATTGCAGGATATATTTTTCCATCCTGCTGCAGGCGGTGGGCCTTGTTGAGGTGCACGCTCAGTGCCGGCGGGTTGGGCAGCACCTTGCCGCAGCCGGACACCGTGCACAAGATGTTGCTGCGGACGGCCCGAGACAGCTCTGTCACCGAGGGCGTGACCAGCTCCCGTGGGCTGGCCGGCTGCTGGCAGACCTCGCGGGGTGCTGGGCAGCGGGGACACCCGAGACCCAGGCCAGGGCCCCCGCACTGAGGCAGGCGCTGCGGCTGAAGAGGAGGAGCGGCCGCCATGTTCCTCTCCGCCCGCGTCCCGGCGGTGAGAGCCTGCCCTGCGGAGCACGCTCGCTCGCTCGCCCGCTGCTCACCCGGGACCAGCGGCGCCGCCCTGAAGCCACAGCCAGCCGCCGCCCGCATCCCGGCGGAGAGAGCCTGCCCTGCGGAGCACGCTCGCTCGCTCGCCCGCTGCTCGCCCGGGACCAGCGGTGCCGCCCCGAAGCCACAGCCAGCCGCCGCCGCCCGTGTCCCGGCGGAGAGAGCCTGCCCTGCGGCGCACGCTCGCTCCCTCGCCCGCTGCTCGCCCGGGACCAGCGGCGCCGCCCCGAAGCCACAGCCAGCCGCCGCCGCCCGCGTCCCGGCGGAGAGAGCCTGCCCTGCGGAGCACGCTCGCTCGCTCGCCCGCTGCCTTGCCCGGGACCAGCGGCGCCGCCCCGAAGCCACAGCCAGCCGCCGCCGCCCGCGTCCTGGCGGAGAGAGCCTGCCCTGCGGAGCACGCTCGCTCGCTCGCTGCTCGCCTGGGACTGGCGGCGCCGCCCCGAAGCCACAGCCAGCCGCCGCCGCCCGCGTCCCGGGCGAGCAGCGGGCGAGCGAGCAAGCGTGCTCCACAGGGCAGGCTCTCTCCGCCGGGACGCGGGCGGCGGCGGCTGGCTGTGGCTTTGGGGCGGCGCTGAGCTGCGCGGCCGCCCTCCCGCCCTGCCTGCCCCCCGGCCGGTGCCTTCGCCCCGCAAGCCCCCGACTTGCCCGGAGGAAGCAGAGGCTTGCAGGGCTGGCAGAGGTGGCGGCAGTCTAGCGTTGTTTCTCCCCCTCGTGCGTGTGCGTGTGTGTGTCAGACCCGCAGCAATGGCTAGTAAAGGTGGCGGCAGTCCGGCATTTGCGTTTCTCTGTGTGTCAAGCCCCGTGGGCCCGACACACAGGAGGGGGGGGACGCCGCTTCCTTACCAGCCATTCCCGCGGGTCTGACACACACACGCATGCATGAGGGGGGGAAACGCCGGACTGCCGCCACCTCTACCAGCCGTTCCCGCAGGTCTCTCTCTCACACACACACACACACACACACACACACACACACGCGGAGGGAAACAACGCTTGACTGCCGCCTCCCTAGCAGACCTTCCCTGCGGGATGTGCTGCCAGGAAGCCTGGCAGCCTGATGAGCGGACCCTGCGAACCGCGGCCGAGCCAGCTCCGGGATGCTGCCAGAGTCAACGAGCGGCTCGTGGTGGCACAGAATATAGATAGGTATGTTGCTAAGAAGGGGCCAAGCTTATACTTATACTCGGCTTATACTCGAGTCAATAAATTTTTCCAGTTTTTTGGGGTAAAATTAGGGGTCTCGGCTTATACTCGAGTCGGCTTATACTCAAGTATATACGGGTATTTTATTGTATCAATAAATCTTACCATTATACTTTTAAGCCGCTTGACTTCATCCTCTTGAGTTCTGTAGGATTCTAACTCCTGCTGGACAGATTCTGCTACCTCTGGAAAAGGGCTAAATAAATATTGTGTAAAATGTTTTTAACTCATACTCTGTACTTTAAACATACATTTTTAAAAAAAATTACTTGCAGCTCTTTCTTAATACTACATTCTACACTTTGTTTAATTTACAGTAATATAAATTGAAACATAAATAGTGAACTGGTGATATAAAATATTCAACTTACCTTCCTTTATGTTTCTGCCAAAATTTATCAGCTGCAGTTAAATCATATGTTTTTTTATTTTTTTTCTTTGGTCTAGCACCTGCTACAGAATTTTCTGTTCCTGAAGCTTCTTCCAAAACAACTCTGCTCAAATGAAAATCCTAGAAAAGATTAGCTCAATTAGATATTATTGCCTGTTACTTAATATTTGAATAAATCATTTTAAATTAAAAATGAATTAGTAAAAACACCAAATTGATGTTATGTTTTGCAATTGTAAATAGAACAAGACAGCCTTTCAATTAAAGGTAACATCTGAATTGTGCTTTTAAATTTCTTTGTAGATATTATATACAAAACATGTATTTTTTCTGTTTAAATATGTCACAACACACACTCAGAATTAGTAGTTTTGAGTCACTAATTACTCATATTTCTAGTAAAGTTTGAAATTCTGAGTAATTCTGAAAATTACTTATTATTTCTGGCTTTCTGTTATTGTCTAGAACAAAGGATTTTTCCATTGGTATGTTATTACACCAATGTTGATTGCTAAAACTGGGAATTCATATTATACAAGTGCTGTAAATGACAATCAGTTTGATCATTTTTTCATACTTAGTAGCAAGGTCATAAAGATAAATAATCCTGGAAGTTGATTCATTATAGAAGCTACAAATTTAAAATACTAATTTTAATTCTTACTGGCTATTTTTCCATTGAGAATTACTAAACCTTATATGAATGCTGCAAAGTATATGGAGTTGGCTTGTAAATGATAACAGCTGGTAGAATACCATATACTTCTACATGGAAATTGCACACAATCCCTTCTTTAGAAGAATTGTGGACTATACTATGGGAATACGTGTCAATGTCAAAAATAACTTTCTATTTATACTGAATTTAATTTAACCTGTTAAATTTTTTCTTTATGTATCATTATGTAGCCAATTACACAGACTACAAAATATGTATTTATTTTGACAAGTAATCAATATAATGAAATACTGAGACTTTGTAATCTTTCTTAATTATAAATTTAAATTTAATCCAGTTGCTTGGAACAATTCTTTCTATAAAATTGCACATTTTAATTTTTTTTTTATTGGACCACATTCATAACTCTGAAAAACTACTTTTCCATTGAGTTTATTAATATGTAACACCTACACCATCTTGTGGTGATTACTGATACTTTAATATTTAATGTGTAACTTAATGTGTAAAGATCAAACATTACTTATGAACATACCACAAAAATCTAAATAACAGGAAAATTCTTATTACTAAGTGAAATATGTTTTATATTTTAGTAGGACACAATCAATCTATGAGACAGGATTTTAAATCATGGGTTAATAACAGGAAAATGTATCAGACAGAACAACATGATTTTAAAGAAATATTATTGGCATTGGTAGAGACTGGCAGTAGCTTTATTTCAAGTAATTAAACCAATTTTAAGCAATGGAAGGCTTGTAGCCAGTTTAACTTTTCTCTAGATTTTCTATACAATCCGTCTTCTAAATTTTTATTTCCTTTTATTAATCAAAGATACAACCATGTTTTCTCTCCTTTCCAATTGCTTTGACATATGAAAACTCTATATGCTTAAATTCTATTTTCAGTACACTTTCCACAATACCTTCCAAGTTCAGAAAGTAAACTTTTACTATACCAACAATATACTGTATATGAAACAGTGGTAACTGTCCTCACATAATACCATTATTCTGCTATATTCTGGTGATTAGTACAATAAATCTTAAAAACCACTGAAAGAATAAAATTTCCAGAAGTTTTGAAAGCAAATTAGGGAAGATTATTCCCCTCCCCAACTCCCCATGGCATCAGACTGCACATTCCTCCAAAGGACACAGTTTTTCCTAGATAAAATCCTCTTGCCATACAATTGATACAGATACTTCATTACTGGGTAGGAACTGAGAAAATGGAATCTCACTAACTAGAAATAATGGCTGGTGACCAAGCTCAGCCAAAACTTGGGGAATCCACTGTGTCAAAGTAAATAATAATCATATGTAGCAAAACTATATGATACATCTTGGATTACTTACATTCCTAAGTCTATATAGCAAAAATAAAACTTGTATTTACTGATGTGTATATCTCTTGGGATCTCAGCTATTTGGGAAGAAACTGACTTTTAAGTTATCAGTGTCAAGTAAGAACAGTGGGTGAGGTGCATGCATTGCATTATACGTTTGTATTATGAAGGTGGGAGTAAAAAAAAATGCACACAGTACTTACCAATACATCATGTACTAAGGCTTGATAGGTCCAAGTATGGTGTAGAGGAGTTGCCAAATCTATATTTCTGTCAACAAGTACTAAAAGAGGTCTCTGAAAACTATAAAAAGTATCTGTTTAGAATCTCTATTGCTATCTATATACTTAGAAAATTCTAATGACTACAGCTATATTGCAATACTGTAAGAGTTATAATGAATATGAAGCATTTCCCCATTGAATACAAAAGTTTTTACTAAAATGAAAAGTTTGTATATAAAAATACATTAAAAACTAACAAGAGTCTGTCCAAAACAATCTTCTTAAATTATCAATTTTCTTCAAGAAACATTTTTAAAATACTGCTTTTATTTACCACAACAAGTAAGCTATGGACAAGCAGTGACATATTTTAATTCTACCAAGTACCAATAATGTTTTTTTTAAATATTGTCAAAAGGTTAATGAAATGTTACCTGAATTGACCAGCCCCAAGTGTGTCGCCAGTGAAAAGGCTATTTCTGGCATCTCTAAGGTTCTCTCGGAGTTTCTTATCCAATTTCTGTGGAAACAAAATACAATTTTCAAAAACCTATAAGGTTGGTACTATATGGGGGAAGGCGGAAGAGGAATGCACTTGTAGAATTCTTGCAAAACTGGGACAAAGGCAGAAAATAATTAGGAAGATGGCTCACGGACTTCTCAATAATTAATAAGTTATATCCAGAATCATTCCTTTTTCTTCTAGATACCATTAACAACAGATCTCTCTACTGAGAATATTGTTTTCTCTAGAGCAATCCTGTATCATTTCAGAACCTTTTCTTTGTGACTGACTTGCAATGAAAAAAGGGTGAACTGAAGACAGCTCTGCAAAAAGTGGAGCTGACAACTGCGGCGGATTGAAGAGCTGGCAGCTGGATAAGAAAGATGGCTCACAAGTGCTTCCGACAGCAGTCCCCAGTGGGTTTAGAGCTCTGGGAGATGAGCAAAATAGCCATCTTCTTCAATCCATGGTCTGTGTCTTTGGTTTTGCACTTCCTTTTCCAATAACTTTTGGAAATTGCTTGTTAACTGCTTTCCAGCTATTAGGGGCCTTTGGATAGACTAGTTTGATAGCACTGAGTAAGTTTCCTTCAATCCTTAACAAAAATTAGTTTTCAATACAAGTTTACAGACTAAATAATATTTTTTGAATAAACAACAAAAGTGTGATCAAAACTTTGACTTTAGAAAGTTACAATGGACAAAGTATCCAGATAAATTTGAATATTAATAAGAATCCTTCCCATAGAAAAATGCTATTTTGAATTCTTAAAAAAACATGAGAACTTTAAATTTTGGACACTAGAAAGAGCCAGAAGGAAGGAACTAAGATTACAATTAAAGGAGACAAGCACTTAATTGATTTATTAATACAGAATGGGACAAAATACTTTTAATATTGGATATAGTGAAGGGTATTTGTGAACAATGGATCCAGAAGTTAATTCCAATAGTGTCTGCCTCTTTAGACAGACTCTGTTTAACACGTGTTTGTAATGAAAGAGGAACCAATTTTACTGACAAGGTTGAGATTGATTCGAAAGTGGATTTAAAAATGGCAGGCTACCGGAATAACACGCAAAAAGAAGTTACACTGGACAGATAAAAGTAAGTGGCTGATGTCTTAATAATTAAAAGGTATATACAGATAAGAAATCAAGAGAGTAACCTGGATAATTTTCCTATAATGGATTTACAAAAGAGGCTTTGAAGAATTTTGTGAGAAGGAACAAAATAGAAATGAACAGAAACCTAGTTCTAGGACATTATTTGGAGGGACTAAAGATCAAGATATTTAGAAGTAAAAGGAAGGAATATAAAGTTGGTTTGTTTGATGAAAGTTAAAATAGATATGAGAGCCAGTTTGGAGTATTGGTTAAAGCACCAGGGTAGAAACTAGGAGACCTTGAGATCTAGTCCCACTTTAGGCACAAAGCCAGCAAAGTGACCTTTGATTAGTTACTCTCTCAAAGCCCAAGGAAGGAGGCAATGGCAAACACTTCTGAAAAACCTTGTCAAGAAAATTGTAGGGATTTGTCCAGAAAGTCTCCAAGAATCAGAAATGATTGAACAGAAGGAAATAAAATAGATATGTTGTTATCTCTAGTATTTGAGCAAGCCAGAATTTTAAACTATGTCCAAGTCTGATAGAAGAATTAAAAACAATTAACTGAAAATGGAAGAAAATCAGATTGCAAATGTATTAGATGAGATTTGAGAGAAAAGTATATAATCCTAAAACTATTTATTTTGCAACAAAACAATAGAAAGTTTAAGATTTCATTGAATAAGATGAATTGGGAAATTCTTCAAATGTGCTTGACTTGATACATCCACGTGAATTTACTATCAAGCAAATGCCAAATCTCTTCTGCAATACAAGTCGAATATACAAATAAAAACGCCACTGACCTACTGTAAGATTAGGTGAAAAAGTGTTAAGACACATAGTCTGTTAATACTTATACAATATAAGCATTTGTCCACATTGTAATAGAACAATATGTGCAGTCAGTAAATAAGACCTACTAATATTAGTCCAAAAGTTGGTATAAATAAAATCAAAGGTCTGATTGGGCCCTTGAAAGAGGATGAAATTTGTTTCCATAAGCTACAGAAACTACACTAACTACTGTATAAAATCCATTCTACATTTTCTATTAAAACACCTACAATGTTTATTTCAATCCCTAATTCAGTTGTGATATTTCATAACTCACCACTGCCACCATTTCTGCTGCTGTTCCTCTTGAGCATCTAATTATTGGAATTGCTCCTATAAAAATAATGTTCAATAAATATCCTTTGATCAAGTCTAGCATATATTTAAGGTAGATGACATATTGTTTGCAATGCTGCACAGTGCATTTTTTATTAAAGAAACAGGTGGGCCACAACTTTGCTAAAACAACATATAAACATACATACATATTAAAAAAACAGACAAAGTCTATAGCACCTTTCAGAAAATAAAACAGCAAATTGATAAAACAATAAGAAAATTATATATTGGAGGCTCTGCTTAAAAAGAAGGCCTTTACTAACTGCTAGAATGACATTAATATTCTCCTGGAGTAGACTTTCCAAGCACTGGCAAAGCTACCAAAACCCCAGCCTTAGATAGTCCTAAAAGTTTAATAGAATACAAAAAAGGGCTTCCAAAGTTAATTTTAATCAATGGCCCAGTATATACTGGAAAAGGAAGTTCTTCAAATATTCTGTTTTCAATCATTCTGGAATGTAACATTAGTTAACTAATTAACTAATTAACATTAGTATAGAGTCCAAAAATAAACTGGAGACCAGTGCAGCTTGTTTAATACCTGATTATAACCTCAGTATATATATATTGTCTCTTAACATGGATTTCAGGACTTCCAATGAAAAATGTATTTTAAAAATTCTGACATGATCTAAAACTTTATGTTAATTGTAAAACAATGAAAAAGAAATAATTTCAAATTTCATACAAATGAACAATATCAATTCTATCTAATTAATGCTTACAATATCATATCTCCCTCCATGAAAATAGAAAACATGATGAATATTAAAAAAAAGTTTAAATTTAAGGTTCAAGCTGATGAGGATTCTTTTGAGAAAATGTTACTTTGGATTGTTGTTGTTAGCTGCGAAGTCGTGTCCGACCCATCGCGACCCTATGGACAACATTCCTCCAGGCCTTCCTGTCCTCTACCATCTTCTGGAGTCCATTTAAGCTCACGCCTACTGCTTCAGTGACTCCATCCAGCTACCTCATTCTCTGTCGTCCCCTTCTTCTATTGCCCTCGATCTTTCCCAGCATTAGGCTCTTCTCCAGTGAGTCCTTCCTTCTCATTAGGTGGCCAAAGTATTTGAGTTTTAGCTTCAGGATCTGGCCTTCTAAAGAGCAGTCAGGATTGATCTCCTCTAGGACTGACCGGTTTGATCGCCTTGCAGTCCAAGGGACTCGCAGGAGTCTTCTCCAGCACCATAGTTCAAAGGCCTCAATTCTTTGGCGCTCAGCCTTTCTTATGGTCCAGCTTTCACAGCCATACATTGCAACTGGGAAGACCATAGCCTTGACTATACGCACTTTTGTTGACAGGGTGATGTCTCTGCTTTTTAGTGTGCTGTCTAGATTTGCCATGGCTTTCCTCCCAAGGAGCAAGCGTCTTTTAATTTCTTGGCTACAGTCCCCATCTGCAGTGATCTTGGAGCCCAGGAAAATAAAATCTGTCACTACCTCCATTTCTTCCCCATCTATTTGCCAGGAATTGAGAGGGCCAGATGCCATGATCTTGGTTTTCTTAATGTTAAGTTTCAACCCAAGTTTTGCACTCTCCTTCTTCACCTGCAACAAGAGGCTCTTTAGTTCTTCTTCACTTTCTGCCATTAGAGTGGTATCATCTGCGTATCTTAGGTTGTTGATATTTCTTCCGGCAATCTTAATTCCAACTTTTGATTCATCTAGCCCTGCCTTTCTCATGATGTGCTCTGCATATAAGTTAAATAGGCAGGGCGACAGTATACAGCCTTGCCGGACTCCTTTCCCAATTTTGAACCAATCAGTGGTTCCGTGTCCAGATGTTCTGGTACTCCCATCTCTTTAAGAACTTGCCACAGTTTGTTATGATCCACACAATCAAAGGCTTTAGCATAGTCAATGAAGCAGAAGTAGATGTTTTTCTGGAACTCTCTAGCTTTCTCCATGATCCAGCGTATGTTGGCAATTTGATCTCTAGTTCCTCTGCCTCTTCGAAATCCTGCCTGTACTTCTGGTAGTTCTCGATCCACATACTGCTGAAGTCTAGCTTGTAGGATTTTAAGCATGACTTTGCTAGCATGAGAAATGAGTGCAATGGTGCGATAGTTTGAACATTCTTTGGCATTGCCTTTTTTTGGAATTGGAATGTAAACTGATCTTTTCCAATCCTGTGGCCACTGTTGAGTTTTCCAAATTTGCTGGCAAATTGAGTGTAGCACTTTTACTGCATTGTCTTTTAAGATTTTGAATAGCTCAGCTGGAATACTGTCACCTCCACTAGCTTTGTTGTTGCTCAGCTTTTCTAAGGCCCACTTCACTTCACATTCTAGGATGTCTGGCTCGAGGTCAGTGACCACCTCATTGTGATTATCAGGGACGTTAAGCTCATTCTTGTATAGTTCTTCTGTGTAATTTTGCCACCTCTTCTTAATCTCTTTTGCCTCTGTTAGGTCCCTGCCATTTTGGTCCTTTATCATGCCCATTTTTGCATTAAACGTTCCCTTCATCTCTCCAATTTTCTTGAAAAGATCTCTGGTCCTCCCTATTCTATTGTTTTCTTCTATTTCTTTGCACTGTTCATTTAAGAAGGCATTCTTATCTCTTCTAGCTATTCTCTGGAATTCTGCATTCAATTGGGCGTATCTTTCTTTTTCTCCCTTGCCTTTCGCTTCCCTCCTTTTCTCAGCTATTTGCAAAGCTTCCTCAGACAGCCATTTTGCTTTCTTGCATTTCTTTTTCTTTGGGATGGTTTTGGTTGCTACCTGTTGTACAATGTCGCGAACCTCTGTCCATAGTTCCTCAGGCACTCTGTCTATCAGATCTAATTCCTTAAATCTATTTGTCACCTCTACTGTATATTCAACAGGGATATGATTTAATTCATACCTGACTGGCCTAGTGCTTTTCCCTACTTTCTTCAGTTTAAGCCTAAACTTTGCAAGGAGAAGCTCATGGTCTGAGCCACAGTCAGCTCCTGGTCTTGTTTTTACCGACTGTATAGAGCTTCTCCATCTTTGGCTGCAGAGCATATAGTCAATCTGATTTCTGTGTTGACCGTCTGGTGATGTCCATGTGTAGAGCCGTCTCTTGGGTTGTTGGAAAAGAGTGTTTGCTATGACCATCGTATTCTCTTGACAAAATTCTATCAGCCTGTGCCCTGCTTCATTTTGTACTCCAAGGCCAAACTTGCCTGTTATTCCAGTTATCTTTTGGCTTCCTACTTTAGCATTCCAATCCCCCATGATGATAAGGACATCGTTTTTTGGTGTTAGTTCTATAAGGTGCTGTAGGGCTTCATAGAACCGGTCAATTTCATCCTCTTCAGCACTGGTGGTTGGGGCATAGACTTGGACTACTGTGATATTGAATGGTTTGCCTTGGATTCGAACTGAGATCATTCTGTCATTTTGAGGATTGTATCCCAGTATTGCTTTTCCTACTCTTTTATTGACTATGAAGGCTACTCCATTTCTTCTGAGGGATTCTTGCCCGCAGTAGTATACCTGATGGTCATCTGAATTAAATTCACCCATTCCTGTCCATTTTAGTTCGCTGATACCTAAGATGTCGATGTTCAGTCTTGTCATCTCTTGTTTGACCACGTCCAGCTTTCCTTGATTCATGGATCTTACATTCCAGGTTCCTATGGAGAAAAAATCTTTACAGCATCGGACTTTCCTTTCACCACCAGACACATCCACAGCTGAGCGTCCTTTCGGCTTTGGCCCAGTCGCTTCATTCTTTCTGGCGCTACTAGTACTAGCCCTCTGCTCTTCCCCAGTAGCATATTGGACGCCTTCCGACCTGAGGGGCTCATCTTCCAGCGTCATATCGTTTTGCCTTTTGGTACTGTCCATAGGGTTTTCATGGCAAAGATACTGGAGTGGGTTGCCATTTCCTTCTCCAGTGGATCACGTTTTGTCAGAACTCTCTGCTATGACCTTTCCGTCTTGGGTGGCCCTGCACGGCATAGCTCATAGCTTCATTGAATTACGCAAGCCCCTTCGCCACGACAAGGCAGTAATCCATGAAGGGGAACTTTGGATAGGATAAACTTAAACATTATAACACAACTAATGGGAAAATGAGAAAAGAATATGGAAATACACAAAATAGATGACAAATCCTGTTTTCTTATTATTTACTCCAGATAGTATATTGAAGTAGAAGTAATCATCTTTACTAATAATAGTACAACAAAGTAAAAAGAAGTTTACACTTACCAAGTGTAACAAAGAAACAGAAAAGGCTGTCAACAATTGTATCCATAATGGTCTCCATTTCTGTATCTGTTATGTCTGGTTTGTTAATGGCTATAGTATCAAGAAGGAAACAAAATAATCAGAGTGATTTATTTCTAGCAAAGAAATAAAGTAAGAAATCCTACACTCAAAGATAAACTTCTACAAAAGCAACACATACAACTTGAAAAGCACTACTTATTCTTCTTTGCATAATGAAAAAGAGATATTTAGTATCTTGATGCTATTAATGTAGAGAGCACCAGATAAGTGAAGGCTAGATAAACCAGTCTACTGATAGGTAGATGCACCGAAGGATTTAATAAACATGACATTTTTCTTTCTCATTTTCTTGATTTGGATCAGGCAACCCGTCCCCCCCCTCATTGCCTAACCTAGGTTTGACTATCATTATTTCTCTTCCATCTATCCCAATGGAAAGAAAATATATAAGCCATCTCAAAGGATTAATTTTTTTTGAAATTCTGAGGATTATCCAACCAACAAACATCCTTCTTTTGTTCTTTGTAAGAAATATTCAAAACTCCTAAGATTCTGGGACATTCTTTCAGGAGCTAAAAGAGTGCAGGTTTTTTAAAAAAGACAATTTGTCTCATTAAGATCCATTTTCATCTTAATAGCAAATGTATAGTTAATGATTTGGTCTTAAGTGTTTAATAGCAAAATTCTGTATCAGTGATAGAAAATTTGTATGCATGTAAAGAGTTACAGGGTTAAGATCTTATACAGTTTAACTGTACTACACTCTCAATAATGTAGTTTAAAGGGTAGGCTGAAAAAAAGTCTAACAAATATTGATTTAAATACCACACATTACATTAAATAAAAGAATCACCTACCATGATATGAAACAAGCTCCTTATTTTGATTGCATAACACAAACATGTCATCTTCCAAGGTAATGAAATTGAGGTATTGGTCAAAAACCTATACATCAAGACAAAATGATCATCACTACAGAAACATCTTTGTAGATATTACACATATTTAATTAACATATTTGAGAAATATCACACGAAATAAGCATAGTGAAATAATACATTCAGTAGCGAGGCAATCTCAGGAAAAGTACGTGTGTGGATTAAAGAGGTATTGAGGAGGACATAATCACAGGGCAGCAGTATCTTCAAGGAGCTACTAACTCCTGACTTTTCCTCCTTTGGATCCAAATACTGCGTACATCTACTTTATAGAAAACATTCTAGTTATAAACATTATTATTTCATTTTTACTATTCTTTAGCAATCCTACAAAAAGATATGATACAGAGGATTATAGTAGCTAAGAATTTATAAAAATATAGGTGTTCCAACTTGTGCAAAGAATTTCCAATAAAACAAAACTATCACATGCATTATGCGTCTCTGTGGCGACTCCCTCCCTATAGAGTATCTCTCTCCAGAAATAAGATTATTCCCAATTTGATACTTTTCCAGAAGTATTCTGTTTGTTGCCACTTCAGTATGTATTGTATGGGTTTCTGTACTGTGTTTTTTAATTTTGTAAGCCATCCACGGCCACCATCTGTGAGTATTTATTTGTTTCATAATAAATAAATGATATGTGACAGTTATCTCAACTAATTTTGCAACTGGCTATATGTCTTTATGCGTAACCCATTTTTTCTCTTTGAAAAAAAATACCTTATTACCCGTATGGATGGTATGAGCCTTCCTCAATCTTGGATCCTCTATCAGAGACCTGGGAATTAGAGGGCTCTGTGCTGTAACGTAGCCGTTCCTAGCACTGCCTTGTTCTGGACTCTGATATCACAGATTCTGGGATCACACTGGAGCCACTCTCCCAACTCAGAAGTCACAGCCCCGAGTGCTCCTATCACCACTGGAACCACTTTGGCCTTTATTTTTCACATTCTCTCTAGTTATTCCTTTGGTACTTTCTCCAGCTTCTCATACTCCATACTGATGTTGTTTGTACTTGGCACCACTACATCTAACACCACTGCTGTTTTCTGGCCCTCGACTACACCATGATGTTGGTTGATTGGCCAGTACCTGCCTAAATGTATCTGGAAGTCCCACAAGATCTTAGTTCCATTATTCTCTACGATCTTCTGTTGAGCCCATACCCTGTGTACATTCCTGAACCCAATGCCAGCTACTTGATCATGCTGTTCAGTATATGCTGTTCTTGCCTGCATCTTACATCCTATCACTATGTCTGTTGGACTGTCTTGGAAGCTTCTCTGCATCGTCTGCACCTCAACTTCTATCAAATGTGATAAATGTCTGCTTCTATGATCTTGTGCGTCTTGCCTCTTCTTGTGCTGACATGATCAGTGCTGCAGTGCTGTTTCTTAATTCAGCCCTTTCCAGTCACTGGTAAGATTCTCTAATGTCTGCCACATCAGCTATCTGTCGCTGGTACATCCCATGCAGGGTTTGTCTTGCTATGGCGCTTTCTCTGCTTGATCTTCCTCTTAAGTCTGCTGCTTCTGGAATATTCCTGGATGTTCTGGGTTTTGTCCAGGATGGTGGCTTTGACGTTCACCAGACACCACCTGCCGTTTCCAGCTGGTGTGCAGTTCTTGGGTACTTGACTTGGCCTGGAAATCTTTGTACACTGTGAGGAGCTTTTGAGTCTTCACATCAACAGTTTTCATGCCCATATTATGGTGGCCAGTGCACTATACTGGCAGGGGATCTGATGACTGGCAGACCAAATGTGGTAAGGGTGATCTTATTTTTCCCATTGAGCTAGGTTTTCAGGACCTGCTTATCCTTTGTTGGTACTTGGATATTGCTATCTTTCTTGCGTCATCATGGTCTCCATGTAACTGTGAGATACCAAGTTATTTGCAACTGGTCTGAACATCTGCGTATCCATATCCAGTCCTTGTGATTATATGACCTATGCAGAACAGCAATATGCACAGTGCATCAGTTGGTGTATGCCATACTTGATGGCCATTTGTGTGAGATATTTTGAGTTGACTTCCAGTGTTGTGTTCCACAGTCGCATTGAGTTCTTGAGATAGTCTTGTTGCCTTATACAGCATCAGGCAATCACAAATCGACATATGTGTTAGAGATTTAAATGCTGAAACTACTTTTTGGAATTAAAGATATACAGTACCAGTCACTGCACAAGCAATATATCTTCAGAGATGTATTTTTAGACTAATTATAGATTTGTGCCAAATACATCTCTTGGAAATACATAAGCATGTGTGTCATGTTCACCTGTGTTAATATAACTTAAAATTATATTTTGTACCTTAGCAACTTGGGTAACTGCATTGGCACCAAGAGCAGCATTTGCTATATCTTCCAGTTTACTTCTTGAAATGGCAGAAATAAAATTTAAATAATACGATTCATAAAGTTGATTTCTAAGGTCCTGAAAGAAAAAAAGAAAAAATAATGTTAAATAAGTGGGCTTTTAGTAAACAAGAATGCTTTAAGATTAAAATATTACTGTAAAATATACAGTAAAGATGTAATTATTTTATGCAATTCTCCATTGGACAAATTAACTGTCAAGAACTTGCCTTATTTAGGAGTACAATTTTATTTTCTTATCAATTTAAGCATATAGAAATTACCTTTAATGAATGCCATGAGAAGTTGAAAATGGATGCATAAAACTGAACAGCTGACCAGATGTGGTTGTATGACATTTCGTAAAACAAACCAAGGAGGTATTTTTAATTAAATTTGGGATGTCCTGCATCATGATTAAATACATTTTTCTAGTCCCTTGCTGAGTCATGTATTAGTACTGAAATTTCAATATTCTTAGTTCCTTATTGATAAGATTGGCCTGCATTAATATATTGTTAAAAAATGCTTTTACGTGAAAAAGTGCTTATTTATTTTAAAATGAATGTCACCTGGGCTACAGAAATGCAAAATATGGAATAATTCATCAAAATTCTGTGATGTGGATGGTTCTTAAAAATATGAATATAGTTGACCACATCTGCTGGTTGAAGAATTTGTATCATGGCCAGGAAGCATTTTCTATAGAAGAAACATGAGAAAGTGGGTATTTCCCTCCCAATTATTCCAAAGACAGGTTCAGTTAGTGCTTCAGTTCATTAGCTCCGTCTTCAGTTTGTGAATAAAAAGCTATTTGGAGAGCTCAAAGAAGCATAATTGAGAAATTAGAAATAAATAGGCATTATTAAATACAACTGATTACTGAAACTGAGGTCCAGGAGTGTTAGGATCAGCTCCAACTCTGACCCAACTTGCTCCAGAAGAGCTGGATGGACCTCATCCTAAAGAAGCATCCAGCATTCCAATACCTTAAGTAGATTCATTGGGAAATCACTGGAACTGGAAAGACCATCAAGCTCCAGTATGTGCCATATGCAATAAAGAATAGAGAGCAGAGCAGCAGTTAACAAGCCAGGGAAACTCCCAACAGTTACCGAGTCCATTGACATGGGTTCTATTTAAGGGCAACTGCTAGCCTGGCTTCCTTCAGTGGAAATACCACTCTGCTTATTGAAAACTCGCTTGTTTGTACCCCAAATTCCTGCCTGTGGAAACTCTGGATACAGACCAGCTGATGACCTACCCAAGACAGAGATCTTTGGATTATGCCCCAACAAAACTTCTGCCTGATGCATTCAGCCTTTGAAAACTCATGACAGCTTCCAAGACATTTGGTTCTGTTCAAATTTTGGATGCAATTTACTTATGTACCGTCTAAAATCTGTAACATCTTCTAACAATAACATATCTGTTGTTTACTCTACCGTATATTATTAGACTAATATTCTTGTCTTGATTCTCAGGCTCAAATTCCTGATTCTCAAACACATATGTATTTCCTTCACACGATTCTTGTTGTTTTCCATACTTCATGCATTTAAATAAAGTAGAATAACTAGTTTATTCCTTCCTATTTTTATATACATTTTTATCAGATACTCTACATCCTGCTTTTCTAATCTAGTTCTTAGTACTTGATGGTGCCTATTTGCTGGGTTGTATTCTCCTCTTCCAACAGTATTCAGTTTAAAACTCTACCATTAGGTTTTCAAAGCATTTTCAAGTCACATTCCTCCTAGTTTTTATAGGTCCATCTCTTGCAAGGACTCCATCATTCTTGGAAATGTGTCAATTATCAAGAAATCTAAACTGTTTTTATTAGTACCACATGTAGCCAGCTGTTTAGTTAAGCTTTGAAGATAGCTTTTATCATCCAAAAATTCAAGCCATAAGTTTGATTATACTCAAGTTTATCTTATTTGAAAACCAAGAAATCCAGGATTGGATGATCACTTTTCCAAATGTATACCTCACACGTTAACATTGAGATGAAATGTCTATCTCTTAACAATTCCTCAGAATACACAGCTGTCACCCTCTTATCTTATTTGTATTCCCTTGAATTCTATATTACAATTTTGTTACTGTTTATAGAAAATGTTAAATAGGCTAAATCTACCTGGCACACCCTATCAATATTTTCTTCTGTTGGCATTACAAAATATATTGCGGGAACATCAGGTATAGGGTCTCGATCAGAATGAAGAAGACTGAAAAGAAAAGAAACCTAAGTTATTTAATACCAAGTAAATAAACTAAAAAGCCATTTAAAGAAAAAAGATATCATTTTAATCCTATGAATTCTTACTTGGGATTAAGCTTTACAAAAAAGCTGAGTATTATTTATTATTTTTATCATCTTTCCATAAATGTTGGCTACAATTAACTATGCAAAAATGCAAACAGAACAATCTATAACAAAACATTTTTAAAAAGTTAAACCAACATTGAACACATTAATGTGTAAAAGATACATTTTAGGTTCTATTCAAAAACTCAAGAACAGGGACTAATTAATAAGAAAGTTTTTTATTTATTCCATGACAGTCTCTGTGATTGTATCATAGCCCGGAAAAAAATAAGATACACTATTTAATGAAATATATTTTCTCCTATCAGCAACATCCATGAACACTTCTGAACTCTGTTGAAAGACTGTTTTGATACATGATTAAAACATATATTTTTTCTCTTGGTGTTCTTCAGTATCTTCCAAACTAATAATTTTGTCATCAATCTCATCAAATTTGTTTAACATTATACTGACTGGCACGCTAGTGCTTCAAGACAGAGTAATGGCTCTGATTAGTATTGAGCCCTTATAACATTTTCATCTACTGCCCCACTGGTAGGATATCCAATTTACAACTTAATCTGATAAACTTTCAATCACATAAAATCTTTCAAATACTATGTACTACAATATATATTCAGACACAAATATGCACAATACATACAGATGCAAAGTAATGCCCATATCTCTTAATTCTTTCACAGACAGTAATGGAGATATTATGTCCTGGCCAAATCTGTCATAAATAAGAACCTAAAATGGAAACACAAATAATATTAAGACATATACTATGTATATAATCTTAATAAATTCTGTGTATGCTCTTTTCCCACTAACACTTATTATATAGTTAATATTACAGGTAGTCCTCAACTACCTAAAAATATGGTACTATACAGCTCTCCCATTCAAAAAATAAGTATACCTTTTATTTAAACAAAGGAAGGGATGAATTAACAGAAAATATAAACAAAATAGTAGGTTAAACAGTTTTAGCTGCAATATTAAGAATAGTTTTGAAAATAAATGTTCTTAGATGTTTACAATTCTGTTTTTTTATACAACCTTCATCAAAATTTCAGGTCAACTAATTTTCAATTGTCATTTTTTTTCTATTTACTTCTTTGTTTTTCACAAATAATGTTGCTTCACAACATGTCACTTTATTAGCTAGAATTATAAAATATATTTTCCAAAAATATGACAAGGAAGTTAATTTGACAATATAAATTATCTTGGATAAAAGATCAATTCATAACTTGACTTACTTTCCATACTGGTTCACCTGTAGTGTTTTTAACAGGTGGCACATTAAAATTCAACATGCGCTTCAAAGCCCCTGAAAAAAGAAAGAGTTCCATTTTATTTGCTAATAATTATAATGATCGCAATCTTAAAATATTTATATTTGGAGGGCAATGCAGAGAATGGGCCTATAGTCTTTTGAATATGCTATTACACAAATGCTTCTTTTAAATTAAAGGACTAGAGGAATTCTTGTTTATGGACATTAATATCTAAAACTGACAACTATAAAAGAAATGAAAACATGTGCAAGACATTATACAAATGTCTCACTAAGCCCTTGGCACCATTTTTATCAGATGCAGCAGGCAGAGTAAATGCAATTGGAAGATCTATTCCATGTACAAGTAGTCCTCGCTTAGTGACCATAGTTGTGACTGGTAATTTTAGTTTTCTTCTGCTGCTCTCCTCATATTGGAGGGGACATTTATAAAAACATGTTTATGTGTAGACTGCCCCCCTCTCATGGTAAGCACTAATCTTGCAGAAAGTTTCATTTATACTCCCCCCCCAATCAATAACTAAGGGAGAGCAATAAAATGTATGCCTCCTTCACATTATTATATAATAAAATAATTAGGATGGAATATAACAAGCAGCTGTTACCAAAAGTCAAATGGATGAGGAGAAATTTTTAACAGGCCTGTCTTGGACTCTTCCATTAAAGTCCACCCAGGCTCACCAGGAATCAAACTGACAATGTATAGTAGACCTGCCATGTTTTACCAGGCCTTTTGAGTGTGCTATTGTGGTGCTGCCAGGGAATGGTTCACTGAGTATTTCTAGGATAGGAAAATGGTTTACCCAACAAGTTATAAGTCTTGGAACAGTGATCCACTGCATCTAACAGTGTGGCTGGGTGCTCATCCTTGATTCTTGGCAGTGAGGTTTCAATGGACAGGAAGGCAAACCCATCTGGCATTTTTACAGAGAAAGGTGTGAGTTTTACAGAGGCCTACTTTTAGCGTAGCTTCTTTCATGCCATCACAGCAAGTTGGTATTATATTTCTACCCTCTTCCCTATATTGACATCCCCATTTTTAGGTTTGTTTGGTTTATTATTTATGGTATCTATCTTTATGGTGTTTCTCTCTTCCATCTACCTAATTACTATGACTGAAGGACTGCCCAAAATTTCCTGATTGTCATCAGGAAAGTCCCTCTTTCTGGCATGCTTTCCAAAGTTTTAAGGGTGTTCTTTCAACCTGTCACCTATTAACATTTCTACCATTGCTAATTGTCATGATCTTTGGATGCAGTGGCAAGGAATAATGGGAGCTGTGATCAGACACAACTAGAAGACATCAGATTAGATGAAGCATCTGTTAGCTGTAGCCAGGGCTTTTTTTCTCATAGAACGCTCAGAATGGAGTTCCGGCACCTTTTTTGGATGGAAGCTTATTTATTAGGCTTGTATTCCTCTATATGCAAAATTTCTTGGCAGATTTACAAGCATACATAAATCCATGCAAGTTTAATATTTCTAGTTATGGTTGCATTTTAGAGCAATTTCTGGAATGAAGACTTCTAACCAAAATGGAATATTGATGAATATTCATAGAAATGGCCAAATTATACCAGTCCTATACAGATTGCCAGTTTGTTTCTAGGCATGATTCAAAATTTAGGTGACATTTTTAAAGCTTAATTTCTTGATACCTTAGGATTTATCTCCTTTCATACTGCCATTTTACCAAGACATGATGAAAAGCCCTTCTTTGTATGTGTCCCAGTTGGGGCAAGAAAAATAACCTTTTATGGTCACATCTAAGTGTTAGAATATTGTATCTTGGGAGGCTAGGCTAGCACATTCAGTGTGGCATTTTGCTAATAGGTCAACATCTTACCTTTTAGGAATATATGACCTCTAAAAGCAACCTGTTCAACTTTGTAAATGTCTTTGAAAAGCCCCTATGCAAAGGTATAGCGGTTACAAGTTACTAAATTGATGAGAGCAAGAAAGGTATATCCTAAAACTCAAGTACACCATGAAAACCTACCAAAGGATCCCTCCAAATGAAGCTTATTGAAAGAAATTGACAAAACGAGTTCAATATGGATTAGTGCAAAATGAGATTAGTTTAAAGTTATATGTTAACTCCATATATAATTTAATTGCTCTGAACTGGACACATTCTTCCTTTTTTTGTAGCATAATAGCAGTTAACTTTTACTTCTAAACTCAACCTCCGAAGCATATTTGACTTGGACTTTATTTGGAAAATAATATTTCACCTACGATATCGAGCTGTAAAGCAAGCTATAAAAGTCCTACAATTTAACAGTAAGAGAGATTATTGTCTACCTTGAAGAAAAAAACAACCTGACTCTAATGCAACTTTCCTGATCCAAGTGTTTTCCAGATGGCTTAGATGACAAACCCCCTAATCCCAATGAACATAACCACTGTTGGGTGGGAATGATAGATGCAGCCATGCATCAACTCTGAGGGGCAGCTGGTTGGGGAGTGTCCCCTTAAAGGACCTTCTGTTTTACAAACTCCAAGTACGCACTTCTTATACCCGATTCATTTTGAAACTGTCTTGTCGATTTTTAAAAGATTAAACCGGGACACCACACTAAAATTTAATTCAAGTATGGGTTTCTCTCCAAAACAATCCTTTTTGCAACGCAGTACTGGTGGAAGGCCGGGTTCCTGTTTTGCACTATGCCCTTAAACCAGGGGTCTTCAAACTTGGCCCTTTTATGACTTGAGGAATTCTGGGAGTTGAAGTCCACAAGTCATAAAAGGGCCAAGTTTGAAGACCCCTGCCTTAAACTTTAGCTCACGAAATCCTTCCTAGCCGATAATCGCCAAGGCTAGGGAAAAGCGAAAATAAAGGCAGGCCTCCAGAAGCACCCTAAGCGGGAGGCACACAAGGAGCATCCCAATAGAGGGCACCCCGGCAGTGGGGGCTCAGTCAGCCCAGGCGAGGCTGGGCAAGACAGCTCGCTCACGACGAGGCAGAAAATCAGTTCTCTCACAAAAAGTAAGCTACAGCGACGAAGGGAGGGCCGCAATCCACACCGGACGGACTCGAAGGAGACTCCTAAGCCTTCTCTTTCGAGCCAGCCCCGGCTTCAGGAGTGCCGAAGAAAGTAAGGCGACCAGACCAAAGAATTCGGCGGGCGACCTAACGCCGGGCACTCACCGGTCTGCTTCTCCCGGATACTGGCCGCCATCTTCGCCTGGTGTTCGGGCCGACTCCGCCCACCTCACCGCCGCGCCATCACCAGCCGGCAGACGTGGCGCGCGAGAGGGCTTCACGCGGGTTCTTGCGGTAGCGCGGCGGGCGGAGTCTGCCGAGTCTCTCGTTCGACCTGTCGGCGCCGGTGCTGCGGCCCGGGTTGCTCCCTCGGAGAAAGGAAGAAAGCGATGCGGCATCTTGGCGGAATCAGTGTTCCGCTTCTGCTTCTTGAGGAAGTTACGAGTTAGGCTTTGGCATTTTCCTGTCGTGTTCTGGGTCTGATTCTCGTTTCGGACATTATTTATTTATTTTATTTTAATCCCATTTATATCCCGCCCTTCTCCGAAGACTCAGGGCGGCTTACAAGCTTAGCAGTAGCCTTCATTCTATGTATATGCCTGCTTATTAGGGCTTTCACACGCACCCCAAGCGGCATTATTACAAAGTCAGCTTAATTGCCCCCAACAATCTGGGTCCTCATTTTACCTACCTCGGAAGGATGGAAGGCTGAGTCAACCTTGAGCCTGGTGGGACTCGAACCTGCACTAATTGCAGGCAGCTGGTGTTACTTAAGGAGGCATTAGCCCACTGCTCCACCAAGGCTCTTGTTGGCGACAATTGGTCGGATGGCTGGTGCCGGACAGCTGGATCGATAACCCTCGGCACCGTTTTATGGGATTTTTTTTTTGAGTGTGAAAGCGAATTGGCGCATTGAAGCTTTCATCCTGTCAAAACCTGTCGCTTCGGGCAGCAATTGCTTTTAGGGGACTGCCTTACATTCTAAAAGTTAAAAAAAAAAGCTTTGATCGTGTTTTTCCCCCTCTCCAATACATTCTTACAACTACCGGACCCCGCACCTGCGGGAAAAGCGCTAGGATGATGATGACGACGACGGCATTCTTAAAACTGGAAAGGAGGCGTAGGATCTTGTTCTTTAAACTTTAGTCTCACTTATTTCACCTTAAAACAGAAGCAAAACTACAACTTTTCAGAATGCTAACTAAATCCCTTTACCTCTTTGATTTTTCAGGGTGGCTGAGGTCTGACTGGAACTGGCTTTAACATCAGAAGAGCCACAGTTCCCTGTGCCTACCTCGAATCAGGCACTGAACGTAATTGCTTCGGGAATAAACGAAATAAGACTGTACAAGATTGTATTTGTCTCTCCAAAATACCAAGAATGATTTAAGTTCCCCTCTTTCTTCTAGCAATGGTTAATTATTCCTGCACTTCACAGGCAATTTCTGTATCTGAAGTCTAATTTCTAGGCATTAAATTTATGAAGAAAGGAAGATTTAAGCATTTTTGTAACAAATCTTGTTTCTATTATCAGGATAGTTGGGATCCAGTAGTTACCTCATCTTTAGCAAAAACAACAACAACAAAAAAAAAACACCTGAGAGCTGATTTCCTTCAAAGCAATTTATTTTTAAATAAATGTCTGACATTGATAATAAATGAAATTGAAATTGCAGCAAATAAAAAAGGAAAATGGGAATAGGATTTGGATTTAGTTTTGGTGTAATCCCAGTTCTAACCTTGAATCTAAGGAGCACTTTTCCAGATTTAGCCAATGTAATACCTGCACAAAATCTTTTGGCAAAATGACTTTAGTTACATTCCATTTTGATAAAATAATTATATAGTGCTGTCTCAGAAGCTGTGTTCTGACGATTGCAATAGAAAAGCTTTTATTGGATCATGTAACTCCTTTGTTAGAAAATGTTTTCTTAGCTTTGCTTCCAGGCAGAATCTAAAACATGACTTCTAAAGCCCTATTAACTCCCATATTTTTAAAGTATAGTTTTTCTACATATCAACTATATGAGTTTCATTTTTTCAGTAGAAATCTTTGTTAGAATTAAAGCACTTTTGTTAAAAAAATTAGTGTCTTCCCTTTATCCGTTCCCATTCTGGAATTGTTTTTTTGTCTAAATATTGTCTGGTCATAGCATCAAAACCGTAGATTTCTGAGTAATTTACTGAATATGGCAACAAATAACTTCTACACACATTTTAATATAATTCTAGTTGAAAAATGATCCAAGAAATTTATTCTTCCTTGCTATGGCTTCACACCTTCACCAAAAGGCAGGAACAGGCCAATTTCTTATAAATTGATTATACAACATTGGTTGCAAATATGCCTTAATATAACTTTTAGAAGGCCTAAAAACTTAAAATTTTAAATAAACTTAACACTTAAAGATCAGTTTGTCACATTTATGGATTGCTGGAAGAAGCATCTGATTACAGTTGTCTTAACTGGAATATTAAGATCTCCAACTTTGTTACTGCTCAAGATTTAATCAGACATGGAAGATGCCGAGTCAATTTTACAAATAGATACACACAATTAGAGAATTCAATTGATTTAGTTCACCCATTTTTCAAAAATCATGAATCTAGCCTTTGATACCATTGACAAAATGTCTATTATTACTTTCAGCATTTGATAGTTCTCATTGTTGTGTAATTAGGGCAGCTACGAAGAGCCATTTTCAGCATCTGAATGTGATCAAAAGGATAGATGGATACCTTTTTCATCATAGGCATGCTAAACTGATAGTTTAATATTACCAAGTCAAATGGCATGGCAATGTTTAATTTTACTGCTTAGAAATCTCACATATGAAGTGTTTTTGTATGACAACCTTTTGCTGCTTTTGCCATAAAAGCAAAACACTCCATATTAATTCAATTAGAATTAGCTTTTCATTTTCAAATTATGATTGATGTGTAATACAATTGTTTAAACAGTACTAAATTCTCCTGATCTGATTTCTATATGCTTGTGCTTGCATAGGAAAAGAAATTTCAAGTGTACTAGAAGAAACAATATATGTAGATTCCTTGTTCATTTACAGCTATCTTTTATCAGGCAAAAGGAATTGGATTGGCACACTATTCTAATCTAACTGCATCTACATGGAGGGAAGTGTGTAGTGGGGTGCCCCAGGGCTGTGTTCTGGGCCCAGTGCTCTTCAACATCTTCATTAGTGATTTGGACAAGGGGATAGATGGGAAATTTATCAAATTTGCAGATGGCATCAAGCTGGCAGGAATAGCCAACACTCCAGAAGATAGACTTAAGATACAGAAGAATCTTGACAGACTTGAACATTAGGCGCTATCTAACAAAATGAAATTCAATGATGAAAAAGGTGCTACATTTAGGCAAGAAAAACCAAATGCATAGTACGGTATAGGTCACGGGTAGGCAACCTCGGCTCTTTTATGACTCATGGACTTCAACTCCCAGAATTCCTGAGTCAGCTATGCTGACTCAGGAATTCTGGGAGTTGAAGTCCCATGAGTCATAAAAGAGCCGAGGTTGCCTACCCCTGGTATAGGTGGTATCTTGCTCAATAGTAGTAACTGTGAGAGGGATGTTGAAGTCCTAGGGGACAATCACTTAAGTATGAGCCAGCAGTGTGCTGCAGCTGCCAAAAAAGCCAAACAGTGCTAGGCTGCATTAACAGAGGGATAGAATCAAGATGGAAACTAATCCTGACAAAACAATTTATCAATGAACAACCTGCCTCCCGAAGTTGTGAATTCTCCAAAATTTGTCCGAAATGGTGTAGGGTTTCCTGCCTGAGCAGAGGGTTGAACTAGAAGACCTCAAAGGTCCCTTCCAACTCTACTACTACTAATCAATCATTCATTTTCTTGTAGCATATGGGTTCTTTAGAAAAGTTGAGGTACAATGTTAATGCTTCCTTCTACTGCAACAGAAGAAGTCTGTTCTTTTTCTCTTCTCCCCCTCACTTCCCCCCTTTTTCCTCCCCACTGTGTCCTACTATTTGCTTTTGTATTTTGTTCTATAATCTAATAAAATATTACAAACTGTAAGAAAAAAGTACCAGTTTTAATTTCTTTGGTGGCTGTTCCTTTGCTGAATTACTTTCCCTTTGCACTGACAAATATATGATGAATTTATCCATGTTTATTAATATGCACCACTACCAGCTAGCTCAGGGGTCTTCAAACTTGGCTCTTTTAAGACTTGTGGACTTCAACTCCCAGAATTCCTCAGCCATCATGGCTGGGTGAGGAATTCTGGGAGTTGAAGTCCACAGGTCTTAAAGTTGCTAAGTTTGTAGACTCCTGAGCTAGCTGGTCGGCCCTTGTTAGCTCTCCTTCCACAGTGTAATAAGAATTCAACACCCCCCCCCCCAATCCCTTCCCTGTATCCTTAAAGGCACAGGAAAAGGGCAAAGCAAAAGAGGCTCACAAAATAAAAACATAAACCCTGGCTTTTTTCCCCTCTAAGCTGCCTCAGGGGTGTCATGTGTCACAATGTTGCAATGCAAGACTGAAAGGCTCTGGCAATTGCGAAAAGCTTTAGCTTTAAAATTAAACCTGTTTACCTTAAAAGAAAACAGACTCAAGATAAGGGGGTGAAACTAATTATATTTGTTTAAAGGGATTAAAACTGCAGAAATCAACACTTGCACTCATTGCTAGCCTAAAATACAGACTAAAATATTTCAATAACCAAAGCACACAAAGGACCCTCTGAATTGCAAAACGCTGTAAAAACTGTACAAAAATCTTTATGGTAACCCAATCAAGCTGCCAGCTGATCCAGAACGAAAGAAACCCACCTCCTTTCCAACATGCCAGCTTTTCATTTCATCAGCGCTGTTTGCATTCTCCTGGCTGGAGAAAACGAACCAGGGGACTTTTTCTTCCAGCAACAGCTGCTGCTTCTCTGTCCCTGTTTCCTCCCTTCCGGCTGACCTCTCTTCTTTTTGTCCCCCCCCCTTTCCTGCCCAAACAACCTCCTTTTATAGCCTCTCCTCTGCTCCCCCCCTTTTTCTTCAGTTCACCTCCAGCTCTGTGCTTCTTCCAGAAGCGCCAATCAGCTGGAGACCTGTTGGCTCCTGGGGCCTCTGCCAAGCCCAGACAGTCCTACAGCTGCAGCTGCCTCTCCCTCAGGCTTGGGTTGCATCGGCTCATTCCCCTCCCTTGCTACACTGGGCTAGCAGTTGCATACCACCTGCCTTGTGGCAAAGTACCACAGGTGGTACACGTACCACCGGCTGAAAAGCCTTGCTTTAGGGTATCTGAAATTATTAGGACTTAGGTTTCACTTGAACTTTTCAGAACGTAACGTATTGCAATAGTACAAATTCACTTTGAAAGTTGTTAGTATGGTTAAAGTTTTCACTTTCAAAGTAAATTCTTTTTGATGAGACAGCAACTTTAAACAGCCTTTGCACTATCTTTGAGGCGAGAATTATATATAATTATTTTCATGTATTCCAAAGAAACTATAAATAACACTGAAGTTTTTATTTGGACATGAAAACTAAATAAGTAACATTGGATCAAATTGTGATATCCATTGATTCATCTGACCTTTATAGGTTTATCTCACATTTACTTTTGTCATTAGACCCACAATAATTATTCTCAAAAAAATTAAGTACCAACTGTGCTTAAGGATTATACATGAAATACTTTTAACTAGAAATCCTTGATTTATTGCACTTTACAAGATAGTTGTCCCATATATCGCTACAAGTAAGTTAAGAGCAAAGTACAACTGACATTGAAAGTTACAAAAGACTTCTGGAAATAATAATTTTACACAAAACATAATTTACAAATTTGTAACTGTACAGACAAGATTTATATTCCACTTTTTCTTAATGTCGTTTCATCTTTCAATAGTACGTGTTTGCTTTTTCACATGAATTTTTCTCAATAGATATTTGTGTAAGAAGAAATAGTGAATTTATGAATCTTATTTCAAGTACCTGAGCTCAAAAGGAATATTGTTGTCCTGTGCTGACATATATATATATATATATATATATATATATATATATATATATATATATATATATATATATATATATATATATATATATATATATGTATATATATATATATATATATAAATCCTGTTAATATACAGTGCTTCATGCTTTGTACTTATCTGTTATAATCAGTAGATAAGAGTATTATACAGTCTATCAAATTTCAAATTCAAGTACTATAATCATAATTGGAAGAATGTGAGATATTCACTCTGTACATATAAATTACATTGAGAGATGATTAAGATGATATATTATATTTCCTTACTGTCCATCCCCATAAACTGCTATAACATTTTGCTAGATCAGGGGTGTTAAACTGCCGGCCCGCGGGCTGGATGCATCACGCTGAAACTGTGCCTACCCCATTGCTGGCAATGGGAAAAAAGTCACGATAGGTCATGACACGTCATGTGACGTCACGAGTTTGATACCCGTGTGCTAGATGATAGAATCACATGGCAAAAGACAAAGAATAGATAATAAGAAAAACATCCACTATCAACTCTGGGCAACAATGGATATCTCAATATTTATAGACTATGAGTGTCATAAAACAATAGTATGATATTGCACCAATTTCACTGTAAAATAATTTGTGACTGGAGCAATAATAAACTTTGCTGAGATGGAACATTTAGTAGCTAATTCTAGTTGTCCTTACCCATTATGAACTTTTGGAACAAAAATGGCTTTTTTACCACTATACCTATATTTTATCATTGTTAATAGTTGTGATTTATATTACAACCTTGTTTCCACTAGAACTAATCAGAAATTAGCTGAAATACAGTCCTTGTGTAGAAAAAGCACGACCGGGAGCAAACTGCCAATTTTGTACATTTATAAGATATTTCTCAGACATATCTTCCTTTAAAACAATATTCTGATTAATTTCCAAAATACAGTCAAAACCTCAGTGGAAATCAATAAAGATAAGTAAGATATTTAAACTAAATCTGTCAATTGCCAAAATGCTAAAATAAAAATCTCACTTTTCAAACGAAAATATAAAACAACCATATAAACATGAAACATCTTCTAGGCAACGTCATATATAAGACTACGAGTTTTAGTCCTGCCTTGGGCATAAAGCCAGCTGCGTAATGGTGGATCAGTCACTTTTTCTCAGCCCTAGGAAATAGGCAATTGAAAATACTGAAAATCTTCTGGCCAAAAACAAACACACACACACAAAAAAACCCTGTAAGAATTTGTCCAAATAGTCTCTAAAAATCCAACAAGATTGAATGGAAAGAAAAAAGTATATTAAAAAAAGTATCTCCAAGGTATTTACATAAGCATAGTACTTGTGGAATATTCAAAAGTATGCATAACAACTGATTTTTTAAAAAACAAAAATTACAAAATACCATATCCAGGCAATCCTCAGGTAGCTGCCATTTGTTCAGCAACTGTTCAAACTTACAGTAGTCTTCAATAATGATGATTTGGAGCTTTGGCCATCCCAGCAATCCTGCAGTAACATGCTTACAATCTGAGCACTTGGCAACCAGTTTGCACGTAGTGGGTTGCCAAGCACCCTGCAATCATATGCTCAAGTCAATGGGGAAGCTGCAGGGAAGGTTACAAATTGTTGGAATAAGTCATTGCATCCCTCCCACACCACTCCCTCACCTGCGCAGCACCTCTCGTGGACCCTTTCCTGCCTGGCAGTAGCTACTTATCTGCCTGCCAGCTTGGGACTTGCACTTTTCCCTTTGGTTGTGGGAAGGTGCCAGGAAGTCGCTTCATCCAACAATTGTGGGATTCAGTTCATAACAATCAGGACTTCAGGAATTGCCTTTGCTAAGCAATGTAGTTGTGCTTTACAGCCGTATTGCTTAGCAATGGAAATTCCAGTCCCAATTATTGTCATAAATTGAGGACTTCTGGAATATACTCTGTCATTGATCCACAAGCTTTGTCTGGTTGGGTAGCCAGAATTCAACTAATTCACACTGAGGAAAAAACTTGCATCAAATGTGAATCACATCAAAAAAAAAAGGTCCCAGACCAAACTGCTTGTTTAAAGAAGAGGACTGAACAACAGTACAACTAGATGTATGAAAGCCAGGAAATAAATGTTCCCTTTCAAGTACATTTTTTATTTTTTAATATAAAAAAATTGAAATTTGTGGTTAGAAACTGTGGGAGTAGAAGCATTCCATCCACTCTGCTGAAATATTAACTCCAACCTGCCTTGAGCGCTTCCTCTACAGATGAATTTAAGTGATTCAAATAAATATCCTGTACCTACTGCAAGCTTTGTTTATTTATTGCAAACTACTAATATACATGCTGGCTAAGTATGAAGCTCCACTAATGAAGCAGCTATCACTATGGTCTGTTATATATTTTTCTGAACATTTCAGAATAGTGTATACTGTATACTTTTATCCACAATTAATTTTCAATAATTGAAATTCAAACAATTTAGAACAGCATAGATAAGCTCCAGAGGTTTCTATTGTGCAATTTAATAAGTGATGACAGAAATTACTTTTAAATTATGAATTACTGTGATTAATCTTTCAGGACAGCACAACCCAACAAAACCAACAGGGAAATGTGGCCCAGGGGAAAACAGGAATTTGCTTTTTTCTCCTCCTAGTAAATGCAATGTCATATCACTTTGGATTAAAGCCTTTAAAGAGGTTGGTGTTTCCATACATGTGTGTGAAAGTGTTATGTGGATGCACAAATGATTCCATCACCTATTTCATAAGATTTAATACTCTATACGGTGCGTAATGCATCCAACATAATAGATATATTTTAGAAAAATGAAATCAAATGCATAATCTTTCTAGTTAAGGATTGACTAGGGAATGGCATTTCTAACTTTGGTATTTCTGAGACATTTATAAAGCTAACTCATTTCAGCCTTCTTCTAAATATCTAATTTAAACCAATATTTACTTCAATTTACATAAATGTGAGGATAATTCTTAAAACATCTATGTACATTTGCTACAGTGTGCATAGTCTTGTAGAAGTTTCAGTATGAAATATCCTATTCTAAGTTTGAAATAGCTGTTTTAGTGTAAAAGAGACTAAAGTTTAGACCTCTCTCACTATAGCCAAGGGGTGTGAAACTACCGTCCCATGGGCTGGACGTGCCATGCAGAAGCCGCGCCTACCTCATTGCTGGCAATGGCAAAACATCCCAATATGTCACACATCACGAGTTTATCGTGTCTGCTATAGCCAAAATAATGCTACAATCCCTCTGGCCATAACGGGTGGAACTTAAAGAAACTTAGTTAACAAACACATCTGATGCCAATTATAGCTGTTCTGAATACAGAATTCCTACAATGCAGTTTTTAAAAATCCTTTCATATTCAAAACTATATATTTTTTAAAAAAATTAGAATGATTACAGAACGGAAACAGTTATTTGGGCATAATTCCACAAATGTTCAGAGCATTACAAATATTTAAGAAAAGATAACATGAGGTAATCTTTAATTTCTTTTTTCGTGTTTATAATTAATAGCTAGAATACTTTAAAGGAGTGTATGTGTGTGTGTGTGTGTGTGTGTGAAATTAACATCTCCTGTCTCAGGGATCCACATAAATAAACCCACACCTCAAATCTTTATACAATATACGTATAAAAGTAGATATACTGAAAATTGGAAAGGGTTCTTGAATGCATTTGCAGAAGTTTTGATGTGTAACATTTATGATATAAAATGGAAGGTACACTACAATCACTAAGAACCAGTTACTTTGCAAAAACAAAATCCAGAACAAATATAATGGAAAATTGATTTAAAAGCTTTGTTTGCTCATCATTTTGAAACACTGTTCAAAATGTAAAGACTGAAACTATGCATTTCCATGATCAAGTTTTAAACCTGTGAGGATGAATATGTCTGTTTTCCAGTAGGCAAGTAGCAAGCTTCCTGTGTGCTTCATCATTGAATTTTCAGTATCCATTGTAGTGACTAACGTACTTCTGACTGTAATAGGGCACGTCGGATGGCAATATCCAGATTTTTTTTAAAATTCTCATAAGATTTTGTTATTGGAAGCTCTAAGCAGTTAAAATCTCTATTTCCAATGGGATATTTTATATGCAGAAACTTAACTGAAGGGTCAGGATCAAAGCCAATGGGTGGAATATTGCGGATGCCAGTTGCAAATACTAAGATATCCTCTAGAGTTACAGATGACTCACCACCTACATCAAGAAATATGAAGATTATTTTGAAAAAGCCATTGTAGTTAATCAAAATATCACATTAGTTAAGAAGTTATAGATGAAATGGAATAATATTTTGACTGCAAGAAATCCTAATTGCAAATATAATGTAAAATAAAAGTGCAAAACAAGCCTTTCTCCACCAACAGTGCAATCTGATGTTTCTTATTTTACAGGTACAAATATATTTCAAAAGTTCAAAATTCTAGAGGTAGGCAATATCCCATTTTCTTACCTTCTGTCTCCTGTAAGTAACCCATCCAGAAATCAAGGCATCTGGCCTTGTCTGGTCCTGATAAACAGTGAATTGTAAAGAGATCACCAAGAAGTTTTGCTGAAAGTTTCTCCGGTTTGTGACATAGTATGCTACAGAATGCATTGGGATTCATTTGTATTTTTTCCAAAACACCAAGTGTTTTCAAACCTTGTCTAAAACTTTTGGGGAAATAGAAAGAGAGATGCAAAGAAAGAAAGTGCTGTGAGTCTTTAGTGCTTTTTAAAAAAAACAAAAAAACCCTTGCGGATGCTACCAAATTTATTTTTACATCAGATTCCTGTTATTTTAAAGCAAAAACCTTCTAACTAATCTCTATTAGCAAGAAGATTTACAATTATGTTTACTAAAATGATTCCTGTGATTGTTTCAATTAGAAAAGCAAGCCCATACATTCTTACTCATAACCTGTATTCTGTATCCTTCCACCCATATGTTCCAAATCTACTAAAATCTCTTGAAATATATTAGAAAGCTTCATAACCTTTTTGCTTGAATAACGTATGATTGTTGAAACAATCCTCAAAGGATTTCCAAGTGTTGAGTAACAGGTTTTTTTTAACCTACACTTTACCAAAATTATTCGTTAATTTTTCAATACTACTTGATTAGAGAAAAAAAGCAATTCAGTGAAAATAAGACATAATGAGCAAACATGTTTTAATGTATACCTACAGGACATCACATAATATTTTCTTGCAAAACAGGTCGAAATTCTAACTAATTGTTAATTAGTTAAAATTTAAAAAATGATAGGAATGATTTCCAGAGCATGCAAACCTTTCAAATGGTAAGAGAGTTCTTTTGATGACATGGTGATTCAGAATCTCATTCACCAATATATTCTTGTCACATAGTGCTGTTACAGATTTCAAACATCCAATAGAAGCAAGATAGTCAGAGCAATCAGTTATTGCTGACTCTAAGCTGCCCAGTGTTGTGGCAGATTTTATCTGCAGAAGAAAACCAAGCATATTTGCAACATTAATGAACCATTCAGGCTAACACATTCCCTGGGAACAACCTGTTCCCTTCCTCCCACCATATCTCTCCAGGTCGGTCACCACTGTAATACTCTGCTCCATCCCATCTCCCCAATGGCAGCCCTATCCCCAAATGGAGGTCCCCCAATTCCCATGGCCAGAGATCTCCCACTGTCTTCTAAACCAGTTTCTGGGAGGAGAAGCTAGGTACCCTGAGGAACTTTAACTTCACTAATTCTCAGTGTCATAATGATTCCCAGTAACCACCTGCTATTCCACCGCTAGCACTCACAGGGGATCCTGGTCCTGCTGTTCTCACCAATTGGCTCTCACCCAGAGGGAAAATCAGTCCTCACTCCTCAGTGGAAAACCAATAGGCTAGCAATCAAGGCACTTAGCCATCATATAGAAGCCATGACATGATCTACAATTGCTTTCTTCCTCCTTTGGGTTACTAGAATAGGCAAAATGATCTCCATAGCAGAGGGGGTAGACAATAGTCTTCCACTGTACTGTAACACCCCTCTGCTACCCTCATACCTCCAAAGCCTTAGCATCCATCAGTGATAAACAAATGGTGCAGAAAGGAGCGCCATGCCCACAACCACTGTTCACAAGCGCAGTTGGTATTACAGGTATGGCCAGAGCAGCAGCCCATCCTCCAGTGCAGCCTGAACAGGTCCCTGAGAAGCAGACTGAGCTGGTGTGGAAAAAAACACTGTCTTGTTGAAAAAACTGCTGCCAGATTGACAGATGCATCTCAGCTCGGTAGGCAAGACTAATTCTGCAGTGTGGTTCATCCTGAAATCTGCTCCTTCAGTCTGAACAAGTCCAAAAATAGCCCAAGCAGAGCTACAAGTCCAACGTCCACTCAGCTATGTGCCACCTCAGTCAAAAACATCCTTCAACACACCACAACACACAATCATGAGGACTCTCTCTCCTCCTATTTACTAGACGATTATATATCTTACTGTCTTACAGAGCGATTGCTCACCTTCTCTATTGCCTGCAAAATGTTTACATCAGCAACATCTTCTATTGTTGGCTTCACATTTTCTGTGCCATAGGCGAGACAGTGAAACAAGGTTTTGGAAAAGAAGCTAGGAGATGAGCCTCCATGAACCAGAGAAACTGCAATCATTTTCCCTGCTTCGAAGTATAGATTATCTTTAAGAGCTGCAAGTAAAAATGGTATATTACACTTACTGAATATGACTGATAGAAACTTTTAATATGAGAAAAAAGTTAGACCAAAATCCATTCCATTCCCCATGATTCAGTCAGAACTGAAGAAGCTTCTTGGGTGAGAAGGAAAACGTTTTCAAAGAAAAAAACAAGAAAGTCTGGTTGCCTTTTGAAAAGCACGTTTGGGACAACCATGACTTGGATGATTGTGAATCTCCATGGACATTTAGACCAAAACCTAGTATTCTTTTTTCTACATCATTAGTTACAATTAGAAGTTTATAAGGCCAAAAAATGGCTCTTTCATCTCTTCTGAGAAATAAATATAAGATATGATTTGTTTGTGAACTTGGATATTCAGTTTAGAATCTAAGAATGGAATCAGCAAGAATAGAATCAAGTCATTTCTGAAATTTCATTTATGATTTATGATCGTTATGATGATTCCTTTTAATGTATGCCCTTTGCTTCTTCTTTTACACAGGTGACTATTATTCCCTGTTGATAGTTAGACATTCTGTTCTGAATCCTTAAATATCCCATCACTACATTTCATTCAATAAAACCCATTCAATAAAACTAGTTTTATGGGAGAAAAAAACAAGTTCTGTTTGAGCTCTAACTTCTTTAATTCTTTCTATTACTGCATCCCCCAAAACCATTATAAGAAAAGTGCTTTAAAGCCTGCAACTACCCAGGGAAAAATATTGTCTTAGCAAGCTGAGGTCAATAGAGGAAACTGAACTACAACTGCAGTAGTCTTGGTTGCTTAATGACTGTTTGAAGTTACAAGACACTCAGAAAAAAATATTTACATCCTCTCCTTGAAGTTAAAACTGCCACACACACACACACACACACACACACACACACACACACACACGTCATGTAATAGTATTTTGGGTGCTTGGCAACCTATTTACAATTATGACTGGTTGTCAAGCATCCTGTGTTCATGCACAATTGATTACTATTTGCAATTTTCTTTGCTGGCTTCCCCAGAAAGTCAATGGGGAAGCCTGCAGGGAAGATTACAAGCTGCTGCCACCTGCGGAAGGATTTCTTCTCCCCTCCGTCCAAGAAGGGGAACTCCTGTGGGGGCTGGGTAAACAATGATCTTCAGGATGCAAACTTTCCTCCAGCCAAGCACTGGATTTCTCCCCTCCTCCCACTGGGAAAAAAATGAGCTTCTTTCCAGCCTTCCTACTATTCAGAAACATTGTGTCCACTAGCTTTCTAGCCAGAAACCTAGCAAGCATCACATTTTTGAACAGTAGAAAGGATCATTCCAGCCTTTCTCGCCTTCAGAAACATTATGAACGCTGGTGTTCTTCTTGCAATTGTTCTGAATGGTGTAGAAAGCCTCTTTCAACCATTCAGAAATGCTACGTTTGCTAGCTTTCTGGATAGAAAACTAGTGAATGCAATGTTTCTGAAGGGTAGAAAGGCTGGGAAAAGCCTTTCTCCTGTTGACTTGGTTATATATTATCTCACAATGTACCAGTAAGCCTCATTTTAATTCTTACTGGCTGGAGTAAGCTGTCCTGATGAATGGTGAAGAAAAGTCTATCAACATACAGCAGGCATGTCAAACTCCTGGCCCGCAGGCCGGATGCATCATACTGAAACTGTGCCCACCCCATTGCCAGCAATGGGGAAAAAGTTGTGATACGTCACGTGACGTTGCGAGTTTGACATGCCTGACATACACTATGAACTCTTCACCATTCATTAGCTTTTTCCAGTTAATGAAAGGCAAAAGTGATGCATTGTGAGATAACATACTAATCAAGCCTTCACAATTTGAAAGAATTTTTAAAATGAGCCACACCAATTCCAGAGTATTGGGAGTAACTAAAACATTGTGAAACAGGACACTATTTACCCTGAACTTGAGACAAAACTTACAATAAATACTATTTGTTCTGTACTTAGCCCAAACATCTGAAAAAGTTAATATTAGAATAAAGACTCCTACTTCTGCCACAATTATTTATGTCTAAACATAGCTAGCAATCAAAGCTACATCCTCTGCTGGTGTATATTTCAAATATTTATGTCAAGCTTACCTTGAGAATCAAAGGACAAATTCTTTGAGTAGCCCCCTTCAAATAATGATGAATTCTGAAGATGAAGCATCAGTAATTGAAAAAAATCTTCCTTTGATGAACAAAAGAGACCCATCTCCATTCCATTCCTGCAGTTTATATACTTTACTTCAATAGTATTAGCAGGATTGAAGTTCCGCTTCTGAAATCCTTTTAGAGCACTACCCCAGATATTTTGTCTGTTGATATTCAGTCTTGTTGGTTTGGTATTAATCTGTAATCTTAATTCCCTCAGAATATTGGAGACTTCTCTTTTGTGCATTGCAAGCTGCCTATATGATAGCAAAGCATCTATTTAGGAACTTCAGCAATAATTCTGATGGCAAGCAAGTATCAGGACGAATTTGTATAAAATTATTTAATAGTTATAATAATGGACTAATTGTAAATAGGGAAGGAAAAGAATTATTCTGCATCCTAATTTGAGACCAGTTTAGAGAAAAGACTTATTAAAGAAGCATCTAAAATCACATTTCTATTGAGATAGCAGAAAGTCCTGAATGGAATTCTGATTAAGTAATATTTCTATCAACAGAAGTATAGCTCTTTATAACTCTTGAAAATGTGGAATGGAGCATAATCTTCCTGAAATAGTGTAGTCACTTCCAAATATTTATGGGAGTGAAATACTCCCCTTCTACATCTGAGATCATTGGATTGTAATCCTGTCTCATAATGGAAGATTCTATCTATCTGCATAAATCCATTTAGATTCAAAGTCTATATCACTAATTTTGAAACAACGGGCAGGATCCTAAAAGCTAAAATTATATTTATTATTACTTTACAGTTCCCTGTATTAGAAGGCAAACTATTTTTAAAAAGCAAACTAGTAGAGCCAAATCAGTCCTATGAAAAATAATGGGAAAGTGTTGCAGGAGAGGGTGGTATTCAATAAGTGCTTCCATATACCCACTCAGTTTTCCATGGCCCAATTCTGAGGTATGGTTGGAGAATGCCGTCTCTTAAAATATTGAAGAAATTTTTATTTATCAACTTGGTTGATCTATGATTGGAAGGAATCTTTTGGGATAAAAGAATTCAAAGCAATTTGCAATACGATCTAAAGAAAAGTTTTTAAAAAAACTTAATCATTAAATGCAACTCTTTATTAACTTACATTTTTCTTAGAGACAAATTCCTTACTGAAGGACTGATGAAGGCAGATGGGGGTAAAAATCTGTTATTAGACGAGGGAAGATCTAATTGTGAACACTGAGTAAAACCATTGGAACATACCATCTTTGGGGACCTGAAGGGAAAAAGAACATCCTCAAGAATAACTTAATTTTTACTCGTTACAGATTTTTTTACAAATCAAAAACTGAAAAAGTACACATTCAAGCATATTTAACCCCAAAATTACTTTGAATGCAATTCTTCATAATCTAAATAGTTTTATCTATATTATATAATTCATCAAAGGTTATATTTTTAAAAAATGACCTTAAAAGAACTATACTGGTTTCATAGAAAGGGTTGTTAACGTGACATAAACATTTATGGATTCCTGACAAACAACAAGCACATAAGCTTCTAAGAGAGCAACTTTTTTGATGGTTAAAATCCTGCTTTAAGCAATTTGTAAGCGATGCATGGAATTCACCATAAAATGCTTGTTTGTTTACCTTAAAACATACATTCTGATTAGTTATAATTTAGCAAAATACTGACACATAAGAAATAGATTGAGCACAAATGTTTGGAAGCTTTTGATGCAGTACAACCTACAGTTCAACTCAAAGCTGTGGCTAATCTATTCTTTCTTGAAATATGGTTTGAAATTAACATTTTTTAAGGATTTGTTTCAAATATTTACTACAGATTGTCAGGTGAGTGACATAACCGTATAAATTAAGAAAATAAAATCATCAAGTTGTTATGGTTATGTAGGGAAATGAAAAAAAAAACCCACAGTGTATGAGCCTGGACTCATTGTGGCACATTTCAGCTTATTTATATCATGTTCAATTTTGGGTAGCATAAGTGCAGCCTATAGGTAATTTATTATTGTTCTTATATCCTATTTATTTTTTGTACACTTTAAGGTGACATGATTCCATCTATTTTACCCACATCCAACCTGTGAGGCAAGAATGAGCGGAGACCCCAAAATCATGCAGCTGGCTGCTATGTCTAGAAGCGGACTAGAACATTGTGATCTCCGAGTTCTTAGTTCCACACCTTAATTACACCAAACTGACCCTCTAAACAGTTTCACATGCTTGTGAGAAGATGGAAATCACATGCCTGATATGGATGCCAAGGTGGGATCCTGGAGACTGTCTAGGGCATTTGGGTGATGGATCTTCCATCAGACTGTCTCCATTTGCTTTTTCTGGAATACTCAAAGAACGCTTTCGCCATTTCTGAGCACTTCCTGTATAACAAAGTAATCAAATGTGTTTTTCCCCATAAATTATTAACAGCTTTCAGTTAATTCAAGCTTTACGAGCAGTAGATTCTTACCATTTGATTTGGCAAGGATGGTCCTACAATCCATGCATTCCCAGTTTTGCTCCCAGCTTGTTAGTGAGGAACATGCCAAATGAGTTCCACTAGAACCACAACACTGACAGCGTTTTATTTCCCATTTGCTAAAAAAAAAAAAGCAAAAATGTATTATAAATTCTAACAATAATTTTAATTCAACAAAGCTACATAGGCAATATCATTCTTTCTGAAAAGGAATTAGACCACACATTTATTAGAGTGGAACAAAATGCAAGAGTGAAAGACTAATAGCATTTTAAAGCATTCTAGACTGCCTTTCTATCAGGAAATGAATTTATTGATACTTAATACAACTGTTGACTTCCGCTGGCGGCGCGGCGCTGAAGACAGCCTCCCCTGGCTGCCCGCGGCTCAGCTGTTTGTTTTTTTGCCCGAAACAGCGCCGATCAGCTGTTCGGGCGAAATTGAAGCCCCCTCCTCGGGAGAAGAGGAGGGGGTGAGGCCCCAGGTAGGGGTAGAGTTCTCCGAGGCCGCCTGAGCTTTGAGCTTGGGCGGCTGAAGGATTGAACTCCCCCGAAGCCTGGGTTGCTCCCAGCTGGCCGTCGTCTCTGCTCCGAACTTCCTGGAGCAGAGCCAGGCGTCTGCGAACCAGCCCTGCCTGAAGAAAGGACTATGATTTAAAGGAGCAGGCAGAGCGGTACAAGAGGAAAAGGTGAAGAGGACTATTTTACTGTACTCTCTAACTTGTTGGACTTTTTAAACTTTAATTGAAAGTGCGTCATAATTGAGGATTAAAAGATGGCGGCTAAACCTCCCTCTAAAACTCTTCGGAGTGGAGGATCCTCGCCGGTGCAACAATCATCACTACAGGCATTGCACCCTCCTGAAGTGCTGACATCGAAGGATTTGCGAGATGCCTTGGATAAACATGCCCAGGTACTTTTGGAATCAATTAATCAATCAATTGCTGATAAATTTGCACAGATGGAGGAGAAATTGGAGAAATTTGAGGAAAGAATGGAAGAGAGGATGGAACAGAAGTACAGCGTGATGAAGGTAGACATTTTGACTTCAGTGCATAAAGTGGCGGAATGTGTGGAAGATTTAGATGAAAAAGTGGATGATTTGGCTCAAAGGAATGCTATACTAGAAGTAAAAGCACGGGAGAATGAAATTGAAAGAGGCAAGTTGGAAAGGGAGTTAAGCCATGCCCAATATTACCAGATGCAGTTTGCTGTCAGAATTAGAGGTTTAAAAGAGAATGTTAAAGAAGATTTAAAGCAGCTGATCTCTGAGGCTCTCGAAGGGGTATTGAACCAGCCAGCATCTGAAATAAGAGCAGCTATGGATAAAGTGTTTCGGGTGAATTCATGGATTGCCAGACAGAGAAAGTTGCCTAGAGATGTGGTGGTTTATTTTGCAAAAAGAGAAATTAGAGATCAAGTTATACAAGCTGCCTATGATGCTAAGGTTGTGATTGCTGAACAAGAAGTCTTGGTTTTAAAAGAAATTCCTCCAAGGATTTTAAGGGGAAGAAAGGACTATACATTTCTTGTGCAAGAGCTCAAGCAAAGAGATATAAGGTTCAGATGGGAGATTCCAGAGGGGCTGATGGTGATGTATGAAGGTAAAAGGTATAGGCTGACTACTGTGAAACAAGCACGTGATTTCTACAATAATGTCTTAAAAGCAACCCCATTAACGCTCCTGGAAGCTGGAAAGGGATCTGGAGAAGAAGAACAACAAGAGGAGGAAACAGAGGAAAATGGTGCTGGAGGAGATCAAGCTACAATCTCTTTGGATGATCCTAGAGAGCAAAGAGTGACGCGTGCTGCTTTAAAACGAGCAAAGAAAATAAAAGAACAAGATCAGCAAAAGTCTTCAGATTCTTCACATCGCATTCATAGCCAAGCTGTGGGAGGAGCACGGCCTAAAGTAACCAGTCCTATCAAAGCTGTGGTCCAAGAGCTTCTCGAGGATATACATGGCAACTAAATTTTTAACCTGGAATGTTAATGGACTAAACTCACCGCAGAAGAGGAAGAAAGTTTTTCAATATTTAAAACAATTTAAGATAGATGTTATATGCCTGCAAGAAACGCATATTAGAGTTTTGGATCAAAAGTATTTATTGAACTCGAGGCTGGGTACGCAATTTGTTGCTTCTGCAGAGAATAAGAAAAATGGAGTGGTTGTTTATGTTAAAAGTGCCTTAACAGCGGACCTAATTGAAGCAGATAAGCATGGAAGATATGTTATGATTGAGCTGTTGTTTGAAGGTAAAAAGACGCTTTTAGTTGGATTATATGCTCCAAATCAACAACAAGCTGACTTTTTTAGTTTACTTCATACAAAGCTTACCCAGTTGGATTATAAATCCTTTATTTTTATGGGGGACTGGAATGGAGTTATGGATGTACAGTTGGATAAGGCTGGAGCCTTTAAACGCATTCCAAGTCACGCTAGACTGCCTAAATCTTTTTTTGAAATGAAGGATGACCTGGAATTGCGAGATATTTGGCGTGAGAGACATTTGCGGGAGAAGGATTATACATTTTATTCTGATAGACACCAATCTTTTTCAAGGATTGATTTTATTTTGTTGACTAATGATCTTCTTTTGAGAACTAAAAAGGTGAAAATCTGCGCAAGAATTATCTCTGATCACAGTCCAGTGTGGTTGGAGATTGATAAGGAAAGAGGAGATAGACGCTCATGGCGCGTAAATGAGAATTTGTTTAGAAATCAGAGAAATGTGGAAGAATGCAAACAGCGGATGAAGGATTTTTTTGAGATGAATATGAATAAGGGTACCTCTATGGATATGGTTTGGGATGCTAGCAAGGCCTATATGAGAGGGGTGTTGATATATATGAATAATAGACATAGACGTGCAGTGGAAACTAGAAGGAAAGAACTGGAGAATGAAATAAAGGAAAAAGAAAAGGCTTTGATTTTGAACCCAGAGGAGGTGAAGATCAAGGAGGCTATTAGACTGTTACGAGGACAATTTGATAAATTAATGGCTGATCAAGTGGCGACCAATCTGCGGTTTGCTAGGCATAATACTTTTTGCAATGCTAATAAGCCAGGCAGATGGTTGGCTTATAGACTGAGGAAAAAACAAAGGGCATCTAATATAGATAAGATTGAGCATAAAGGAAGGGTTGTGTATCAACAGAATCTTATTAAGGATGCCTTTGTGGATTTTTATTCGAAATTATATACTAAAGAGGACATTAATGCAAAAGATATTGATACGTATTTGGAGAAGGCTAGCATCCCGGTTCTTACGCAAGTACAAAAAGAGGGGATTAACCAACTGATTACAGAAGAAGAAATTTTTACAGCTATTAAGGAACTGAAGGTGGATAAAGCACCAGGCACTGATGGCTTGACTGCGGCCTATTATAAAAACTTACAATTAGAGATGATAAAACCGTTAAAGGAACTGTTCCAGACAATCCAGAGGGGGGGAAAGGTGCCCCCGTCTTGGAGAACAGCTTTTATCTCTTTGATTCCGAAGGAAGACCAGGATGCTACTTTAGTTAAAAATTACAGACCGATATCGCTTTTAAATACAGATTATAAGATATTTGCTAAGGTTTTGGCTAATAGACTGATGAGGGTTCTGCAACAGGTGATTCATGGGGACCAAACGGGGTTTATTAGTGGAAGACAAATGAAAACCAATGTGAGACATATAGTTGATGTGTTAGAGTTTTTGGAAAGGCACAACCAGATCTCTGCTGCGCTAATCTTTTTAGATGCTGAAAAGGCTTTTGATCAATTGAACTGGCAATTTTTGTTGAAAGTTTTAGACAAAATGGATTTTGGGGAAAAATTTTTACAACCGATTAGGGCATTATACCAAAAACAAACTGCCCGAATTATAGTTAACAATAGTTTGACAACAGTATGTAATATTGAGAAGGGCACAAGGCAAGGCTGTCCGCTATCGCCCTTGTTATTTATATTAACATTAGAGATATTATTGGTTAAGATTCGGAATTCGGAAAAAATTAAGGGGATACAAGTTGGAGATCAGGATTACAGATTGAGAGCATTTGCAGATGATCTGGTTGTTACAGTGACCCAGCCAGAGAACTCTGTTGTGGACCTGATGGAGATAATAACACAATATGGGAAGGTTTCTGGATTTAAAGTAAATATACAGAAAACTAAAATTTTGGCTAGAAATATGACAGTTTCGCAGAAGGCTCTCCTAGAAGGATTAACTGGATTTGAGATTGTTAAAAGGGTTAAATATTTGGGGGTGATTTTGTCGCCCTCTAATACAAAGCTATATAAAAATAATTATGAAAAGTTATGGGGGAAAATTCAAAAAGAACTGGAGAGTTGGGAAAAATTGCAATTGTCTTTGTTGGGACGGATTGCAGCAGTGAAAATGAATGTCCTGCCCAAATTTTTATTCTTATTTCAAATGATACCGATTCTTAAGAAAGACTCTAACTTGGAGGAATGGCAGCGTGGTATCAATAAATTTGTGTGGGCAGGGAAAAAGCCACGAGTTAAACTTAAGATTATGCAGGATACTCGTGAGAGAGGTGGCCTTAAAATGCCTAATTTTAAATTATATTATGAAGCTGCTGCACTAGTAGGAATAAGTGATTGGATTAATTTGACACAATCGAGGTTATTAAATCTTGAGGGCCATGATCTGTTGTTTGGCTGGCATGCATATTTGTTGTATGATAAGAAGGTAGATACTGTGTTTAGGATGCATATTTTAAGACAGGCATTGCTGAGAGTTTGGAAGAAGTATAGACATAAGTTAAGCAGCAAGATACCATTGTGGGCAATCCCAAAACACGCAATAGAAAATATACATGCTGGTTTCAAACATGATGAGACTACTTACAAGGAAATTTTAAGTTTGGAAAGGAATATTTGGTGCTTGAAATCATATAGTTTCTTGCGAGAAGAGAAGGTTGTTCAGACTTGGTTTCAATATCTTCAGTTACAGGCCAGGTGGAAAGAAGATCAAAAAAATGGATTTGCAACGACTGATGAAAGTTTGATAAAGCAAATTAGAAATCAAGGACCAGCACATATTAAACGGATATATCTTGCATTGATAGAGATCGATTCAGAAACAGAGCTTGTTAAGGATTGTATGATAAAATGGGCCCAAAACATTCAGGAAGTTATTACAATGGACACGTGGGAAAAGATCTGGGTGAGGAATGTAAAATTCACTCAAGCTCAAAGTTTAAGAGAGAACTTTTACAAAATGTTTTATAGATGGCATCTAGATCCTAAAAAGCTTGCAAGTATGTATCCGAATTATCAGCCTAAATGTTGGAGGTGTGGTGATGAAGAGGCAACATATTTTCACATATGGTGGACATGTAAAAAGGTCAAGGCTTTTTGGATAAAAGTCTGGTGGAATATGCAGAAGATTTTTAAACGGAGGATAAAGTTTTGTCCGCAATTTTTTTTGTTGGGAATAATTGTTGACGCTACAGTTGTGGACTCTAAGTTGATGTTGAATTTAGTTACGGCAGCAAGACTTTTGATAGGTCAATATTGGAAGAAAGAGGAACTGCCGACTATACAAGAGTGGATTTTAAAGGTTTCCGACTTGGCAGAGATGGCGAAGATTTCGGCCTATTTGAAAGATTACTCGCAAGAACATTATATTATGGAATGGAGAAAATGGATTGAGTTTATCCAGAATAAGTATAGGGTCAAGAAGTTTTACCTAGCATTTGAATAAGTCTTCTTTCGTTTTCTTTTTTCTTTTTTTATTTTGTCTTCTATATATATTTAATAATGCTAAGTTTTGTTTGATCCTATATAAGTTAGAGAGTGATGGATTTTAGAATTTATAGTTGTTAGTATATGGTTGTTTATGATTGCTTTTTTATATATATATACCTTGTATTTAGCTCTGGGAAGTCCGGGGGGGGAGGGGGGTTAGGGGGAGGTGGGGGGGGAGGAGGGAGGGGGGGAGGGGGGGGAAGGGGGGAGGTAGGGAGGGGAGGAGGGAGGGGGAAGGGGGTTTTTTAAAGGAAAACTGTATTTTTAAAACTTTTCAATAAAAAAAAAATACAACTGTTCAACTACATTTTGTTCTACAATGCACTGTTATTGAATAACTGCTAAGAAACAGGCTGACATACATTACAAACAAGAACTGTCACAGAAAAAGCTACAGCAACAGTCACAAGCCCTTTAGAATCTAATCTATGGGCAACTCATTCCTACAGATAATCTATGCTGTCATCCTTAAAAGCTTTCTGAAAAAGCCAAATTTTCACCATTTGATTAGCTTCACTGGGAAGTGACATCCCATTAACTCCAAAGGGTAGCATATAGATGAGATCTTTAATCTTTATCTGATTGCAGATAGGTATATACTTACTGTATATTTCCTTTAAAACCTAACTTTTTCATAACTATTATTATAATAAAAATAGAATTATTCAACATTTCAAATAAACAGTGACTTTGCCAAATACAATAAATTTGGTGCAGTGATTAAGATGCTGGTCTAGAAACCAGGGGAATGTGAATTCTCGTCCCTTCTTAGGAACAAAAGGCAGCTGGGTGACCTTGGGCCAGTCACTTTTTCTCATTCCAACCCACCTCACAAGGTTGTTATTGTGGGGAAAATAGAAGGAGGAATGAGTATTATATATGTTCCCTCCCTTGAGTTACTTATACAGTAATAAAAGTGGGATAAAACTCTAAATAATAATAATAGTCGTCATCGTAGTAGTACCGGTAGTAATAGTAATAGGATCATTATAAATAGAAAACAAATCCCTATCAGCAATTACAGAAAATGGTCCAGGATTTCTTTGGCTTACTCAATTATAAATCATTTGATTTTTTTAATTGCAATTTTGTGTTTGCTATATTTGAAAAACTACGAAGAAATTATACATGAATGGTGAGAAAGACAGCATAAATTACTACCTATCAGATTCATTGTAGTCTCTCCCATTTTTGCAAAGACATCTTTTAATATCACAATGTTGGTAATGCTGAAGAAGTTCTTGATAGGCGTTCTCTTCCAGTTCCCAGGAGGCATCTCTGAATCATTCAAACATTTATTAGAATACTTTAATTCTACAGTTTAGCTTTTCTTGTTAAACAAGAAACAACAGCAAAATACAGCATAAAATATAATATAAATATACAATTAAGAAAATAATATGCAATAGAATTTAATATCTTGTTGTTTGCATATTTTAGATTATGTTTGTTTGTATTTTTATACCCTGTATTTAGCTCTGGGAAGTCGGGGAGGGGGGAGGGGAGAGTTGGGGAGGTTTGGGGAGAGGGGAGGGGAGGGGTTTTGTATTCAAAAATGTACTGTAAAACTTTTCAATAAAAAAAGAGAAAATAATATATAATAATTTAAATGACTTACTTTTCTGGAATATGGATGCCCATTCTTAACATTTCATTCTGAAATTTTTCTTTATTATTACATACAGGACATCTAAAGAAATATACCCCTGCACTGAGAGCTTGACACTGAATCCAAGAGAAAAATAAAGAATGATCAATAAAAGTTATTTACTTCACACAAAAACTAAATGCCTTTAAAGATTAAAGCATAATATCTATAAGAACAAATAAATGATGCAGGTATAAAAGCGTGAGACATTTTTTTTCCTATTTCCTTTATATTTTATAAATACTAACTACAAGGGTTGAATGAAAAGTAATGCCTTCACAGTCACCAAGATGACAATACTAATGCACTAAAACCTCCAAGATGTTCTTTAACGTCTGCCCTTTCACTTCAGTTGATAGAAGATCACTGTGACAAAAGGTTACATTGATATTTTTCATTCTTTGAAATGAAAGCCTGCAAGTATTCATCAGTGAGTTTTAAGCAACACTCCATGTTTAATTTTTGACTGAAGTAGTCTCTCTTAGGACTTTCATTGTAGAATATGGTTTTTTTAATGGCAATGACTGCACTGAAATTACTGTGTGCTGTTGGATCAAAAGAAAATGGTGAACAGGGAAGATCTACTTTGTGTGGTCAGAATGAAATGGACAATTATGACAACACATGAGAAATGCTGTTGAATTGATTAAAGACAACTGGCAGATTATTCAAAGGGACACTGCTGTCAAGCTTATCATTCAGCTTAGCAGGAACACGTGAGTCACATTACCAATGTATTTCAATATAGTAGCAGAAGGTTGGGCAAGATGGATTGCAGATGATGGGCGACGTTCAAGAGTTGAAATTTGCCAGCAATTGTTGTCATGCTAAGAGAAGGAAGGTGATGATTATTTTTTTCATAGCATCAGGACAGCCAATGAAACATGGACTTATCCTGATGATCCAGAAATGAAGCATTAGTTCATGAAATATTATCACAACGCTACACCTGTAAAAAAAAAATCAAAATCCCAGTTTGGCAGGAAAATACATGACTAGTTTTTTGGGACACAGATTACTTTTAATTTGGCACCACTATGAGCTCAAAGTACTTCACTGCAATACTCAAACTTTTGAAATATAAATGTAAGCAGAATTTGGAAGTACAAGAAGAAAATTTTGTTGTACCATGTCAATGGTAGGCCTCGTAGCTTATGAGCCACCCAAGAGGCAATTGTGAAACTGGATCTTACTACCTTACCCCATTGGCCATAAAGTCCAGACTTGGCATCATGCGACTTCCATCTTTTCCCCAAATTGAAGGAATACCTTTATGGGCATCTGTTTGAGTCAAATGAAGAAATGGAAAGGACTGCCAGGACCTGGTTGAAGAGACAAAGTATGGAGTTCTTTTGTGACAGCTTTCAGAAGCTTGTCCATCCTTGGCATAAGGATATAATGAATGGTGATGATTATGTGGATAAGTAAATGTAGGTAACAAAAGAGCTCATTTTAAAGATTATTTCCCTATTTCATTTATTAAAATATCCTCATATGAACTAAAGTTATGGAGGTGGAGGCATTACTTTTCATTGCAACCTTGTAGATCAAACTTATAAGAATTGCCTGGAACATGTCATACACTGATTTCCATTTCACTTCCAACCTACTCTGAATACAGACCTACTTTTTAACAATAACAATTTACAGATTTTGTTTTTAGTAGTGAAAAAGAATTTCTGCTACCTCAATCCAGACATACCTGTAAGCATTCCCTATGAAACCAAGCATTTTTACAGCATGGACTTGTCAAAATGTTGTATGTAGGTGCTTGTTCAACCAGCTCCAAACATATTGTACATTGTGATGATCCTTTACAATTAGCAAGACGTTTTTGAGTGGGTCGATGTTTCCAACAAAATGACCTTAAATCAGAGATAAAATTGCATAAATCACATCACTTAAAAAAACAACCAGAATTGTTACTCAGGTAAATCATGCACTTTAGAAAAAGATGTTCTCAGATATAGCTGTATGGACCAATGTGCTCTCATATTAACTGAAATTAATCTGGTATTATTAAGTGGAACCTTGCAATTTTAGAAAACGTATTTCCAGTACTTTTGAAATAGTTTTGAAATAATGAAGCAAAATAAACTTACGGAAAAGTTTCTCTAAATTGGAAAAGGCATCCTCTCTCTATTCCACAAGGAAAGTGGTAGCTTTGTTTGCATCTGGATGCTATACAACCAATTGAAGCACCTTTTTTCTTACAGACAGTACATTTCTAAAAAAAATACCATATTAAATAATTGTAAACTAAGAAGACTTCACCACAATACTTATGAATCTAATCTGTAATGAACTGATAAACAGTATTTTACATCAAACTTTATACAAGAAAAAACACTGGTAAAAAATCACTGACAGTCAAATTGCACCCAGATATTTTTGTTAATATTTGATGCAGACAATTTTTAATAAATTATTAAATTCATAAATGTAATATACCTGCATAAATTCTAATCTTAATATAAATTATTAAATTATTTAATAAAATATTATTATCAACTCCTATAAATTGCAAGCTTTTCAAATAAACCATACGGTTCTTTTCTTTCATTTCATCACCTACAGACACAAATCCTATAAACTCTATTGCATAGCCAGTCTAGAATATAACCGTCTAACATTTTGTTTTCAAGAATGTGATCCCATAAAATAAAAAGTATCTTCTCTTTTACATTAAGCTTAAGTCTGATATTCCCTCTCAGACCTAATCAATAACAGGCTTTGCAACAAACCAGCTGATAAACAAACACCCATCGCATCACAACTTGGTAACTTGTAGTTAGGTAGGTGAAAGCAATCCCAAAACAAGTAGACCTGGTAAACATGCAGAACACTATTGTTGCTGCTCGTCTAGACACCTATTTTAGTCAATAGATTTATGAAACGTAGCCACAATACTGAAGTTAAATTAAGTACTTAATGGTTGCTACTCTGTTTAGAGGACAGAACCTAATTTCATCTCAATTTGTTGCTCCCTCTTCAAATGCGTTCCCAAAAGTATGGTAGCTCTGTGTATTACAGCAAGGATACACACAGGAAAAAAGAGCAATAGACCACCATTTAAATCTTATTCCAAACCAGCCTTTCTCAATTTTTTTAATCCTTGAGGAACTCTTGAAATAATTTTCAGGGCTCAGAAAACGTCTACACGAAAATCACAAAAAATATAAACATTTCAAAATAAATTCTCCTCTAACCTACATTTCACCATCTTCATAACCATAACAAAGCAGAGGTTGATAATGGAGTCACAGGACTAAACATTCCTATTGTATTTTGTGGCATGCAATATTAAAAAAAATATATCACACTCTCTCATAAAGTCCCTACGGCTTCATGGAAACACAGTTAAGAAAGGCTGTTCTGAACCTTTGTATGAAAAGCTCATTTTGCAAGAAACTATAAACCTGCTTTGGACATATCTAAGGCAAAGACCTGATTAATTCAGCTGGTTTAAAAGTAACACAGTTCCAATTGCATAGTTGAGAACAAAATCTTACTTTTTTCTTTTTCAACCAAAATAGCTTAATTACATCTGTTACTGCTAATGTAAGTTTAGGATATATTTAAATTTATGAATATTTATAACTCCTTGGAACAGATTCATTATTCAAAATCTCTTACCAGTCTTGCAGCTCGATTAATTTCTTTTTGGATATCTTCAGGTAAAAAACCATAAAAGCCTTCTTCATCTTCACCTCTCTGCCAAATCCCACTTGACATTAACTATAATTTAATGATGAATTAAATCAAGTGACATTCCAGACATATCTGCATTAACTTTTCACCATAAGAAAGCATATAATTTAATCATTACTGAGGTTTAGCTGCATTATAATTAGGTGTGATTTTTCAGCAAATTATTGAATGATGTTTGCAATGTTTGTCATCACAATATGGCAATAGGTGTTGCCATTTATTCAGCACAGGTAGTCCTTACTTACCGACTGCAATTGGGAGCCACAACAGTCACTAAGCATCAGCTGTAAACTGAAAAGTCATGTAACTGTACCTGACTTAATATAGCAGTTTTGGCTGTGGTTGTTAACAAAATCTCACAAGTACTTCAGTGCAAAGTCACATGATTGCAACTTCTGCTTGGCTTTCCCATTTACTTTGCATGTCAGAAATCGACTGTGAAGGTCACAAATGGCAATTATGTGACCACGGGATGCTGTGACTGTTGTAAATGTGCACCAGATACCAACTGCCTGAACCATGATCATGTGACCATGGGGACACTGTGAGAACTGTATCTTTGAGGACTGCTTGTAAATATCCTTCTTTAACACAATTATTCAAATGGTTATTGAGTGGTCAGTAAGCAAAGACTACCAGTATACCTTTTTGCAATTGGTCCATATTTTCCAGCCAACTAAGAACAAATTCAGATAGTTCCCATAATTCATTTATGGCAAAACCTGCTTCTAAGGAAATACAGACATGATTTGCTGACAATTCCCATTGTTTTCAAAAAGGTTCACTATCAAGTGTAAAGCTAGCATTGCAACTTTATTGTACAAAATGATGTCCAGATCGTTGCCACTTTCTAGTTGCATAGTTTTAAATTTTTAATGTGCATACTTTTAAATTTTTAATTGCTTTCTATTTATCTTTTTATGTTCTGTAAGCTGCCCAGTTACCCCATCAGGGAGATGGGTGGCATATAAACAAATAAAAGATCTTTGGCAATTTTTCATGCTAAAAATAAGCTTATTTTTTCTGCTTCAGCATAGTATATATTGCTGAGAATCTTTGCATGCTTCTCACTCTCAATGAATTCAGAATAAACCTGCATCCTTTTTGACTTTCACACGACACATCTGCACATGGAGCTTTGGCATTATTCCTGCAATGGGGTTGTACCCCTTTGTTCCCATGCTGACATCACCCTTTGCTGTTGAGGCTCAGCTTTCTGTGTCACTCCCTGACCGCTTCTTTAAGACACCTTTTCTTGTCTACGGATGTGTCTTCAGCCAGGAATAACATGTATTCAGGTAACCATGTGGATTGCCTAATATTAGTGTATGGCCAGTAATTGGCTGAATATGAATAATAACCTTAAACTGAATTCAGAGAGGACAGCAGTGCCTAATGTGAAGGGTGACATTTCTCAACAGAAAAGACAGATGTTCCATGTTTTTAATGGCGTTAAAAAGAATTCTCTATTGTCAGAAAGATTATGCATAAAGTTTGAGAATATTTCAAGATTCACATTTCTCTTGAATTTCCTAGATTGAAAGAAGGAACAACAGGATCTTATATCAGCTAGGTTTATGCACCTACCTGTACTCCTTTTAGTTAGTAATTTGAAAGGAAATTGAGCTCGCTAATAAAATCTATTTATTTGATTTTGTTAAATAGACATATATTATAACACAGATACCATAAGAGCAGCCTGTAGATTATCTAACTTTCCAATAGACTCCCAAAGTTCTTCAGGTGTAGCAAGAAGTACTTACCACACAGTAATAATGAACAGTGAGATTATAGTCCTCATAGGTCCTTTTTTCCCCATATTTTTCAGGACAGTCATCAGTCCGTTGACAGAATTCACAGGCTAAAAGATAAAAAGAATGTTGTGTGGACACTAAGTAGTTCTACTGGTTATTGGGCATATAACAAGTTAACCAGAACATCATGCAATAGTTCTGTATATTTTATAAATTTCTCTGAACTATTAAGACAAGTAAATTATAGTAATTACAACCCCAGAAATTACTTCTGACTGCATTTATATATAACCAAGGTCACTTGGAAAGTTATTTATTTAGCAAATTTATATGGCTACAAATTTATATCTTAACCAACTAACACCAGTTAGCCAACAAAGCATAAATAATGAAATAAAAAATAGAGTAAACACCAATCTATTTAAAATAGTTGAGACTCCTCACAGATTCTCTGTAAGGAATCTCAAGTATTCTGACAGTATAACAAGATGCACACATTAGGCTCTAGAAGTAACTTGGTTAATTGGCTAATGGAAAAGCCTTCAGGAAGGCATGTTTCCCATAATACTGTTTCACAGAAGATATGTGGAACATGCCCACCATACAGATCTGCCACAATGGGCGGAAACCACTGGAGACGGATAAGCTCTCGAGTACTTGGTTCTATATCAAGCGACAACCAGCAACTTGAACTAAACTTAGAAACTTACCAGAAGCCAGTGCAGCTCATGTAGCAGTGGTATTATGTGGATGTTCTCCACTGCTACCAAATGAATTCAAGAACAGCCCCATGCAGAGCGGACTGCAATAATCTATCAGGAAATGGCTAAGGCATCAATGACTGTGAACAGGGCCTCCAGATCTAGAAATGGATGTAACTAGTGTACAAAATTGTTTTGTGCAAGGAGCCTCCTGGGCACAGCTGCTTCAAAGAGATCTGTGGCTCTAGCAGGATTCTCAGGCTGTACATCAACTCTGTCTGTGGGAATGCTATTCCATACAAATAATAGAAGATGTCCAGCTGAAGGGAGCTCTTGAACCCACTGCCATTTAGTCTTGCTAAAATTGAGACAAAACCTCTTCTTCCCCATCTAGATTTTTCAAACATCACTTGGGCAGGAATCCATAACTGAGTATCATCAAAATTCTGATACTTTATCCTATGCAATGGCTTCATATAGATGTAAATAGGAGTAGGTAGAGGGCCTAGGGCAGGGGTAGGCAACCTCGGCTCTTTTATGACTTAGGAATTCTGGGAGTTGAAGTCCATCAGTCATAAAAGAGCCGAGGTTGCCTACCCCTGGCCTAGGGCTAGTTGTCAACCTCCCCCTCCATAATACAGACTGAAATTCAGCTAAGAGAAAGGAAAACAACCACAAAAACCATGTCTGCGTATCCCCTCCCAATTCTCCCAGCTGATCTAGTAGAATTTCATATCTACAGTACTGAAAGCCACTAAAGGAACCAAGGAGGGCTAGGACATATACAACATACCATTATGAACTTGCCATAAAAATGATTAATGCTATCCTACTGCTGTAACCTGACCTGAAACCCAACTGAATCACATCTAAATAATTTATTTCCTTGAGAAACCCTGAGAGCGCCAAGTCTACCACTGTCTTAACAGCCTTCTCAAGAAAATGCAGTTTGGAGAACTACCATGACCATGTCTTTGAGCAAGTACAAGACATAGTTATTGATCTGGAGAACTTAGCATTAAACTTTATTAATCCAATTAGAATTCAAAACATTAACATTGTAGTGTTTGTATAGTTATTAAAAATGCAATGATTATTAGTAATAACTACTGTGCTTGATTGTAAAAACACCCCAAAGCACATGTTTAAATTATCAGTTCTTTCATCACCAAGGTTACTAAGTACAGGAAAGGCCAGAAATAGTTTAGTGTTCTGCAATCTGGGAACCATACAATTTCCATAAATCCCAACCAGAATAGCTATTGCAGACTCATTAACTGAAGGCACCAGGCTAGAAGCTACATTAATTAAATCAAACATAAATAGTGAGAAACACTTACATAGATTCTGGAGGCATCCAATAATGTTCTTACTCATTCTAGAGTTCTCCATTCAACTAAGTCATACGAGAGAAAAATCAGTTGCTATATGATATTAAATTTTTAGTTTGTGAATTATCTAATCCTCTACAGCAGACATGTCAAACACAAGGCCCGGGGGCCAGATCCGGCCCGCGAAGTGGTTTCATGCGGCCCACGAAGCCATCCTGGAAACAGTGAGGGAACGGCCCCCACTGCCTTGGCCCACTCCTGCCCCCATAGGCACCGTTGATGCCAACGATGTAGAGCTGGCCATGCCCACCCAGTAGGCCATACGCACTCTAGCCACGCCCACCCAGTAGGCCACGCCCACCCTGGCCATACCCACCCGGCCCCCTGAGGGCAACCGCAATGCTGATGCGGCCCTCAATGAAATTGAGTTTGACACCCCTGCTCTACAGTTTTAATGAAAAACAAACCATATGATAAGAAAAATAAAGAACTGTTCATTTTATATAAATTCAATTGTAACATGAATGCAGCTTTATCAGCAACTTGTAGAACTTTTTCATTATTTCTAACTATTTGATTTATAGCAACAGTACAATTTAGCATAAACCAAAAGTCAAAAATACAAATACAGTCTCTTTTTGACTACACAAAATTACCTGGAAAAAAAATAAGGTATTCTTTGCTGTTCTTTTCTCTGCAAATTTGTGGACAGTCCTGCATTCAGTCTTCATCCAGATAAGAAAGATGATGAGGAGCAAAAGAAGAAAAAGACAGAGCAAACAAGAAAGGGAAGGAGGGGTAGGGGAGGGGAGTAGAGGGGAGTTAAATGTTTTATATCAAATGAACAAGCAAGGAGGCAGATGAGACAATAGATCATAAAGGCTACTACTCTGGCACAATTAGGTCACAAAGGTATTGCTCTGAGGCATTACAACTGTCCTCCAAGTACTCAAGTCAGGGATCTCATAAGTCAATACTGTGTTAGACAGAGTAGCAAACCCTATTGGAATATAATGCTAAGGGTCAAATCCAAACTACATTTTTAAAAAGACTCAAAGAACTGGAAAATAATTTAGTGAACAAAGGAAAATTTACGAAATTATGTTAAATCAATACTATTCTGCTTGGAGTTTTCCTCCTAGAGCTGTTAATTTATGCTACCTTTATATTATGTGTTTGGAGATAGAGATTTAAAGGCAAATCTAACAAGTGGAGACAAAACAATTTATTCTTGTCAACTGAAAATAAAATAAATGAATTTGCAGTAATATTTTTTTTACCAACTCAAATACTTTTAACGTGAGAAAATAAAACAACTTCTGTTGGTTAGGAAATATAATGTACATGCAACAGTTTCAATATTTGTATATGGAACACATGTAAGGTTCTTATCTTGGTGAAAACTGTAAATCGGATGGAATCTGTATTCTTCTTGAAAATAGGAATACAGAGGTGCCTACAGAAGCAGGCAAAAGCCCTATCTCAGCATTTTAAACTATTTCTAGTCCCACATTTGAGGTTTTACCCCCCCCCAATTCCCAGAGCACCTTTTCTAGAAATATTAAGACAGAATAAGGAAAACAAATTACATCTCCCCTACACTTTCAAAATAAGTGGCCTGTTACCAGGATTCCAATAGTAAAAAAAAAAAAAACTTAAGAAGAATTTAATGTTTGAGAGAAGTAACAAACCATTGGTTTTCTCATGATTATTTTGAATACAGTACTAAGGCACTATTGATGATCATGCAATTTGTATTTAGTTTGTAAGTCTTTCAAAGAAAATAGGTTTTGGAAAGTTAATTAGTCGGTCTAATTCTATACAATAAGTTAATGAATGAGCAAGGAGGAACAAATTTTAAATACACACACACACACACACACACACACACACACACACACACACTTCTTCTTTGTTCATTCATGAGGGGGTATGATCTCCAAGACAAATCTTCAGCGCAACAATAACTGAATATCACATTTCAAAGTACTCACAGAACTTAAAGCTGTTTTCTAGAAGCTTGTGTAAATTATAGGGGTCTTGTGTTCTCCGCCTTGACTGAGTCTGATCACCAATCTTCCTTCATATGCATTCTATAGATTAGAAAAAACACAATGACAGTTATTTTATCTGAAAAGCATATTCTTTATTGTTAGTAAAAATATTACAAAGTGAAATGTTAGTTCCCCTATGAATCAAAAATAATACTCAAAACAATCTGATTCTATGTCAGCCTTCCAAATTCTTCAGATGTTTGGGCATCAATTCTTATAATTCTTAGCAGTTACCAAGCTGGTTGGAAATTTTAGAAGTCCATACACAATTAAAATTGTTCTATGGTGCTTTTAACTGCTGTTAGCTGCCTGGTCCCCATAAGTCCTACTATGTTGCCTCAGGGTGATGAGTGTTCCTGGGAAAAATCTGTGAAGAACATTGGAAATGTATGCCTATATATATATATGTCATTCCAGCTATCCATCAAAAGCAAACAGGCACCTGTGCTAAGCAATCACAAAATAGGAAGATGGTGGATTCACATTATCACTTTAGCAGCAATGGCAAAGGCGTCATAATATGAGAGTAGGCAATGGCAAACTATTCTTATATTTTTACTAAAAAAAATCACATGGATGTAATATGATTCACAATTCCTGGAGAAAATCTACCTATATGGTCGCTAAGAGTCAACAACGTGATGGAATATATTCAATCAATCATCCAGAGTCACATATTTGAGATGGGCAGTCATATAAATTGAAATATAAACAAATACATTTGCTGGCTTCATTTCATTGAACTGCAGCTGCTCTTATATGTATAAGACCAACTTGATGTATTTATTACATTAAATATATTTCATTATTTTATTGGTGGGAAAAAGGTTTTGATAACCCTGTCTGAAGAACTAAGGAATTCTCCAGTGAAATGTGCTTGGTCAGTTTCAGATTAGAAAAAAAAAAAGAAATTCATTCCAATAACAAATAAATAGAACATTAAATAATACATGTCTGGGCAATTCAGGTATTTAACTCTTTCTTCTTTGCTGGATGATTACAAATAACCTTACTTCTCCTGATGCTTCTAAACAGAGATTCCTTTCCCAATGAGGTCCACTGGTATTCAGGGTCCACAAGTTCCAAGTACTTGAACAATGATATCATCTGTACAGATAAAATTTCCTGGACAGATAATGAAGGAATGTAGAATTTTAACTCATTTGGGGATATCATGGAGTGTGGAAATTACACTCTTAATTAACTTTAATCACTTCTCTCAAAGAAGAAATTTGTAAGATACGTTACACCATGATCTTCCACATTTCTATGTGCAGAGATGTGGAAAACTGAACTACCCACTGGTAAATGTGATTTCTGTATTAGGGCTGTAATGACAGAGACAGGCAAAATAGCGTTTTAATATGAGCAAAAATTTGTCAAAGTGAAGTGACCATATCCTTTGCAAGCCTCATGTGCTTGTTTCAAAAGGTGCCCATAGTTACAGATTACAGATTAACAAGGAAGCCTTACAAAGCAAGTTATTGCTTTGTTCATGCTAATGTGCTTTACAAAGCATCTCTGGAATCTTTTGCACATATAATGCAAGTTCAATTTACCTGAGTTCAATCAATGGATTTTACATGGAAAAAAGTGTTCCACAAAGATTAACCACATTTGTGTTACAATGTGACTAAACAAATATCATTTTTGGAAAAAAAAACAACTTAAAATTTTGCAAATGAAACAAATAATTGCAGCTGACATACTTTTCAATTAAATAATCATCAGGAAATAACGGCATCAAATTAATTTATTATTTATTTATTAATTCGGTTTATATACCGCCCTACTCCCGAAGGACTTAGGGCGGTTTACAAGGCAAAATTTAAAAACAATGCAATATAAAATTAAAATAAAATTAAATTAAGTCTAGCCCCCAAAAATTAAAATCACAATTTAAAAACATTAAAACCCCTCAGTCCAGACCAGATAGCTCAAAGAGCCAGGTTTTTAGGTCCCGGTGAAATGAACAAAGGTCAGGGGCAGTCCGGAGTTCCGTTGGCAGTTGATTCCATAGGGCAGGCGCGCCCACAGAGAACGCCCTCCCCCTGGGGATTGCCCATCGGCAATCCTTGACCGGTGGTACCCTGAAGAGGCCCTCCCTGTGGGAGCACACAGGATGATGGGAAATTGACGCTGGCAGTAGGTGTTCCCTCAGATAATCCGGGCCCATGCCATTTAGGGCTTTATAGGTCATCACCAGCACCTTGAATCTCACCCGGAGGGCAACTGGAAGCCAATGCAGCTCGCGGAGAAGAGGTGTTACATGGGAGTATCGGGAGACTCCCATCACAACTCGTGCGGCTGCATTCTGCACCAGCTGAAGCCTCCGAGTGGTCCTCAGGGGCAGCCCCATGTAGAGAGCATTGCAGTAGTCTAGCCGGGAGGTCACGAGCGCATGGGTGACTGTGCGTAGGGCATCTCGGTCTAGATAGGGCCGTAACTGGCGCACCAGGCGAACCTGGGAAAAAGCCCCCCTGACCACGGCTCCTATATGATCTTCCAAACTGAGCCATGAATCCAGGAGGACGCCCAAGTTGCGGGCCCTATCAAGGGGGGTAATACCTCACCCCCCATAGTTAATGATGGAAAAGATTGGTTAATCTGAGATGCCAGTATGCACAGCCACTTAGTCTTGGCAGGATTAAGACGAAGCCTGTTTCTCCCCATCCAAACCCGGACCGCCTGCAGGCAACGGGACATCACGTCGAGGGCATCACTGGGTTGGTTCGGGGTGGAAAGAAAAAGCTGAGTATCATCAGCATACTGATGATACCCCACCCCGAAACCACGAATGAGCTCACCCAGCGGCTTCATATAGATGTTGAACAAGAGGGGAGAGAGGGCTGACCCCTGAGGAACTCCACAAACGAGAGGCCTCGGGGCGGACCTCTGCCCTCCTGTCAACACCAACTGCGAGTGGCCCAGGAGGTAGGAGGAGAACCACTGTAAAACAGTGCCCCCCACTCCCAACCCCCTGAGACACTGCAGTAGGATACCATGGTCGATGGTATCAAAAGCCGCTGAGAGGTCTAATAGGACTAGGACAGAGGAACAACCCCTATCCCGAGCCCGGCAAAAATCATTCACCAGCACAACCAATGCCATCTCCGTGCTGTACCCGGGCCTGAAACCTGATTGGTACGGGTCCAGATAATCAGTTTCCTCCAGGAACAGAGGGAGCTGAAGTGCCACCACGCTCTCAATCACCTTCGCAAGAAAGCGAAGGTTGGAGACCGGACGATAGTTGTTCAAAATACCTGGGTCCAGGGCAGGCTTCTTGAGGAGGGGCCTCACCACCGCCTCCTTCAAGGTGGCAGGGAAGGTACCCTCCCTCAAAGAAGCAGTTATTACTGCCTGGAACCAGCCTCGTGTCTCCTCCCAGGCTGCATATACCAGCCAGGAGGGGCACGGATCCAATAAACACGTGGCGGAACTCAGTCTCCTCATGATCCTGTCCACCTCATCTGGGGTCACAGGATCGAATTCACTCCAGGTAACATTCTCTAGACCGCTCGATTCCTCTCCGTCAGTCTCTGCCCAGTCAGAATCCAAACCGGCTCGAATCTGAGCGATTTTGTCCATCAGATGATAGCTAAACTCCTCAGCCCGCCCCTGCAAGGGCTCCTCCCTCACCTCCTGATTAAGGAGGGAGCGAGTCACCCTAAACAGGGTGGCCGGGCGATTATCTGCAGACGCGATGAGGGCAGCAAAGTAATTAGACTTCGCTGTCCTCATCGCCGCGAGATAATTTACTAAAATGAAGTTAAGATAGTATTTTACTTCCATTAAATTCTTGGAACCCAGGTGAATGGCAGTTGGAATTTGGCTAAGAAAAATGAATATTTCCAGATTTAATAAATAAAGCAATTTTGAAAGGTGGATTTCCTTTTTTATTTTGTATATTAAATAGCTTTTATTATTTGACACCTATCTTCTCAATTCATGCTTTAATTACAACATTCTAAATGAAACATTGCAGCATCAAATAAAGCAGTTCAACATCTGTTCATTGCAGTTGTAACAGTATCAAGAAAATAAAACTATATTATAATCATAAAAATCAAAAAGACAATCTAAGATAGTGAACATAAATGGCTTTAAAAATCAAGTGTACAATGCCACGAACAAAACATTTCCATGTTAGTTTTAAATAAACTATTTGTAACATACAAGATGCGGCAGAATTTTAGATGCAAGTTTTCCATTTCACAGTTCACAGTATGTGCTTTGCATTTAGATAAGAAAGGGTCTTAAGTTCACATTGTACCTTCTGACAGGCTAATGTTACCTTTTTATCTTTCAGCAAAAAGCTTTGGGGAGATGAACAGCAGTGTCCAAGAACAAATTATCCAGAATATACAGTATTATGTTCTGCGAGTTAGAAAATATCTAATTTTTGAACTTAGAAATTACCAAAATATTTCATCCTGATGCTCAACTTGCTCATTCAGAATTGGGTCCCACTTAGACTGGATATTTCCTAACAATTAATAATTTAGATTCAGAGTTCTGGCTTTGAGGTGGTATTTTTCTGTTCAATTGTGTCCAGTTCTTAGGGAATGCCTGTAGAAGTTCCTGATGTTTTCTTGGCAAGGTTTTTTTTAGAAGTGGTTTGCCATTGCCACTTTCCTACAGCTGATAGAAAGCGAGTGGCCCAAGGTCACCAAGCTGGCTTCATGTCTAAGGCAGAACTAGAAACTCCTGTTGTTCTGTTTTCTAATCTGGCTCTCAAGAGTGTGTTTTAGCTGTGACTAAAAGCAGTAACAGAACTTCTGCTATCAAGAAAAATGGATGTTACCTACTCAGATAATGAAATGTTGCCAGGCAAATAACCAAGCTCAGAGAGCACCAATGATTCCACAGTTCAACCCTGAGTTACATACTGTATATTCTCTTCTATTTAAACATAAAATTTGTTTAAGCACATTTTGGTGAATAAATGGGAAAGGTAAACCACAAAACATGATTTGTAGATCACAATAGTTATGTTCAGATAAAATATTGAATTAAAACCAAGTTCAGTCTTGATTATCACATGAAAATCCAGTCTCAGGCTGATGGGAGTCTTCAGTGTCAAGCACATGGTTTTGATGGTATAATAGATACCATATACCATATTTTCAACATCCCTGTATATGATTGCTATAAAAAAACACAAACTCAATCTTAAAGATTTTTAGGAGAAAAACTAGATTAATATTCTGTGTAGTTTTATGGGGCAAAACCTATACCTGGCATACTATGCACTAATAACTGCATATCCAAAAAGGCTGTTGTAGAGCTGAAAAAAAGAAAGCTGATGCCCTTTTTTCTGACAAAAGCAATCAAAATGAAAGAACCTGGAGCAATTTCCAGAAAATAATTATACCTTTAATTGACCAAAAAGAGTAATTACTATCTTACTATAGTGTAGGAAAATTAGGCAAAACAAATAAATACCTATGGTTATTCATAATATACAGAAAATAATTTTTCTCCATTCCTAATAGAATTACTACTACACCATGTAATGTGTTAGACCAAGTAGTTGTGGTATCCATCAACTATAAAAATTCAAAATCATGGGGATGACATATTACTTCTATGATGTAAACTAAAGAATGTGCCACATATCAAATACTGAGGAACATAAATAGCAGAGTATCAGTGTGTTTATGGGCTGCATATGTGTTACCCTTAGATAAGTGTTGACCACTGTAGGAACAGAGTTATATTAGACAAAACTTTCTGCTGCTTTATAGTAACATTTATATTCTTGAGATTGAAAAATGTTATGAAACGGTTGAAATGTCATCTCCTTTCTATGTATAAAGAATGGTATGAGAAGATTAACCTTTTCCCAGAATGGCTTTTTTTCTGCATAGGATTGTATTTTTACTTGTGGCAGGGTCCATTTGCTTTTAATACCTGGGTAGAAATCAAATATGCAAAATACTGGAGCAGCCCAGCTAGATCAGACAACCTATTAAAAAGCAACCTGTTTCCTATAGAGTAAGATTAGATGCCCAGAAGTTCACAAGCAAAATACCTTTTTGACAGAACCATCACATAGCCAACGCTATCAGCTCTCAGAACCACAGGAGTCAATCCATTTGTCATTCCTCCTAAAATGGCAACTTGCTTAAAATAAATCTTTTGCAATTACTCTGCCCTCTCAAGAAAGGGGAAAGAATTAGGGGTAGAGAGTGTGAAATGACTTATTTTATAATAACTTTAATATTTAATTTAAGTTTCCAACTCTAAGTTACTGTAGGTTAACTGTTCATCATTTTCCTAACAGAAGACCATGTCTTTGACAAGCACATTCAAGGCTGCCATAAAAAAACCCTACAATAAATGGTAATCATTGCAGGAATCTTATCTTGAAATTCTTTCAAGAAATCCAAAGAACTATTTTAACAGACAATCAAATGGGAGGGGAAAGCCTCTTCCTGGTATCTCCAAGTGAGCTTATTATCAAGATTCCTTCAACATTCAGACAAAAAAAAGAGCCTTGGTGGAGCAGTGGGCTAATGCCTCCTTAAGAAACACCAGCTGCCTGCAATTAGTACAGGTTCGCATCCCACCAGGCTCAAGGTTGACTCAGCCTTCCATCCTTCCGAGGTAGGTAAAATGAGGACCCAGATTGTTGGGGGCAATTAAGCTGACTTTGTAATAATGCCGCTTGGGGGGTGTGTGTGAAAGCCTTAACAAGCAGGCATATACATAAAATGAAGGCTACTGCTAAGCTTGTAAGCCGCCCTGAGTCTTCGGAGAAGGGCGGGATATAAATGGAATTAAAAAATAAATGCATGAAAAGCTCAACAGCACTTCAGGTAAAATAGTTTATAGTTTTTAATATTTAAACTAGGTACATTTTATATACTTAGTGCAAGAAATTGTCCTAACCGTGGAACAGGTTTTCCAGCTTCTATGCCTGAACCAAACATTTAGCTATTTTGGTCCATGCATGGAACAAAACAAGGGAGTTTTGCTCCATGCATAAAACAAAAAGGGACTGTTTTGCTCTGTGGGGAAGTGGTGGCAGAGATAAAGACCCTGGTTGGTATAGGACAGGGGTAGGTAACCTTGGCTCTTTTATGACTCATGGACTTCAACTCCCAGAATTCCTGAGTCAACTATGCTGACTCAGGAATTCTGGGAGTTGAAGTCCATGAGTCATAAAAGAGCTGAGGTTGCCTACCCCTGGTATAGGAAAAGGACACCCTGGCTATTAGGAAGCAGAGAAAGCACTGGAAAGATCTGGGGGGAGGTGGACAAGCTAAAAGATATGCTGCATTTGAATATTAGCAAAAGCTGTGTGGAGAGAGGAAAGATACTGGGAAATTAATAAGCAGGTAGATAGGATAGGCAGTACCGGAAGCTGCAAAGAGAATAGGGGCATTCCCCCCTCACAAGCATCAATATATAAAAGCAATAGGACTAATTCCTAGGACACAACTGGCAACCATTTCTGATATTTTAAGTTACAGAAGACACACATGGTCCAGCAGTACTGTTACTGCTGTTTTTTTTAAAAATCAACTTTAGTTTACGAGCACCCTTTAAGATCAAAGCAATGTTTAGGCATGAATGTTTAGTTTAACTGGCTCAGTATTATAGGAGACAACAGCTGATGCTCAAAATTGAAATAAGCCAACCTCCTCTCTCCCTTTAGTTACCTAGAGATTAAAGGTATCAAGGAGTATCAATTTTCCTGAGTCGACAGGCTACTATAGGAGTCCACAATTTGCTTAACCACCAGCCAACACATAGAAAGTTATTCATGCTGGATGCCAACCTCTTTGCTTTGCTAAGAACCAAATATTTGCATCACTACTTCCAGTCCAGTTTTTGTATTGACCAAAAGCATTGCTATCTACCTATAATTTCAGCCTTTTCATTCTCACCTATTATCTACCTTAATATTCAAAGCTGTCAATTGTTTTGGATTTTAGTGACTCTTTCAAGGTATTTATTTGCATAGCTGTCCCCCTCACTTGCAGGTGAGTTTGGTCCAATAAACAATTAAAATACAAGCTAAACAATCATATAATTCAACCATTAAACCAGTTAAAAACTAAAATAAACACCTCACTCCAAAGCTGGAACACAGTCCAAGCCTACCAGATAATCTTAGGATCTTATAACAAAATTGTAACAAAATTTCCCAGTAATGCAGATAATTTGCTAAGTTTTAAATAGGCTGCTAAAAAAACAGAGAAAGAAATACCGTGGCAAAAGAGAAATTAAGTGGAAATTACAAACAATTACCTTAACAAAGTCTACAAAACTATTAATGAAGGCTATTGCTAAGCACATTGGTTTGTGCTTAAATTGTAAGCCGCCCTGAGTCTTCGGAGAAGGGCGGGATATAAATGGGATTAAAATAAATAAATAAAAATAAATAAAATACAAAATTATTAATCTGACTATAATCTTTAAAGCCTTGCCCTCGTGCATATCTTTTCACAAATAAATTAACATGTCTTCCTTACGAGTAAGAATGGAAAGAAATACACCCTGTTTCTGCAATTGTCACCCAATTTACTTGGGAGTAGGATCCATATCTGACTGTTCCTTAGAAGGCCAGATGCTGAAGTTGAAACTCAAATACTTTGGCCACCTAATGAGAAGGAAGGACTCACTGGAGAAGAGCCTAATGCTGGGAAAGATCGAGGGCAAGAGAAGAAGGGGACGACAGAGAATGAGGTGGCTGGATGGAGTCACTGAAGCAGTAGGCGTGAGCCTAGATGGACTCCAGAAGATGGTAGAGGACAGGAAGGCCTGGAGGAACGTTGTCCATAGGGTCGCGATGGGTCGGACACGACTTCGCAGCTAACAACAACAACAAGAAGGATCGATATGAACGCACCAACACGAACTCGCGGGTATACAAGTGTCCAAAGAGGCAAAGGGGGTGGGGTGAATCTCGCTTACTCATAAAACCTCACTCTTTGGCTTCGCTGCAACAAAATAGTAAAGCCTCGGTCCGGGAATTCTTCTTCTCTTAAGCCGACTGAGTCTCAACAAACCGCAGCCCTTTCTTCTCCATTTCTCATTTTGCACTGCTGTTGTTTTATCCGAGTCTTCACCTTTCCGCGAGTATATCTCGCCGAGTTGGACGGGCTTATTATTCCCTACAGAGCAGCTCCCTAATGCAGCGTTTTCCAACCTTAGGAACTTGAAGATGCGTGGACTTCAACTCCCAGAATTCCCCAGCCAGCATAGCTGGCTGGGGAATTCTGGGAGTTGAAGTCCACGCATCTTCAAGTTCCTAAGGTTGGAAAACGCTGCCCTAATGTAACATAACCAGGAAAAGCGCAAAAGAGTCGCGCACAAGCAGCTCCACCTAAGCCGGGGGCCGTACAAAAAAAATAAAATAAAATCCCTCCGGAGAAAAACACCTTCCCCCTCCTTGCCCTAGTACTCCATCACCCGAGCCGCCCGTCTCGGGCCCAGCGAAGAGCCCGATCTGGAAGCCTCACCTCCAAGATGCGTAAGACGCCCACGGCCACTCGGAAAATAACCGCCGCGCTATTCAAACTCCGACATTCGCTTGCGTCACAAAAAGAGGCAGGAGCGAAAAGAGCCCCGCCCCCTTTCTCCGTCGGAAGCTGCCACATCCATTGAGCCGACTTTCTACTGCGCGGGTCTGGATAGAATTCTTAGATCGGAGGGAGGGGCTGGAGGTGTGGAATTTTTTGATTGGACATTTGGCGGCTATTGGCTAACCACGTCGGGGCGGGGAAGAGGCTGGGCTAATTTGTCATCTCTTTTTTTCCCCATCAAGTTTTCGGGGAGGGGGGTGGAATTTTTTCAGCGATGTAAATATGTCAGCCGGAAAACCAGTTGCTCCTGCCGGAGTTTCAGCATTGCTTGCACAAAGGAACGGTTTACAGCAGGGGTCTTCAAACTTGGCCCTTTTATGACTTGCGGACTTCAACTCCCAGAATTCCTCAGCCAGCATGCCTGGCTGAGGAATTCTGGGAGTTGAAGTCCGCAAGTCACAAAAGGGCCAAGTTTGAAGACCCCTGGTTTACAGTATTGTGAAGTTGGCAAAAACCATCCGTGATTCAAATCTTCATTGCTCCGGGACCCTTGAATAAGCAACCCTCAACACGTTTACTTGGGAATAGTCTCCTTGTATGGAACCAGCCCATGTTTATTGGAAGAGGTGAATAGATTTGTAAGGGCTTATATAGCGAGATCCTTTCTACTCAGCCACTCGTAAAAACCCATTGATTTTAGTGAGGCTTATTTTAAATAGCAAAGAATTGCAGCTTTCCATTATAATCCTGAATCTTTATGTCAGTTTTACAAAAAAATTATTTCTATCCTGCCTTTTATTATTTTTACAAATAGCTCAAAATGGCGAACATATCCAGCACACTTTTGTCCTATTTTCCCCACACCAGCAACTGAGGAGGACTGACAGAGAATGATTTTGCCCAAAGTCAAGTTAGCTAAATTTAATGGATATTATAAACCATTGCAGGAAGGAGTGTCTCTGTGTAACTGTATCCCATCGAAAGACAGTGGGGATACATTTATCAGACAAACTAGGCTTAGGTCCATTCTAAGGAACTAATTTGAGAAAAGTCTCAAGGTGAGGGAAGAGGCAAGCACATTCAGACTTGCAAGAATCAATAACTATAGCTAATGTAATACAAGTGGTTTTAAACCTATGTGACACTTTCTTAAGTCTGATCTACTCTATAGGGCTGACACCAACAGAAGACATTGTTTTATGGAAGGGACCTGGAGCGTGCCCAGTCTGTAGGATCTCGTGAGATGGGTACTTTCAGTTGGAAATAGGTGGTTATGCAAGTAAACTGTCACTCTTCATCTGCCATGAAGAGATTTATGGGTGATAATATAAGTGATAATCAGCACATTGAATTATACTTGGAAGTCAAATAGTCAATGCAGGTTGACTGATAAACAGGCTATGCACAACTGGGATGGAAAAGAATAGCATCATGCCTGTTCCCATTCTTTCTTTCTTTTTTGCATTGTGTCTCATACAAAATTAATTGTATGATATATTACAATATAAATGGAGCAGCACAAAATATGTAAGGGCATAGAAGGTGCTGCCCCACCTGAAAGCCATAACAGATTCATTGCCTACCATGCAAATATATTAGCAAATGATGCTGTCAATATGGTACTGAACTACATCTCACAATATCTTGAACACCCAAAGATTTATGCAAAGGTCCTTCTTGTAGACTTGTAGCTGGGCATTCAACACTATTTCTTCCGGAAATCCTTCTCTCTAAACTGACTCAGCTAGCTGTATCTGACCACACTTGCTGGTAGATCATAAGCTTTCTAATAGATAGGAAGCAGCAGGTGAAGCTAGGTAAAATCACACATTGAATACTCATTAAATTAGTACAGAGCCCTTTAGGGCTGTGTGCTCTCTCCATATCAACAACTGCATTTCGAAGGATCCCTCTCTTAAAAGTATTGAAGTTTGCAGATGATACAACAGTCATTGGTCTCATTTGAGACAATAGGTCTGCATGTAGACGAGAGGTAGACCAACTGGTTGCAGTCATAACAATCTGGAGCTGAACACTCTTTAAACTGTAGAGATGATAGCTCTCTTACCACCTATTACAATATTATATAATACAATATCAAAAGTAGAGACCTTCAAGTTTTGGGGTTATATAAATCTCCCAGGACTTGAAATGGACACCTAACATTAGAACCATTATTTAAATGTTCTTCCTGTGTCAACTCAGAAAGATCAGATTGCCCAAGGAGCTACTGATACAGTTCTATAGAGGAATTATTGAGTATGTTATCTGCACCTCAATGACTGGTTTGGCACAGTAACCAAACAGTACAGGTTCAAACTTCAATGGATAGTTAGGACTGCAGAACAAATAACTGCAACCAGCCTGCCTTCCATTGAGGACCTGTATATTGCACGAACCATAAAGAGGACTGAGAAAATATCTACAGACCTCTGAAATCTTTTGACATAAACTGTTTTAACTTCTCTCCTCAGGATGCCGGTATAGGGCATTGCATGCCAAAACAACTGTGATCACATAACTACACTTTTGGTGCTTGGCAACATGACCACATTTATAGCATTTTGCAAGTTTACTATGGCTTTGTCTCCTTTTACAATAGGTTTACTTAATGACCAGGGTAGTCATGACTGCCACTTTTGCTTAATAACAGCCAGAAAAAAGATAGAAAAATTGGGTCTACTTGAATTATGTGATCCACTTGAATTATGACTGTAATGGGCAGGCTCCATTATTGTCGTATGTCAAGGATTTCCTGTATATATTTGGATGAATGTATTACAATCTAGCTAGCTATCAATACCCAAATGAACTATAGCAGTTTGCTGAAGCATGCTTTACTGAATAAATGCTAATTAGCTTAGTTTACACAATTCATTGACATAAAACATGGTTTGCAAACTATAGTGGCTTGGATTCACATACTATGCTGAATTAAAAGCAGACAAATTGCTACTAATAATCATTTAGTGCAGGGGTGTCAAACTGCCGGCCCGTGGGCCGGACGCATCACAACGAAACTGCACCCACCCCATTGCCGGCAATGGGGAAAAAGCTCCAATACGTCACGTGACGTTGCGAGTTTGACATGCCTGATTTAGTGAATTGTTTGAACCAAGTTTATATGTGAACTCAGAAAACATGTGATAAGAACGAAGTGTTTCTTCCTACAACTCTGGTTATCTTTATTTCCAAGTTGTGTTTCATTTATAATACAACTATTGGGAGCAGCTAAAAGTACAACTTATATTGGATCCAATGCCATTGTAAGTCAAGGACAATGTGTATCAGAAAGAAGTGTTATTTTTGATCCCGTAGTTTCTTTTCTAACAAAAAACAATGGCTTAATTGAACCAGGGATAGATGAATAAAGTAGTTCTGCAAATATCCTAAATGCAGGCAGCAAAGCCGTTAAAACAACCACAAAAACACAATTAACAATAGTTACACAATAATGTTAAAGACCCTAATCTGCTGGAATGAATGCGTAGCATTTAGTAAATGAAACATCTTTGTTTAGGCTTTACAAATACTAAACTGTAATGTTTGGTGTTTTCATCTGGGTTCTGTTTGAGTCTGTGGATTACAGAGAAGTAATTAAAAACCTCTCTAGAATGAGTTTTGCCACATGAGGGCTGTCTTTAACTGCACTTAAGAAAGCAATGCTGAAGAAATCATCTCTCAATGTAACCAGATTAGACAATTTGTGCCTAGTCTTGAGCCTTTTCTTTTGGGAAAGTAGCCTATGAGTTGCAGAGTATCCTAGATGAAATATATTACTTGGACCCAGTGGTGGGATTCAAATATGTGAACAACTGGTTCTCTGTGTGATGCCACTTCCTGAAGTCCATTCTGGGCCTGGGCAAGAAAAAATTAGCTACTAGTTCTGCCGAACTGGTGTGAACTGGTTGAATCCCACCACTGCTTGGATCTCTTTTAGCAGGAGTCCTACGCCTGAGTATGGGGCAGAAATCACATTGGTTTCTCTGATGGACAACTTACACTGGGACCTGGTTGTGGGTAATGTGACAATTTTGTACTAGTTCCATCTTCTTGAGCAGGCAGTTCCAAACACTAGTACTTTAGGAAAAGTAATCAAACCGCTGCCCAAAATCAATATGAAGCCATTTTTTTCCCCAAAGGTTTGAGATGAGATATTGTTGATATGTTAACAAAAATTGTTCTATATCTCTACCCTGGGCCAAGCTGGAGGTGTGATAATGGTCCCTAACTGGTGCCCGGAGTCTGTAGGGGATTGGATGGGAAGAAAAAATAATAATAAAACAATTCCTGCAAGGTATAAGCATGGTTTGTCCAAAATCCATCTGGCTTGCTGCTGGTTCCTGTGTTGGCTTTATATAGGGCTGCATTATCCCCAAGTGAGACATTTGTTAAATGAATTTCCCCCATTTTACAACCTTTCTTGCCACAGTTGTTAACTGAATTATTGCAGTTGATAAGTTAGTCACCTGGCTGTTAAGTGAATCTGGCTTCCCCCATTGACTTTGCTTGTCAGAAGGTTGCAAAAGGGGATCACATGACACAGCAAAGATCATAAATATCTGAATTTTGATCACTTGATCATGGGGATACTGCAGAAGTTGCAGCTATGAAAAATGGTTTTAAGTCACATTTTTCAGTGCCGTTGTAACTTTGAATGGTCACTAAATGAATGGTGGTAAGTCGAGGACCTGTAATATGAAAGTTTGTTCTTACAAAAACAAAGCGATAGCTAATCTGTCCATTGGAAAAAGTGTTCATAACTGGAAACTAGACTTTCTGCCCAAAATATGGATTGATCAGTCCATCATGTAGAGGTGGGAAAAAGAAAAACGTGGAAATGAGTTTGAATATTGATTCTATAAAAAAAGATTAGATCATGGAGCATGGTGACCCTGAAATTCTGTTGTTACAGTTTCTTAATTTTTCTTCAATAAATGCCAGGTAGCAAAATTTATTGCATTCTTTTGAGCTTAACTAATTGATTTCAGTCTTGTCTGCTAGTTGAAGGTGACCACTAAATTCCTAAGTACAATTCAAAATGTTAGCTTTAGCTTGTCTATCAGGTTCTTCAAGCAATGCCTTCTTCATACTGAATGTGTGTGCCCAAATACACTCTATCTAGAATGGGCCTCAGTTTCCCCCTTCAAAAGGAATGTGTGTGGCTGTTTGAAAATACTCCAATAATGACCTATCTCTTGGAATACTCTTTCCATCAGAAGTCAGACCTACCCCTAATTTTCTGCTTTTTAGGAAATCACTGAAAACTGACTTGTTTAACAGAGCCTTATAGTGTTTAACTGTTTGCTCACATTGCTCTGATGGGCAGAGTATGGTAGGTTTGTATTACATTCTAATACTATTTGATCTTATTTTTAGTTATTTTATGGACTTGCTCTTCAGATGTTATTGCTTTTGTTCTTGTTTGAAATTTTATGACTGTTAAGTCACCTTGAGTCACATGGAAGTTATATATAAGTTTATCTCAGCTTACAAATTGTGGCAGTTAACCTCCATAGTTCCTAATTCCCAACCCAGCATTTCTTAGGTGTATCATTTTGGTTTTCTTTACTATAGAAGCTTTGAAATTTTTTCTATTATAGTTTTCCATTCTTATTTGAATGTTTTGATACAGAAATAAACTCTGGCTGTGCTGGATGCTTTTTAAATTCAAATGTTCTTAGCAGCAGGGTCTCTAATACCCCCCCATCTCCCCCCCAAAACAGCAATTTAAAATACCCGGATAATAAGTAACTACAGGAGCAGTGGTGTAGCTGGAAATGATATTTTCTCCTACACTGTGTTTCCCATGGAGAGCTCAGGTGTTCCCTTCAGGTTTCCATTCTTTGGCTCTAATCTGGCCCACAATGTAATGTGCTTATATGAATGCAACATCATCGTGTCACATTCCTTCACCTTTGAAACGTAGCTTGTTTTTCATTTCCTTTTCCTTGGTTCATATTCCCAGCATCCATCTGAATGTAAGTTCATGAACTTGATGAAATTTGAATCAACTGAACCAAGTGAAAATCTGGTCACTCCTGTTTCTGGTAAAAGATATATTTTCTTGCACTCACTTTTTAGCTTACTCATCTAGCTGGTATTAACTGTAAGGTGAAACAGAAAAATATAATATGTGTGCTGATGGTGATGATTAACTTGAGTTGCCTTAAGAAACTACTTTCATAAATAGTAATAAAATGTATTGGATAAAACAACTACTGAGTTTTGTTGCATGCATGCATTCATTCAGTTATAGATTTATTTATCTATGTAAATTATAGAGCCACCCATCTCACTGAAGTGATTTCAGGCAGATTATAAGGTCATAACAAAAATAATATAATTTATGGAACAAAATACAAAAATCTATAACATTTATAATATCAAATATATGGGGTCAAATTAATCATGTCAATAAAACAGTAACTAACAAAATCAGTTGTTGGGATTCCTGTAACAACCTGGCCTAAATGACTGTGGGGAAAATCCAGATTATTAATGCCTTGCAAAATATCAACTGGGTCAGAGCCATCAGATCTCCAGAGAAATGCTGTTCCACATGTCCTTATTTCAGAGATGGCAAACATATTTCAGAGAGAGCAAACAGATCATGTGAGACCTTCCTTCATTTAGAAGGTAACACATTTAACCAGAAATTAATGAATGGAATTTATTTTTGTATTAGGCTGTAGATTTAATCCTCTCTACCATACATAAGGCATATTTAATACTTTTACATATATTTTATTTAAACAAAATCTCTTAGGCAGCTTCATTTTAACTTTCATTTGCTCCATATAGGATCTTTATCCACCACCTGAACCACCAAGGCATAGCTCAGCCTTCGTATGAAATTTCTGTAGTATTCTAAGCCAGTGCCCACCTGTCCCATCTATGGGATCAACTGCAAATTTTATGGAATAAATATTTCTTTTGCTAGTTTCTTCTACCACACTTGATATGGTCCCATTTTGTTCTAATTTCAGGGAGGTAGCCTGTTGGGGGAATAGAGGTCTGAACTCCTTTACATAATTACTTTCCAACATTGTGTTGTGACTGAAAGAATAAAAATGGCTTTTTAAAATGAGGTTCAAAGGAATAAATATGCTTAGCAAAAATGCAAAAATGCCAACAGGTAATGAAGAAAAGGTGAAATTACTCAGCTCTTATTTTGTGTTCGTCTTCTACAATAGAGTACAGAATAGTATGATGAAAAAGAACTCAAGTTTAAGACTAATAAGATCAGAAAATATCCATTTACTCTGAATTCAAAGACAGATGAGCTGCATCCTAGTGAATTAACAGAATTTAATGGTCCTAACTAAATCTATCCTGAAGAATAATAAGTGCTAGTTGACTAGTCAAGGGCAAATGATCTTGTTTTCAAAAGTAGGAAGAAGAATCCAGTAACTAAAACCCCATTACACTAACATCAATACCCAAGAAAATTCTGGAGCAGATTATGAAAGGTTAAAATAATTAATTATTAAATAAATTGAAATTAAAAGAATTCAGAAATGATTTGTCAAAAATGGCTTTTCCCCTGCTTTTTCTTTTTAATCAAGTCCTTGATAGCTTATTGAATGCTTCAGATCTAATATATTTTGATTTCAGCAAAGCATTTGGTTAGGTCTGAACTGTAAGGTAAAGGTAAAGGTTCCCCCGCACATGCGTGCTAGTCATTTCCGACTCTAGGGGCCGGTGCTCATCTCCGTTTCAAAGCCGAAGAGCCAGCGCTTGTCCGAGGACGTCTCCATGGTCATGTGGCCGGCATGACTAGACGTCAAAGGCGCACGGAATGCTGTTACCTTCCCACCGTAGTGGTCCCTATTTTTCTACTTGCATTTTTACATGCTTTCGAACTGCTAGGTTGGCAGGAGCTGGGACAAGTAACAGGTGCTCACTCTGTTACGTGGCACTCGGGATTCGACCCGCCAAACTGCCGACCTTCTGATCGACAAGCTCAGCGTCCTAACCCACTGAGCCACCGCGTCCCATGAACTGTACGTGCCACAGTTAAGCCATCAAGGTTCTGCCTTGGGCTCTCCACTCAGCATTTTTAGCCATAGCTTGGCTAAAGAAATGGGAAAAATTCTTATCCAATTTGCAGATAACATAATATTGAATGGAATAATTTTCTGTGGGATAGAAATAAAATATAAAGTTATTTTGATAGGTTAGAGAAATGGCTGAAAATCACAGAATAAGACTTAATAGACAAATATAAAACATTCACTCAGAAAGCAGTTTTTGCAGTTTTTATATTTTTATTTTCTGATTTATCTTCCATTTTATTTCAGGCTATATCAGTAGATATACAGTACTTGGAGCTTCAGCTAGTTTTTTCCAAACAAGTTTAATGCCAGTGTATGAATATATATGTATAATCCTTTGCATATTTACATGGAAATAAGTCCAACTGAATATGGCAACTTTGACTTCTATATGCAATTGATCTTGAAAGACATACTGTTTTCTACTACTTCCACTAAGAATACTTCGTAATTGTTTGAATGAATGTCCCTTTCAATGAATGTTTCTTTCAAAAGGCATCTGGACTCTTATTTTGCTATAAGACATTACGCTTCTCATCCAAGAAGCTTCTTCAGTTCTGACTAAATGGTGGAGAATGGAAGGATTTATATTTCTTGCAGTCATGTGGTCATTAGCCCTCTTTCTGAGAGTAGTTGAGGCCACTTGGAGGTTTATCTGTGCCTTGAGGGTCACCCTGAATCCTGTATTCTGCAATACTCCTTTCATACTCCTGCAACATCTGAGGGTGTTCCATCCCAAAGTGCATAGCTAAATGTCTGATCATGACCTGGATGACTGATAATCTCCCTAGATGTTTGCTTGAATGAATGAAGTCTTTAGAACGTGTAATGTCTTTTGTCTAGATAGGCTTAAGATATACAGAAGGATCTTGACAGACTTGAACATTGGGCGCTATCTAACAAAATGAAATTCAATGGTGAAAAAAGGTGCTACATTTAGGCAAGAAAAACCAAATGCACATGTATAGTATAGGTGGTACCTTGCTCAATAGTAGCAACTGTGAGAGGGATTTTGGAGTCCTAGTGGACAATCATTTAAATATGAACCAGCAGTGTGCTGCAGCTGCAAAAAAAGCCAACACAGTGCTAGGCTGCATTAACAGAGGGATAGAATCAAGGTCATGTGAAATGTTAATACTACTTTACAATGCCTTGGTAAGGCTACACTTGGAATACTGCATCCAGTTTTGGTCACCACGATGTAAAAAAGATGTTGATACTCTAGAACAGACATGTCAAACTCGCAACATCACGTGACGTCATGCGATGTATCAGAGCTTTTTCCACATTGCCGGCAATGGAGTGGGCACAGTTTCCTCATGACGTGTCCAGCCTGTGGGCCGGCAGTTTGATACCCCTGCTCTAGAAAGAGTACAGAGAAGAGCAACAAAGATGATCAGGGGACTGGAGGCTAAAACATATAGGGAATGGTTGCTGGAATTGGGTATGTGTAGTTTAATGAAGAGAAGGGTGAGGGGTGACATGATATCAGTGTTCCAATATCTCAAGGGCTACCACAAAGAAGAGGGAGTCAAGCTATTCTCCAAAGCACCTGAAGGCAGGACACAAAACAACAGATGGAAACTAACCAAAGAGAGAAGCAACCTAGAACTAAGGAGAAACTTCCTGACAGTTAGAACAATTAACCAGTGGAACAACCTGCCTCCAGAAGCTGTGAATGTTCCAACACTGGAAGTTTTAAAGAAGAATCTGGACAGCCATTTGTATGAAATGGTATAGGGGTTCCTGCCTGACCAGGGGGTTGGACTAGATGACCTCCAAGGTCCTTTCCTTCCTTTATTATTATTGTTATTATTAGATGTTGAAAATAGTCATTCTTTCAAAAAAAATCTAGCAATTCAGTATCTGGTACTAGGACCACTGTTTTTATTCTCTAGACTACTATATATTAAGATAGTGCCATGTTTATTAGAGCCTTTTGACTGTTTTACCTAATTTAAAGCATATTGGAAACAGTCTTTAAGCTGAAAACTGTATAACATAATTTGTTTTCCTATATTTAAACTTGTACTATGAGGCTTATTCCCAAGTGTGTCTAGGACACAACCTAAATGTCTAATCTGTTCACTAACATTTCTTACTGCCACATCTGACTATAAATACATGTTCTATTTATGGTATAAGAATGGATAAACTACTTAGTGATTTTACCTCTTGTGGGTGAACTTGCAAAGGAAATTGACTTTGGGGATTATTTCGCAGTGAAAATGGTTATTTTGCCAAGAAAAATAAAGCTTTAGAGTAAATGGATCTATTTATAGAATGCTGGCTGATAAACTATTTTTTTAAATTCACAAGTGAAAATATTTACAAGATAATGGGTTTATTAGGACTTAGTAGAAAGTTAATCAGCCCTCAATTCTTTAGGAATGGATATATTGCTAAACAAAAAGATTAAAAAGTCACGATGGGCCATGATGTAATTTCAAAAAATGTAAATTAAAATAGATACATTATTTCATGGACCATAGAGCGAATAAACACCCAAAAGGGGCGTTTAACATCAGAGTTGGAAGGGACCTTGGAGGTCTTCTAGTCTAACCCCCTGCTCAAGCAGGAAACCCTATACCATTTCAGACACGTGGCTGTCCAATCTCTTCTTAAAAGCCTCAGTGATGGAGCACCCACAACTTTTGAAGGTAAGCTGTTCCAGTGATTGATTGTTCTCATGTCAGGAAGTTTCTCCTTAGCTCTAGGTTGCTTCTCTCCTTGTTTTTCATCCATTGTTTCTTGTCTTGCCTTCTGGTGCTTTGGAAAATAAATCGACCTTTCTTCTTTTTAGCAGCTCCTTAGATATTGGAACACTGCTATTATGCCATCCTTAGTCCTTTTTACTAGACTAGACATACTCAATTTCTTCATATGTTTTAGTCTCCAGCCCCCTAATCATTTTTGTTACTCTTCTCTGCACTCTTTCCAGAGTTCTATTTCCATGGCAGCTTGCAGACTAGTGATTGTTCAGAAGATTAGAAAGCAAACCAATAAAAAAAACTAGTGAGCTAGTAATTTGTATATGTTTACTCAAAGGACAGTAAAGGATGAATAATGTGATATGAAGATCTCCTTTAAAGTGATATGTTCCCAAGTTTACTTTCAGAAAATGATGTGTTTGCCATGGTTTATTTTAGCCATTCATTTCCATAATGGTGTCATATGGCAATGACATGTTCGCTTTTATGTAAAGGCTCCCCAAGAAAGCACCTTTCTCCTTTTGTGAAGCCCAAAGTATGTGGGGAGTTCATGTCAGTCTAGATGACTCAGAAGACAGAGTAGGCTGTGTGCCCTATATTAATGCAATTACATAATCAGTACCTGTAACTTAAATCATTCTTCACTCCCACTGGTGAAAAAATATGACAATAAATCTATTCTTACTATGATTTTGCTCCATTGAAAATAATTACATATGGCAAGAAACCATAGCTTAAAGTATTACCTTCACCTCATATCTAAAACTTTTTGTTCTCCTTAGGCACTTTGCAGGAAAAAGAATAAGCCCATTTCTGAACAGCAAAGTATGTAATTTTTTTTCACAGCAATATAATATGGCCAAAAAAGGAGGCAAGACTTGACTTGATTAGTTAATTGAAGGTCCTGTAAATGTCAGCAGTGAGTTTCTGCAAACCTGCTCTTTGATTCAGAGACCATTTTCATAATGAAGCATAGTTAAGTAATATATGTACATGGACACACACACATGCATACTCAATTTTCAAACAAAAGTTCATATTCTACTAAAGGCACTCCCCAGAAATATATTTATCTCTAGATTCAGTCTAGGCTACAGGTGTCAATATGAGCCATGAGGATGTCACAGGCATAATGACATCATCATGCAAACAACAAATATGTAATCTACACAAGCCTTACACTTAATTGTGTTGTTATTTTGGAATGGAATGATTAGCCTGATGGTAATTATGTGGGACTACTTAAACAGATTTGTATGCTCTTTTTAGGAATGTTCTATTACTGATTCCAACCTCTCTTTAGCATTAGTCAATTTAAAAAAAGGATAATAAGAGTTTTAATTCAATAAGGAAAAAAAAACTTTCCCTTTTCTGTTCTATGAAAAAAAAGAGAAACATCCACTAAAGCAGCCCAGATAGATAGATAGATACGGTACTTAGTCTCTCATTGAACACAGCCACAACCTCTATCATTTCTGGGTAATTGGTTGTGATCTTGGGAGCTTTTTTAAAACATCAATCAGAATCTATCTTCTGGTAGCATAAATCCAATATTAGCACACCTTATTTTGGAACTAGAGGGAACGTGTTTTTCATTTCTTCTCTGTGATATCCTTTCAGATATTTGAATAACTCTCTCCCAGCCCCCCAGCCATCTTTAGTCAAAGCTAAGCATAACCAAGTATTTCAAGCTTTCTTTTTAGGTTACAGTTTCTAATCCTCTGATCATCTTCATTGTCCTTATTTATAGTTGTTCTAATTCCTTTCTTCTAATATCTTTGTTCTAATTTCAGTACCCAGAACTGACTATTATATGCAAGTAAGGTCTGACCAAAGCAAAATAGGATGCAACAGTTATTCCCCATGAGTTGGAAACTTTACTTAAAAGAGAATACCATTGGTAGTTCTCAGCTAAAACCGTTCAATCCAATTTGTCAACAATCAACAGCCCCCTCTAGATAACAAGACTTTCCCTTTCACAGGCTTTATTTATAATGAAGCATAGTTAAGTAATATATGTACATGGACACGCACACAGGCATACTCAATTTTCAAACAAAAGTTCATATTCTACTAAAGGCACTCCCCAGAAATATATTTATCTCTAGATTCAGTCTAGGCTACAGGTGTCAATATGAGCCATGAGGATGTCACAGGCATAATGACATCATCATGCAAACAACAAATATGTAATCTACACAAGCCTTACACTTAATTGTGTTGTTATTTTGGAATGGAATGATTAGCCTGATGGTAATTATGTGGGACTACTTAAACAGATTTGTATGCTCTTTTTAGGAATATTCTATTACTGATTCCAACCTCTCTTTAGCATTAGTCAATTTAAAAAAAGGATAATAAGAGTTTTAATTCAATAAGGAAAAAAAAACCTTTCCCTCTTCTGTTCTATGAAAAAAAAGAGAAGCATCCACTCCTTAAAATTGTTCATTTATTTTAAAATGATTTTTCACGTCATTTTTAAAAAATACTTGATGCAGGGCTTATGTTTAAGCTTTTGTTTAGCTTCAGAGTCAGGTAGATGGCAGCATTTAGCTAACCTTGGCTGATTTTAAATCGCTGACTAGTATGTGAATGGGAAACCACTGAGAAATCCTCCACGGTAGGGTAGGTTGGAAAACAGAACAAAACAAAGCAAAACAAAATCAGTGGCAAACAAATTCCATGGGAACTCAATGCATGTGTCTGTATTGTCACTGAAAGTCAGACTCAGCTTGAGACTCAGGTTTGGTTGCAGCACAGAGTAGTTAAACGTTATGCTGAAAATTCAGTGCAATGTGTTAAAAATGTATTTTGATATCAATGTGCAAACACCTTTTAATGCTTAAGAACCAAGAAAGATATGTTCTGATCAAGAGAAGGCGATTTCACAAGGAAACAGACTTTACTACGTGAACGAAGGTTATTCATTGAATGAATGTATTTGCCTGCATTTTGATGGGTAACCAGCTGTATTTTTTCAATAATGTTTATGTAGCAAAAAATGTAAAAACTATGGGATTTCCTTACAGTGTGGAATAATAGATATCTGTTTACAGTTTGAAAGCTTTTGCTTTTTTACTTTAGTTCAGCTGTCTAGGGAATTCTGGGAGTTGAAGTCCATAAGTCATAAAGTTGCCAGGTTTGATGACTCCTACTTTAGTTGGTATTGAGTTGTTTGTTAGTATATCTGTAACAAAAGAACGCGGTGGCTCAGTGGGTTAGGACGCTGAGCTTGTCGATCAGAAGGTCGGCAGTTTGGCGGGTTGAATCCCGAGTGCCGCGTAACAGAGTGAGCGCCTGTTACTCGTCCCAGCTTCTGCCCACCTAGCAGTTCGAAAGCACGTAAAAAAAAAAATGCAAGTAGAAAAATAGGGACCACTACGGTGGGAAGGTAACAGCGTTCCGTGCGCCTTTGGCGTCTAGTCATGCCGGCCACATGACCACGGAGACGTCCTCGGACAAACGCTGGCTCTTCGGCTATGAAACGGAGATGAGCACCGGCCCCTAGAGTCGGAAACGACTAGCACGCATGTGCGGAGGAACCTTTACCTTTACCTTAACAAAAGAAAGCAGCAATATCAGCAGGCTCAAAGTGTCAGATTTAATAAAGAGATCTAAGAACTTGGGTACTATGTCTTCTAAAATAGAACTATTACAAAATACCTTTTTTTGGTTTGGTTTATAAAAGAAAATTAATTCTTTTAAATGGTGATTAAATGAAATGTTACTATAGAAAATGAAGGTTTGTAAAAATAAAAGAACTTTTTTTAAAAAATAACTTAAGTGAAAGCACTATTTAAGAAAGGTTTGGGATGCAAGTTGAGTTTTATCAGAGGTTATTTTATACAACATAATAGTGAACTTAAAAAGAAAGAAGAAAACACAAGCTATTTTGAATGAAGTAAAGAGAAAAGAAGAATAATTAAAGACATTTTCAGAGAAGATAAGTATTTCTCAACAAATCAAGCTTTTGCAAGGACAATAGTCTTATGTTAATAGCAAGATAAATGGAAATAAAAATGAATTATGTAAAGTAAAAAAAATTGAGCTTGGAAATAAACCAGGAAAGTGGCTAGTATATAAATTATGAAAAAAGAAAAGACAATGATATTGAAATTACGGTAACTTAAGAAGTTTTGATAATTGTTGCACCGTTTAAACAGTGGTAAAAACCTATTCTGGGGCCTGGTGCTGTCACAGCCAGGCTGCTATAGAGAAGAAATGGCAGCAAGAACAACTGTTAGGTGCAAGATGGCACTAATGATATCGGGTTGGGCCAGTATTAGTTAACCCAAATTTAGATTGCAGATACTGATTTTGTAAATTTATTTATCAAATTTGGAAATTGCCCATCTCTGTCAATATGAAAATCCATTATCAAACAATGAATTTGGCCTACCATCTATCTAATGTAAAAGAAAGCATTTAACAGGTAATCCAAACAACAAGGTGAAGTTCAAAGCCCTCTGTTAATGATCTATTGTTGTATTTAATTCACAGAAAGTCCACAGACGGCTTCTTATATACCACAAACCCAATGCAATCATTATCTCTAATCCGTCCAGGAACAAATATCCTTGACTGATTCTTGATGATAAAACTTTTTCTTGAAATTATAACTGGGATCTTTCCAAACAGTTGCACCTCACTCCCCACAGTCATAAGTCTCGGCTGAGAGCATGTCTGCATCATCTGTTGTTCAGTAGCTTTCCCCACAAATCATAGCATCCCACAACTGTTGTCTTTTGACTGCATATAATGAGTCTACTCCCCAATCTTCTTCAGCTTTCCTAAGAAGTCCAGTCCATCACCCATCTACTCCATCAGGCCTTCTTCCTGATCCCGACTAGACAGAATTCTTTAACTGACATGGCTAGCAACATACCCTTTCTGCCTGACTGGGTAGGAGGTAATGGACAAACACGATTTCACAGATAACCTGACCCCATGCTATTTGATGGCAAAAAAGAAAATGTTTTGAAATTCTTTGCTACCATCCAAAGGTTATCCCAGTCAGTACACATGAGGCTTGTGATTATATTTGCCTGCCCCTCTGCTGCCATACCATATGGATTGTTTTGGCTATAGGCCGATGCTGCTCTGCTGCAGACCATGACAAGCTTTGGTGTTTGAAAGATTAAAGTCCTGCCTGGGCCACGTTGTGCTGGTGCCCCAGGTGGCTGACACCCCGCCTTGATTGTATTTACATTACTGACAGGTAATATTTATGAATAGATAGTAGGTATGCATAAAGGATATGTTTATGTACAGTGGCATTTATTGAAGAATGGGATGTAGGTTGTCATGGAGATTAAAAGCTTTGAAGTGCTTTTCTTTGGTGCTAGTTCTGGCTGCTGGGCATAAGGATATTAGTTCTGGCACCCTGAATCTTGCATTGTAAAAATAATTGCACTTTTATCTGCACTACAAGAGTTATTGAAGTAGGATAAATACATGTCGACACATGGACACATCTAAGTTTAAAGATAAACATGCTGGCTTTCTACACATCTTAGGTCAGAATAAGGTTTTCTGCAGGTTTCAGAAACCTCTAAAATGCTTGTTTTCTGTTGAATGGTCATTCAGGCTGTTTACAAGATGTCATTACAGGCTGTACAGAATCTGTGCTTGCTTCAGAAAGAAAAAAAATCATTGAATATCGATAGCCTGTGAGTCGCCAGTAAATAGATGGGATTTCTTTAGAAAGAAGGTCTTGTGTTTTGTAAGTAGAGCCCAGTGTACAGGGTTTGTGTAACAACTCTAAACTCATTTACAGTTTGGTATGAAAAGCAGACCAACTTCTTGAACAATTAGGGAAAAGTGGTTATTGACAAGTTTACTTCTGTGAGAGGCTCAGCCACTTCTCTATCAGAACCCTGTTGTGTGCCAGACCTGCTTTGGGTAACATCTTAACCAATAAATCAATGTCAAGTGCTGCAGTCTAAACAGCATGTGGCCACAAGCACAAAACAGACATCAAGTGAGTTTTCAAAACTGACTAAAAGTGATGGCGATTAACTAGAATTATAGATATTTATATTTAAACTGACACCACAGAATACTTTTGAATCTTGACAGATACGTGGAATATTTAAATGGGGTAATTGCAGTTACAGGACCTCCTGGGATCAACTTGCTAGAAAGGAAGTGACATGTTACAGGTTGAGAAAGAAAATATATATATTTAAAATGAAACAGAATAAAAATTATATTAGTTCATCCATGTACAAGCATGTGGTGTTATTAATATTTCTAGTATGTTTATGTAAGGTTTTACATTTAGCCTCACAATTGCCCCAGCATTACTCAGGAATTTAAAAGAGCCAAAAGAAACTCCTGAGCCGAGGTTTCAGCAAGCAAACAACTTTTATTTTGATCAAAATAGAGTTGGGTGGCCACATCTCTCTTCGTGGCTGGTAGAGAGATGAAGGCAACAACCGGGAAAGATGTCTTCCACCTTTTATACCTTTCCAGAACAAAGAGATCTGGTCTTGGTACTAGGAACCAAAAGATACAGAAAAATAATTCCTAGATGGTGACTCATACACAACAACCCAGGTTCCACCATAACTCCTTTTCCCCCTCCCCTCACCATGCTCTTTTCATGTAAGCAATCCCCTGTACCTAAAGCATGAAACGTTTGCTTTTATATAACTAATTTCCCAATATAAAGCACCTACAAAGCTGCTTGCACAGAAACAAAGATATATATATATGATTACAAAGTATCACTACTAATATCAATATTACTAACATCAAGCTTAAGCATAATAAAATCCCTTCATTTCATTTAAAATGACATGAGTTAGAAGAAATTTCATTCATTCTGTTATACTACAGTTCTGTGGTTGATTTACTCAGGCATAAGCACACTGCATGTATGTAATGAAATTTATGCCTAAATATGTATCCTCAGGGTGCCACCGGTCAGAGAATGTCGGCTGGTGGCCCCCAGGGGGAGGGCCTTCTCTGTGGGCGCCCCGGACTTATGGAATCAGTTGCCGGTTGAGCTCCGGATGGCGCTTGACCTTCGCTCCTTCCGACGCAATCTGAAGACCTATTTATTTGAACAAGCCGGCCTGGCCTGATGGGGGATGTGTTGGGGTTTTTATTGTGGGTTTTTTTATACCATTATTTATTGTTTTAGCTCGGGCTCCTATTTAATTCTCTTTTAACTTTTGTATTTTGCATTTTATATGTGCCCTGTTCACCGCCCTGAGTCCTTCGGGAGAAGGGCGGTATACAAATATAATAAATAAATAAATAAAATATCCAGAAGTGAAAATTGGGAGCAGGCATGCTATTTTCAGATTCTGTCCTTTCAATGAGGTTAGTGGTCCTCTTCATGATTTGATGAGAACTACTTCTGATATGGATACATTAAGTTAAAGATAAAGTCTTCTTTGAGTCAGGTTTGATTTCTGGTGACTTTGTGTCAAATTCAGAATTTAATTATATGAGCTTAAGAAGCATGGAAAGATAATGTGCATGTCAACTAAGATTGGCTGTAACTACTTCTAGATATTTTAAGTAAAATACTATCCAGAAAATATTTCAGGGAGAGGTCAACAATGAAATATCATGCAAATGATGCAATCTAAGTACTTGCACCAGATATTATCTCAGAAATACATAATTGTGTCATTTGTGTGATGAACTTATTATATAGGTTTTGGCATTTTGATGTTACTGTGGTTTATTATGAATGTCTATCTCTATAACATAACGATATATATCCTGCATCATTATTCAGAGGCTTAGCATTTAAAGATGAAGGAAATGAAGTGAAAAATATACAGATAATAGGATTAGGAATATTCAACTATAGATACCCAAGAAAGTAATCATAGCATTGGCAAGGACCATATATGTCACTTAGTCAACTTTCAACTCTGTGTAGGAACCTGAACTAAAGCAGCCCAGATAGATACTTAGTCTTTCATTGAACACAGCCACAACCTCTATCATTTCTGGGTAATTGGTTGTGATCTTGGGAGCTTTTTTAAAACATCAATCAGAATCTATCTTCTGGTAGCATAAATCCAATATTAACACACCTTATTTTGGAACTAGAGGGAATGTGTCTTTCATTTCTTCTCTGTGATATCCTTTCATATATTTGAATAACTCTTTCCCAGCCCCCCAGCCATCTTTAGTCAAAGCTAAGCATAACCAAGTATTTCAAGCTTTCTTTTTAGGTTACAGTTTATAATCCTCTGATCATCTTCATTGTCCTTATTTATAGTTGTTCTAATTTCTTTCTTCTAATATCTTTGTTCTAATTTCAGTACCCAGAACTGACTATTATATGCAAGTAAGGTCTGACCAAAGCAAAATAGGATGCAACAGTTATTCCCCATGAGTTGGAAACTTTACTTAAAAGAGAATGCCATTGGTAGTTCTCAGCTAAAACCATTCAATCAAATTTGTCAACAATCAACAGCCCCCTCTAGATAACAAGACTTTCCCTTTCACAGGCTTTGATGATAGCTGGTTTATCTTATTTATTTGTTGACTAATGAATTTATACACTGCCAAACCTTCAAGGCTAATGGCAGTTATACTAACATGTTAAATACAATAGTAATTTAAGATTCACAGAAACAAAAAAGTAGTTCAGAAGCTCTTTGCCATTAAAACCATGCTTAAATATTAACTTAATACTTCCATTCTATCTACTGTAGTAATGATCTGTATATTCAGCCTCAATTTAAATGTGTCATGAATAACTCTGTCAGAAAGGTATTATCATTATTTGGTTTCTCTTCATTTTCATTGTCAGCAGTGCCACTTGTGCACAATTATTTTTGAGCACCCATCTATCTATCTCTTATTACAACAGCCTCTATGCTAAAATGGTTCAATTATTTATAGTTCAGAATGCTCAGCTAATTTACTGCAAATCATTGGTGATCTAGAGGTATAGTTGAACCTTCCTGGAACTGCGTAAGAAAGGTAAGACTGAAAATATTCCATTGTAACAGAGGATATAAAGTATTTTTTTATCTTTAAAAAGTTCCATTAAAAATGCAAATGGAAATTACAAGTATTGGTCAGTTGAAACTCCACCACATGGACTGGGCTTTAGACAGGGGGCTGTAAACCTGAAGGTTTGTGCCTTCCCTAAGGCCATTTATTTTCCACATAGGGTAACTATTAAAAGGACATGTTTGATGCAACATTATGAAAGGGCAGAGTTGGCCAGGAAACAGCTCTTGGCTTAATTTCAACAGTTATTTTCAAGCAGTAAGTCCAAACTTTTTTTTTAACAAGAACAATAAATTTCTCTCCTATCATCTCTCTGGGTAAAGAAGATATGGGAGGGAAGGAAAGAAGATGAAAGAGAGAAGGGATGATAGGGAAAAAATAATGCCCCCACTTTTGGTTCAGATCCTATTACCTCTGGCTTTAATCCTATTTGCTAATAGCCTATAAGCACTTGCAAATTATTTTTGGCAGAATGATACCATTAAAATTTGAATGTTCTCCTTTATATTCTAAAGGCATCTGTGAATTGAAAAAATGGTCATTGTGTTGGACATATTGAAAAGAAAGACAGTAAAATGAGCACTTGAATGCCTCATCCCTAGTATCTTTAAATCAAATAACTAGCTTATAAAGAAATATGGCTCCACATCTCCTCCATTTATACATACAGTATATATACCTAAATGCATAAATCTAGTTCAAAAGCAGATTTATATACCATATTCCATGGGTGTCAAACTCAATTGCGTCATGTGATATATTATGACAGACATGTCAAACAAAAGGCCCGGGGGCCAGATCCGGCCCGCGAATTGGTTTCATGTGGCCCATGAAGCCATCCTGGAAACAGTGAGGGAACGGCCCCCACTTTTTTGGCTCTGGCCCAGAGACCCTCCTTCTGCCAGAGACCCTCAGATCTGTCCCACTCCTGCCCAGGCCCCCATAGGCACCCTTGATGCGAACGATGTAGAGCTGGCCATGCCCACCCAGTAGGCCATATGCACTCTAGCCACGCCCACCCAGTAGGCCACGCCCACCCTGGCCATACCCACCCAGCCCCTTGAGGGCAACCGCAATGCTGATGCGGCCCTCAATGAAATTGAGTATCACACCCCTGTATTATGATGTATTGTGACATTTTTTGCCTTTGCGGAGCCAGGGTGGGCGTGGCCTGTGCATGAAGCATCTGGCCTGTGGGCCACCACTTTGACACCCTTGCCATGTTCCAATGAAGCAGAGCTATAAGAATTTTAAACTGGAGGAAATGATTTTAAAAAACATTCATGTGATAGAATGTTTTAGAATCAGTGGTGGGATTCAGCCGGTTCACACCACTTCGGCAGAATCGGTAGCTAATTTTTTGTTGTCCAGACCCAGAATGGACTTCCAGAAATGGCATCCACACAGAGAACTGGTTGTTCACATATTTGAATCCCACCACTGTTTAGAATCCTAACTTAGAGTAAAAGGAATGGTAACAATAGAGTTGAAGAATTTATAATTACGATCTTTCTGAATAATGCAAAAAACTTGCATTTCATAAAGGATCATAGACATATAGGAAAGCATTCAACATAATGTTGGTCTTTGAAGCATATGTAACAGAATCATATAGTACTTTAATGTCTAACCTATTTATTGACACGTAAATTTTCATACAGTTCATAGCCTACTTTATATTCACACATATGGAATATAACTCTGTGGGATAAAATCTTTCAGAAACATTTCAATAGGGCAGAGTGGAGCAGAGGACAGGCTGCTAAATAGTAGACAGAGCCAATAGCTCCACGTTTTATCTCCACCTTCTTCTCTTGCAACACATCAAGAGTACTTAAACTATATATTATAGTCATGTATTATCTTATTCGGTGTAAAGATCATTCAGAAGTTTGCATGCAGGGTGGAAAGGATGGTGGCATCCACTATTTCTTATAGCCACTTTAATTATCCAGTTTCCTCCCTCTTTTATTTTTTGTATAGGAAATTGGCCAAAAGTTCTTTCTGTCTGGCAAACAGTGCAAAGATGCTGTGATTTAGTAAATAGCATTGCCAAGACATTGAACTTGTCTTCTGTACTTTTTAGAACTGAGAATGTTTGCTGGGCTTTCACTGTTGACATAGGAAGGGTATTATGTCTCTTAGCAAACTCCTTATCTCCTCCTAAGTGGCCTCAATCATGATGGAAAACCTCTGTCTGCTATGTTGTACAAGCTAGAAAGTTTTGTTCTTAATCTAGCTTTTTGCTGAAATGAGTGGACTTCCACTGCTTCAGTACTGCAGGGAGCCACAGAGATGATCTTATGGCAAACATTCAGAAGTACTGCTTTGTTGTTGTTGTTAGTTGCGAAGTCGTGTCCGACCCATCGTGACCCTATGGACAATGTTCCTCCAGTCCTTCCTGTCCTCTACCATCTTCTGGAGTCCATTTAAGCTCATACCTGCTGCTTCAGTGACTCCATCCAGCCACCTCATTCTCTGTCGTCCCCTTCTTCTATTGCCCTCAATCTTTCCCAGCATTAGGCTCTTCTCCAGTGAATCCTTCCTTCTCATTAGGTGGCCAAAGTATTTGAGTTTTAGCTTCAGGATCTGGCCTTCTAAAGAGCAGTCAGGGTTGATCTCCTCTAGGACTGACCGGTTTGATAGCCTTGCAGTCCAAGGGACTCGCAGGAGTCTTCTCCAGCACCATAGTTCAAAGGCTTCAATTCTTTGGCGCTCAGCCTTTCTTATGGTCCAGCTTTCACTGCCATACATTGCAACTGGGAAGACCATCGCCTTGACTATACGCACTTTTGTTGACAGGGTGATGTCTCTGCTTTTTAGTGTGCTGTCTAGATTTGACATGGCTTTCCTCCCAAGGAGCAAGCGTCTTTTAATTTCTAGGCTGCAGTCCCCATCTGCGGTGATCTTGGAGCCCAGGAAAATAAAATCTGTCACTACCTCCATTTCTTCCCCATCTATTTACCAGGAATTGAGAGGGCCGGATGCCATGATCTTGGTTTTCTTAATGTTTAGTTTCAACCCAAGTTTTGCACTCTCCTTCTTTACTCGCAAGAAGAGGCTCTTTAGTTCCTCTTCACTTTCTGCCATTAGAGTGGTATCATCTGCATATCTTAGGTTGTTGATGTTTCTTCCGGCAATCTTAATTCCAACTTTTGATTCATCTAGCCCTGCCTTTCTCATGATGTGCTCTGCATATAAGTTAAATAGGCAAGGCGACAGTATACAGCCTTGCCGGACTCCTTTCCCAATTTTGAACCAATCAGTGGCTCCATGTCCAGTTCTCACTGTTGCTTCTTGGCCCACATATAGGTTTCTCAAGAGACAAATAAGATGGTCTGGTATGCCCATCTCTTTAAGGACTTGCCACAGTTTGTTATGATCCACACAATCAAAGGCTTTAGCATAGTCAATGAAGCAGAAGTAGTACTGCTTAAACTTCTACAAAAGCTCTGGGAAAGGAAAAAGTATTAAAAAGAGACTTAGGTTGGCTCTTCTCTGACTTCCTGAAGTATAAGAATGAGAAAGAGAAAAAGATCAAATTTGCGAGATTTTGTTAACAATAAAGCATATTCTAACCTTGTGTAAAGGGACGCGGTGGCTTAGTGGGTTAGGATGCTGAGCTTGTCGATCAGAAGGTCGGCAGTTTGGCGGGTCGAATCCTGAGTGCTGCGTAGCAGAGTGAGCGCCTGTTACTCGTCCCAGCTTCTGCCAACCTAGCAGTTCAAAAGCACATAAAAATGCAAGTAGAAAAATAGGGACCACTACGGTGGGAAGGTAACAGCGTTCTGTGCGCCTTTGGCGTCTAGTCACGCCGGCCACATGACCACGAAGACGTCCTCGGACAAACGCTGGCTCTTCGGCTTTGAAATGGAGATGAGCACCGGCCCCTAGAGTCGGAAACGACTAGCACGCATGTGCGGGGGAACCTTTACCTTTACCTTTTTAACCTTGTGTAATTAGTTTCTTGATCTGGATAACCTTAAAGGGCTGACAAGCACATATTGTGGGAATCTCTGATTTCATAAGTATACAAATCCTCCAGAAGAAAGTTGCATTTGCTAAATAACTGTAGATGGAAAATCTTCAGTTGCACAAGAAGTGATGATGTCTTGAATTTTTATTGCAACATAATGACACTTTCCCTGGATATGCTGTTTTCGTATATTTCTTTTAATTCTAAGACACATGCGTTTTGATTGGTCAAGCCATAGGATCCAAAATTCTATAGCTATCACTTGCTCTGAAATTTCTTAATGGGCAGGTGTATACCTTATTTCTGCTCTGGAGCTGATTGGATTGAAAGGCCTCTAAATCACTAGATCACCCCTTGCTTTGAGTTCATCAACACATTCCTCCCATCCCTGAGACTTCCTCCATATTTCAGACTAGTTTAGGTAAGGGCTATTCCAGATTAAAGAACAGTTAAAACATTACAGAGAATTAAGCTTTCTCCTCGGCTAATCAGATAAATCCTTCACTGTATGCTTACCATAGCTTTTAAGTTGTGACCTGTTTTTGGCAAAGGTTTTTTTTTTGCTTTTCCTGTGGAAGAATGCTTACTGTAATTAAGTCTGTGTCCCCTGATACCATTTAGGTGAATGTTTTTATCCATCCAGCTGATAATGTCCCAGAAACAGAAAAAAACAGGGTATAATGATGAAAAGCATGCAATAATTTATAATATACATTATGAATCTGACAAGAGAAATCTGTATAGTTTTGTAATTTTGGGCAGCTGCCCTGTGACTTTCAGAATATGTAACATCAGATCACATTTAAGCCTAACTGGATAGTTGAGAAGCCGTCTGGAAGAATGCAGTGCAAGAAAAAAAAATATCTTTCTCTTACCTTACAGAACAATTCTCTTCGCATTTTCCCTCTAGCATTTGAGGCCAACTCTTTAAAAAGTTAAGAATCTCAAACCTCAAAAAAGGAGATTGGTTGAGGATTTGCTGGAGCTAAACTTCCAATCCCAATCTCCCCATCTGTATTCCCAGAGAAAATGTAATAGTTTGAGAGCTGACCTAAATTGATATAAAAGGATTTTTTTTAATAAAAAGTGTAGCCAACTCTGTTCCTTCTTACTTCTGAGGCTTCTATCCTTCTTTCCTCCCTCTCTCCCACCATAGGAATTTCTGTAGGATTTTTTTTTCTGGACTGAAATACTTCTTTTCTAACTTTTCATCTGTAAGATTAGGAAAGACAAAAAGGGAAAATGTTTATTTAACATGAAAAAAAGCAAAGGAAAAAAGAGCATTCAACATGAAAAGTATGTCAGGGAACAAAAGTACCTTACATAACACTCTGAAAAATTGGTAAAAAGTACAAGTGTTCACACCATATTGTAAAGTAAATTCTTTAGAAATTGTTCTGTTATTTCAGAGGTAGCAGACATACCATATGCTGTATCTTGCTGTTGCTATAGTAACAGCTCTTAAAATTTAAACATAGGAAAAACTGTTGCCTAAAGTCTCCATATCTTTCATCATATTCTGTATGTTTGGTTAATATCCTGAGTTTCATTAGTACCTTTAAGGCCGATTGCACGCTTTGTTTAAAATATTTGTAGTTTAAACTAAAGCATCTTAATTGGAAACAGCAGTGTTATGTTGTCCTGTTCTTCTCTTACAAAATTAGTTTATACATTGCAACTGCCATCCTAAAACTGTCTGAAACATTTGAATTCTGACCTCTCTGAACAATTTTTGCCATGTTAGTATTGTGTATATTGCCTTTGTGGTAGGTTATCTCTACCATCCTCCAGCATTTCTAACCATGGCATATAATGGAAGTGTTTTCACACAAAACTAATGCTGTGTTCTTACAAGCATCTTAATCAGCCAGAAAAAGATCTAATGGTTTCATGTGCAGAAGATGCTTAGCCTGGTTAGTTTTAAATCCTTGTTACATATTTGGTTTTGGGCATCTACATAGATTAATGGACATTAGCCATTCATTAGCTTGATTTGAGAATGAAGACAAATATATGATACAATTATCCAAATATCAGATAATGTTACAGAATTCAATCTGAGTTGGTTACCCGGACCAGAGGTTTATTCTTCTTCTAAGCTTTTGGACTCGTGCTGGAGCCCATTCTCGGGGAACTTTTCTCTCTCCAGAATTAGCATGATTCATTCATAGAAAATATATTGTGCAAACACAGAATTCAATAACTGGCTAAGGAAATTTCATGAAATCATCTGTATAGCTAAGCGATAACCATGGATAAGATATTCCAGTGAATATTCAGGGTGCTCAGCCTCTTCAGCCAATATCCTGGATGCATCTGTGAATAGTTTTTGAATACTATGGACACAAACAAGGCAAATAATTCATATAAGTAATTAAATGATGGTTGCCAGATTTAGGTTGCAAGGGTTACTCTAAATGGAGTAGAGGAAGAAGTTAGTGCTAACTCTTTATTCCCATCTCGTAGGTATCTGGATTTTTGCAGATGAGAAATAAACTAGCACTTGAAAGAGTCTGATCTGGGTTTGGCCTGCCATATAACTGGATGGGGAAATCTGAATTTCCTTTCCATCTCACTGTGTTTTTTATTCATTCTCTCTCTCTCTCTCCCTCTCCCTCCCTCTCTCTCTCTCTCTCTCTCTCTCTCTCTCTCTCTCTCTCTCTCTCTCTCTCTCTGTATGAAAGCAAAATAAGAATAGTGGATACACTGGTGTATTCCACTCTCAGGTTGTTTCCACTCTTAGGTAATTTCTGCCCTTGTTACTTTCCATATGTTTCTTTACATTTCATCATTTTAGCTCGGGAGATACCAGGTGGGGTATGGGGAAAGGGGCAGACAACCAACGACCTTAGAGAAGTCCAGGCAGAGTGTCAAAGTCAGATTCTCCTCATTTGGTTTTACTGCCTTTTTGATGGATGTTTTCAATATTGGCTGGTGATATGTGGAAAGGAGCTGCCAGCAGAGCAGACCAATCACCTTGCTTATTTTTGTGACTGGCACATTACAAAATGAGGGCAATACTATTCCCTAATAAATGGTTTCTCAGATGATTAAGGAGAGATCTGACTATGTGATAGTAGGCTGTTGTATTTTGTTATTCTTGCCAGTGTCATGCTGTATTTTAAGCCTTATTATTTTCCAAAAGGCAACTGGACTTCCTTCTTTTTCCTTTGAAAACATTTCACTTCTCATCCAAGAAGCTTCTTCTGCTGTAACTGACTGGAGAGGAATGGTGTGTACAATATATATTTATACACTTTAAATCAAGGAATACATTAAGGCAAAAGTTTGTCCGCCTCAGGGACAAAACACCCAGACACAGACTAAGTGATGTGGTACATGCAGTGCAATGGAGTGAGACATGTAGGAACTTAAACAATTTTTTGACATGAGTAGAATGCAGGGAAGAATCTTCTGAAAAAGTCAAAATGCAATCCAAATAAACTACAACATATTTGTCCACTGTAGTGTTGAATGAAAAATCTTCATCAGGGTCCAGTCCAAGCAAGGAATAAACAAAATGGAGACTGCTTTAGAAAGAAGGTTGTAGTTTATTGAAGAGCAGAATCACAAGACATGAGGCTCTGGAGCAGCTGACCACATGTTGCTGGGGGTGGTGGGTTTTTATACCTTCTGGGGCTTTTGAGAAGTTTCCTGTTCGTGTGGCATGAACTTTGACCTGAGGTTCAGTGTGCCTTTCTGGTATTCTAATGGTGGTTGGTTAATCCTATTATGTCCCAAATGTTATATCCTGGTTCCCTGTAACTGTGGCTGATGACTATGTCCTGTGTTGGATTTTTTTGGGTGTGGGGTTGTTGATTCTAGGGATCTTGTCTTTCTAATCCCATCAGCTCTAAGCTTCCTGGCTCTAGCCTTTGAAAGGATTATCACATCTGCATTTCTACAGACCTGGTTTCTGCTGAGTTTCTGGCTGGGGGGAGGGAGACATTTCTGCATTTTTAAGACCTTCTCCATTATTCCTTTGGTGAAATATAATATTTTGCCTTTTTAATATTCCCCAAAATATTTCCTTCTCTAGGAGCGTGGGTGGGTGCTGACTTCCAACAGTAGAATAATTAGAAAGGCCAAAAGGAATGACCATGCATTTAAACTCCCTATAATGTTTATCAGAAGCTGTTACGTTCTGTTATAGATACTAAGTTGATGTTGAATTTAATTATGGCAGCGAGACTTTTAGTAGCGCAATATTGGAAGAAGGAAGAACTGCCGACTATAGAAGAATGGACTTTAAAAGTTTCTAACTTGGTGGAAATGGCAAAGATTTCAGCGTATTTGAAAGACCAATCGCAACAGAGATACATTGTGGAATGGAGGAGATGGATTGAATATATTCAGAATAAATATGGGACTAAAAAGTTTCATTTAGCATTTGAATAAGTAGTGGATCTATATGATGTATAACTAGTTAGTAGTTATTTTATTAATATTTTGACGATGGAGAGTTAAAGTGCGACAGAATTTAATGTTTTATTGTTGTTAGCATATTTTAGATTATGCTTGTTTGTATTTTTATACCCTGTATTCAGCTCTGGGAAGTCGGGGAGGGGGGAGGGGAGGGGAGGGAGGGGTTGGGGAGAGGGGAGGGGGAGGAGGAGGGGGTTTTGTATTTAAAAATGTATTGTAAAACGTTTCAATAAAAAAAAGAAGCTGTTACGTTCTCATCTCCTCCCTATATGAATGGGATTTTAAACTCCTCTTTGATCCAGTTTAATGAAAATAGGTGCCTTCAGCAGGTCTGAATAAAAGGCAGTATAATAATCACTAATAGTTAGTTCAGAACTCTATAATCATACAGAATACTCGGTATTTTCTTTCTTTTGCAAAAGAATGTTCATGGAGATACAGAAGAGGAAGAAAGGCAAATAAATCCTTTCTTTAGATTGTTGTCTAGAAATGTCTTTAGAGCTTCTTCTTGTGTAGACATGATATATTGCCATGTAGCTGGGATCTGAGCACCAGGTACCATGTTAATGGTACAATAACATATTTGATGGGCTAGCAAGGTCACAGCTTCCTGCTTCCTCAAAGCATCAGCAAAATCTGCATATTTCTTTACCAAGAAAGAAGGTTCAGGTTGCTATGAGGCAAAGAGAAGAACAGAACAGTCCAAAATTTGCAAATTGTATTGTTTATGATATCGAGAATGGAAAGAAATATCCTTTGCTTCTAATGAATATCAATATTATGTGTCTGCAGAAGTCTATTCAGAAAACCATTGGGTCTTGCAAAGGAGCAGTCAAATAGAGGGCCAAGACTTGTTTGTGTTAATTTATTCTTGGTTGTAGAGGGTCATATGTTGCAGGATGTGACCTGACTGGAAGGGCCTGCATTCAATCATCTCACTTTCATATGCCTTTCCAATTGGCTGCATATGAGCAAGCCAAATTATTTCACAATGGCCTCATCAATGAAATTAGCAGCTGCCCCCAAGTTCAAAAGTCCCATAGAGCTGAGAGTTGTATTTCTGGGCCTGTGAGGGTGCAAACACTGGCAAGAATAACAAAATACAACTGCCTACTATCACATAGTCAGATCTCTCCTTAATCATCTGAGAAACCTTCTGCAAAGATCTTGAGAAGAAGCCTGAAAGTTTCCTGGAATAAAAGTTTTGGGGCAATTTTGGCATACTCGCAAAGCCTTTGAAATTTCCATAGATGTGACACTTTCCAGCCACCTCTGAGCAAAGAAACATAGTGAGGCAAGCTACCATTAGATGCCTGAAGACACTACAGTAAAATATGTCTTCAATGTTTCTCTGGTAAAGACAACTATTTGGTCATTGCTTCTGTTTGCATAGGCATCTGGGTTTGTGTGTGTGTGTGTGTGTGTGTGTGTGTATGAAATAGTCGAAGAAACTATTTTGCCTGATTATTTATTCCATGCCTCAACTTTTATAGTTTATCACTGATCACCATATGGCACTGAAATAGTCCTTCCAAGGACTGTGGTATGCCCTCTCTCACTATTTCATCTTTGGTTCATGAAAAGGCCTTCCTGAAACTGATTAATTAGGGCAGAATCCTTTCATCCTCTTCCCTGGTATATAACTTAAAATTTGCTGTATATTCATATATTTAGTGTCTTTCTTACTGCAATTTATAAATCTCCCATTTAGCAATTGCTCTCCTAACAGATTCATCAAAAGAAGCTCTGTATAAAGTCTCAATAGCTGTCTAATATAGCATTGTTGCTTTCAAAGAATGGAACTGCCCATCAGGCCACACCTTCTTTAAAAAAAAAACTAAGAATAAATATTATTTTGGTCCAATTTGCACGGAATTTTCCCCCCCGGTCCTGAGCCCTCCCAACTTCTAGAAGAATGGAGTACAGGTAGTCTTTGCTTAGCAGTTGCTTTGCTTAATGGCTGTTCAGAGTTAGCGTGGTGCTAAAAAGACAATTTAGCAACATGTCCTCACTTTTATGATCTTTGTGGTGCCTCCCAGCTCTTATTTTCATTTGCTTATTTATCCCATACCAAATTGTCCATAAAGAGAAAGAGGGGAAAAAACACAGTTCAGCTAAAATAAGTAGCAAAAAGCAAAGGAAAACCAAACTTAAATTATAAGCACAGCTGTGGTGATGTGATTTTCACTTAGTGACCACTTTGCTTAACAACCAAGTTGCTGGTCCCAATTGCGATTGTTAAATGAAAACTACTTTGATCACTGGCTGTGGAGTAGCAGCAGGTCACTTGTGATTGAGGGAAATCCTGGCCCAACTATTGAGTTAATTATCAACCTCATAATTTGTGTGTCTGTTTGATGACCATATCTCAATAAAGTCTTTGCAAGGCGTGATGGCTCAGTGGCTTAATGATGCTGGAGTTGATCTCTCTCTGGTGGTTTGAGTCCTATTATTGCATGGTTGGGTGAGCTCCCTTCACTCGCCTCAGCTTCTACCCACCTAACAGTTCAAAAGCATGTTCTATGTGAGTAGATAAATAGGTACCTCTTTGGCATGGAGACAAGCTGGCACTTCATGCGACAGTTAGACTAATGCCAGCACTGAGCCTTCCTGGTTATGGCCCCCATTTTGGCTTTGGTAGAGGGAGAGGGCCTTGAATGATGCTGCAGGAAAAAGTTGCTCGTCCTTCTTTCTGGTGTGAAGCTAGTTCACCCTCCTGGGGTGTACTTTGGGAAGCGTGCAAGCTTGTGTCTAACAGAGCTGGTAAACAGGCAGCCAAACTACTACTCTGCATTAGCATTGTAGTCTCCTGGCTAATGTAACAATGTCATATACTAAATAAAGTCTTTGTCATTTGTTCTGCTGACAACAAGGTAGCACAAGGATCAGAGGTCATGTCTAAGCCCAAATGCAAGATCCAATCTCTCTTTGATAAGTGTGTAATGAGTCTTTTAAGTTTAAAGTCAAACTCAGCAAGACTGATAAACTTGGGAAATAAGAACCATTTGGATTTCAGGAAAAAAGTCTTTATTGCTAATAAGGTAATAGACCCTAGAAAGCCTATCAAAGCAAATTCTATTCAAGATATATCTTCTGTAATTAAGGCAGGGTTGCTTTAAATTTATTTCTCTTGCTTCTTCCCATTCTTGGGCTGAGATTTCTCATTTGCAATGGTCCTTTTCTTCTTTCCTAGAGTCTGTTATATATTCCATCAGACATATTGTTCCGACTGCCTAGCAAGTATATGGGGTTTTTCTTCATGATTATGAAAATTAATAGATTTGCAGTGGAAAGTCAGGCACAAGATTTACCCCCTCCTCACTGTCATCCAGAAAATTTGGTACTTGAAAAACCCACCATTACGTTAACAATCTGTAGCTACAATATACCTAGGTTACTAGAAAATGTTGTTCAATACCAGTCTATTCTAAGTGGAGGAGTTTTTCTTCCTTTGCCTCAAGAGTGATTTCCTGCTTCAAATGTGAGCTACAAAACCTGAAGAGTTACTCAAGATCTTATTCTGGAGCAGACTTATTCTCTAAGAGTCCCGGAACAAGAAAACATTTCTACACTCACTCTCTGTCATTACACCTTCATTCACTGTTGTTTCCAGGACTCAGTAGTGATTAAATGTATGAAATAATTTGTATTGACACATTTGGAAGCTTCACATCTTTTTCTATTTAACATGCTAACGTGATAATTGCCAGACTGGTGATTTTTCCAGTGACACATCTCCCTTTGTCAATATTTAGACCTGTGTATAGAAAGCTTATCTAGCACACCTGGCTTAATTTTCACTTAATTTAAAAATAAATGGAACATGTTTTGCTTGCAGGGGTAGTAAAAACCAAAAAAGAAGAAGGTTTAAAATTCTTTTTCTTGAAACCTCTTTGCTTCATGTAATTACTACTTCACAGAAATAAAATTAGCAGCAATGTTTGGTTCAATTTTAAATATTTTTTTTCCATCTTAGTACTTTTGACCAAATGTTACAATGGTTTAAATATGTTGACAGAATTCTGGCCTGAGTTTTATTGACTATTGTGCTTGAGTATGAAGTAATTTATTCTTCGGTATACTCCAGTTCATTGATGGCCATTTCTAATAACAATTTTTTTAAAAAATGACTTTTTAAAAAATTTAGTTTCAACATTCCCAAGCAGCAGTGAGAAATATTTGGACCATCAAATCTCCTAGCTTTGGGTTTCTTTGGGAGAAACATTGTATGTATTTGCAATACAGTATTTAATTAATTTATAAATCTACAGTAGAACGTGGTCGAGAAAAACACCTCAGATCAGTTCCACTGCCCTTCTATAAGCTCATATCTCATTGTTCTTTTGCAACTGGGATATTGTCCCATTGACTCTGAAAAGAGGTGGTGTCTATAATCACATAATATTTCTATCCACGTCTGATGGTGTTTGAATCTTTTCCAAACAGGTTTCTAAAAGTTTTCTTCTTATTTAAATTGTGTTTCTTCCATGGCTCTAGGTTTTATGCCTTCTTTTTCATGCTGTTTTATTTTACATTTTTCTTTCATTTTTAATTATGACTTTATTCAATTCTGAATGCATTTATCAGAGATCTTGTTTGTCTCTGGAGAAGAAAACTAATAATTTGAACGGAATTCTAAACAATCTGACCAGGAATATATTTGCTGATTCCCTTTTCTTTCTTGAAACACTAGATTTTTGCCTTTTGTTTTGAAGAGACTTTCATTCAAAAAATTAAAAGAGAAGCTCTGTAGATAAACAATTTTATTTTATAGTACCATATTAGCTGTCTAAATTTTCAGCAACGATTAGTCACAACAGTGATTATTTTCATGGCTTACACTTTTTTTGTTTTGCTTTTAATAGAAATGAGGAAGGCAAGAAAGAGAGAGAAATAATTGATATACATAATATTACAAATGAGTCTTAAGCTATGTAGTTAATTTCAGTGTTAAAAGGCTGAAACCTTATATCTTATAAAACACCTTGTTAGCTTGCAAACTTTCCAGTTAATTCATATGCTATAATATTTCATTCTTTCTTGGTATGATCAACCCCTCAATGGGGATTTAAGGTTCCCGCTGTTTGAGTTTTTCATCATTGGTAAATGCTTGGCATATGTTGATTGCAATCAAAATACAAACATAGATTAAACATAGCATTTGCATTTTTTGAACTAATGGTGAAATATTTTTGACAACTCTGAAAAGAATACAAAATTAACTTTAAGGAACCCAAAATTAATTTTACCAATTATATCCTTGTAGTTTATCCTGACAGGGACTGCATTTGCAAATGCTTTCAGTGGAGTCTACTGGTAACAGCATGAGCATAATGCCATAAATGGCAAGTTTCACTGACATTGCATAGAATATACAAGATCATGAAACTGATTTGCTAAGACTGGAAAGAATAAATGGTATGGAACAGTGTCCCTTCTGCTTGCATTACCAGACAAGTTGGAAACCCATTGGGTTACCTGTGTTTGCAAACTTCTATTTAACCTAAACTTGCATAAAATTTCTTCTCTTGCTGAATTGCAGGAGCAGCTTCCTTATGCAGTCATGCCAGCATAGCTTTGTAACATGGGCTTATTTTGTGAAAGAAGTCTAATTTGCAGTACTAACAGCAGGCAATCACTAATCTTTTTGTCTCTGCCGCTGCTGTGATTATGTTGTATTCAGCCTTGGGATCTGTTTTGAAATTCAATTTTTGCTCGTTTGGTTCCATGTCACAAAACAGTCTGTTGTAAAATCCTGCTTTGTACATTTGTGGGAAGACTCAGGCAAGACGTTTGCTGCTGTCTCCTTCACTATTACTAGGCCTTTATCTTCCAGCTGCATGTTCATTAGTGTATTTTCCCTTTGTCTCCCTGCTCAATTTGTGCTGAGGAAAACACATTTCTCTCAAATAGTTTGTTTTATTGCATGTCTGATACTTTGGCCCTTGTAGGGAAAGTCTTTGCATTGTTTTGTGATTTCCTCCACATTTATTAGAAACAAATCTGGTCTCTGCCACTTGTTTACCCTCATTGTGTCTTTATGTATGGGTATCTGTTTTTAATTAGGCACACTCTAAATCATTCACTGCTTGCTAACACTTTCATTTGAGAAACACAGTTTTCAGTAACCTCGCAAATATCCATTTTTCCCCCCAAAATCGAATCCACATCCTAAAATAACTTTGTCATATTCTCTTGTTAGCAGTGATATACACATACACACATATATACTGACATACAATCAGTCTGTAATTATTCCATCTGTTAGCTGTTCAGATTTAAACTGTGTATTAATTATTGCTTATTATCCAGAATGGGAATGGTCAATGGCTTATCTTGTGTCAGTTTGCTCAGAATTTTTTTTTTTTCATGGTGCACATTCATGCATTTGGTTCCCAGTTTTGGTTGGCTTATTCCTTCTGACATATTTATTCCACCATATTTAGCACCTCCATACATAGGATGGGTAAATTCTGCAGGGGAGAGTCTTAGATTGAGTCAAATATTTTTATAATTTTCAACCCTTAGTTTAGGGCAAGGGGATCCACAGCCTCGGTTATCTAATAATATTTTTACAATATGAGATTTTCACAGTCCCACCAAAAATTTTATAAGCTTCGGCAATCTTCCAACATATTGGATATTTGAAAAAATGTTTTAAATCTATCTCTTTATCTCCCTCTCTCATCTGATTTGGGAGTCCTATGAATGTTATTAGAATGGAAATACACATATGTTTTGGTGCCTACAACACACAATTTGATAACTCGTGGCTTCTGTAGTATTCCCTAACATCTTTTGGTGATGACGCTGTGGTCCACATATACTGTAGAAGATTTTTAAAAAAGCGATTTGGCCATTTTGAACTAAACTAATACTGAAAATGATATTGAGACCTCCTTGATCATGTATGAATGATGCATGATTGTAGCCACAGAGTAGGGATCATCTTATTGCTGTATGCTGATCCGAAGCTCAATATAGAAGTTATCTATTAATAATCTGCAGGTAGTTGTTTCAAGATTCCCAATAATGAATAAAGTACAGTTACATGCTTGTTGCCATCTTACCCTATTTTTATTTCCAAATTAATTAATTTTTTGTCCTTAGTTATATGTTCTTATTATTGATTGCTGCCCTGTTAGCCAGCTATTTAGAGTGGATTTATTAGGATTATTATTCTCGAGTTACTTTATTGTGAGTGATTTATTTCTGCATATAAAATGAATGAACAAATAAACAATTGCAAAGGTTTTATGTGTGTGTGTGTGTGTGTGTGTGTGTATAAAGAGGACCATCTGCTTTTATGATCTTGCTTCCCTCACTTCACTTCACATGTTGGCTTTAAATCTGAAAGAAGAAATGTATTCTGGCATATTAAACATTCCTTCCATATAGAGGCAAGCTGCTTCTGCTTGTTATATATATATTCATCTCCTTCTCTTTTTTGTTTTTTAATTTGCAATCCTTTTGTGCTGGTATTAATTAATTTTGGGTTACAGTTTAGACATTTTCTCTCTCCACAAGGACATACTGGAAAAGAAATTACTGCAACTCAGCAGCAACTAGTATGCAGAAATAAGGTAGAATGAAGAAACACCAGTGCTTTTATAAGGATTTAATATGAAAATATGCAAAGGAAAATACACTGCAAATACTGTTTCAAGGAAGGCTGTTTGTAGTGTTTCCTATTTACATCTGAATATTGTTCTGATTCCTATGAAATGACAAACGAGATAGCAGAAAGCTTTTTTTTGTTTTGTTTTTACTGTTTTGGATTACATCAGCATCATTTGATACAGAAATGTGTCAAGACAGATAAAGAAAATTAGAGTTGGGAAGAAGGGCATTTCTTCCTAAATAGCATGCCCTTTTCTTATAAATGGCTACTTTCTTACCTCAAAAAGTATAACTGAAACTGCCCATTTAGTGTAAGGATCTAATTGTGACTAAATATAAAAGATGGATGCAATTGTGAAAAGTATTATACAAAGCAGATGCTGCATTCGAAAGAATGAAATGTGCTGGATTAGATCAAAGGCCTTTGCTGTAATGCAGTCTGTTAACTTGATGATCAAAAGCAGCTTCCGACTTGTTTTCCAGAGCAATTGATACATGATGAAAATGGCATACTGTATATACAAATAGATGTACAGTAAGTGGTATTCTGTTGTTTCCTCTTCTGATTTTAAGTAATCTTAAAATAGATTACTCCTGAATCTCTTAACATCATATTCTTTGGAATATGATGTCAACCAACCAGCTAGCAGATAGAACAGTTCCCCCCCCCCGCTCCATAAGTGTCAAGGACGTGGGGGAAAAAAGGTAGTTCATTGTAGGAGATATACATTGTAGTGTTGGGTACAAGCTGGTCTGCATTTAAGAGAGTAATGGAGGGCCAAGACAAAGTGCAGTTGGATCTGATTTCATTTGCTGTGAATTAAAACAAATATAGTTAATAGAGTTTTTCTGCCATCATGGATTTTGAAATTGCAATTTGGAATTTGGAGATCTCTGGCGGGATATATCCTAGCTTTCTGGAACTCTGGAAAAGGCAGCATTCAGATGTTAGGCTGACCCTCTTTGGCTGATTGCCTAGCATTTGATTATCCACATGTTCATGAGTGAAGGTTTTTATTATGTTTGAATAAACCCAAGTATATGGGGGTTTCCTTCATGATTATGAAAACTAACAGATTTGCAGTGGAAAGTCAGGCACAAGATTTCCCCCCCCCCACTGTCATCCATTTTCTTTCTTCAGAATTACAGCGACAGATTTTTCAAATCTATTGTCATCAAAATGAAAGTGATTTGGTTCAACTTTGTTCTATGGAACTCAACTTAAAGTACCCCAAGTTTGCTGTCTAACCTCTGCTTGAACACACCGAGTTGAGGAAAGCCTATCACCTCTCTAAGAAATTGGTTCCATGTGCGTGTGTATAATCCAAATAGTGAGGATGTCAACTGAAAAAGCTCTTCCAACAAAGCAGTGCCCCTAAATTATTATAATTATTCCACATTGCTATAACATTTTTTGCTCTGCTTTATGTTATTTCAGAAATCTACAGATCCCCAGGAATAGTTCTTGAGGTGGATACTGACTGCTCTGCTATATTTTAGTAGGGGGAAAAGGAGCATGTGAAGTTGTGTTGATCTTCACTTTTATTTGTCCATTTATCTTCATTTTGCCTTTATCTTCATTACCTTCATTTTACTTATTTATTTATCTTCATTCTGATTATGCTGTCATTATCTGTTCTACAATTCTTGGTATTTAACAACATATTGATTGCTTTAATTAAGTCCCATATTTTGTCAAATAGGTCATAGCGTTTATCATATTGTTTTGCATTTAGAAGCTGCTTCAGACCTTGGCTATGAAGTTAATTGACTCACTTTGTTTTAGTCACCATGCCTAACTCTTTTGTAGGTAAAATGATAGCTCGGCTTCTAGCTGTTTTCATTGCAATTTTCAGTTCATTGTCTCAATTATTTTTCCAGGCATTGCTGCCAAACCGTGTGTTCTCACCAACATCAGAGAAGCATTTTTAATGTTATCATGCTGCTGTTATTGTGAATTACTGTAAATCATGGAAGCTGTTGACATCACAAGGCATATTGCAAGGAAGAAGGATTTGTTTCCATACCTGTATACAGTTCAGTTTCATTTATCTAGCATCTTAAAATGTTTGGCTAATGGATGTTTTGATGAGCACTGGAGTTGTTATGTGAACTTCCTTCTCCTAGATATGAAATGATCTATCACCATAATGAAAATGAGGCAACAGTTGCTGCAAAACTGACCTTTTTCCTTTTTAATTATGTTTTTATGTAATCTGTTGATCATTGTTTGAAACAGAAGTGGATCCATATTGTTTAAAAATAACTGCAGAAACCCAGACAAAATTCCAACTAATGTATGGTTTCTTTCTCCAGCTTCAGTTTTTAGTTAAAAATAGTTGTTTTGGTAGTGTAAACATTTTTTTTTGCAATAATGCAAATGTTCAGTTCATTCATTCTATTTATTACTCTGTTTTTATTGCTGCTATTTTTCTTCTACCTGAATCAGTTCATATGAGTGATATCAACACATCAGGGACCACATAGAAAACAGGATATGATAAGGCTGCTTATTAGAAAATATTTATTTAGACTTTTGAAAGCAATATTTTTACAGTAAATACAAGTTCAATTAACAAGAGGCAAAGGGGGGATTAATAGAGAGAAATTAATTTTTTAAGGCTTGATATTAGGGACAATGCTTTTTAAATTGCCCATAAATTATCTAAACTCTCAGGTACAGTACTGTACAGGGCCTACGTGGATGACATCAAATTATTTAATTATATTATTAATAAAAAAGGCAGGCAAAGAATTTTAAAGGGATCTGTTTAAAATTACGGGAAGAGTCATTTATAAGTGTTAAAAAGACGTGTGATAATCAAGGGCAAAAACATGCAAGCTATTTGAGAGCTATATATATACCTTAACACATATATATTCTAGGTTTATGTAGTATATTGGTATATTTAATCATCCAGCTGAAAGTAAGTAATGAGACGGGGATGCTGAAGTTCATGATTCTGCGTATTTTGATCTTAGTGTATTTGGCTAGATCTGGTGTGTTGTGCAGTACTGGTGCCATGTTTTGTTTTGTTTTTTGCTAGTTCTGGATTTATGAATGCAAAGTGCTGTGACATTGAATGAAATAATAATTTCATCATATTTTGTTTTTAGGTCTTTGATTTTTCTGGATGCATTGCAGTGGGGAGTCAATAGAATATTTTACTCCTTTCATAAGATATCCAGGCTTTTTTGTAAAGTTCTTTAGCATGTTGTATGTTGGAGTCCTTGATAAGGATACAATTGGATGAAAAGATATGTTGGGTATGTGTACTTTTGGGCATCAACCGTTTTTCTTATGTGAGTTGTCCTTTTTTGGTTGGGTCATTGAGGGTTCTCTATTGATTGAAGCCCACTGTCCTCATGTATTCTCATGTATTCTCTCCTATTGGAAAACTGTAATGTATATGTGAAAGGTGTTGGGAGAGATGGGCAGAGAGGCTGCCAAGGGAACAGTCAGATAAGAGACAGCATAACCTTCAACCATCTCGAGTGGTGCCTGAAACTGACAAGATCTTAATCACTTACCTGCTAAACTTTTGTCTCCTAACCTGCAAGCTAGGCAACAACTGGGTCTAGCACATTCCTCTCCACGTGTGCTCATTTACTCACTTGTAATCCCTTCTTAGACTATGGGGCTCAACTGCTGCCCAGTGTTGAAAAACTACACCCAGAATACCCCCAGGGATTATTTTATAGATTTGGCTAAAGACTTTCTAGTAGCCAAATGGAACAAACAGGCAAATTTAGCCCCCATATTTCATGGTATAACAATAACTCACTTTCAACAATTCACTTGTATTACTTCACCATTTCTTTCTTCTTGACACTTCTTCCTGTTACACCATGCTCTGTCATAGCTGTTCCCATTCTCTTCTACAGTGAATAAGCAAATGCACTTTTCTGCCTCCTTGTATGTAGTTTTGAGTTTTGAATTTATTTAGCAAGTGGTAAGTTTTGGATGAAGGGACACGGTGGCTCAGTGGGTTAGGACGCTGAGCTTGTCGATCAGAAGGTAGGCAGTTTGGCGGGTTGAATCCCAAGTGCCACGTAACAGAGTGAGCGCCTGTTACTCGTCCCAGCTTCTGCCAACCTAGCAGTTCGAAAGCACATAAAAATGCAAGTAGAAAAATAGGGACCACTACGGTGGGAAGGTAACAGCGTTCTGTGTGCCTTTGGTGTCTAGTCATGCCGGCCACATGACCACGGAGACATCCTCGGACAAGCGCTGGCTCTTGGGCTTGAAACAGAGATGAGCACCGGCCCCTAGAGTCGGAAACGACTAGAACGCATGTGCGGGGTAACCTTTACCTTTACCTTAAGTTATGGATGACCTTGTCTGGGCTTAGAAGCTAAACAGGATTGTATCTGTTTAGTACCTGAATGGGATATCACAAAGGCACTCTAGGCTAGAGGGTAGTCTGGGAAGATGAATAAAACTTTCCAGAAGAAAGCAGTGACAATCCACTTCTGTACTAGCCCTGAAAACATTACACAGATGCACCCACGAAGTCACCGAGAGTCAAGCTTGAAGGACATTTCACGTTAATAATTCATGGCACATTTATCATTAAAGACTAAAAAGGACTTTACTTCTGCTCCTCTGGATTTGCTCGGAAATAAGTCTTTCTCCGTCAAATCTTACAACTCAGGGTGATCCTAAATACAGATAAATTTGGGACCATCACATGTCATTTTCAGGGTGGTGCGTGTCATGTGCCCCTCAGTGGTTATTGGGACATTCCTGGGCTCTGTAGTTTTGGGGATTTGCTCTGGCGTTCAAATCTAATCCCTCCCTGCACTGACAGTTTGGGCTAAATCGTCACGGAACATGTGTTGGATACTTCCCAATTTTTGCTGTACCCTAAGGAAATAAATAACTTGGAATAAAGTGTGTACAGTAAGATTCATTGCCTTGAAATAAGAAAGCAAGCAATTAAATCCTCCACAGGTATTGCCCATAATTGTTCTGGGCAAATCAGAAGATTTAAGCATTGCTGCAACACAGAGCACAAGATGGCCTAAACTCTGTTTCTCCTGCAGAACTGCAAATAGTAGCAAATCAAAAGGCTGTTCTCCTTAATTACCACTGTATGAGGCATCAGGCTAAAAGCAGGCTCATTCTGCAATGTTTTCTATATAGCTACAGTATGAACAATCAATGCAGGCCTTTATGTGCCACGTAATAGACAATATTACACACCAAATTATTGCCTGCTTTCATTTTACAGGGATAAATCACTGGTGAGTCTGGGCCATTGGCTTCTCAGTTTCCCCAGCAAGCAATGTCTTGACTGAACTAAGAAAACAGTTTTACTTCTTCAAACCAGTGGTGAGTATTTATACTTAAACACATTGTTTCACAATTTCCAGCATCTCCTATTATGTGACAGCCTGGGAGCAGGATGGGTTGTTTGAGTTTTGCAAGCTGGTGTTTGTGGCATATTTTGCAAAGTTTGCACATTTCCTTTTGTTCCTTGCCCTACCATTTTTTATTCTGCTGTCAAAAGTATCCCTGTGAGACTGAGATTCAAAGTTCCAAGGGCCAGGCTTTTGGATGTAACTTCCACTGTTCTCCAAGGAATATAAGAGGCACAAGTAATGCAAAGGTTTTGCACACAGGGTTGGTATCACCTACACTTATGAATATCTCACTTGATGCATAAACAGGACAAGCAAAAATAATCTTGTGAACCTACCTGATTTGTTTAAAGAGTCAATTATTCATGTTATATAGCACAATAGCTGTATTTTTTAAAGTCCTATGAAAGCGAAGAAATGGAGACACCTCTGCTCTGAAACTATTCTCAAGAGGACAGCCTGTTCCAATCTGGCAAAGAGGAATCTCTTCCATTACAGAATCCAAGCAAGATCATACCAAATAAGAATATGTATATGAGATTTTGCAAGCAACTTTAGTAAATCTTACTACATAGACATCTCTGTGAAGTTACCAGGAATTGTGCACGATCTGAGGAAACTTTATGATTTTTGCTATTGTCTTCTCCTTCTTCCACCCTTCTCTGTTAAACTTGTAAAATTATCATTCCTCCTTAGTACTGTAACTACTAAGCAATATCCTACAGTGATTTTAATCTTCCCATTTAAAAACAGAAAGATATCTTACAAGGCAATTACTTTCTCATATTTCTTCTACCCTACACAAAAATATGTCTGTTGCATCAATTACCGGTATCTTTTCTGTCACTTTGGCCTTTTCTTTGTGTGATTCTTTTGGGAATTTATTCCCAAACTAAATTATCCTCAATGCTTCTTTTAGACCATTTCTAGTCTTTTTTCATTCTTCTCTTTCCAAATTCTGTTTTTTTCTCCTTCAATTCCCTCTTTGTAAACAAAAAAACCAAAACCATAGACAAACTATTGTTAGGAAATGTTTTGGGATGGCATTTGTTTCTCTTTTACTCTTTCAATTATATACTAGACTTTTCATTTCCTAGTCACACACTCCTTAAAAGACAAGTATTTTTTTCACACGCTTGGGGTATTTTATGTGCAACTTTAGCTCTCCTGATACATTAATATTTTTTAGATTAATGTGTTCAAATTTCCTTAATATATTATATAACGCTTTAATTACTTTGAACTCATCCACATTTCAAAATTTAATTTCTAGAACATCAATCATTATTTCTCAGCTCCTGTCTGTATAGTAGATGGGTCAGAATAAGAATAAGAGTGAGAAAGAATGGCTGTTGCTCTATCTGTTACTGTCCACAATTCTTGCCTATCATGGGCTTTTTTCTGCTAGTCTTTGGCATTTCCCATCCTACAACCTTCAAGGGAATCTAGCTGCTGGCAGGACAAAAGATTGTTCATGAAGTTTAGGACAAAAGCTTTTTGTGGTCTTCTTCATTCCATACTTCAGCTACATCAGCAAGAAATTATGATAGAACTGAATAATAACCAGAGGTTTGCAACAGTGGTGAATATCTGTAGCTTGTGTGTAGAATGAGAGTGAAGGTTTGTTCTCTGAGCTTGTGGGTTGGCTTACAAACATTTTGTTACCAGGCTAGGTAGCATCTTCAGTGGAGTTTAGGGGTATCAGTGTCAGTGTTCCTTTGTTTATAAGAGCTTTGTGTGATCAGTAGGTCTTGTGATGGTGAGGTCACGTCAAGGGCTTGTGATTGGTCTTTTGATGGGTCAGGTATGGTGTGTTAAGTAAGGTCTTGTGATGGGTCAGGTGTGCATCAACAGTGAGACTCTTGTGATGGGTATTGTGATGGAGAGGTTACATCAGGTGAGGGTCATTGGGAGGTGAAGTGCTGGTTGGGGGGGGCTTGTGTGGGTTGGTTGGGGGTCAATACTGTCTCTGTTTGGCAGTGCAATTGATTTGAAGGTTGATGTGTCACATCAACCTACAACAAGCCTGCGAACCCCTCAGAATCCAAATCAGAGCCAGCACCAACCCTCAGCAAACAGGCTTGGAGAACGAACCTTCACCCTTAATAGTCAGAGGCTCACAAATAACTCCCATTTGTCCTTCAGTTACAACAATGTGACTCCTGCAAATGAATAAGTCATTCTAGAACCTAACCAACAAGATATGTTTATTGATGTGGACTAGTTTTTATAACTTCCCCTTCATCCATGCTAGGCCTAATACTACAACTAGTATCAAATGGCTTCTGGATAGTGAAGAAGAGAGGAATGGATATAAGGGGATCTTACAGACCTCTGATTTCCTCCATAGCCTTTATATGCACTTAGCTAGTTTGGATAATGAAACATCTGCAAGAAAACAACCAAGCTCAAAGAGCACCAAGGACCCCTCATATACTGTACACTTCTTTGCTTCTAAACATCAAAATAGGAATAGGACAGGAAGCAAAAAAAGACTTTTTTTTTTACTCCCATGGTGATCTCTGCCTTCAAGCAATGCATTTTTAGTAAGGAAGCATTACTTCGTTGTTTCTCAACCTTGGCAATTTTAAAATGTGTGGACTTCAACTTCCAGAATTCCTCAACAAGCTTTGTTGGCTGGGGAATTCTGGGAGTTGGCATGCGCTCAAAGTTACCAAGGTTCAGAATCACTGCGTTACTGAGTAGAACCAGACTCTCACCATAGCTTTCTTAGGACATCCTTTCTTAATCATCAACTTTTTGTTGCTACCTTAAACCTAGCCAATTTCTTTCCTTGCCACCTAGGCTGCAGACCAGACATCTGCCCCTATAATGTCATGTCCTCAAGTCTTGCTCTTCAACTTGAATAACTTGTCTTTGTCCCAACAATTCTTGCTAGCTTGAATAACTTGTCTTTGTCCCAACAATTCTTGCTAGCTTTGATCAGTCTACCTTTTTGGCTTTCCCCATCTTCTGTTTTGCTTAACAGCAGAGTCTGCAGTGGAAGTTCAGACCGATGAATTACAGTGTCCCAGCATTTTGACACAAGCCTCTCCTCCTTTTTACTTGGGTTATGACATAATAGATTCTCCCTCTCCCCAAGAGCGTGGAGCTTGTGCTGTAGTGCTTCAGCTCTGCTCTTATCACTCTCCTAATGATTTTGAAATATATGTAATCTTATCTACTTGTTTACATGTTTTAAGGAAGATGACAATCAAGTAACAAGCATGAGCATAGCCCAGCAAAATGTATTTGTCCCTGAACCTCCAGGCCTTATTTGTTGCTCTTGACCTTTGCCTGATACTGCTTGGATACCAATTTTTGCAGATTTGCCAAGATGCCCTGCTTCTGTATAGGATCTCCTAGCCCCATATTCAACTTTGGAACCAACTGGCTCTCTCCCATTTTAACCATGTTTTGCAGAGAGCTCAGCTTGACACCTGAGTAATTCTGTTTACTAGAAGCTGATGGGATTTTTAAAATATGATAAGTTCAAATAATGTTTTTAAATATGCACCAAAGTAAAAATGAGCCAAATCTGGTAAACTTAAGACATGAACAGCAGAGAGAAGTTGAAGTTGTGTGCTGAATAGCTATGTGGGAATCTACTGCAGTAATTGCCCTCCTATCATTAGTGACAAGTAATTGCCATAGCAACCTCATTGCCACCTCTCTTTCTCTCTCGCATACTCTCTCTGTTCTTTTTTTCTCTTTCTCTCTCACACACATTATACATTCTGAATGAAAAGTATGGAGACTTTATTTTATTGAATTGCACATTTTTTAAACAAACAAGATATTATCTCTATTGCCCAACAAATATCCATATTCATTCTTTGTTTAAGAATAAACATGTGCTGGGAAATAAAGGTTGCTGGAGCAAAGGACTTGATTTCAGTTATACAAGCACAAGTATTCTCTGAATTTAGGGGAAAAAAACCCCAAACATCTGAAAACAATCTTGAGAAACTGAAAACAATCAACTGATGGGGAACGAAAAAGAAGTCACTTAACTTTATCTCTTTGCTATTTACCTTCTCAAAATGGGATGCTGAATTAAAAGTGTATGAGAAAACAAAGTATTTTACAACAGACCTGTATTTATAATTGTTTGACCTCTCTAAATGATTTGATGGAAAAAAATAATTCCACAGGAAATCAAGAGAACTGTCTAATATTAATTGTGTGAAATATGCTTCATAGAATGTCAGTCTCTTTGGTTAATCACATGCGTACTATATTAAATCTGTGACAGTAAAAATTATGGATATGCCTGCTTTGTCAGGGATGACTAATGTGCAGACTTAATTAACCTGCTGGAAAAGTTGGCTAAAGGTCAGAATATATAGCAAAAGTATGGCACAATAATTTCTAAAGAACAATTCCATCCTCTTTTTCATGCTATTCTATATGCCAATCATGCTGTATTTTATGAATAGACATGATTTTTAGAGATTCACAAATTGCTGTCAGTGCCAACTAATATAATAAATTAAAATCAGTTTGCTGCTGTCTAAGGTAGATACTTCTTTTATATAAGGATAGGGCTTATTGGAATTGCTAATTGCCCTGTGAGAAGATGTAATAATATTTTTATGTGTCACACTTGTAAATAGTAAAACCCCATTTTGGGGTCTATGTGTAGAGGAATTTAAATTCCTTTTGGGATCACATTCCTCATCCATACTGTTCCCCTATTCCATGCTATTCATAAGCGTTTGTAACAGACTTTGTAGATCCTATCTAATTTGGGCCCAATATTTTTTATCTTCTGGGACTTGTTCTTGGGAATTTATATTCTCTAGGTTTCTTCTCTATGGGAGATAATTTTTAACTGATTTGTATTGTTAGCATAGTGTTTCTCCTCCATTAAAAATGAACAGAAGTAGTCAAAATGACCAATCCATTAAATGACTAGCATTAAAAAAGAATAATCCACAGAACTGACCCCATAAAATGCATAATACTACAATAATTATAAACAGCATTAGAAGAAACAAGAAACTAATGAAGCAGATCTAAACAGTGATAGAGTTACATTTTGCTGAAAGAGAATAAATTCTGACAAAGATCATAATTTTAAATCAGATTTCTTAAATTTAGATATTTGGATGAATAATTCTCAACACCATTAGCCAGCATGGATGGTGAGGGTTTCGTACAGGATTTCAGGTTGAAATAGACTAATCTAAATTAATCTGGGATTGCCATATGTCAGATTCTAGTGCTTTCTTCTAGTCCTAAGGAGAAGACTCTCAGGTTTAGGTCTATTGAAACAGGTGTTGCTTGTTACTGTCTCAAATGCATGTTGATGCATTTTAATATAAGAAAGATACTGATTTAGAATTTGAACTTGACATTTCACAAATTATGCTTGCTGAGACTCATTTTGATCCAGGTTGGTCATGGTTTTAGAATATATCTTTCACTTAAGGGGTCCTTTCGGTATTTCAGGCAAAAACTAAGAGTGGAATGGGAAGCATGCAGAAATAGCAGAACACATAAGGTTCTGCTGCAATATACAAATTTGCCTCAATGCAGAGGTGCTATTTTTTCAAGTTACAAATCTGTATAAATTACAAGAATAGTGAAAAGCATCCTCTCCTGCCAGAAATCACACAGTTAGCCTCATAGGACTCAGCTTCTGGCTGACCTTCCAAAAATGAAAGAGAAGGGAGAAGTCTGTGAACTAGGTTTAATGAAACAAGTGTAGATCTTTAGAAGGAGGATCTTTTGAGAAAGGAGAAGAAGAGGGTGTTGCAGGAAAGAAAATAGATTTTCAAATTGTTCATGCTGCCTTAGTGCTTAAAGTTGGCCAGATTCAATAATGAAGAAGATAGACAAGACATTTCAAGGAAACATCTACCATGAAGCTTGCAATATATACCTTTTCCACTAGATGTCAGCAAACTATCAATAAAATCAGTTAGATCTATAAATTTAAAAATAGACTGTAGGTTTCTTTAACCCTATCATTCAGCACATTTGAATCTGAAAGCGAAATTATAGCCTTTAAAACAAAAGGGAACTGGAGAAAAATGCAGAGACACGATGGATTTGCATCTTTCTAGTTATTTCCATTGATTATCTTGCAGTACATTTTTACACCAAATAATAAACTATTTTTTGCCTGAGATCCCAAACAGTGATCTTTTCTCTGTTCAAAGCCTTACTACTACTATTATTATTTTTCAGGCAACAAAGAGGAAAAGATGAAGGGGAAGAAGATTATCCACTGATAAACAAGGTGATGCGTGTTTTTATAGAAATAAAATAACATTATGATGAGCTAGCATACTATTGGCAAAAATTGAATCCTTGTACCATATATTTGAAATTACATGTTGTTCTTTTGAACAGCAGAATTAATAAAATTTATTTTATAAATTACTTAAAATTGATAATCAATTAATTTAAATTAAATTAGCACCTTTAATTTGTTTTAATAAAGAAAAGCCTGGGTTTCTATAACCCAACCAAGGGAAAGAAAGCATTTTTTAAAAAAAGGCTGAGAACAATTAATTGTCTTTGTTAGCATGCAGCTTACAAATTGTAATGTTTGTATGTTGGCTAAAATAATAACCAATATAAAGTAGGATGGAGGGATAGAGTAGTTTGCAGTCATGGAGAAAAGCAACTGACCAACCATATGAGCCATAGACAGATTTCAACTGCTTTGCCAAAATTCCTTCTCTCGTGTTTTTTTTAAGTTTCTTCTATTTCTGGTTAAGTTGGTTGCTGTGCTATTATGTTTGTATGTTCCATATTGGGACAGCCCAGCCTCCTGTTGAAATACAATGCAATCTGTCAATAGAAACACATTTCTTACATTTCTACCTGAAGCAGAATCTATTCCTTTGTAATAACATGGTAAGCATGTTATGTTGAGTGACCTACTCTTTTATAATATCAACAGACATGTTAGCGATTAATGAAAAGTTTGAATGCTGCTTTTATAGAAAAGGTGGGCAAGTGAGAAATCTGGCAAAATGGTTTAATTTGTCCATGAAAGTATTAAGCTTAATTTAATGAAAACACTTAAGAACAAAGAGGAATATTGCATAAAAAGGAATTTTCTTTGACAATTTATTTTGTTACTGTTCCAGGACCACTTTTCCAGAAGTACAATGAAGCAATGTTTAGCTTGCTAACAAACTCCCCTTCAGGGTTCCCTATCATAACAATTAGCAATGCCTCATCATATGCTTGGTGGCTCTGTCCTCAAGCTATTTATGTGCTGGTGAATGTTTGCAATCAGGAAACTTGCTAAACATGTTTAGGTTCTTTCTGTGGGCTAAAACCCTAAATGTTTATGAAAAAAAGAAATATTATAAATTTACCAGATGTAGCCAAAGTGGGACTTTTGAATTCTTTGAACCTACACCCTAAGTTAATCGGTAGCCATTTCACTGTAGTTCATAGACTTAAAATTAGAAGCTGAGAAATCATTGACTAAATACATTCACTATTTGTGGAAGATATTACTTATTATGTTATAGTTCAATGTTTGTAAAAGCATACTTAACAGTATTTAGAAGCACACACACACACACACACACACACACTTGATAGGAAGAAACAGAATAAAAACAGAGCATCTAAGATAAAAATAAGATAGAAAAAAAAACAAGAACAAAATGAAAAAGAGAAAGTCTAACAATCCTGGGAAAATTAAATGGTTTATTCATGGCTGGATTAAGGTGTGTGAAGGCCTTGAAACAGTTCCCATAATAGTTCCTCCTTCTGCTCAAATGAACTTGCCTGTGAAAGTGTTGGCTTTTTGTAGCTGAGAGAGAAGAATTCTATTGATTGTTGCTAATATGAAATAGATGAATTAATTCTCCTTTTGCATTTTATCCTGTACATGTACTCTGGATTAAACAATTCAGAGTAATGAACAATTCAACTCTGGATTAAACAATTAATAGTAATTGAAGATGAGATTATAAAATAATGCATTGGCAGGATTCGTGTATCTTATCTATTAATTTTCCTGAAATTAAAGACAACTGTACTATACTGGTCTACAATATAAATCAGCAAAGATGCTATTTAATATGAAGGTCTGTAAGAATTTTCACTGGTAAAGTTACCATAAAAATCACTCTACATTTAAATATTTGAAAAAGAAACTAATAATGCAACACTATGTATGTGCCTATTCAGAAGAAAACTTCATCATGTTTAATAAAATTTAATCCCAGATGAATGTGCACAGGATTGCAATTTAATTGGAATATTTTTATTTTTTTCTGACCATAAAGTTAGAATGTTACTTTTTGTAGATTAGGACAGTTATTGAAAATTATTCTGTGCTATTACTCTGTCTTCAAAATATATTTTTGTATCTTTTCCCTGGATCCTTTTGCCTATGGACAATGGATACTTGAGCACAGATTAAAAATGAAATTTTGGGCATGTCATAAAATTCTTGAAAACAGTTATTGTAAGTATAATGTACATATAGATATCAAAGGCACAATGTGTAATGTTGGCTGTATAATAGATATGGCCTACTTGTCTATTAGCCCGACTTAAAAGGCACAGAGCCAGTGCCCTGTTCCCATTTCCATTTACTTTGGAATAATACTGTCAATGCATTTATATTTTGTTTATTGTTTTTTTAATTTGGATCACACGGTTTAGCAGTATTTGAGAAATGTTGAAATGGGTGTTTCCATTTTGGGGGGGATTATTTTTCTTTTATGAAGTTCATTAAAGGGGGAAACATTAAAGGGGGAAAAATGATGCATTCCTATAATTGATTGAACAGTTTACATAACAGCCAACAAAACAGTAACAACATTTCAACAGCATACTTTAATATGAAATGATAAAATGACAATGTATATAATATAAAAGAGGGAGAGTGATAGTGTAGAAATCAAAAGGATGGGGAGAAAACACAATTATTAAGAATTTCAAGACCCTGTTGAAATTCCTCACCTAGGTACAACAGTGATAATGTGATAGACATCTCTATAAAGTCAGACCTTCCTCAGTATAGGTAATAAAGGAACCACAACCCATAAATTTTGGGCTTACTGCAGATGGCAACTCATGAAAGCACACTATACAATATGTGCTAATATGAATCCTGGTGTTATGAAAAATAACTTGCCTAAAAAAGCTCTGAAAAACTTTTGGAGGTATAGAATACAGTTGTTGTTATTTGGATTTGGATTAGTTTAACACTTCAACTGAACAAATTTACATGTCTCCTTGTAATGAATGCTAAAGCTATGTTTGCATAACTCATCTGGCAATTTTATTGAAAGAAAAGATATGCTTCATATTTTATAGAAAAGAAGAAACAATAGGATACAAGAGAGAAGAATGTCTAGCTTTGGGAGATATACTTGCTATCTTTCATACATGCTTTATACCAGGGGTGTCAAACTACTGGCCCGCAGGCCGGTTGCATCATACGGAGGCCGCACCCATCCCAGCTCCAGCAATGCAAAAAAAGTTGAAATATGTTGTGACATCATGAGACGTGGCGAGTTTGACACCTGTGCTTTACATTATAATCCTCTAAACAGAAGAGGCATAGCTTAGTGGTCCCCAAATTAACTTGATAATTTTCTAAGCCTTAACTTCTAATATATTTGGGTTAAAGTACAAAGCTTAACTTTTAGCACTCTGTAGAAAGGGCATATGTGTGGTACATGAATTATAGTCAGCATATTCATGATGCCAAAATACAGCAGTGTTTTCTCAGAAAGTAGAAGTAAGAACTAGCAAGTCAGCTGTGAGGGAGTAAACCATCTTGTACCTTCTGTGAGTTAGAGAAAATCCACTGTGATCTGTTTTTTTTTGGGGGGGGGGAAATGTACCATGTCATAACTTAGTAAAAGCTTACATTTTTATCTTATTGCTCCTTTTGGTTTTTCAGATATGTATGTGTGAATGTACTTGTGATAGAGGAATATAAGTTTAAGATGAACTAATGAAAGAGAAAGTCAGCAATGATGTAGTGCCAACCAGTAGATTATTTCACAAAAAGACAGAGGAAAATTGCTACAGAAAAGGGATTTCTGTAGTTGTAGGTAGGCAAAGGTTCATTGTAGTCTTTACTGAAAGGGTGCCCTCCAGATGTCATGGAAGCCCAGTCTGGAGCTTCAAGTCAATATGGTGAATGGTTGGCTGGGAATTTTGTACTGACTTGTCAAACCAAAATGCTAACAGGGGCCAATATGATTATAGTATGAAGGTATCCGGGATTTCAGTATGCACTGAATTTAAATTGTGTTATATACAGAGTTTCCAACATGTTCCCTATTGGCTGGGTCCACATATTGCACTAAATAATGTTTTTTTAAAAAAATAATAATAATTGTGCATCATGTGAACTGTATTATTGCAATTGCCATGTAAATCAAATTATTAAATTGCAATTATTACAATGTCTTTGTATCATGTGTGCACCAGAATTGTTCAGTAACACACAATTTTAAAAAAAATGATTTATGGTGGTATGTGAACTGCAAACCTAATCAGTCTAATGAAAGGTATGCATGGTTAAGCATTTTTTTTAATCAAACTAGTGATATTTTAATGCTAGAGTTAGGGTAGAATATGATAGTTGTTATAATGAAAACTGTTTGAAATGCAGCTGGCTGCAGTACAATTGAGGAAGTGGAAATTGGGCACAGCTTGAAGATTTAAAATGCATAATAATTCACTTTTGTTGCATCAGTTTCCCCAAAGCATATTCTGGCTTTGATCCAGAGATCCACCTGCATAGTAATGCATTGATGTACATATGCTTCTTCATGTGAAAAATAGTTCTAAGGGAATGGATGGCCAGTTGAGAAATTCAACCAGATAAGAAGCAGATGGAGAGTGATATGGGATGGGTAGCAAAGAGAAAACTAAGATAGATGATAATTTCATACAGTTCATTTTATTAAAATTTGAACTGAGCAAAATGTGAAAATATTTCACTTAAAAATATAATTTTGAACTCTTAAGCATAGAATCATATTTATAATGATAAATTAGAGTTTTCTTTCTTTCCCCCCTCATTTGTATAATCCTATGATAGTGAGGGGGACCATGATCAACTACATGGTAGACATACTGGTAAATATATAAAATACTTCTAAAGAAAGAAGAAGAAGAAGAAGAAGAAGAAGAAGAAGAAGAAGAAGAAGAAGAAGAAGAAGAAGAAGAAGAAGAAGAAGAAGAAGAAGAAGAAGAAGAAGAAGAAGAAGAGGAGGAGGAGGAGGAGGAGGAGGAGGAGGAGGAGGAGGAGGAGGAGGAGGAGGAGGAGGTCATTAGCTGCCTAGATTAGCCCCATGGTGCGATAGGCAGCAAATAAATTAATCAATCAAATATAAAATTTTAGGATACCATGTTGTACCACTGTAAAAACTCTAGTACCTGCCACCTATTACTCCTACAGCCAATTACACTTTTTAAAGTCTACTTACATGGAAAACTATAGATAAATAAACATTGCCATTTATAATTTCTGAAATGAAATGTCTATGATAAATTGTCTGCTAAATAAACCCATCAAACTGTGGAAGATTTATGCTGCTATAATTCATTTTTCCTAAAATATTGTAGGCATCATCGTACATGTTTGCATACACTATGAAAACAGTTTCATAGGCTTATGTTCTATTTAACTGTGTTTTCTTTACCATTGCATTAAAATCTTACCTTAAATAATGTACTCTGATCTTTGGTTCAGTGTTAATACACACTAAAAACAAAACAGGTGACTGAATGTTACGTGGGAAGTTATATAGGAGTATACATATAATTAACTGTAGAATAGCATTAAACTTTCTAATACCTGTAACTAAACATGTTTTTCTTTAGATGCATTTTCAGTCACCCAATGCTGACTGTTTTTAAATGCTTTAGTAATGTGTACCTCTTCCAACAAACAGCATCAAAAATTCTTCCACTTATCTGAAAAAATGTATAATGTTCATACATTCAGCTGAAGTCAGGGAGGGGCTTCAAGCCGCATAGATAAGAGGGGCCAACATGCGATTCTGCCTCCTATTTTTCCTGAACCTCATCCTGAATTCTGAAGGACAACTTATTTTGAATCTACCTCATGTGTGATCTGGGTGCTGCATAAAGCAGGATGCAGACCTTATAGCTAGCTGTATCATATTCATGCAGATGTGAGTAGAGTTTTCCTTCTCTTAAGTCTAGTTGAATATGTGGAGGATTTGGGGGAAAAAGTGTGTGTGGGGGCAATGTGCAGTTCTCTACGCTATTTGAATCACTCCTCATTCAGCTGACCAAAGAAAGCTATACACTGTTGGATTATTTGAAACTCTCTTGATAACTAAGCTTGAAATCTGGAAATAAGAAGATGAACCATCTCACCCAAAAGATAGGAAAGAGATGTAAACAGTCGAGGTGACGCAGTAGTTAGAATGCAGTATTGCAGGCTAATTCTGCCAACTGTCAGCAGTTTGATCCTGACCGGCTCAAGGTTGACTCAGTCTTCCATCCTTCTGAGGTTGGTAAAATGAGGACCCAGATTGTTTGGAGTAATGTATTGATTCTGTAAACCACTTAGGGATGGCTGTAAAGCATTTTGAAACAGTTTATAAATCTAAGTGCTATTGCAATATTCTTCCTTCTTGCTTTGAATTACTTCCTTCTGATTGTAACCAATGGAAGAGATGTTTGTATATCCTCACCAGGGCTAGGATGCATGCCTTCTTTTCATGTTGGAGACTAGGAGGGTTACCTTTTGACTGTCCTGTGCTCTGCCATCCCTGACAGCAACAGAGACTACCAGAACTGCCATTGCTAAGTGGGGTGATCATGTGATATCTCACTTAATGACTGCATTGCTTAGGGACAGAGATACTGGTTCCAATTATGGTGGTTCAGCCAGGACTTCTTGAACTGTACCTAATGACCCTGAATATATCATAGGATTGCAATGTTAATATAATATATTGCTTTATATACTTATAAAAAAGTCTGTGTGTGAGTGAGTGTGTGTGTGTGCGTGTGTGTGTCCATGTGAACTTGTCTGCTTTTACAAACACTAAACATTTTCTTGCATTTAAAACTTTGATAGTATAGCATTAAAATCATAACAGGCAATTTCCCAAAGGAAAACAAGTTACCTCTTCAGATGTTTATTTTGGTAAATTGGATTAATTCTCCCCCTTGTGCTTCACAACCTTCCCTCATACAGAGTTAATAATTTTATAGTATGTTGTCAAAAAATAAAGTTCAGATAATTAAAGGCCAACCTTGTTATTGCAATTCCTTGTGTTACAAAATCCAAGCAGATAGGGAAAATGGTATAATTGCTGTTTGACACTTTAGATGTTATATTTCTCTAAAACCATAACCTTCAAAAACTAAACTAATTTTATCAACCTTCCTCTGAAATAAAAAAGTGATCATTAGCCTCAAAGGAGCTGTGAATAAGTTTTGCAGATTGAAGCCTATGTGGAACTCCCATCCAGAGAGTCAAATTAAGTGATCAGTTTCTATTTAGAAGCTTTTTCCAATATATTTGATCCCCCAGGAGATCTAGATCCGACGTAAAGGAAGGAGTTACAGTTACTCTGTTAACGTTTGCAACAGCTTGAGATATGTCATCTCACGTGGCTTAGGGAAATTGCTGCCAGCATAAATCAAATAATTCCCTTCCTCTGACCCTTAAGGATAGCTGGAGAGTATAATTTCTCATTATTAAGATATCTGCTGTCCTGCTGTAACTCTGTGCCACTGTCTGATTTGCAGTTGCCTTTTCAGATGAGCCACAAAGATTCCCTCCCTCTCTAGGTCTCTTCCTTATCCATCAGATTAAAATTAATTAAAAGAAAGGTCATTAGGATTTAAGCCATTTATATGTTACCCTCTTAAAGAACAAATCCAGAGAGTTTACCTTGAAACATACCAGCAATTACAGGCAATCTACCAGCCTTGTTTGTATAAGTAATTTCTCTGTGAATTGATGAATTTCAAACTCAGAGAGATTAAAAAAGACAGTAAGTACTTCTTCCTTTTGGCATTCCTTAACTATAAATCCTTCTAGTTCCAAGGAAAAATGGCCAATCATTTGGGAATGGCAATGGATGGCCCAGGCCTACAAAAATGAGTCTTCAATTAAGAACCCTTGTGCTGAAGTGGTTAAAATGCAGTATTGCAGACAAAACTCTGTCCACAGCCTAGAGTTCAGTCCTGACAGGCTTAAGGTTGACTCAGCCTTCCGTCCTTTCGAGATTGGTAAAATGAGGACCCAGATTGTTGGGGGGAAAATGCAAATAATGCTTCTACATTGTAAACTGCCCAGAGAGGGCTATAAAGCGCTATGGGGCAGTATATAGGCCTAAATGGTATTGCTATTATACATACTCCAGTGATAATGCTCTTTAACAGAGATAGCTATTATTTTCCCACCATTAAAATAATGTACAGAAGAAACTATTTAAAACAACACCTCCCCCCAAATAGAATTGTAAGCATGTATTCTGGTTGATTAATATTACTTTGCTGTTGTTTATTTTTTGTGTTGCTATATTTTTACATTTACATATCCTTCCATTCTATTGTCTTTTAAAAAGGCATAATATTTCTCTGATAACTTTGATTTCTCTACAGAATGTGCAACTCTTTCACCTTTTAAAAAAGCATAGCATTTCACAGTAGAATATATCTATTTAAATAACACTTATACATTTATTAATTATTCACCTCTAGCTGCAGTGAAATGTTATTTTAAAAGCAGAAAATAATCCCCTGTGTGATAGCATTTTAATATAGAACTTTAGCTTTTTGGAGGGGGTAGGAAGAAGGAAAGTACTTTTCATCATTTAACAGAAGATTTTGTTGAAACAATTTTGGAACCAAGAATAGTGTAAAGCGAAGCGCCCTTAGGATCAGAATAATAATAATAATAATAATAATAATAATAATAATAATAATAATAATAATAATAATAATAATAATAATAATAATAATAATAATAATAATAATAATAATAATAATAATAATAATAATAATAATAATAATAATAATAATAATAATAATAATAATAATAATAAGAAGTTGGAAGGGACCTTGGAGGTCATCTAGTCCAACCCCCTGCTCAGGCAGGAAACCCTATACCATTTCAGACAAATGGTACATATGCCTTGGCATAAAATACCCATTTACCAGAAGGTTATCCCTTCTGTCCCCTCAAACTCTTACAAGTTGTCCTCAAGTTACAATCACTCATTCAGCAACCATTCTAAATTACAACAGTACTGAATGAGGGGGACTTCAACCAGTCTACAAAGTTGCAGTCGTCCCTGCAGTCATGTGATCATGATCTGGGCACTCAGTGCCCAGCTCATGATTATTATGTGGCAGGAAGCAACATTTACGTGATTACGATATGACCTTCTGTGAGGCACGGTGTCTTTGGAGGGGGAAGTAATGTGAGAGATTACAGTGAACTGACAGTTTCACAGAAAGGGGGGAGCACATTCTAAGAAGGGGGTGAAACAAGAGGAAACAAAGCCTGGAGCTAGATAGGAGACAGAGGAAGAGACTGAGGATAGCCACTCCCTAGAAACCTCCCAGGGTATATCTGTTGGGTTGAGAATGGTAAAGGTTTAGTCTGGCAAGATTCTGTTTATTTAGATGTAAGCAGATAAAGAATTGAACTGTGGCTGGATTGTTTTATGCTGTTCTTGGACTGGGCCCAACACCTGCCCTCCTGGCTTCCCACAAGCAAAGTCAATGGGGAAGCCAACAGTGATGACTGCAAGTTGCACCTGTAGGTTGCTTCTGCTGCTTTTTCTCTCAAGGAGTCCTGCTATGGAGTATGCGATCCCAGGGATCTCATTCTCTATAGCACCCCCTGCTTGCCTGTGCTCCATAGTGCCCACCTATGACTCCTGACAGCCTACTTGTGTTCAGAAGCACTTGCCCATTCTCAGAAGTATATGCCCACAACATCTGCCAGTCCACCTGCAGCCTCAACTGGCCCACATGTATTCTGTAGTGCCTGCCTGTAGCACCCCCCCACACACACACCTGCTTCACCCTTGCACCCCTAATCCTTCTTGCCTGGGACTCCTGTCACTTCCTGTTTAATGGCCTGTGCATCTGCAATTATGACGGCAGCTGGAACTGTTGTGACTGCCATCTCTAAGTGATACAGTCATGTGGTGCTGTGCTTTATGACTGCACCACTTAGCAATCGCATTTTCAGTACTAACTGTGGTCTTAAGTCAAGGACTACCTGTTTGGTAGGGTATGTATTTCTTGCAGCTCAGTCATGACAAAATCTGGAGCAGTTCCAGCCCAAGTTTATCTACAGTGGGATTGATATCACATTCTGTATATAGAATTCATTTTAAAAAATAAAAATACAAATAACTCTTGGTTATCCAGGTACTGTAGATCTCACTTCCCATCCATTCATTCAGTGAATGCTCAAAGTTATGGTGGGACTGAAAAAGGAGAATTACAATCAGTCCTCAAAATTGCAGTCATCACAACATCCCCATGGTCATGATTTGAGCACTTAGCATCTGGCATGCATTTATAATGGTCACACCATTCTGTGGCCATGTGACCACAATTTGTGACCTTCACAGCTGGCTTCTGACAAGCTAAGAATGGATACGACAGCAGGGAATTACACATTGTGATCATGTGACATTGTGCTTAATGATCCATGTGCTTTGCTTAACAACTGCAACCTGAACTAATGTTATTGGTGTGGCCACACAATGTTTCACTTAATGACTGCACCTTACCTCTTAGTGGCAGATTTACCAATCTCAACTGCGCTCAGAAGGGGAGGACTCCCTGTAATGGCTGGGAATGCAGTATGAGAAAGGGGAAAGTTCAGCTCTCTATAACACAACAATGGTTCTTCAATTTTTTTTCCTTTCATTGTGAAGACATAATCTTTTTGCTACCAATGCCAGTTACAAGAGTGGATTTTGTTCAGGAAAACTGCAGGGAAAGGAGCTATATCTTCATTGTTATGATCCTGATAATTATTACACAGATATCCAGCTGTTATTTTCATTTGTAAAATCTGCTTGTTAAGTGCAGAGTAGTTCATTTCTAATTTCACCCAATGAAATTAGAAATTATCTCTCATAAAACTAAAACATATCCAAACCACCATGAAGATTCTGGTTCATCTTACATATTTTCTATTGAGGAGATAAAAGAACTTGGTTTTAGGAATAGGTTTCCTTATTGTTTGCTTTACTGAATCTTCTGGAGTCTTCAAAAATTACACCTTTACCTCAGGCTGACCAAGGGACACCTTCAAAATTCTTTTTGGAATCTGGAGACTGTGCAGGTCAGGATGGAGAAGGGTCAGGTTTTGGAACAGGGCCTGGATGGAGAGGAACTAAGAAGACTGATCTGGATCAATTTTTCACCCTTATTTCTGGATGGAGTAGCATTCCCCGAGACAGAACAATCTGGGAATCCATTGGGATTCTCGATTCTGCTTAAAGAACATGTGGCTGTGTGGCCAGAAGGGCTTCTGCACAAATTTATTTGCCGCCCATCTTATATCCAACAAGTAAAGGGAGTTTTCAACATAAAAACATTTAAATCATTAAAAACCATCAGTCATAAAATACACAGCAGATAAAACCATTAACAGATAAAATCATTAGTGCAAGATGGCAAAGGAGGGAGCTGGATACATGGGAGGGAGGAGGGGGGGTTAAGTTTTAACTAGTCAACCACTTCCAGTATGAAGTTCCCCCATTGGGGTCTCCAGGCCATCTGGCAGAGCCAAGTCTTAAGGCTCTTATGGAAAGTCAGGAGGGTGGCAGTTAATCTCACCTTGGGGGAGGGGTTTAGAATATTTCAGAGGACAGGAGCCACAAATCTCAGGAAGTCTTCCTTTTCAGTGAAACACCAGACCCCTGGAAGAGCATAACTCCTGGATCTGGATGGCCCCAACCTCCTGGCCTTCTGTAAGGCCTTGAAGATCTGGCTTTTCCCTTAGGAACTGGACCAGGTGGTTGGATGGTCCCATCTGTAATGGTTGGGTATGAAGTGACTGTGGGTTGGCCTCGCTTATGTTACACTTTCTTTTGCACTGTTTTTGATTTGCTGGTTTTATTTCTAGTTTGAAACCTTTGTTAGCCTCCCAAAGTTACAATCTGAGAGTTACTGTAGGTAGCCATATAAACTGAGTAAATAAATAATAACTAATTGCAACATATACCTGCAGGCCCATCAATTAATGATACAACAGCACAGTAAAAAATAATGCAGTAAAATAATCCAAAACACTATTGGCCTCACTGAAGTTAGAGTGCTTTAACTAAATTATTATTATTATTCTGAATGGTTCTGTGAATTTGTATGAACATTTTTGCATCGTTTCATGTAAAAATGGTCTCTTCATTTACCGGTATTTTATCTTTTCACTAAAAGTGCTGAGAGTCTTCCTTAATTGGGAATGTTACTAAAATGGTATTTTCCTATTCAGTGTATCAATAAAACTAGACAGTGTTATTTGTCTACTGTTTATTATTTATTTCTGATTATTTTCCCATTTTGCTTTTGGAATTATTCATGTCTTAAAAATTAAGCAAGAGTACAAGACCTTCAGATAAATTCACTAGAAAAAGCAGTTACCTGCATCAAAACTGTTCTTGCAATACAATGTGACAGTGATTGCTTTGGGCACTACTTGGATTTCCTGGTATTAAACACTGTAATTGTGTATGCTGTGTTGAGTTGCAGTGTAATAGAGACTAGTCTATACAACTGAAGACTTTTCTCATGCATATGTTGTAATTATATTTGTCAGACCATGATAATTATAGGGCATTTCCACATGGCAGCCTAAGCTGCTCATCTTCTAGGCTGCTCCAGGTTTTTTTTTAAAGCCAACTTCAGAAATATTACTCTGGGTTGTGTGGGCTGGTAATGAGATTGACCTGGTGCTTAATCTGGAGCAAGGCCAGCATAGGTTCTGACTGGTTGCTCCCCTGCTTCTGCTTCTTCCTAACCACACAAAGAAGTCAAGTGTTATTAGATTCCAACTAAATTAAAATGGAAAAGAACAGTGTGAAAAGATGAACTGTTCTGAAACTATCAAGGTCATGGTGTTTATTTTCTTTGAAGTATACTGACTGTTTGAATGAATGAATGAATGAATGAATGAATGAATGAATGAATAAGCAAGCAAGCAAGCAGACTGTGGCTGGAGAAGGGAGCAGCCATAGAATTCATGGCTGGGGAGAAGAACTGGGAAGGACCCTGAGACAGCTGAAATGAAAAATGAATCTGCAGAAAGCAAACCCAGCCTTAGATTGTAGATGTGGCTGAACAAACTCCACACTTTTCAGATGCCAGAGAACTGGGCAAGAGAATATTGAGGAGAGAAGGTGTTAGTGTTCCTAAATCTGCAAATAAGTAAATGTGGGAGGAGGAAACATCTGGCAAGGAACTAATTTGCATTAAAAGCAATGTATTAGGAACATAAATAATTTAATTAAGTTCTAAGTATTAAGTTAAGCTAGGTGTTAAGTTACATATTTAAGGTAGGTCATTAAATATGTATATATAAGACTTGCATACATAAAGCATTATATTCATTTAAGTAATATACAGTGCTAACTTCACTCCTTAGCTCTGTGTATGCCCCTGGATTCTTTCCTATCCATTTCCGCCATCAACAAACAGTTCTCACCCCACCCCCCTCCTGCAGAATCACTTCAAAATGTGACAGCCAAAATTTGGATGGATTTCCCCCCAGTATTCATTCTATGAAAGCTGTTGTTAATATTCTTGTAAACTGATATGAATCTTCCATTAAAGAATTCCTGTAAACTGGACAAAAACTATATCCTCTATATACTTCTATACCCTCTTTATACTTCAAACAGCTTTGCCAAACCAGAGCTTTATGCATGACTTACAATTAGATTCAAGGTCATCTTTCTAAAGCAAAAATTATATCTTCAGGCTTGAATGTATTCCTATTTTTAGAAAGAGAAGTTCAGCCTTTTTTTCTGACAATTTTTTTAAAGTCCAAATTTTACCATGCCAGTTGAATCAGTGCTTGCTCTGTGGAACAGAGAAAACTGTAACAATTTCCTTAACTATAGGTGTGTATATTTCCCCAACACAATATTGTTTAAAACAGAAATACAAAATATCTTGCCCCATGTCTTTCTTGTCTTTTCTTGCATAAAATATTTTGTACACTCCCTCTTGACAACCCACTTTTGTTGAGATTGCCCTTTCTATTGTAGGAAGAATCCAGAGAAAGAAATATTTTGGGGAATATTAAAAAGGCAGAATATATTTCCCCAAAGGAATAATGGAGAAGATCTTAAAAAAGACAAAAACCAGCCCCAGCCCCTCTTCCCCAAGCAGAAACTAGGCAGAGCCCAGCTTTTAGAAATGCAGATGTAATAATCCATTCAGGAAGGCTGGAGCCTGGAAGCTATTAGGAAGACAAAGACACCTAAAATCTACATACCCCCATCAAATTCTAAGGACAGAAAACATAATAAGATTAACCCACCAATACCAAAAGGGCACACTCAAACTCAGGTCAAAGCCTCAAACAGAAACAGGAAACAACCTCAAGAGCCCCAGAAGGTATAAAAACCAACCCCTCCCTGGTACATGTGGTCAGTTTTCCCAGAGCCATCTTTCTCTCTGGCTCTCCTCTTCAATAAACTGCAACCTTTTCTAAAGCAGTCTCCAGTTCATTTATTCCCAGCTTGGACTGGACCCTGATGAAGATTTTTCTTTCAACACTATGGAAAGTAGCCCTTATAAAATGCTAATTTCTTCCAAAGTTCTGTGGAATTCAATATAATGAAGATTTCTATCCTTACAGTGAAATCATGCCTTTCCCCCCCCCCCAACGTGCACTCATGTATGCAATTGCAGAGAACTCTTAAATCTTCTACAGCAGGTTTTGAAGGCAAATATGGGCCTGCAGCTGAATAGCAAAATTGTCAGTAGGTAACAACACTTACCTGACCATGTTGTTGTTAGCTGCGAAGTCGTGTCCGACTCATCGCGACCCTATGGACAACATTCCTCCAGGCCTTCCTGTCTTCTACCATCTTCTGGAGTCCATTTAAGCTCACGCCTACTGCTTCAGTGACTCCATCCAGCCACCTCATTCTCTGTCGTCCCCTTCTTCTATTGCCCTCGATCTTTCCCAGCATTAGGCTCTTCTCCAGTGAGTCCTTCCTTCTCATTAGGTGGCCAAAGTATTTGAGTTTTAGCTTCAGGATCTGGCCTTCTAAAGAGCAGTCAGGATTGATCTCCTCTAGGACTGACCGGTTTGATCGCCTTGCAGTCCAAGGGACTCGCAGGAGTCTTCTCCAGCACCATAGTTCAAAGGCCTCAATTCTTTGGCGCTCAGCCTTTCTTATGGTCCAACTTTCACTGCCATACATTGCAACTGGGAAGACCATAGCCTTGACTATACGCACTTTTGTTGACAGGGTGATGTCTCTGCTTTTTAGTGTGCTGTCTAGATTTGCCATGGCTTTCCTTCCCAGGAGCAAGCGTCTTTTAATTTCTTGGCTACAGTCCCCATCTGCAGTGATCTTGGAGCCCAGGAAAACAGAATCTGTCACTACCTCCATTTCTTCCCCATCTATTTGCCAGGAATTGAGAGGGCCAGATGCCATGATCTTGGTTTTCTTAATGTTAAGTTTCAACCCAAGTTTTGCACTCTCCTTCTTCACCCGCAACAAGAGGCTCTTTAGTTCTTCTTCACTTTCTGCCATTAGAGTGGTATCATCTGCGTATCTTAGGTTGTTGATATTTCTTCCGGCAATCTTAATTCCAACTTTTGATTCATCTAGCCCTGCCTTTCTCATGATGTGCTCTGCATATAAGTTAAATAGGCAGGGCGACAGTATACAGCCTTGCCGGACTCCTTTCCCAATTTTGAACCAATCAGTGGTTCCGTGTCCAGTTCTCACTGTTGCTTCTTGACCCGCATATAGGTTTCTCAAGAGACAAATAAGATGGTCTGGTACTCCCATCTCTTTAAGAACTTGCCACAGTTTGTTATGATCCACACAATCAAAGGCTTTAGCATAGTCAATGAAGCAGAAGTAGATGTTTTTCTGGAACTCCCTAGCTTTCTCCATGATCCAGCGTATGTTGGCAATTTGATCTCTAGTTCCTCTGCCTCTTCGAAATCCTGCCTGTACTTCTGGTAGTTCTCGATCCACATACTGCTGAAGTCTAGCTTGTAGGATTTTAAGCATGACTTTACTAGCATGAGAAATGAGTGCAATGGTGCGATAGTTTGAACATTCTTTGGCACTGCCTTTCTTTGGAATTGGAATGTAAACTGATCTTTTCCAATCCTGTGGCCACTGTTGAGTTTTCCAAATTTGCTGGCAAATTGAGTGTAGCACTTTTACTGCACTGTCTTTTAAGATTTTGAATAGCTCAGCTGGAATACTGTCACCTCCACTAGCTTTGTTGTTGCTCAGCTTTTCTAAGGCCCACTTCACTTCACATTCTAGGATGTCTGGCTCGAGGTCAGTGACCACCTCATTGTGATTATCTGGGACGTTAAGCTCATTCTTGTATAGTTCTTCTGTGTAATTTTGCCACCTCTTCTTAATCTCTTCTGCCTCTGTTAGGTCCCTGCCATTTTGGTCCTTTATCATGCCCATTTTTGCATGGAATGTTCCCTTCATCTCTCCAATTTTCTTGAAAAGATCTCTGGTCCTCCCTATTCTATTGTTTTCTTCTATTTCTTTGCACTGTTCATTTAAGAAGGCATTCTTATCTCTTCTAGCTATTCTCTGGAATTCTGCATTCAATTGGGCATATCTATGTTTTTCTCCCTTGCCTTTCGCTTCCCTCCTTTCCTCAGCTATTTGCAAAGCTTCCTCAGACAGCCATTTTGCTTTCTTGCATTTCTTTTTCTTTGGGATGGTTTTGGTTGCTACCTGTTGTACAATGTCGCGAACCTCTGTCCATAGTTCTTCAGGCACTCTGTCTATCAGATCTAATTCCTTAAATCTATTTGTCACCTCTACTGTATATTCAACAGGGATATGATTTAATTCATACCTGAGTGGCCTAGTGCTTTTCCCTACTTTCTTCAGTTTAAGCCTAAACTTTGCAAGGAGAAGCTCATGGTCTGAGCCACAGTCAGCTCCTGGTCTTGTTTTTACCGACTGTATAGAGCTTCTCCATCTTTGGCTGCAGAGCATATAGTCAATCTGATTTCTGTGTTGACCGTCTGGTGATGTCCATGTGTAGAGCCGTCTCTTGGGTTGTTGGAAAAGAGTGTTTGCTATGACCATCGTATTCTCTTGACAAAATTCTATCAGCCTGTGCCCTGCTTCATTTTGTACTCCAAGACCAAACTTGCCTGTTATTCCAGTTATCTTTTGGCTTCCTACTTTAGCATTCCAATCCCCCATGATGATAAGGACATCATTTTTTGGTGTTACTTCTATAAGGTGCTGTAGGGCTTCATAGAACCGGTCAATTTCATCATCTTCAGCACCGGTGGTTGGGGCATAGACTTGGACTACTGTGATATTGAATGGTTTCCCTTGGATTCGAACTGATATCATTCTGTCATTTTGAGGATTGTATCCCAGTATTGATTTTCCTACTCTTTTATTGACTATGAAGGCTACTCCATTTCTTCTGAGGGATTCTTGCCCACAGTAGTATACCTGATGGTCATCTGAATTAAATTCACCCATTCCTGTCCATTTTAGTTCACTGATACCTAAGATGTCGATGTTCAGTCTTGTCATCTCTTGTTTGACCACGTCCAGCTTTCCTTGATTCATGGATCTTACATTCCAGGTTCCTATGGAGAAAAAATCTTTACAGCATCGGACTTTCCTTTCACCACCAGACACATCCACAGCTGAGCGTCCTTTCGGCTTTGGCCCAGTCGCTTCATTCTTTCTGGCGCTACTAGTACTAGCCCTCTGCTCTTCCCCAGTAGCATATTGGACACCTTCCGACCTGAGGGGCTCATCTTCCAGCGTCATATCGTTTTGCCTTTTGGTACTGTCCATAGGGTTTTCATGGCAAAGATACTGGAGTGGGTTGCCATTTCCTTCTCCAGTGGATCACGTTTTGTCAGAACTCTCAGCTATGACCTGTCCGTCTTGGGTGGCCCTGCACGGCATAGCTCATAGCTTCATTGAATTACGCAAGCCCCTTCGCCACGACAAGGCAGTAATCCATGAAGGGGTGCCTGACCATAACTAATCTCAAAAGCCAAGGAAGATTGGCTCTAGTTGAAATGTGGTTAGGAGACTTTCAGGGAATTCCAGAGTTTTGGGCTAGATTGGGGAGTTAAAAAAAAAAAAGCATATTGGAAGTACGCAATGGCAAATACTTCTGAAAAATGCCAAGACAGATCCAGATACTGTAATTTTCTTCCTAAGGGATAGTTGGGGCAATTTAAGCTATTTAAACTGAAAAAAGGGCATATGATGTTAGTCCAAATACAACTCTTAGAGCAGCCCATGATGTCGGATTTTGCCATATTGAAATTGAGAAAGGAACACAATCGCAACTTCTTATTGAATTGATGGAAAATGGCAACATTGGTGGCATTAACCTTGAGTGATTTGATAGATTTTTTAAAACTTAAATAAAAATGAACTTATTACCTGAAAATTGGTTAAATTAGGACAGTTTATAAATATTGTTCATAAATAAATAATGCTATCCATAATGTTTTACTCTGTATGGGCCAGGCCATTAGGAGTTAGCTGTATAAAAATTCTACCTTTTGTATAACCTACATGAGTGACTTCTTTCAATAATAATAATAATAAACCTTTATTGTCAAAGTACAACATGTGTACATTGAGATTAGCTGAGCCTCCCCCCCCGTGCTCTCTCCCCCCAACACACAGTGACAACAAACCCTCTATCCTACCACACCATGTGAACCAACTACACCACACACCGGCCTCCCAAGTCAATTCTGCATAAGTTCACAGAGATTATATCCCATTTAAAAGCCTAACAGCCCACGGATAAAAGCTGTTTTTCAGCCTGTTGGTATGGCTGGCTATACTCCTATATCTCCTACCAAATGGTAGGAGAGTAAAGAGATACCGTCCAGGGTGTGAGTCATCCCTGAGAATCTTCCTCACTCTTCCAAGGCAACGAGCCCTGGCAATGTCATCCAGTGGTATCAGGGGACAGCCCACAATGTCTTGTGCTGTGCTCACTACCCTCTGTAATACTTTCCTGTCCGAGGCTGTCAGACCAGCATACCAAACCACAATACCATACGAGAGGACGCTCTCTATAGTAGACCGGTAAAAGAGTGTCATTAGCCGTTGTTCTACCCTGTTCTTCCGCAAGACCCTAAGAAAGTGAAGCCTCTGTTGGGCCTTTCTAGCCACCTGGGTTGTGTTAACTTTCCAGGTCAGATCTTCACAGTTGTTTTCAAAAAACAACTACAGGAAATTATTTTTACAGGACGGCATTATTATTGTTTTATTATTATTTTTAAATGGCCAAGTATAAGAGTGTTGGGATGGTATACAATGTTAGAGAAGTAGCAGGTGTTAAGATATTAATTTTGGAGTTCGTTTGATTAATAAATAAAAAAGAAAACATATCACCCCAAGTTGCTGTTTGTTGCTGTATTTCATGGACAAGACCTTGGGGGACTCTGGGGACTATGCTAGAGCTTTTATATAGTTCACAAGTTACTCACCCTTGTGTTAAGAAGGCAGACAACAGGGAACAATGACACTTTAGCAGTATTCCATCGTTCATCTATTTCACACAATTTCTGTTTCAGTCTATAGATTAAAATCTTGTATTTTGTATGCAATAAATACATTTTTGTTCATGTTCTTTCCTAACATGCACACTCTTGAAACATGCTCCTTTAGCATGTCAATTTTTGTTTGCAACTCTAATGGGATGTGTCAATGACCTTGGGAGACAAGGCAAAGAGTTGCAGCCAGAGGAACAGTCGGATAAAAGGCAACTTAGTCTGCAGAACGAATGTGGGAGAGAGCAGCTCAAAAGTTTCTTGGGCTGTAAAGGGGACTGGGGAAGAGGAATATTCTTTTAGACTTACAATCTTGATGTCAGCCTTGCAAGGTAGACCAGATAGAAAACATGACCAGATGAGCAAAACCTACTTTCTAACAGGATCTTGCAAGTTGCTTTTGATCTGACTGCTTGCTTGTATTATTTCAAAGTCAAGTTGAATCAGAACTTGAAGTCACAAGACATTTTGTTGTAGCCAACAGATTGAAAAAACACAGAAGCAAGAAGCCAAGATTCCCAGCATACTTTGTAGACAACCTAAACAATTTGTTTTGGATTCAGAGTATTTATGTATACAAATACAGTCTGAATTCAAAGAAAAACAAATTATGTACATTTGTAGGACTGAAAACCAAAAGCTGCCAGACGTAGCTTTTTAAAAAAAACACAAAACAAACAAACATAGAAATTGGATCAGTTAGAAGCAGTAAAAAATATTTTGGATACTTGGAAATTAGAAAAAGGAATAGACAATGTGCAGAAGTAAGAGGGCTAATTGATTAGCGCATACCAGGAAGTATCTACAGGGGGTGTCTGGCATACCGGCAAGCTTCAATAGCTGTGAAGTAGATACAATCTTCATAAACAAAACAAAATATAGGCTTACTTGGCAGTGTAAAAGCTGAACTTTTATAGGTTTTTTTGGTGTATATAAAATAGTTTTGAATACCACCAGAATGGCAACATATGAACAAAGAAAAATACCATCATTAATATATAAAGCAGGACATACATATCTTTTAACAAATTGTAGATTGGCAAGTAATGCCCAGTAATGATTATAACATATCTGAGATTCTGGAATTATATGAAAAAGTGAATGAAAGTGAGTCTACATAGCCTCTACATAGTAGAACTGATTGCACAATCAATTTCCACTCATGAGAATTGCCTATTCATGTGGTCTCTGGATTGTTGGAATTCAGTTTCAGTTTGCCTACAATTCTTCCATTACTACAGACATGTCAAACCCACAACGTCATGTGATGTCGCACAACATATTGGAGCTTTTCCCCCATTGCTGGCAATAGGATGGGCGTGGTTTCCTGGTGACGTGTCAGGCCCATGGGCCAGCAGTTTGACACCCCTGCATTACTACATTGAGATACTGATTTACCATCTACAAACCTTCATGACTCAAATGGCATTAAGAAAAGGAAGGAAATTTTATTTGAAATCTTCTAATAACCTCATAAGGGACGCGGTGGCTCAGTGGGTTAGGACGCTGAGCTTGTCGATCAGAAGGTCGGCAGTTTGGCGGGTCAAATCCCGAGTGCCGCGTAGCAGAGTGAGTGCCGGTTACTCGTCCCAGCTTCTGCCAGTTCGAAAGCACGTAAAAATGCAAGTAGAAAAATAGGGACCACTGCGGTGGGAAGGTAACAGTGTTCCGTGCGCCTTTGGCGTCTAGTCATGCCGGCCACATGACCACGGAGACGTCCTCGGACAAGCGCTGGCTCTTCGGCTTTGAAACGGAGATGAGCACCGGCCCCTAGAGTCGGAAACGACTAGCATGCATGTGCGGGGGAACCTTTACCTTTTAATAACCTCATGCTATAGCTATTTATAGAATAGAATAGAATAGAATAGAATAGAATAGAATAGAATAGAATAGAATAGAATAGAAAAATATTGAGGATCAAATGAGCTTTGTGAGATCACACAGCTCAAATGCCATTTGTGCAAGATAAATTGTTCACAACCATCTTTTTAACATGTCTCCAATATACTGTACAATTTCAGAGCCAGTTTAGTGAAGTACTATAGGCTACGGTATTAAAGGCAAGACAGAAATCCAAGTTCAAGACTTTCAAGACACTTGTGCTTCTCTTGAACCTCTTCTGATAAAGATTATTTATAAATGTGACTAATCTCAGGCAGGAAATGGGTGCACGTAAAATGTTTCCTTCCCAAACATCTGGAGCCGCTGCTCTTTCCTAGAGTGTTGCTTAAAAAGAGCTATTAGTAATAGGACATAAAATGTAGTAATCTTCTTTATGTTAATCCAAGCAACAGGTTTTAAAGTAGTTCCAAAATCCTGGTGAAAAGCAAAAAGGAAGCAATCATGCCAAGAAACATGTATTAAATATGTTCAGCTAGAGTTAATCAAACTGAAATTAGAGATCTTTCTTTTTGCTACTGGATTATTGAATGGAGTTGGGCAATTAATTTTACTAATCTACACTTTAGGAAACAACACAAGAAAACACACTGGGCCCTTGCTTTAATCTGCTCATCCATTTAGAGGTGAGAACTGAGCACCATTTCCTGCTTAATTTAAGCTACTTACTGCCATGAATTCTCAAGTAGAGCAATAACCTGGAACTTGGGATTTTTGTGCATTTCTTCGGCATGCCTGTCAGTTTCCTACTTTCAGGGAGCAAATCCCTTCAATTAACAGCTGCGTAAATCTATTCACACCTGAGAAGTATATTCCACATCATTCGACCATGCATTCGAAGATCATTCGACCCTTTCGCCTTATTAGCTTTCGCCTTATTAGCTAACTTATATTAGAGGTCATAACAGATGACAACTTTCAGCTACATTATGATCTTACAATACAACTTCTCCTGAACAAAAGACATGTTAAATAATGAGTTAAATGCCAACAAAATATATACATAAAAATCCTCACAACCAAGCATCCCAGTAACAAATCCACACCTTACCTTTGTAGCATTTTTTTTCTAACTGAAGTTCCTCAGAAATTACAAGAAAACCAGCCTAGTCATTCCTGATTTCTGTACTGCTGGTCAGGTTCAGCATTACTTCCTGCTTGTCATCTCACATTAATGAAAATTTACTCTAGATAGAAGCAGATTCTGCATATCTCGCCATTTTGAAAAACAAAGTTTGGTTTCTGTTTAAAAGTAGAGCAACATTTATACTTTCCCAATTTTATACACAGAACTAACATATGGTATAGCTTATTAAGATATGAAATCTGGGCTGAATGTTCAGATTTACACATCAGTTACACTGGCACCTATTATCAAAGTGAAAATAAACGATTGTGAGAACATTAAAACATATTGAAGCTTCTCTCACAGCCTCTAGGTACAAAGCACATTACTGTATGCCTGAGCCTTTTCTTAACTTCTTATCCTTCTGCTTGCTGTTTTTCACTCAAATTATGACACCTTTTTTCTAAAATAAATTAACAGGATTTTCCCCCTCCTTTCAGTTTTCAAGTTTAGCTCCTTAGAAAAGATTATTATAAAGTAGAGTCATTAAGTTTTGGTATGAATCCAAATTTTTGTAAAGCAAATGGGGAGGGGAATCCCTTTATAAGAATTAAAAAAAATCAAATATTCACAACATGCATGGAATTAGTACAAATCCTTCTGATTATAGTACTTATCATTATATGAAAGATTGACTTTAATCCTACACAACATCCATGAATGAGGGCTTTCAAAGAGGGGCCTTTTCCCTACTGACACTAAGCTACAGGCCTTCAAAACAAAGCATCTATTCCAAAATATGGAGAACAGTAATGTTGAGAGGTTGGTATAAACAGCCTGCAGAGATTGCTGTTTCTGTCTTGCATCATGTTGTTTGGAATCCAGCAGCTATGCCCAAACCAAAATTAAGAGAGAATGCATTATAGCTGGGAGTGTTCCAATTTCTCATGCATTGCTAAAAAATATTAAGCATACAGTATCACTATTTTTCTTTTTTTACACCAATGCTCCTAGGATATGTGTCCTATCTCCAAGTCTATGTGCATCCATTCAAAGGTATACACCACTGAATTCATTCAGGAGTACTTCCAGATAAGTATGTGTCTAATTGCTGTTTCAGTGGAATTATAATAAAATAGGGCTATAGCGGGAATGGGGAATTGGAATACCAAAGAATTTTATGCTGCCACTGTTACTTCTATTAGTAGTTAAAGCATCAGACTTGAAACTGGAAGACTGTGAGTTGTAGTCTTGCCCTAGGCACAAAGCCAGTTGAATGACCTTGGGCCAGTCACTTTCTCTCAGCCCTAGGAAAGAGGCAATGGCAAACCATATTGGAAAAAGCTTGCCAAGAAAACTTCAGGGACTTGTCCAGGCAGTCTCTGAGACTCAGACATGGTTGAAGGAAAGGGAAAAAAAACACCTGCTATTTTATTGCTGGCTTTTCAATCTGAAGCAAAAGGAAGGAAGGTCACCTTGATTGGTTGAACTATATTTGTGTTTCCAGCGGTGTGATGTTAACCAGTATGTAAGGAAAATTTTGGAGAATCTTATTGATAATATGATTATTTGAATGATGATGATGATGATGGTGATGATGATGTTGCCGACAATAATAGCACCTGATTTTGGCCTTGGTTTGTGGAAAAGGGACATGCCAATAAACTGATTACTATGTTGACATATGAAACTGCTTATATTGAATAGGACTATACTTTGTCTGATACTATCTAGCATATTTGACCCTAGAACCTCAAGAAAAAGCATTCCATTTTGTTGAGACTTTAAAATTTGGCATACATATGCCATACTGCTAATATGCAGCTTTTTCCAGCATAAGAAGCAAATATTGGCAAATATTTTACGCTGAGTTAAGAAGTAAGTTAAAAATAACAGGGGGAAATTGCATCTCACCCCTCTCATTTTGTGCTGCCTCATTGTGGCAGGGGTGTTGTTGTTGCTGGGAGGGATGAACGAAGAATGCCAGGAATATATAATCCCAGTATGGTCAACCAAAATTTGAAGGTCATACCAACTGCCCCAGCTAAAGCAAGCAGACATATACATTGGGCAGCAGTGAATAGGAAGAAGCTGGAGGCGGGTGATCACTTTAGTGACTATGGCAAAGACAATCATCTCATTTTCATGGGAGATATTCTGTATTTTAACAAGAAAACCTCATGGATAAATACTATAAAATGATCAATATTATACCGTGTTTCCCCAAAAGTAAGACCCTTTTGAGCTCTGAAGTAAGCACTAGATTTTACTTTTGGGGAGGGCTTACTTTTTGCCAGTACTGGCACCAGTAGGCCGCATGTGCGTGGGGGTGGGGTGGACCCTGTGATGTTAAAAATTACTCCCTAATACTAAGAGCAGTTCAGCAAAGGAGCAAATTACCTTGAGAGGTGATTGACTCCCTTTCACTTGAAGTGTTAAGCAGTGTCTGGGCTGTGGATTTCTGCACAAAATTAGGGGTTGGACTTGATGGCCTAAATATCCTCTTCAAACTCAGTTCAATGTTGCTATGTTTACTTTAGTATATATTTATATATTCTTAAGTTTAGTACATATTAAATTATATTCAGGAGAATAGCCTTTACTTACAGGAAATAAATTAGCAAAGACAGTCGGGAAAAGTTTAATCAGATCATTAGAAGATAGATTTGAAAAGGGACGCGGTGGCTCAGTGGGTTAGGACGCTGAGCTTGTCAATCAGAAGGTTGGCAGTTTGGCGGGTCGAATCCCGAGTGCCGCGTAACAGAGTGAGTGCCTGTTACTCGGCCCAGCTTCTGCCAATGTAGCAGTTCTAAAGCATGTAAAAATGAAGTAGAGACTTCCGGTGGCGACACCGTGCCAATGGCGGCTTTCTTCTGGCCGTCAGCCCTGTGATTGCGTGAAAAGCGCGTGGAGACAGCAAAAATCAGCTGTTCTGAGGCTTGAAAACCTCCCCCTCGGGAGAAGAGGGGGAGGAGAGTTTTCCTCGGGTAGAGGTAGAGCTCCCCTTGACCCCCTTAATTATTTGGGGGTCGGAGGGTGAGAGCTCCCTCGGAGCCCGAGGCTTTCTCCACACTCCAGGACGCCTTTGCTCTGAGTTCAGGAGCAAAGCAAGATGCCGCATCCACATCTGCTATTTAAAGGGACTTGTGAGTAATTTAAAAGCAGACAGAGCTGACCAGGAGAAGTAAAAATTGCAAGTGCCGGAAACTTTAACTCGGGGAGAATTTATCTTCTCCATACTTTAATTTGACTTAAAGGGGAAAAATGGCGCCGGAATGCTGTTTCTTTGTTTGAAAGGACAGTGTCAAGAAAGAGATACATTTGGCAACAAAGTTTAAACAACGTATCAGACTTTGTGCATTTAGAGTTTCTTTCTTTCTTTAAAAGAAAGAATTCTTACAGAATATTTTTTTCCTTTTTCTGGGATTTTGTTTTTTACTTTTTTTTTCTTTGATTGCTGATTTTGTTGAAGGGGAAAGTGAAACTTATAAGAAGTGGATTTTTATAAGCAGGAAAATGGCTTCAAAGCATTTGGGAATTTCTGCTGTTTCTAAAAGTACAATCTCCTCTCCTGTAGCACAATCTGCAGTGCAATCTACAGTTAAGCCTAAATCCCCTCCACCTTCTCCCCTACCACCTGCATTTATGCTTAAAGACATTCAAGATGCTTTAAAGCAAGCAACACAAGAAATAAAGGAGGAGATGGCTGATCTCCTTGACAGTAAAATGAAGGAGGAGATGGCTGACCTTCTTGAGAATAAAAATAGAGAGATGAGGGAAGATATATTGCTTGCACTTCAAGGGTTAGCTACACATATTGAATGCTTGGATGATCGGGTGGATAAAGTTGTGGAAAATACTGAAAAATTAGAAAGCAGAGTTGTCAAAGTTGAAAACAAGATTGATACAACAGAGGACAAAGTGACCAACTCACAATATAGAGATATGGAATTTGCATTGCGAATAAGAGGATTAAAGGAGGACCCACGAGAAGATTTGAAAGAGGAGGTGGCAAAAGCTATAGCTCCTATTCTGGGATGTGAACCTGAGGAGTTATCAAGAGACATGGATAAGATATTTAGGGTCAATTCCTGGATTGTGAGGCAGAAAAAATTACCCAGAGATGTGGTTATTTATTTTTCCAGATCACTTCAAAATGCAATTATTCAGGCTTTTTACAAACAGAGATTTCAAATTGCAGATCAAAACATTATAATTTTAAAAGAAATACCTCCAAAAATTCTTAGAAAAAGAAAAGATTTTGCCTTTCTGTCTGAGGAGCTTAAAAACTGACAGGTCCAGTTTAGATGGGAGATACCTATTTGAATAGTGATGAATTATGCAGGGACACGATATAGACTTAATACAATTTCAAAGGCAAAAGAGTTTTATACTTATGTTCTGAAAGCAGGTTCACCACCATCTCCACGACTTAAGAGAATAGAAGAAAGGCTGGAAGATAAACAACCAGTTGAAGGTGCAATGTCACTGGCTGTTGGAGATTTACCGCAGGCTGAGCCTATTGAACAGAGTTTGGTGTTAAAGGATGATTCAAAGGAACAGAGGATGACTCGGGCTGCGTATGGACGTAAAGAAAAGGAGCAGAAGCAGAAGGCTAATTCTGGACCAATAACACAAGGCCCGATTACTACAGAGCCCGTGGGAGGGGCACGACTGAAGAGATCAACGGCTGATCTTCAGGCAGTGTTCCAGAGGCTCCAGGCCACTAAGGATGGCAAAGCTTCTGACATGGAATGTTAATGGCCTGAATTCACCACAGAAAAGAAAGAAAGTATTTCACTACCTGAAACAACATAAAAATGACATTGTTTGCTTACAGGAGATTCATATTGCTGCAAAAGATCAAAAGTATTTGATTAGTTCTCAGTTGGGATCACATTTTATAGCTTCTGCCCCAGATAAAAAGGGGGGAGTGGTTATTTATATAAGAAGAGATTTATCGGCTAGATTAATTGAATCTGATATACAAGGAAGATATGTTATTATTGAATTAGTGCTACAAGGCAAGAAAGTTCTTATTATTGGATTATGTGCCCCTAATCAACAGCAAAAAAGTTTTATAAGTTTTTACATCACAAACTAATTCAATTGGATTACAAATCTGTTATTATGATGGGTGACTGGAATGGTGTTTTGGACTCAAGTAAAGACAAGAAGGGATCTTTCAAAAATTCTCCTAATCATTCTAAATTGCCCAAAGCTTTTTCTGATTTGAAAGATGACTTGGAATTAAGAGAAACGGATTTGGCGGAAACGGAATGTGGAAGATAGAGACTTTACTTTTTTTTCGGATAGGCACTAATCGTTTTCCAGAATTGATTTTTTTTAATTACTACTGATCTTTTCTCCAGGGTCAAGAATGTTAAGATCTTTCCTAGAACATTGTCGGATCATAGCCCTGTATGGTTGGAGTTATTTGCTGAAGATGGGAACAGAAGATCTTGGAGATTGAACGAAAATTTATTTAGATATGAGGTGCTTTCACAGAAATGTAGAGAACATTTGAAAAATTTTTTTGCTTTGAATATGCATAAAGGCACATCGATGGCAATGGTTTGGGATGCTAGTAAAGCTTATATGAGAGGGGTTTTGATTCATATGAATAATGGATATAGGTTTAAGCAGATGCAAAAATGTAAAGAGCTCGAAGAAGAGATTAAATCGAAGGAGAAAGCTTTTATTTTGAACCCATCAGATAATAGATTAAGGGTTTCCATAAATTTGTTGAAAGAGCAATTTAATATGTTAATGACTGATCAGGTTGCAACTAATTTGCATTATGCGAAACATAATATGTTTTGTAATGCAAACAAGCCTGGTAGGTGGTTGGCTTATCAATTAAGGAAGAAACAGAAATCACGTATTATAGAGAAAATAGAATATAAAGGTAAAGAGATATATTAACAAAAGTTGATTAAAAAGAGTTTTTTAGATTTTTATACAAAATTATATGCTAGTGAAAATATACAAGCCTTAGATATAGATAAATACCTACAGGCAGCACATTTCCCTAGACTTTCAAATGAACAACGAAAGGAGATGAATTGTTTAATTACTTCTGAGGAAATTATTTTAGCAATTAAGCAGTTAAAAGTGGGTAAGGCTCCTGGTACAGATGGATTATCAGCAATTTATTATAAAATATTATCTGCAGAGATAATAGAACCATTAAAGGAACTTTTTAATAATATCCAGATTGGAGGAGAAGTGCCTCCATCTTGGAGAAGGGCTTTTATATCGCTGATTCCAAAGGAGGACCAAGACCTTACCCAGCCTAAGAATTATAGACCTATATCGCTTTTGAATACAGATTATAAGATTTTTTCAAAAATATTGGCAAATAGATTAATGCAAGTTTTGAAGCAAATGATTCATAGTGATCAGTCTGGATTTATAACGAAGATATATGAAATATAATGTAAGACAAATTGTTAATTTAATTGAGTATTTGGATAAGAACAACCAAGTCCCTGCAGCATTGATATTTTTGGATGCTGAAAAAGCTTTTGATCAGTTGAATTGGCAATTTTTATTGAAAGTTGTTATACAACTTTATTGATTAGCCCTTGGGCCATATCAAAGTACAAAGTTCCAGCAACAAACTGTCACCAAAACTAGATAAAAGCAATCCGAAATGGAATTTGATAAAATACAATTTAAAATGGAATTAAAATACAATTTAAGTTAAAATAGTAATAAAATGCAAATTTAAGATATAGATAAAATATGGAAACATTATATTTTGGAGTCGCCCTTACAATCTACCCCAATCAGTCCCACATATGCAGATCTTAACTGGATCATTTTGTTCAAATACTGTGCTACGTTGGATGTTATTTTCAAGTTCTGGCCAGACATAAGGTAAGTTATTTTGATATGGGGATCCCAATGGGTCATTCGTTTGGTATATAGACCAAGATACCTGTCTCTCACCCTCTTATACAAACAACAGTCAAATAGGATGTGAGCCAGGTCCTCTACCTCTGCCGCTCCGCAAATGCAGAGACACTCATTGTACGGTATAGCATGAAATCTCCCATATCTGACCATTGTATCAAGCTGTTCGAATCTCGCTCTCGTAAATATCTCCCTAAGATGTTTTGGGAGTTGTAACTTCAAATAACTGTCCACTTGAAAAGTACATTTGTATTTACTCAGCCATTTCAAGTTACCCACCTTACTAAGGATAGCTATATCAGTTTGTGCTTCTATATCCTTAATTCTTTGGGCAACTCTTTTTTTAGATTGTTCTCCTGTTACGCAAGAAACAGGAAGGCCACAGCTTCTTACAAAATTTGTTAGTTTGGTGATCCAGGAGATTTGTGATTGCAGTTTTATTTGCTCTAGTAGGCATAATTTGGGGAGTCTATCAGTCTCCATTTCATTAACTTTGCACCAGTAGTTATAAGCTCTAATTTTAGATAATGCCTGAATTGTATGAATTCCCAATTCAGCTCTAACTGCTGCAGCAGATGTTCTTGGATCTACACTCAAAATGCATCTCAGATGCTGGGACTGTGTTCGTTCTAAGGCTGTGGTTGAATAAAGACCCCAAATTTCTGCTCCATACAAGAGCATTGTCGTAACCTTAGCCTTATAAACTTTGAGTAGTGGAGCTAGGGACCCTGCGTAACTATGGTTCTTTAGTTTGAGCAATAAATTCAAACGGGCTTTTGCTCTAAATGTACTTCGTTGATGATGGCAGGCCCAAGATCCAGTCTTGGAAAAAGTTACTCCCAAATATACAAAGGTATTAACCTGCTCAATTGCTTCACCATCTAATTGCCACTTATGTCTCTGATGGTTTCTTCCAAACACCATTATTTTCGATTTGGATTTGCTAATAATTAGGGAGTTATCCTGGCAATAAGAGCTGAATCTTCTTAATAGCCTACGTAATCCTACTTGTGAGTATGATAATAAAATCATATCATCAGCATAAAGCAAGCTGTTACAGTAAGTATTTAGGATCATCGGCATGTGTACCATGGTATCCTTCATTAACCCTGGCAAGTCATTGATGTATAAATTAAATAATAATGGGGCCAGGATACACCCTTGCCTTATCCCTTTATTTGTGTGAATCCTGTTAGTCAGGGCCCCATTAACCCCATACCGCACCCTCAAACAGGTACTTGTGTAAAGGGCTTTAATCAAAGCCAGAAGTCTGGGTTCTATTTTAAGAGATGTCAATTTACTCCATAGTACGTCTCTATTTACCATATCAAATGCTGCTATAAGGTCTATAAAAGCAGCAAACAGGGGTCTCCTCTTATAGGCATATTTGGCAATTAGATGGTTCAAAACAAAGCAGTTATCAATAGTAGATCTGTTCTGTCTAAAACCTGCTTGTTCTTCTGTGAGGATGTTGTTTTCCTCTACCCAGATTTCAATTCTGTTCAAAAGGTACCTAGCATATATTTTTGCTACAATGTCAATCAGGGTGATGGGCCTATAATTACTAGGATCCTTTTTATTCCCTTTTTTATATATAGGGACAACTATTGCCATCTTCCACCCGTCTGGTATATGGCAGGTGTTATTTATGTGTGTAAAAAGACCTGCTAATACAGGGCCCCACCAGTTGGGAAAGTTCTTAAATAATTCTGCTGGTAAAAAATCCTCGCCTGGGGCTTTATTGCTCTTTAAGCTTTTAATGATGGACTGTATCTCCTTTTCTGAGACTGGTGGCCAAGGGGGGAGAGTTCTAGGATTTACCAAATCACTGTTTAAAAATAATTTCTTTACCGGTTCGGTGGGGGCAAACAAGCACTGATAATAATTCTCCCAGTCCGCAGCAGAGATTGGTATGTCAAATGCAAATCTCCGTTCCTTCAGAATACCTGCTACTGAGTGCCAAAATCATACTGAATTATGACTTCTGGCAGCCAACTCAAGTTCTGACCAGATTGAAATGGCAAAACGTTTTTTCTTTAATGTTATAGTTTTTTTATATTCCCTTCTTGTGTGCAGCATCTTAGCTTGTATATGGGCAGTAGGATTCCTCTGGGCAAGCCTCATGGCTGCCTTCAATTTCTTTTTCTGTCGCTGGCAATCAGGATCAAACCAGCGAGGTCTACCCACTTGGGCTCTTTTTGTAGTAGGTTTAGCTGTTAGGTGTTTCTTCAGTATGTTACACAGATTGGAGAATGCATTGAAGGCTGACATCCAGTCAGTAGTAGATGACTGTATTGTTCTAGCCCACTTAGTAGCATTCTCTGTTTTAAGGCATTCTAATATTGCCTTAGTATCAACTTTGGCCCAAATTAACCTTTTATTTTGGGTCACCTCTACCTTTTTGGTGAGCCATCTGTCAGCCATGTTATATGGTCTTAAATCTGAGCGGCCTCGCAATGTCACACTTACAGGCTGATGGTCGCTATTGTCGCTAAGGTGTACTGTGACCTCTGAGAAGAGGTCAGCCTTATCTCTAGACACACAAAAGAGATCCAGTACACTACTTGAATTGGCTGAGTGGTATGTGCAAGGGTATGTATAATTCTTGTCCTTACCTCCCAAAATTTGGAGATTACCCTTAAAAATTAAGGAGACTAGGAGCAGGCCAGCGGCATTACTTTTACAGTCTCTTGAGAGCCACTGAGGATGGTTATCAAAGAACTCCCCTGGGATTCCCTTCTTCTGGGCAAGCTCATACAAAGAGGGACCCAGTCTAGCGTTCAGATCTCCTAATAATACCACTATGGACTGAGGGTACAATATAGATATATCTTCTAAGATAACTTCCAAGCCCATCCAATATTCAAAATTAGAGTGCTGGGATGTGCTTGGAGGAATGTACACATTTACCAATATTAACTCAAACTGGTCATATTCAAATTTGACAGCTAGAAAGTACGGATACTTATCTTCGTTATACAATTTCTCTCCCTGCCATTGCAACTCTTCCTTTATAAGAATGCATAGCCCACCAGAGGGTCTCCCTTTGTTCTTTGTTTTTAGGGCTGGGGTTTGGAAGTTGTTGATAAAATGAATTTTGGGGATAAATTTTTACATGCTCTTAGGGCTATATATCAACAACAATCGGCACAAACTATAATTAATGGGGGATTAACAGAGGCATTTAAAATTGAAAAAGGTATAAGACAGGGATGTCCACTATCACCATTGTTGTTTGTTTTAACATTGGAGATTTTATTGATTAAAATTCGTGAATCAACTATAATAAAGGGAATAAAAATAAAACAGAATGATTATAGGTTAAGAGCCTTGGATGACTTGGTTGTGACATTATCACAACCGATTCAATCGGTTATAGACTTGATGGAAATTATAACTCAATATGGGAAAGTTTCTGGTTTTAAGGTAAATAATAATAAGACTAAAATATTATCTAAAAACATGATAATGAATGAAAAGGAATTGTTAGTTAAATTGACAGGTTATGAAATAGTGAAAAAGGTTAAATATTTGGGAGTATATATTACAGCTTCTAATGTGAAATTATATAAGAATAATTATGAGACATGATGGTTAAAAGTACAAAAGGACCTAAATAATTGGAAAAAATTACAATTATCTTTGCTGGGGAAAATTGCAGCTGTTAAAATGAATGTTTTACCAAAGTTTCTCTTTTTGTTTCAAATGATACCTATTTTGAAAAAAGATGCTAATTTGGACGAATGGCAGAAGGGTATTAATAAATTTATCTGGGCGGGGAAAAAACCAAGAGTTAAACTTAAGATTTTACAAGACGCACGGGAAAGAGGAGGACTTAAGGTGCCTAATTTGAAATTATACTATGAAGCAGTGGTTTTAACACTGGTTAGTGATTGGCTTAATTTAACAAATAAAAGAACACTTTATCTTGAGGGATGGGACTTATTATATGGGTGGCATGCATATTTAATTTATGATAAAAAAAGTTGACAAGGCTTTTAAATCTCATATTTTAAGAAGTGCTTTATTGCGTGTCTGGAAAAAGTATTATTATAAGTTAAATTATAAAATACCAATCTGGGGGATTCCTGGACACGCAATAGAGGGTGTATCTATGGGTGTGAATTTGGATATGATTTCTTATAAGGAATTACTTAGATTGGTAGGGAATGATTGGCAATTAAAGTCGTTAGCTGAGTTAAAACAAGAAAATATTGTACAGTCCTGGTTCCAGTATACTCAATTGCAAGCTAGGTGGAAGTTAGATCAGAAGGTTGGTATTACATTAATGGATGAAAATTTGGTAAAACAGATTAAAGATCAAAATCGAGCGCATATAAAGAGAATTTATAATGCTTTAATAGAATTGGATTCAGAAATGGAATTAGTTAAAGATTGTATGGTAAAGTGGGCCCAAAATATTCAAGAATCGATCCCATTGGATATATGGGAGGTAATTTGGGTTAGAAATGTAAAATTTACCCAGGCCCAAAATTTAAGAGAAAATTTTTATAAAATGTTTTATAGATGGCATCTGGATCCTAAAAAGTTGTCTTGTATGTATCCTAATTTACAGCCCAAACGTTGGAGATGTGGTAGTTTGGATGCTACTTATTTTCATATCTGGTGGACTTGTAGAAATATAAAAGCTTTTTGGATTAAAATTTGGTGGAACATTCAAAAGATTTTCAAGAGAAGGATAAAGTTTACTCCACAATTATTTTTATTGGGTGTTATTACAGATTGTGATACTAAAGAAACTAATTTGATGTTGAATTTGATAACAGCTGCAAGGTTATTGGTAGGGCAATATTGGAAGAAGGATAGCTTGCCTACTATAGAAGAATGGATGCTTAAAGTGTCAAATTTAGCAGAAATGGCTAAGATTTCTGCTTATTTGAAGGATCATTCACAAGAAAGATACATTTCGGTCTGGAGAAGATGGATAGATTATATTCAGAATAAATATGGGACTAAAAAGTTCCATTTAGCCTATGAGTAAATTTTAGATTGTTATTATTATGAATAGTTTATTATAGTGGAATTTTCATTAGTTTTAATTATATGGTATTATTATTATTTTTGGTATTAGTATTGTTTAATAACTTGGATATTAATTTGTTTATGTTTTTACTATTATTATGTTTACTTTTATTTTGCTTGTATTTATGTTAAAGGGGAGTTAAAGCGCATTATGAACTTGGTTATTTATATAGTTGGTTAATGTTAGTTAGATTATGATTATTATATTTGTAACCCTGTACTCAGCTCTGGGAAGTGGGGGAGGGAGAGGGGGGGTTTAGGGTGGGTTGGTTTTGGGGATTATATTGTAACTTTTATAAAACTTTTCAATAAAAAAAAATGAAGTAGAAAAATAGTGACCACTCCGGTGGGAAGCTAACAGTGTTCTGTGCGCCTTTGGCGTCTAGTCATGCCGGCCACATGACCATGGAGACGTCCTCGGACAAGCCCTGGCTCTTTGGCTTTGAAACGGAGATGAGCACCGGCCCCTAGAGTTGGAAACGACTAGCATGCATGTGCGGGGGACCTTTACCTTTACCTGTATGATTTAAAGGAGATAAATATTTTCTCTGTTCATATTTTAGCAGAGCAATTAGAATTTTTGTCTACAGTGCCCTGTTATGCTTGTCTGTTAAAATACCTCAGCTGTGTGCATTGAATTGCTGTGACTATCTGTGGTAAAAAATGATTTTTCTAAAATTTGTAACAGTTACCCTAATCTGATTTCAATCTGGCCAGACATTTCTAATGCAGCAAGACAGATATCCACATTAAAATTACACTGTGTTTATTTTGGAAGAGAAAGAAGGTACATATAATGTGATTAGATGGGATTAGATTTGTTTTTTCATTAAAAAGGTTTAACATCTATCTGTGACTGAAATCTAGACTCACCTTAAATGAGCATCATTGACAATGCCAGATAGAGAAAAAGAAAGTAAAAATCCTGAAAATATTTCCACTGAGTTTCTTCTTCTCTTTACACCAAATCAATATCTACCGTCTTTAAGACAGGACCTAATATTCATCGTATATAAAGCAGTTTAAGGTACTGAATCCTATTATAGGTGGTCCTTGACCTATGACCACCATTGAGTTCAAAATTTTCTCTTGTGAAATGAGTCATTTGTTAAGTGAGTTTTGCCCCCATTTTATGACCTTTCTTGCTATAGTGGTTAAGTAATCACTGGAGTTGATAAGTTAGTAACCTGGCTGTTATCTGGCTTCCCCATTGACTTTGCTTGTCAAAAGGTTGCAAAAGGGGATCACATTACTTTGGGACACAACAATGGTCATAAGTAGGAATAGGTGGCTAAGCATCTGAATTTTGATCACATGAATATGGGGATGCTACAAAGGTTGTAACTGTGAAAAACGGTCATAAGTCACTTGTTTCAGTGCCATTGTAACTTTGAACAGTCACTAAATGAAAACTCGAGGACTACCTGTACTACTTTATCCAGCTGGATTCTGGAAGAGAACTACAGCTGAAAAAAATGTGTCAGGAACAAAATTAGATATAGGGAAATATTGAGTACCATGGTATATCCTTGGTGGAGCAGTGGGCTAATGCCTCCTTAAGTAACACCAGCTGCCTGCAATTATTGCAGGTTCGCATCCCACCAGGCTCAAGGTTGACTCATCCTTCCATCCTTCCGAGGTAGGTAAAATGAGGACCCAGATTGTTGGGGGCAATTAAGCTGACTTTGTAATAATGCCGCTTGGGTGTGTGTGTGAAAGCCCTAATAAGCAGGCATATACATAGAATGAAGGCTACTGCTAAGCTTGTAAGCTGCCCTGAGTCTTCGGAGAAGGGCGGGATATAAATGGAATTAAAATAAAAAAAATCCCTAATATTCTATCATTTGCTTCATTTCTGATAGGAGCAGACTTTTAATAACAAGAATGTGATATAATCTAATGCTATTTGATTCACAAAAATAGACTCTTCATATCAGAAGTGTTTGGAGTATCAGATAATTTTTAAAATGCTCATTTATACCGCTCCAATTATGAAGCAACAGAGCAAACTTGCATTAAACATAATTGCTCAGTTGCCACGCCATCTGCAAATGCAAAATTGTTGTCAAATGCTTAATTGTTGTCCAAGCTATAGTCATTTGTTTCACACATAACTTTAATCAAAAGCTTCCCAAGTGACTTATAAAATAAATAGTGCCTCTCAGAGGAAGAATTACATCCTAATCCCCTGGAGTTTTGCCTCTGCCTTGAATTCATTGCTCTTTTCCACATCAACTGAATAGATAAAAGAGACTGGAATCAGAACTTCCGTTCTGATTGAAGGCTATGTTGCTTTAGACGAAGATATTTCAGCAGGATATAAATCCAGCAAGTAAATAAATAAGTTAATTAAAGAACAAGCTATCATTTCATTGGGTGATTATTCTATTGCCAGAGTGAACGGGTTGGCCACAAATTATTTAAAAACAAATAAATAAATTCCTTCACATAAAATATATTCAGTGAGCAATATCTTAATGTGGTTCCTTCATAGGCAGATCTGCATGAGATTGTATTCTGTACTTTCTGAAATGCAAACATGTAAGACAGGGGTGACAAACTAGCGACCTGTGGGCCAGATGTGTCGCACGCAGGCCACGCCCACCCTGGTTCCACAAAGGCAAAAAAAGTCACCATACATCGTGATGTAACAGATAGATATGAGATGCAGAAGCTTTCAGGGTTAGATTTAGTTATGTATTTGGAAACTTATTCTCTGTGAAGCAGCTTTGCAAAAAAGACAATGGTAGCTTATTATGCACAAACCAGAAACTGTGGCTTATTCAGTCAAACAACAAATCATTGTTATTCATGCTTTGAAATGTACTTAGCTTGTTTAAGAGTGGAGCAGAAATTATGCACAGCAAAGCTGGATTCTTTAATTCAAACTATTGCAAATACAGGTGAAATTCTTTTTTCAGCTGCATACTGTAGAAATCCTTTATCCAGTGGTGGGATTCAGCCAGTTTGCACCAGTTTGGCAGAACCGGTAGCTAATATTTTGTTGTCTAGGCCCAGAATGACCTTCCAGAAGTGGCATCCACACAGAGAACCAGTTGTTCACATATTTGAATACCAACACTGCCTTTATCTCTCTCATTGTGAGAGATAAAGGATTTATAGTAAGTAAGCAAGCAAGCAAGATAAAAGATACATTGTAGGCTCATTCTAGATCATGCATTTTATTTATTTATTTGCAAAACCAACAAAAAAGCCAACAATGTATTTTTCATAATACACATAATATTTATGATAGTAAACGAGATTCCCTAAACAAAATGGGTGTGAAAAAAAGATTACAAGAGGCACCACGAAGACATGAATGTTTAAAGAAAAGTTATCCAGGTAACAAATATAATACATTTCAAACAAAGATAATTGGAAGTGGCAGGTTGAAGAAAAGGAGGGGAGGAAGTACTGGGAAGATTACATGGTTGTATAGTTGGTGGATCAAGGGCTGGGCTGTCTGATTGGAACAGTTCACTAGGATGACATATGCCCTATGCATATTTTTATACATATACAAAATGGAAAGCAGATTTAACAGATGTTTGGATGGAAAGGTGAGAGAGTTAATGAACAGTAAAAAAAGATGTGGTGCAATGCTGAAAAGTTTGAGAATCCACACACTGAACTATGGCTTGGTGGAGCAGTGGGCTAATGCCTTCTTCAGTAACACCAGCTGCCTGCAATTAGTGCAGGTTCGCATCCCACCAGGCTCAAGGTTGACTCAGCCTTCCATCCTTCCGAGGTAGGTAAAATGAGGACCCAGATTGTTGGGGGCAATTAAGCTGACTTTGTAATAATGCCGCTTGGGGTGTGTGTGTGAAAGCCCTAATAAGCAGGCATATACATAGAATGAAGGCTACTGCTAAGCTTGTAAGCCGCCCTGAGTCTTCGGAGAAGGGCGGGATATAAATTGAATTAAAAAAAATATGCATACCACACAGATTTATTTTTGCTAAACAGATGAGTATAAAAGAAAGGAAGTTTTAATTTATACATTTTTCTCACCCTTTTCTTTTATTATAAAAACCAGTCTTTTTTCTTCCTACTTGAGTGCAACTTACTTTAAACTAGGAAAAAACTCATCAACTACAATAAAAGAATCATAATCATCTTTTTTTTAATAAAGCACCATAACCTAGGTTTTAAAAACACAACTATTCATAAATTATTTCTGCTGTGCCCCAGAGATGTAGATGGTTCAAAGTCACAGCTGAAACAAAGGCACAAGCTCCAGGCAACTGCCAGGCTTGGAGAAATTACACATTACAAGAAGGAAAACCAGGGCTTGGGCAAGAGCACAGCTGTTTAGTGGAGCCACAAAAAGCATGCCCATTAAATAATCATACCTGAAGATGGTGAAATAAGTTGGCATCCATTGTTCAATGTTCTAGAATTATCCAGAGAGTGAGCTAAGGCTGGCATGGAAAAGATGACACATTTTTCTGGGAGAAAACCTCTCTTGTTTTCATATATCATTGGAAAAAATTTAATTGCAGTAAATTATTTAACAGTCCAGTGCCTTTTCTCAGTCCAATAGACTTTTCTTTTGTATTTATCATTTTTTTCCTGTCAATATGTTCAGATACTTTACTATCCCAACAGTTTAGATATTATGATTGTTAGATATATGATTGTTAATAATACAATAACAAGAGCAAAAAGGAGGTACACTGACGAGAACTTCAAAAGAGAGAAGAAGAAGAGAAGAAAGTAGCCTTTTTGGCTAAGTTTACCTTAACAGAAGAGTCAGTACTAAAGCTGTATTGATGCAACAATTTGTATCCATGCCTTCAACTTGTCATAAGGTAAAGGTAAAGGTTCCCCTGCACATGCGTGCTAGTTGTTTCCAACTCTAGGGGCCGGTGCTCATCTCCGTTTCAAAGCCGAAGAGCCAGCGCTTGTCCGAGGACGTCTCCGTGATCATGTGGCCGGCATGACTAGATGCCAAAGGCACACGGAACACTGTTACCTTCCCACCGTAGTGGTTCCTATTTTTCTATTTGCATTTTTACGTGCTTTCGAACTGCTAGGTTGGCAGAAGCTGGGACGAGTAACAGGCACTCACTCTGTTATGCGGCACTTGGGATTTGACCCGCCAAACTGCCGACCATCTGATCGACAAGCTCAGCGTCTTAACCCACTGAGCCACCGCATCCCTTTCAACTTGTCATTAGACAGACTTAAATTGTCCTTAATTGTTCTGGTATTAAAGTAAGATTTTCCTCCCTTATTCTAATGCTACCCAGTGGCAGCCTCAAGGTGTGTAAAATCTGTTATTGTGTGCTTTGCCACCCCTGATTTTGAAGGTGAGGTCTGGTAATCAGCAGAGAGAATGATCTGTAGAGTATCAGTTGATGTTTTCCCCTTTCCTTTCATCCCTGATCAGCACTTTCTCTGCTACTGCTTTGTAAAAACTGAACATAATTGTTTTAAACTTCAGTAAACTGTCACAAGAAAACCAGGAAGAAAACCACATGAATATGAGCTTTGTCAACCTCGGTAGCCAAACTTGATCTAAAAAAGACTTGCAAGTTATTTCTGAATGAGGTATAATGAGGTCAGGTATAAGGCCCACTGCAGTGTGAGGGGTTGAGTGGAATTGTGCCGTAGTGCTTGATAATCCCATGATCCTGCTGGGATTATTAAGCATTTTTTTCTTTATTGCTCTTGTGCAAAGCTAGAATAGTGATCAGTGAAATAATGGGGTTAAGGCAACACTTCAAAAGATTTAATTCTCTTCATGATTCCTACTTGGCTTTTAAAAACCCTATTCAGCTTGTGTTGTTATAAAATGGAGGTATGGGAGAGGAGCACAAGAGGCCTAGAGACACTTGGCTGTGTTGTGCTATCTCACCCACCCTATTCTTATTGTGCGCTGTGAACGCGAGGATGTAGTGATGTAGTGAAGACAGAGGGTAGGGTAGGGATGAGCACTGAGGGGAGCAAATGTCATGCTAGGATACTTTTGACTCAGGGATGGGTGGATAACACTTTACTTCTGTAGCTGGCCTAGTTTAGGATATGAGGTTTTACCATTTAACCTCCATATTTATTTAAATCAAACAGCAGCTTCATTTATGAAGACTAACGGAGTGATTAGATACTAGCCAAGATTCTGAATGTTAGCTCAATATGCTATTTCCTTGGAAAGTATAACATTCAAGGCTGAGAAAGCCAGAGACCAAAATGTCACATTTCCTGCATGGATCTCACTTCCTTGCTGGCAATCGGCATGTAGACTGCATTTAGACTGTGGCTGTGCACATGGCTATTTCTGCCACGTGTGCAATCGCAGAGAAGCCTTGGCCAATTGGCCCTGTCGTCGTGCTACAGGTGAAGGAGTGCAGGCAGTTTCCATGTGGTTTTCCTTCACAGAAGTCACAAGCAGGGAAAAGATGGCCATATGGTAGGGGTATATTACAAATCATGGTTAAAGTGGCACAAAAAGAGCAGAAAGGAAGAGTAGCAAGAAGAAAGAGGGGGTTGGAGAGTCTCCACAAGTGTGCCTTTTTCCCCCACTACTAACTGCCACTGAGGTTTAATGCAATCTATAAACTCATCTGTCTGTTTACATACCAGCAAACGATACATCTTTCTGATCCACTTACTTTTTCAAGCCAAATTTATACACAGGGCACTGATGTTGTGTATACAAGACACAGAGCTAGCTGGAGGCTGTCCCTGCTTTCACAGCACATGTCATCCTTATAAATAAAGCATTGGCTCAGCTAAAGAGTCTGAGAATCAAAGAGCCACATTGCGTGCAAATCCAGTTCAGTGCCTGAGCTTCTTTGAGCTTGAAGATAATCCTGACTGACATGTTACAGTAAAAGTACTTATAAAATCAATAATAAATTCACTGCTGTTGACATCTTGGGGCATAAAGATAAAGGAGAAATAAGCCACAGAGTAAACAGTCCTTCAGCTATGCCAGTTTTTCAAGGAGAGGAGCAAAGGAAGACATAGGAAACCATGGAGTAAATTAGTACTGTGCTAGTATTGTTTTTAATCCAGGGTCTTGACACCAATGAAAACATAAAAATGGGATGCACATTTTTACACAGAAGAAAAATTCCCAAGAGGGAATGAAGATACAAAATCCTGAAATTGTGAAGTTAATATAATTTTATTAACATTGGAACAATGGTGCCACCCTGGTATTTTTTTAAACACTTAAGGGAAATTAAATCAATCCTGTTGCTCTACGAAAGAGCCAGCAGTGGATTGCAGTTTAAAATTGCAGAGTCAGTACTTGTTAAAAGAGAAGATGTAATATTGCAAAGTACAGAGTCCAGACCAGTGGTGGGATTCAAATATGTGAACAACCGGTTCTCTGTGTGGATGCCAGTTCCGGAAGTCCATTCTGGACCTGGGCAACAAAAAATTAGCTACTGGTTCTGCCAAAGTGGTGCAAACTGGCTGAATCCCACCACTGGTCCAGACCACAAGGAGCAATTGTTCTATTTTATTCTGGCCTAACCAGACCCCATTTGAGTACCACCATTCAAAAGGAGAGTGACATATTGGACTGGTAAAAGGTTGGAAACTAAGCTATAGGAGTAATGGTTGAAAAATCTGCACACTTAGTCTACAAAAAAGATGACACCAGGGGAGTTATGATAGCAGTTTTCAATCATCTAAAGTGTTGTCACACTTATTTTCTATTGCTCCAGAAGGTAGGACCAAGGAGTAAAATGAAAAGGAATCAGTTTCATGTTAGACATGAAGAACTTTCTCACTGTATGAGCTGTCAGTCAGTGGAACAGGCTACCACATGAAATGGTGGCTTTTCCATCAGAAATCTTCAAACAAAGACTAGATAGTAATTTATCAGAGATTTTAATGAATGAAACAGGGGACTGGACTAGATAACCTCTAGGTTCACTTCCAGCATTGTAATTCTATTACTCATGACCTCAGCTTCTCAATTACCACTGTGGACAAATTTGCTGCCTTCAAACTCTAAGAAAATCTTGGCTATGGGCTGCAGATATTACTATCAGTAATATACAATTGGTTTTTAATATTCTAACTTAATTATCTTGTTTTTTCCTTGTTCTTAAATATGCTACATCAATTGACTCAAGTTACAGTAACTGTAGCTATAAAATGTGAGATGCTCTTTTCCAGGATATTGCTACATGCAAGCAAACGTCATTTAATTAAATTAGAATCCCTGACATAAAACCTACCTATAGAATTGTAGACAAGAAGTGCTTCAGAAGAAGAAAGTTATTTGTTTCAGCCTTAATGCATGCATGTGCTTGTGTGTTTGAAAAATGAAGGATGTAGAATGAAAACATGGAAGTGTTACAAGCGGGTCATTATGCTACCTGGGTCTTCCATAAAATTCAGTCAATAAGGTCATTTTAGATTTACAACCTCACCAGAGGTGGCTATCGTATAACCATGCAACAACCACTCACAAATTATAGTTCTCTTAACAGTCTTGCTCACGATAGATGGTGATGTGTTATGATGATGTGCTATTTAATGGAAATGGTTGGCAGAGGCTACCATATTTGTACATGAAGCCTCTGTAGCATTTTGAAATCGGCATTAGGTTTGTCTGATTTTTTGGCATTGGCAGAATACCAAAGGTTATTAATGGCTTTGCTACAATGTATGTAAAATCTTCACTGAAAATACAGATAGACCTCACTTAATCTAACCTGTTTAGCGACCATTCAAAGTTATGACAGTGCTGAAAAAGTAACTTTATGACTGGTCCTTGCATTTATAAGCCAGAAAAGATCCATCCAGATGTCAGGTTAAACATGATCTGCAAAACTTGTATAAAGAGAAAAACCTGGCAATACAGAGAGCCTTTGTTTAGCGATTACCTTACAGAGTGACCATTTACAGTTATGATAGTGATGAAAAAATAACTTTGTAACCAATGATCACATTTATGACCCTTGCAAGTATGTAAAACAAAGGATAGCTGAAGGAGGATCATAAGTACAGATGTGATTTTGCTTAACTGCCGCTTTATTTAATGATTGAGTTGCCATTCCCAGTAGTGGTCACTAAATATGGACTATCTGTATTCTGGAAGGGTGCTTAAAGCTATTCTATGTTTGTTCATTATTCAAAACTGCCATTTCAATTGTGAGTCATTAGTATGAGTAGCAAACACAAATTAAACACAGGAGATCTTTCATTATTGCTAGATATCCTAAATGTGTGATAGCAAACACAAATTAAATACAGGAGATCTTTCATTATTGCTAGATATCCTAAATGTGTGATCTGTTTTGATTCTTCTGTGTTTTGAAATAAAGTATGAATGGATTATAGGCCCAGGTATCTTTGAAGTGTGTTGGAAAAAGATCTGCATACATATCATCTATGCCCATGAAACTTCCTTGTGAGGATGAGAAACACAGAACTCCTTCCAATAACCCACCAGATATGGAAGGATGACTGTTGGGTATGGGGTCAGTTGTGCTGGAGTACCCTCACAAACTCTGTAGTATGTATGGAAGTCATCAATTTCTCTTATGTAAAATAAGGGAATAGGAAATATTTTCAATTTGTCTTGTGCCCAATAGGCTCTAATTTGGTACAAAAATCCCCTGATTTAATATACTGTAGCTAGATAAATCATCAGTCAATTTTAATTTTCTTAAGCACGTGCAGAATGTTAATGCTTGATTCTCATTAGTTTTCTTGATCATCTTTGCAATTATTTTCCTGAAGTAGCACTTCCTCTTTTTCACTGTCCTTTGGCCTTAATTCAAATGACTATAGCAACCCTTGTGATTTTATCTGCATGTGCAAGGAAGTATATTATGACTTGTAACTGGTGTTTAATTACAGACAGTACTTAAGGATGAAAAGAACACCATCTCAAGGCGGTACCCAATAATCAATATGAACATAAATTATGGAGTAAAATAGTGCAAGAAATAAACAAAAGGTTAAAGCTAAAATAACTTCTATCCAGTAATCCCCCAAACATCTTTTAAAGCTTTTTTCTTTTTGCATGCCATCTGTATTTCTATACCACCACACAACAGTTTGAAACTAATCTGCCATTGTCTTCATTTCCATCAACCTTGAAACAGAGAACCCCATGATCCCTTTTTCCTCTTGCTGTCAAACTGGCTGCCCTTGGGCCGGATGCGTCATGTGCAGGCCACACCCACCCAGCTCCGCAAAGGCAAAAAAACATCACAATACATCACGATATGTCATGTGATGTGATCAAGTTTGATACCTGTGGATTAGAGCAAAGAACAAGCCATGTCACAACCTCCCCCCCCCCAAAAAAAAAACATTTTCCTCTCCCCTTTCTTCCAGTGCTGGAAAAACACTTTGTTTCTTGTCAGTTAGATTTTGTGGCATCATTCAAAATCTTCAAAAATGCTTCTCTCTTTCTGAAGAACAGTTCCTCTGTGAAAGTTGGGCCATTCATTTCTTTCATTAGTGTTCATTTACCTTTGCTATAATTCAGTACTTACCATTATTTCTATCTTCCATGGTCTTCTGTGATCATTCAGTGGCTTATTCCTGTTCCCTAGGAAATATTATATAGTACAGTTTATAAGAGTGTTTCTCAGCAATTTTAAGCGTGCTGGCTGGGGAATTCTGGGACTTGAAATCCACACTTCTTAAAGTTGCTAAGGTTGAGAAGCACTGGTTTATGCAGTAGCATACTATCTCTCATCCCATCTACCCAAGCAAAGATCTGTGATTAAAAGCTAAGAAATAGATGAATCAAGTGTGTTTGTGTTTCTGTGTGTGTCTGCAAATGTGTATGTAGTTGAGGGGCTGGTGTGGAAATCAGGAGAAAAAGCTGTTAAGTTTTTTTTATTTTCTTTAGCACAAAGGTGATGAATATTCATCGGTGTTTTTCTTCCAGTAAAATAGCATTCCCACTATTTCACAGCCTTCCTGGTTGGAAGGGGATGATAATACCTGTGCGCTTCTTCAGATTGCAGGACAGGGTTCAAGGCAGAGGGGAGGAAGTTCCATATGTTGTATGAACAGTATTGTATGAACCAAGCTCTGGGACCAACCAGCTGCTGTGCGCAAAATGTTATGAGACCCAGATCATCATCATCATCATCATCATCATCATCATCATCATCATCATCATCATCATCATCATGTCTCTCTATAAAATTGATCCGGTTAAATTTAGAGACATTTGTATGGATGCAACTAATAGAATCAGCTCAGGATACTTCCTTTGTTCCACCTTAAAATGGTTCTGAAGCTGGGCTGCTGAGTTGATTAAATTCTAGCTTAGCTGCAGTATATATCCCAAACTGGGTGGGGGTGGGGAGCAGTCAGTCAGTTCATTTACAACAGTACAACACTACAAATGAAGGGCATATGCACAATGTCATTTCTCATTGGCAGGAATTTATGCCTCAATCAGCCTTCCAGCTCTTGGGTTTCAGCTGAGATTGCATCTATTTACAAGCCCTTAAAGGGGAAGATAGGTTGATGGTGTCATAGGTTCCCCCCTTCAGAGCAAACACCTGTATTTTTATTTTGTTGTTGTTGTTGTTGAAAAGTTGCCTTTTACCAGGGTTCATTCCCTACTCGGATGAAGGAAGCTTCTCTTGCAGATTACCAGATAGTCTTCATGACCTACACTGCCCACTTGTGCACCTTCCCCGACCTTTGTGGCTTCTCTGGTGCATATCCACACCTTCCCAACCCATATGGCACTTCTCTTGTACCCTTAGAGATGGAAGGAGGGAGGGAGAGAGGGAGGGAGAGAGAGAGAGAGAGAGAGAAGAAAGCAAGGAAGGGATGGAGGAAAGGAAGAAGGAAGGGAGGGAGGGAGTGAGTAAGTAAATGAGTAAGTTTTTTTATGATCTCTGCCAACTTCCCACAAGGAAACCTCATGGGGAAATTGGCAGGAAGTCAAACCCCCCACTTCTGATCTCACTGGTCTTTTGCCCATCTGTGATCATTCTGTTTCCCTGTTTAGGTAATGTTATCTTTGAAATGATGACCCAGTGGGGCATGGGCTGTCTGGAAGCTTTTAAAAGTTTGGGTGTCTTTTGCAAATGCTTAAGGCATTTTATTTTCTTTTTGTATGGAATATGGATGATGGTGGTGGGAGGTGATATTTGTTGGTTCAGGACCCATGCTCGCTTGGATTAGGACATTTTTTTAATGATGGTTTTGCACTATCTCAATGGTCAACTTGGAGAGGAATGCTATTGGCTCATGATATCCCCAGTCTGTTCTGAGGACTGAAGTGGTGAAGATAATTGCACTCCCAGCTTCAAGTCATTTAGAGAAGTTGGGAAGAAAGAACAGTATCATATGAAAGTGCCTCATAAAAGTCAACATGCAGGATTGGTGTTTTAGTAACAATATAATGCCATGCAACTCATCAGGCATCTTAATTTTTATGACATTGGACTATTGCACTTTCCTTTGTCATAATCTAAATATTAATGACAGCAGCTACAGAAGCATTGCCACTGACATTGTATAGATTGGAGCTGTTAGGAAAATGACTACTGATAACAGCACCATCTGTGCTCATAATAATACAAGATAGGAGTGAAAAGTACATTTGCATACTATCATATGCTAGAAAAAATAGATCAGAATAAGTTACATCCATTTCATAAGGTATCCCAGAAAATAAGTCAAAATGCAGAGTATAGAATAAATAGAAAAAATACACCCAGGGCCTTAGAAATCCTTGTAAATGCATACTGTCACAATTTTAATCAGTAAAAGAATGTGTATTTATTTTAATCTTAAATTGGAATAATTCCAACATAATGCTTAGCAAGCACTTGAAATTATTTATAAGTTCTTCTATTATTCCTATAAATTGTGTCACATCTAGAGTATCTGTAATTATAACTTAATGTCTAGAGCAAATCTTTAGGAATTAATGGTTATTTCCATTAACATTGAATTTTCTTCCCTTTTGATGCTATCCTTTATTACATGTGGCTAAAATTAAAATTTGTTTTATCCTCTCAGGACCAAACACCAAAATTACATAGCAGGCAAATGGATAATCTCACATTTTTTAATTTGAAAAGAAGGCATAGAAAGTTGTTAATTTGAATGAAATAATAGCAGGACAAAGGTGGCTTAACTCACCTCTCCGAGCATCAAAATCTTTCCCATATTTAGATTTTCTCTCAGCAAGAAAAGATCATGAGATTTGATATATGTTTCCTACAATATGTAAAAAAGATTTTTGAACAATTGGTAAGAAAATAAAAAGATAAGCAGAGTCTACTCATGCTTATCTTCTGCACTTTACTGTGATTTCCAGTGGCTGCTTTTAATAAAAACAAACAAAATCAAAATATTAATCATAAGACTTCTATGTAATATCTTGCTTAGTGCCTAACAAAACAGGCTTTTGTATGTGGGGGAAGGAAGAGAAATACAGATGAATGGATACCACCATACTGTAGGTTCTAGTTTTATGTTTGTAGATATTCCTATATTCCACCTATACCTGCCTGAATGGAGATATATCTGAGTGTAATTTGCCCAATAAGTTGTTCTTGGAGACTCATAAACTTGCACGATATTTCATAATCTTTGTTGTTAGCTGCAAAGTCGTATCCGACCCATCGCGACCCTATGGACAACGTTCCTCCAGGCCTTCCTGTCCTCTACCGTCTTCTGGAGTCCGTTTAAGCTCACACCTACTGCTTCAGTGACTCCATCCAGCCACCTCATTCTCTGTCGTCCCATTCTTCTATTGCCCTCAATCTTTCCCAGCATTAGGCTCTTCTTCCTTCTCATTAGGTGGCCAATCATAATCTTTAGATGGTCTAATAAAGATAAATATGGTGAGATAAGTTAGGCAAGAAACAGCTTAAAATATAAACTCAGGAAAGATATAGAGCAAGGAGTGGACTTTTTAAACTCTGGGCACTATTCCTGATCAAAGGCATAGGCACTTTATTCCCTTCAAATGGCTGAAATATTTTATTTCATTAAATGAAATGAAAGATTCAGTGGGTGCCTTGGTATTGAGACTTATTGTATGCATATTTTTGTGAGACAAACTATTTGCAGATGTTGCTTTATACACCTTGGAAGGTCTGGGATTTTCGAATGATAAAGTTGGAAAGGCCTATCTCTTTTCTAGATAATTGGGAGGTTTCACTATTGAGTTTTACTTATTTATTTATCTAATTTATATAGCTGCCCATCTTACAAGACTCTGGGCAGTGTACGACAAAACTAAAGCAATAAATATCTAAAATCATTATCACTGACAAATATTAAAACATTAAAGGTAAAGGTAAAGGTTCCCCCGCACATGCGTGCTAGTCGTTTCCGACTCTAGGGGCCGGTGCTCATCTCCGTTTCATAGCCGAAGAGCCAGCGCTTGTCCGAGGACGTCTCCGTGGTCATGTGGCCGGCATGACTAGACACCAAAGGCGCACGGAACGCTGTTACCTTCCCACCGTAGTGGTCCCTATTTGTCTACTTGCATTTTTACGTGCTTTCGAACTGCTAGGTGGGCAGAAGCTGGGACGAGTAACAGGCGCTCACTCTGCTACGCGGCACTCGGGATTCGACCCGCCAAACTGCTGACCTTCCGATCGACAAGCTCAGCGTCCTAACCCACTGAGCCACTGCGTCCCTTATTAAAACATTACAAAACTGTAAAAGAAACTAAAACAAAGTTAATAGACAAAGGGATGTTAATAGTCATGGAACCACCTCTCCAGTTCACCTGTCCTGTGGATTATTTTTTCTTCCCTGCACCATGGAATGATAAAGACCATGAACTCGCTGTATGTTAATTCCTTCAGATATTTGATGACTGCTATCCTATATCTAATCAATTTTCTCTTGTTAAGTTTATATCTCTCCAAATGCTTTAATCTCTCTTCACAGAAAGTAGTTCTAGTAATCATTCACATAGCCCATTCTTGTTATGCTTGGAAGTTTTTCATCTAGACATTTAAAATCATAACTGATAAAGATCTAACTCTGTAGATCTCACTGTGTAACGCACTGCAGAATACAAGAGATGTGAACATAAGCTTTTGAAGCCCTGAAAAATTTGTCCCACAAGGAAGGGCAGCTGGCCTCACCTATTGAACTTCAGTGCTCTTCATTTGTACCCAATATGACTAATGGTGAGGAACAATGGAATTGAAATCTAATCACTTCTGGATGCCTTTGCTTTCTTGATTTCAACATAATTACACTTACATTTAAATTTTAATATTATTATAGTCAGCAATAACAACAAAAGAAATACAATATATCTCTATGTGTATTTTTATTTTCCCATTTGAGAAAATACAAGGGTACTGAATATGAACAATGTGAATTCATATTGTAAGGTACACAGAAACATTATATGATCTGATATAACATATTCTATTCTTATTAATCAGGTTTATCCAGAAACCAGAGGTACATACAAAAAAAAGTACAGAACTTTTCAAGACCTGTTTATCAAAGGTGATACTAGTACTTATGAGTTTATAATCTAAACTTTGTCTTCCAATTAGTATTACACAGTTGAACTTCAAGATCTTATGCAGTAATGAAATACTCAAGGGAACACACAGCATATGGAGAATCTCTGTTAACCTACAATAGATTTATTAATTACTGTACAATTGCTTAAGCATTATATAACCCCCTACCCCTCTCCTCACTTGCCCTGCTGCACCCTGGCCAGGTGACATGTGGGGATTGGAAAAGGTAAGAGCACTTTGTAGATAATAGTTGCATGCACGAATAGAGAGTCTTCTAACCACTAACCTGCCCAGTCTTTCTTTTTATCCTTTGCTCACGGTTTTCCATCACACATCACCCTGGCTGTCCTTTCATTGACCTGTTATATTGCTGAGTCAAACTTGACTTGCTGCATGACTGTTAACCTTCATATCTTTTGTTTACTGAGTTTACTTTCTTTTCTCTTCAATTTTCTTTTTCCTGTACATATATACATTCTTCTCTAAGGTCAAATTTTGGTCATTCTGTTATCTACTTTTCCCAACATTTTAGTTCTTGTAATGCTGTTTCCAATTGGTTATGAAGCTATGATTATAATGCTTTGCCCAGTCTGTTATGAAGCAGTGATCTAGTTTTCTGAACCAGCAACCTAAAATCTAAATGACACCTTCCTTTTGAACTGCATACATGCATTTTATTGTAATTGTTATTTAAAAGTAGGGCTGCACAAATCATTCAAAGAGCACTTGTGGATCCACTCCTCAAAGCTTTGAAGGAGCTGTAAATATGTGCAAATTCAGTGTCTTTGAAGATATTCTGGGCATGAGCTATGGCCATTTTAAGGACCGGATTTATTTATTTATTAACTTGTTTGATTTGTATAGATGCCTAGCTCACATACATGATTCCACATACAGAGGAATTTCACTTTGCTTACAAGCAAAGTTCCCCACTGAATGATTTCCATAGGTCTGATACATAACATAAACTGCCTAATCAATCACAGAAAAGTAACTCTTTTTTAAAAAAGTAATCTGTTTAAATTTGGCACCCATGGAAAAGCAAGCACACCTGACAACATCAGAAATGGAATATGTTTTAGGAACACAGCTTGGGGAAAAGAATGAAACTCCCTTTACCCATCCCCTCTCTACTATGATGGAACTACTAAGATTTCCCTACAGTTATCAAAAATTTCAAGTAGACCCCACATTATTTCTAGTTTAGCCCTTAGTGTCTGCATGGTGTCCAAAATATCACTGTATGAGTATATTTGAATACTGAGTTAAACTCAGATCTTCAATAATATGCAATATCATCCTCATGCCATGCCTTTGCAGAGTAATTATGAGTAAAATTAGCCATAGGAACACATTATCATGTCATCATATTTCAGCAATTAGTGTCATCTCAACTTCTTTCTCTAATCAAATGACTATTTCTTTCAGATCAATAATTTTACATTCTGAATGTTCATCTTTATTTCCCTTTACTTTGGAGATGTAAAGTTTTACTCATATTTATTGTTATTTAAGTGTGTTTCTTGAATACCATATATTATGTTGATACCCCTCATTTCTGATCAGTGGGAAAGTTTCCAGGGTTTTGGAACTTTACCAGGCGGGCTGGAAGAGGTATTGTAATGTTATTTTGTGATGCAAGTTTATTTTTACACGTATACAGGATGAATATATGATGAAAGCTTCAGTATTACACCAACTGATTCATTTGATCGTAGGTTTTCTCACAAGGACCACCCAGGCTGATGTTCAGTTAGGCACAAATTCCTCTTTTATTCTTTCTTTTTGACTATAGGACAAAAGGATAGTTTGTCTTTTATTCAGGTAATTCTGTCTCTTTTTGTTTCTTCTCAGATGCAGTTACTACATTCTTTCTGGAAAAGAGAGAAGAACAAGGAAAAGCCTCTCATTCACACAACTTGTCAAACAATTTGAACCAGTCTAACCATTTCCCCCCACAACCATAAATTCTAACCAGAGCTATGAGATATAGAAGTCTTGTGATTGCAAAATATATTCCTTAACCCAGAACAACTTTTGTTCCATGCTGCAAAAGATATATTGGAAGGAAGCAAAGAGATGGAATCACTGCATACTTCAATTTTAATGGTATAATATTATAGATAAGTTATGTGCATTGTCAGAAGCACTTAGAAGGAATTAGACACTTAAAAGACCACAGGGAAATCTTGCCTTAAAAACACTTTGCTTATCCATTTAAAAGAGAAGATATGGGTTCTGTTTCCCAGTTTCTCCCTAGATTTCCAAGTTTTGGGGGTAAGAAAAAAGACATAGAAATCATGACCCCGACCTATATCCTATATTCTATTCTTCTGCTCTTCCAAATATGCTGCCTTATACAGTGAAATGCTAATGAACTCATGCTAATGAACTGAGAAGCCAGTCCTTGTTTTTCACCAGTCTATTACATAATTTTTTATATATCATATTTATATTTTGTATAATGATGTGATTATACAAAAGATGCAAATTGGTGCAAAAGATATAATTTTCATCATTTGTGTGATGATAACAAAAAATAAAAACAGCATTAAACTATTCATGCAAAATGATAAGGGATGGTCCCCTGTATGCAAATCCCATTGTACTGATGTCCAATAAATTGAGGTTATACTGTAGTCTGATTTTATGCTGACCGATCATAATGCAGTAGTAGAATTCATTCTTTACAATGTAAAGTAGCCTAGATGTAACATAGGTAGCAGAAACTGAAGAAGACCTAAGAAAGTCTGGTGCATGAAAGCCTGAAGAGTCACCCGCATCCTGAATCAGTCTGACCTAGAGGAGGAGACTACTGTGATGTGTTCCAGTTTCCTGTCTCTGCAAACCAAATTATCCAAGCTCGAAATGTTATGCTGGAGTCAGAACTGTACTGAGGCTGTTTACAGAAGTTTACAGATCATGCAGGTCACATGATCAAAATTTGGGCACGGCAACTGGCATGTATATAAATAATTTTGCTGTAATCTTCTCAGCTGGTTTCTGACAAGGAAAGTAAATGGGGAAGCCAGATTTGCTTCATAACTACATGATTTGTTTAACAAGTGCAGTGATGCATTTAACAACTGTGGCAAAAATGGCCATAGAATTGGGCTCAACTCACTCAACAACTGCACTGCCTAGCAATGAAAATTTGGGGCTCAACTATGGTTGTAAGTCAAGGACTATCTGTAAATATTAATTGTTCAATTGTACTATGCATGTGGAAACTACATTTGCAGATGTTAGAAGTACTATGACCTACTTGTTTTCACATGAAATCAAGAGACTAAATAAACCAAACATTTGCACAAATGAATCCTACTGTGCTTCAAATGTGTTCACAGCTTCAGATCCTGGAACAATTATATTTAATCCTTTTAATTTCCTCTTGGAATATTTTTCCTCCCATCTCAAAGCTTTTATTTCCTAAAATACATTTTTATAAGTTTCATGTCATAAACCTGTTCAAGTCTAGTGAACTAGACAGATCTTAACCAGCAGTTTCTTTTTCATAAACTAATATTTACTCCTAAGCAGGCCATCCCTTGGCAAACTTACTAGATTGATATGATACAGACAAAAGACCCTTGAACCATGGTGGTGCTTTAGAAAAGACACCTTCTTTTTGAAGGGCTGTTTGGTCTAGTTAAGGGCCTTAAAGTTGCTTGTCAAGAATTAACATTGAAACTTTTGAATTTCCATGGTAATAATAGGTTATCAATTGGAACATCAATAGCTGCAAACTTGGGGGAAAATATCCTCCCTCAAGACTAGTCTTAGGCAACATGAAATGAGTATCTCAGACAGAGCTGAAATATTAGAGGACAGAGCTGGGGGTTACTACTTGGTAATTTTTTATTTATAACAAGTGGTTTAAATATCAAGTGTCAGTACATTTAGCTTCCCACTTGGAATCTTAATTTCAGGCAGTAACATGTTTTTGATGTTTTTGATGTGTTTTGATTTCATCCACTAATTTTTGGAGTGTACCCCCTGAACCTACTCAGAGTCAAGTGTGGATAGTTCAGAGTTGCTAATGTTAACATTGGCTGAGAATATTACAGATGTGATCCCAATTCAGCTGAGGAATACTAAACTAGAGAAGGATATTATATACAAAATGTGGGCCTATTCTGAGTATGGATACGTTTATACCATCCATGAACAAGGCAGAGGTATCAATAGGAGATTTAAGATTTGCAAAGCATAAAAATTCTGCTTTTGGGCTTGTGCCGGAGTCCATCCAACCCGAAAGCTTGAAAGAATAAACCTTTGGTTCCAGTGACCAACTCAGATTGGATCCTGCAACATTATCCTGGAACATATATATTTGCCTTCATTTGCATAAAATTTCCATTTAGAAAAACTTGAATGAGGGTTAGAGATAAATACCATTATTTCCAAACATACAGATCTGTACAAGGAAACCAAGGTAATAAATTGGTATGAATGTCAGAAATGAACAAATTAGTAGAATGATATTCTAGGATGGGAAAGTGACCAGTTAGCATTTTTAAAAATCTTATAGGAAACAAGAAATATATAGGATTAAAATAATGAGAAATGAACATGTAAGGCTATGCATATTTATAAGAGTTGTGATACTTCCTGTAAGAACACTTTATAATAGTTCCTGAAAAAAATATCTTTATTTTTGCTTTCCTCTATTAATTGGATATAGTGCTGTTATTCCAGAACAACTTGGAACATCTGTGGGATTAGAAGAGGATGTTGGTAAATAGTTGAAGAAACAGGATCTGGAGGTACTGAACTCCTTGGATCCAGCTTAGTTCTTCATCTAATAAAATGGGATTGGGTAACTCCAGTTTTTCAGAGGAAATCCCAGCCCAATATATGCAAAATTTGCATGGATCTCATCATTGAACAAAGTATTCTTTATTTAAGTTAATTTATAGGCACCTTGGCTCCCAAATGATTCTGAGTAACTTAAAATAAAAACTAATTCATTAAAAGAAAAATACAACATACTAAAGGAGCAAAGTACACAAAATCAAACCAAACAAAATCAAACCAAAATAAAGCAAAACTAAACAACCACCCTGTACCCAAGGCTTGGGAAAACAACCAGATCTTCACCAATCTTCTGAATGACATAAGGATGTTGTTGTTGTTGTTGATAGTTGCGAAGTCATGTCTGACCCATCGCGACCCCATGGACAACGTTCTTCCAGGCCTTCCTGTCCTCTACCATCTTCTGGAGTACATTTAGGCTCACACCTACTGCTTCAGTGACTCCATCCAGCCACCTCATTCTCTGTCGTCCCTTTCTTCTCTTGCCCTCAACCTTTCCCAGCATTAGGCTCTTCTCCAGTGAGTCCTTCCTTTTCATTAGGTGGCCACAGTATTTGAGTTTCAACTTCAGGATCTGACCTTCTAAAGAGCAGTCAGGGTTGATCTCCTCTAGGACTGACCGGTTTGATCACCTTGCAGCCCAAGGGACTCGCAGGAGTCTTCTCCAGCACCATAGTTCAAAGGCTTCAATTCTTTGGTGCTCAGCCTTTCTTATGATCCAACTTTCACATCCATACATTGCAACTAGGAAGACCATAGCCTTGACTATACGCACTTTTGTTGGCAGGGTGACGTCTCTGGTTTTTAGTGTGCTGTCTAGATTTGCCATGGCTTTCCTCCCCAGGAGCAAGCGTCTTTTAATTTCTTGGCTGCAGTCCCCATCTGCGGTGATCTTGGAGCCCAGGAAAATAAAATCTGTCACTACCTCCATTTCTTCCCCATCTATTTGCCAGGAATTGAGAGGGCCGGATGCCATGATCTTGGTTTTCTTAATGTTTAGTTTCAACCCAACTTTTGCACTCTCCTTCTTCACTCGCAACAAGAGGCTCTTTAGTTGCTCTTCACTTTCTGCCATTAGAGTGGTATCATCTGCATATCTTAGGTTGTTGATATTTCTCCCGGCAAACTTAATTCCAACTTTTGATTCATCTAGCCCTGCCTTTCTCATGATGTGCTCTGCATATAAGTTAAACAGGCAGGGTGACAGTATACAGCCTTGCTGGACTCCTTTCCCAATTTTGAACCAATCAGTGGTTCCGTGTCCAGTTCTCACTATTGCTTCTTGACCCGCATATAGGTTTCTCAAGAGACAAATAAGATGATCTGGTACTCCCATCTCTTTAAGAACTTGCCACAGTTTGTTGTGATCCACACAATCAAATGCTTTAGCATAGTCAATGAAGCAGAAGTAGATGTTTTTCTGGAACTCCCTAGCTTTCTCCATGATCCAGCACATGTTGACTCTCTAGTTCCTCTGCCTCTTCAAAATCCTGCCTGTACTTCTGGTAGTTCTCGATCCACATACTGCTGGAGTCTAGCTTGTAGGATTTTAAGCATAACTTTACTAGCATGTGAAATGAGTGCAATGGTGCGATAGTTTGAACATTCTTTGGCACTGCCTTTCTTTGGAATTGGAATGTAAACTGATCTTCTCCAATCCTGTGGCCACTGTTGAGTTTTCCAAATTTGCTGGCAAATTGAGTGTAGCACTTTTACTGCATTGTCTTTCAAGATTTTGAATAGCTCAGCTGGAATACTGTCTCCTCCACTAGCTTTGTTGTTGCTCAGCTTTCCTAAGGCCCATTTCACTTCACATTCTAGGATGTCTGGCTCAAGGTCAGTGACCACCTCATTGTGGTTATCAGGGATGTTAAGTTTGTTCTTGTATAGTTCTTCTGTGTAATTTTGCCACCTCTTCTTAATCTCTTCTGCTTCTGTTAGGTCAGGGCTTTTCAACCTTTTCACCCATTGCATCACTGTTAGGATATGGCAACATCCAAGTACCACCAGTCACCTAGCAAGGTGTCAAAAACCTGATGACCCCCCCAAAAAGGAAAAAAAGTGATGAAGGACAGGTAGTCCTCGACTTACAACAGTTCCCTTGGTGACTGTTTGAAGTTACAATGGCACTGAAAAAAGTGCCCGCCAAGCCACAGCCAAGCAAGACACCTGCCTGCCTGCCTGGTGGTGCTCTTCTTCCTGTCCAAGGTTTTCATTGTTGTGAGCATTTCTGTTGAGGATTGGCACTGGGGATGGGGTGGGGGTTGGTTTTTATTACCCCCATCTGCTGGGTGGTTGCAGCAGGTTTTAGTCACTTCACATGATGCTGGGACACTGTGACTGTCATAAATATGAATCAGTTGCGAAGCATCTGAATGTAAATCACAGGACCCTGGAGATGCTGCAACATTCCAGCTGATCGACGCTTCTTCTGGGCTGAGAAGTGCCAGGATCAGTGCTGAGCTCCAGTTGGAGCCTGGTGTTGATCCTGGTGCTTCCGCTGAACCCTGAAAGCCCCAAAGAAGTGCTGATCCTGGCACTTTTGTTGAGCCCTGACAGCCCTGAAGAAGTGCTGATCCTGGCACTTCTGCTGAGCCCTGACAGCCCTGCAGCTTCAGCCATTTCTTGCTCAGGCTTGTGCAGTGCTGCCACCAGTTCAGCTCATTCCCCTCCCCTGCTACCATTTTTCTAGGATGGTTGCGTACCACTGCCAGGTGCCAATGTAACACAGGTGGTACCCGTACCACTGGTTGAAAAGCTCTGTGTTACGTCCCTGCCATTTTGGTCCTTTATCATGCCCATTTTTGCATGAAATGTTCCCTTCATCTCTCCAATTTTCTTGAAGAGATCTCTAGTCCTCCCTATTCTATTGTTTTCTTCTATTTCTTTGCACTGTTCATTTAAGAAGGCATTCTTATCTCTTCCAGCTATTCTCTGGAATTCTGCATTCAATTGGGTGTATCTTTCTTTTTCTCCCTTGCCTTTTGCTTCCCTCCTGTCCTCAGCTATTTGCAAAGCTTCTTCAGAAAGCCATTTTGCTTTCTTGCATTTCTTTTTCTTTGGGATGCTTTTAGTTGCTACTTCTTGTACAATGTTGCAAACCTCTGTCTATAGTTCTTCAGGCACTCTGTCTATCAGATCTAATTCCTTAAATCTATTTGTCACCTCTACTGTACAACATAACAGCTCTTTATTTGGTGGAAGTGACTGTACTGGGGAATAGGGGCTACCTGCACTCTTTATATACCTGGCCAGTACCTGGCCAGGTACTCAACCAACCAATCGGATTGAACCTCTGTTTCCCACCGAAAATGCTTCCCGCCAAAACAGTTACAGTTCAACGCCTCCTGGTGGTGACTCTTATACAAAGCTTTAGGTGTTCCAATAAAGCCTAATACATAACACCCCTTCCCCCTTAAGGATGAAACAATATACATATACAATGAACTTACATTCATGACAACCAACTTCCCATATGGACCTAGCCACCTGGCTTTCCTTATTTGCGCACATTGTCAGTGAGGTACGCGGGTGGCCTATGGGACCGAGATGAACATCTTAGGGTTTCTTACCCCTTGTGGGCTGGCACCTTACTCAGCGTATCCTGGACGTCCAAGTTCCCCTGAACTGGAGAGTCAGCAGGTAAGCTCTGGCTGACCGTTTCTGGTGGACCCACCCCATAGTCAAACCCTGTGGCTGGCTTAGTCCCACGGTCCTGGGAGGGTTGCTGTCCTGCTCGATCGGGGTTCTCCTGGTCCTCTTCGGGCTCAGACGCGGTTGTTTGTTGGTGGTGCTGGTAGGGGGAATGTGAGCTAGCTTGTGTGCCAGCTTGGAAACTCAATGAGGGGTAATTTTCCCCGTGGTCGCTTGTTGACCGTTCTGGAATTCTTTTCCTTACTTGGTCTATGTGCCGTCTGACCTGACAACCCCTTTCCACCCCTACTACATAAGATAAGGGCCCAGTTTTGTCAACCACCACCCCCGAAATCCACAAGTGTCCCCGACCATAGTTCCTGGCCCAAACCAAGTCACCCAGGTGCAGTTCTCTTGGGGTTTTGGGTTGTGTGGCCTCAGATGCTACTCTGTCGGGGTGAAGCCTGTCCAGTTTGGTGATGAGGCGTCTGCCCCAATGGAGCTCCGCAGGACTCTTCCCCATGGCTGTGCATGTTGTGGTGTGTTGTGATAATAGGAATTCCGCCAACCTGCGGTGCCAATCACCTACGATAATGCGCCTGAGTGCGTCTTTGGTTGTTCTCACCATCCTTTCTGCTTGTCCATTAGTCCACGGGTGGAAGGGCGCAGATGTGGTGTGTCTAATCAAGTTTGCTCTCATGAAGGCTTGAAATTCAGCAGCGGTAAATTGAGCCCCATTATCTGATACCACAACATCAGGCAGACCATGTGTGGCAAAAAGTCTCCTGACCACTTGGATTGTTCTGGCCGTGGTCATATTTGGGACTGGCACTACCTCCAGCCATTTTGAGTGGCTATCTACTACTATTAGGAAAAGCTGTCCTTGGAATGGACCAGCGTAGTCTATATGGACCCTGGACCAGGGTGTATGTGTCGCCTCCCATCTGTGGACAGGCTCTTGGGGCATCTCAGGTCTGGACCTTTGACAAGTGTAGCATCCGTGTACCTGCTCTTCCACTGCCTTATCTAACCTTGGCCACCAAAGGTAGCTCCTTGCTAAAGCCTTCATGTGAACTATGCCAGGGTGCCCTTCATGTAGAGACTGCAGAACTCTCTCTCTCAGTGTTGATGGTATAATAACCCTACTACCCCACAACAGGCATCCTTTATGTGCAGACTATTCATGCCTCCTTACAAAATACGCTTAGAATTCCGGGCCTGGACTTTTATCCTGCCACCCTGTGAATACCCACGACTGGACTCTGCTCAGGATTTTGTCTGAGGCTGTCTCCACTGCAATGTCCTTTGCCTGGAGAGGGCATTCCGGTAACTCTTGGATTGCCAGTATCTGTGTAGCTGGTGCCGGATCTGGTTCTATGTTTGCTAGGGGTAGCCTACTTAACCCATCAGCATGGCCCATTTCTTTCCCTGGCTTATGAGTCAGTTTAAAATTGTAAGCCGATAGGAATATGGACCATCTGAGCATCCTAGGGGAGAGTATTTGTGGGGTTTGTTTGTCACTGGGGAATAAGCCTAATAGAGGCTTATGGTCCGTAAACACTGTGAATTCCCTACCGTACAGATAGTCGTGGAATTTTCTGACCCCAGCCACTATTACCAGGGCTTTCTTGTCTATCTATGCATAGTTCCTTTCTGCCCCTGACAAGGTTCTAGAGTAGTAAGCTATGGGAACCTGTGTACCATTTACCTCCAGATGGCTTAGCACTGCTCCCACTCCATAGGGTGAAGCATCGCAAGCAATGCAAATAGGCTTAGTTTCAATGAAATGGGTGACTGTGGACTTGTTGGACAGTAGAGCCTTTAGGTCCTGGAAGCTTTTGTCATGGACATTGGTCCATTTCCATGCAGCTTTTTTTTATCAAGGAGTCTATGCAGGGGTTCAGCAATGGCTGCTTTGTGGGGTAGGAAGGAGTGGTAAAAGTTTAATAATCCCAGAAAGGCTTGCAGTTCAGCCTTGTTTTTGGGAGTGGGGGCCATCTTAATTGCCTTCACTTTTGATTCTGCGGGGTGAATCCCACTGGCATCGATCCTGAACCCCAAAAATTCTGTGGATGTAACCCCTATGCTGCATTTGTCTCTTTTTAGCTTTAGACCTGCAGAGCGAAGCCTCTTTAAAACTACCCTAAGTCTGTCTGCTAACACTTCCTCTGTTTCCCCTGCAATGAGGACATCGTCAAAATAAAGGCATACACCTTGGATGCCCTTAAGTGTTTGCTCCATTACCTCCTGAAATATTCCTAGTGCTACACTTATGCCAAACTGCAGGCGGTTAACTCTGAAGGCTCACTTATGAGTTACAATTGTTTGTGCTGCTGCTGTCTCCATGGTAACTGGCAGCTGCTGGTACACCTGCACGAGGTCTAGTTTAGCAAAGATGGTGCCGCCTTGGAGGGAAGCGAGAACGTGGCTGACCACGGGGACCGGGTAAGCGTGCTGGTTTAGGGCCTTATTTAGGGTGCATTTATAATTGGCACAGATACAGATCTCCCCGTTAGCTTTGAGGAGGGGTGCCTATCGGGGTCTCCCACTCTCCCCCATCTGCCAGCTGCAGGACCCCCTGTTCTACTAGTTTGTCTAGCTCTTTTTCAATTTTGTGCTTGAGTGCAAAGGGGACTCTCCTGGGTTTGATTCTAATGGGTAAGACACTGGGGTTTAATTTAAATGAAATGGGGGGCCCTGTGTACCTTCCCAGCTTACTATCGAATACGTCTGCAAACTCTTTGCAGACAGATTCGATGTTGTTTCCCTGCAATCTGTGGATGCTAGATATTATGATGCCCAATGCCTTAAACCAGTCCAACCCGACTAAACTGGTCCTACGGCCTTTGACTACGATAACATCCAAGTGGCATGTTTATCCGTGGGCTGTTAGGCTTTTAAATGGGACATAATCTTATGCAGAATTGACTTGGGAGGCCGGTGTGTGGTGTAGTTGGTTCACATGGTGTGGTGGGATGGAGGGTTTGTTGTCACTGTGCGTTGGGGGGAGAGAGCACGGGGAGAGGCTCAGCTAATCTCAATGTACACATGTTGTACTTTGACAATAAAGGTTTATTATTATTATCTTCTCCTAGTTGTGGGTGTTGGAAGACTCTATTTTACTTTTAGACCATAGACATAAAACTAAAGTGCAGTACTTGCAATTTTGTAAATCTCACCTTCACTATTTGGGTCACTTGATTTCACCAGGTGAGCATCAATTATCTCAATCACTGATTATCATAATTATCTATTGCATCAAGGTGAGTGCAGGCTACTTAACAGCTATCACCTCCTACCAATGGAAAAATGTCTTCTTTTTTTAGCATGGTTGGCTTTTGTTTTCTTTGGACTATTGATTTTGTTTCTTAGATTCAATTCTTAAATCAGTAAGATTCTCTTCTCTGCCATGATAGTCACCTTTTAACAGCTGCTGCTAAATTGAACAAGGACAAAAAAAACATGCAGCATGTTCAGAAAATTCTGATTGCAAAAGCAACTTTTGAATTTTATATCAATGGGCCTTCTCACCATACCACTGATCTGAAACATGTTTCAGGATAAGTAGCATGTGCTCCTTTTAAATATGTTGAATCTGCCTCCCCTTCTGTTTCTATCCCAGTTGTTGAGTTATATATTGTGATCTGAGCTTATCTTTTAGTCTCTGGTTCCTTTGCTAATATTTATACTAACAGGCATTATTATTTTGAAGCTGTACATGATCAGCCAACTTTGTTGAAGTTATGACTTTCTTATGTCTTCTGGTTCTTAAATTCAGATTTTTTCTCACAGATCTGATGGTATTATTCTGTCTCCTCTTGTTGCCATTATGAAAGTAAATGCTCATTCTCATTTGTTTGGCAATGAATTCCTGATTCTTGACTGTTACACACCACTCACCCAAAATTTTTATGCAGGGGATTGTTTATCTCTCTCTCTATTACTTCTTTCTATATCTTCTCAACTTGGAAGAACTGGATTTGGGTGAGGTACTTTCTTTGTATTTTTTATTAAAGAGTTTTACCAAAAAATTTTTTTACAATACATATCCCCAAAACCCACCCGCCCCAAACCACCCCCCTTCTCCCCCCCACTTCCCAGAGCAGAATACAGGGTTATAGATATAATAATCATATTCTAACTAAGATTATCCATTATAAAATTAACCAAATTCATAATGTGCTTTAACTCCCCTTTAACATAGATACATTCAAATTATTAAAAACATAATAATAATAACCTAAACAAAAATATAATCAATACTAATACTAGAATTAATAACAATCTAAAATCTACTCATAAGCTAAATGGAACTTTTTAGTCCCATATTTATTCTGAATATAATCTATCCATCTCCTCCAAACTGAAATATATCTTTCTTGCAAGTGATCCTTCAAATAAGCAGAAATCTTAGACATTTCTGCAAGATTCGATACCTTAAGTACCCATTCTTCTATAGTAGGCAAACTATCCTTCTTCCAATATTGTCCCACCAGTAACCATGCTGCTGTTATCAAATTCAACATCAAATTGATTTCTTTAGTATCACAATCTACAACAATACCCAATTGTGGAGAAAACTTTATCTTTCTCTTAAAAATCTTTTGAATGTTCCACCAAATTTTAATCCAAAAAGCTTTTATATTTCTACGAGTCTACCACATATGAAAATAAGTAGCATCTAAACTACCACATCTCCAGCATTTAGACTGTAGGTTAGGATACATGTTAGACAACTTTTTGGGATCCAAATGCCATCTATAAAACATTTTATAAAAATTTTCTCTTAAATTTTGAGCCTGAGTAAATTTAACATTTCTGACCCAGATTACCTCCCAAGTATCCAATGGAATTGGTTCCTGTATGTTTTGTGCCCACTTTATCATACAATCTTTAACTAATTCCATTTCCGAGTCCAATTCAATTAAAACATTATATATCCTCTTTATATGCGCACAATTTAAATCTCTAATTTGTTTTACTAAGTTTTCATCTGTAATTGTGATGCCAACCTTCTGATCCAGCTTCCACCTAGCTTTCAGTTAGGTATATTGGAACCAAGAGTAACTTATGTTTTCTTGTTTTAACTCATCTAATGATTTAAGTTGCCAATTATTCCCTTCCAATCTAAGTAATTCCTTATAGGAAAACATATCCAAACTCACTCCCATAAATACACCTTCTATCGCGTGTCCTGGAATTCCCCAAATTGGTATTTTATAATTTAACTTATAATAATACTTTTTCCAGACACGCAGCAAGGCACTTCTAAGAATATGAGATTTAAAAGCCCTAGGGTGAGGTACTTTCTTAAGCTTCATGGAGCTTTTCCAAATTCTTTTAACTACACAATCAGCAATAAAAGCTGTCAACTTATCACTTTTCTTATGTATACATACATACATTGTTGGCCATTTAGGTTACCATCTCACCATCTCCTTACCTGCCTCTAAAGTGCATTGGGTTGTTGCAGATGGTATAGATATGACTGGAATCCTAGGTACAACACAAACCTTTTGAAGTAAAATCTACTGCAAATATAGCCATTATGATTTTCACTATCTCTTGTCCAACAGGCTAGGATAAGGTCTCTGGGCTAACATTTTAAGTTTTGAGAAAGTAGACTAAGTGCAAATGTTCAGACAAATAACAAGCTCTTATCTACTGTCAGGATATTCCATGGCAGGGAACTGACCAGTCAGTATTTTAAAGATCATACACACAACAAAGTGCTTTTGTGCAAAAAATGTAGAGTGTCACCACATAAGGCAAAAACAGACATGAAACCAATGAGAAACAGATACATTATGTTATGCATACTTATCAGTATTGTAACGATCCCAGTGTAGATACTACTTTATATAATAGATCCAATGATCTCTGCTAAATAAAATTGTTTACTCGCCTGTTGGCCTGTTCTACTCATTGTGCATGAAATATTTCCATAACGGGCAGGGGATGGAGGGACAAGAAAGGAATTGTCAGAATAGTACAGTGAAGAGTAGGCATGCTCCTTGGCCATGGAATTCTAGATGTGTGTTGTGGAGAAAAGAAGAAAGCCAGAGAGCTAGAAAAAATAATGACATATTATCAAAGACAGCATGATTTAGGAAGAACACAGTATCTCACAACACATTCTTATAGGTCTCAGTTGCAGGCTGATAAATACCAATTTTTAATTAAGAAAACTAATTTTTTGAAATCTCATTTAAGTTGCATGTATGACTTAAGTAATTTGTGTTTTGCCTGTGTATTTTTGACAACTCTAATTAATTCTGTTTATGCAAGAAAACTGCTACTAATGTTAATTCTATGTCTTATTATAATAGTGGCATGTGAGGAATGGTATATAAATAAAATCAATAATAATTTGCTAACTGGTGAAAGTATCCATCTGCTTCATGATGAAGCATGCTCTTGAATGCTGTCCACTTCCAGTCCTACATCCCTCTCTACAACATCCTTCTATCAATTTTGTTCCTGTATCATTTGTAACCTTTCCCCCCCCCTTTTGTTTAATCATGTCAGATTCTTGGAGACTTACTGGACAAATCCCTGCAGTTTTCTTGGTAAGGCTTTCCTAAAATGGTTTGCCATTGCTTCATTCCTAGGGCTAAGTAAAAGTGACTGGCCGAAGGTCAGCCAGGTGGCTTTCTGCCCAAGGCAGGTCTAGAAATCGGAGCCTCCCAGTTTCTAGCTTGATGCCTTAACCTCTACATCAATCTGACTCTCTTAAATTGGTGTCTTCCACACTTCAATTTCCATAAACCTTAAGCATATAGTCAATATCCAGTGCTTTTTTTCTAAAAAAAAAAGGTGCCAGAACTCAGAGGTGCTGTCACTGGGAGCGATGCCAGTGTCTTGCTACGGCATTGCTGCCTGTCCTTTGCACACCCGCCCCTGCAGCTTGGAGCCACATGCCGTGGGGATTCCCCTCACCACATCCACCGTGGGGATTCCCCTCCCTGCAGTTGCCACTCCACAGCCTGTGCTGAGCCCCCACCCAGAGCTGCTCCGAACCCCGACCCAGAGCTGTGTTCCTCATGGCAGTGGTCTCCAGTGCCAAACAGCTGATGGCCTCCGGCACCGGCACTCGTTCACTTACTGCCCTGTCGCTTCCAAATGCAGTAAGTAAGTGAGTGAGCAAGTGGCGTTTGGAAGCATTTGGAACCGATGAGGCAGTAAGTGAGTGAGTGAATGAGCAAATGGCATTTGGAAGCATCGGGGGAGTAAGTGAGTGTGTGAACGAGCAAATGGTGTTTGGAAGTGATGCAGTAAGTGAGTGAGTGAACGAGCAAATGGCGTTTGGAAGCGATGGGGCAGTAAGTGAGTGAGTGAGCAAGAGGTCTTTGAAAGAGATGGAGTGAGAGGGGGAGAGACTGAACGAGTTGCCTTTGAAAGAGACAGAGGAGTGAGTGAGAGCGACTGGAGGCTTTTGTGAGCAAAGTGTGAGTGAGTGGGGGGGCTTTTGCGAGTGAAGGGTGAGAGAAAAAGGGAAAAGTGAGGGGGAGAAGGGAAAAAGAAAAGGCACTGACTTCTGACTTCCTCTGTTACAGGAGTAGAAGGAAGCATTAACATTGAACCTCAACTTTTTGCTTTTCTATAATATTATAAACTAGCCATTTCTATAACAATAAATGAATCTAACCAATGAAACCCAAAATACCCCCCCCCCTTTTTGTTACTCATCAAGTTTTTGACACCTTGTTAAGCACAGGTGGTGCTTGAATATTGTCATGTCCTAAAAGTGGTACAATTTCTGAAAAGGTTGAAAAGCCCTGATGTAAATGCAGCCTAAATTGTTTATTGCCATCCTATTTGCAAATAATATCTTACTTACCTAGTTGAGATAGTGTAGTTGGGCAGCAGGGAGGGGTGCAAAGTTCCTGCCTTCGCTGCAGACAGCTTGCCTGTGCAACATTTGCCGGCCGGGTCTTTTGGCAGGCTCAGCAGCAATTCTTATTGGCTTTTGAAAGCCAATAGGCCAGGCGTAGGCAACCTTGGCTCTTTTATGACTCGTGGACTTCAACTCCCAGAAGATGTTACATAACATAACATCAACTGGAAGATGTTAAACTGTCCTTCTGTTTCTTTCCTTCCCCAAAATTGTGTTAATGAATCCTCTCTAAGCTCTGCTGATCAGCTTGTCATGGATTGTTTTGCTGCAAAACGGGACGGTTTGCAAGTTGCAGTTGAGACAGCCCATCTCATTTTAGATATATCGCATATAACTGAAGATTGTAATTAGTTGCGTGTGCACGTTCAGCAAGTGTGATGTATTTGTGCTGACATTTCTAGGCCTGTTTCCAACCACATCCAGAAAAATTTGTAATAAACATTGGAATTCTCAAGGCCATGTTTGGTATTTCCCAGCAATCTGTTACTGGAAGGAAAAAGCAATCCCTTCTGCATTACTGATCCCAGAGAAGCATTTGCATGTATGCAGGTATCCTTAGGGTGCCATAGTTATGGATGAGAAATATTGGTTGCAAAGTTGGCATTTCTGGGTGTAATACAGATATTTTGGACTTATTTTTGTTTCTTTGCATGTTTGATATTTTTAAAAAGGCATATGCTACGCTTATGCACATATGTAACATCTTTTGCTAGGATACATGACCGCTGCTTGTCAATTTTAATGTACAGATAATACCACCAGAAATTATTTTAGCCTTTTTAATAAATGTTGTTATTGATGTTAAGCTCACCATGGAAAACATCATATATTGTTATGTATATACTAGGTTAATTATTTAAACACTGAAGTGCAACATAACTAGATTTTAAATAATCTATTTTTCAAAACACACAACAGTCCAAACAGTAAAAGTAAAGTTTAAATTAAGAATATTTCATTCTTAAGAATTGTTTAATTTAAAGTGGTTTAGTTGTAATAGAGTATGTACAAAAGATACTATTTCTTTCTAGCATCAGCTAAATTATACACATTACATTGAGAAAAATGTTTCTTATTTCTTTCCTGTTACCTTTATTGATTTCATTGCAGAGATGTTAACATAGGAAATAGATTATTTTGTTATCTAATTTTACCTTCCAAAAGACAGAAGCAGATGAAAAATGTGAGGTTCTTTCCTGTTTTTTTTTGAATTAGCTGTTTTAGATTGTAAAAGTTTAGTTCCTAAAGAAGTAACCTTGTAAATAATTTTATTGTCCTCCTCTAGTGTAGGGTAGGCAACCTTGGCTCTTTTATGACTCGTGGACTTCAACTCCCAGAATTCCTGAGCCAGCATGGCTCAGCTTGGAAACCTCTCTCTTTCCCCTCAGCATGGCTGGCTCAGGATTTCTGGGAGTTGAAGTCCATGAGTCATAAAAAAGAGCCAAGATTGCCTACCCCTGGCAATAGGCTTTCAAAAGCCAATAGAGGGAGCTTTTTTTTTTTTTGCAAAAAAGGTGCCAGAACACCGTTCTGAGTGTTCTATGAGAAAAAAAAGCCCTGTCAATATCTATTGACAATCTACCATGTCACTACAGAATGTTTTTCTTCTTCTTCTGCAAATGAATAACAATAGGAGAAGGATATGAAGACACTTTGATTGGCTTGTAAATTTTAGCAATGAAACCTGAATTCAACTTACCACGCATCGTTTTGATGTAAGGACCCTAAGGACTCTCAAGGCTCTTGGTTGTTTAGAAAACAATAAGTGATACAGCCAACCCAATCACCATGGCATATGTAGATAAAAGTTACATTGACTTTTTCTTGAGTTGAGTTGCCTAGACAACCAAGAAAAACATACTGCTAGTTTTCAAGCATTGCATCAAGCTCTTGTTGGTTTTGTTTTTTATTTTTTTTTAGAAATTGAACAATAAATAAAATTCTACTCAGAGAAAACATTTCTCTGAAATGTATCTGGTCAAATTACAGGATGGATTTTCCAATTTTTTGCATAGAATTGTTGTTTCTTAAGAGTTCAGGTTTTTGCCACCTGGTATTTTGAAATCATAAACTGTAATTAACTGATCTACAATAAAATATCTCCATGAAAACAGTAGCTCAGTTCATATATAAAATTAATATAGGGTTTTTAAACATCATAACTGGTTGAATAAGCTGTAGTGGCCTGGTTCACACATCTTGCTAAGCCACAGTAGATGGATACATACATCATACTAAGTTAAAAATAAACCAATCATATTATGTCTGAATTGATATGTCTAAAGGTAAAGGTAAAGGTTCCCCCGCACATGCGTGCTAGTCGTTTCCGACTCTAGGGGCCGGTGCTCATCTCCGTTTCAAAGCCGAAGAGCCAGCGCTTGTCCGAGGACATCTCCATGGTCATGTGGCCGGCATGACTAGACACCAAAGGTGCACGGAACGCTGTTACCTTCCCACCGTAGCAGTCCCTATTTTTCTACTTGCATTTTTACGTGCTTTCGAACTGCTAGGTTGGCAGAAGCTGGGACGAGTAACAGGCGCTCACTCTGTTATGCGGCACTCGGGATTCGACCCACCAAACTGCCGACCTTCTGATCGACAAGCTCAGTGTCCTAACCCACTGAGCCACCGCGTCCCTCTGGTCTAAATCCATGTCTAAATCCAGCCAGGACTCCTTGTTTCGTGAGTTTGGTAGGATTGTACTGAAAATAATTTTTTAAATCCAAGATCCGGAAAAATAGCACTAGTACTAACACTTAGGCTTTTATACCCCTTCACAGTGCATTACAGCCCTCTCTAAGCAGTTTAGATAGTCAGAATATTGCCCCCCAACAATCTGGGTCCTCATTTTACTGATCTTGGAAAGATAGAAGGCTGAGTCAACCTTGAGCTGGTCAGGATTGAAATGCTGGCAGTTGGCAGAATTAGTTTACAATACTCCATTCTAACTACTGCCCCACAAAAGAGAAGATTTTATGAGGATATGTTAAAATGCTGAATAAAACATTCTTAAAATTAAATTGGCAATATTTTCAGTGAATATTTGCATGATGTTCAATTAAAAGATATTAAAGAACTTTCTGGTGATATGAAGAATGCATTTCAAAAACTTCATAGAGTCAATCCAATGAAAAATGATTGAGAAGAAACTCCCATTTGTATCCAGTGGGTCTTAATCCCTATTGTTTTAAATATTGCTGTTTAATGAATTTGTCTTTAAATTATAACCACAGGATATTATTTGCCCTGTGAGGAGAAATGAAGAAAAAGAAGACAAATGGAGTAGAAGAAGTAAGCTGCCCATATGGAAGGAGGTACCAAGGTTGATGCAGAATCATTATAATTTAAAAGTAATGTGAACTGCAATTTTCAGCAGTTGAGTATTTTTATTTCATAGTATGACCTAAAATATTATCTTTTTCAGCATTTTAGTTAAAAAACAAAACTCTTGACCTTGGAACTCATATATTCTGCTCTTTGACCTATATTGTCCCTGGGCTATTTTGTTAGTTAACAACTTAGATCTCTTATTGACTCTCAAAGACTTGCTTTCATCTTGAAAATTATCCCTGGTGGCCTTTCCATTGGCTTCCTCCAATTAGGCAGATAAACATCTTAAGGTCAAAACATAAGTCAGATTCCTCAGACAGCAGTTTGCTCAGAATATAAGAATATAAAAACACGATTTTGCTGGAAAGAAGATTAAAAAAACCCTAGCATGACTGAATTAGCTGTGGCAAGAATGAAATTAAATTCATGTATTAAGTATAATAGAATAATAAAATAAGTGTGGTATCTTTCATACAAATGCAGTTTTCTTGGCAGAATTTCCAGAAGTGTTTTGCCAGTACCTTCTTCCTTGGGCTAAAAAACTTCCCCAGCTAGGTTGTGCCTAAGGCAAAACTAGAACTTACTGTCCCCTGGTTTCTATACTGATGCCTTTAACTGCTGCACCAGACTGTCTCTTCTGTTTAGGCATTATAAGTGAATTTGTGACCCATTTGTATGAGAGTCAGTATCCATGAGTAAATATGCACAGAATTATGTCTTTTTTTTCATTAGCACAGTGACATAGTCTAAAGCCAGATGAAACCCATATTCTATAATCATATGGGATAATTTGGAACAGATGGTTCTTTTTTTTTAAACATTTTATTGGTTTCCCAGTTTAACATCCAAATATTTAGAAAGCATCATCCTTCTCTATTTCCCTTAACATTTAATATAACATGCTTAAACTAGTAGATTTCTAAAAATAACAGTCAGTTAAAACATTTTTCAGTCCAATTTTAATTACGGTATACATATTTTACCTGATTTTTGATTTTGGTTATAGTGTTCAAGTTTAGCCTTTAACATCCAAAATAACATCCAGAACCCAAATTTCCCTTATTTCACTACACAAAAATTGTAAAATCTAAAATACACACAATACCTATATGGGTAAACTCTACCTATATTTGATAAATATTTTCTATTTCTCATCCCGATACATCACACGTTACCAATGCAATAACCTACATTTATCAATCTACTTCTACTTATACATATCCAAATTCTATTTTTTTACCTAATTCTTAGTTCTTAGTTGAAGTATTCAAGTATCCTTTAACATCAATAGTAGCATCCATAACCCAAATTTCCGTTATTTCACTACACAAATTATAATATCTAAGAGAAGCCTAATAGATACATAAGCATATTCTAATTTTGTCTCATAAACATTTTCTATTTCACGTCCTAATAGATCACACATTACTAAAAGAGTAGCCTTTAGTAACTGTCTAACAGATCATTTTTAAACCTAACTCTAGCTTTCTTTTTCTGCCAACCAGGTTTCCAGACCAAAACCTTTAGGTTGTTAGATAGGTCTCCCTTTGTTCCAGCACATATTGTTTGAATCATAGGAGACCATCTGACCATCAATAATCCAAAAAAGCTAAACCACTTGTAATCATTAGGTTGTTGCCCTGTTGATTTAAATCTCTGTATTTGCTCTAATGTCTTTATCTTCAGTTCGGTCTGGTCTCTTCCTTCCTCTAGGTTCATCTGATTTAAGTAGAAGGTCATATCCAATTTTGTAGTTGCTGCTTGGCTGTCTAGGCTTTTGATAAGCTGTCTTTGTTGATCTTTAGCATCCTCTATTTTGGCATTACTCTCTTCCACTTCATATACTTTTGAAGTTGTAGGCTCTTTAGATGAAGTCAAGATTTGAGTATTAAATTTTTATATATCTTGTTGTTGTTCCTTAAAGTTCTCTGTCTTAGTGGCAGTTCCTTGTACTTTTGGAATTGTAGGTTCTTTGGATGGAGTCAGGATCTGCGTATTAAATTTTTCAATATCTTGTTGTTGTTCCTTATATTCCTCTGTCTTAATAGTTTCTTCTGATTTTGTTGTTTTCTGGATTGTAAGTTCTTTAGTTGGAGTCTGGGTTTCAATTTGTGGATTCAAGCAAGTGCCTTTATCTTTCAGTCTGGAGTTAATTATCTCAGTGGCTTCGAGAATTTTTTCAAGTATGAGCTTATAGTCAATCAAAGTTTGTAGCTGGTCTCCCTCCATTTCTGGAATAGTTATAGTCTTTTAGTGGAGGCTAATTTTTAAACAAGTCAGTAAATGTTCACCTCCACAGATCTTAAAAGCCAAATTCACCTCCCAGCTGTTTCAAGTTTTTATCTTTAGTGCCAAGGACACATCTAAATTGTAAACAGATTTATTTGCCAGTGATGTTCACTTTCTGTACCAGGTTTAGCCACAAGATGTCCCCAGAATTATTTAGAATCCTTTTCAGACAGAGTAGGCTTTTATCAAATTTAAGTTCTTGTTCATCTTTTTTCCCCTCTCTTTTTTTGTCAAATACATAAAGTAGCCAGTTCCCATGAAGATGGGGGCTTTTGGGTCACCAAATGTAGAAGGGATCTGGGTCCAATTAGTTAATTATATTTTTCAAGGGTTTTTTTTCTTCAGTGTATTCAAACGCCACCATTTAAGAGGGTTGAAAAAAAAAGTTCTCTTCCCTCTCTCCTTGTAGGGGGAAGCAGATTCAAAGGGCTTTTAACAGGAAAAAAGTAGAAAGTTGGGATAAGGAGAAGACAGTTCTCATGCAGTTCCTCCACTGTAATTTCAAGTGTTTGATTGTAAGTTTGGCCTTGGCAAGAAACGGCATAAGTGATGGGCCATGGGAGTGGCTGATCCTTTCTTCGTTGGTCCAAAGAGCTGCTCCAAGTCTACAGGAGGGCTGCTGCCCTTCCACAATTGATCGGAGGGTCCTCTTCCCTGCTCATTGCTAATCCAGGGTGAGTTTTGACCCCTTACAGGGGCCCCCTGGCAAAAGAAAGCCAGACGATGTGAGGAGCGATCACCTCGCCTGTCTGCCAATGCTGCAATCCAGAACTGAAAGCCGGAACAGATGGTTCTAATCCATACTGTTAAAAATCAAAACCCTGTAACCTTCAGTTTTGATCTGTTTCTCTGGAGCTCTGCAATATTGCAAATGATTTTGTAATGATAATGATAATATAATGAAACTACAGTTTAAAATAAAAAGCTTTTGCTGGTGATGTAAATCATAATGGTGGAGAAGGAAGAAGGAGGCCTGATTTAGAATTGGAGTGACTCTTGCAAGTCAGACCAGCCTTGGCTTTCCAAATTGTAACAACTCTTGAGATTTGGCTAAACCACGAATTGCCCCAAACACAGTGTTTTGGATGAATAGAGAGATTTTTGGGTCACGGTATCGTGGGCACTGATTGGGCACTAGATGTTCATCTGAAAAGCCCAAAGAAGAGAGGGGCAGAAGCAGTTCTCAGTGAATTTGGTAGCATAAACAAGTACTGGATTTGGGATAAATGTTGTGGAAGTGAGTCTGAGTAAGTAGTTGTTAAAGTATAGAGACAAAAAAAGAAAACATGATGTGGGAGGCTTATTGGTTCAGGATTACTGTAGAGAAAGAGATGTAATTGGGCATGAGATAAGCTATTGCCAATTGAATGGCCAGAAGAGAGTCAGAATGGAATTCCTTTCCCTCTTTCATAATGACATTCTTGGAATGTCATTTTCTTGGAAATTGACAGCTATTATCAGCCCTTTCTCAGGGAAAAGGTGAAGAAGCAGACATGGAAGGGATTCCAGAAATGTACTTTGTTCTGGTAGGGTAAAAGAACTGAACTTTGAAAGCCTGTCACAGTTTCTCTTCCTCCCCTTATATTAAACAAAATCAAGGCAGGTTTATTTTGAATGTCTTTCTCATGTTTTCCTCATTCTCAGGACTAATATTTTTTTAAAAGTTTCTCCCCTGGTAGCTTGCTCATTCTTTCCTCTGTTCTCTCTTGCTCATTCTTTCCCCTGTTCTCCCTTATAGAGGAGCTCTGTTATCTTGGAAGAGAGAGGAGAGGAAAGCCTAAAGGGAAGAGGAGAGGTAGAAGAAGCAGCCATTTTGTAACTCAACATCTAGTCTCCAACAAGTTGCTCAATTGAAGAGAAGAGAAACATATTCCTAAAGGGTTCAGTAGGAGTAAAATACTGCTCCACCCCCACCCCAAATCTATTTAGGTTTTGAAAGCAAGTTGGTACAACCTTTCCCTGGATTGCCCCAGGATGAGCTGCACTATTTCCATAAACTTCAGTTCAAGCCTCAAATGTTCTTATTTAGAAATCATAGTATCTTTGTGGGTGCTACTGCATAGAAATTCAAAACAGTATATCTCTATAACAGAGATCAGTAATCCGCGGCTTACAAAGCCTCCCTCCCTCACTGAAATCCTAATGTGACTGCCTAAACTTCCTTTACATCTAGTAGTGCATTTCTCACCAACATTCAACACTGCAGTTGATTCTAAAAATGCCACTATCATAAAGTAATGGAATGGGGGTGTCAACTTTGAAAATGAGCGTGGCTGTGGCCATTTTCCCTATTTATTTTTGGTTGACACTTTGAAGGGGGGAGGGGGGATTGCCAGATTCTCCGCTAGTCAAAATGATCTTTTGTCCCATGGGAACCAAGGTCATTGGCTGCTCCTGAGACTGCTGGCTGAGCATTTTGTGCAAAGCCCGCCAAGAAGAAGTATTGGGGAACATAATTGCTTGCATAGCTTTCTTAACTTTGTATTGGGGAATTGTTACGTGTGTCTTCAGACTTGGTTTCACTTTTGACGTGCCGATACTTTGTAACTAATAAACATTTTCTTTGAGGAATTTCCAAGCCTCGGAGTTCTGCTTTATTTCTCTCTGTCTGCCGGAACCATGACATTAAACCAAGTCTCTTAAAACTTTGTTTTCTCAGAGTGCTGGCTCCAACTGCCTACCCACTCACTTTTGGGAAAGTGGTAAAGGCTCGGCAAAGACTCAAGATGGAGGAGAAAATTGAAAATTGCTAGCCACAATGGGACTGAGGCTATTGGAGTGCAGGCAGGTGCTCCAGCCACTGAGGAAGTGTCACTGGCAGGGGCTCAGCTGAAGACCAGGGTGATCCAACCTTGGAAGCTGGCACTGCAGGAAGGAGCTACAGCCTTAGCAGACCTCTTCTAAGCCAAGGCTGCAGAGCAGAAGTATTCCTGTAACTGCTGGGGAGGAGCTCCTATTGCTGCCGTCCCAGGGTTCTTCATCTGCAGATGGCAAGAAAGGAAAGGGGTCGATGGGATGGGATGATTCCAGTGAATGGAGATTTCAGTCCGTAGTTCACAGACCCTCACTCAAACAGTTGAAGGTGAAGTTTGGCTGACTGGATATGAGGGATACGATTCCTGTTGCCTAGGAGGTGGATGCCATGGGGAGAAATGCCAAGAACTACCCATCTCCCCCCCATCACCGGAGCTCCAGCCCAACTGCCAGAGTCCATGCTGCTTTACCCATCCCCCCACACTGTGATTCTAAGCCCAGTGTACCAGCTAAGTTTGTTGCCACGACCTCGGGATGCCAGTCCTGGAGTCCAGCCAAGAGAAGTTCAGAGAGTGGTTTGGCCAGATCCTCAGGACCAGTAAGCTGCCCAAGTTCAGCAAGCCACCCAAGTTCAGCAACCTGCCCAAGCCCAGCAGCAGATACAGGTGGCTCTACTGAGGTTTGAGCCACCTCCTGTCAAGCCCACCTTTGATGGAGATCCTGAGAAGCTGACCTTCTTCTTAAACCAGGTGTGGGCTCATTTAGATCGCTAAGCTTATGCCTACCTGGATGGGGCCATGATTGTGAATGCTGTGGTGGCAAATTTAGAGGGAGAAGCAGCCGACTGGATGACCAACCTCCATGATGAAGGGGCTCCTGAATTGCATGATATTAATCTATTCATGGAGCAACTGAGGGGTCAGTTTGAAGACAAATCCTGAGTCCTACTGGCCAAGAAAGAACTCCACCACCTGAAGCAAAGAGGTCACCCCACAAAGGAATATGTCCATGAATTCAGGAGAGTTGCTAACCAGCTGGGGCAATGGCCTGAGCGGTCACTGATCAACTACTTCAAACGGGTTGGATCACAATTTGCTCCAAGCCTGCATCATTTGAAGTCTTCCCAGCCTGTTGTGTGAATGGTACTGTATGGTGATGATGCTGGACATCGAGCTGGACTGCCCCCGAAAGTCAAGCACCACTGAACCCAAGCTGCCGCATGTCCAAGAAAAATGCCTCTATGACTGATGTCCCCAAACCTCTGCAGCTGCCAACATCTCCCAAGCACCAGCCAAGGCTCCAATCAAGTGCTACTGGTGTGGTCAGATGGGTCACCGTGCTGTGGAGTGCCAGCTCCTCACCCTCAACTTAGGAGTGCGCCAGTCATGGCTGCTAAACCACAAAGAGCTCCCAGAGGGGGAAGAGAGAGAACCAACTGGGCACGTCAAGGCCTTGGTATCAAAGCCTCACCTCCGGCCAAGCTTGAAGCCAAACCCCAATCCGAGCCACAGCAGCTACCAACACCATATGACAGTGATGAGGAAGGTAAAGAGGATCCCATGGTGAGCAGTCCATTCCCTCTTTTGCCATCCCCACCAGGCTGATAGTGCCCAAAACAGGGGCTTACATGAGTTTGAAGATCCTAATAGACACGGGTTGCACTCAGTGCTTAATTAACTTACTATGCTCAAACTGGGAATCTGAGCCAAACTATTGTCCCTGCCCATGAGGTTTGAGCAGGTTGATGGTTCCCTCATTGGTGGTGGCCCTGCCACGTACCTAACTGAACCTGTGCATTTAGAAATGGGTCAGCATTGGGAAATCATCCGTTTTGTGGTGGTTCTAAAGATGACTGAAGCAGTAATTTGGGGGGTTTCATGGTTGGATAAATGGTGTCCTAACATCTGGTGGGAGGAGGGAATACAGAAATTAAGACTGGGGACAGGACCCCTCCCACCTGACACTGACAATAAAACAAAGACACTAGCCATCTACGAGATGCAAGGGGAGCCCTGTGATACCCTAAAGAGTGTAGCTGAAAAGCTGCTGGGGATTCAACTTGTCCCCACTGAGTACCATGAATTGGCAGAAGCATTTAGTGAGAAGGAATGTGATGTCCTCCCCACACACCAGGCTACAGACTGTGCTATTGAAATTCTGCTTTGTGCCAAGTTCCCTAAACCAAGGATGTACTCTATGACACCCAAAGAGATGAAAGAACTGAGAGAGTACATTGATAAAAACTTAGCTAGGGGTTTCATTCAGCCAGCCAAATCACCCGTGGCTGCTCCTGTGCTTTTCAAGGAAAAGAAAGATGGATCGCTTAGATTATGCATAGATTTCAAATCCCTCAACGCTGTCAGCATGGAAAATACATACTCCCTTCCCCTGATGAAGGACATGTTAGCCCATCTGGCTAAAGGAAAAATCTTTACCAAGCTGGATTTAAGAGAGGCTTATTACCGGATCTGGATCAAGGAGGGGGACGAGTGGAAAAGAGAGTTCAATTGCCCATTGGGGAGTTTCCAATTTAAAATGATGCCTTTTGGACTGCAGCCCCTCCCCCCCTGTTGGGTTTATACAATTGATAAATCAAGTGCTCCATGATCATTTATACAAGGGAGGGTTGGTTTATCTTGATGACATCCTTATTTACTCTGAAACCATGGATGGACACATTAAAATGGTCCGTGAGGTATTAAAGAGACTGTTGAAAGCCAAACTGTATGCAAAGCTGTCAAAGTGTGAATTTTACCAGACCCGCTTAGATTATCTAAGATATTGGTTTTTGAATGAGGGGGTAGAGATGGACCCTGCCAAAATTAAAGCAGTATTGGAATGGCAACCTCCCACGCACCCGCAAGCAGCTTCAAAGTTTTCTGGGGTTTGCCAACTTTTATTGTCAATTTATTCCCTTTTTTGCAAAGATAGCCATGCCAATCACTGAATTTCTCAAAACAGGCAAAGGAGGAGAAGAACCCCGACCTTGTCAGCCATTTAAATGGTTATTAGAGTGCCAGGTAGCATTGAAAGGACTAAAGAGACTCTTTGCAGCTGAACCAGTGCTTAAACACCCTGACCCCAAACAAAAATTCATCATTCAAGCTTATGTAAGTGACGTGGCCGTGAGGGCCATTCTCCTACAAAAAAAAATCACAGACAGGAGTTACAACCTTGTGCTTACACTTCCTGGAAATTAATTGACACCGAGAGGAGATGGGCTGTTTGGGGGAAAGAGGCTTTTGCAGTTCATTGGGCTTTGCTGACACAGTATCATTTCTTGGAAGGGGGGAAATACCTTTTGAGGTATGGACTGATCACAAAAATTTGGAGGCTTTCAAGACCCCACGTAAATTATCCCCCACAAGCAAGTTTGGTGGACTCAGTACTTCAACCATTTTTATTTCACTTTAAAATATTTTCCTGGAGGTAAGACCTTTTTGCTGATGCCTTGTCTAGAATGCTCTAGTTCAATAGCAACCAAGAGGAAGTCATTAACTCTATTATTCCTCCACTGCAACATGCTTATCAAATAACAACCAGTTTGCACATACAGAGACCCCATGCTGGTCCTGACGATCGCTTGCTAAAGGAATTAAAGGAGAAGTTAGAGACTGATGTCTGGTTTAAAGATAACATCTATATTAACCTTAAGGGGAGGGCTAGTCTGGAAGAGTTCTAAGTTATACCTCCCAGATGGCCTCAGGCTCCAGGCATTGCAACGGAGTCATGATGCTAAGCAAGTGGGTCATTTTGGTTTTTTAAACACATTGTATCTGGTGCAAAGGCAATTCTGGTGGCCAAAAATGAAGAAGGACATTGAGAGTTATGTTAAGAGTTGTGCCACTTCTGCTGCCATGAAGAGGCATCCTGGAAAACCACCAGGTTTGTTGCAGCAAACCTTGGAAGGAGATAGCCATGGATTTTGTAGTGGAATTACCTGAGAGCAAGGCGAACACTGTAATATGGGCTGTGGACTGTGATTGATCTATTTTCCAAACAGGAACATTTCATTGCTTGCTCGGGACTTCTGTCTGCCCAGAAACTAACCAAACTATTTTTGAAGCACATATACAGACTCCATGGTGCCCCAAAGTGGATTATTTCTGACAGAGGGGTCCAGTTTACTGCAACATTTTGGAGGGAGTTCATTAAAATGATTGGATCCTCCCAGGGGTTATCATCAGCTTTTCATCCAAATACTAATGGAACTGCTGAGAAAGCTAATGCAATGGTGGAACAGTACCTCAGATGCTATGTAAATTACCAGCAGTCCAATTGGGCTGACCTCCTGCCTTTTGCAGAGGTAGCCTACAACAATACGGTGCACAGTAACACTGGACTCACCCCATTTAAAATAGTAATGGGTCGAGACTTTGTGCCTATGCCTGAGTATCCACAGGAGCCTCCTCCTTTCCAGACTCTGGATCAATGGGTGACATCCTTTCAGGGAGTTTGGGTGAATGTGAAGAAGGCATTAACAAAGCTACTGAGGTTTACAAACAGCAAGCTGACAAATGACGCTCCTCTCATAAACCTTTTCATGTTGGACAATTAGTTTATCTTTCAATGAAATATTTAAGATTAAAGTTACCCAGTAGAAAATTGGGGCCAAAATTCCTTGGTCCTTTTCCTATCACTAAAATCATTAACCCTGTTACAGTGGAATTGAAACTACCATGTTTGTTGGGGAAAGTTCACCCCGTGTTTCATTGCAGTCTCTTGAAACCTGTGTTGGAATCCTTTTTGAGATCTGTCCCAAAGAAGCCACCAGGTCCAATGATGGTGGAGGGGAGACACATTTTGAAATAAAATGTATTCTTGATTCTAGGTTGTACAAGCAAAAGTTACAATACCTTGTTCAGTGGAAAGGTTACCCCCTTCCAGAAGCTACATGGGTGAAATGTACAAATGTGAAAGCAGGAGGGGGGATTGCCAGGTGCTTTGCTAGTCAAAATGATCTTTTGTCCCATGGGAACCAAGGTCATTGGCTGCTCCTGAGACTGCTGGCTGGGCGTTTTGTGCAAAGCCCGCCAAGAAGATGTATTGGGGAACTTAGTTGCTTGCATAGCTTTAGAGGCTGGATTTCTTACCTTTGTATTGGGGAATTGTTACGTGCGTAGTCAGACTTGGTTTCACTTTTGATGTGCCAATACTTTGTAACTAATAAACATGTTCTTTGAGGAATTTCCAAGCCTCGGAGTTCTGCTTTATTTGTCTCTGTCTGTCGGAACCATGACATTGGGAATATTTACAAAACAGTTGCTTTTATGAATGGTATTCTTGGCAAGAAATTGAATATGCTGTATTCTTTGTAATCAGGTTTGACTTTTCCAGGCATAATATGCAATTTAGGGAGAAATTGTAGATGATTTTATGCTGATTACACTGAAGTGGCTGAATGCACAAGTTTGGTACACCCCCCCATGCTGCTTAATTCATGCTCCATTTGTTATCATGATTATGCGTATTACTCAACTATCTTATTGAAATATGTAAAATGTCAGCTCTAGGCATTGATATTCAACTGTAAAGTTGGCTAGTCATTTCAAAAAGCAAAGCAAAATATACTTTAATAATAACTTCTTCCTTTACTGATTGGTGAATGACTAGTAGCAGACACCATGACTTTTCCCCAAAATTACCAAGCTAGGTTTTTATTAAAGGGCAATTATAGAGGTTAATTATACAAGTTACTGGTCAGAATATTGATGTGCAACTGCTTTACTAAATATTACAAGAAGGCCCTCCAGCTGACTAGAAAAGCGATTTTATGTTTGACTAGCGATGCTTGTTTAGCAACATCAGAAACTCTTTGTGTATGACCACTAGGATTGTAGAAAAATGAAATCAGAGTAATTGCCACATAATAATTAAAGCCATAAAAGTTTCTACAGTTTAAAGGTGAGGAGAGTGTTGTCAGCTGTATGGATGATAGATACAACATGTGAGAAATAATGAGCTAATATAGCTAATAATTAGCTGTATATTTTGTTTGATGTGGGAGAATCATTTAGTTAAGAATGTGAAGTGTTCTTTCTCTCAGTCTGAGTGTTCTTGAGGGTGACAATCTGACCTGAGCAATGATTAGTAAAGCATACATTTTAACTGTAATAGAAATGAGATTTATTTACAAGAAATACATTATATGAATATCAAATGCCTAGATCTATCTAGCTATATTCTCCCAAAAGAATCAAGGATGATGTGTTGTCTGCTTTATGGAAACAAAGATAGAAGGAAGTGGCCTAATATGATTTGAAATTCTGTCTATACTTCTTATATACTTCTTAATCCACATACTGCTGGAGTCTAGCTTGTAGGATTTTAAGCATAACTTTAGTAGCATGTGAAATGAATGCAATGGTGTGATAGTTTGAACATTCTTTGGCACTGCCTTTCTTTGGAATTGGAATGTAAACTGATCTTTTCCAATTGTGCGGCCACTGTTGAGTTTTCCAAATTTGCTAGCAAATTGAGTGTAGCACTTTTACTGCATTGTCTTTTAAGATTTTGAATAGCTCAGCTGGAATACTGTCACCTCCACTAGCTTTGTTGTTGCTCAGCTTTTCTAAGGCCCACTTCACTTCACATTCTAGGATGTCTGGCTCGAGGTCAGTGACCACCTCATCGTGTTTATCAGTGACATTAAGCTCGTTCTTGTATAGTTCTTCTGTGTAATTTTGTGACCTCTTAATCTCTTCTGCCTCTGTTAGGTCCCTGCCATTTTGGTCCTTTATGATGCCCATTTTAGCATGAAACATTCCCGTCATCTCTCCAATTATGTTGAAGAGATCTCTGGTCCTCCCTATTCTATTGTTTTCTTCTATTTCTTTGCACTGTTCATTTAAGAAGGCATCCTTATCTCTGCTAGCTATTCTCTGGAATTCTGCATTCAATTGGGCGTATCTTTCTTTTTCTCCCTTGCCTTTCACTTCCCTCCTTTCCTCAGCTGTTTGCAAAGCTTCCTCAGACAGCCATTTTGCTTTCTTGCATTTCTTTTTCTTTGGGATGGTTTTAGTTGCTACCTCTTGTACAATGTTGCGAACCTCTGTCCACATTTCTTCAGGCACTCTATCAGATCTAATTCCTTAAATCTATTTGTCACCTCTACTATATATTCAACAGGGATATGGTTTAATTCATACCTAAGTGGCCTAGTCCTTTTCCCTACTTTCTTCAGTTTAAGCCTAAACTTTGCAACGAGAGGCTCATAGTCTGAGCCACAGTCAGCTCCTGGTCTTGTTTTTACTGATTGTATAGAGCAGGGGTAGGCAACCTCGGCTCTTTTATGACTCATGGACTTCAACTCCCAGAATTCCTCAGTCAGCTATGCTGAGTTAGGAATTTTGGGAGTTGAAGTCCATGAGTCATAAAAGAGCCGAGGTTGCCTACCCCTGGTGTAGAGCTTCTCCATCTTTGGCTGCAGAGTACAGATTCAATCTGATTTCTGTGTTGACCATCTAGTGATGTCTATGTGTAGAGCCATCTCTTGGGTTGTTGGAAAAGAGTTTTTGCTATGACCATTGTATTCTCTTGACAAAATTCTATCAGCCTGTGCCCTGCTTCATTTTGTACTCCAAGGCCAAACTTGCCTGTTATTCCCTCTCTCTTTTTTTTTATTTTGTCAAAGTACAACATGTGTACATTGAGATTAGCTGAGCCTCCCCCCGTGCTCTCTCCCCCCAACACACAGTGACAACAAACCCTCCATCCTACCACACCATGTGAACCAACAACACCACACACCGGCCTCCCAAGTCACACCGGTCTTCCAGTTATCTTTTGGCTTCCTACTTTAGCATTCCAATCCCCCATGATGATAAGGACATCATTTTTTGGTGTTAGTTCTATAAGGTGCTGTAGGGCTTCATAGAACTGGTCAATTTCATCCTCTTCAGCACTGGTGGTTGGGGCATAGACTTGGACTACTGTGATATTAAATGGTTCGCCTTGGATTCAAACTGAGATCATTCTGTCATTTTGGGGATTGTATCCCAGTATTGCTTTTCCTACTCTTTTTTTTTACTATGAAGGCTACTCCATTTCTTCTGAGGGATTCTTGCCCATAGTAGTATACTTGATGGTCGTCTGAATTAAATTCACCCATTTCTGTCCATTTTAGTTAGCTGATTCCTAGGATGTCGATGTTGAGTCTTGTCATCTCTTGTTTGACCACGTCCAGCTTGCCTTGATTCATGGATCTTACATTCCAGATTCCTATGGAGAAAAAATCTTTACAGCATCAGACTTTCCTTTCACCACCAGATACATCCACAGCTGAGCGTCCTTTTGGCTTTGGCCCAGTCACTTCATTCTTTCTGGTGCTACTAGTACTAGCCTTCTGCTCTTCCCCAGTAGCATCTTGGATGCCTTCCGACCTGAGGGGCTCATCTTCCAGCATCATATCTTTTTTCCTTTTGGTACTGTCCATGGGGTTTTCATGGCAAAGATACTGGAGTGGGTTGCCATTTCCTTCTCCGGTGAATCATGTTTTGTCAAAACTCTCTGCTATGACCTGTCCATCTTGGGTGGCTGTGCATGGCCTAGCTCATAGCTTCATTGAATTACGCAAGCCTCTTCACCAAGACAAGGCAGTAATCAATGAAGAGAAAGCTCTAAGTACATTTGTTAAAACCTTCTGTTTTCATTTAGTTTATGTGTTTTATAATTGTCTGAATCATTGAATTAAAATGTTAGGCTTGTTGCTGTTTTAACTGAGTATTTAATGCTTATAGTTTTAATAGTGTTTACTTTGTTTTAATTATTTATTGGGAGCCTTCCAGTGTTGGATATAAGATGGACTATATAAATGTTATAAAATAAATAAATAAATAGTCTATAGTAGAAATCAGACAAAAATCCTATATATTATTTTAATTATAGACTGACTTAATTAATGTTAATTTTAAATTATAATGTAGAACTTTTGCTGACCCAAGAAACAGCTAATGAGCTTGATATAATTGTACACAAGGGGCTGATAATTTGCAATGGTGTATAAATCACTGTAACCCTAAAAATGTTCCTGCTGTAATAATTCCATTGGATTTTTAATGAAATCTTTTAATAAATCATCTAATGGTATTATGCATCTTGTAATTTTTCTGAAACTTTCTTTGCCCAAATTTTTTTAAAAATTGATTGCAGCTTTTTATTCTTACCCCAAAACACAAAGGATGACTAATAAGATTTTCTATAAGCCCCCCTTTTTATTGGAGAAAGTATGGGGAGATTGTCCTCTAACTCTTTTATTGTTTGATTTGTGCTTGTTTCTTTTAGTGGACATGATTAAATAGGATAGTTTGATTCCTACTTTGATACATGTAGTCCTGTTTGCAGATAATATATTGGTATCTATTGTTAAATCTTATTCTCCCAGGCAAAAATTAATAAAAAATAATGTATCATTTTGGAATTCTTTGAAGGTTCACTATTGGGTTGATCTAAATCTAAATGGTGCATTTGGAGCCTATTAATCTTCATTTTTTCTTAATGCTTTTGATTGTGCACAGAAGCAATAATTTATTAGAATATCTATTAAATATCTATTTAATAACTTGGAAGTAGCAACTGAAACAGATCTGCAAAGCACCTGAAGGCAGGACAAGAAGCAACAGATGGAAATTAACCAAAGAGAGAAGCAACCTAGAACTAAGGAGAAATTTTCTGACAGAACTATTAATCAGTGGAACAACCTGCCTCCAGAAGCTGTGAATGCTCCAACACTGGAAGTTTTTAAGAAGAGACTGGACAGCCATTTGTCTGAAATAGTATAGGGTTTCCTGCCTGAGCAGGGGGTTGGACTAGATGACCTCCAAGGTCCCTTCCAACTTTATTATTATTATAAAACTTTTATTCATAAAACATGAAACTCAGTCAACTGAACACTCAAATTGACTGGCACTAATGGTTGACATGGGTTGCTGCCAGCATCCTAGGTATCAACCAGGTATTATTATTATTATTATTATTATTATTATTATTATTATTATTATTATTATTATTATTATTATTATTATTATTATTATTATTATTATTATTACCATCATCATCATTAGATTTGGATAAATGGATCTCATTTAAATAAAATTAATACTTATAAATGAATATCATTTATATCACACATGGTTCTCCTCTATGATTCCTCTTCTACTTACTAGAGGGTTATTTGGGGAAACTCTTCTTCCTCTGAAAACTTCAGTTATCAATTAGAGGAAACCTTCTAGATTTATACATATACCATACAGGTAAATGTCCCTTTCCCCCTAGGGTTATTGAATGACAACCTTTGCTATGGAATTTATCCTCATGGCTTCTCTTGCAATTGGCTTTATTTTATACTTTCCAATACTTGGAAAATAGGGAATTATTCCTCCTCTTATTATGCTATCAAGAAAATATTATATGGAGCTTTCTTAATATTTTGCCAGTCTCATGGCATCTCTGATTATATCTTATTATAAATAACAAAACTAAATGGGTGATCAAAAGAACCTCAGGATTTCAACTTCTTCTGAAAGTTAAACCATTGGCAGTCATTTTTCCCCCCAGTACTGTAGCTTCATGTTATAGTTACTATTCAGGATGTAGTGTTGTGATCAGCAGTTATTTCTCCTGATGGAGAATAAGGGCTGTTCTGCTTGATTTCATTGGAGACCTCCTATAGTGCTATAGAACATCAACCTAAGCTGTGGGAATCTACTGTCAGGAGAATCAAGTTTTAGCTAGGCTGGTTTTATTCCACAGCAGACACACAAAAAAGACCAAATTCAGCATCAAACTGCAGATTATCTTCCTTATGTATTTCTGAATTGCTACATGGGTGAATGGGACATTGATGGTAATCCCTAATATTCAGTAATGCTATATGGGAAACTATTTGTCTCAAACTGAGAGTGCTGTGGGGGTAGGGGGGAGGTTTTATTGTAATAGTTTGGTTTACAGCCATACGCCTGGCAGTGTGGAAGACAATTATTTTGCAAATGAAACCATACTAGATGACAAAAGACGGCATTTACATTTGGAGTGTAACAAATGTTTTAAGAGATTTTTTTTTCAAGACAGTGATTATTTCGACAAACATAAAAACTACACAACTCTGTTTATTTTTAAATATTGATGCTGTCACTATTAATACTAAACACTGAGTTAGAATTCACACATTGAGGGTGACATCTGAATGTGTCTGCTTGATATCAAAACAACACCCCTGAGGAGCATTGTTTTGACAGATTTAAACAGGCTGTGTGCCGTGTGGTTTGGTGGGCTGATCAAACAGCTTAGAACCTGGAATTGTGATTTTCACCTCTTTATGACAACTCCTACAGAAACACTGGGAAGCCACTTATCTTCCTCTGTTTGTTAGGGCTGATTCCCAGAATTTCTTCCAAGGAGAAGGACTTTACAAGAAAAAGGAAGGTGTTCCTTGTGTGGTGCCAGGAATTGGAAGCAAGAGCGGCCCTTAGCTTAAACCAAACCATAGTCAACCAAGGCAACAGACATGCCAATTCTTTGGATAATGGTTATCCTAAGGATCCACCAAATGAATCATAGTCATTTTTTCCCTTCCAGGGGTCCCATTTCATTGAGGATATGACCTCTATTAATGAGAAGTCTCCTGTAAGGAAAGCAAACTCCACTTGCCTGTAATAATGTTATAAAAAGGGATTTGTTCCTTGCATTCCATAAAGATATGACTGAGCCCACACCTTGAAAGATTGCAGATTAGAAGTACAAAGGAGACAGTTGGTGCCATTTTGCACCTGCCTCATACCTAACAGTGGTTTAAGGTTTAAGATTTATTAAATTTATATGCCGCCCTTCTCCCTGAGGACTCAGGGCGGCTCACAACAATAAAAAGTTAAAAGATATAAATACAAAAATTAAAAGAGGATTAAACAATATAAGAAATAAGAACAATTTAAACCAATAAAAAACCAAATTTAAAAACTATGATCAGTCCAGGCCCGCTTGTTGGAATAACCAGGTCTTTAGGTCACAGTGGAAGGACCGAAGGTCAGGGGCCATCCACAGCTCTGGGGGCAGTTCGTTCCAGAGGGTCGGTGCGCCCACAGAGAAGGCTCTCCCCCTGGGGGTCGCCGGCCAGCATTGCCTGGCCGACGGCACCCTGAGGAGGCCGACTCTGTGGGAGCGAACTGGGCGATGGGAGGTTGACATAACTTTCCCTGTGGTTAGTTGTTTCCCAAACCCCAGAAGCATGTCTGTTTATGCAGGCATATACTAGGTGGGTAAATGTTTGGAACTGATACTTAAAAAACTCCAAAACTTTATGTTTGTAGAAAATAATGTTGCTGGGCTTATTACTATTGCTCTTCAGAATATGCTCTTGACATGTTTAGCGAATTTTAGATTTTTAAGCTATTGTTTGCTTTATTTATTAATAACATTTGTATAACTGTCCGTCTCACAAAAAAGCAACTCTGGGCAGCATACAATAGTTTTACTGTTATTTCTACAGTATTATATTTTTATTTTTATTATTAGTTGACTTTTGTGGTTATTGTTGGTTTGTGCTTTGCTTATATCAAGCTGTCATTTTCCCAAACAATATGTATTTTTTTTAACAAATGATAAAGTCATAGGTTTTAAGCCAAATGAGGAGGTAAACTCCTGAAAGTTGTGAAAAATATGAAAAGACTTCTGCAGATGTACAATTTTCTCCCTGCTCCAAAGCCCTTGTGATGCTTAATTGGAAGTAGTCTAGACTCTTCTTATTAGATATATGTAAAAAAAACACCCAGCAATTTGAAGCATATGCAAAGGAAGATGTTTTAAAATAGCATTAAGAAAGATGAACTTCAGAAAGTCAAGGGATGAATAATGGCTATGAAAAAAAGAAAAAAAATATTTAGTTCATTTGGTCATCAAAATGTAGTCATCGTTGCCATGTTTAACCTACATTTTTGTTTATCATATTTTCCCCCTTGTTTTAAACATTTTTATTTGTAATCTCCCAAAGTTGTTGAGAGTGGGGCAGAATGCAAAGTAAATAAATGAAGAAATACCTGGGATTATATTACAAAATGAATAAAAATGTCATAGAGTTTAGATATTTGGATTTGCGTTAATGCTGGATTGTAAAATGTTCTAAAATATATATTTGGAAATAATGAATTCAATTTATACAGTAAGTCTAAAGGGATTTTTGCCTATGGATGTATTATTATATCTTAATGAAAATGTCTCTGTGTTCATGTGTGTGCACTGTCCATAGTTCTTTGGAATGAAGTATTTTACAATAATCTATTTGTGTCAAAAAGCCCTTCCAGCTCATTAGATCGTCTTCCCAGATAAATGAATAAAGACTAGACACTTTGAACTTCTTTATTTCCCATCCTTATCCTGTTAATTCTTCATTTACATTTGTGATATTGCTTCAGAATGATTAATCTGTATCATTTGCCTTCTACTCTGAATAGACATATTGGTTGGTGGCAGGTGACTTGTAAACATGTAGAATAATTATGCAATTGGCACCACAGGGGTGCAAAAATGGTTCTGATTTTTCAACATTTTTATGGCTCCTCTTACCTCATCAGAATGAATAGGGCAATGTAAAGCCCAAGCCCACCATGGATTTCAAGCTGATGTTCTGCAGTCCATCTTAACTGTTTTCACCTCATTTCCTTTTTGATTTGGGCCCTGCCACGATGTGAATGCTCTACCCATCCTAGGCCAGATTAATGTTATTTTTACTTTTTGAACAACTGGCAACTCCATCTCAGGAAAGAGAGAACTATGGTTGTTAGTTTTTTGGTGTACAATTCAGAATTTAGTTTAGCATTTTGAGATAAGAGCAGAATGAATAAACAAATATTTTTTCTGTTATGTTCTCACTTCAAATTTTGACATGAAGTGAATGTCACTAAATTGATTCAAAAATAAATCTGGAATAACATTTTATAGAAATAAATAGAATCAGCATTCAAATTACTGCAGCTCCTCTTTATCCTCCTCCTCTGTATGCACCATATGAAATAACATTTCTCACTTCCAACAAGTAAATCTCATTTTCTTTTGTTCCACCCTGGCTGTAAAAGAACTTGTAAAAATGAGTTTGTGCTCAGCTGGTATGCATGGGCGATGAAGGGGATCTCTTTGTTCCTGTCAATACAGTTCAGCCAAGAGTAAAGTAACATGAGCAATCATTCCAAAAAAGCTGGGGAGTCTTTATTGTATCTGTAAAATGAGCTTGCTGCAGACTGATTTGTTGCAAAGTTCAATTTTTTTTAAACCTTTGAGCCAATCTGTGGCTGTTGGAAGGTGATCCTTAATTATCATCTTGACCAAATTCTGTTGATCCTATCCAGAACCATGCAGGAATGCAAAATCTAAAGTAGAAATTTTCAGTTTCAACTGATATGTGTGGAAATGAAGAAAAAGATTTGTTAGGAGGATTGGGTAGCTATGTAGTTTTTATCCCATGACCAGTTTTGAATCCTGACTGACAGGTGTCCAGATAATGTATTTTTTCTAGAACTTGCTGAAATGAACTGCCATCATTTTCTCAACAACATATTCCCAAAAGATTAGAAGTAGGGCATAATTTATCAAAATCTGCTGGATCCAGGATGGGCTGTTTCTGGATCCACACTGTTAAGTCGTGGGCTTTTGGGTGCAGGAATGACGACACGAGGCTGAGTACAGGATAACTCATACTTTATTCTTGCTGGAACTGTGCTGAAACCTAGGCTGCAACCAGCCACAATATACTGTATAGTCTAGCCCCTAGGTGGCAGCCAATGAGTTTGAACCCACTCTTGCCGCCTGGGGTAGCCAATTCCAGGACTGGAGACAGCCAGTCTGGGTTGCTGGAGAGCCGTTGGCTGCTCCAGCAACGCACGTGGTGTATCACCACAAGCCCAGTACATAACATCCTTCCCCTCTTAGACTGAACTATGACAACCGCTATTAGTCTTGACAGTTGTCAAGACTTATTAATCAACTCACATACAACTGTAGTGATAATAATAAAAATAATAAAATCACTGTGGCTACAATGAGATTAAACAATGTCTAATGAACAGGTTTCCATTGCAGAAAAGAGCAGTTTCACAATGCACTAATTTCTGTAGTTAGTGGTAACAAGTTTTACAACAATATGCATCACTTTATTTTACAATGTAATCTGTGAGGTACGCAGGAGGCTTCTGTGGCCTAGAGGAACGTCTTGGAGTTCCCATCACTTTGTGGTCTACCAACTTACCCAGTGGGCTGAGTAGACCCATGTACCTTTGTGCTCCAGTGTCAAGGGGATTCGAAACGCTCTGGCTGGCCTCACCAGGTTGGCCCACTCCAGAGTCAGTCTGTTCAGCAGAGTAGGCACAGCGGTTGCTGAAATTCGGTTGGCTCGCTTCGCCAGGGGGTCCATGTTGCACTCCCGTGCTACCTGGTTCTTCCTCAGAATCCATCTCCTCTGAGAAGTAAAAACCCTGGTGGTCCAAGTGAGGGCTGGCTTGGCTGCAAGTCTGAGGACCTTGGGAGGGACTTATGATGCAGTCCTCACTTAGTGGCCATTCTGGAAACCTTTTCCTGAGTTGATCGATGTGTCTTTTGACAACTCGCCCTCCCTCCAACCCCACTTCATAAGATAGGGGTCCGGATGCCTTGGTTATTTGACCAGGAACCCATAAATTCCCTTGACCATAGTTCCTGGCCCAAACCCAATCGCCCATGTGCAGCCCCCCTTGGAGGTTTTGGTTGAGAGGCTTCTGCTGCCACTCTGTCTGGATGCAACCTGTCCAGTTTAGTAATCAAATGCCTCCGCCAACGTAGTTCAGCAGGACTTTTACCTGTAGCAGTGCAGGGCGTAGAATGCTGGCAGAGTAAAAAATCTGCCAATTTGTGTTGCCAGTCACCTGTGACAATGCGCTTGAGTGCCTCCTTTGTTGTCCTCACAATGTGTTCGGCTTGTCCATTCGAAGAAGGATGAAATGGTGCAGACGTAGCATGTCTGATGAGATTACCTCTAAGAAAAGCCTGAAATTCAGCAGCAGTGAATTGGGCCCCATTATCAGAAACTAAGACATCAGGCAACCCATGTGTTGCAAAGAGTTTTCTCAGCACCTGGATGGTCCTAGCAGTAGTCATGTTAGGAACTGGAATTACTTCCAGCCATTTTGAGTGGCTATCCACTACTATCAGGAAAAGCTGCCCCTGAAAAGGCCCAGCATAGTCTATGTGAATCCTAGACCAGGGACTGTGCGTTTCCTCCCACCTGTGAACCGGGGCCTGAGGCATTTCAGGCCTAGATTGCTGGCATGTATAACAACCATGGACTTGACCCTTGATGGCCTTATCAAAGCCAGGCCACCAAAGGTAGCTTCTAGCTAAGGCTTTCATTCTGATAATGTCTGGATGTCCTTCATGTAAGGAGTGTAAGATTCTGTCTCTTAGGGAAGTGGGAATTATAACTCTATTCCCCCATAAAATGCACCCTTTATGTGCAGACAACTCATGCCTCCTGTCAAAATAACTTTGAAATTCAGAGCCTGGGCTTTTTTCCAACCAGCCTATGTATACCCATGACAACACTCTACTCAGTATTTTATCTGTGGCAGTTTCAGCAGCAATATCCCCTGCATGGAGGAGAAACTCAGGTATGTCCTGTCAAGCAGCAGGAGCTGGAGCTGGATCCATTAGTGGCAGTGGTAGTCTACTGAGGCCATCAGCATGGCCCATTTCCTTTCCTGGTTTATGAATTAATTTGAAATTGTATGCAGACAAAAAAATAGACCATCTCAACATTCTTGGAGATAGTATGTGGGGGGTTTGTCTGCCTGTTGTGAACAGTCCCAACAGAGGTTTGTGGTCAGTGTAGACAGTGAAATCCCTGCCATATACTGTAGATAATCATGAAATTTTTTAACTCTAGCAACTGTGGCCAGGGCCTCTTTGTCAATCTGGGCATAGTTGTGCTCAGCAGAGGACAAGGTCCTTGAGTAAAATGCTATAGGAACCTGTTTCCCATTTTTTCCGATGTGGCTTAAGACTGCCCCCACCCCATAGGGAGATGCATCACATGCAAGACATACAGGTTTAGACTCAATGTAATGAGTTACAGTGGACTTTTCTGACAGTATTGCTTTCAAGTCCTGGAAACATTTTTTGTGTAGGTTAGTCCATTTCCAAGGAGCTTTTTTGTCTAGTAGCCTGTGGAGGGGCTCTGCTATTGCTGCCTTATGAGGTAGGAATGTGTGATAAAAATTTAGGAGACCCAAAAATGCTTGAAGCTCTCCTTTTGTTTTTGGCCTAGGAACCATTTTAATGGCCTTCACTTTAGAATCAGCGGGGTGAATGCCATTAGCATCAATGCGGAAAGCCAAGAATTCTGTTGATGAAACCCCAATACTACACTTGTTCTTTTTTAATTTGAGGCCTGCTTTGCGAAGCCTCTGCAAAACAGCCCTGAGCATTCTGGCCAACACTTCATGGGATTCCCCTGCAATAAGAACATCATCAAAATAAGGGCAGACACCCTGAATACCCTTAAGTGTACGTTCCATAATCCCTTGGAAAATACCCAGTGCAACACTGACTCCAAACTGTAAGCATTTAACCTAGAATGCCCCTCTGTGAGTCACGATCGTTTGAGCCGTGGCTGTGGCCTCGTCAACTGGCAATTGCTGATAGGCCTGTGCTAAATCAAGTTTAGCAAAAATAGTCCCCCCTTGCAAGGAAGCTAAAATATGATTGACCACTGGGACCGGGTAAGCGTGTTGCTTTAGGGCCTTATTTAATGTGCATTTATAATCAGCACAAATGTGAATTTCCCTGTTGGCCTTAAGTGGAGTGACAATAGGAGTTTCCCACTCCCCACCATCAACAGGCTGTAACATGCCCTGTTCTACAAGCTTATCAATTTCGCAATCAATTTTATGTTTTCAGGCAAAGTTGACCCTGTGAGGTTTAACTCTGATTGGGACAACATTGGGATCTAACTTGAAAGAAATTGGTGGGCCTGTGTATGTCCCTAGGGTTGAATCAAAAACATCCGTGTATTCCTCGCACACTGACATGAGGTCTGCCGTTTGTGTCCGGTTTATGCCAGTAATCTGAATACTTAAGCAGTGCTTTTTTTCTAAAAAAAGGTGCCGGAATTCTCATCTTGGCAGGCGCAGGAGGCGGGTGGGGGGGCGGCGCTGCTGCGGTCATGGGTACGAGGGGTGTTGGTGGTGGGCTACCCCCTGGGGCCAGAGCTGGCATGGCTGGTGCTGTGGGAGTAGCGGGGCCCGCTCTATACAGTGGGGCTGCACGGTGCGGGCGGCGGAGGTGGTGCGAGCCAGGTGATGCAGAAAAAAAGCCCTGTTTTTATGTTTTAATCTTATGATTTTAAAAATATTGTAAGTTGCCCCAAACCTCGCCATGTGGATTTGCTACAAATATTATATAATCAGTAAATAAAGGTAGAACATATGTTAAATATACATCAAATGATAATATGCTTCCCTAAAAAGCCAATTCTTGCTCAATGACAGACCAAGGAGTTAACTCAGAATGGAAAGAGGGAAATCTAGAAGAGGTCTGTGCAACTTGTAGAAGGGAAAGGCCCACACTGATAAATTAAAAATCTTTGTGGTCTGCAAAGGAATGCTGGTGGGCTAATCAATGATTTGGTGACTAGAGGAGCATCTACAGTGTTGGAGCTTGTGGTCATGGTAAGCCATGGAGGCACTAGGCAACATGACTTTCAGGGCAGTGGTGGTGATTTTATTACTTTTTTTTTTTAAAAAAAGTCTGTGCTCTGTCCAAGGGTGCTTGGTAGGCTGCATGTACAGGCCTGGTCTAGAATTTATTTTGGAGCATTCAACTATCTAGAGGAGGCATGTCAAACTCATTCTGTTTGAGGCAACTTCTTATAAAAGAATTTCCATTAATTTGTTTTAATAAAATAATTTAAATCAATTTTTCATTTGATTTCAAATTAAATGAATTATATTGGTTGACAATGAGATTTTTTTAGTACAATTGCCAAATGCAATAAACTGGTTTTAGGTATATGTGTGCACTAATTATTTCAACACCAATACATTTTAACAACATATTCTATTTGTAAATGAATGCAAATGCAAATTATACAATTTTTTGTGCAAAAATAAAACAAAATAACAGATTTAAGAGTTGTTATAATTAGTTATCCTTAGATAAAAAATAATTCCATCATCCAAAACTTTGTTATACTGTTGCAGAGATGTTAACATAGGAAATAGATTATGTTGTTATCTAATTTTACCTTCCGAAAGACAGAAGCAGATGAAAAATGTGAGGTTCTTTTTTGTTGGCTTTTTTGAATGAGCTGTTTTACATTCTAAAAGTTTAGTTCCTAAAGAAGTAATCCTGTAAAGAATTTTAATGTCCTCTTCTAGTGCAGGCTCTTTTATGACTCAAGGACTTCAACTCCCAGAATTCCTGAGCCAGCATGGCTCAGCATGGAAACCTCTCTCTTTCCCCTCAGCATGGCTGGCTCAGGATTTCTGGGAGTTGAAGTCCATGAGTCATAAAAAAGGGCCAAGATTGCCTAGCAATAGGCTTTCAGAGGGAGGTGTGTTTTTTTTGCAAAAAAGGTTCTGAAACGCCATTCTGAGCGTTCTATGAGAAAAAAGCCCTGTACCTAAGGCATCAAACCAATCAAGTCCAATGAGACTTGTTCTCTGGCCCGCTACTACTATTACATCCAGGTGCCCCCAAAACCCTTTAAATTTTACCAATACTGTGGCTTCACCCTTAACTTTAATGTGAGCATTTTGAAAATCTGTTAAAATGATATCTGAGGGTCTTAGTTTGGCCCAATTGTTACTGTGCCTACACACAAAGTTGTATGTGTCTTGCGAAATGATTGAGACGGCAGAGCCGGAGTCCAACTCCATGTTACATGGAACTCCTTGTAGCTCTACCAAAAGCTTAAGTTTAGGCTTGAGGGGGCATTGAGCCCTGGTGCGGCAAACACTTCTCTGGCTTCTGAAGAATCCCACAGTAACTGGACCCTGGGCCCCAGTACCTCTCCTAGTCAGTTCCTCCAACTGGTGTTTGGGTGGCTGGTCTCTCTGGCAGGCTCTGCAAACCACCGCGATGTGGCCAGTTCTTCCGCAAGCTCTACACGTGGCCGAATGAAATCTGCAGGTGGCACGAATATGGTTGCCTCCGCACCCCTTACATCTTGGTAAGAGAACTGCCTTGTAACCGTCCTCTCACTGGTGGCTGTTGCAGTGTTGCACATTGGGTTGCCTTTGGAGTTTGTTGATTTTGGGTTCTTCTTCTTCTGACGATTCTCCGGTGCATTTGGCGACCTCAAGATGGACTGATTCTTTGACTTTTGAAGGTTTGGTGGGCTGAACTGTCTGCACTGCACCCCCGGTGGCTTCATCAGACATCACCTCATCCTTTGCCTCGGAAAATGTTAAATTGGGTCTAGCAAACAGTCTGCTGAAGGGTTCTTTCCCGAAGGCCACAGACGAGCTGGTCTCTTAGTCGTTCTTCTAAGTTTGAGAACTTGCAAAGGTGTGCCGCCTGTCTAAGGCCCACAATGAACTCCGAAGCTGTCTCCCTGGGTAGCTGCCCTCTTTGGTCAAATTTAAATCTCCATGCCATCTCTGACATCTTGGGCTGGAAGTGCCCGGTTAGCTTCTTCTTAAGGTCTGCGTATGAGACTGCTTCGATGGGTGTTGGCGCGAAAAGATTCTCTGCCAAATCGAAGGTTGCTGGGCCGCACACGCAAAGCAACATTACGGCCTTCAGACCTTCCTCCGCGATCTGATTTGCTCTCAGATAGTTCTCTACTTGTGAAAGGTAAGATGGCCATTCTTCTGGATGCTTCATGTCAAATTCTCTTAGTTTGCTGACCTTCGGCATTCTTCCTTCAAATTCCTGCAAACTTCAGATCCTGCTTCTAGGCTCAGGGAATGCGTCCGCTGAGCGCGAGGCCGCTAGTGTGGCTTGTTAGCCGGCCTAGAGAGGGAGGGGAAATGCCTCTTCCCTCTGGCATGTGCTGCCGACCCCTCGTTGACTTCAGCTCTTAATCAGCGAAGCAGGATCCCATCCTCGTCGCCACTGTTAAGTTGTGGGCTCTTGGGTGCAGGAATGACAACATGAGGCTGAGTACAAGATAACCCATACTTTATTTTTGCTGGAACTGTACTGAAAGTTGGGCTGCAACCAGCCACAATATATAGATTAGCCTCTAGGCGGCAGCCAATGAGTTTAAACCCACTCTTGCCGCCTGAGGCTAGCCAACTGCAGGACCGGAGACAGCCAGTCTGGGTTGCTGGAGAGCCGTTGGCTGCTCCAGCAACGCACGTGGTGTATCACCACAAGCCCAGTACATAACACACACACTCCCTTTAAAATGGTAACATTACTCCTTCCCACAAGGATAATTCTACAACCTAGCAACTCATGCCCCACCTGATTGCAAAAAGAAGCTAGAATGCCATGGTTCTCAGTGAAAGGTAACAGAATTCATGCCTTAAATATCTCTGTTCACTTTCTTTACATTTGAGAAAGTGAACAGATCAGAAGAATCCCAAATAATATAACAAGATCTAGTTTCACTTTGATTCCTTGGTCCATCTTTATATTATTAAAAAAGTATGACTCTCTCCCATCCTTATGTTCAAGAAGGCTGAAAGACTACCTTACACTGTAGTTGGAGGAACAGGAAGCCTATACAGTAGACTACACAGCATCACAGAACATGCCAGTAACTACATGGGAGAAAATTCCACACAAACAAAGGACTAACAATGATAGCAGCTTCTATTTTCTTCCATTCTGTAGAGTACTACCTATTTCACTGAAATGCATGTATATCTTCTTGTTGTCTCCAAGGGAATAAGGTAAACAAAGAGGGGAAATGATCTGGATTCTAAAATGCTGGAGCCTAGTTGCAGCTTGACTGATATTCCTCATACTCACCTTCATTTGCGGTTGGAGATGACACAAAGTTATAGTCCCCCTTCCCCTGCACACATTCTTTCCTATTGAACTTGTTTTGGAGATTTTAGCTGACTCATATTTGAGTCATGATGGAATTTTATTATTTGTGAAGCTTCCTGAAAAGGTGATTCATTCCAATAAAATATTCTTAAACTGAATCATTATTGGAGTTCACTGGTAACTACTTGAAAGGAAACTCCAGACTGAATAAACTCAACTTGTTTAAATTTCTCTTTTATACCCCATTGCAATGTTTTGTGATGGAGAGCTATTTGTGTAAGCATGAATGGGTGGACACCTTCATGTTTGGGATGGAGGTCATCTGTGCTATATGAACCTTTGCTCCAGATATTCATTGGGCATCCACAAATATGTCTGTTCTAGCTCTCTTAATTCTCAGGTCATTCATCTAAAGAATTATGTATTGAGGTTAGAAAGCAGAGCTAGTTCAACCTGTCTTGGCCTGCCATTGTTCTTATAATCTTAGGTATTGGCTGAAATTCATTTAGCTGCTTGCCTAAAGATTCCAGCAGTCTGAGAACTTCTACAGATAATATGCAGTGACAAATACTGACAGAAATAATAACTGGGGCTTTAGAGCAGTAAAATACCTGCCTCTCTGACAACTGTTGAGAAGTGACAGAAGATGGCAGAGCTGTGCCACCAGATCCAGTGGGGCAGGCCTGCTGCCATAGAGCCATGGTGAGTTAATAGAAGGTCTCTTCAAGGATGAAAAATAATAATTAAACACTGTTTGTCAATTAATGCCAGCCTAAAAAAGGCCCTACACTTAGATTAAGTGACGAGCATGGGTTGCTTGAAAACAGCAAGAAAAGAGGAAGAAGAGTGGCATGGAATAACAGACAAGAGACACTGAAAACAGAGTAATTAAACACACATGCATTTTCTCAGAGTTGGGGCACTTGTATTCCTAATTAGAATTTCAGTGTAGGAGCCTAATTTAACCTTAGGGAGTCTTTATATTCATGTCACTGTTGTGCAAAGCAATCAGACTGGTGCTTGCAACTGATAAAACACATTTAGACTGTACTTTGCTTATGGTAAAAGTCTGTTTTCTGTTTTCAGAATTATAGGAATAGTCTAACAGTCTGTAATCTAGCAGAAATTGCCATCCTGAAGCTGCACTATAACAACTAATTTTACAAAATGCAGTGGTCCTACTGAAGATAATCTCCAAGAGAATGTACAGTGTTTGTGCAGGACGTATCCTTATGCTTTTTGAGATACCATATTTTGGCATATTTACAATATGCTAATTTAGTTACAAAAGACCGCTTTGTTCTAACTCTTTAAGTAAGAGGTGGGCATCTAAGATTATGCCTGGAAAAAGAGTGCTGAGCACAACAAATTGAGAAAAATATTATTTTGATATTGCTACAGAGGAGAGAGGTAATAGATTATTGGTGCTCTCAATATATAGAAAGATTGAAAATCTTAGAGCCAATCGTAAGTATTACCATAATCATAACAAGTTCATAAGTACTGCAGTTAACACTGTAACCTGATTCATGTCTATTGTGAAAATAAATCCCACTGAATTTAATGGAATAATGTCAGTTAAATGTATGTAGGATTGCAGCCTAAAATAGCAGTGGTTTTTAAGCAGCCTTTATCATTTTGAAGAATCTCTCAATTTTCTTGTTTCCTACCCAAACTGATATAGCATATCTTCCCTCAAGAAGCTAGAATGTCATCTTTGGAAATCAGTTAACTTGTTCACTTCAGTTGAAAGGATCAGGTTTTACAGCTAGGGCTTCTTAAAAATAGTACTAAAAAGCATCACATTTAGATGTTACCATTGATATTGCTGGGTAATATTACATCCTGGTTTAAGCTTTTCAGCAGGCCCACTAGCACAGTGGATTCATCACCAGTATCATGCAAGCTGTAATTCTGGCAGTAGCCATTTTATTGTCTAGTCACTACCTTTGCCTTCCCTATAATTATAGCTGATATGTATGCATAAGAAAAAAGATAAGAAAAATACTTTCAATGTCCATTGTCCAAAGAATGTACTCATACTGTGTTTCCCTGAAAGTAAGACCTACCCTGAAAATAAGCCCTAGCTTGATTTTGGGGGTGGGGTGAGCCTAATATAAGCCCTACCCCAAAAATAAGCCCTAGTTTGGGGGCAAGGCACACACCTAAAAATCAAGCTAGGGCAGGGGTGGGGGTGTGGAGCTGCCCCATATGGCCCGCACCCGCACCTTGCAGCCAGGCTTCTCCTCGCTGGCCCACTTCTTCTTCTGCATCCCCAGGCTGCATTTCACAGTCAGAGGCCTTTCTAGAAGGCCACTGCAGCCAAGAACCGAGCTATGGATTGAATCCATAGCTTGGTTCTCAGCTACAGTGGCCTTCTAGAAAGGCCTTTGACTGTGAAATGCAGGCTGGAGCTCCATTCTCAGCTGCAGAATGAAGCTGCTCCTTTGGCCCCAGAAGAAGTGTGCTGGCTGGGTGGGGCTGTGGGTGCCAGAGGTGAGTGGAAAAGACACCCCCCCTCCAAAAAAAAGACCTGGTGCCTCTTTTGGAGGAACAAAAACCCAAGAAAACAATAAGACCAGGTCTTATTTTGGGGGAAACACTGTATTCCAGATAGGTTTAAATAAAAGTTTAAATTAAAAAATAACATTTGTGCTCCATTCAATTTATATCCAAAAGTTAGACTTCCTACATTTCACTCTCAATCTTTACACATCATGCCAATTATAATATATTTTACTTTTGAATTCTTAGCATAACTTTTGGATTCTTGGCATAATGTATAATTCTCAGCAGTAAGACCAGAGAAGCAAGTTGTGGATGCTCCATCACTGGAGGTTTTTAAGAAGAGATTGAACAGCAATTTGTCTAGAATGGTATAGGCTCTCCAAGGTCTCTTCCAACTCTCTTATTCTGTAGATTCTGTATTCTGAACATGTTATAAAGAGACCAAATGTTTTAAATAGATCAACAGGCTGAAGAACAGCTTCTATCCATGGGCTGTCAGGCTCTTGAACGAGAAATAACTTTATGTATGATTGACTTGCGAGGCTGGTGTGTTGTGCAATTAGCTCACATGGTATAACAAGATGGTGGGTTTGTTGTCACTGTGAGTTGTGGTGGTGGGGGAACGAAGGGAGGCTCAGCTAATCTCAATGTATACATGGTTGTAGTTTGACAATAAAGGTTCATTCATTTATATTTTAGAAGTCATTTTCACATTATTAATACATGATGGTATGTTCTTCTGATGTTGTACATCAGTGCCCCCCCACCTTTTGGGCACCAGGGACTGGTTCCATGGAGAAAGGTTTTTTTCACAGACTGGAGGGAGCATGGTTTTGTGTGCTGCCTGCATCCCACACATGGGATTCTCTTCACTTGTTTAAATGGGGACCCTGGTTGCACATTAATTTTGCATGTATCAACAAGATTCTTTGAACCTAAACAAGAGTATTCACATGTCTACATGTGACCTGTTTTTATATTTAGTCAGTGGGTTAGGACGCTGAGCCTGTCGATCAGAAGGTCGGCAGTTTGGCGGGTTGAATCCCGAGTGCTGCATAGCAGAGTGAGCGCCTGTTACTTGTCCCAGCTTCTGCCAACCTAGCAGTTTGAAAGCACGTAAAAATGCAAGTAGAAAAATAGGGATCACTACGGTGGGAAGGTAACAGTGTTCTGGGCACCTTTGGCATCTAGTCATGCCAGCCACATGACCACGGAGATGTCTTTGGACAAGTGCTGGCTCTTCAGCTTTGAAACGGAGATGAGCACCGGCCCCTAGAGTTGGAAATGACTAGCATGCATGTGCGGGGGAACCTTTACCTTTACCTTTAATTGAAAAGACATTGGTTGACATACTCAGTTGACCTACTGCGTAGCTTTTGGGTTGAAAGGTGGAGTAAAAATCTATATCATTATCACCACCACCACCACCACCACCACCATCATCATTGCCATTGCCATCACCCAATTTCTTTTCTAAAGACAAATACATTTGGTAAAGTAGCCACATATGTCTCAAGAAATAATGGCCCAAAAAAGGAACAGATTTTCACATTCTAATTTATACACATAGGGTAAAATGAAATCCCATTTAACATATCTTATCCACTGTATTCCCTTTCTTCAAGTTCCCTCAATCTTCCACAACATAGTAACTTTATCCAGTCCATCATCTGCTAGTACCTGAGTGCCTGCAAATGATTGTCTCAAGAGAACAATCAGTCTTTATTTAGTAACCTCTTTGTTTGGTATTTCTTGCAGGCCCTGGTACTTTTGTTAATGATCGCTTAGTCAGATGCTTCAAATCCTTTAAAAAAGGATTTATCTTTATAAACTAGGAAAAATTGTCCTCCTAGCCATTGGTTAGTCAGGCTGAATGAAGATTGAAGCAAACATTTCAAGCCAGGCAATGTCCTGGGATGTCCCGAATGTTCTGTAAACTTATAAGGTGAATTTAGCACATTTATTGGTAACTGTGAACACATTGTTCGTTCAATTACATATTTTTCCAAATAGACTCGTTAGGGATAAAACTGATCATTTTTGCAAATATATCTTGTATTTTCTCACATTTTCTCAGTGTGTCTTCACATTTTATTAACAATATTTTATAATTTAGGCTATAGTGTGCATATTGAAGCATTTAAATAGAAACATTACTTTGACTAATGACAGTGATACTCAATGTACTGACACCTTTTCTGACTAATTTGAATACATTTGTGCCTGTGCCCATTACCAGATATGCTAGAAGAGACTGTGCAGCACAGTATACACACATGTATCATGCACATCTGTGTAATTCAAAGAAAATATTGTTCCCACAATCTGAACATATGGTGTATAAAATATATTTTATTCTCCTAGTTTCTTTGGATAATTAAGATATAGAGCAATGATGTCCAACACTGTTTGTTTAGACCTCCAGCCTCATTTGGATTTGGGGTAACATTTTAGAGTAAAATATAAACTTTCCAGAATGGGTGGGGAGAACAAAATGAAATGAAATGAATTGAATAATAGTTACTATAATTTGTCCCCATGTATTTAATATTTCCTTTTAAAGAGTAATTACAAATTACAATTGAGCAACAATTTGTGAAAGGATTCAGGGGACTTTGAGAAAAATTTAAGGTTCTAAGGCTGTAGAAGGTTGCACATTCCAGTGGAAGAATAATATCTTAGGAAAGATTGATTGCATTGTTTTGCACTTCAGTCTTTAATTACTGAAATATCTTGAGTGATAAGAAAAAAGATAGTTGCTGCTGCATCAGCTATCAAAAAGGAAATGTGCAATATCTTGACCTGGATGCTAAAATGAAGTCTTATTCTGTATTACCAAAATATAAGATTGGAAAATGTTAGGGGGGATTTAGATTAATATATCTAATGTTTCTATTGCATAATCCATGTGGATAATATGTCACAATTAAGATGCATCTGATGATGTAAACTTTGGCTTATAAATTTAAGATTATGCAAAGCCTGTATTATGTTCATAATAGGACTATATTATGAACATATAGTCAAAAGCAATGATCATACAATAACCCTTTTCTTATGTTATTCTGAAAAATGGTATATTTAAACTGAGATATTATAAGAAATAGCAGCACACATATTGTGTGAAGATTTTCAAAGTTTGCCAGCCCAAATCTGCTGCAAACTGTATATTTTCTAAAAGCTAAATATTGTAAAGTGCTCAGATCCCTCCTGATGCCAAATAGAAAGGGAATGTAGATATATCAATTGAGTTTATTAATGTCTGATTGTGACTCCATACAGTTATAAACATCCTTGCAAAACATTGCAACAAAAGTTATTTCCCATGGTTCATTGGGCAGGCTAGAACTACAGTGGCCTCTGAGTAATAAAAATATATCACCAAAAAGTGACTGGCATTTGGAGATGTAACCAAAGGCCTGGTTACATCACCATATCATTACATAAGAATTTTAGGAATATCAAAGGGTGGCCTGGACCTTTTCTACTCCTTACTGGATGAAGGGATCCTGAGAGTCTAATCTGCAGAGGATACAGACTGAGATATGGCCAAGCTGCAACCATCAGGACACTGGGTGATTGACTGGGAGGAGGCAGCAATGCAATTTAACTTTGCTGGTTATAAAGAATAAATACCCTTTATAACTCAGTATAAAGCTCAAAAACAAAGAAATGAGTGGTATGTAGGACAAGGTAGAGTGTTATGTCTTTCTAAAAGTCAATAGTCCCATGAGGTTAACTTTATAATATTGCGGTTACATTGTTTTAGATACAGAAACAGTTGGATGCATTTCATGCATTATAATCCCCTTCTAGATGCCTTTATACAGTGTTATGCACTGGGCTTTTGGTACCATACCACGTGCGTTGCTGGAGAGTAACGGCTCTCCAGCAACCCAGACAGGACGTCTCCGGTCCTGCAATTATTCAACCTCGGGCAGCAAGCATGGGTTCAATCTGATTGGTTGCTACCATAGGGTTTGGCTATATATTGTGGTGGGGTGCGCCCCAAGTCCCAGTACAGTTCCAGCTTGAATAAAAGAATGAGTTTCTCTGTACTCAGCTATGTGTCTTCATTCCTGCTCACCAGAGCCCATGACTTAACAGTGGCGACGAGGATGGGATCCTGCTTCACCGCCTAAAGGGCTGAAGTTCACGAGGGGTCGGCATTACACGCTGGAGGGAAGAGGCATCTTCCCCCCCCTCTCTAGGCCAGCTAGTAAAGCTACACTAGCGGCCGCGTGCTCAGTCGACACATTCCCTGAGCCCAAGAAGCAGGATCCAAGAACGCAGGAATCGAGGAAAGATGCCAAAGGTTGGCAAACTCAGAGAGTTCTATGAAGAGCATCCAGAAGAATGGTCATCTTATCTCTCGCAAGTGGAGAACTATCTACGAGCAAACCAGATTGCAGAGGAAGGCCTAAAAGCTGCCACATTGCTGTGCGTGTGTGGGCCAGCGACTTTCGACCTAGCGGAAAATCTTTTCGCGCCAACGCCCATTGAAGCAGTATTGTCTGCCGACCTTAAGAAGAAGCTGACTGGGCATTTTCAGCCCAAGATGTCAGAGATGGCATGGCATTTTAAATTCGACCAAAGAGTGCAGCTTCCTGGAGAGACAGCTTCAGAGTTTATCGCGGGCCTAAGGCAGGCCGCATGCCTTTGCAAGTTCTCAAATTTAGAGGAACGACTGAGAGACCGACTCGTCTGTGGCCTTAGAGACAGAACCCTCCAGCAGAGACTGTTTGCCAGACCCAATCTCACATTCGCCGAGGCACAGGACGAGGTCATGGCTGATGAAGCAGCTGGAGGTGCAGTGCAAACAGTGCAGCCCACCAAATCTTCAAAAGTAGAAGATTCCATCCATCTTGAGTCGCCAAGAGTAATTAACTTCTCAAGATGGCGGACGTGCAGGCGGACCTGTTAGGCTGAGCTCTGCAAGTCCCAGAAGTCAGGCGTCCCAGGAGCCCCCCAGGGGTGTTCATACCCTCTGTGTTGGGGTGATAGTGATGGATAATGCTGGTCTGCTGGTCTGCTGCTTTCCCGGACTGGATGTTTGCGGCGTCTTCCTGCTGCTTTGGGTGTTTTCTGGGCCGTTTCTGGCGGCGTTTGGCGTTTTCGGCGGCCGGCGGCAGTGTTTTCGGCAGTGGCGGAGCCGGCGTCTTCGGATGGTCCCTGGCTGTTGGCGGTCTCGGCGGAGGCGTTTTCGGGCCGTCTCGGGCCATTTCTGTGGTCGGCTCGGTCTGCCTTCGGCTGTGGCGGCGACGGCGCTCTCGGCTCACTTCGATGGCGACGGCGGCGGCGGCGGCGTTGCTCCCGGGCCGCTCTAGGCCGCCTTTGTCATCGATTGCTGCCTTTTGGCCCGCTCTTGTTAGACCATTTGCTCGCTCGATCGTTTGCCCGACCGTTCACCCGCTCCCGCCTGAGCCTTTTCGGCCCGTTTTCCATCGGCGGCGGGAATGGCTGGATCGTTTTTGGTTCCGGCGGCATCCTGGTGGCGGCAGCAATGGCGGCGGCGTCTGCAGCGGCGCTCCGGCGGTGGTAGCGGCCTTGGTGGCTCAGCGGCGATGCTGCACTCGACTTGTCTTCTCCCCTGTTTGCTTTGCTTGTTCCAGATGGCCTGGTACCCTCACTGTTGCTGGTGGCCCCGAAGGTTCCCGGGTTAGCCGGTTAACTCCGGTGGAGCCCAATGGAACCCAGCGGTCCCTTGAAAGACCTATGCTCTCCGTGGCACCTGGTGTGATTCTGGTCGGTGCCAATGGATTTTTGGACCTAAGGGAGTTAGACTCAGTAGACCACAATCTGGAAGGCCCCAATGACTGCAGAACTGAGGGCCCATGGAGTTGTGGCCATGAACAATCTTCTGGAACGGCAGAGCAACGGAGGACTCGGCTGTTTAGCAGTGCAGACTTTGATGGCGTACTACGATGGATTATTATACTATTATACTTCTGCCTTCGGACTGTTGCTTATTGTCACCCACATATCATCCCCAAAGGATTCAGAGTTCCCTGGGTATTAGCCACCGTGAGAGGGTGGCTTGAACTTACATCTGCTGCCCCTAGAGGTGAGAGCTCTAGGGGACATGCTATACCCAGGATGGGTGTTTCAGACCACCCCCCCAGGAATAGGCCTTGCGACTGTCGTGAGAGGACGGTGGTTGGCCTGTCCTGGGGGTGCACCCAGCTGAGTGGCAGTGGCTGGGTGGAGGGTCGGGACACCTATTTGTCCTCTGCTTAGACCCTCCTTACGGACTATGGACTGCCTGCATCTGGACTGCTCTTATGCCTTATCTTAGGTATTCCTCTACGGACTTGCTCGCCCTCAGGGGTGCTCCCCCTTCCTGGGGGCGACCCGCCTTTCCAGCCGAGTACAATCTCGAGGAAGGGCCCACTTATTGGGACCCTGAGAGATGGCTGGGCACGGGTAGGGGCCTCCGACGTAAACCTAATAAGAGGCCCCTGGTTAGTTTTTTGTCGAAATTTTTTTGGGGGGTAGGGAGGAGGGAGGGTACTTCTTTTGGTTGTTTGGACGAGGGGGGCAGTCCAACAACCTTTGTTCAGGCCAGTGCCGAGGCGGATCGTGGGGGGGAGGAGCGGGGGTCGGTTGCTTCTGGGGCTCCAGGGCCAGTCGTGGGATTACCCATTCCCACGACGTTAGGGAATGGCAGCAGGTGTAGGAACAGAGGGCCGTATCGATCTCAGGGAAGGTCTCTCCGCTGCTTACAAGCGGTGAGGCACTCCGACCCTCTGGCTCCGCCCCGAGGTCCCGGGAGTGAGGATGTGCTGCCTCCTGAGCTCCGGCTGGTGTACTTGAATGCCAGGTCTGTCGCTAACAAAGCTCTTCTCGTCCGTGATTTGGTCGAGGGTGAGCAGGCGGACCTGGCTTGCATCACGGAAACTTGGTTGGGCCCAGAGGGCGGTATTCCTCTGGTTGATCTTTGCCCACCAGGTTTCCGGGTGCTACACCGGCCTCGGGCTCAGGGTAGGGGTGGGGGAGTGGCTGTTGTTATGAGGGAGACCTTGTGTCCACGGGAGGCCACCGTTCCCCAGATAGTCGGGTGTGAGTCTCTCTTTTTGAGATGCGGCCCTGGTGCGCAGTTGGGCTTGCTGCTGGTGTACCTTTCGCCTAGTCACGCAGCAGCAGCCCTGCCTGAGCTTCTCGATGTCCTCTCTGGGTTGGTGATTGAGTTCCCGAAACTTATAGTTTTGGGGGACTTCAATCTACCATCTCTGGGAGGATCATCTGAGTTGGCTCGGGAGTTCATGGCTTCCATGACGGCCATGGACCTGACGCAAGTAATTTCGGGACCGACTCATGAGGGAGGCCACACCCTTGACCTAGTTTTCTTATCTGGACGGTGGTTAGATGATCTTGGTGGGGGCTCCCCAATTGTTATGCCCCTGTCATGGACCGATCATCATCTCCTGCGGCTGGTCTTCCGTTTTGCCACCCACCGCCGTGGGTGTGTGGAACCTATCAAATGGTACCGCCCCAGACGCTTAATGGATCCCCAGAGGTTCCAGGCGGCGCTGGGGTCCCCACCTGCCTCCCTTGCTCACAGCTCGGCAGACGCCTTAGTGGAAGCCTGGGAAAGGGCAGCCACTGAGGCTCTTGACCGAGTTGTACCCCTGCGGCCCCTGACCCGGTACAGATCCCGTCGAGCTCCATGGTTCTCCGCGGAGCTCCGGGAGATGAAGCGTCGGAGACGGGGCCTAGAGAGCGGTTGGAGATCCAGCCGATCCGAATCCGACCGATTGCGACTAAGAACCTATACTAGGTCTTATCTCGCTGCGATAAGGGAGGCAAGGTCTAACCACTTTGCCACCCTTATCGCGTCCGCAGATAATCACCCGGCCGCCCTGTTTAGGGTGACTCGCTCCCTCCTGAATCAGGAGGTGAGGGAGGAACCCTTGCAGGGTCGTGCCGAGGAGTTTAACCAGCATCTGTCGGACAAAATCGCTCGGATTCGGACCGGTCTGGACTCTGACTGGGCAGAGTCTGTCGAGCAGGACACGGGCGGTCTTGTCGATATCACCTGGGAGGAGTTTGATTCTGTGACTCCGGAGGAAGTGGACAGGATCATGGGGAGGCTGAGCACCACCACATGTTTATTGGACCCGTGCCCTTCCTGGCTGGTCTATGCAGCCCGGGAGAGGACACGCAGCTGGTTCCAGGCAGTGATATTGGCTTCTTTGAGTGAGGGCAGCTTCCCCGTTGTCTTGAAAGAGGCGGTGGTGAGGCCTCTCCTCAAGAAGCCTGCCTTGGACCCAGCTGTATTGAACAACTTTCGTCCTGTCTCCAACCTTCGCTTTCTTGCGAAGGTTGTTGAGAGTGTGGTGGCACATCAGCTCCCTCTGGTCCTGGATGAAGCGGATTATCTAGACCCGTACCAATCGGGTTTCAGGCCCGGGTACAGCACGGAGACGGCATTGGTCGCGCTGGTGAATGATCTCTGGAGGGCTCGGGACAGGGGGCATTCCTCTGTCCTGGTCCTATTAGACCTCTCAGCGGCTTTCGATACCATCGACCATGGTATCTTGCTGCGGCGTCTCAGGGGATTGGGAGTGGGAGGCACGGTTTTACAGTGGTTCTCCTCCTATCTCCAGGGACGCTCGCAGTCGGTGTTGGCAGGAGGGCAGAGGTCAACCGCGAGGTCTCTCATTTGTGGAGTTCCTCAAGGGTCGGTCCTCTCGCCTCTCCTGTTCAACATCTATATGAAACCGCTGGGTGAGATCATTCGTGGTTTTGGAGTTGGGTATCATCAGTATGCTGATGATACCCAACTTTTCTTTTCGACCCCAAACCACCCCAGTGATGCCCTCACCGTGATGTCCCGTTGCCTGGAGGCGGTTCGGGTCTGGATGGGGAGGAACAGACTTCAACTCAACCCCGACAAGACCGAGTGGCTTTGCATACCTTCATCCCAGGTTTATTCGGACATTCCACCTCTCGCTATGGGGGGCGAATTATTACCCCCTGTAGATAGGGCTCGCAACTTGGGAGTCCTCCTAGATTCACGGCTCACTCTGGAAGACCACATAGGAGCTGTGACTAGGGGGGCTTTCGCCCAGGTTCGCCTGGTGCGCCAGTTGCGGCCCTATCTAAGCCGGGATGATCTATGCACGGTCACTCACGCGCTCGTGACCTCTCGACTAGACTACTGCAACGCTCTCTACATGGGGCTGCCCTTGAGGACCACCCGGAAGCTCCAACTGGCACAGAATGCAGCCGCGAGAGTTGTGTTGGGAGTTTCCCGATACTCCCATGTCACACCTCTGCTCCGTGAGCTGCATTGGTTGCCAGTTGTCTTCCGGGTGAGATTCAAGGTACTAGTAATGGTGTTTAAAGCCCTACATGGCAGGGGTCCGGAGTACCTTAGGGAACACCTGCTGCCGGCGTCAACTTCCCTCCGCCCTGTGCGTTCCCACAGAGAGGGACTCCTCAGGGTGCCACCGGTCAGAGAATGTAGATTGGTGGCCCCCAGGGGGAGATCTTTCTCTGTGGGCGCCCCGGAGCTATGGAACCAGTTACCGGTTGAGCTCCGGACGGCGCCCGATCTTCGCTCCTTTCGCCGCGATCTGAAAACATACCTGTTCGAACAAGCCGGCCTGGCCTGAGGGGGGATTGGTGGGGTTTTTTACTATCATTTTATTGGGGTTTTTATTAATGTACCAACTGTTTTTATGGGCATGTATTTAATTATCTTTTAATTTTTGTAACTCTGTGTTTTATTCTTGCCCTGTACACTGCCCTGAGTCCTTCGGGAGAAGGGCGGTATAGAAATATTAATAAATTAAATTAAATTAAATTAAATGCACTGGAGAATCATCAGAAGACGAAGCACCCAAAATAAACAAGCTTGAAAGGCAGCCAAACGTGCAAAACCACGGAAACCACCACTGAGAGAACAATTACAAGGCTGTTCTCTTACCTAGATGTAAGGGGTGCAGAGGCAACCATTTCCACGCCAATTGCAGATTTCGTTCGGCCAGGTGTAGAGCTTGTGGAAGGACTGGCCATATCGTGGTGGTGTGCAGAGCCCGCCAGAGAGACAGGTCACCCAAACACCAGTTGGAGGAACCGACTAGGATAGGTACTGGGGCCCAGGGTCCAGTTAGTGTGGGGTTCTTCAGAAGCCGGAGAAGTGTTTGCCACACCAGGGCTCGTCGCCCCCTTAAGCCTAAACTCAAGCTCTCGGTAAAGCTACAAGGAGTACCATGTAAGATGGAGTTGGACTCCGGCTCGGCGGTATTGATCATCTCGCATGACACATTCAACTTTGTGTGCAGACGCAGTAACCATTGGGCTAAACTAAGGCCCTCAGATATTATTTTAACAGATTTTCAGAATGCTCACGTTAAAGTTAAGGGTGAAGCCACCTTATTGGTAAAATTTAAAGGGTTTTTGGGGCACCTGGATGTCATAGTAGTAGAGGGCCAAAGAACAAGTCTTATTGGACTTGATTGGTTTGAGGCTTTGGGCATTCAAATTACAGGCATTAACTGGACACAGACAGCAGACCTCATGACTGTTTGCAAGGAATACGTGGATGTTTTTGAGTCAAAACTGGGAACTTCTACTGGCCTGCCAATTTCTTTTAAATTAGATCCTAACGTTGTACCGATTAGGGTTAAGCCTCGCAGGGTCCCCTTTGCCCTAAAACACAAAATCGATTCCGAAATCAATAAGTTGGTAGAACAGGGTGTATTACAGCCTGTTGATGGGGGGGGGGAGTGGGAAACTCCTTTTGTCACCCCACTTAAGTCCAACGGGGAAGTTCGCATTTGCGCAGACTATAAATGCACATTAAATAAGGCCCTCAATCAACATGCATACCCGGTCCCTGTAGTCAACCATATTCTAGCCTTCTTGCAAGGGGGAACCATTTTTGCTAAACTTGATTTAGTGCAGGCATATCAGCAATTGCCGGCTGACGAGGCCACAGCCATGGCTCAAACAATAGTAACTCACAGGGGGGCATTCAAAGTCAAACGCTTGCAGTTTGGAGTCAGTGTTGCACCGGGTATTTTCCAAGGGATTATGGAATGCACACTTAAGGGTATTCAGGGTGTCTGCCCTATTTTGATGATGTTCTCATTGCCAGGGAATCCTCAGAAGTGTTGGCCAATAGGCTCAGGGCTGTTTTGCAAAGGCTCCGTGATGCGGGCCTCAAATTAAAGAAAAACAAATGTAGTATTGGGGTCTCATCAACGGAATTCTTGGGGTTCCATATTGATGCTAGTGGAATTCACCCCACTGATTCAAAAGTGAAGGCCATCAAAATGGCTCCTAGGCCAAAATTAAAAGGAGAGCTGCAAGCATTTTGGGGCCTCCTGAATTTTTTATCACACATTCCTACCTCATAAGGCTGCAATAGCAGAGACCCTCCACAGGCTACTTGATAAAAAAAGCCCTTTGGAAATGGACTAACTTACATGAAAAATGTTTCCAGGATCTCAAAGCCCTTCTTTCAGAAAAGTCCACTGTAACTCATTACATTGAGTCTAAACCTGTATGTCTTGCATGTGATGCATCTCCCTATGGGGTGGGGGCAGTATTAAGCTACATAGAGAAGAATGGGAAACAGGTTCCTATTGCATTTTATTCTAGGACTTTTTCTTCTGCTGAGCGTAATTATGCGCAAATTGATAAAGAAGCCTTGGCCATAGTGGCTGGAGTTAAGAAATTTCATGATTATTTATATGGCAGGGATTTCACTGTCTACACTGACCACAAACCCCTTTTGGGGTTATTCACAACAGATAAGCAAACTCCCCACATACTATCTCCAAGAATGCAGAGATGGTCTATATTTTAGTCTGCATACAATTTTAAGTTAATTCATAAACTTGGGAAGGAAATGGGCCATGCAGATGGCCTCAGCAGACTACCACTGCCACTAATGGATCCTGATCCAGCTTCTGCTGCTAAAATATTGTCCATTCAGGACTTACCTGAGTTTCCCCTCCATGCAGGGGATATTGTTGCTGAAACTGTCACAGATAAAATTCTGAGCAGAGTACTGTCATGGGTATACACGGGCTGGTTGGAAAAAAGTCCAGGCTCTGAATTTCAAAGTTATTTTGTCAGGAGACATGAGTTATCTGCACACAAGGGATGCATTTTATGGGGCAACAGAGTCATTATCCCCACTTCATTGAGGGACAGAGACTTACAATCTTTTCATGAAGGCCATCCAGGCATTGTGCGAATGAAAGCCTTAGCTAGAAGCTACCTTTGGTGGCCTGGCCTGGATAAGGCTATAGAAGATCAAGTTCATGGTTGCTATACCTGCCAGCAATCTAGGCCTGAAATGCCTCAGGCCCCAGTTCACAGGTGGAAAGAAACACATACTCCCTGGTCCAGGGTTCATATAGACTATGCTGGGCCTTTTCAAGGACAGCTTTTCATGGTAGTAGTGGATAGCCACTCAAAATGGCTGGAAGTAGTTCCAGTCCCTAATATGACTACTTCTAGGACCATCCAGGTGCTGAGAAAACTCTTTGCAACACGTGGGTTGCCTGATGTTTTGGTTTCTGATAATGCTGAGTTTCACTGCTGCTGAGTTTCAGGCTTTTCTTAGAGCTAACCTCATCAGACATGCTACGTCTGCACCATTTCATCCTTCTTCGAATGGACAAGCCGAATGCATTGTGGGGACAACAAAGGAGGCACTCAAGTGCATTATCACAGGTGACTGGCATCATAGACTGGCAGATTTTTTGCTCTGTCAGCATTCTACACCCTGCACGGCTACAGGTAAAAGTCCTGCTGAGCTTCATTGGGGGAGGCGTTTAATTACTAAACTGGACAGTTTGCATCTAGACAGAGTGGCATCCGAGGCCTCTAGACCAAAACCCCCGAGGGGGCTGCAAATGGGTGATTGGGTTTCAGCCAGAAACTATGGGCCTGGAAATTTGTGGTTCCTGGTCAGGTGACCAAAGCATTCGGACCCCTATCTTACAAAGTGGGGTTGGAGGGAGGGCGAGTTGTCAGAAGACACATCGACCAACTTAGAAAGAGGTTTCCAGAACTGTCACTAAGTGAGGACTATGGCATAAGTCCCTCCTGAAGTCCTCAAACTGGCACCCAAGCCAGCCAACACCAGAACCACCAGGGTTTCCCCTTCTCAGCTGAAGTTGATGCCGAGGAAGAACAAGGAAGCTCGGAAGTGCAACATGGGACCCCTGACCAGGTGAACCAGCTGAATCTCAGCAACCGCTGTGCCTACTCTGTAGAACAGACTGACTCTGGGGTGGGCCAACCTAGTGAGGCCAGCCAGAGCATTTCAATTCCCCTGGCTGATGGAGTACAAGGAGACATGGGTCTACCCAGCCCACCGGGTAAGCTGGTAGACCACAAAGTGAGTGGAACTCCAAGGCGTTCCTCCAGGCCACACAAACCCCCGGCATATCTTACAGACTATATTAGAAAATAAAGTGATGTATAATGTTGTGCCAATTGTACCACTACCTACAGAAATTGGGGTAATTTGTAACTGCTGGCAAGCATGTTCATTGAGACATTGTTTCATCTCTTTGTAGTCCTTACTGCATTGATAACCCATTTAGCCGTTTTTAAATCTTATTGTAGTCCATACTACAAGGGGATGTCTGTAAAGGTCGCGTAATGTCATTCTAACCACCTTGAATTAACAAGCATTATTTTTTTAATTATTTTGTTATTATGTATTTTGGTTGTTTGGAGTGATTCATAAGTGTTGACTATTGTCAAGTTATTTAAGGGGATTATAGCCTGATCTTAGGAAGGAGGGGTGTTATGTAGTGGGCTTTTGGTACCACACCATGTGCGTTGCTGGAGAGTAACGGCTCTCCAGCAACCCAGACAGGACATCTCTGGTCTTGCAATTGGTCAACCTCGGGCGGCAAGCACGGGTTCAATCTGATTGGTTGCTACCATAGGGAGTAGGGTTTGGCTATATATTGTGGCGGGGTGCACCCCAAGTCCCAGTACAGTTCCAGCTTGAATAAAAGAATGAGTTTCTCTGTACTCAGCTGTGTGTCTTCATTCCTGCTCACCAAAGCCCATGACTTAACATACAGGATGTCTTTTTTCCTGTTCAATTAACACATATACCCTTATGAAAATTAGCTATCAAGATGAATTACTGAATAGTGATATTTAACACGACAGATTTGCAATTGTGAAAATCTCTCCATCCAAGAGCTCTAATTTGCACTATGGACAGTGACGATTACTTTAGCAAAATGATCCCACTCACTAACCTTGATGAGGCTTAGTAATTGCATATGAATATTATAGCAATTCTGGCAAATTAATAGAGGGAAAGTCTTATCTACAAAGTCTCCAGATTTAAAAGTAGGCCTGCTAGAATGGGAAGATTTATTCTATAACCCACTGGCTATGCTAGAAAAGTTTCAAACAGAATTATGTAAAGACAAGCAATGTGTTTGTGGGTGGAAATGAAATTTTGAGAGGATAGATGGTAGCCTACAAAAGGCTTGGCAGAAATCTTTGAATATTGTTGGAGAGGCAGAAAAGTATTTTTTTCTCTTACTTTTTTTAAAAAAAGTAAACTGTTTACAGCTTATTCTCTCTGTGTAGAAAAACATGCAGCCATTGTTCAGTGGTTTGCCATCATGTTTTGACAGCATGATCATCAGGCACAGTAATGGATAAAATTATATTGAATAAAATGTTTAGCTGATCTAACAATCAGATAAACAACCTGAAAAAGTATGTTGATAAAAGACTACTGATTCTTTAGGAAGGAGGGAAGAATTAAACAAATACAATCTTAATATATACATTAAAACAACATCAGTTAAACCTAAACAATACACTAAACAAAAAAAAAATGGTCAATAAAGCAGATGATTTCAGCTTCTTCAACAAAAAACTGAGACCTTCTAAAAGCACTCTTAAATGTTTCCCAATTTCTCCAAGACACAGTATATTAATACTCTGAAACTGGCCTCATAATTGCTCTGGATTTTTTTTTTAAAAAAGACTTCGGCTCCACAGTATTTATGATAAAAAAATATTTTCATTGTGCCTTTCTATTAGAAAACTGAAGGTGGCTCACAATACAATAAAATCAGTAAATGTATGAAAACAAACATTTAAACACACATTGAAAAGATCAGGGAATTGTTTTTCTTTTAAGCATGAAAAAGAAAGACGATAAATGTAACAATTTAGCAGGTGAAGTGCCTGCTTGGAATGCAGACTGTTAAATCCCATACATAAGAACTTTCATACATTTCAAAACTAAGATGATTAAAGACCTGGAGACTAAAACATATGAAGAACAGTTGCAGGATTTGGGTTTGGCTAGTCTAAAGAAAAGAAGAAACAGGGGTGACATGATAGCAGTATTCCAGTATTTGAGAGGCTGCCGCAAAGAGAAGGGGATCAATTTATTTTCCAAAGCACCAGAGGGCAGGACAAGAAATGATGGAAACTAATCAAGGAGAGAAGCAACCTGGAATTAAGGAGAAACTTCCTAACACTGAGGACAATTAACCAGTGGAATAGCTTGCCTTCAGATGTGGGTTTTTAAGAAGAGACTGGACAACCATTTGTTTGAAATGGTATAGGACCGTGGTGGCAAACCTATGGCACGCATGCCACAGGTGGCACGCAGAGCCCTCTCTGTGAGCACATGAGCTGTTGCTCCAGTCCTAGCTGTTCAGTTGGGTTTAATAAAACCTTTTCGCTTTAGGCTTCGCTGCCGTGTGAAAAAAAAAAAGGTTAATCAATCAATCAATTTCAACTTCTCGCTGGAAAAAAAAGATCTTGCAAAGTTGGAATTGATTGATTGAACTTTTTAGTCCCGCCCACTCTGCCGTTACCACCGCAGCCACACCCACCCAATGGGCCACGCCCACCCAATTGGCCACACCCACCCGGTACCCGACGATACATAAGTGGGTTTTGGGTTGCAGTTTGGGCACTCTGTCTCTAAAAGGTTCGCCATCACTGGTATAGGATCTCCTGCTTGAGCAGGGGGCTGGATTAGAAGACCTCCAAGGTCCCTTCCAGCTCTACTCTGATTCAGTAGAGATATAAAGCTATGGACCACTAAAACACAAGATATTGGTGAGAAAAAAGGAGAATTCTTATGGTGGGAAGCTATATGCAAGGCATCTCATCAGAAATGTAGTAAGATCAAAATTATATTGTCAGGCAAACAGTCATGTGGAATGACCAGGAAATATTGGAAACAGAAAATAGTTTCTGCAGACAATCCCAAACTCTTGTTAAGGTTAGCTCATACCACTTCAAAATTAAGTCCAATCGGCCTCTACCCCTCTGAAACAAGTCAATTTCAATTGTGATGAGTAGAGAGGAAATGATATACAGTAAAAATACAGTAAAAGATGGACCAACTATTTTTTCCTTGGTTTTATTAAAAATCTTGACAAAATTAAAAATCTGGGGGGAAACCCTGCTGGAGTGGAAATCTGTCCCAAAAAACAGACTGTGAGCTCTACCATATCATCAGCCTTCCCATTTGAAAATACTTTCTAAAGCACTTTAAAACTAACCTGTGATTCCCTGTTTTTGCCTCCACCATCTGCAGACCAAAAATGCTTTCAGCATGGTGTTGCCCATATGCTCATGGTGGTCTCAAAGACCATTTTTACTGAATCGTTGTCGCTTGAGCTGGTCAATTGTGAGTCTGCTTCAAATTAGCCAGTTCTCATGCATATAGCATGGGAGCTTTAGTGTTTTATTAGTTAATGAACCAAAGAACCAGTAAGTTTCTAGCTCTTATAAACATACAGATAAAATCTGTGTACTACATGTCCTGTATTTATGTGGCACCATTTATGTCATCTTGCTAGCCTGGCAGGGGAGAGGTTGTAAGGGAGGAACAACTTTTGAAATTAGTAGACTGTGTCCACAAACCTTTATTTCTGCATGGTATGAGACATGTATTGCCTAGAAAATGTTCTGTACCAGCCTGCTACCGGCCCTGCAGAAAAAGCAGGGACAACCCCTTTTACAAGAAGGCAAGAGGCTGGAATTACGCCTGCCAAATTTATTGTTACAAAAACAAATAGAACAAGACACAAACCAAGAAACAGGAGCTTTTCAAGCGGTTGCCTTCAGCAAACCAGCCCTCCCACGCATTCCCCCTTTTATACAGTTCAGGGCGTGGCTTCTCTCTGCCTCCTTCCGAGGAGCCCCATTGCCTTCCTCTGTTTACTCCTGATTGACTGCCTCCTGCATCGGGCATCCTTGAACAGGGCCAGCTGTGGGTCATCTTCATCCACGCTGTCAGGCTCACACAGCTGGGTCTGCGTCGTGACCAGGTGAGAGGGGCCTGGCTGAGGGCTCTCATCAAGCTGTCCAACCCCCTCAGCAAGCTCTTCAACACCCCCCCTCCTCCTCCTCCTCTGAGTCGTCCGACCCAACTGCCGAACCCACAGGCTGACCCTGAATCACAACAGAAAATGCTAAGTGTTCCATAGCTTGAAAACTGCAATCAGCAACATTGTACGTAAGGGCTTTTGCCCAAGCTGGGATAAATGAAGTGCAGACCAAGGAGTATGTGTGCATGTGTGTAATGTGGGCTGTGGGAAACAACATTCACAAACATTGGATGAACTCACTGGTACCACATTTGTATCCATCTCTGAAGTGAAGGTGGAAATGAAAGCTGATTTTTCTAGGACTACAAAGAATCAGAGGTTTTAGAAGTTTGTAGGGCATTGCAATAGATTCATAGCGTGCAATCAGCAGAGACATGGAGACTAACAGAGATAGGAAATTGTTATCATGTGCCAGAGTTGTGCAAATATTACACTGATCTACACAATCCTATCTGAAGCCTAAGTCTACCATTGTTCTTCGTACAGTTGAATACCTGAACATCATACTTGGCTAAAATATCAACTTTATATGTAAAACCAGACCAAACGAAACTTACTGCTTCCAAAAAGGCTAATTCAGCTTTTCATGGGCAAGAGGGTTAAATGAGGCATTAGAAGGCCAGTGTCAATAAAGTCTCCTGAGAACAGCATACTGTTCATTCTATAATGATTTTTTCTGCTAACACTTTCCTTATGAAAGAGCTTCTTCTCTTTGTGCCACTAACAATGGTGATGATCCTAGGTGCAAAATAAAACAACAATTATTGGCATTTCTCTTCTCCACTGTCTTTCTTCTTGCCCAATGTATAAAGCAGCTTTTAGATCCTCTCATAAAGTGTAAAGACAGATACTGATGTGGCAGGAACCAACAACCAACAAATCAGATAGAAGTGTTATATAAACATGGAACAGGTCAACTTGACTTTCAAGGTCAAAACGCCAGGAGAAAAAGGACTGGAATTTAAACCCTGGGATTAATATGCCTGACTTTCTCTCAGAGTAATTTCTAGGTCCTGTAGTAGGTAGATGTGTGGCTGTTGACCATATGATTTACTTAACAACCATGACAAAGAGATTGTAAAATCAGGTGTGGGACTCACTTAATGGCTACATCATTGGTGACAGAAGGTCTGGTCCCAGTTGGGATTGTAAATCAAGGATTACCTGTATCTGCCATTGGAACCCACTTGAATCATGGTGTAAACTTGCTTTTAATACAAATTGTAATGATGCAACTGGTAAAAGAATCTCAAGGCATTTTGCTTTGCTTGATGGGTTTGGGGTCTCACTTTGATGAAATTTGTCCAAAACTGTGTTTAAAGGTAAAGGTTTCTCTAACAGTTTTGTCTGATTCTAAGGCATGGTGCTCATCTCCATTTCTTGGCTGAAGGAGACAGTGTCCGAAGTTAATTTCCATGGTCATGGTGAATGGAATGCTGTTACCTTCCCACCAAAGTGCTACCTATTTATCTACTCACCTTTGCATGCTTTTGAACTACTAGGTAGGAAGGAGCTGGGGCAAGTAACGGGAGCTCACACGTTGCATGGAGCTTGGGTCTTGAACCCAGGCTGTCAACTCTCCAGCTGACAAACTCAGCGTCTTTAACTGCTGAACCATCGCGCCTCCCCAAACTATATTTGGTCATCTACAATTAATGTGTACCCATAGGCATCCATTATGAGTGACAGTGATGTCAAAATGATTACATGTTCCTCAGGATGTTATCGTGCAAATAATTCAACTTGCATGATTTCATAACAAATATCATGATGCAAGCATCCAAGTGCATTATTTGTGTGATGGCTTTGTGGCAGATAGTCTCTATCTTTCCTGTAGATAAATGTGAATGCAATTCTCTTTATCTCTTATCCTTTGTTTGGCTCTCCACTTGGCAGTTCAAGACCATTTTGCAGTGAATGTCTTTAAGAAATTCCAGAAAAAACCTTTGCAGATAAAAGAGTAGGGTGGGGAAAAAAGGGACTGACAGGATTTCAGAAATAATTATTGATGCAGTTTTATAACTCTTTTAAACATACACAGTAATATCTCATGGAAAGAATAATGTTGGTATTGTACATTCAAAAGCCCAACTTAATTCTGGGTTGTACCATTACAATTAATTTTGTGTGACTACAGCAGTGAAATTCTGCCATGGAATTTAGTGTCAAAAATCCAGCTGTGCACTAGTAGTTTAGCAGTCATAATATCAATGAGTTTGCCCAAAAGCTGATTTACATGTCCCAACCATGACTCCAACTCAAGAAGTGGCTTGTATAGCAATCAAGCAATGGATTCTTGAAATTAATAGCAGAAGATCCTGGCTTTTTTGTAGTTAGCACTAGTGACATCTTGATCAATGTTAATGTAGATTCATTTCCACCAGAGCAGCCATTTTAATGATGCTGAAGTGGTCCTTTTCGTATTAATGGGTCTCTTTTTGCTCCTTGAACATTTATGATTAAGCAGATTGAACAGAAAAAAAACCAAATCCCAAATCACTGGAAATGTTTGTTTGAGAAATTGTCATCAGAAGACATAACCATAATTAGGTCATTTTTAACAAGTTAGGTGATTTTCTGAAGCAAATGTCCTTTTTTAAAAAAATACCCTGCACAGGAAAATAACCTATGGTGAATGGATTATGATAGAAGGGTTATTTAATATCCCTGTCTAGTGGCTCTGACATACAACTAATCATTTCTGGGAGAAATCCCCAAACTACCTCTCTATATGTTGTTTTGGAAGAATACAACAAGCAAAGACCCAACAACTCAATTATTATTGTTGTTATTTTTATTTTTATGCCACCCTTTTCTGCTACAAAGTGACTAGACTAATAATAAATAAGATGGTCTAATCCCAAAGAAGAAAAAAAATCATTTTCCTTATTAAGATTAATGTTCCTTTTAGAATTCTAATTTTCAGTACAGCAGAAAAAAACATAGTTGGTTTTTATGTTCATTCAAAACATGTTACACAATTTGTTTAATGAGAAACACTTAGAGAGGTTAAGATTTGTGTTCAAACATTGGTGTTACATGACAACATGTCTTTTTCATTTGACAAGGACTGATGACTCTCCACATAGAAATGAACAAGGTGATTTCTAAAAGCCCGAATGGGTTTGTTAAAATAAATAAACCTTATTGCCTTCTTTGATAAAGTGACTAAATTAGTGGATCAAGGAGATTCTGGGAAGATAGTATACTTGGACTTTGGTAAAGAATTTGATAAATAACCTACTTCTTGGTAAGACAGAACTATCACAGCCTACTTCTTGGTAAGAAAGAACCATCTAGAGTAGACACTACCAACTGATGGAATTGCAATTGCCTGAACAACTGCACCCAGTGTTTGGTTTACATCTACATGGAGAGAAGCATGCAGTGGGCTACCGTATTTTCCGGCGTATAAGACGACTGGGCGTATAAGACGACCCCCAACTTTTGAGATGATTTTCATGGGTTAAAGTCTTATATGCCAGAAAATACGGGTAAGTAGGAAGTCAGGGCTGCTTCTCAATTAGGTGAAGGTTTATCAAGAGCTTTTGGCCTTGAGATCAGCTTTGCTCTGCCTCACCTAAACCTCGTCTCCTCTCGCCTTGGCGCCCCCTTCTACTTCAGCCACACGCGCTGGCTGTTTCGGCCAGGAGCGACGAGCATTGTGGCCCAACACTTTGGGAAGGCACCAGGTCTGAAAGAAGGCGGTTCTTTCTGTAGGTTAGTTAATGAACAGGGCGGCGGAGGGCGGGGGGTGGTGGTGGTGAAAGAAACGGGCTTAGCCCTGCACCGCAAGTTTGAGATTCCCTCAAAGAAAGCCCCGAGTTTCCAAATAACTAGAAACCAGAAGGAGCCCTGTGTGGCACTGAGATCGAGAAGCCCGTTTACCCTCCCCTGCATTTTGCTGTGCTTTTCTAAAGTTTTCCAAGAAAATGCAAACTCGGGGTTTTTCCTCCTTTCACTTGCATAAGTTATCGCTGGAGTATACAGAAAGGGGAAAAAGAAATAAAGGGGAAAAACCTCACACATATTATAATATTTATTTTTCAAAAGGCCGCCTTCTACTTCAGGGCGGAGGGGCGACCCTGGGTTGCTGAAGCCCCAGCGCCAGCTTTCCAATGCGGTCTGCCTGTTGCAATTCCCGAGCTGCGCCTTCCCGGGCGGGTGTTGCTGTAGGTCTGGCCACGGCACCACGCCCTGAAGTCGAACTCCCAGGGCCAGGTGAAGCTCAGCTCTGCATGAACATGTCAGGTCGGCCTCTGCCTGGCTTCCCACGCTCCCTTGAGCTCTCGTGCTCGCCGAGTGCCAGCGGCTCGGCACGCGCTTGACTCCTGCTCCCTTCCAAAAAAGGGGGGGATCTGCTGCCCTAGGACGCCGGTAAGCTGGAGCCTCAGCCTCAGTTGGGCTGGTTGGTTTATTTATGAGGAGGCCGTCTTTCGCCATTCTCGAGCGCTGGATTTGTCCATTTCCACTAACGTCTCTGCTCCCGAGGATTTACTATTTTCTGGCGTATAAGGCGACTGGGCGTATAAGACGACCCCCGACTTTTGAGAAGATATTCATGCGTTAAAAAGTCGTCTTATACGCCGGAAAATACGGTACTTCAAGGTTATATCTTAGGTATCTTCATAAATGACTTAGATGAGGAAACCGAATGATGCTAACTCAAGGTTCAGAAGACTTGACAATTAGCATTAGCCAGTAAGATAAGTAAGAAAAGCAAGGTCTTGCATTTAGGTAGGAAAAACCAAATGCACATGTACAGAATAGGCAATACTTGGCTCAACAGGAATACTTGTGAGAGGGATATAGGTGTTCTGTGGACCACCACTTATGTATAAGTCAGCAGTGCTGCAGCTTCCAAAAAAACCAATACAGTTCTAGGCTGCATCAATAGCGGGGTAGCATCAAGATCATGAGAAGAGATAGTTCTGCTCTATATTACACTAGCAATGCCACACTTGGAATAGTGGGTCCAGTTCTGATCACCATAATACAAAAAAGATGCTGAGGCCCTAGAAAGAGTGCAGAAAAAAGCAACAAAGATGATAAGGGATATGTAGGCTAAATATCCATATGATGAATGGCTAAGGGAACTAGGTATGTTTAACCTAACAAAGAGAAGGCTTAGGGATGAGAGCCACCATCCAATACTTGAAAGGCTGTCACAGAGAAGAGGGGGTCGATTTATTCTCCAAAGCACCTGAAGGCAGGGCAAGAAGCAATGGATGGAATCTCATCAGAGAGAGATCCAATCTGGAACTAAGGAGAAATTTCCTGACAATAAGACAAATTAGTTAATGGAACAACTTGCTTCTCAAAGTTGTATGTCTTCAATCACTAGGTTTTAAGAAAAGACTGGAGAATCTTTTGCAAGGGATGGAATAATGACTCCTGCCTTGGTCCCTTCCAGCTCTATGTTTCTATGATTCTAAATGCCTATATTTAAAACTTGAAAATGGAATGGTGGCATTTAATCTCACAAACAACTTTAATATACATAAACAGATAAATGAAACATTTTATTAAGGATATTAAAGGCTGATTCTTCCAATTCAATAATCATTCAGGTTTATTTGGTGATTTGCAAGGTTTATGTGTGTATTCTGACTGATGGATTCTCAGTGCTTACAGTATCTAGGAGCTTGACAGTTTAGTGAGGAATTTACCCCGTATGAGTAAAGATCTAGGAAGGAAAAAAAAGTGTTATCATTTGGTTAGCTAAAATATATTGTGTCGGAATGTATTTATCAGTCAGTTCAAAGCTAGCTTGGTCTAGTGTTTAAGGCCCTAGGCTAGAAATCAGGAGACTGTGAGTTCTAGTTCTGCCTTAGCTATGGAAGTCGACTGGGTAACTTTGGGCTAGTCATTGTCAGCCCAATCCACCTCACAGGGTTGTTGTTGTAGAGAAAATAGAAAGAGGAAAGAGTATTAGGCATGTATGCTGCCTTGAGTTATTTATGAAAACAATAAAGGAGGGATAAAAATAAATAAGTAACAATTGCATGACTTCTATTTTTAATATCCCAATTATTTTACTACAAAAGTATACTTGTGCATTACCTTAGTTTCTATCAAGGTTGTTTCTTGTGGTCCATTTTGTTAGGCATATGGTGTTAGCCTACAATGTTGGGTTGAAAATATATCAACCATGTTGTTATGTCTTTAAGAGGTTAATTGGCCAATGGGTGTGTAAGTGTTCTCATGGCCATAAGAGGAAGCTAGGAACGTAGCTTCTCTCTCTCTCTGAATTCACTGATCTCTACTATTACTGTTTTTGCTCTGCTGTTGGTTTACTACTGTTGTAACCTGAACTGTGTATTGACCTCTGGACCGGTAATAAGACTTTGTAGTTTGGATTACTCCTTGGACTGTTGCTATTGTTTATGACTTGGACTGTTTATTTTTGACTGTGCATTTTTGTTTTTACACCACCTCAAAGTAAAATACTTTTTGCTTTTAGAACTCAGTGTATTTCTGTGTGTGATTTTTACTGCTCTCAGTGCCCTTCCTTGTCTGTGCAACTCTTTGGTAGCACAAGGAGACCTCTGCACAATAAATTCCATAACACTGGTTATGGGCCCAGGCCTGTACTGAGAGTAAGTACACACAGTATTCCTAGCTGAGTTTGTATTTGGTGTAAAATGGCACAGGGAGTTAAACTGAAGCCATGTAGTAAGTATTTGAATTGCAATGCCTGTAATCAGGAAAAGAGTAAGGCAACTCCTGCACACAGGTTAAACGGCTTCAAAACAATTGTTCCTTTGGAAGTTGTGTTTGCTGATTTAATTGGACCCATGAAACCAAGTTTAGGAGGGTCATGTTATATTTTAAGTATCCTTGACCACTACTCTCGATATGGATTTTGTTATCTGCTTCAGTCAAAGGCAGATACTTTCCAACAATTTGCAAACTGGCTGAAGTTCGTGGAGAGAAAAACAAAGAGAAAGGTTCAGTGCATAATTACTGATAATGGCACTGAATTTACAAACAAGCGTTTTGTTGATATGTTAGAATCTGCTGGCATTGAGCATAAACATTCAGCCCCTTATAGGCCTCAACATAATGCTTTTGTTGAGAGACGTGGGCAAACGTTACAAGCCATGATTAGAACCATGTTAAGAGATTCTGGCTTAACAGATAGACTGTGGGGGGAGGCAGCAAAATGTGCAAACCATGTTCTGAATATAGTTGCTAATACTTCTACTGGTAAAATACCATATACAATATGGCATGGTAGAAGACCAAACCTTGATTACCTGCACACGTTTGGCACCCCAGCTTGGGTCCACATTCCTGCACAACTCAGGAGTAAAGGCCAACATAGGGCTAGGCAATTATACTTCGTAGGTTACGAAGCTAACCACAGATCCTATCGTTTCTGGGAACGAGGCACAACTAATGTATATAACAGTGCTAGTGCAAAATTCCTTGAGCACGTTGGTTGGGATAGGTTAGAGCAAGAAGCTGTTAATACTGATCCTCTAGTGTTTGAGGACTCCTCTGATAACGTAACTAGTAATGATAATTCATCTCCTGTAAATATAAAAGATGAAGAGGAGATAGGGGAGATAATAGAGGAATCAGAGGAAGGAAAGGAGACAGAAATTCAAAGCCCTGTAATTCCTTGGCGTTCAATGCGTATCAGACATCCACCTGATCGCTATGAAGCTAGTATAGTATGTCAAGTTAGTGTAGAGCCATCTAACTATGATGAGATCAGGATGTATCCTGAAAAGGAACAGGCATCATGGAAAGCTGCAATGAACAGGGAGTTGAAGTCTTAGACAGAAACACATAAGTTTATCTACAATGGAGGCTGAATTTTCATGTCTATCAGTGTTATGTACAGAACTGCTAGTGTACAAACAATTATTGTTAGATATGGGTTTAAATGTAAATGATCCATTCATTGTATATGAGGACAATCAAGCTGCGATAAAGATGGCTAATAGTGCTGCAGTAAGAACAAGATCTAAATATACTGATCTTCGTTATTTAAATGTCAGACAATGTATCAAGGATAAATTAATACAGCTAGAGTATTGTTCATCTGATGTAAATATTGCAGACCATTTTACGAAGGTACAAAGTGCTGTGAAACACAATACTAATTGTGAAAGAATGTGCATAAGATTGTAAGGGTTATATATTATTCTACCCAAAGGGGAGAATGTTAGGCATATGGTGTTAGCCTACAATGTTGGGTTGAAAATATATCAACCATGTTGTTATGTCTTTAAGAGGTTAATTGGCCAATGGGTGTGTAAGTGTTCTCATGGCCATAAGAGGAAGCTAGGAACGTAGCTTCTCTCTCTCTCTGAATTCACTGATCTCTACTATTACTGTTTTTGCTCTGCTGTTGGTTTACTACTGTTGTAACCTGAACTGTGTATTGACCTCTGGACCGGTAATAAGACTTTGTAGTTTGGATTACTCCTTGGACTGTTGCTATTGTTTATGACTTGGACTGTTTATTTTTGACTGTGCATTTTTGTTTTTACACCACCTCAAAGTAAAATACTTTTTGCTTTTAGAACTCAGTGTATTTCTGTGTGTGATTTTTACTGCTCTCAGTGCCCTTCCTTGTCTGTGCAACTCTTTGGTAGCACAAGGAGACCTCTGCACAACAAATTCCATAACACATTTTGAATTCTGCCTGTGATATTTATGAATTAATAGAATTTGGTTTTCTCTTATATTTCTTTTGATGCAAGCAATCCCACATGCCTGGAATATTCTGTTTTGCTTATACAAAGACGCTTCCCCCAAAAAACCTTTTGGCAATTGTTTAAAACCATGCCAACCACAAGCTAATCTCTTTTCATGTAATCTCTGCAATGCCTATAAATGCTTGTTTCAGTTTGCAGACTTGATTTTAAAAAAAATGTCTCCAAAGTTCTTCAAACTTTTCATAGTGGCCTAGCTGGCCAGCTTATCAACTGTGTCCAGTTTTGCAGTATTTTGCAAGGTAAGTATTGTCTCATTATGATGTAAAACTATCATGCATTCAAAGATTCTGCAGTCCCTTGCGCTTTTCACCTGGGAAAAGCCTGCACCGAACAGTGGATCTTACTTTCAAATAAACATGCATAAAGGCATGTTTGATAAAGGGCAGACATGAAACTCCCATTTAAATAAGGGTAGGCATGCTGCAGGGTGAGCACAGTAGGTAAAAGAACAGAAGGAAAGTGGAAGTTACAAAATTTTATTGAATGCAGAGGGAATCTTTGATGTCAGGCAGGATGGCCTATGCACTAGCAGAATTATTTATATCCATAGTATATACCAATTTCAGCTTAGAAAGAAATTGCCCATTAGCCAATCTCTGTTTATTACTACACTGAAAGAGGCAACTTATTATTCCAAAATGTATATTAAAATATAAGCAACATTGCAAGCTGAGTTTTGCCATAGTTGTCACATTTGTGCTGAGCTTCTGCACCGTTTGGTGCCGTCAGAGTAATGCAAATTTCTAAACCTCGGTGCCTATGAGTGATGTTTTGGCTTCCAAGAAAATCGGTGAAATGTGGAGAGCAAATCTTTTAGTGACTGATTAAATGAACAGATGGACAACTTGGCTAAAGTAAATCTAGACACTTGTCCTCATGTTCTATGTTTGAACAAAATTTTCCCTGGCTCCTTTGCACTTGTCATGGCTACTGTTTACATAACATATATTTTTTTAAAAAAAAATTGAATTGGTTGCCTTACTCAATTATCACCATAAGGACAGTTGGCTAACTAAATATTCCCAGTTTTAGTTTCTCCTTCTGGCACTTCCTGTATGGCCAGTATGGAAGATACAATGAATATGTGTCAGAGGTTTATTGTCCTACATTGGCAAAGACAGATGGCTGCAAGGATTGGATCATAACCCCAGGCTGTAAAAATAAAATAGTGAATAGAGTGGCTTGTTGTGTGATGTAGGGATAGTAGAGATTGCCAACACTCAATGGCTAAGATACAAACCTGTTTTCTTATTGGATTGCTAATGGTTCTAAGCCTATATTATAAGAATATTAATACTGTTTTAAAATTTTAGTCCTCATTGTAATTTGGAAACACACTGTTGTTCTGCTTTAGCCCATAGCAAAATTAGCATAAGAAGCTAATTTTTTCTTAATAATTGAAAATGTGTAATTGTAAATCAAAATTATACTTTGGTATAACATGTAGCCATTCAGAACTCAAACAGGGTCTACCTTCTGGGAACCTTTTTTGACTATTTTGATTTTAAAACAAATGTGAATGCACAGTGTCTTCCAATAATTGGATTTTATAGCTGCTATCTTTAAAAAGCAGAGCACACTCAAATGCAGATCTTTAAGTTTTGTTGCTCACTTTCTGACATAAAAAGCTTCATTTATATCTACCTGTCCATAATGAGCCATTTCTGTCTACTTGACAAGTGCTGGATTGAGTGCCAGGAGACTCCTGTTGAGAGGTTCACTGAATATGCAGCTTCATTCTATGCAATATCTCTGAAGTGCTATAATATCCACTGTTATGATTTCCAATGAAACTTGCACAGACTTAGCTTGGCATTCTTCTTATGTTTCTTTGTATGTTTCTTATTGAGTGCCATTGCTGGATACTTTCATTACCTGTCTTTAAATCTTCATTTCCTCATGTGATGCACAAGCTGAAATCTGCCAGAACTAATCCTTCCATGTCTAATTTTAGCTTTAGTATTAGATCCTGCCACGCTATGTAGCCACTTCCAAGGATCTCATGTATTCTATTTTTTTCCATATATATCTGTTCATACCATCGTTAATCTATGATCATAGCTACTGTTAAGCCTACTTAAAAAAACAGCATTGGAAACTGAGGTGACAACAGATACCATGTTGTTGGGCTTTTGATTCGAGATGAAGCCAAACTTAAATATTTACAAAGAGAACTATTTTTTGTTTTATCATAGTTGTATTTTTTTCGACATGTCTGTATCTCCCTATCAACTGTTATCCATTCTTCATTTCAGAGTAACTGATTACATTTGTTTTGCAGCAGGTCCAAAGGGAGCATGTGCAGTGAATGTAGCAATGGCACCACCTGTATGCAAAAGATGTTAGAATTAACTGCTGCTGCTATTACTCGATTTGCATGTTTTTCAATAAGGGCCTGATAGTTTATTTACTGTGAGTTGAGATGTTTATAAATATGCAATTTTTACTTAGAAATTTGTGTAGGTGGCAATTTGTGCAAAATACCGAGGAAGGATGGAAGCTGGCATTTAAACAAAAATCATTAAATAACCTATCCCCAGACGGTACATTATAACTTGCATGATGCATATGTCTTCAGCATGGGTTCAGAGTTCTAGGAACTGAATGCTACACTTTAGGGGGAAAAATAATTCTGAGAGAGGCTTAGCTAACAGGATGCTCTGGATAGGCAGATTTCCTGGAATTATTGAAGAACTGTGAGGGTCTGTAGTGTGTAAGGTTTTTTTTCCCCTTGTTGAAAATAAATCAAGTTATTAAGTAGCTCTGGTGGATTTGCAGTAAAAGGTAAAGGTAAAGGTTCCCCCCGCACATGCGTGCTAGTCGTTTCCAACTCTAGGGGCCGGTGCTCATCTCCGTTTCAAAGCCGAAGAGCCAGCGTTTGTCCGAGGACGTCTATGTGGTCATGTGGCTGGCATGACTAGACGCCAAAGGCACACGGAACACTGTTACCTTCCCACCGTAGTGGTCCCTATTTTTCTACTTGCATTTTTACGTGCTTTCGAACTGCTAGGTTGGCAGAAGCTGGGATGAGTAACAGGTGCTCACTCTGTTATGCGGCACTCGGGATTCGACCCACCAAACTGCCGACCTTCTGATCGGCAAGCTCAGCGTCCTAACCCACTGAGCCACCGCATCCCTATTTGCAGTATGCTTAAAAATAATGCAGAACTGAATGTTTAAAAACACCTTAAACTATATCCAAGATTAAGAAAGTGCTCCAATAACAAGAAAGCAAGAAAGCAAGAAAGTAAGAAAGCAAGAAAGAAAGCAAGAAAGAAAGCAAGAAAGAAAGCAAGAAAGAAAGCAAGCAAGAAAGAAAGAAAGAAAGAAAGAAAGAAAGAAAGAAAGAAAGAAAGAAAGAAAGAAAGAAAGAAAGAAAGAAAGAAAGAAAGAAAGAACATCGTTTTCCTCCTCGTCCCTGCCATGGATGCACCAAAGCTGAGGCAAAGATGCACCATGGTGATCTTGACAGTCCCACAGCAATCTTAAATTAATTTGTTAGAAAAACAATCACTCCCTGTTGGAATAAAAACAACATTTTGCTTTAATAAAAATATTTTAAATATCTTTTACTTTAGGAGACACGCAAGAATAGCAACCTCTATTTTGTTTTATATTATCATTTAGTAAATGTGTACAGTACTAGAGACGTCTGAATCAGCCAAAACGTAACTTGAATTTGAAACACTGGAGGTTTTAAAGAAGAGATTGGACAACCATTTGTCTGAGCAGGGGGGTTGAACTAGAGGACCTCCAAGGTCCCTTCCAACTCTGTTATTCTGAATGTGTGATTTAACTTGAGGGGTAGATTTAGTTCACATTTGTGATTCAAATAGTAGAATAGAATAATTCTGTTTTTATGTTTTCAGTTTTTGATTTAATTTGATTAAAGTGTGCTTGTGCATACGAGCAAAAATCCATCAAAACGTCAGACTGGTTTGGAGGTCACTGATTTGATGCCATGGACTGAACTGATACAGTGATTTGATTTGAAGGGATAATTTAATGAAATCAAAACCATTATGCCATCCTCGAGGATACCATTCTAGCAGTTTTCAATCAACTAAACCAAATTTGGAAGCCATAATGGTGATCAATATGGGCATGAGATTGATATTTCAAAAATATATTGCTCCAAGCATCCCCATTGTCTCTAGAGGTTGCAGGCATGCTGTGAAGATTTAATTGCAGACTGATTCCATGGGGACTTCTCTGATAATGGCAGATTTTTTAAAATGATTTTGATCCTGAATCAAATAGGGAAAAGTTAGAGAACAAAAGCGGATAAAATAAATGATAGAGGGCTACAGCAGAAACAATATATTCATTTTTCTGAGCTTTCAGAGTTTTCTAAAAATCCATTTTAAAAAATCCCTGGCAAGTTAAAAATAATACAATTCCAGGACATTTTGGAAATTAAATTTGATTTTACACAATCTGTCTCATAATTTTCTGCTGAGTATAAGATAACTCAGTTGGTGAGCCTGAACGCTAGCAGAAACTCCATTTTTTTCATTCAATTTCTTCAGGTTTTCAGTTCTTAAATCCTGAATTTATTACAGAAACAATACAAATGCTAACATTAACTCATGGCCACTGTGGAATCGAAGATTCACTTAGGTTCAGTTTTGACAAAAATTTATTCCAGTTGTTTCAGGTCATCGATTATCTTTATAGTTTGGTCATTTAAGTGTTCTTTTTTTTTAATGCTTTCTGCACTGATTCACTCAAAGATTCAACTTGAAAAGATGATGTTTATAATGTATCTCTTTCCTCTCTACCCAAATACAGGAGAAAGATCTTTCCTAATTTGGCACTCCTAATTATTCAAGGTATTTACTATGCCTCCTTGTAATCAGCTGCATTCACTCTTTAACATTTTTATCAAAATCTATTTATCAAGCAAATACAAAAACACTCTAATGCATTTATCTAGTCCACACCTGTAATGTTAGTTCAGGAAATATAGAGAACATTACACCCTTTTGCAAACACCACTGAAACACAGTACTAGCTTAGAAAAAAACTGTGATACTTTAATTGCCATATAAGTTATAAGGCTTATGTTCCACATATTGACAAGTGTTGCCTTGAACCTAAAGTTTAGAGATTTAATTTTTCTGTCTCTTTTAATGAATATTTCAACAACAGCCGCCTCCTGTGGGTTGGAATAAAAAGTAGTTTGTATACCTACTACAACATTTGCAGACCTCCTTGGTTCTGTTTTTAATGTGATGAAAATTTGCACGAGTAACAAAGAGAAAAATGTCATGGTAACTAAAACATTTCCTATCCTTGTATTTTAGAGGGAAACTAAATCAAAGGTCTTCAAAGAATTACTAGGGTTCTTTCTAGGAGGTTATTGACAAATATGTAGCTTGTCTCCCGAGTTTGTGCCTCTTTCACAGATTGGTGTATTTGTGATCCCACAGGCAGGAATAAGCGTCTGTAATTCATTTCTCCTTGTTAACTAGTGTGCTTTTGTGTGGAGGATGATTGACAGCAAACTCGGCTTAGTCCCAACGGATGAGCTTGTTAGCAAAACCCTAGTATCCTATCTCTAATAAAGCATATCAGCAGTACATTTTGTCCTATCTATTAGCCTCTCTGTTTCTTTTTTGTGAAAAGCTGAGTGTCCCTTTGAAGCAATGACAAATAAACCCCTGAACTGAAGTGCTAGGCTGCCTTATGGACAGCTGGATAGTAAATGTCACACCGTGTATAGAATGCCTATTATCAGAGTGAGCCATTTGTTCCATGCCTTTCAGTATCTTAATGTAATACAAAATTGCTAAATCAAGCCCCATGTCTGTGACAGAACATAATTAATGAGAAAGCAGGAGCCAATTCAACACTCTTTATTGGGACCTAATTGGCTCAGGCAACAGAGTTGTCACTCAACAAGAGACTTCCTTTAAAGCAATTTTGTTCTTGGTTGTATTACAGAGCCTATTAAATTGTCCCCTCCTTGATCGCACAAAGAAGTATCTGCATGCAATAATTAGCTTTTCCAAGGGGATTTTTTTTAACTCTTTCTGCAGCAGAAAAATTTTCAAGCTCTGTTGGAGGAAACAGTCAGCCTATAGAGATATAGGCAGCCTGGAGGCTGGGGAATTATAATCTTCTGAAGGCCTATCAGAAGGCTGCAAAAACTCCAGCTGGTGCATAATACATTGGACCTCCCTCATATTGGGGAGGGTCAAAGCAGGCACATCTGTGCTTTTCAGGCAGCCTATTGACCTCCAGGTGCCATTCAGCTTGAGATGTTTGCTATGTTAAAAGCTTGCAACGTAAGGGAGCAACTTGTTTAAGTTAAGCTGCCCTCCCTGAAGCACCACAGAAGCAATGGAGGTTGATATATTTTATTTCAAACCCTACTACGCTTTCCTTCAATTCCAAACATGCATGGGGTAGGTTTGTTTATTTATTAATTTATCATGGTGCTTATAGCCTGCCTTTTTTCTAAGGCTCAAGGTGGCATAGTGGAAGGTCTCTCTCTCTCTCTCTTTTATCCCTGCAACAGCAACTTTGTGTGGTGAGTTGGGTGACACGATACTGTTTGAATGTCAATTAGTAAGCTTCATAACTGAGTGATGTCTTGAAACCTTAACTACTACATTACATTGATTCTCAGTGAAGACAACGAGGCTGCATCTATTAGAGTTTGCACTTTGGCTTTCAACAATACTATAGTAGGTTACAGCACACTGAAAAATTATGGGCCCTTTTCCAGGAAACCTCAGGTTTTATCCTTTTGTAATTGGGTCCATCTATTAAAGACTTCATTATAGGAGGAATATTGATATAATTGCTGTCCAGTTCATATGGTTGAAGACTAACATCTTGGGATAGACTAGGACAGTGCTTGTGTTCTCATTTGATATGGCAAATTTCTGGTTCTAACAGATATCTGGGCAGGTATGGTATACGTATTAAGAAAGTATTTCTGCAAATTACAAAGCATAAAGTGTGTAGGCCAAAGCCACATGATTTGCTTATGTGTAGATGTATAATGCTTTCTTGGCATATGTCCTGCAAAACATTAATTAAAATATCAAGACCCCAGGGCTCACCAGCTACTAAACAGAAGGTCTTTATCTGCTGAGATAGCAAGAAAAGTTTGGTTGGGGGATGCCTGGGACCTACTAACATCCTCTTTAAGACTCCCCTGATTTCCCAGAATGATAGCTTTTTCTTGAATTTCTGGGAGTTTAGGGGCAGTGATTAAGTTACAATTATAATTTGCCCAAGTGCAGAATTTAAAAATCCCTACACTCTGAAATTCCTCTACCCTCCCATCCCTACCAAAGAGATTCTGTTCTTTCAACTTTTATTGTATAGTATTTACATAAGTATATAAATAAAGTGGCTCTTGGCTAATAGAAGTTGCCCATCACTGAGTAAAAGGAATGGCTCTTCCTTTCACCTAGTGGTGAAACCGATTGTCTCTTCAGTTGCCTATGTACATCAATGATTTGTTCCAGATGACTGAGAGATCCCTGGAATAGTCTTGAGGAAATGCAAATGGAATGCGAAAGAAATGTATCCTCAACAACATTTTGTGAGTTCATTGGTTGCTGTAATAACATAACTAGCTAACAATTAGAAAAAAGTAGTTGCATAAATACTTTTGGTATTCAATATATTTCAATTTCAAAGTTTCTATAACTTTGCATGCTTTTCAAATGCTTTGGAGAGACTGTTTGAAATACATGGGAATGCAAGCACAACACTTTTTAAAACAGCCATGTCATGGAAACCTGAAAAAAACACATGGCTGTTTTAAAGAAGTTCCAAATAACTTCCAAATCAGTTTTGAAGCATGCAAACCCCTGGTATGTGATGTTGGCTTCAGCATCTGTTCTTGAACATGAAGTTCAGCATAGTCTTCTGAATGTGCAAAAGAAGTGTTGTTCAAATGGACTTCTCTCATATGTAGTGCTTTTAGCACTTAAGAGGATAAACTTTTGGATGCTTTTGAAAAGATAGACTCCTTTTCTCAAATGACTAGCTTCATTATTTTGTGAAATCTGCCATTGGTTTGGGGTATACCATACATAAATGTTTGATTTAGAGTAGATGAAAAAATACTTTTATGAATTTCCCCCCAAAGATGAATTATGTTACATGCTAATAGAATTTCTACAGAAATTGCTATTGTAAAGCAGGTTACATGTAACTGGATCTACTTTTATGACCTCTTTTTGTTGCAATTGTTAAAAGAGAATTTAGCAGTCATAAAGTGAATGTGGAGGTTATTAAGCAAACACCACAGCTGTTAAACAAACTGGTTGTTTGTTATTGGGGCACTTTTGTCTCAAACCAGAAGTAAATGCCAGTTTTCAGCAAAAACAACAATGACGATGACGAAGACGACGATGATGATGTTGGAAGGGACATCAGAGGTCTTCTAGTCCAACCCCCCTGCTCAGGCAGGAAACCCTATAACATTTCAGACAAATGGCTGTCCAGTCTCTTCTTAAAAACTTCCAGTGTTGGAGCATTCACCGCTTCTGGAGGCAGGTTGTTCCACTGGTTAATTGTTCTAACTGTCAGGAAGTTTCTCCTTAGTTCTAGGTTGCTTCTCTCTTTGATTAGTTTCCATCCATTGCTTCTTGTCCTGCCTTCCGGTGCTTTGGAGAATAGATTGACTCCGTCTTCTTTGTGGCAACCCTGAGATATTAGAATACTGCTATCATGTCCTTCTCTTCATTAAACTAGACATACCCAATTCCAGCAACCGTTCTTTATATGTTTTAGCCTCCAATACTCTGATCATCTTTGTTGCTCTTCTCTGTACTCTTTCTAGAGTCTTAACATCTTTTTTATATCATGGTGACCAAAACTGGATGCAGTATTCCAAGTGTGGCCTACCAAGGCGTTATAAAGTGGCATTAAAATGTCACGTGATCTTGATTCTATCCCTATGTTAATGCAGCTAGCACTGTGTTGGCTTTTTTGGCAGCTGCAGCACACTGCTGGCTCATATTTACGTGATTATCCACTAGAACTCCGAAATCCCTCTCACAGTTACTACTATTGAGCGAGGTACCACCTATACTATACATGTGCATTTGGTTTTTCTTGCCTAAATGTAGAACCTTACAATTGAATTTCATTTTGTTAGATAGTGGCCAATGTTCAAGTCTGTCAAGATACTTTTGTATCTTAAGCTTATCTTCTGGAGTTTTGGCTACTCCTGACAGCTTGGTGTCATCTGCAAATTTCCCCATCTATCCTCTCATCCAACTCATTGATGAAGATATTGCAGAGCACCGGGCCCAAAACAGAGCCAGGGGCACTCCACTACACACTTCCCTCCATGTAGATGTAGTTCCACATGCTGAGTATGGCTGGTCAGCCAGCTATGAATCCATCTGGTGGTAATGCTGTCTAACCCACATTTTTCTATCTTATTGAGTAGTAGATTGTGGTCTACTTTATCAAATGCCTTACTGAAGTCCAAGTAAATTATATCCACAGCATTCCTCTGATCCACTAATTTTGTCACTTGGTCAAAGAATGCAATAAGATTTGTCTGGCATGATCTGTTTTTGATAAACCCATGTTGGCTTTTGGTAATGACTTTGTTTGCCTTTAGGGGTCCACTGATTTGTTGCTTGATTATCTTTTCTAGAATCTTCCCAGGTCAGTCTGATAAGTCTGCAGTTCCTTGGATGCATTTTTTTCCTTTTTTGAAGATGGGAACTACATCAGCTCTTTTCCAGTCCTCTGGTAGTTCCCCAGTGCTCCAGGATCTTTGAAAGTGGTTCTGAGATCACATCTGCCAGTTCCTTCAGAGCCTTGGGGTTTAATCCATCTGGTCCTGGTGATTTGAACTTGTCTAGTTTTGTCTAGTCTTCTAATATTGACACATGAGCATGGGACACTGCAAACAGCCATAAATGTGGGCCAGTTGAGTGCCCAAAATGCAGTTATGTGACCACAGGGGAAGGACAGCTCTCAAAACTTTGGAACCTGATTCAGTACTTTGGGGAGGATGTCATAACTTCAAATGGCCACTAAGGGACTGGTTGTAAACTGAGGATTATCTGAAATGGCATTTTACAGAATAGCTTTCCATTGTATTGATAGTCTGCAAGAGTACTGGTCTCTCAAAAACAGCAAAGTCAGAATTGTTCTGCAGAGCCTTTGCTGGCTGATGGCAGTCTTGATAAGGATTTTGATATAATTTCATTTACTATTTTGAGTTTACTATAGATGATTACTGTTAACATTTAAGCAATTATTATTTGTTTTTGACTGTATATTTTTTATGTGATGATGATATTATCCATTCAGTCATGTCCGACTCTTGTATGTTGCCATAATTGATATTTTCTTTTGCATGTAAGATATCCTTAGTCTATTTTGATGTGGTAACATAAAAATAATATTTTAGTAGAAATGTAAGAATTACAAAATGTTGTCTCATGATTTATCAGGTACAGAAATACCATTCAATGGGCTAATGGATATTGGACACCCAGGTTCTCAGTATGAACATATGTCTATTGCATTACATGTGGATGAATTAAGGGTATCTAGATTATAACTTGCACATTAGATGCAAATGTACGTATTTGCAGACAAACATAGACATGCTACAGAACAGACATTCTGCATATACATTAGAGGCAACAAGTGAATTCTAACATATGTGCTAGTGCAAGATGCCTATATGAAAAGATGTGGTATTTAAATGAAAATAATATGTCCAAATCAGCAGGGTCATAGAATAACATTAACCATAGACCATATGCTTCAAAATCTGTTATAAATATTTTCCATTATTTGAAATGATTGTGTTTGTATGCAAACATTCAGTGTACTGCTAACTTCAGGATATTCAGGATCTTTCTGGATATCTTTCAGATTAAAGACACTATTCTGTCGTAATATCATTGAGCTCCTTAATGCTGCCTACTAAAGTTAGAGTAATAGATTATCTTTTCTAGACCCTGAACTTTTGTAAATACTCATCTCACTTCTCTTCAGTCCACTTTGAAGTGATTGTTAGAGCTTCTATTTAGGCATACCTATCAGTAGGTGTCCCTTCATGGATTACTGCCTTGTCGTGGTGAAGGGGCTTGCGTAATTCAATGAAGCTATGAGCTATGCCATGCAGGGTCACCCAAGATGGACAGGCCATAGCAGAGTTCTGACAAAACGTGATCCACTGGAGAAGGAAATGGCAACCCACTCCAGTATCTTTGCCATGAAAACCCTATGGACAGTACCAAAAGGAAAAAAAGATATGACGCTGGAAGATGAGCCCCTCAGGTCAGAAGGCATCCAATATGCTACTGGGGAAGAGTAGAGGGCTAGTACTAGTAGCGCCAGAAAGAATGAAATGACTGGGCCAAAGCCGAAAGGACGCTCAGCTGTAGATGTATCTGGTGGTGAAAGGAAAGTCCAATGCTGTAAAGATTTTTTCTCCATAGGAATCTGGAATGTAAGATCCATGAATCAAGGAAAGCTGGACATGGTCAAACAAGAGATGACAAGTCTGAACATCGACATCTTAGGAATCAGCAAACTAAAATGGACAGAATGGGTGAATTTAATTCAGATGACCATCAGGTATACTACTGCGAGCAAGAATCCCTCAGAAGAAATGGTGTAGCCTTCATAGTCAATAAAAGAGTAGGAAAAGCAATACTGGGATACAATCCCCAAAATGACAGAATGATTTCAGTTCGAATCCAAGGCAAACCATTCAATATCACAGTAGTCCAAGTCTATGCCCCAACCACCTGTGCTGAAGAGGATGAAATTGACCAGTTCTATGAAGCCCTACAGCACCTTATAGAACTAACACCAAAAAATGATGTCCTTATCATCATGGGGGATTGGAATGCTAAAGTAGGAAGCCAAAAGATAACTGGAATAACAGGCAAGTTTGGCCTTGGAGTACAAAATGAAGCAGGGCACAGGCTGATAGAATTTTGTCAAGAGAATACAATGGTCATAGCAAACACTCTTCTCCAACAACCCAAGAGATGGCTCTACACATGGACATCACCAGATGGTCAACACAGAAATCAGATTGAATATGTGCTCTACAGCCAAAGATGGATAACCTCTATACAGTCAGTAAAAACAAGACCAGGAGCTGACTGTGGCTCAGACCCTGAGCTTCTCGTTGCAAAATTTAGGCTTAAACTGAAGAAAGTAGGGAAAAGCACTAGGCCAGTCAGGTATGAACTAAATCATATCCCTGATGAATATACAGTAGAGGTGACAAATAGATTTAAGGAATTAGAACTGATAGACAGAGTGCCTGAAGAACTATGGATGGAGGTTCTCAACATTGTACAAGAAGTAGCAACTAAAACCATCCCAAAGAAAAAGAAATGCAAGAAAGCAAAATGGCTGTCTGAGGAAGCTTTGCAAATAGCTGAGGACAGGAGGGAAGTGAAAGGTAAGGGAGAAAAAGAAAGATACACCCAATTGAATGCAGAATTCCAGAGAATAGCTAGAAGAGATAAGAATGGCTTCTTAAATGAACAGTGCAAAGAAATAGAAGAAAACAATAGAATAGGGAGGACTAGAGATCTCTTCAAGAAAATTGGAGAGATGAAGGGAACGTTTCATGCAAAAATGGGTACGATAAAGGACCAAAATGGTAGGGATCTAACAGAGGCAGAAGAGATTAAGAAGAGGTGGCCAAATTATTATTATTTTTTTTAAAATTCCATTTATATCCCGCCCTTCTCCGAAGACTCAGGGCGGCTTACAAGCTTAGCAGTAGCCTTCATTCTATGTATATGCCTGCTTATTAGGGCTTTCACACACACCCCAAGCGGCATTATTACAAAGTCAGCTTAATTGCCCCCAACAATCTGGGTCCTCATTTTACCTACCTCGGAAGGATGGAAGGCTGAGTCAACCTTGAGCCTGGTGGGATGCGAACCTGCACTAATTGCAGGCAGCTGGTGTTACTTAAGGAGGCATTAGCCCACTGCTCCACCAAGGCTCTTGTTACACAGAAGAACTATACAAGAATGAGCTTAACGTCCCTGATAACCATGATGAGGTGGTCACTGACCTCGAGCCAGACATCCTAGAATATGAAGTGAAATGGGCCTTAGGAAAGCTGAGCAACAACAAAGCTAGTGGAGGTGACAGTATTCCAGCTGAGCTATTCAAAATCTTAAAAGCCTTTGAACTATGGTGCTGGAGAAGACTCCTGCGAGTCCCTTGGACTGCAAGGTGATCAAACCGGTCAGTCCTAGAGGAGATCAACCCTGACTGCTCTTTAGAAGGCCAGATCCTAAAGTTGAAACTCAAATACTTTGGCCACCTAATGAGAAGGAAGGACTCACTGGAGAAGAGCCTAATGCTGGGAAAGGTTGAGGGCAAGAGAAGAAGGGGACGACAGAGAATGAGGTGGCTGGATGGAGTCACTGAAGCAGTAGGTGTGAGCCTAAATGTACTCCAGAAGATGGTAGAGGACAGGATGGCCTGGAGGAACGTTGTCCATGGGGTCGCGATGGCTCAGACACGACTTTGCAACTAACAACAACAACAACATCAGTAGGTGCACTAATGCAATTAATTAATATATTGCCTTCTGTCTATTCCTCCCCCACTAGTCCATCTCCCCAGTATTTATTTATTTATTTATTTATTTATTTAATTAATTAAATTTTTATACCGCCCTTCTCCCGAAGGACTCAGGGCGGTGAACAGGGCATATCTTAAAACTACAAAAGTACAAAAGTTAAAAAAGAATTAAATTATTGCCCACAATAAAAACAATAAAATATATATATAAATATTAAAACCCTAAGTAATTCCCCATCAGGCCAGGCCAGCTTGTTCAAATAAATGGGTCTTTAACCCGCGCCGGAAGGAGCGGAGATCCGGTGCCATCCGGAGCTCAACCGGCAGCTGATTCCACAAAGCCGGAGCGCCCACAGAGAAGGCCCTCCCCCTGGGGGCCACCAGTCGACATTCTCTGACTGGAGGCACCCTGAGGAGGCCCTCTCTGTGGGAACGCACGGGGCGGAGGGGAGTCGACGCCGGCAGCAGGTGGTCCCCGAGGTATTCCGGACCCATGCCATGTAAGGACTTAAAAACCATCACTAAGACCTTGAACCTCACCCGGAAGACAACTGGTAACCAATGCAGCTCGCGGAGCAAAGGTGTAACATGGGAGTACCGGGAAACTCCCAAGACAACTCTCGCGGCCGCATTCTGTACCAGTTGGAGCCTCCGAGTGGTCTTCAAGGGAAGCCCCATGTAGAGAGCATTGCAATAGTCAAGACGAGAGGTCACGAGCGCATGAGTGACCGTACACAGGGCATCCCGGTCTAGATAGGGCCGCAACTGCCGCACCAGGCGAACCTGTGCGAAAGCCCCCCTGGTCACGGCTACTACATGATCTTCTAAGGTAAGCCGTGCATCCAGGAGGACTCCCAAGTTGCGAGCCCTATCTACGGGGGGTAAAAACTCACCCCCCATAGAAAGTGATGGAACGCTTTGAATGTCCCGGGATGCCGGAATGTACAGCCACTCAGTCTTGTCAGGGTTGAGTTGAAGTCTGTTCCTCCCCATCCAGACCCGAACCGCCTCCAGGCAACGGGACATCACAGCGAGGGCATCACTGGGATGGTTTGGGGTTGAAATGAAAAGTTGGGTATCATCAGCATATTGATGATACCCAACTCCAAAACCACGAATGATCTCACCCAGCGGTTTCATGTAGATGTTGAACAGGAGAGGCGAGAGAACCGAACCCTGAGGAACTCCACAAACGAGAGACCTAGGGGCCGATCTCTGCCCCCCTGCCAACACCGACTGCGAACGTCCCAGGAGATAGGAGGAGAACCACCGAATAACTGTGCCTCCCACTCCCAATCCCCTGAGACGCCGCAGCAGGATACCATGGTCGATGGTATCGAAAGCCGCCGAGAGGTCTAATAGGACCAGGACAGAGGAATATCCCCTATCCCGGGCCCTCCAGAGATCATTCACCAGAGCGACCAATGCCGTCTCCGTGCTGTACCCGGGCCTGAAACCCGATTGGTACGGGTCTAGATAATCCGCTTCATCCAGGACCAGAGGGAGCTGATGCGCCACCACACTCTCAACAACCTTCGCAAGAAAGCGAAGGTTGGAGACTGGACGAAAGTTGTTCAAGACAGCTGGGTCCAAGGCAGGCTTCTTGAGGAGAGGTCTCACCACCGCCTCCTTCAAGACGGTGGGGAAATTACCCTCACTCAAGGAAGCAGATATCACCGCCTGGAACCAGCCTCGTGTCCTCTCCCTGGCTGCATAAACCAGCCAGGAAGGGCACAGATCCAATAAACATGTGGTGGAGCTCAACCTCCCCATAATCCTGTCCACTTCATCAGGGGTCACAGAATCAAACTCTTCCCAGATAACATTGACAAGACCGCCCGTGTCCTGATCGTCAGACTCTGCCCAGCTGGAGTCCAAACCGGTCCGAATCCGAGCGATTTTATCCGACAGATGTTGACCAAACTCCTCGGCACGACCCTGCAAGGGATCCTCCCTCACCTCCTGATTAAGGAGGGAGCGAGTCACCCTAAACAGGGCGGCCGGGCGATTATCTGCGGACGTGATGAGGGCAGAGAAGTAATTACACCTCGCTGCACTCATCGCTGCAAGATAAGACCTAATATAGGTTCTTAACCGCAACCGGTCGGATTCGGATCGGCTGGACCTCCAGCAGCTCTCTAGGCCCCGTTTCCGACGCTTCATCTCCCGGAGCTCCGCGGAGAACCATGGAGCTCGATGGGATCTGCACCGGGTCAGGGGCCGCAGGGGTACAACTCGGTCCAGTGCCTCAGTGGCTGCCCTTTCCCAGGCTTCCACTAAGGCATCCGCCGAGCTGTGAGCGACGGAGGCAGGTGGGGATCCCAGCGCTGCCTGGAACCTGAGAGGGTCCATTACGCGTCTGGGGCGGTACCATCTAGTTGGTTCCACATCCCCACGGTGGGGGGTGGCAAGACGGAAGACCAGCCGCAGGAGGTGATGATCGGTCCATGACAGGGGCATAATAAATGGAGAGCCCCCACCAAGATCATCCAACCACCGTCCAGATAAAAAAGCCAAGTCAAGGGTGTGGCCTCCCTCATGAGTTGGTTCAGAAATTACCTGCGTCAGGTCCATGGCCGTCATGGAAGCCATGAACTCCCGGGCTAACTCAGATGACCCTCCCAGGGATGGCAGATTGAAGTCACCCAAAACTAGAAGTTTGGGGAACTCAATCACCAAACCGGAGAGGACATCGAGTAGTACGGGCAGGGCTGCCGCTGTGTGACTAGGCGAAACGTACACCAGCAGCAAGCCCAACTGCGCCCCCGAACCAAACCTCAAAAAGAGAGACTCACACCCGACTATCTGAAGAACGGTGGTCTCCCGCGGACATAAGGTCTCCCTAATAACAACCGCCACTCCCCCGCCCCTACCTTGAGCCCGAGGCCGGTGTAATGCTCGGAAACCTGGTGGGCAAATGTCAACCAAAGGGACCCCACCCTCTGGACCCAACCAGGTCTCGGTGATACAAGCCAGGTCCGCATGCTCACCCTCCACCAGATCCCGCACAAAGGGAGCCTTATTAACCACGGACCTGGCATTCAGGTACACCAGCCGGAGCTCAGGAGGCTGCACATCTTCGCTCCCGGCACCTCGGGGAAGAACCAGAGGGTCGGAGCGCCTCACCGCTTGCAAACAGCGGAGACGGCCCTCCCGGTAACGATACGGCCCTCTGTCCATACGCCTGCTGCCATACCCCAGTGTCGTGGGAATCGGTAATCCCACGACCCACTCCCGAGCCCCAGATGTAACCACAACCCGCTCCCCCCGAACGCCGTCAGACCCAGGCCTGGCCTGCAACACGGTTGTATGGCCACCCCCCACAGCCAGACAACCATTACCCCCCACCCCCCTCCCCAACCACCTAAAAAATTTGACTAAAAAATTAACCAGGGGCCTCTTATTAAATTTATATCGAGAGCCCCTGGCCTTACCCGGCCATCTCTCAGGGTCCCAATAATTGGGCCCTTCATCGAGACTGGGGATAGAAAAGAGGGCGGGACGCACCCAGGAGAGGGGGGCACCCCTGAGGGCGAGCAAGTCCGTATCGGAATATCGGTACATACAGTCCGAGCAAATCCAGAGAGGGCAGTCCAATAGTTAAAAAGTCCAACAGGAGGTTCGAAGGTAAGGAGTGGAACATTTGGGCCATCCACCAACCTACTGCCACTCGGTTGGATGCTCCCAGGGGCAGCCCACAACCCGTCCTCTCACAACGGGGCGCGAGCCTGCTCCCGGGGATGGTCCAAGATGCACACCCTGGGTGGGGCAGCACCCATAGAGCTCCCACCTCTATGGGGCTGCCGATGTGAAACAAGTATTGAAGCAGATTATCTGTAGCAGACCATATTTATTGAAATATGTCCATAGTTCCATATTTATTGTAATTATTATACCTCATGGAGCCATGAAACAAGGTTTTTGATGTAGCAGAGCTATACGCTAATATTCAGGAACATTTTAATAGAAACCCACTACAGATTTCTTTTTGTAAGGATAGGAGAATGGATTTCCAGATGATACCAGTTCAAATACCACCAGACTGGTAAGCTTTGCCCTTGTTAGTTCTTTGATAAGAAACAACCAGAAAATAATAATAATAATAATAATAATAATAATAATAATAATAATAATAACAACAACAACAACAACAACAACAACAATAATAAATAGAGTTGGAAGAGATCTTGGAGGCCACTAGTATTTCTGATATTATACTAGAACTCTAGTTTTGTTTGTGTAGAGTTAGGAAGACAACCTTGATGGAAATAAGCAAATTTTGTTGCCAAGGTGACAAAGGTTAAATATTTTAAGTCCAGAATGTGCAGATAACATCTGGAAGCGAGGCCTATGAAAAAGGAGGGACAGTACAATAAAATCAAATTTGGAATAAAATCAAATTTGCAAGATTATGCTTTTACAATCCGTTTCAATAAAATTAGCTTTAGTCTCCTTATGTGGTAATTCCTGTCTGATCTTCCTAGTCTTCCTAGTGGGGTTGAAACATTGATTTCCATACCATGAACTCAGTATTGGTTTTGAGCAACTACATAAATAAACCTTCTCTAGGATGATCTGTTCCCAAATCTGGCCCTTCAAGTCTTCCATTGATTTATTCTTTGCTGTTGTAATTGAGAGTCTAGGTCAGGGGTCAGCAACCTGAAACAGTGAAAGAGCCACTCGGAACCAGTTGCCTCACAAAACGAAAAACTGGGAGCCGCAAAAAATGTGTGCACATGCGCGTACATGCGTGCATGTGGAGCCAAGGCGAGATATGCACCTACCCTGCATATTTGGATTGATTGGTTGAACTTTTTTTAGTCCCACTTATTTTATTTTTTGGGGACTGCACACGGCAGAGGACTGGGAGCCGCAAGAGACGGCTGAAAGAGCCGCATGCGGCTCCGGAGCCGCGGGTTGCAGACCTGTGGTCTAGGTTATGGTTGGTGATAAATAAATAAATCTGGAAGAAGGCAGAAACAAATAATTTCTGTAGTATTGCCAGGAAAGCAATACAAGACACATCTATAAAGTCACCAGGAGTCAGGTTTGTAAAAAAGTTTTAACCTTTTTCAGAAAAAGACCATTGCACAGTAATATTAATGATCATTTATTTAATAGTAGATTTTTTCTTCCATTCAATCATGTCTTATTCTTGGAAATTGCCTGGATAAGTTCCTGCAGTTTCCTTGGCAAGAAAGAAGTAGTTTACCATTGCCTTCTTCCTGGGGCTGAGAAAAAATAACTAACCTAAGGTCATCCAGCTGGTTTCATGCTCGAGGTGAGACTACAACTCACTACCTCCTGGTTTCTACCTTGATGCCTTAATCGCTGTGCCCAATTGGCTCTCAGTAGATCATTACTCTGAATAATGCCAGAGTAAGACATAAAACCTGATTAAGGTATAGACTTTATTTTGAATGCATGTTCATTTTGCTCCAACTCTTTCAGATTTTGAAAAGTTAGCTATGTGACTACATCAAAGAAAAAAAAACTATAGTTAGGTTATTCAAAGAGGTTTATGCTATACACTTTGATTTTGACTATGGTGGCTGGGATTGATGAAACTGAAGTCCAAAAATGGATAGCAGGATATAGGTTGCTCAAGAATCTAGGACATCATTATAGGAGGTAAGAGTATGAACCAACAGAAATACAAGCAATATTTGAAATATGTACATGTGATCTCTCTCTCTCTCTCTCTCTGTGTCTGTGTGTATGAGTGAATGGGGGGGGGAGAGAAAGAGAGAGGTATTTTTTTAAAAAAATAAATACACAAAAGATTTTTGGCTTGAAGGTCCTTTATCTCTCTTGGCTAGTTCAAAAACAAAAAAACCAAGAAAGTCCAGTTGCCTCGTGAAAAAACATCTTTGGGATCTTGGCTAGTTAGCATTAAATTTACTAGATCAAATCAAACTGTTCAGTCTGCACTCCATGGATTGTGTCTGTACTGATTCATACCATAGGGCAGGGGTGTCAAACTCAATTTCATTGAAGGCCACATCAGCATTGTAGTTGCCCTCGGGGAGGCGGGTGGGTATGGCCAGGGTGGGCGCGGCCTATTGGATGGGTGCAGCTGGAGTGTGTATGGCCTACTGGGTGGGCATGGCCAGCTCTACATCATTGGCATCAAGGGTGCCTATGGGGGCCTGGGCAGGAGTGGGACAGATCTGGGGATCTCTGGCAGAAGGAGGGTCTCTGGGCCAGGGCCAAGGCAGCGGGGACCATTCCCTCACTGTTTCCAGGATGGCTTCTGGGGCCACATGAAACCACTTCGCGGGCTGGATCTGGCCCCTGGGCCTTGTGTTTGACATGTCTGCCATAGGGAATTGAAAATTCACATTTTGTGTTATTAAACTATAATACTCAGTAAAAGAGAACCTTCTCTTTGGTTTAATAATTTTCTATACAAAAGGTTGATTTAAAAAATGAGGGGAGCAATCAGAAGATATATTTCAGCAATAAACAAGCAATCCTTACAATTTTTCTTTTTTCCAAAAGGGCAAATAAGTGTATTGATAATGAAGCTCAATCTCTTATTAAGATCCTGTTTAAAAGACTGAAATGATAATGTAAAATAAATGCCAGATGATGAAAGAGATAACAATGCCCATTACTGCTCCTTGGATAGTTTGGATTTTTTTAAAAGTGCCCGTTTCCTGGCATATAATTTTCTCATGTATTTTAAAAAGGGGAATAGGCTAATATTAAAGGATTACTGGGGCATAAAAAGTGAGATTAAGGTTTAAAGTATAGTTACCAAGAAAGGAGAATATTTGTAATTCAGGATTGAAATGCGGTATCCATGGTGCTCTCTGAGTTTGATTGTTTTCTTGTAGATGTTTCATTACCCAAACTAGACATCAGTGCTCGACAATGCACTGATGATGTTACCTAGTTTGGGTAATGAAATACCTGCAAGAAAACAGTCAAGCTCAGAGAGCACCAAAGACCTCTCTAAGTGTAGTTAATTAGATAAAAATTATTAATAAGCAATGAATTTAGGGTTGGGTACTAGCACCCCAATATATTCTTGGCAAATGTAAGAGTGGTAATAGGAACAGATGTCTTTTTATCTTTAGTTTTTCACAGTTAACTATCCAGACATACCCCGATCACCCCCCAAAAACCATAGGTCAACATTGTGCCATTAAGCAAAATAAATCTATTTGGTGGCACCAATCTGAAATTGAAAATATGAGAACATAAGATTGTGAATGAGACCAGGCAGCTTCTAGGAAGTCAACCAATCACTTTTCTTCCTTTGATCTTATCTCAAAGCTCTCTTCAGCCCTCTTAGAGATGCTACCATAACACCAGATGGCTTTCTGTATCCAGCAGGCAGGTTTGAATATTATGTTACTGCTTCCAACTCAGTAGAAGTTGATCAACTGTTGTAATGCAATAGGAAACATTGTATATATAAGAAATAAAATACTAGGAAGATCATGCAGTAAAGACTGAATCCATAAGTAGGCAGTGCATATAACTCTTCCTCCCTCTAGCTCATTCTAGCTCATGGAAAAATCAAATCTACCCTAGAACTGACACATTTCATGATGATGAAGAAAACATTACTCTGATATTATTACTAGAAAGGCTGTCAGAACTGGAAAAATGGACAGAAAGAGAACTCAGTTCAGCATCTCTCTCTATCCTTTCTCATTTCCACTCCAGCCTCATGGATTCTTAATGCTGCATCAAGGAAAAACTGATTTGGGATTATATTTGGAACAGTAGAAATTTCTATGGGTTTTATCTGAGCAACCTCTGCAAAAGGCAGTAGGTCAGCCCAATCATCTTGCTCATAATTCACATAGCACATAAGGTACTGTTCCAGAACCAAGTTAGTACGTTCACATGCCCCATTAGTTTGTGGTTGATACTACAAAGACAAACAATTCTGCAGTTCTGGCAGAAAGACTAAAGAAGATTTTACAGGTATATGCTTTCTGCCAAAAAGACAGTTAAAGGATAATGCGAGGATTGTTCTGAATATCATTGAATATTTACAATACCAAAATGATAAACAGGCAGCTTTAATATTCCTAGATGCAGAGAAGGCCTTTGACAATTTAAATTGGACTTTTATGTTTAAAGTCCTGGAAGAAATGGACTTTTGAGAGAGCTTTATTCCTAAACTAACTATTATATTCCACTCATTAAGTCTCTTATAACCATCCAACTCCAAAGCTTATTCATTAACAAAGACTATATCACTTCATTTTTGACCAACCTCCAAGCCACCCTCATTTCTTTAATCTTTTATCCATCCAAATATACCATTTATTCCATGATAGAAATGCTGGTGTCTCTTCTTTACCCTTCAACTTCTTGGTCAATGTGTCTGCTTCTGCACAATCAAGTATTCTCCTAATTATAACTTCATCCGGTGGGGTATGATTTGCCTTCCAAAATTGAGCATACCCCATCCTTGCCGCCGTTAAGATATGTAAAACCAAATACCATATATCCTTCTTAATATTTCCAGGCCTGGAGCCAAGCAGATACGTCTCTGGTTTAAGATCAACTAAACACCCTGTGATTTCCTCTATCCATTTTTGGATCCTCATCCAATATCTAACCACTTCCAGACATGTCCACCATAAATGATAGTATGTGCCAATCCCTTTACCACACTTCCAACAATCGGCTGACAATCCGGGGAACATTTTGGAAAGTCTGGCCGGAGGGAGATGCCATGCATTTTGTATATGTTCTCCTTATATGACGTGGAAACCACCAGCCTCATATTAGTCCACCAAATCTCTTCCTATTTCTCAAGTGGAAGTGCATAACCAAAATTCTTTCCCCAGGCAATCATCGCGTCTTTTACCACCTCCTCCCCTACTACCCTAGTTAGCAGCAATTTATAGCACTTAGATATCATCCCTTTCTCCGGACCAGCAGAATCTTATCTAATTCCTGCAGATTCAGATAAATACCCCTTCCTTCCTTATCCTTCTTATACCTTGACTGGATCTGCAGGTAGGCCCACCACTCCAATTGAAACCCTTGCTGAGCCAGATCTTGACGTGTTTTGAGTTCTCCCCCGCTATCTAAAAGTTCTTTGTAAGTAGATATAATGTAAAATTTTTGAAATGGTTTTCAATTTTTTGATTTCTTCGTTTTTTGTATATTGTAAATGTTTTTTTTTGTCTTTGTTGGTGTATGGTGTGTTTTTAACACGAAATGTAAATAAAGATTTATATTTTTTAAAAAAGAGAGACAGCTTTATTCAAAGATTAAAACCATTTACACATCACAGCAAGCAAAAATTGTTACTAATGGTGATTTAACTGATCCATGTAACATTTAAAAGGGTATGAGACAAGGATGCCCCTTGTCTCCCTTGTTCTTTATTTTGGTGTTGGAAGTTTTAAATAGAGATATTAGGCAAGATGAGAGAATAATGAGTATAAATATCAAGAAAGAATTTTATAAATTGAGGGCATTTGCTGATGATTTGGTTATATTCCTGCAGGACCCAAACAATAAGATAGAATATATGTTGAGGAACTTAAATTACTTTGGGGTTCTAGCAGGTTTTAAAATAAATAAACAGAAAACAACGATATTGATCAAGAATATATCCTCCCAGGATGGTGATATACTGAGTAAAAGGTCAGGTTTCAAGGCTGAGAGAAAGGTGAGATACTTTGGGGTTATGTTGACAAACACAAATATAAAACTGTTTCAAAAGAATCCTCTTTGGAATGATATCAAAAAGGATTTACAAAGATGGGACAAACTACATTTATCATTACTGGGCAGAATTTCAGTAATTAAAATGAATGTTTTACCAAAGATGCTCTTTCTGTTCCAGACAATACCAATACTTGCAATGGATATTCCATTTAAACAGTGGCAGAGGGATATCTCTAAAATTATATGGCAAGGAAAGAAACCAAGAATCAAATACAAGTTATTGCAAGATGCCAAGGAAAGAGGGGGTCTGGGATTACCAGATTTGAAATTGTATTTTGATGCATGCTGTTTGGTTTGGTTAAAAGAGTGGGTGAACCTCCAGAATAAGAGGCTGCTTGATTTGGAAGACCATGAATTAAGGTTTGGATGGCATGGGTATTTATGGTTCGATAAAGTTAAAGTAAATGTTGATTTTAATAATCATTTTATTAGACATACCATATTTTGAGTTTGGAATAAATGTAAAACAAGATTTTTCACGAAATTGTCCCTTTAGATGTCCCCCCAAGAAGCTTTTTTTAAGAAAAGAAATGGTGGCAAAGCTGGACTGGTGGACGTATGGTAAAATAGTATCTTTCAATTCTGGAGATCCCATCCTCAAGTCTAGGGAAGAATTAGAATTAGAAGGTCATGCTTGTCACTGGTTTACATATCAACAAATGAAGAAAAGATTTAAACTAGACAAAAAAGGCCATGGTTTGGAGTTTGCTAAAAGTGAATTGGAAATCCTACTATGTGGTAGTGATGATCATATAATTGCCAAGGTCTTTAAAATGTTATTAAAATTGAATTTGGAAATGAACATATAAAACACTGTATGATCCAGTGGGCAGGGAATTTTGAGTATAATGTGATGCTTGAACAATGAGAGAATATGGCTTAAAATTCACATTAAATTATAACTTAAAAGAAAATTTTTACAAAATGATGTATCACTGGTATTTGACACCAGATAAGTTATCTAGAATGTATAAAGGTATTTCAAATGAATGTTGGAATTGTAAATGTAAAGAAGGGACTTTTTATCATTTATGATGGACATGCGATAAGGCAAGAAATATTAGAGTATGATTGATACATTAATGCAGAAAATTCTTAAAAGGAATGTACAGAATAAACCAGAAACTTTCCTTCTGGGTCTAATGGAAAGAGAACTGGAAAACAAATTTGGAACTCTGATTTTATATATGGTGATGGCAGCAAGATTGTTCTATGCACAAAAGTGGAAGGATGCCTCGATTCTTACCATGGACGAATGGTTACAAAAGCTGATGGAATTAGCAGAGATGGCCAAATTGACTGTGCTGATAAAAGAAAAGAACAAAGAACCTTTGTTTCTACTTGGAAACAACTTCTGAACTTTGTCTTGAGGTGGGAAAAAATGATATTATGATTTTATGTTTTATCAATTAGACTGATTTGCCAATATAGAAATGGCTAGTACGTACTACTTGTTCTGTTCCAGCCTATGACCGGCCCTGTTTGAATGTCAGGGACAACCCCTTTTTATAATCAACAGGTTGGAAAAAACCCAACCAAATTTATTTCCAAAGAGTTCAAACAAAAATGAAACGAAAAGTTCAAACAAGACTTAAACCAAAAGGTTAAACAAGAGTTAAACAAGAATAACAGACCAGGACTCTAGCAGAAGATCTTCAAACGGTTGCCTTCAGCAACCAGCACCTCCCACACCTTCCCCTTTTATCAGCAGTCCCAAGGCGTGGCTTCTCATTGCCTTCTCCCGAGTTGCCTCATAGGCTTCCTTTGTTCTGCTCTGCTAGATTGCCTCCTGCTCCGAGTGTCCCTGAACAGAACCAGCTGTGGATCATCTTCTTCCAATCCCTCGTGCTCACACGGTTGAGTCTGAACAAGATGGGAGGGGCCAGGCTGAGAGTCCTGCAGTGCATCAGAACCTCCCTCTGACACCAAAGGCTCTCCAAACCCCTCCTCCTCCTCCTCTTCAGAATCAACTGACCCAGCTGCCAGAACCGCAGGCTGACACTGAATCACAACACTACTATAGAAATGTAAAAAGTTGAGATTTGATTTTTAATGTCTGATTTTACTGCAACAGAGAGAGTCAGAAGTCAATGCCTTTTGTTTCTTCCCCTCCCTTTCTTCACACCCTTTTTGTTTTCCCTTTTTCTACTGTTGTCCCCTACTATTGGCTTTGTATTTTAACATTTTATGTTATAAATGAATAAAACTAATAAAAAAAGTTTGTGGATGATGGGCTGAGCTTAACCCCTTGGCAGAGCCTAACAACTTAAGAAATTCGCACCAAAACTGGGAAGTGAACCCATCTGAGATGATGCAGTCAGGAACCCTGTGTAACCTATATACATGTTGAATAAAAAGTTTAGCAAGTGTTTTAACTGATGGTATCTTACAGCAGGGAACAAAATGCACTTGTTTGGAAAAGACATCTGTAACAACCCAAATAACCCTGTCCCCCTCATTCTCAGGCAGCTCTACTATAAAGTCCATGGAGATTTCCTTCCATAGGGCCACAGAACTAGCCACAGAACTAGCCACAGAACTAGCCACACTCTGTAAGAGTCCAGCGGGCTTCCCTGGAGGCTGCTTAGCAGCTGCACAGATGGGACAGCTAGCAACATAAGTCTCAATGTCTTTTTTCAATGAAGGCTACCAAAACTACCCCTTGATCAATGCAAAGTCTTTACAAAACCAAAGTGACCAGCAGTTTTTGAATCATGAGCCCTCTGTAGAACAGGGCCTCTAAGACAGGCAGGCACATATAATTTGGCTCCAACCCATGACAGACTCCAACCCATCACATGGAGCAATCATTTGTGTGGGACAAAAACCACTCATCACCTTTTAATGCCCCCTTCAACTCCATGCACAACGCAGTGGGTAGCTCAGGCTTCAATTTTTTCTGAGCCCTAGTAATCACTGGAGCAGCCAACTGCTTAAAAGGGATAACTGACTGGATTCTTCAGGTCTAGCACTATTATACTGAGGCAATCTGGATAAAGCATCAGCCATGATGTTTCCCCCCCAGGAATGTAACTCAGCACAAAATCAAAACAAAGTACTGTGCCCATCAGACCTGCTTAGGCAACAATTCCCTTGGGGTTTTTAAGGCTTCCAGGTTTTTGTGATCAGTCCACACCTCAAGGGTTGCTTAGCTTCTTCCAGGAAACGCCTCCAAAAGTTAGCAATGCCTATCGCACAACAAATGCTTTCTTTTCCCAGACCTCCCACCTCCTTTCAGTCTCAGTTAGCTTTTTGGAGATATAAGCCCAAGGTTGTAAAACCCCTTTGGCATTCACCTGCAATTGTAGGGCTCCCACAGCCATGTCACTAGCATCAGCTTGGATCACAAATGGAGCATCAGTGTCAGGGTGTTTTAGCACAGGCTCGGCAGCAAACAGCCACGAGTTTTAATGCTGCCTGGCCTTCCATCGACCATTCGAGTGGCTGGACTTGGGCTTACTATCCCCCTTTGTTTTTAAAAGATTGGTAATGGGCAATGCAATCTCAGCAAAGGAAGGGATGAATTGTTGGTAAAAATTCGCAAACCCAAGGAAGCTCTGTAATTGCTTCCTGGTTCTGGGGAGGCACTCTAAAACCTCCTGCACCTTTTCAGGGTCTATTTCTATCCCCTCATGGGATATGTGATATCCCAAGTAATCAATTTTGTCCTGGTGGAATTCACACTTGGACAAAGTTCGGTGGATCTGAGTTTCTTCAGTACCACATGCATTAACTTCATGTGTTCCTCCATAGTCTCCATGTGTGTTATAATATTATCTAAGTACACCAGGATCCCTTTGTATAGATATTCATCCAGGACTTCATTGATCAATTGCATGAAAACAGTGAGTGTCCCCTGTAATCCAAATGGAAGCACATGGAACTGGAAACAGCATATCTTTCATCAGAGGCAACAGATAAACATTCTCCATGCACACAGCATTTAATCCTTTGTAATCAACACAGAGACAAAGGGTGCTGTCTTTTTTCTCTGGAGCAGACAATTGTGGTGTGGCTGGCTGGATGAAACCCTGTTTCAAATTATTGTCAATAAAGGTGTGCCACTTCATCTAGCTCACATGGAGTCATTGAATAGATTTTTTTGGCTTCGAGAGCTTCACCTCAGGAATAATTTTTATTCTGCAGACTGTGGGGTGATGGGCATGAGCACATCAGATCCCCTCTCACTGAACACCTCCCTTAAGTCCCAGTATTCCCTCAGGATTTTCTCCTCTCCCTTTGTGAGGATGGATTTCTCTCCCCTCTCTCTGCCAGCAGAAGTAGGATCTTGAGGAGCCCTCTTCTCCAATTCACAAGACGGTTTCACTTGTGAAACCAGGTCAGTCCAAATAAGAGGGGTCTTTCCATCCTGGGTACTACTATAAAACTCAAGAGCTATTTGTGGCTACCCATCCTCATTTCCACAGGCTCCATTTCCATTTCCACTCCCCCTGCCACTGACCTATCCAGTTTGACAGAAGGCTATGGGCACCCCCAGTCTCCTCAGACTCAGTCCCAGTTCCTCTATGACTTCCAGGCTAACCACAAACCTGTGCAACCTGAGTCCAACAGGGCTAACATCCTCCCCTGGGTGCCTGATGAGGGCACCACTAACTACCAGGCACCACATGTTGACTTACCAGTGGATCATCATCGGAATCAGATTCACTTTCTTCCAGTGGAGTCAGATCTCCTAGCCCCTCCTGGGAAGGAGGGGATGAACTCAACAGCCTCAACCCCTTTCAGGGTTATTTCACATAGCCTTGGCTGTGGTTTCTCAACTTTCCTATCCCCTGCAGCTGTGAGTTTGGGGCTAGGTTTTGTGAGCGACAGTTGGCTGCTTGATGCCCTTCTTTTCCACACTTGAAACATGCTGTGGACTGCTGCTTAAATGCTGGCCCTCCTTTGGTCACTTTCAGGGATTCTTTGTAGGCAGGAGGAAAGGACTTGCTCCAGCTCTGGCCACCCCAGTGTCAATCTGTAGCCAGGTCTATTTTCACCTCGTCCACCAGTATATACTAGCTCTGGAGGTCTCGAGCCCCCCCAAAGATGCAGGTGTGGTAGAATTCATTGTTGAGCCCATCCTTGAAACATTTGACCAGGATCTTCTCAGGTCGTATGGCCAGCCAACATGCCAGTTCATGGAACTCCTGGGTTTATTATGCCACTGATCATTGCTCCTGGTTGATGGTCTTCATCTGGGTTCTGGCTTTGTGCTCTGCTAGAGGGCCTTCAATCTGCTGGTGCAGGGCTGCCATAAACTGGTCATAGTTTCGTAGTTGGGGGGCATTGCCATTGTGAAGAGAAACCATCCACTCTGCTGCAGCTCCTTCTAGGGCCATGGTGACACATCTCACTTTGGTAGTTTCTGATCCCAATTTGCCGTCCATACTCCTGCATATAATTCACCACTGGATTGCTGGGAGGACATCTGAGGTAGCGTTTCTCTGGCTTCTGGTTTTCAATTGCTTCTGGCAGAAGATACAATGCATAGCTCAGCATGAGGTCCTCAAGGTCAGAATTGGAGGAGGGACCTAAAAACAATCTCCTTCATGCCCTTGTGCTCTGTGGGATCCTCAATGGCCCCTGGTAAAAGTTACCCCCTGTAAATGCTCCTCAGGGTTCTCCAACCATCCTACGCTCAGCGACCATTAGGGTCGAGTTGGCTTCTCATCAAGCTCTATCTCCTTCAGACATTCTGCCTTCTCTCAAGTGCGGTGTGACCATGGGGAGATTGCTCCCAGGGCTCCAGACTCTTCCCAATTACTATGGGTTGACATCGAGTGCTCAGCCCCCATGGTAGACTATGGTCTCTGGGTTGGCCGATTGTCATGCCTCCATCTGAGCCTGAATCTGAGGAGGAAAATGAGCTGGAACAGGACCCTATGGAAGATGAGGGAGAGGTGTCTGTGGCCTCAGAGGAATGTGGGGAAGAGCAGGCCAAGGCAGGCCAGGACCTTTCAGGATTGAGACAGGATGAACAGACAGACAGAGCTCAGGCGATGAACAAGGGCCACCCCCACCTGATCCTAGAGCACGGCGAGTGGAGGGAAGGAGGGAACAACGCAGGCAGGCTCAATTACTTGGGAGGAGAGCATCCTGCCGCACTCCACAAGGCACACCTGGAGATTGAGATTTAAAGAGACACTGTGGGGAGGGGCATTTGTCAGGAACAAACACTGATTCCTTGGAGTGTTGTGTATTGCTGATCTCTTGTTCTATAACTTCTGTTTGGAAACCTGGAAACCTTGACTATTGGACTGACTGACCACATTGCTTGAATGTTTAAAGACGTCAGACTGTATTTCGGATTCTCTCTTTTGAAAACTGCTCAGGCAAGCTTGGATTCAAACAGACTCATTAGGTTTATGTTTTCTTCCTTGTTATCTTTATGGCCTTGAGTACATTCTTATGCTAATCAGACTGTATCGAAACTACTTTCAGCCAGAGTCGACTGAAGGTGTGTGTGTGTGTGTGTGTTCTTTTGTTGGAGGTTTGCCGGCAATCGTGGGAGCATTTGTGGAAAATTTGGAGCAATAAAAGAACTGTTTGAATTGCCAGCTGACTGCATTGCCTCTGTGCTGTGCCCTGGATCATCACACCATAAAGCAGATCTTGCCTAATGGTGGGTCTGCTTCCATTGAAATCCTAAGAAAGAAAACCCCCAACTTCAAGGATTTAGACAAGAGGTACTTTTACTAAGAATGAACTGATAGCAGCAAAAGCAAGGCAAGATTTGAGTAAAATCTAAGTGAAAGTTACACATTGAAAGTCTCCCAAATCCCTCCCCCCATGGCCCAGCCCAGGCAGACCAATCAACTTCCAAAGTGATGTTTGAGAAACCCTCTTCAGCAGATGTTGTATGCTTCTGGAGGTCCAGGACACTTGGCCTTGGTAAAGTCTAAACAACTGCACACCATTGATGGGTAGTAGTGATCCTCCCGTTTCTCATGGGAACACTCCACATCAGCTCACTTCCCCACCCCAAATGCCCAAATGCTCCCCCCCCCCATTTCTATGGCAGCCGAGGGCAAGTAAGCTGCAAACTGCAAGCTGGAAATTTGGCTGACACTAGGACTCAGCTTTATGGATGAACCAAGTACTTTTTTCATGAAAAAGTAGTTTTCTGATAAATCCAGAAACTGCAGAGGTGGGAGCTGTTTAGTAGCCTGAGGCTAAAGTTCCAAATTCCAATCAATATTTAAATTCCAGCTACATTTCTGCTTATTTCTACCAATAACCTGGATATATGAGCTTTTCCAAATTCTCCTTTTATATTCTCCTAAGTTGAGTTGATAATGAACTTTTGGATGGCTTCTGTTTAGTTTTTCAAAAGTTGGAGGTGAAAGTAGCTTAGAAGAGGCAAGGTTTTGCTCTAAATTCTGGATCTCCTGTTGTTCTTAGTTGATAAGACATATTTCCTTCTCTGTTATTGGACCATGACCTCCAGCTAAAGAAATGGGAGGTGGAATACGTTCTGATGGGTGGGGACTTCCAGATCTAGCTCTATGGAAGGAATTATTGCTAATGATGACCGCAGGTGATATTCTGTGATTCTGGCTTGATACCTAATGAGGAAATAGATAATTCTGTATTAAAGAGGAATTGACTAGTAGGAGTTTCAAATTAAATTATCATGAATAATAAAACTACCAATTCATTAGCCTGAGGACTGCCATGCTAAATTGTTTTTGTACATTGTTTTTGTACATTTTGTACATTGAAAGTGTGAACAAAATAAAGAGTAACCTGGTATGCCATTAAACATAAATGTCTAATAATAATAATAATAATAATAATAATAATAATAATGATGATGATGATGATGATGATGATGATGATGATGATGATGATGATAGTTGCAAAGTCGTGTCTGACCCATCACAACCTCATGGACAACGTTCCTCCAAGCCTTCCTGTCCTCTACCATTTCTGGAGTCCATTTAAGCTCATGCCTACTGCTTCAGTGACTCCATCCAGCCACTTCATTCTCTGTCATCCTCTTCTTCTCTTGCCCTCAGTCTTTCCCAGCATTAGGCTCTTCTCCAGTGAGTCCTTCCTTCTCATTAGATGGCCAAAGTATTTGAAATAAAATATAAACATCCTTATAAAACATTTCTGCAAAACATCCATTTTTCATTGAAATTTTTCAATAGCCATAACACCAAAATTTGATTTTATTGTAGGTTGATATAATAAATATCAAGATTTTCAAGATCTAGGTTGAGATAATTTAGGAAACCCATTGCACTAAGAACTGAGCTGTGGTGGCGCAGTGGTTAGAATGCAGTACTGCAGGCCACTTCTGCTGATTGCTGGTTGCTAGTAGTTCGGCAGTTCGATTCTGATTCTCACCGACTCAAGGTTGACTCAGCCTTCCATTCTTCTGAGGTCAGTAAAATGAGGACCCAGATTGCTGGGGGCACTATGCTAACTCTGTAAACCGCTTAGAGAGGGCTGTAAAGCACTGTGAAATGGTAAATAAGTCTATGTTGCAATCTTGCTTTTCAATTTCTTCTCTTATTTAGCTGAGCATTGAGAGCTTTCTTTCCTTAAGTACTTTTCTCGTTCACTTTCTCTTCTCATATGTCAAAATCCCTCCCTCCCTCCCTCTTCAGAATCCCAGATACCTTTTAGAATTAGGCCTAACCATCTCCCATATATTATTACTGGACTAAGTGGATTGTATATCTAGGATAATCTGTTCAACTGTGTCATGGTGATATATACTTTTTGCATACATATTCCTCTACCCATGTTAAGCATTTCCATGTCAAAAATATCATATCTAAGTTTCTTATCACCAGTGGAAAAAATTTACAAAGGTCAGAAAACACTTGGAATGTGTTTGAGGTCAAAATTAACCAGTTATCTTTCTACTGTTCAGAATTCCTTTCTCTGCTTTTATCTAACTCCAACCCCACTGAATATGTTTCCCATTTGATGCTATAGAAATTAAGGGGTTATTATGTCATGATAAATGATTACAGATAGCACAATACTATCCCTTGCATCTCTGAGGAAAAATGCCAATAGGCTATCTTTCCTTTCAGTGATTTAGTTTCATGTCATCTGAGAAGATGTGTAGACTAATCAGGTATATTTAAGGACCAGCTGTAGGTGTCAATATGTTAAATAGATCAGTAGGAATAGAATAGTACAAAAAATTAACAATTTTAATAGTGTCTACCACATTCTCCACCAAAGTAAGACCTCTGTAATTAATCTAAAAGAAAGAGGCTGTTATAAATCCAGTTTTCTGCTTGCCTGTCTTTTCTGATGGATAAAGCAACCAAAATTAGTTATTCAGATAGCATGTGACATAATTTTAAAAATCATTAGCAAATGACCCACTCTTTTTTATCCTATTATCATTTATTTCACTCATATCTCTTTGATCAACTTTGTTTTCTTTTTCCTATGATCGGAAAGAAAATATCTTGTCACTAAATTACAACTCTCATGATATCTGAAATGCAGCTATAGCACAGTCAGTAACTGAAAAGAAAATTGTTCTTCCTTTGTTATCTTTTTAATTGAGAGACTTCTTTATCACCATTTGCCTTCTCATAGTCTAAATGAGAAATGTTGTCAGGGAAGCTATTGCCATTGATTTTCGATGAATATGCCAGGAGAGCATAACCACTTTGCCTTGTTAGCGTGCATTAATTACTCCAAACAGTAGATCAACACACCTTGGAATCACTCAAAATTTGCAAAAAAGAATCAGCAATTTTGAGGTTTACATTGTACATCTCAGTGCTGGGAACTGCACATTACAGGCAATGTTCCCTAGAAATAAAAGCCATTTCATTATGCCCATTCTCAGATGTGTTTCCTACTGGGACATCTTTATCGGAGCATGGTGTGACCTATTGAAAAATACAAGGCATTATCGGTCAGGATTTTGACACTTGGCCCACAATTGTTGCTGTTAGCTCTGAAGACAAAAATCACTGACAAAAACCAGAATTTGAAGAATAAAACTTGCCAAGATTTGATTGACTTCTGATATAAAAAATCTTCAATTTAAATAAGGATCATTAAGTAAGCACACCATATACATGAGTAACGGTTGATTAAGAGTTTGGGGTAACCTGTTTTCTATTTGCACCGCATCTCCATCTTATTTAACCACACACTAGAATTGTGTTAAATTGACATTTTTCTGATATTAATCTCTAGGAAATGCCACTTGACCCATAAGCCTATTCACCCATGCTTAATATGTTCAGTGAAGATGAGCACTTGATCATGGTGGTTGGTTTGCATCACCTTTGCAGATTCTATAGACTCTTTTTATAGATCCCCAGCATTCAGATAGATGTGTAGAGAATATACAGTCACCAAGCATTTCAAGGGTGTATAGCTTATAGTCTATATGTTGCTTGTTCCTGACATCTGAATGAATATCTGTGGGTTAGGAGAGATGGTCGTTCGGTGCCATGAGATAAAGGCATGATCCTTCACTATGAAAATGTACTGTATCTAGACATATGTTGCATCTGAAAATCATCTTACACAATTTTGGTACAATCATCGTGCCATTATAAATAAATAGAACATCTAGTTGAGTTCTGTGACAAAGTCCAAAAATTCCAAAGAAGCACAATTGGAAATAAAATTTATTCTGAATATATTATAATATAGTATGTTATAATAAACAATGTTACACTAGGCTTATTTGTTTAGGCTTTTATAGGCTTATTTGTTTATAAGAACCAATAAATGGAAATTTGAGCAAATTACATAAATGAAGTCTCATTCACTTATTTTGTACACTAAGTATAAAATAATGATGAAGTATGTGGGAGCATGGACGGTTAAAGGTAAAATATGATGAGTAAAATTATCAATAAGTGGAAGAGATATTCTGTATGGCCAAACAAATCAAAGCAGCCAAAATAAACCAAGTCCCCCCTTTTTAATACAAAAGTTATATAGAATTGAAGTCCTACATGAAAACCATAGAAAGCAAAATATAAAAATAAAATATCAAAAAGTTTGCCATGAAATGCCTATTAAAACATTTCTGAACACTAGTAGATTATGCTAATGAAGGATAATTGTCATTGGCATAAATTTTAAAGACTATGCATTTAAAGAGCATTCTCTTTCTGTGGGGGTTATGTGTGCATGTCTGCACATACAACCTGGCAATGTAGATTTGTTAATTTACAGAGTTTTGTGGGTTCATGTTTTGGTTGATTTGTAGGATTATATTTCTTCTTATTATATCTTAATACTACTTATTCTTAGTATCCTTGGATCTGGCAAGAAATTGGTATTTTTCCTAGTTGTTGAAAAACATGATGTTAATAATCTTTACAACAACCTTGTGAGATAGATCAAGATCATTTTTTCCTCATATTATAGATAATATATTTTCTTTAAGTTGGACTTTGAGCTCAGCACATTTGAATTGCATGATCAGATGGCAATACAAATCCATTGGAATCAAACTCTGTTTCCTGCCTTGCATATTCAGAAAAGCAATAGCATGTATGCATATGAATGGATTCACATTCCCCTGCATTTGGAATGACTATTTTGGTGCATTCTAATATACAATTTAGAAGGAGAAACATTTGGACAGTGTTATTGTGGGCCATGCAGAGAGATTGGCAGAATCCCAACCCATGGTAATGGTCATTCAAAACGAGAAGCATTTGTGTATATATTCAACTAGGTTTAATTAAGGCAAAATCCCTCATCCTCTGACTCCCCTAGCTGTATTTTTCTCTGCAGGAATCTGTATTTCTGTGGCAAACTTGAATTTTCTCTAGAAGAAAACGGAGGTAGAATATCAGAAAGGGAGAAAAACAGAGTAAGGGAAGAATCATACCTGATGTCCCCAACAGATACTTCAATATCATCTTCATTGGCCATGTTGATTAGGGGATTCTAGGAGAATAAGTCCATTTTATTTAGACTTTGCAAACACTCTTTCTCTCTACTTTTATGTGAGCCTTTCATTCCCATCAGTAAGTGAGGTTTGAAGACCTGTATAGAATGTGAAAAGTATTCTAATATTTATATCTGGACAAGGAAGTAGAGAACAATATATTCAACTTTAAAAAGCTATTTTTGTGCTTGATCATTTAAGGCCTTTTAAAGATGCTCGTAATATTTTTAAACCTGTTTTTTAATTAATCATCATTTTATGCCTGTGTTAAAATATTATAGCTTAAACATTATTGGTGTGGTATAATAAGGAAGACAAATGGAATAAGCTAAATTAGTAACTGAGCTGGACTATTTTTTTTAAAGAAGCAATACAAAGGGAATTGCTTGAGGAAAAAAATCCTGCTATATAAATATGCCTTTTCTGTGTGGGTTGCCCTCACCATACTGCTATATTTACAGTTTAGATTGCTAATATGGTACTAAAAACACAGGGAATGTTGTACCTCCTCATTTTGAATGAGTGATCATTGAAATTCACTGTGGAAGAACAAATTTTTTTTAAAAAAATGCCTTTAATTTGTTATAATAAATTATGCTTCTTCAGCACAAGTTAATTAGCTCTCTTGTGTTTTGGCAAATCAAATGTATTTAACAACTTGCAGCTCAAACTGGGATGCCATCTTCTGTAACGTAGCATTAAAGGGGGAAAAAAGAAAGAAAAAACCTATCTCATCTGAAAGGGGTGGAGCAAGAGAAATTTGTGATGATAAAGAAGCACACTGGTCTTTTGCTTCCCATTGTGTTAAATTATTCTTATATTTTCTTTGATTTCAAAATGCTGACTGCTTTGCAAGTTTTTTTCCCAAGGATAAACCACTACTTATCTCCTAGTTCTGGAAATATTAATTACTCCCCTCTCTCTAAATTGTGAATATTCCTTTAAATGCAGTGCTAAGCAAAGAAAAATATTAGCTAGGAAGGAAGGGGAACCCTCCTTCCCCCTCACACTGCTATGTAAATTACTCCTATCAGCTCTATTCTTACATTACCCTCTGGGCAAATGTTTTGTAGCCATGCATTGTAAGAACAACATAAGGGTGGCTTGTGTGGTGTGTAAATCAAACAATTGTGACTTGTAAATTTCTGACTGAATATGTTGTGTGAAGCCAGCTAATTAGAATTAGCTCAATAAATTGGGGTTAATCAAATGCGATGTGTGAACCCATCAAACATCACAGTAAACTGAGGTTTGCTTAACAACTGTACTGAATAAGTTTAAGTTCATTAATAAGTTTATCTTTTTATTTAATAGTTTATTATTTAGTTTATTGAATAACTGTTGGGTGCCTATAATTCATTCTCCCCAAATCAGTCAAAGTATATGATGGTTTTGCATGATGTGTAAAACCTTCTATTGTATACCAGTTGAGAACTCACGGAAATTGATCCAATATGATTTGGAGGGCATAAGGTTGGGGAAGGTTTTTCTAGTGCAGAGGTGTGAAACTGCCAGCCCGCAGGCTGGTTTCATCATACTGAAGCCGGGCCCACCCCATTGCCGGCAATGCAAAAAGAGTTGCATTATGTTGCGACATGTCACATGATGTGGTGAGTTTGACACCCGTGCTCTAGTCAAACTAAGCTGTAAGACTTTCTGTTAAGAATTTGAGCTGAAGTAGATAAGAGAATAGGATCTTGGAGAACTGGAGAGGTGATAAGTGTGGGGAGCAAGGAAGAAATCATCCAAATGTTTCACAGTAAGAAGCACTAATACTGATTGCAATGTATGCCTTTATTGTCTATGGAGATTCTCAGTCACACAGGTCATAGTTGTTCCAAAGATGCTTTTTCAAAAGGCAACTGGCCATCTACATTAACAGCGCTGTCTCAGCAGTGGGGAAGGAATACAACATTACCTACCTCCTGTTCACAACACAGTCTTTTCAGCAGTTCTAAGAAGGTTTCACACCCCTTTGCACTATTCAGGTGGCCCTGAAAGCACAGATAAATCTCCAAGTGGCCTCCAGAGTTCTCAAGGAGAGCTGCAAGGAATATAAATCCTTCCATCTTTCACCATTCAGTCAGAAATGAAGAAGCTTCTTGGATAAGAAGCGAAATGTCTTCCAGGAAAAGCAAAGTCCAGTTGCCTTTTGAAAAAGTACCTTTGGGATATGCCTGTATTCTCCTCTTGTGGCTTCCTAGAGACAAACAAGTCAGGGTCTATGAGAAACAGGATATTGAACTTGATGGTTATTTGGTAAGATCAGTGGGGTTATCAAGACCTCTATGAGCTTAAAAAATCCTGATTTCTGCTTTAATCTTCCACACACTAACCTTTTATGTTCCTTTACATCAATCTAAAGGTCCTATCCCTTCTTTATGAATCTTATACACATTTATATACACTTTCTCTTTTTAACATTTTGTAGCATCTCATACTTTTCTTAAAGATTCTGGTTCATGTTCTATACTTTCTAAATGACTGTATCCCAACTTCATTATGCTGGCCAAAATAAAGATTGATTTGATTTCTGCCTATTTGGATAAAGAACAAAAGATATAAGGCTGTCACCAAATACTTTGGGGGATTGTGTCAGAAAATGAAGATGAGGCTTGTGAGAAGTGCCCCAAACAACAACAAAGGCTTTTCAGGTAAATTAAAAACAAAAGGAAAAGCGAAGAGGCCATAACCTATGGCAAAGGGAATGGAATTAATTGGGAATAGGAGAAGGTGAGAGGGAAGAATGTCAATAGTATTTTAAGTATGACTTGTGAAAAACAGTGTTAGTCTTGTGCCACTAGTGGTAGGAAGCATCTGCAGCTCGGAACAGACAAGGAGAGGCTAAGGAAAACTTAGCTAATTTAAAGGAATGTTAATATTCAGGGCTAGATACTAGGTTACCAGAGAAACGTCCTGAGACAAGGTGAGAGCAGGTATTACCCCTATCTTCAGAAAAGGAAATAAGTAGATAAATTTGAAATAGCTGGAAAGATTGCTGTCCTTCACTAGAGGCCTTCTAACAGAACGAAGATAGTTTTGCTCTAGAATATTTTTTAGGATTCTACATTAGGTTGGACCAGAAGAACCTGGAGGTTGTTTTCAACTCTATGATTCCATAAATATAATCTGGAAGCAGCTGGGTTGTAGAGCCTTAATTTCTGATCTACAGTAGTGCCATTAATTCAGTTAAGGCCCTCAACTTATGGGCCTGGAATTCCCTCCATCCTTATGTTATGCATCCATGGAGTAGCATTATGAGGTTTAGTTTGCCCATCAAAGAGATAAAAGAGTAACTCAGCAATCCATTCCCTAATGGCATTTAAAACCATCAGTCCCCAGTTCCATTTGGATGATGATGATGAGTTGATGATTTGTATTGAAACACTTCTTTCCAGATCACATTTAGACATGTTCCCTTTATGCTAGCTTTATATTTTGAAATCCTTTAAAGACTGATGATACAAATGTGTTATTATTTATGAAATATGCCTGCCTGTTATTTTGAAAGAATTTTTTAAAAAACAGGCATTAACTGTTAAAAACATGTAGTAATAATAAAAGCTGCTAGAAATAAATTGAGACTTTCAGAGAGAGTAGACTGTGGAGAATTTCTACGGGCATTTATGAACATTGCATTTTCCATTCATATAAACATTATAGGATACTACATATCACAAGTAGGAAAACCATGGCTTCCAGAAGAGTGTCGTTCATTTTCCCTGCTGTTTAAATCAGCCAAGTAGCTGGGAACCTGCTATTAACATTTTGTACCTCCAGATAAAGTCCATGGTTTGTGCATATTTGCAATACACAAAAATAATGAAATCATGAAATCTCCAGTCATGAAATGCCTCTATTTCATGAACTGTTGGGGATTAGATTGCTGACATTGGTGATTTTAGGAATTTTGTCATTTTAATTTTCATTTTATTTTAGGTTCTTGGCCATAAAAGATTTCTGATGCAAAGAGTCACTTTCAATTTCTATAGCCACCCAGGGACACTTGTTTGATTTGGGTGGCTGTTGAAAGAGTATGAATAAACAAAATGCACTTCAGTTCTCATCATAAAAAAATTATTGCTGAAAGAAATGTGCTTTTTTCTCAAAACAACAAAGCTATTACTATTTGAAGATTCAGCTGTTTCTTTTTTTAGCAAGATAATCCCTCCACCTTTTATGTGTAAGAAACATATTGCATTATTGTCTTTTAATTGGATTTTGCATTACATTGCAGAAAGTCTGTTAATATATATATAATTAACACACATTTTTGTCTATGTAAATCTAGAGGATATATTTTCAAGTGAATTAAGTTTCAATATCTTATCAGTCTATTATCCATCCATCCAACCATCCATCCACCCTAGGTTACAAGGGGCTCTTAATCCATTGAATCCCATCTCTTTGCAGAAATCCAAAACAAAACAAAAATCACCAAAAAGATAAATATTAAGCTTTCCCCATGCCCTCAATAATTGGTCTCTTTGTCAAATTGCTCTTGTCTTTAAGGCATGTTTTCCTAACATGCATCTAGAACAGGGGTGTTAAACTGCTGGCCCATGGGCTCGTTGCATCATACAGAGGCCACGCCTACTCCAGCTCTGGCAATGCAAAAAAAGTTATGATACGTCACGACACGTCACGTGATGTGAGTTCGACACCCGTGATCCAGAATCTATCTTCTGCTGATGTAAGACAATTAGACTTTTTTCCACACTTGACGATGGTAGAGACCAATTTTTGCCTTTCTTCTATGTTTTTTTTTAGATATCCACCAATCCCATTTGCTTTCTGATTATTCTCCATGCATATGAGGCAGGAATTTGCAATGAAGATGGATCACAGAAAAGAAAAACAATCTGACTGTTCCTTAAGTGTCCAGAAACAGAACAAATTGGATTTTGGGGGGTGGTTTGAGACTGAACAGACCCTTTGAAATCCGTAGAACTGATGGATCATTATTTCTACCCTAAGTATGAATTCTCTAGATCAAATAATTAGACTTTGCTGGGCATTATCAGCAATGTCATTTCTGGTCAAGGAAAACTTTTTATTCGTATTGACAGGTTATTCTGATATCTTTTTATTAAGAATTTAGCCATTTCTTTCTATGATGTTTATGAATATATTTTATATTTACTGGACAAGAAGTTCCATGTATACAGGAACTGAAGGTAATTTTCCATATAAGATAAAGATCTAAGTGATCTCTTTTGTGGGTCTCTTACATTTTCCGATTTAACTGTAACCTGAAAAAAAAAATGCAGTGTGAAAATGTTGTACAAGTTGTGAAATTTTGTGATACAAAGGACACATATTCACTGGAAGCTGTTTTATAGTGAATTTTGACCACCAACCAAATCTTCTGGAAATATTTACTCTAATGAGAAATATGCATAGACATAAAAAAGAAAAAAAGGCTGATTTTTTTTTAAGTTTATTTGGGTCATTTGTATAGGGCTGTAGCAATCTGTGACAAAAATGACATTGACACAGGTTTCTATTTGTTTTATTTTTATCCAAGACCATGCTTACCGTGACACTTTGGGAGTCCTACCCAACTTCAGTTGGTCAAGATTGGGTTTATATTATTTATTATGCAAAGAGAGGAAATGGTTTTTGTTCTTAAAAAGGAGAACTGCATATGGCTGAAAGCAAAAAATAATCAAACTCAAAGAGCCTGAGATCATTAAGGCCTAGTGAATAAAATATCACACTATTTTGATTTACAAATTATGGAGGTTAATTGGCTATGTAATATATAATTTAATATGTAAAAGTGCTATTTTTTAAAAAAAAAACAAATCTTGAGATCTAGTAGCCCACACAAACCACCTTTTCTGGCTTTCTATGTCCCAGGGTCCATGTCCCCTTATGGTATCTTCCTTTGGTATCTCAGGCATGGAAAACTAGAGAGGCTGCAGTTAATTAACCAAATTACAAGGTAAGAAAATACTGCATGTAACATTAAAAAGCAACATAAAAAAAAGAATTTTGTAAGGATTTTCTACAGACCATGGGCCCATAAGTGACGTGTCAAAAGCTGTACTCCAAAAACTGGAGGGGCTCATGAGAAAGAAATTAAAAGTCAAGTTAATTGCACCATCAATATGGTTAATAATTAACATTTTGTAGCTATACTTTAACAATAATTAAACTTTTACAACATGTATTTAATCATTTTTCTGTTCTGCCACATGAAAAATCAGAACTCAACAGCAACTTTGAAGAGACAGTTGAAGTCCTACCAAGACTTGGAGAGGCCACACATGATGCCAGAGCTTTGAGCTGCGCACCTCTGCTGTGAAACATGTGCTCTCATTTTATATTCCATATATTCTTTATCTATCTTCCCACCCTGAAAGGAAAGAAAGGATGCAAGTACTTTAAAAATCTATTTTCTCCCAGTCTTGGCTCTCCCAGCAGTCACTCACCTGATATGACTTTTACATTGCAGAATATGGAGTCCCAGAGAAGACTGTTCACTCACCGATGAGAGGAGAGGCTATCTTGACACAGGATGTTGCAGTTTATAAAAGGTATAAGGCCAATTGCTTTAAAATAGGTAGTTTTCCAGCTGGTGCTTATAAAGCACCCATAGAATTGAAAAATAATATAAGTGATTACGAATGTTTTGCTGATGTGATTGATCAAGCAACGATGGAGTTGATCCAGAGTGAATCTGATGATCTTGACTCTTCACAATCAAAGTACAGAAGCATCTTTTTTGGGGGGAGGGTGTTTCAGCAATTCAAATCTAGTAGCCTTTCCAGACTTTGTGTCTTCCAGATATACTAACTAAGCTTTAGCTCCTGGAACTCCCAGCGTGGAAACAACAGTAACATATTCTGTTGAGATGCAAGTGCTTATATTGCAAAGGAAACAGTACATCTTGCAAAGCAGGGGCATGCTCTTCACATTTTCTTGCCATTGGCTGCAATTGATGATTGTCAAAAACATTTGGAGAGCAGTTGACTTCTTTTAAGACTTGCTTGGTTGCAATCCTGTAAATCTCTGAGGGGGTTTGGAGACAGATCTAGGAGCTGCTCTCTCACACTTTTGTTTTGTTGGATTGGTTAGGATTGCTTTGTCTCTTATTATCTGCATCCAGGAAAAATGCAGAAGTTTTACCTGAAGTTTCTTCACCCTGTAAGCACTTTAAATTGCTCTCCCTCTCTTTCCCTTTCTCCCCCTGTGGGAAGGATACCTCAATGAGATGAAGAAAAATAAGTGACCAATACCACCGAAACTTCCTGAGCTGGACATTCCCCTTCCTCATCATGGGAAGGATCCTGGAAATTTGCTTTGCATTTCATTATAAATAATACTGATTGTCTGATTTATATTACTTACCATCGACTTATGGAGAAAGTTTATCTTTAAGGTAGGATTTAAGTAATTGTTATCAATAATAAATGCCAAAAGCAGAGCAGAAATAGAACATTGATCATTTGAAATCCTTGCTTTCATGTAAACCCACAGTGGAGCACTAGTTTCAAAGCAGTGTATAAACACTGCACTTCCAGTGGTTTGGCCTATCTTTTTCCAACCACTGATGTACCATTAAAGGAGAATATTTGTAGCTCAGGATTGAAATGAGGGGTCCTTGATCCTCTGTCAGCTTGGTTGTTTTCTTGAAGACATTGCATGACCCAAACTAGGTAACCTCATCAGTGCTAGATGATGCACTGATGATGTTATCTAGCACTGATGAGGTTACCTTGTTTGGGTAATGAAACATCTGCAAGAAAACAACCAAGCTCAGAGAGCACCAAGGACCCTTCAACCATTGATGTGTTCCACATGTGCTGAAATACAGATTCCATAGTTTTCCAATCAACACATATGGAGGACAACAGATTGGAAGCAGCTGATACAGATATATCATGTGGTCTGATGTTGCTTCTGTACTTTCCAATGCTTAATTCTGTCACTTCTAAACATAAAGAATGATTGCCAGAGCACTATGTTGATTGAATAAAAATATTTCCTCTGTGTGGGTGTTGTCCCTGTATCTGTAAGTGGTACACATTTGTGCATGCCTTCAGATACAAAGGCCAAAATATTATTACATTCTTCCCTCAATGGTCATTATAAATTATAATGACAAAAAGTACCATTTATTTCCCAGTTGTATTTTTCTTTACATTGTAAACTTGCTGGGCTGAATTATTTCTGATTGATTGAAAATGACTTTATATACCTTTAATTTATCACAAGTTGGTTTAAACTCAAAAAGGTTTTTTTTTATTGAACAGTTGTGAATAGATTTTCTGTAAAGAGCTTGAATTTATGATGTTTAGTGTTACACATTATACAGTTTATTTTTCGCCTGCTTGATCGTGCTGTGAAAATTCATGAATATTTAACTATTAACTGAAATGCAAAATTTTCATCACCATTTTATTGAAAAGTTGACATCTTAAAATACCATACATACCATTAGTATTCTGCTTCATTGTCACCTTATTGAAAAATGCTGCTAAAAAACAATACAGCCATTCTGGAGGGGAAAAAAAAATTGTCCGCCCAAGGCTATTAACTATAGTTCTACACATACATTAGTGACAAATAAGTGAAGCAGCCAATGCTCACAAAAGATGTCACTAAACTGCTAGGAAACAACGGTAACCATAGAAACCATCTCACACTGCAATCTGCACATCTTTTGTCAGTGTTTGACTAGAAATGAGATGCTTAAAATCATTAGGCTATCAAAAAATATCTGAAATCTCTTCATTGAAATCTACATATTTAAATATTTTGAAACCTGCAGAAACTTCAACATGATACTTTCATAAAATATTGTTTCAGCTCCTTACCCTCAACTATCACTCTATATGTGACAATAAAAATTATACATAGAGGATATTGATGTTCTTCTGTGTGGGGGAGGTGAGGTGGGGACTTTAGGCGTGTTCACACACACCCGGAATGAAGAAAAAAGACAGAAAGTGTGGGAGCAAATTCTTATACACATAACTTTTCTTTACATAAAACTCTACATCTCTATCTTTCAGCCACCCTGGCTGTATAAATAGACCTAAGCACTTCTCTCTCTCTCTCTCTCTCTCTCTCTCTCTCTCTCTCTCTCTCTCTCTCTCTCTCTCTCTCTCTCTCTCTCTCTCTCTCTCTCTCTCTCTCTCTCTCTCTCTCTCTCTCTCTCTCACACACACACACACACACACACACACACACAAATTAGAGGGCAAATGGGTGTGGAACTTTCTTGGGACTGCATTTCTATTCCCCACCATTTAGTCAGAATTGAACAAACTTCTTAGATGAAAAGCTAAATATTTTCAAGGGGGGAAAAAAAGGACACTCCCCAAGAGAAATCCAGTTGCCTTTTGAAAAGCATCTTTGGGATAACCATGACCTGGAAGACTGAGAATCTCCATAGTTATTCAAAGAGACTATGATGGATGGAGCAAGACTGAGGATGGAATGGCATTGAGTCTTCAGCCACAAATCTACTTGAGGTCAGCACACATTATTTTTCTCTCTAGAAATAATAAAAGGAGAATAAATGAATCAGAGAAGCAGATGATTGGTGCAAATCTTAACTCTACAATATAGTTAATTATATTGAATAAAATGAATCCACTTCCCCTGCTCTCCACACACACACACACACACACATACACAAACACAGAGTCTGAATCAAACTTTAGATGTAGACTGACTTCTAGAGGAGGAAGGTAGCTATAAATATGATACCTTTTAAAACTATGATTATCTCCCTTTTTACTACTCCCCCTCAAAAAGCAAACAAATGAAAACCCTTCATGTCACTTCAGGCAAAATGATCATTTGCAAGTCATTCCATATTTGCAAAGGATGGTTTTTAGTAAAAATATTTAACTACTATGGGTTCAGCAGACAGATAGTTCAACTGAAATTTCTCAGAATTTAGTTTCTCTCCTCAAAAACTATTGGACAGTTGTGCTGAGACATTTACCACATCTTCAGGTTTGATATATGCAGGTTGACAGGCTGTGTACCAATGCTATACTGCTTTTATAGGTCCAGGTTTTATAATGGAAAATACAGCATTCATATGCCAAGTTCATTATTAATATAAATTACAATTTACATTCTTGTTACAGAAAGGTATCCTTGGTGCATTTCATTCTGAAACAGAGATTGGGAACAGTTCTCCAGGTCAGCATACTTGGAGAGGAAAAGTTTTATTTATTCACCTTATTTATTACTGAATTTATACCTTCTGTTTTTCTTTATTCCAAAACTCAGATGGACTTAAGTACAATAAAAAAGATGCAGTATAAGACAAAAGGAAATTGTTACAACCAACCTTAATAGAAACCAGTCATGGAAGAATGGGAGCCAAATCATTAGTTGTGTTTCTGATAGTTGAGGACAACTTTAGAAGGAATTTTCCCACTGATTTAAGTCACTAACTGAAAGGTGGTCCCACAGATAATGAACATTTAAACATAGTATTGGACATTTGTTAAGATGCACCTTAAATAGTGCTTGGTAGGAAGCTGGTAATAGTACAGATTTTTTAATACACACATCTGGCAATTGCATTTTGCACCATTTGCAATTTTGGACCTTTTTCAAGGATACCCCATATAAGATGCTCTCTTTTTGGTATCTTTTGTGCACTGCCATCTGAGACTGACAAGAAGCACAGACTTCCATAAGGATAGGTGATTTTACCTGTGCTTCGTCTGTGAGAATTTTGTTAGTTTGTTTGTTCATTCTTTCATTCTTTTCTATGTCAGTAGTTTTTTAAAAATATTCAAAAATATTAAATTATTGTTCTATTATTTTATTTCATTATCCAATCAGTCAACAGCAAAAATATAAAAAGAAAGGAACGATGCAATTAAAGTATAATAAAAACAATGCACACTAAAACATTTACATAAATAATAGGTATTATTTACAGATTACATCAACAATACACAATGAAACTATCTGTAAAACTGTTGAAAAGGGTATATTTTTACCTCTTCAGAAAACAGAAACTGAGAGAGATGAAAGATCAAAGTAACTCCAAAGGAATGTTCCACTGAAGAAGAGCACTTTTTTTTTTGAGGTGGGGGACTTCAGATCCGTGTTGACTCCTGATTATTGCCTGGACAAGTCTCTGCTGTTTTCTTGGGAAGATTTTGGAAGTGATTTGCCATCGCCTGCTTCCTAAGGCTGACAAAGAATGACTGGCCCAAAGCCACCAAGTTGGCTTTCATGCCTAAGGTGGGATTAGAACTCATAGTCTACTGGTGTCTAGCCTCATGCTTTAACCACTACACCAAACTGGCTCTTGTTCCTTCCCCTCAAAAAATCAGAATAATTTTTTTTAAAAAACATTTTCTTGCATATATTAAGATTCAAGAACACTGGACAAAAAGGTTTTGCTTTCTAAACACTTTTGGGTCTATCTTATAGCTTTTTGGCTGCTGATCATGAAAATAAGCTGTATAATTTAACCTATCATGTACTGTTTTATAGAAATCTGTTTTTCGCAAAATGGACCCTTTAGAACCTGTTGGCTATGCTGCACACATGAAAGAAACATAAAAAAACATGGGACTCTTGTTGAAGCATATCCAGTACACCACGTAAGACAGGAATATCTGGGGAGATCTAAAAGTAGTGGCTCTGGTGCTTGAAATATAGCTTGGCTGTACCCAGTACTATTGTTACATATACAAATGGGACAGTTCTGTAAGAGAGTTGCATTACATTAAAGAGAAATGGCCATTCTGAAATAATTTGGTTCCAGGATAATAACGCCCTCTACATGGGGGTGCCTTTGAGGACCACTCGAAGGCTTCAACTGGTGCAGAATTCAGCTGCGCGAGTTGTGATGGGAGCTTCCCGATACTCCCGTGTAACACCTCTTCTCTGCGAGCTACATTGGCTTCCGGTTGCCCTCCGGGTGAGATTCAAGGTGCTGGTAATGACCTATAAAGCCCTAAATGGCTTGGGTCCGGACTATCTAAGGGAACACCTGCTGCCGGCATCATCTTCCCATCATCCTGTGCGCCCCCACAGGGAGCGCCTTCTTAGGGTACCTCCGGTTAATGAATGCCGGCGGGTTATTCCCAGGGGGAAGGCATTCTCTGTGGGTGCACCTGCCCTATGGAACCAACTACCCACGGAACTTAGGACTGCCCCTGACCTTCGCTCATTTCGCCAGGTCCTGAAAACTTGGCTCTTTGAGCTGTTTGGTCCAGATTGTGGGGTTGTTAATTTAATTGGGTTTTAGATTTACTCTTGGGGCTTGAATTTAATTTAATTGTTTTAATTGATTTTAATTTTTGTATTTCATGGTTTTAACTGCCCTGTAAACTGCCCTGAGTCCTATGGGAATAGGGCGGTATACAAATTCAATAAAATAAAATAAAATAATAAATAAAATGTTGCATACGAACCACTTGTTGACCCAATAAAGATATTTTGCCTCCACTTCACATAACTCTCAAAGTGAAGAAACAAGGAGGGTGATAGTTTCATTATTAGAGACAGAATTTTCCATGAATAACTGATGCCAAAATTAAGGAAAGCATTTTTGCTGGTCCACAGATCAGATAGGTCTTCAATGAAAAGCAGTTCAAAGAGCTGTTGCTATGGCCAGAGCAAATTGCCTGAAAAGCACTCAAGGATGTTGTTGAAATTTTCTTGGGAACCACAGAGCACTAGATTACATTCAGTTGGTTGACAACCTTCTTTCAACATAGAAGACCATGAAGTGCAACATGTGAAGTCCTGCATTCACACTTGGACTTCTTTCCCCAAAATTTAGGTGACATCAGGGACAAACATGGTGAAATGTTTTAGTAGGACATTGCCAAAATGGAAAAAAAATGATATCAGGACAACTGGAATCTATCAGTGCTGGCTGACTGGGTGCTGCAGCAAGATGGACATTCAGTACAAATGAAAATCTGTAGCGAAATACTGTTAGTCCTGTTGAACTCATGCAGTGTGTTGGAAACATTATGTGATTAAGTACATTATAGCAATTAAAACTTAATTTCATATTTCTCAAGTCCTATGTGATACAGTCATTATGAAATTATATTTGTGTTCAGTGTGAAGGGTCTATCATAATCACCAAAAGTTTTTCAGGAAGCAAAACTTTTTGGGGGAAAAATTGTTGGAAAAAAAAAAGAACCTTCGGATAGCCAGGCTCCAAACAATTTCTGGTTGTTAAGAAGAAAAACAATACTTAAGTCCACAGATTAACTGGTAATGTAATTTTCCAGTACAATACAGATGTAATATGCCTAGCTTCCAATTCCAGCTTTCGAGTACTCTTTCAAGGCATCACCACATTGAACTCACTGCAGTTGTTTAGTTATGATAATCAAAGTATGGGTCTGTATTGCCAGGTCTGAACAGCTCAGAATTAACTGCAACTTCCACACTAAGTGTAACTCTGCAAAGAAGCTTCTCGCTATTGTACTGCATACACTTTTAACTGAAGATTGGCGAATAAAGAGTATCTTCCAGCTGTGAATTCAGGCTTGCCCAGCTCTCAAATCTGATTTTCTTCTGATAAACTGCAGCTGCATTTTCCCCCACCCCCATCCCAGGATTTAATTTAATTCATTTTGGTATGCAGTTTTACCTAGCACATGCATTTCACAGATTTTTAAAATGTATACCTTATTGCCCTATGTGTTAACCCCATTGTGTTCTCTTATCTTCATTTTTGGATAAGTTTTTTTTTAACAAAGAACTCTATCACAAAATTAAGAAACAAATGGTGTGTTATCTGTGTATTGTCTGGAAGTGAAAATTTGATTGCTTTTCATAAACTTTGGATTAAAGTAAATTCTCTCCTAACCTTCTAGTCCCTTCTAAAATTTGCAACAGCTCAACAGACATTGCTGTTAGCCCTTCATTCATCCTCCTAAACTCCTAAATCTATCTCCTTGCATAAATTCAGTATCTTGACCAGGACATCAACATTAACATTTTATTGACAATGTTTAACCAATTTAAAGGCATGAAAATTTCTAGTGGTTTGGGTGAGTCAAAACTGGTCTAAGGAATCCTGATCTGATGGAGCATCCCAATGAATTAGACACAAAGAGATTTTAAACTACACTGTGTGTGGTTTACCAGTACTGTTTCTTTTGTTAAATATGCATCTTTATATATTTGATAATTAAGAAATTCATTAGTCAACCAAAAGCAATAGGTTACCCTAGCTTTGGAAGGTGGAGCAGCTGACTAGATGGTGACCCTGTAGAATTGCAATGCACTCTAATTGAGGAATTTCAACCATTGTATGGCTGCTCTCCATAGATGTTTTGAAGACTGGCTAGCAGACAAGAAGGCCCAGGAGCGTATACGTAAAAACAGTGAAGCAGGGAATGACACCAGTCTCTGAATACACTGAAGAATTCAGAGAGTTGGCCAGTCGCCTTTGCTGGCTGGAAGACATCCTGGTAAGCTGTTTCCAGGATGGGCTCAACAAAGAGCTGGGTAGCTCGCGGAGCCCCGAGATGGCTGTATGACTGGTGCCTACTAGCTGAGGAAGTAGAGATCAATCAATGCAAGCACCTACATCACCCAGTGAGACCAAGCTTCAAACCGCAGTCAGAGAAGCGAGGGGAGATCACACGAGGTTCGCCTGCCCCATCTCACAGCACCGCCTGCTTCAAATGTGGTAAAGAGAGACATCGAACCGTGGATTGCCACAGCAAGACACCTGCCAAAAGAGGGGACCATCTACTGGCTGGGAGACCTCTGAAAGCCTCACCACACCCCAGGGAGACTGTGATGACGTTTGAAGAAGTCATAGAGCTCTCCTGGGATCACGATTGAGAGGTTTGAGCTCCTACTCCATGCTATGATGACCCAGAAGTGACAGAAGATAACTATGAGAATGACCTATTGGTGAGTGGGCCAATTGACCCCATAACAGTGCCCCTAGAACTTTCTGTACCTGGCATTGGGAAGACAGGAAATTTAGCCACCTTGCTGTACTTGGGATGTACCCAATTCATGATTAGTCCATAACTAGTGGGGAAAATGTGGATACCCTTCAGGAGGCTTTAAACCCCAATTACTGTTCTGTTCCAGCCTACGACCAGCCCTGTTTGTGTGTCAGGGATAACCTCTTTTTCCTTTTAACAATCAATAGGCTGGAAAAAAAACCCAACCCAAATTTATTTACAGTTCCAAATAATAAAGTCTTTCAAACAAAAAAGCAGCAGAATATTTTATTCAATCAAAAATACATGATTCAAAACATCCAACAAGAGTCAAACAAGAGTCAAACAGATTAGCAAGAATAGACCAGGATTCTCTTTGAACGTCTCCGAATGGTTGCCTTCAGCAACCAGCACCGCCCACACCTTCCCCTTTTATTATCTGTCCCAAGGTGTGGCTTCTCAATGCCTTCTCCTTTCACTGAGTTGCTTCATTGATTTTCTCTGCTCTACTCTGCTGGATTGCCTTCTGCTTCTAGCATCTCTGAACAGATTCAGCTGTGACTCCTCTGAGTCTGACACCTCCTCCTCACACTGCTGAGTCTCATGAGGAACATGACTGGAGGGGCCAGGCTGAGAGTCCTGCAGTGCATCAGAGCCTCCCTCCGACACTGAAGGCTGTCCAAACCCCTCCTCCTCCTCAGATTTCTCAGACTCAACTGCTGGGAGCACAGGCTGACACTGAATCACAACAATTACTTTCTGTCAATTGGATGGCTCAGTTGCAGCTTTGCCACCAGACCTTTATATATTAACCTGAGACACCATGCAGAGACTCTAGCTTTTATTGTGGCTCCAGGGATGGCATGGCCATTAGTTCTGGGACTGGCTTGGCTAAAGAAGTGGGACCCCATGATCAACTGGAGGGAAGGACAGTTAAAATTCCCACAGGGGCAGCCCCACCCACTTCTAAAGAAAATAGTGGGAGATGTGGATTACACCACAATTTTGCCTGTGCCCTCAGTGAGTCAGACTTGAAAAACCTCCCAACAGAATTTGGCTGAAGCATTCAGCGAACAGAGAGTGGATGAACTCCCTCCTCACCGGTCTATAGGCTGTGTACTATTGAAATTATCCCAGGGGTAAAACTGCCCAAACCAAAAATGTACTCTGACTCCCAGGGAGTTAGACAAACTGGGAAAGTTCATCAAGAAGAATTTATATAGCCAGCTAGAACCTGGGTAGCAGCCCCTGTATTATTCAGAGAAAAGAAAGATGGCTCTCTTTGTCTGTGTATGGATTACAGGAGTCTGAATGCTGTGTGCATGGAAAACATGTATTCACTACCTTTAATAAAAGACATGTTAGCGCACTTATCTAAAGGGATTTTTTTTCCAAGCTAGAGTTGAGAGAAGCTTATTACCGCATACAAATAAAGAAAGGAGATGAATGGAAAATTGCCTTCAATTGCCCACTTGGTTGCTTCCAATTTAAAGTTCTCCCTTTTGGACTACAAGGGGCTCCTGCAGTATTCACGCAATTGATTAACGAGGTCCTATATAAAGGGGTTTTGGTTTACCTAGATGATATCGTTATTTACACCAAAACCAAAGATGAGCACATTAAATTGGGCAGAGTGGTACTAAAAAAGCTGCACTCTGCCAAGGTAAAGGTAAAGGTAAAGGTTCCCCCGCACATGTGTGCTAGTCATTTCCAACTCTAGGGGCCGGTGTTCATCTCCGTTTCAAAGCCGAAGAGCCAGCGCTTGTTTGAGGATGTCTCCATAGTCATGTGGCCGGCATGACTAGACACCAAAGGCGCACAGAGTGCTGTTACCTTCCCACCGTAGTGGTCCCTATTTTTCTACTTGCATTTTTACGTGCTTTCGAACTGCTAGGTTGGCAGAAGCTGGGACGAGTAACAGGCGCTCACTCTGTTACGTGGCACTCGGGATTCAACCCGCCAAACTGCCGACCTTCCGATCAACAAGCTCAGTGTCCTAACCCACTGAGCCACCGCATCCCTATTGCACTCTGCCAAACTGTATGCCAAATTGTCAAAGTGAGAGTTCCACAGAGATCATATTGATTACTTGGGCTATCAAATATCTAAAGAGGGAATAGAGATGGACCCAGAGAAAGTCAGAGCAGTCATGGACTGGGCTTCTTCCAAAACCAGAAAACAGCTCCAAAGTTTCCTAGGATTTGCGAACTTTTACAGACAATTCATCCCATCTTTTGCAAGAATTGCCCTCCCAATCACAAACTTGTTAAAAACAGAGGGGGGTGGAATAAGCCAAAACCCAGTCAACCATTAAAATGGACAGCAGAGAGTGAAGCAGACTTTGAGAAACTTAAGAGACTCTTTTCTATGGAGCCAGTTTTGAAACATCCAGACCCAGAACAGCCATTTATAATTCAAGTGGATGCCAGTGATGTGGCTGTGATAGTGGTTTTATAGCAGAAAAATAAAGAAGGACAATTACAACTTTGTACTTACACCTCTAGGAAATTATCAGAGACTGAGCAGAGGTGGGCAGCTTGGGAGAAGGAGGCCTATGCTGTACGATGGGCCCTCCTCACTTGGAGGCATTTCCTGGAAGGGAGTAAAATACCATTTCAAGTATGGACTGATCATAAGAATCCTGAAGCCATAAAAAACCCCAGGAATCTCTCCTCTAAACAAGCAAGATGGTCCCAACATTTCCATAGTTTTGATTTCACTATTCATTACCTATCTGAGGGAAAGAATTTTTTGGCTGACGCATTATCCAGATTACCACAATATAACAGTAAGAAACCAGAGGTGGCTAAACCATTTTTACATCCTCGTCAATTAGCAGCCCCTGTAACCACCAGAGCTCAGTTGAAACCTGTGGCTCCTGTCAGAAAGACTTTGTTACAGGATTTTAAAACTGCGTTAGAGACCGATGAGTGGTTTCAAAACCACAATAACCTGTTTTTGTTAAAAGATGGATTAGCATGGATTGGAGAAAAACTTTATGTCCAGCAGCCTTAAGGCTTAAAGTAATGCAAGCAGGGCATGACTCAAAAACTGCTGGACATTTTGGATTTGTAAAGACCTTACATCTCATTAAAAGGCAATTTTGGTGGCCTGCATTGAAAAAGGACATAGAAAGCTATGTAGCCAGCTGCCCCACATGTGCAGTTGCTAAATGGTGGCAAGGGAAATCTCCAGGATTGCTTCAACCAATAGCTAGTCCGTCAGCACCATGGAGAGAGATCTCTATGGATTTTATTGTGGAATTGCCTGAGAGTGCTGGAAACACTGTAATTTGGGTCATAATGGATTGTTCTCTAGACAAGTTCATTTCATTCCATGTCCCAAGATCCCAACTGCAAAAGCTTTAGGTAAACTCATGGGGCCCCACAATGTATAATTTCAGACAGAGGGGTTCAACTCACTTCTAAGTTCTGAAAAGCTTTTCTGGATTTGATGGATTCTAGTCAAGGGTTATCATCTTCACATCATACTCAAACAAATGGGGGAGAGACTGAACTCAGTTCTGGAACAATACCTGACATGTTTCATTAATTATCAGCAGGACAATTGGTCTGACCTGGTACCATTTGCTGAGGTGGCTTATAATAATGCTGTGCACTCCAGTACAGGTTTCACTCCATTTCAAGTAGCTAATGGTCAAACATTTGTGACCATGCCTGAACTCCCTACCAAGGAGCCTGAAATCCCGTCCTTGCAGGAATGGATTAAACAGTTACAAAATACCTGGCCAGTAGTCAGGAAAGCTCTGGTTGAAGCCAGAGAAGCCTATAAGACTCAAGCCAATAAATGGAGGGTGGAGCAAAAACCATATAAAGTTGGAGACCAAGTATACATCTCCACGAAGTATTTGCAGTCTTTACAACCTTCTAAGAAATTAGGTCCTAAATTTGTAGGACCTTTCCCTATCAAACGCATCATTAATCCTATGATGGTTGAATTAGACTTGCCAAGGAACTTATGGAAATTCCACCCTGTTTTCCACTGCAGTTTGCTCAAACCAAAGGTCACTTCTAACCTTAGATCTCTTGCACCTCAGGCACCCACACCTATCATGGTTGAGGGTGAACAATACTTTGAAATTAAGGACATTTTAGACTCTTGAATACACCATGGGGTGAGTTAGTAGCTTGGAAGAATCTACCTTCTGCCCAGAATGAGTGGGTGTACAAGAAACATGTTAGAGCACCTAAACTTCTGAGATGCTTCCATTCTCAATATCCTGATAAACATAATTAATAATAATAATAATAATATAAAGTTGGAAGAGACCTTGGAGGTCATCTAGTCCAACCCCCTGCTCAGGCAGGAAACCCTATACCATTTCAGGCAAATGGCTGTCCAGTCTCTTCTTAAAAACCTCCAGTGTTGGAGCATTCACCACCTCTGGAGGCAGGTTGTTCCACTGGTTAATTGTTCTAACTGTCAGGAAGTTTCTCCTTAGTTCTAGGTTGCTTCTCTCCTTGACTAGTTTCCATCCGTTGCTTCTTGTCCTGCCTTCAGGTGCTTTGGAGAATAGCTTGACTCCCTCTTCTTTGTGGTAGCCCCTGAGATATTGGAACACTGCTATCATGTCACCCCTCACCCTTCTCTTCATTAAACTACACATACCCAATTCCAGCAACCGTTCCCTATATGTTTTAGCCTCCAGCCCCCTAATCATCTTGGTTGCTCTTCTCTGTACCCTTTCTAGAGTCTCGACATCTTTTTTACATTGTGGTGACCAAAACTGGATGCAGTATTCCAGGTGTGGCCTTACCAAAGCATTGTAAAGTGGTATTAGTACTTCACTTGATCTTGATTCTTTCCCTCTGTTAATGCAGCCTAGCACTGTGTTGGCTTTTTTGGCAGCTGCAGCACACTGCTGGCTCATATTGAAGTGATTGTCCACTAAGACTCCGAGATCCCTCTCACAGTTACTACTATTGAGCAAGGTACCACCTATACTATACCTATGCATTTGATTTTTCCTGCCTAAATGTAGAACCTTACTTTTTTCACCATTGAATTTCATTTTGTTAGATAGTGCCCAGTGTTCGAGTCTGTCCAGATCCTTCTGTATCTTAAGCCTATCTTCTGGAGTATTGGCTATTCCTGCCAGCTTGGTGTCGTCTGCAAATTTGATGAGTTCCCCATCTATCCCCTCATCCAAATCATTAATGAAGATATTGAAGAGCACTGGGCCCAGAACAGAGCCCTGGGGCACCCCACTACACACTTCCTTCCATGTAGATGCGGTTTCATTGAGGACCACACGCTGAGTACGGCCTGTCAGCCAGCTACAAATCCATCTGGTGGTAATGCTATCTAACCCACATTTTTCTATCTTATCAAGTAGTAGGTTGTGATCTACTTTATCAAATGCCTTACTGAAGTCCAAGTAAATTATATCTACAGCGTTCCTCTGGTCCACTAATTTTGTCACTTGGTCAAAGAATGTAATAAGATTTGTCTGGCATGATCTGTTTTTGACAAACCCATGTTGACTTTTAGTGATGACTTTGTTTGCATCAAGGTGTTCGCTGATTTGTTGTTTGATTATCTTTTCCAGAATCTTCCCAGGTATTGAGGTCAGGCTGATAGGTCTGTAGTTTCCTGGATCTATTTTTTCCCTTTTTTGAAGATGGGAACTACATCAGCTCTCTTCCAGTCCTCTGGTAGTTCCCCAGTGCTCCAGGATCTTTGAAAAATATAGTTCAGTGGTTCTGAGATCACGTCTGCCAGTTCCTTGAGAACCTTGGGGTGTAATCCATCTGGTCCTGGTGATTTGAACTCGCCTAGGCTGGACGACTATGCCTAGTATGCCTGTATTGTGTGTTCCCCTTTCCTTTTTGTCTTTTAGGTGGATTTCCTGTTCTTCTGGGGGGGGGGCTGTATGTCAGGTACCCAAATCCTTATTGTCTACCTTGCATATATACTCTTGTGCTTGTGTTTTGGGGCCTGCCATTCTACCTGAGGGGGGAATATTTGATTTCGCTTGGGATAACCTTCGCTCTCTACTTTTCCTCTCCCACCTCTATCCACTTAAGAAAGGAATGTGTCTCCCTTATCAGGGAGACGGTTACAGAGAAACGAAACTGGAGAAGACCTTGAGATGTGCACCAACTGTGCCAGTTACCCACACATCCTGCCACCTGTGGATTGGCTGGATTTCAAATGGACATTATGACTCTGGTGGGAGGAGGAATATTGCTGGTTTAACTATACTGTTTGAGTGGGATTTTCATTACCCCCTAATAAAAATTTCCTTTTGAGACAATGCCTGTTTCAAGAGTTCTGCCTTCTTGGATGGTTAGCTGAGGTGGGTCCTTACAGGAAGCCTCCTGGTGTTGGAACATAACACTGGGCCTTAATCTAGATGAGTTCTCTTGCTCAGACTGTTTTTGGCTTTGCAAACGTTTTTCTGCTTTCTGCATCTTTTATGGACCCAGCAGGGCCTCCCACATCCATGAGGTATCCCATGCTCCCTTAACAACCTGCCTGTTTGTTTAACAATGGCATCAGGGAGGCAGTGGGTGAGGGTCATTAAGGATCATTAATCTCACTCTATGATTGTCACCTCTTGCAACTGTAATGGGCAGGCTCCATTATGATTGTAGATAATCATACCTGTATATAATTGGAAAAGCATCTGCATAATGATGATAGCATATCAAAGCTAAGGGATCACCTCACCTAGAAGTTTAAGGAGGTGGGGCAGAGTGTCAAGCCATTCAGTACCTCACATGTGAAGGGCCAAGTACTTGGATATCTCTCTCTCCCTTCAACAATGGCTGAAACTGGCCATAGACAAAGGAGGAAAATCACTGTAACCCAAGTCTCCCTCATTACCAAACTCTGCAGTTTATCCAGAAAGATACTACAATTAAACATATTCAGAATTATGAAGAGGTTAAACAATGAAATACACTACCCATAGTCTGCTCTGTTAAAGTCATTGATAAAGATGATGAACATTGTCTCAATACTTTACCCTGATCTGAATAAAATGGATCCAGGTAATATGTTTATGTCACAATCACTGGAACCAAAGCCCAACTACCTTATGAATCTTTCCCAAAAGGCAAGGATTGCAACAGAGTGAAAATTGCCTGCAATGCTGACTTCTTGAGGAGGAGAATTCTGAAAGGGCTACTCATCTTTCAAAAAAGCGAACAGCATTGCATGGATCCAGCCACAGATCACTTCCTTGACAGCTTTTACAATACAGGAGGAACCTGGATCAAGTAAACTGATGGGCTGAGTTCACAGTCTGAAGGATCCTGTTTATTCATCAGGAGTCACAGATTTATATCCATCTCAGATAAAGCTACAAGGCATTTCTACTTGCCAGTTGGAGTCCAAGTCTTTGCCTGATGACTGACTGAAATAAAGTTTCTTCTCTTGGAGTCCAACTCTGAGTTAATCTGAGTAATTTTATCTCCCAGATAGTAAGAATATTCTTCATAGTAGCCCAATAGATAACCCTATGATTTACGTATGTTTCCCTAGCAAGGATCAAGTCACTGTAAGTCAGATGAATATGCAATAAGGGCACAGAAATAATTCTATTTCACTGCCCTTATTGCCATGAAGTAATGCTAAATGTGACCTCTTACTTATGCTTGATCAGAGTATTCTTTGTCTCCCTCCAGTGGCATTTCAAGCATTTTTTTAATGGTTCTTCATCTTCCAGTAGTTATCAGAAAAGTAATGAGTATTTTGGGATTGGCATAGAGGAAAAAGCTGCTTAGGGATAATCTAGTCTAAAGCCTCAGCTACACCCATTCCAGGTTGTGACTAAGGTCTTAGCCCAAGTGCCCATAAGATCCTCAGGGAAAGCCTTAAGCTCCCTCTAGAACTAATGAAAACCCTAGTGTGGGGCAACCTACATTTATTTTATTTATTTATTTTAATTCCATTTATATCCCGCCCTTCTCCGAAAACTCAGGGCGGCTTACAAGCTTAGCAGTAGCCTTCATTCTATGTATATGCCTGCTTATTAGGGCTTTCACACACACACACCCAAGCGGCATTATTACAAAGTCAGCTTAATTGCCCCCAACAATCTGGGTCCTCATTTTACCTACCTCGGAAGGATGGAAGGCTGAGTCGACCTTGAGCCTGGTGGGATGCGAACCTGCACTAATTGCAGGCAGCTGGTGTTACTTAAGGAGGCATTAGCCCACTGCTCCACCAAGGCTCATTAATAGGAGGACAGTACCAGCCAACCAAAAACGTTATCAGAATGATCTGACAGTGGCAGCTCACATTATAGCTGCCTTAAGACAAATGTCGATCTTTTATGTGACCCTCAATATGATTCAGACCCTCAATAATCTGATGTAGTGACTTTCGTTTAATAATGAAACATGCAAATCAGTAGCAATAAAATATGCAAATACAACAACATACAATGAAAGCAAGTATCATAATATAAGGCCCATTTGAATGGTGTTAGCTGCGAAGTTGTGTCCGACCCATCATGACCCCATGGACAACGTTCCTCCAGGCATTCCTGTCCTCTACCATCTTCTAGAGTCCATTTTGGCTTACGCCTACTGCTTCAGTGACTTCATCCAGCCACCTCATTCTCTGTCGTCCCCTTCTTCTCTTACCCTCAATCTTTCCCAGCATTAGGCTCTTCTCCAGTGAGTCCTTCTCATTAGGTGGCCAAAGTATTTGAGTTTCAACTTCAGGATCTGGATTTCTAAAGAGCAGTCAGGGTTGATCTCCTCTAGGACTGACCAATTTGATCACCTTGCTGCCCAAGGGACTTACAGGAGTCTTCTCCAGCACCATAGTTCAACGGCCTCAATTCTTTGGCGCTCAGACTTTCTTATGGTCCAACTTTCACTGCCATACATTGCAACTGGGAAGACCATAGCCTTGACTATAAGCATTTTTGTTGGCAGGGTTATGTCTCTGCTTTTTAGTGTGTTGTCTAGATTTGCCATGGCTTTCCTCCCTAGGAGCAAGTGTCTTTTAGTTTCTTGGCTGCAGTCCCCATCTGCGGTTATCTAGGAGCCCAGGAAAATAAAATCTGTCACTACCTCCATTTCTTTCCCATCTATTTGCCAGGAATTGAGAGGGCCAGATGCCATGATCTTGGTTTTCTTAATGTTAAGTTTCAAGCCAGCTTTTGCACTCTCCTTCTTCACTCGCAACAAGAGGCTCTTTAGTTGCTCTTCACTTTCTGCCATTAGAGTGGTATCATCTGCATATCTTAGGTTGTTGAATACATTTGAATACAGCTACTAAATAGTCCTTCCAGGAAGGATATTCAAGAGGGGCAATAGCTGAGCAGATCTTTGCCCATGTCTGTACTAAGCTTCACGCTATTTGTCCTTCTCAACCAATTCAATACCAGGCAATGATTCTCAAAATGAGGTAGATATTGCTACTATGGAACATACTTTTTTCAATATTAACTTTTATACACTGATTCCAGAATTTTTTATTTTCTAGAGGAATTGAATATTGACTGATCTCTGTTACACAGAATAGCTCATATAGTATATCTTACTCAGTAGAGTTGAGATGTTAAATGTTAAATTATTTACTTTTATACTTGATTCCTAATGCAACAAATCATTTCTAACAAGGAAAAAAGCTGCTTTTTATGCACAAAAGACCAGGTTTACAGATGAAGATTGAATTAAGCCGATTTATTGCTAAAAGTCTATGCACAGAAATCTTCTCAACTAACAGTCAGAACCTTATTAGATATGGGTCAATGACACTCAAAAAGGGTTGGACTTTGTTCAGTTATGGCTACATAGGGATTCTTGGCCAATTCCGCTTTTCACTCCACCCCAAAGTTCTGCCATTCCTTGTATACACTGCTGTGGTTTTAGAACTTTAACCGTATACCATTCAAACAAATGAATCTGAAATATGTGGAAGGTGTATAAAAATGTTAACACAAACAACAGTTGAACCATTATGCAATGTATTACATTCAGCTAAACAAACAACTGAAGAGAGGAGAAAGCCATTAATTCTAAAATCAGCCAGGGAAAATAATTTATCTCACTGTTTTTGTTCAAAAATACAATCAGTGTGTAAATGATTCATGTACTCACATAGAAATAAACATTATAGAAGGTAAGGAAGCTCAAAGTGGTTTTCTTCCAAATCAATAAACACAGAATGCAGTCCCTAGTTAAAAAGCAGTAATTAAAATTTGTTTTGAGCACTGTCTGAAGTAAAGCAGCCAATGAGCTTTAACTAATTACAAGCCAGCATTAAGAAAAAAATATATCAACTCTATGTTTAGAGGCTGTAAGAGTCTGGATGGGGAGGAACAGTCTGAAGCTCAACCCAAAGAAAACAGAATGATTGTTTTTTTTTATTGAAAAGTTTTAACATACAATTTTTCCCTTAAAAAATCCCCCCTCCCCCACCCTTCTCCCTCCCCCCCTTCCTCCCCCCCTCCCCCCTCCCCCCCGACTTCCCAGAGCTAAATACAAGGTATGTATAAAAAAAACAATCATAAACAACCATATACTAACAACCATAAACTCTAAAATCTATCACTCTCTAGCTTATATAGGATAAAACAATCCTTAGTAATATTAAATATATATATAAAAAAACTAATATAGAAAAAGAAACAAAGAAAGAAGCCTTATTCAAATATAAAACTTCTTAACCCTATACTTATTCTGGATAAACTCAAACCATTCTCTCCCTTCCATAATATAGCGTTCCTGCAAGTAATCTTGCAAATAGGCCGAAATCTTCGCCATTTCAACCAAGTCGGAAACCTCTAAAACCCACTCTGCTATGGTCGGCAGTTCCTCTTTCCAGTACTAACCTATCAAAAGTCTTGCTGCCGTAATTAAATTCAACATCAACTTAGTATGTTCCACCAGACTTTTATCCAAAAAGCCTTAACCTTTTTAGAAGTCCACCATATATGAAAATATATTACGTCTTCATCACCGCACCTCCAACATTTAGGCTAATGATTCAGATACATACTTAGCTTTTTAAAATCTAAATACCATCTATAAAACATTTTGTAAAAATTCTCTCTTAGATTTCAAACTTGTTTAAATTTTACATTCCTCACCCAAATCTTTTCCCACCTCCCACTACTTGGCTGTAAGTACGTTGTGAAAGTTCCATAGACTTCTGCTGTTCTTGTTCTTTTATCTTTTTTGATCGTTTTAAAGCAGCACGCGTCACCCTCTGTTCTCTGGGATCATCCAAAGGTGTTATAACTTGATCTCCTCCAGCACCATTCTCCTCTGTCTGTCCATCTTCAGCCTCTTGATGTTCTCCTTCTCCAGATCCCTTTGCAGCTTCCAGAAGTGTTAATGGGGTTGCTTTTAAAACATTATTGTAAAAATCACGCGCTTGCATCACAGTAACCAGACGGTGCCTTTTACCTTCATGCATCACCATCAACCCAGCTGGGATCTCCCATCTAAACCTTATATCTCGTTGCTTGAGCTCTTGCACAAGAAATGTAAAATCCTTCCTTCTCCTTAAAATCTTTGGAGGAATTTCTTTTAGAACCAGAACTTCTTGATCAGCAATCACGACTTTAGTATCATAGGCAGCTTGTATAACTTCATCTCTAATTTCCCTTTTTGCAAAATAAACCACCACATCTCTAGGCAACTTTCTCTGTCTAGCAATCCATGAATTCACACGAAACACCTTATCCATACCTCCTTTTATTTCGGATGCTGGCTGATTCAATACCACTTCAAGAGCCTCAGAAACCAGCTGCTTTAGATCTTCCTTAATATTCTCCTTTAAACCTCTGATTCTAATGGCAAACTGCATCTGGAAATATTGAGCAAGACTCAATTCTCTATCCATTTTATCTCTTAAATCTTCATTCTCCAGTACTTTTGCTTCTAATATGGCATTCTTTTGAGTCAAATCTTCCACTTTTTCATCCAAATCTTCCACACATTCAGCCACTTTATACACTGAAGACAAAATGTCTACCTTCATCACCCTGAACTTCTGTTCCATCCTCTCCTCCATTCTCTCCTCCAACTTCTTCAATTTCTCCTCCATCTGTGCAAATTTATCACCAATTGATTGATTAATTGATTCCAAAAGTACCTGGGCATGTTTATCCAAAGCATCTCGTAAATCCTTCGGTGTCAATACATCAGGAGGGTGCAACGCCTGTAATGATGATTGTTGCACCGGAGAAGATCCACCACTCCGAAGAGTTTTAGGGGGAGGTTTAGCCGCCATCTTTAACTTTCAATTGTGACGCACTTTCACTTAAAGTTTAAAAAATTCCATCAAGCTCGAGAGTAAAATAAAATAATCCTCTTCACCTTTTCCTCTTGTACCGCTCTGCCTGCTCCTTTTAATCCATAGTCCTTCCTTCAGGCAGGGGTGGTCGCAGACGCCTGGCTCTGCTCCATGAAATCAGGAGCAGAGGCGCTGGCCAGCTGGGAGCGACCCAGGCTACGGGGGAGTTCAATCCTTCAGCCGCCCAAGCTGCAAGCTCAGGCGGCCCCGGAGAACTCGACCCCTACCTGGGGCCTCACCCCCTCCTCTTCTCCCGAGGAGGGGGCTTCAAATTCGCCCGAACAGCTGATCGGCGCTGTTTCGGGCGAAAATCACTCAGCTGAGCCGCGGGCAGCCCGGGAAGGCTGTCTTCGGCGCCGCGCAGCCACCGGAAGCCCCAAAACAGAATGATTGTTAATTGAGAGACCAACTGATTCTGGAATAATTTCAGTTTTAGCTCTTGATACGGTCATATTCCTCCAGAAGGAGCTGATTCACAATTTGGGTGGATTTTTGGACTCCAGTTCCTGCTGGAGCAGAAAGTGGAAGGTATGGCTAGGAGAGTCCTTGTCCTGCTTCAACCATTCTTGGAAAGGGTAGGCACTGACAATGCTCATGATCTCATCACTTCTCAAATGGGATTGCACCTGAAAACCACTCAGAAACTTCACTTGATGCATAGAAGGCAGATACCCATGTGTTTACAGAAATTTCCTTTTATTTAACACCAATAATCTGGGAGCTGCATTGGCAACCTGTTTATTTCCGAGTGCAATTCAAAGTGTTTGGACTGATACATGGCTTGGGACATGGATATTGGTGGGACCATTTAATCCAGTTTTCTCTCTATTTTAGAGAAAACCAAGCCAAAATAAGGATTGAATAGTTCTGCCTTTTTTCTCTCTCACACATATACAGAACAGTTGTATATAGATCTTTTCCTTTTCATTTATTTTGAACAACGTATAAATAAACTCTTTTTGTTAGCATTCATGGGTCATTACAATCTTTACTTTTCTTAACCTTCCTTCTAAACCAGACTATCCAAATGTACCTTCCTTTGTCATTCATCCCATTTTCCATATTTTTTTTTAAAAATCATAATTTTCATTAAGCTTTTTTTGATAAGAATTTTGGATTTTTTTCTGTTGTCGATTTATTTTCTCACTGAAATAGCACTTCTATTTTTAGTATTTCTTCTTATTTTTAGGAACTCCTGTCCATCTTGGATTCATTTTCTTACTATCTTCTCTTCCATAAAAATCCTTGTTATAATTGCTCAGTTTGTCTCAAAACTTGTTTTCTTAAAAATCTTAGCTAAAATGAAACTCAATGTAATCCACTATAATTAGCCTGCAGCACAATAACCACAATAACCAGATATATGGTAACAAGCTCCAAAGATTCAATGAGATATACAGATAGTGCTCAATATAGATTGATTGCTTGATCAAATTTATGATGGGCACAGAACAGATGGTTTATGTCTTCTAAAACAAACCCTTAGTTGACTTAAAACCACATGCCAGTTGCTTGTCAACTGGTCAGTGTTCAGTGGTCACATGGCCAAAATTTGCAAAAATGTTTTGCCAGTTTTTGACAAAAATCTATCCATTCAAATGAATGGATTCACACTTACGACTGTGGCATTCGCTTAGTGAACACGCCCCCCCGAAAAGGTTGTAAAATCACTTCCAGTTACATAGGTGCCTTGACTTATGATCTTCGTATTTTATGACTAGATTTCCAGTCCCAGTTGTATTTGTAAGTTTTATTTATTTATTTATTTATTTTATTTATTTGTTTTTATAAACCGCCCTTCTCCCGAGGGACTCGGGGCGGTGTACAGAGTAAGGTAGGTATACAGATTGAACAATAGTGAAAAACAATAGTAAAAACAAACTGGGACCCCAATTAGAGCTATCAGGCCAGGCCGGACTGCTGGAACAGGTAAGTTTTTAAGTCGCGCCGGAAGGTGCGGAGGTCGGGGGCCATCCGGATTTCGGTTGGCAAGCAGTTCCAGAGTGCTGGCGCACCCACTGAGAATGCCCTCCCCCTGGGGGCCACCAGCCGACATTCCTTGAGCGGTGGCACCCTGAGGAGGCCCTCTCTGTGGGAGCGCACAGGACGGTGGGGTGCAGACATTGGCAGAAGGTGCTCCCGTAGGTAGTCCGGACCCATGCCATGTAGGGCTTTGTATGTCATTGTTAGCACCTTGAACTTCACACGGAAGGCAACCGGAAGCCAGTGCAGCGCACGGAGGAGAGGTGTGATATGGGAGTATCGGGAGGCTCCCAAGAGTGTCCGTGCCGCTGCACTTTGCACCAGTTGAAGCTTCCGAGTGGATCTCAAGGGCAGCCCCATGTAGAGAGCATTACAGTAGTCTAGGCGAGAGGTCACAAGGGCATGGGTGACTGTACGTAAGGCATCCAGGTCCAGATAAGGCCGTAGTTGGCGAACTAGTCGAACCCGGGAGAAGGCCCCCTTGGTCACCGCTCCTATGTGATCTTCCAGGGAGAGCTGCGAGTCTAGGAGGACACCCAGGTTGCGGGCCCTATCAACAGGGGGTAGTAACTCGTCCCCGATGTTAAGGGATGGGATGTTCTGAGTATCCTGGCTTGCCGGTACGTACAGCCATTCAGTCTTGTCCGGGTTCAGTTGAAGCCTGTTCCTCCCCATCCATTCCCGGACCGCTTTCAGGCAGCGGGACATCACGTCGAGGGCATCACTGATGTTGTTTGGAGTTGAGATGAAAAGCTGGGTGTCATCAGCATACTGATGGTACCCTACTCCAAAGCTGCGAATGATCTCACCCAGCGGTTTCATGTAGATTGAGGACTACTTGTATTTATAGGTAGGAAAGTACAGGGTTATGCACAAAATAAAAATTGAGGGTTTCCCCCCCCCATGTATATATTAAAGGACCTGTGATAGGGCAGCTAGAACTATTTTTAGGGAAGGAATTTATGAACATAATCATATGTTCCTATGTAGGAATTCCACTTCCTGTTTCCCAGTTCCTATTTTCCCTTTTGGGTATGATTGTTAAAGTTTTCTTAGCATCAGTTGCTAGAAATGTCTTTCTTCTAGTTTCAGCTGCATTCCCTTAGCCTCCTTCTCTACCAAAGTGGCGGGTGGAGGGAATGGGAGACAGATGCATCTTGACTCTAGGGCACACGCATGTCAATGCACACACTTGAGCAAGAAGGCCCCATGTAGTGCACAACCTGCCATTTCACATGCTACAGCTGGTGAGATTTATTTTGAACTGTTGATAACATATTGTGGGACAATTATGCTTTTCTAGTGTAACTTTAACCCAAAGAACAAACACTCTCTTATCTTTTAAATCAGTGGGATTCAATAAAGGAATACATTATACAGCAGATGGATTATAAACTAATGTATAAAGGCAGGAGGGCAACAAAGAGTAGGTGGGTTTGAGCTTCAATAATCCTTCATATAAGAACAGTATTACGACCCTCCATCTTTAAAATTTGGGTGGATATGGAAATGCTTTTCTCATGTTGACTTACTTTGGTCATGGCATGTAGGTCTTCCATGAATTCTTTGTAATGTGGATTAAGTGGCTGTTAACTTGGGTAGTTTGGAACAAGGTCCTGTAACAAGGCATTTTACATTAGATGGATCTTCGGCATTGTAAGATATGAAAGTTCTGTGTAACGTACATTAAGCTAAGATGCTACCATATGAAGATAAGCAGAACCTGGCTGGAATCAGGCCAATCTGATCCAGCAATCCATGCCATCCAATTGCCATCCAAATGCATATCACCTAATCGGAGTTTAAGATTTAAGAGTAAAACCTTGGTTCAGTTTCTGTCACTTTGAGCTGGAGAGATTTCAGGATTCTAGAAGGCTTATGCCTGGAGAACCATTTCTATTCAGAATAAACAAAAGCATTGGAATGTCTTGCTCAGTATAAGACATCTGTGTATGTAGAATTTACTTAAAATGGTTCCCAGTAACTATTAACCTTTCACGCTTCTGAAGTTCACTTTGAAGCCTTTCAGCTAAGTATTGCTGTTTGCAAGACAAAGGCAATTTTGATCTGGAAAGAAAGAAGCGGAAGAAAGAGCAAAGGATGTTTAGTGTCATCGCTGATAGTCTTTTCCTGAAAACAAACTATAATGGATAATTTGTGCTACTTACGCTCTGGGAATGCTGGATATCATCAAGTGTATTTCCTGCATGAAATGCACTTGGCTGTCTGAGATTGCATATGGGCCTAAAAAATCTTAGCTTCTGTGCCATTTTGGATCCAACTGCTAAAGATCACTCCGTTCCAGTGGCGCACAATGCCACCACTGCAAGGCCAGTTCTGCTGCCAATGGCTTAAAAAGCAACCCTCTGAAATGGAAAGTTAATTAAAGGACAGATTGTTCCGCAGAGACATGGGCAGAAAAGCTTCAGCGTGATTTAAAAAAAAAGTGCAGGGAGCTATAAATAAATTGTGCAATATTTTGCAATATCTCCAGTGTTTTGGTCTAATGTTGAACATGCTCCATTGTTTGAACCAGCTGTGTTCTTTCCCATTTTCATTTCTATAAAGAGATTATAAAGGCTGTCAAAGCAAACCCTGCCGCTCCAGCCTGCCTTGATGGAAAGTTCTGTATACACAGAGCACAGCAATCTCAAGGAGGAACTTTGTTTCAAGCCAGAACAAATCTTCAGCTAATTATAAGAGAACTATATTAAGCACAAAAGGCAAGCTCCATTTATATGGAACAAAGTTACATTTTACTCTTTGCTTTGCAAGTGCATTTATTACAATTTCGGCAAGTAATTGGAAATTCATTTTCTTTCATTTTCTTAGGTTATTTCTTTTATTGTTTTTAAGTGCTCTGCACATTGCTGAATTGAATCAGCTCCAGAAAGAGAAGATTAGTGTAGCTTTTTCAGTTAATTTGTAGCTAAAGTTGTGGAATAAAAATGATTCATTCTTCTGATTCCTTACTTTCCAGTCCTAGTAACTTTCATATCAACTGCTAAATAAACTATAATTATATGAGCACATACAAGGAATCTGGATGGGGGGAAGGGTGGGGAATAAAATGGTAAAGTGCCAACAATATTAGAGAATATACTGCACAATAGAGGAAAGGAGGATGAAGATTTCACACCCCTCCTGTTGAGCATCTTTATACTAAATACTATTTGTGCCTATCTCTGTTATTTTATTAATGGGGAGGCAGCTTTTTCATCACAGAGAGTTGAGAAGTCACGTCTAAAATGGCAGCATCCCCAACTGAAATGTATTCAACAAAAGAGACAATGCCGAGTAATCAAGAGTCAAGCTTCGTTTTGACTCAGTTAAAACTAGCATACCGACTTGATACAGAAATGTTGCTTATGCGTCGACATAGAATAAAGTCACTCTTATTTTGTAATGTGATTTCCCTTGCTCTATTCTACCTCAGCTGAAGCTCTGGTAGCACAATTCATAATGACAGTCAGAATGGAGATTTAACTTTCTCTGGCCTGGGAGGGGAGGACAAAATTACTTTTTCCTCTGGGATACCCAGTTTCTGGGTGTTGCTGCCACAAGGTGGCAGTGTGAGACCTCCTCTCTGCAAAGGGAAACTAATCTTTCCTGCTGTACTTGTGTGGAATACTGAAGGGAAAAACTGAGGTAGGGAAAAAGGAAAATTCAGGTCAGATGGGTGGCAAATAAATCTAATAAATAAATAAAAAGAAATGGGCTTAAACTCTTAGATGTACCAAACTAGAAGAGACCATTTAGGCTGCTGAGTTCAAGTCACTGTTCAATACAGGAATCCAAATTCAATGATCACCTCTCTAGTCTGGGTTTGAACGCATCCACCAAATGAAGTTAGGGGTAATTATTTCCATTATTCTTATCTTCAGAAACATTTCTTAAGATCTACTTGGAATCTGTCTTCCTATAACCTGAAACATATTTTCTATGTCCTGCAGACACTCTGAATATAGAGGAGAGGTCTTAATTCCCCCCCCCTCTCTGTATAAATTTGCACCCATTTTGAATTATGATAGTCAGATCATGTGCCTGTTAACTAGTTATGGACCACTAATGTGTTGTCAAGGTGTTTTTCATTTAGAACTCCCTTCTTCTCTAGAAAGCAGAAAGAACAATGACTTGAAGTATTTTGAACAGCAATTAATGAATTGTACTTGTTCCAGGGAAAAAAAGGGACACATTTATATTAGATCAGGGGTCTTCATACTTGGCCCTTTTAGGACTTGTGGACTTCAACTCCCAGAATTCCTCAGCCAGAGTGCCTGGCTGAGGAATTCTGGGAGTTGAAGTCCACAGGTCCTAAAAGGGCCAAGTTTGAAGACACTTGTATTAGATGGTAAATATATAATATGTAGAAATCTCTAAGAAATGGCATTAATTTGAGAGTTAGGCTGATGCATGGGAATGCATTCTTTATTGCTTGTTATGCAGTGGTGGGATTCAAATATGTGAACAACCAGTTCTCTCTGTGGATGCTGCTTCCGGAAGTGCATTCTGGGCCTGGGCAACAAAAAATTAGCTACCGGTTCTGCCGAAGTGGTACAAACTGGCTGAATTCCACCAGTGCTGTTATGGAGATTTGCATGTGCACTGTTTTGGGCTAAAAAAAAAGAATTCAGAGCAAGAGACTACCGTATATACTTGAGTATAAGCCGAATTTTTCAGCCCACTTTTTGGGCTGAAAAATTCCACTTCGGCTTATACTCCAGTCAACAAAAAAACTTACCGAGGACTTGTGCGCGGCCGAGGCTTTGGTGCTTCCGGGATCGCGCGCACCTCTCCCAAGCCACCGCCGTCCGAGACCTGCAGGTCTCCGTTCCTCCGCGCCCTGCCTGCCTGCTTCTTTCAGCTGTCTGCCCATCAGCTGTCCATAGGGATGCTGCAAAGCTCTCCTTCTCTAGGCCTTGGACTCCCTCCTGGCTGAAGAGTAGATGAACCAAGCCAGCAAGGAGACAAAATGTTTCTGCAGCTGTTTTTCCTCTGAAGGTTTTTTTTGTTTTTTTTTTTTAAAGTAATCTCCGAAGGTTATGCCAGAAAATGGAGGACGCTGGGTCTTTGCAAGCTTTAGCTGTCCGCCTGGCTGCCTGAAGGCCGCCCTTTTCAGGCAGTCTGACAGACAGCTAAAACTTGCAAAGACCCAGCGTCCTCCATTTTCTGGCACAACTTTTAGGGATTTATTATTATTATTCCTACTACTACTATTACTACTACTACTACTTCAGGAGTAAAAAGTTGCAGAAAAAAATTCTCTCCTTACTAGCTTAGTTCCTCTACTCTTCCATCTGGAGCCAAGGTAAGATTTTAAAAAGGGATATTGGTTGGAAGGCAGAGGGAGAGTTTAGTTTTAGCATCTAAAAAAAGGGGGGGGGAAAATCAGCGAGTACATCCCAACCAGCTTTTTATGTTTTTGTTATTGAAGAAATATGGGGGAGGGGGAGGGGTTCTGGGGTGGGTTGGGGAGGGGATAATATTGTAACTTCAATAAAAAATTTCAATAAAAAAAAAAGAAATATGGCTTTCTGGGGGAAGGTGGGGAGGGCGTTAAGGAAGGAAAGGGTTTTTGGAAGCTCGTCCTGAAGCTGCCTTTTGTGCAAGGGGCCTTTTCTCAAAGCCTAGAGAGGCAGCTTTGTTGCCTCCCCGTAGACAGCTGATGGGCGAACACCAAAAGCTCCAAAAGGCTAGGGAACTAGTCCCAGAACACCTTGGTAGGAGGAAGGGCAGAGGCAGAATTGGGAAAGAGGTAAGACAGAGTTTTCCTTCCCAGATGTTTCTCTTTGGCAAGACAGCCAGCTGTGCTGAAGCCCAGTATCTGGGGGTGGGGGAGACCTGAGGCAGGCGGGCTGGTGCTTGCATTAGGCCTCCCAGGATCCCAGAGGCTTGCAGAGCGCGGATCCAGCCTCCGAGGCATGCAGAACGGCGGATCGGCTTATACTCGAGTCAACAACTTTTCCCAGTTTTTGGGGGTGAAATTGGGGGTCTCGGCTTATACTCGAGTCGGCTTATACTCAAGTATATACGGTATTTGTTTAACATTTAATCTAATAGTTACATGCATGAAATTTTACATACATCTATTGACAAAACATGCTAAGCCATGTATAACAAGCCATGATTATTGATTTCAGTTAGATCCAGATAAATTAATGCAATGTGAGAAATATTTATTGCTGAGGAATGAAGTTGACAGCAGTTAAAGCCTTATGTCCCTAATCCAAATACTAGTCTCTTGATTATCTCCTTGTGTGATCAGCATCTCATAAGAGTAAATGTGAAATCAGCAAGATGCCTAATTCCTTCCTGGGAAGATGAAAAATGGTGAATTGTAGTATTTTCCATTCACTGTGGAAGATTCAGAAGAAGTTTGGATCACCAATTGTTTTGTTGATGCTCAATTAAATACATTTTAAAAATTAGAATAAAAGCGTACAGAATAAAAAGGAGAGATTGAAAATTGGTTATCAAAGGAACAAAAAACACTATATAAGCCCAAATCATGAGGGAGGATTATGAAAATATCTCAGACACCCCCTAATTCACATGAATATAAAAGATGGAAGAATTTTAGCACGATCAGACTTGTAAGATTCTTTTACTAAAACCAATCTATATACAATTAGTTTTCAGTCATTGGTGGCATCTTTGTATTTCTTGGTCTGGTCTACCTTGCAGGGATCACAAGGAGTTAATAAATCAGTCAAAGTTGTATATATATTACTAATTAAGCCTAACACTTTGCTAAACAGGGGCTTGCTTATTTGGATTTTTTAAAATTGTGTGAAAGCTATGATCAGTGCAAGTAAATTTGAGAGGGAATTTTTCAAGCATATGACTTTATCACCATGTCTCTGAAAAACACTGCATGGGAATTTGAACAAAAGGCTGTTCTTATGCTCATATTCTGCTTCTGAGCTTCCAATACACATTGATTGGCCACAGTAGGAACCAAGTGTTGAACTAGGAAGGCCCTTGGTTCAGGTCTCCACCTGATCATGGAGTACACTGAATGAGACTGCCCAGTCATTCCCTAATCACTTAATCAATCTTACAAGATGTTTGGAATGAGATAAAGTGTGCAAAGAGTCCTTGCATATATCACTTTGAACTCCCAGAGGAAATGTGGGATACAGATATAGTAAAGAAATAAATAAACAGAAGCTCAGAATCTATTTTGAGATGCAAAGGATTTGAGGCTGATTTTTTCATGTAACAATGTTTTGCAGAATAAAAAATAATGTCTGACACAGAACAAGCTTACTTAGAGTATGAAGATAACATGAGAAGAAGATGTATTAGATTTACAACATCATCTTTTCATGTAATCTTTTGACACTAAATATTAATGGCTTTCCTTTAGGAGAAGAAAATATTAAAGCGGTTTTCCTTTTTTTCTTTTAAAAAAGGACATTTGTTCTAAAGTGTAAAGTCATGTATGTTTAAAAATAGCAAGCAGTCAGCTGAATATAATATTTTAGGGGAGAAAGTAAAAGAAATACTTAGTTTAGAATCTATTGCAGTCTTGTAATAGATGGGTCAAAAACAGATACATGCTTTACAAAATCAAGCTGATCCTGCGATTCTGCTCCGATATCAGGTGGAATAAAGTGCCCTTTACACTCCAGTAGCTAACAGTGCAACAACCAGTTCAGAAGCAACAACTAGTTCAGTAGCCTATCATTTTTCAGTCATCTAGCTGCAGATTAACTATGCATATAATTGATACATATGAGCGCTCCTTTAGAATGCAAATACTATGGTGCTACAGGCTGTTAATTATTCCCTGTCTTGAAATTATGATAAAGTCCTAGAGAGGCCTATGAAAGCATGGACAGTTTGAGCACCATGTCTCTATGGTTGGTTTGGTGCATAAGAGGTACATAGGTGCATAAGAGTGTGAAAAAGAAACAGTGACCTGGATAAGATCATCCCAGAGGAAACTATTCTACACTGAAGTGGGTCAGGAGGTGGCATTGGTTGAAACTGGTGGGACAATGTAAAAATATCCACAACAGTAGAAATTCAGACAGTCCCAGTTGTGTGCAGATGGTACATGGTAGTAAAATCAACTGCCTAAAAAAAGTATATGATTAAGTCATTTGTATTTGTATTATAGTAATAAGACCAATGTGGGATTTTACAAATCTGATATCTCCTGTCAACAAATGATGCCATACCCCTATACTCTTCATTGATCATTTATTTATTTATTTATTTTATTTATTTAATTAAATTTCTATACCGCCCTATTCCTGAAGGACTCAGGGCGGTTTACAGGGCAGCATAAAATACAATATAAAAGATAATATAAAATTAAAATACATTAAATTAATTAAGCCCAATTAAAACAATATTTAAAAAGCTACTGCTAAGCTTGTAAGCCGCCCTGAGTCTTCGGAGAAGGGCGGGATATAAATGGAATTAAAATAAAAAAATAAATAAAAAATAAAACCCCTTCAGTCCAGGCCTGATAGATCGAAAAACCAGGTTTTCAGGTCCTGGCAAAATGAACGCAGATCGGGTAAATCATTCCAGAGGGCAGGCGCGCCCACAGAGAACGCTCTTCCCCTAGGAATAACCCGCCGGCATTCCTTAACCAGCGGTATCCTGAGAAGGCCCTCCCTGTGGGAGCGCACGGGACGAAGGGAGCTTGATGCCGGCAGCAGGTGTTCCCTCAGATAACCCAGACCCAAGCCATTAAGGGCTATATAGGTCATTACCAGCACCTTGAATCTCACCCGAAGGGCAACTGGAAGCCAATGCAGCTCGCGGAGTAGAGGTGTTACATGGGAGTATCGGGAAGCCCCCATCACAACTCGCGCGGTTGCATTCTGCACCAGTTGAAGCCTCCGAGTGGTCCTCAAGGGCAGCCCCATGTAGAGAGCATTGCAGTAGTCTAAACGGGAGGTCACAAGCGCATGAGTGACTGTGCGTAGGGCATCTCGGTCCAGATAGGGTCACAATTGGCACACCAGGCGAACCTGGGCAAAAACCCCCCTGGTCACGGCTCCTATATGATCTTCTAAACTGAGCCGTGAATCCAGGAGGATGCCCAAGTTGCGAGCCCTATCAACGGGGGGTAACACCTCACCCCCCATAGTTAACGATGGACAAAACTGGTTTTCCCGAGATGCCGGTATGCACAGCCACTCAGTCTTGGCAGGATTGAGTTGGAGCCTGTTTCTCCCCATCCAGACCCGAACCGCCTCCAGGCAATGGGACATCACGTCGAGGGCATCACTGAGTTGGTTCGGGGTGGAAAGAAAAAGCTGGGTATCATCAGCGTACTGATGATACCCCACCCCGAAGCCACGAATGATCTCACCCAGCGGCCTCATATAAATGTTGAACAGGAGGGGAGAGAGGACCGACCCCTGAGGAACTCCACAAACGAGAGGCCTCGGGGTGGACCTCTGCCCTCCCGTCAACACCGACTGCAAACGGCCCAGGAGGTAGGAGGAGAACCACCATAAAACAGTGCCCCCACTCCCAACCCCCCGAGACGTCGCAGCAGGATACCATGGTCGATGGTATCAAAAGCTGCTGAGAGATCTAAAAGGACTAGGACAGAGGAGCAACCTTTAGTTGAAGCCCTTCATGGCATGGTTCCAGGTTACTTGAGGGACTGCCTCACCCCACTGGGATTGGCCTGTACCGCTTGTGCCGGCAGAGGAGGCATGCTGCGGGTCCCATCAGCCCCATTATTCTGGCTGGCGGGATCCAGGAGGAGGGCCTTCTCTGCTGTTGCTCCTGCCCTCTGGAACATCCTGTCCCTCAATGTGAGGTTGGTCCCAATCCTCCTATCTTTTTGTAAGGGCCTAAGACCTGGCTTTGCCAGTCAGCTTGGGATCCCAATGGGGGAACAGCACAGTGGAGGTGGTTGATTGAGTAATAACAGATCCCATCTCCCCTCCACTCCATGCCACCCTCCCCATGTGTCTTTCTTTTAAAGGTTTGATTTTAACATTTTATGTTTTAACTAACATGTAACCATAAGCCCCCTTTATGGATTACTGCCTTGTCATGGCGAAGGGGCTTGCATAACTCAATGAAGCTATGAGCTATGCCGTGCAGGGCCACCCAAGATGGACAGGTCATAGCAGAGAGTTCTGACAAAATGTGATCCACTGGAGAAGGAAATGGCAACCCACTCCAGGATCTTTGCCATGAAAACCCCATGGACAGTACAAAATAAGGCCTGGAGGAATATTGTCCATGGGGTTGCAATGGGTTGGACACGACTTTGCAACTAACAACAACAACAACAACCTTAAGCCGCCTAGAGTTAGCCTATGGTAAGATGTGTGGCTGATAAATTTTATAAATAAATAAATAAATTTGCTAGTTTCAGGGAACATGAAAACTGAGTGAATTAAGTCCAATGCCAAGAGAAACCAGAATATTTGGATGTCTGATCAACATTCATTTTACGGTTTCATTTTTCTGTGGCAGTATTGTATAAGTAGCTGCAGTATATGCCATTTCTCATCCTTCCAAGTCATAATAATTATTACAAAGATAAACATCCAATCTATTTGGTTCAAAGCCAGTCTATCTGAGAGCTGCTATGCATTGGTCAAAGCTTAGCATAGGCTAATCTACAATAGACAAAGCTATTATGTGAGCTGATGGTGAGAGTTACTTACTCACCTTGATATCCTTTGGAATTTCCAATCAATCTAGTTTCCTGGCAAAAGAATCAACCATCACTTCACCATAAGCAGCTGCACTATCGACACAACTTTCTGAATAGTCAGATATAATTTGGAGTTTTGTCAATCAACCTTCCATTTGCTCAGTTCCAGATCATAGAGCAAGAAGGATTTAATCTGGGTCATATACTCACCTTGTGAAAATTGAAGAAGTTATACAGATAAGTGTTACAGAATAGGAAAAAAATGGCCTCTGTTAAGTGCCCAGCATGCTTAGAGTTATTATAGGGGAGCACCTTATCTAATTCCCTTCTCCTCTCTCCTTAGCTGCCTATTAGTGACGGGCATTTCTGAAGTGCAAGCCAGCTGCTACATGACAATGTGGATAATCTGGTTTCCTTATATAATGTGCAGAAAGCTGAAGGGAGCATGAAGACCTGATTCTCCCTATCAACCTAACAGAGAAAAATCTTTTCATGTCAGGTTCTGTAATCACTTGCAAAGATAGGGAAACAAGGAATATTTTGCCTGACTGCTCCTAAATGTGTTCTACAAACTAAATAAACAGATTCAAGCATCACCTTAATACATTCCTAGGTACTAAAAACATTTAAATCACAGAAACAAAATTATAGTTGGAAACACTCCCTAGCCCATGGAATCCAATTCTCTGCTCAGTGCAGGAACTCAAATTAAAGCATACTGGAAGACAGATGGCTTTCCATTTATTTATTTAAACAATGTATATAGCTACCCATCTCACCACAGTGACTCCAGGTGGTGCACAGAAGTTTAGAACCTACAATATAATTTATAAAATAGACATCCAAAATAATAGTATAACACTTGCTTGGGGTCTAAACATTATTTAATTTTCAAATAGTAAAGACAAGAACAAGACAGACCTAACTTTCAGGTCAAATGTAGAGGAAAATCTAAGTCTTTAATACCTTATGAAAACTGAAGATGGTCAGGACCATCTAGATTTTCATGAGGATAGTGTACCATAGAGCAAGACTATATGAGAGAAGGAATGACTCCTAGGTCCCACAAGGTGATATTTGTTAATAGAGGGGATTTGGAAAAGCCAACCATACTGGTTCTGGTGATACAAACAGAAACAAATGATGACATATAGTTTCACAAATAACCTGGCCGTGTGCCATGTATATGACAGCCAACACCTGGAAGCTAGCACAGATGTGTTACTTTGGTGTATTGTGGAACATCCAAAACTATCCACATTGCTTCATTTTGGACCAGATGCAACTTCAGTATGCTCTCTAAGGGCAGCCTGATTTACATTACATTATAGTAATCAAACCAAGAGGTGATTAAAGAATACATTACTGTGAGAAGGACTCCTCAGTCTAGAAATGCACACAAGATAAATCTACACTAAAGCTTTCCTAGCCACCAACATGGTTTTTATTCTGCATGAGTTTAGCAAGATCTCCAAACTGTGTACCAGCTCTGTCTAGGAAGTACCATCTTAATTAAAGATAAGTTTATTAAGTTTATAAAATGCCCACTTCTTGAATATGACTTTGGATGGAAAATTTACAGATCCAGTTGATCTCAAAACCCACGGACCCTTGAAATTGATCTAAAAACTGTTCTTCCCCATCCAGACCCTCACAGCTTTCTGACACTCTGGCAGAACAAGTATTACTTAGTTGGTCTGGGACAAAGAGGGATAGTTTGACATCACCAGAACACCTTGCTGCATGTTGACAGAAGACTTCCCCAGAGGTTTCATGTTGGTGTTAAATAGGAGCTTGGAGAGACGAGAGACCTAAAGGACTTTGCAAAGCTTGGGTCTTGGCCTTAATTTCTCTGCCTTTATCAACACCAACTGGAACTGGCAGGAGAGTTAACACCAAGCATCTGAAATGTGCTATCATATTTTCTCTCAAAGATAAACGTGTTCTGTTTCCTCAATTGTTCCTTATTTCCAATCCCTGTTGGATTGGGCAGAACTGTTTGAATGGTTTTTGAACACTGATTGTTTTGTATTAGATTTATATCCCAGTTCCCTGAGCTGGTCTAGAAGGATACCCTGTGTCAATGCTGCTAACATTGGATGTTCTTGCTTTGACAACAGATGGAAATGTAGCCATCTTTTCTCTATAGCTTTTAGAGTTCGTTGATGCTGGGAGAGGGAATGTGGATGACAGTCTGGGTAGTCATAACATTAATAACTCAGCCACGGGAATCCAAGGTTATTGTGCCCAAAGTTGATAAAGATTTGGTGGACTGGAGAGCTGGGGAGAAAGCCGGCACTTCAAACTAATTGGGAAATGTGATTTATAACTGTTAATTGGGGGAGGGAATTGTGCTTTACTACTTTGTGCCAAGGGGAGGGGAATTCAGTTTTTTCTTTAACTATGTAGTGCTGATACTTTGTTTCTTGAATAAAAGTGTCAAGCCCCGGGCTCGACATTCAACAGATGGGAGGGGAAGCCCGTGGACATGGCCGCCAGCTGCTGCCGCCGGCAGATTGCACTCCTGGCTGGAACAGTTGTTGATTCATTAGTTCCGAGTGGGCCTAGACCGGGACCTACGCCAGGCATGTGTGGTCCGGGGAATCCCGGGTAGGCTTTAGGAATGGTATTGTGAGGTGGTGGACCTCGATGTGAGACTGCGTGAGTTCCAAGGCAAAGGGGAGGAACAGGCTGTGCCCCATAGGGAGAAATCGAGGGATAAAGGACACAAGATCCCGGTTCCCAGTACGAGCTCCTCTGGGCTTCCTTCCCGGATGTCGTTTAGGTGTTTCTGGTGCAAACGGCCCAGTCATCAAGTGGCGGAATGCCCTCTTCCCATCCCCCAGGGAACCCTACCTACTCCAGGGAAGGGTGGGCCCACACCAACACCTAAGAAGGGACCGGAGAGATCAAGGGTGGCCAAACAAACAGAGGGGATCACCCCCCCGGCATAGAATCCAGGAGAAGGAAGAGTCACTGTCAGTTACCAAAAGCTGACTAGTGGAGTATGAGAGTGAGGAGGAGTTGGTGGATGACCCCATAGTAAGTGATCCCATATGGCCTTTTGCACTCCCAATCATCTTGATGTGTCCCCAAACAGGCCGGTGGGGGGAATGTAAGGCCTTGATCGATTCCCGTTGCCTGATCAGTGCAGCCATGGTGGCCGAGGTCAGAATCGAAGCTAAAAAGCTGACCAACCCCATTAGGTTTGAACAGTTGGACGTGTCTCTTCTGGGAGGGGCTCCAGTTACACATGTGATGGAACCTGTTCATTTGGAGATGGGGGATCATTGGGAGGTCCTCTGGTTTGTTGTGGTTCTTTCTAGATATCTGGGCCCCTTCTGGGTCACACAGGTCATTAACCCGGTGACCATAAGACTACATCTCCCCCGGGTCCTGAAAAAGGTACACCAGGTGTTCCATTGTAGCCTCTTGAAACCGGCAGGGAATACCTCCAGTAAGCCTGGAGAAGGGGGACCAGGTACCATCCAAGGGGACCAGTATGAGGTGCAGGAGATCTTTGATTCTAGGGTCCGAAGGGACAGCTGCAATATTTGGTGTGGTGGGTGGGGTATCCTGTTATGGAGGTGTCCTGGGTAGGGGAACCTGATGTACATGCTCGTCGGTTGGTACAGAGATACCTCCCCGGGGGGGAGGCAGCGGGCCGGTCCCTCGACATGTGCTTACGTTTATCTTCTTGTCTTCCAGGTGGAACCCTGGTAGAGGGAGCCACCTGTCGAGCTCCGGGCTTGACATTCATTGGTTGGGGGTAAGCCCATGGACATGGCCGCCAGCTGCTCCGCAGCCCAGCTGGAATGCCAGAAAGTCAGTGCTGCTGCCGCCGCATGGCCAAGGGGCCCGACAATCAGCTGGGCAGCTGAGATGCTGGATATGCAGCTGGCAGATGGCGAGGGATCCCAGTGGCAGCCTCCGACCTCCTGCTGGGGCTGCTCACCAGTTGGAAATGCCAGCGCTTTTGTTTGATACTGCCGATCAGCTGAGAGACTCGGAGACCGGCTCCAGCACAGCTGAGCGGCCGAGGGAGCCTTCACCAACAGAATGGACATTTCAGGGGACTGAACCTTTTCCCCACCCACCAGCCGGCTGTAATCCAAGGAGACAGGGGGTTACTTACCGAACAGAGGAGCTGGAGAAGAGGCAGAGTGTCATGTAGAGCAGGACAAACAAATACTGTGTGTTAGGCATATGGTGATAGCCTACAATGTTGGGTTGAAAATATATTAACCATGATGTTGTGACTTTAAGATGTTAATTGGCCAATGGGTGTGTAAGTGTTCTCATGGCCATAAGAGGGGGCTAGGAACGTAGCTTCTTTTTCTCTGAATTCACTGCTCTCTCTACTGTTACTGTTTTTGCTCTGTTTTGCTGTACTATTGGTTTACTACTGTGATAAACCTGTACAACTGTGTATTGACCTCTGGACCGGTAAGAAGACTTTGTATTTTGGATTACTCCTTGGACTGTTGCAATTGTGTATGACCTGGACTGTTTATTTTTGACCGTGCATTTTTGTTTTTACACCACCTCAAAAGTAAAGTACTTTTTGCTTTCACAACTCAGTGTACTCTTGTGGTTACTGTGTGACTCTTACTGCTCTCAGTACCCTTCCTTGTCTGTGCAACTCCTTGGTAGCACAAGGAGACCACTGCACAACAATCCTTAACACTGCGGACAGGGAGGGGGGAGGGATTTGTACCTAACAGGATGCTGGTCTGCCAGGAGGGGAAGGGTGGAGCAGCAGGGGAGGAGTATTTAGGTAGCACTGGGAGCAAACCACTCCCAGTGCTAACTTTGTTTGCATTTCAGCATCTGTTTGGTTTGTGTTCCTGTTTCTTGGTTACCTGCGTTCTTTTTCCTGTTTTGGTGTTAGAGGAGGCCAGGACCGTTATGGACGTGACAAAAAGATTCTTTAAGGCAAACAATGCCTCAAAATGCTTTTGAAGAGTTTCATCTTTTGCAACCATGACATTCTGATGGAAAGCCACTTAGAGGTCAAGGACTGCCAGAATGGATACATTAGCCCTAGAGTAAGCCCACCAGGGGTTATCTAAAACTTGATCAATGCTATCTAACCATATCTGAATTTGCACCAAAAAGGATCCAGATAATCTATTTCTTCTCCTAAATAGGGAATGTTGAAAACTGGATGAAAATTGTCCAGTTCCATTGGGTCCAGTGGTGGCCTACTGAGGAGACTGCAGATAATAGTCTCAAAGGACATGGCATCACCTCTTATTATCACATGGATTGAACCACCTAGAGCAGTGGTGGTGAAACTTTTAGAGACCAAGTGCCCAAACTGCAACCCCAAACCCACTTATGTATCACCGGGTGCTGGGTGGGCGTGGCCCACTGTGTGGGCATGGCCCATTGTGTGGGGATGGCCATGGTGATCATGGCAGACTGGGTGGGCATGGCCAAGGTGGGCATGGCCAACTTGATGTTGCTCCTGGGAAGGAATGATTGTGGGGGCCGGGCAGGGATGGGGGAGATCCAGGGGGTCTCTGGCAGGTGGGGCAGTGGGCAGGAGGGTGTCTTGCTCAGATGATGGCTTGGGGGGCAAGGAGGTAGCTACACCCCCTCCCAAATGCTGCCGTCTCACGAAAGCAGGATGAAAGCTCCAAAAAGCGACAAGGAAAAAAAGTTAAACAGAAGAGTTTCTTGTGATGGTTTTCTTCCCTGGGGGTGGGTGGGTGGCATCAGGGGAGGATCCTGAGCCCTGCAGCTCTTTCAAGGGGGGGGAGGAGGAGAGTGGGTAGGGGCTGTGCTGGGATTGGGGCTCCCTGTGCCTTCTGCTGCCCACCTTCACTCTTCTGCCACAGATGCTGTGGCTCTGCTTACCTGGGAGGTCAGGGGTGTGCTCGTACTAGGGGATGCATGTGGGGCTTCTGCCTCACTTGCCATGCCGGGGCTGGGCTGGACTGAGCTGGGCGTGGAGCCTCCTCACTGCTTCTTCCTCCACAGACATTGGGAGCGCCCACCCCACCTAATGCTCATCCTGGGGCAGCTGCCACTGTCCGGTGCTCTCTAGCCCATTGCCAGCCAGCCGGGCATGCCGAAATCGGGTCTTGGGCAGATGGAGGCTGGAGGGGAGCGAGAACCATGGCTTCCTGGCTCCTCTGCCTGAGGACTGTGCAGGGAGAGGTGCTGCCTGCCTCGGTAAGCCACGGTACGCTCGCAGAAGAAGGAGGATGGAGGAGGAGGGCTGGCCAGGGAGGGGTGCAGCAGTGCCTCCAGGGGAATCTGACCAGCCCCAGCCTGGAGGGAGGGAGAGGCCGAGGGAGCCTGAAAGAAGGCAGGTGTGGTGCTCAGGGGTAGCTGCTCTCCCCCCTCCCCCCATGCTCCTTCAGAAGGGCTGACTGGCTTTGGCATCACCTGGGCAGGCCTGGCTGTGCATCTGCCCAGCAGCAGTGGTGGGCCCAGCCTTCCTTCCTTCCTTCCTTCCTTCCTTCCTTCCTTCCTTCCTTCCTTCCTTCCTTCCTTCCTTCCTTCCTTCCTCTCTCTCTTTCCCTTTCTCCAAAGTCCAAACGTACATGTCCTCCTTCCCCCGCTAGCTTTCTGCAAAGCACAAATGGACACCACATCCTACTTGTCTTCTCCAAACTCAAGTCCACCATCGCTTCCAAAGGCCATCTGCTCACTCCCTTGCTCCCTCACTGCACTCCTACCAAAACCTGCTTTTATAGGTTCCCCTCTCCCTGCCCAGCTCTCACAGCTGTTACCATGAGAGCGCTGCTATATTTGGTTCCCCTGCCCTTTCCAGTTCCCACTCGTCAGGCGCACATGGAGAGGAGGAGGGGAGCGTCCCTCTGGCGTGTGTGCTGAGAGAAAGGGCTCTGCGTCCCCAGTCTAGCATGCATACCATAGGTTCGCCACCACAGACCTAGAGCAGGCATGTCAAACTCACGACATCATGTGATGTCACATGACGTATCATGACTTTTCCCCCATTGCTGGCAAAGGAGTGGGCGTGGTTTCATGATGCATCCAGCCCATGGGCTGGCAGTTTGACATACCTGACCTAGAGGATGTTAACCAGCCAGAATGAACATGCATTTAAAACAAAGGTGGCTGAGTTAATGTTTCCAAAGACTCTGCCCAATTCATCTGGACTAATAGTTTCAAGCTCTTCCCTAACTGGGGAACTTCTCTAACTGAGCAAAAATTTGCCACAGGCACCTCCCAGAGGACCTATATAACTATAGTTCAACACTTTGTGTTTTGGCACTCTTATTGATGTAAGATAATGCCAGTGAACTAAGCTTACTGGTGCTTGAAAAGATTCATGCTTTGTTTGTCTTCAGTAGCATTTTAGATATCTCTTATGTTGCATCATCACTCAGAGTTTCTTTGAAAACTATGGAGCTCACATGGATAAAGATTCCCTACAGCAGGGTTGTCAAACTGCCGGCCCATGGGCTGGACACGTCACGAGGAAACCGCACTCACCCCACTGTTGGCAACAGGGAAAAAGCTCTGCTACATCGCATGATGCCACATGATGTCGCAAGTTTGACACGTCTGCCCTAAAGGTATGATCCTATCTGATGTCACGGTTGCCATCTCATTCTAAGTGATGATTAAGGCCTCAGTCCAGAGTCACTTATTTTGAAATCCAGTTGAGTTCACCAGGTGCCTGGGACAGACCAGTTGAACAGGTTCTATCTCTCTGGGGTGCAACCCTAGAGTATTTAAAAACTCTCACGAATGAAGGTGAATATATGTGTCCCAGGATAATGTTGCAGGATCCAATCTTGGGACCACTGGTTTTGTCTTCCAAGCTTTCAAACTTGTACTGGAGCCCATCTTCAGTGAACTTCTCTCTAGCAGAGTATGCAGAGTGAACTCTCCATAACAAGGGCCTCATAGTAATATCTTTCAGTTTCAGATCAAAAATTCTCTACTTGAACACACCCTGGGATGAGGAAACACTATCTTCCTTGGTAATTGTTCCATTATCAAATATCTCTTCTTGTTAGAGCAGACCTGTCAAACTCGCGATGTCACGTGACGTCATGCAATGTATCAGGACGGTTGTCATTGCCGGGAATGGGGTGGGCACAGCTTCCGGATGACATGTCCAGCCTGTGGGCTGGCAGTTTGACACCCCTTCTTAGAGTATTAGGAAAATCTTCATTTGGAATCTGCTTTCCCATAATTTGCCATTCTGCGCTCTGGCTAAAAAAAGTTGTGATTTTTTTTCTGTAGCCTTTCGTATTGATTGTCTCTTAGTTTTCTCTCAATTGTTCCTTGTCCTATCCCTGTTGGGACCGGGGATTGCTGCAGGCGAAGACCCACATCTAAGAGGATTTTGAATACTTACCTTTTTGTATTAGTTCTCTATTCAGTAAGATCCAGCCTTCTCTCTACCCGATATTCTATTGACCCATTCTGAGGCACACTGCCAAGTTTTCATGTTTCATTTCTAGGGAATTCATTGCTTCCCCTCCCAGCCATGATTACAGTCTGAAATTGTGGAGTAATGCAATGCATCATTATTGGAACCTGCTATTTATCTCCATTTGTTATTATCTACTTTTTCCACGTATAATGGATGTTTTAAAAATTAGAGTGTTTAAATAACTAGTCCATACTTTTAAGTTTTAAGAAAGGTAAAATTACTGGATTAGACTACTTAGCACAGCTTATATCTATATTAACTGGGAACAAAGCATCTCATTTTTAGTATAATTTTTTTTTAAAAAAAGTTTTGTTAAAAGAAGGTATTTACTAAACTGAAGAAGAGAGGGGATTAAGTATAACATAGCTAATGATAAAATCCAGGTACTGAATACTTTAAATAACATCTTTAAGTCAAACCTGACTTACAATGATTTCATGGTCGCAGTCACATAATTTTCTTGGCAGCAACGTGGGAATGGTTGCCATTCCCTTCTTCTGAGAGCTTCCCAGTCTAGCATTCAGCCCTGATGTTTCTGGGAAATTTCCCATCCAAGGACTACTGTAGTCCTGATTCTACTTAATTTCTGAGCTCAGATAAATCTGGTCAGATATTTTTGCAGCTGAGATATTAGTATATTCAAATATGCATTAAAACACTTACCTTTTTAAAAAATTGGATGATATGCAAACAAGTACTACGCAACTGAAACATACTAGATATGCAATAAGAGAGACTGCAAAACAGTAACCTTTGGGTACACAGAAGATGATCCATATGTCAGACAGATTAGTATTATTAGATTAGTCTAACATTGGCTTTTCTAGTTCACGCAATCATTGTTAATACCACGAGCTGCGTTATTTGGATGTGATGAGTACTTCTGAACAGTGGTTCTGCTCAATTGTTGGGAAAGAATGGCTAAAACAGGCACGAGGAACTTGTAGGTCTTCAAAGTTTGTCAGATTACAATTCCAATAATTACTTAATGCTAATAATATTGACTGGGCCTGACATCCAACAATATCTGGACGACTATTAGTCCCTCAATTCTAAATCTGAGAAATACTGTTGCACTCCATGGAAATTGTTCTGTACAATAATGCTAAATCCCAATTTATTCTGAATTGTAACACCAATTAACATTTTTTTTAGGATTTGGCTGACATTGTTCCAGGCCATATCTTCTTTGAGGCTGATTCCAGAAGTTGGTGCGAGGGATATTTTTTAGAGACACAAATGGCATAGGTGAATTACCTGCAGCCAATTTCCTTTTCACCCTTCAGAATATCCTCATGGGAATGAATGGACCAAGACCTCTTGCTGATTTTTTTTTAAAAAAACAAAACACATTTTTTTGCAGTTGGGGATAATTAAAAGGCAAAACAAGTGCCTTTAAGCTTCTGCAAGGAACCATACTATAGTATAAGTAATTTCTCTGGCAAATGATGTTCTATTGAGATTATAATTTGGAACACATTGATATTGTTTTGTGAATGATACTCACCTCAGTTATCTTTTTCATGCAATAGGAAAGAACCAATTATGGACCTAAATGTTAATAGGTTAGGTGAGCACTCATTTCATTTGAAATTAATCCAAGGGAGACAGATTACGGTTTTGGGATTAAACCTTTTTTAAATGGAGTTGTATTTGCTTTGAAAAAATCCAGCTTGCATTTTGGACTTGCTCTGGAATGCAACTTTGTACTTGGAATTTACCTGTGCTTAGCTAACAGCAACAAACAAACCTGATTTTGCTCAATTTTGACTACTGTATTCTTCACCCCTGCTCCTGAGATGGTCAGATCTGGATACAATGTCCATACGCAACGGAAGCGCTGAACCAAGTTGACTGCTGCCCTTGTGCTTCTCCATATTGCTGCAGGGTTTCTCGTGGGCCTACCTGCTGAGCTTATTAAGTTCAGGAATTAATTGGCTTGGATACTGCTCGGAAGGAGATGAAGTAAAACAGCCCTTTTTGGGGTGGGGGTGGGGTGGGGAGATAGCTGTAACTTCCTCTTTTGACAGGAATTTAGGATTTTTTCTTTTTCTTATTTAATTTAATTTAATTTAATTTAATAATTTAATTTGTATACCGCCCTTCTCCTGAAGGACTCAGGGCGGTGAACAGGGCAATACATAATAAAAAACAGGATACAAAAATTAAAAAGTGATTAAACAACTATGCCCGTAGTAATTGATACATATTAAAAATTAAAACTAATTATAAAAAACCCAACCCCATCCTGTCAGACCAGGCCAGCTTGTTCAAAAAAGAAGGTTTTGAAGGTTATGAAGTGAACATGCTACGATACCTTGCTCTTCTTCTCTGGTGTTCTTGGTTACCATGATAGGCAGCTTTGCGATGCGTCTGCATGTTGACGTTTGCTTTTTGTTAGTTTCCTTTTAATCAGAAAAGGGAGGGGGGCAGAATACTGGTTAGGTTCCATTTTTAGCACTCCCCCGCTAGCCAGCTAGAAAGAGCAATGATGGTTCAGAGAAAAGAGGAGGAACTAACAGAGCAAGCCCAGCAGTATGCAAATGTTGCTAACTGTTGGGTTTGCGTGTGAATCTGATGGCCATGTGGAAAGCTTTAATTACATTAAAAAGGGACTACTGTACTAAAAAGAAAATAGAATACACTCTATATTGGAGGATTTTACAAAAAGAGATTTCAGAAGTTACTTATTACAGTGTAACAACAAAACTGATATTGGGCCATGCTCCAGTTTTTCTGCAATGTCTACATTTGTTTCTGAGCACAGTTCAGAGAGTTGGCAGTTACTATTAAAATCCTAAATATCTTTTTCTAGGGACTTGGGAGATTAAGGGGACGACAGAGCTTGAGGAGGCTGGATGGAGTCACTGAAGCAGTAGGCGTGAGCTTAAATGGACTCCAGAAGATGGTAGAGGACAGGAAGGCCTGGAGGAACGTTGTCCATAGGGTCGCGATGGGTCGGATACGACTTTGCAACTAACAGCAACAACAATAAGGACTACTTACACTACCAAAATGGTAGATGGAGCACTGCAGTGTAATCCCTACTCCTTTTGAACATGCATGTGATGTCATCATACCTTCAAAAACATGAGGCTTGCATCACAATGGACAATGGGCAATCTGGTGCAGTGCTTATGGTGGTGCAGTGCATAGAATGCAGAATTGCTGGCTAATTCTGTCAACTGCCAGAAATTTGATCCTGCCTGGCTCAAGGTTGACTTAACCTTCCATCCTTCTGAGGTCGGTAAAATGAGGACCCAGACTGTTGGGGGCCATAGGCTGACTCTGTAAACTGCTCAGAGAGGACTGTAAAGCACTATGATCTGGTATATACCGTAAGTCTAAGTGCTATTGCTACTCTGTTGCAGATTTTAATTCCTCAAAGCAGCTGTCTTTGCTTCCTCTTCTATTAAAATACATGTAATTTTTTTCCTGAGCCATGGGCTACTTACACCATTTTAAAATGTTCCATCTAGGGTGGATGTTGGATAAAAGTGACAAGAAGGGACTCCACAGATCCTGTGAAACATATTTCTGTCTCCCAACTAGTCTTTTTAACCGGTGAAGCCACTTTTATTCTGTCAGACTTCTGATGCTTTATTGAAATCTAGGTATTCATCTATGTTTTACTGATATTATCTGCCTTCATTTTTTACTCTCTTTATATTTTGGAATTTGACCAATGTGTGGTTTTCTGCTGCCTAAAGTTTTTCAATTATTGTATCATCTTTGAGTGGTGCAGAGGAACTAGAACTAAAATAAAATAAAGTAAAAGGTAAAGGTAAAGTTTCCCCCGCACATGCATGCTAGTCGTTTCCAACTCTAGGGGGCGGTGCTCATCTCCGTTTCAAAGCCGAAGAGCCAGCGCTTGTCCGAGTACGTCTCCATGGTCATGTGGCCGGCATGACTAGACATCAAAGGCGCACAGAACGCTGTTACCTTCCCACCGTAGTGGTCCCTATTTTTCTACTTGCATTTTTACGTGCTTTTGAACTGCTAGGTTGGCAGAAGCTGGGACGAGTAACAGGCACTCACTCTGTTACGTGGCACTTGGGATTTGACCCGCCAAACTGCCGACCTTCTGACCGACAAGCTCAGCGTCCTAACCCACTGAGCTACCGCGTCCCTTGTAAAATAAAGTACACATTGTTAAATATATCATAGAACTCCTAATCCATTGTAAGGACCATCTTAAGGATGCCCTGCTTTCTGTAATGACATTTCTTACTTAAGTTACTGTTATGTATTGGTCTTGTGGTGTTACACCACGTGCCATTAGCTCTCCGTCTCCGGTCCTGCAATTGGTCAGCCCCTGGCAGCAAGCGCAGGTTCAAACCTATTGGCTGCCACCTTAGGGCTAGGCTATATATTGTGGCTGGGTGCAGCCCAAGCTCAAGTACAGTTCCAACAAGAATAAAAGAATGAGTTTCTCTGTACTCAGCCTTGTGTCATCATTCCTGCTCACCAGAGCCCACGACTTAACAGTTACCGTCATACATTTTAATGTAAATCAGTTCGTATTTTCTTAAATGTATGTTGAATGTGCCAGGAGAGGAAAGGTGAGGAGAAGAAAGGGCAAGAATTTATTTATTTATTTATTTAGTTAAATTTTTATACCGCCCTATTCCCGAAGGACTCAGGGCGATTTACAGGGCAGCATAAAATACAATATAAAAATAGTATAAAATTAAAATAGATTAAATTACTTAAGCCCAACAATTAAAACAATATTAAAAGCTAAAACCCCTTCAGTCCAGGCCTGATAAATAAAAAAACCAGGTTTTCAGGTCCCGGTGAAATGAACGCAGATCGGGGGCGGTCCGAAGTTCCACCGGTAAATCATTCCAAAGGGCAGGCGCGCCCACAGAGAATGCCCTCCCCCTGGGGATCACCCGCCGGCACTCCTTAACCGCCAGCACCCTGAGAAGGCCCTCCCTGTGGGAGCGCACAGGATGATGGGAAGTTGATGCCGGCAGTAGGTGTTCCCTTAGATAATCCGGACCCAAGCCATTTAGAGCTTTATAGGTCATTACCAGCACCTTGAATCTCACCCGGAGGGCAACCGGGAGCCAATGCAGCTCACGGAGAAGAGGTGTTACACGGGAGTATCGGGACACTCCCATAACAACTCATGCGGCTGCATTCTGCACCAGTTGAAGCCTCCGCGTGGTCCTCAAGGGCAGCCCCATGTAGAGAGTGTTGCAGTAGTCTAGCCGGGAGGTCACGAGCGCATGGGTGACTGTGCATAGGGCATCTCGGTCCAGATAGGGCTGCAACTGGCACACTAGACGAAGCTGGGCAAAAGCCCCCCTGGTCACGGCTCCTATATGGTCTTCGAAATTGAGCCGTGAATCCAAGAGGACGCCCAGGTTGCGAGCCCTATCGACGGGGGGTAACACCTCACCCCCCATCATTAGTGATGGAGCAACCTGGTTAACCTGAGATGCCGGTATGCACAGCCACTCAGTCTTGGCAGGATTGAGACAAAGCCTGTTTCTCCCCATCCAAACCCGGAGCGCCTCCAGGCAACGGGACATCACGTCGAGTGCATCACTGGGTTGGTTCGGGGTGGAAAGAAAAAGTTGGGTATCATCAGCGTACTGATGATACCCCACCCCAAAACCACGAATGAGCTCACCCAGCGGTTTCATGTAGATGTTGAACAGGAGGGGAGAGAGGACCGACCCCTGAGGGACTCCACAAACGAGAGATCTCGGGGCGGACCTCTGCCCTCCCGTCAACACCAACTGCGAGCGGCCCAGGAGGTAGGAGGAGAACCACCACAAAACAGTGCCTCCCACTCCCAACCCCCTGAGACGCCGCAGTAGGATACCATGGTCGATGGTATTGAAAGCCGCTGAGAGATCTAAAAGGACTAGGACAGAGGAACATCCCCTGTCCTGAGCCCGCCAGAGAATGTCCTCATCAGCATTATATGGGATTTCTTAATACATCTCTACAAAAAGAATGAGAAATTTTGTTTTCTTTCTTTTTCTTTTGCTTCCAATAACAATTTTTCAAAATGTTTCTTGACGTGTGGGAGGGATTTACACAGGGACCAAATACATTACTGACATAGAGATAATACAAGCAATCCTCAATTTATGACCATATTGGAGTCTGCCTATCACCGTATCATAAGTCATGATTGTTGTACCCATGTGACTGACCCGATTTTATGACCTGTTTTGTTTTTTTGTAAATACTAGTTTTCGGCAAAACTGTCACAAATCCCAGTCATACAACTGTGGGATGCTACAACAAGCCATAAATGCAGATCAGTTGTGATGCATCCAAAATGTGGTCAGATGACTGCCAGGGGGAGGACCTGCCATCAGAACTTTGAATACAGGTTGCAAGTATCCCCCACATAATTTTGAATACCGTATATACTTGAGTATAAGCCGAATTTTTCAGCCCACTTTTTGGGCTGAAAAATTCCACTTCGGCTTATACTCCAGTCAACAAAAAAACTTACCGAGGACTTGTGCGCGGCCGAGGCTTTGGTGCTTCCGGGATCGCGCGCACCTCTCCCAAGCCACCGCCGTCCGAGACCTGCAGGTCTCCGTTCCTCCGCGCCCTGCCTGCCTGCTTCTTTCAGCTGTCTGCCCATCAGCTGTCCATAGGGATGCTGCAAAGCTCTCCTTCTCTAGGCCTTGGACTCCCTCCTGGCTGAAGAGTAGATGAACCAAGCCAGCAAGGAGACAAAATGTTTCTGCAGCTGTTTTTCCTCTGAAGGTTTTTTTTGTTGTTTTTTTTTAAAGTAATCTCCGAAGGTTATGCCAGAAAATGGAGGACGCTGGGTCTTTGCAAGCTTTAGCTGTCTGCCTGGCTGCCTGAAGGCCGCCCTTTTCAGGCAGTCTGACAGACAGCTAAAACTTGCAAAGACCCAGCGTCCTCCATTTTCTGGCACAACTTTTAGGGATTTATTATTATTATTCCTACTACTACTATTACTACTACTACTACTTCAGGAGTAAAAAGTTGCAGAAAAAAATTCTCTCCTTACTAGCTTAGTTCCTCTACTCTTCCATCTGGAGCCAAGGTAAGATTTTAAAAAGGGATATTGGTTGGAAGGCAGAGGGAGAGTTTAGTTTTAGCATCTAAAAAAAGGGGGGGGGGAAATCAGCGAGTACATCCCAACCAGCTTTTTATGTTTTTGTTATTGAAGAAATATGGGGGAGGGGGAGGGGTTCTGGGGTGGGTTGGGGAGGGGATAATATTGTAACTTCAATAAAAATTTTCAATAAAAAAAAGAAATATGGCTTTCTGGGGGAAGGTGGGGAGGGCGTTAAGGAAGGAAAGGGTTTTTGGAAGCTCGTCCTGAAGCTGCCTTTTGTGCAAGGGGCCTTTTCTCAAAGCCTAGAGAGGCAGCTTTGTTGCCTCCCCGTAGACAGCTGATGGGCGAACACCAAAAGCTCCAAAAGGCTAGGGAACTAGTCCCAGAACACCTTGGTAGGAGGAAGGGCAGAGGAAGAATTGGGAAAGAGGTAAGACAGGGTTTTCCTTCCCAGATGTTTCTCTTTGGCAAGACAGCCAGCTGTGCTGAAGCCCAGTATCTGGGGGTGGGGGAGACCTGAGGCAGGCGGGCTGGTGCTTGCATTAGGCCTCCCAGGATCCCAGAGGCTTGCAGAGCGCGGATCCAGCCTCCGAGGCATGCAGAACGGCGGATCGGCTTATACTCGAGTCAACAACTTTTCCCAGTTTTTGGGGGTGAAATTGGGGGTCTCGGCTTATACTCGAGTCGGCTTATACTCAAGTATATACGGTAGTTAAAAAAAGGTAAAGGTTCCCCCGCACATGCGTGCTAGTTGTTTCCTACTCTAGGGGCTGGTGCTCATCTCCATTTCAAAGCCGAAGAGCCAGCACTTGCCCGAGGACGTCTCCGTGGTCATGTGGCCGGCATGACTAGACGCCAAAGGCGCACGGAACGCTGTTACCTTCCCACTGCATTTTTATGTGCTTTCGAAGTGCTAGGTTGGCAGAAGCTGGGACGAGTAACAGGCACACACTCTTGGGATTCGACTCGCCAAACTGCCGACCATCTGATCAACAAGCTCAGCGTCCTAACCCACTGAGCCAGCTAGAAGTCAAAAACTACCTGTAATGGAGATAAATCTGCCTATTTCTATTTCAATGTGAACAACTGTCTCAGAAACAAGGACCCAATGAGAGGAAGGACTTTAGCATACAGTAGCTACAACCTAATCACATATGCATAAATGCATTCCCATCATGCATACATGTGGAAGAGAAATATTTTCTATGCTTATAAGATATAAACGTATAGGGCTCTTACAGTCAGAATCTCTACCTAATATGAAACATTGCTGTGCACCATCAGTAGTCCTTGTGGAGATATCTTTTTGATGTTAGCCAAATACAAGGCCAGTGGAGAAGAATCTTTCTTTCTTTCTTTCTTTCTTTCTTTCTTTCTTTCTTTCTTTCTTTCTTTCTTTCTTTCTTTCTTTCTTTCTTTCTTTCTTTCTTTCTTTCTTTCTTTCTTTCTTTCTTTCTTTCCTGCCTTTAATATTCTTACAAATAACTGAAGGTGGTGAACACATCCAACACACCTTCCTCCTTCTATTTTCCCCACAGCAACAACCCTGTGAGTTCCATTGGAATGTCTGCCATGGAGAAGTGACCATTACAAGGGAAGTAACATGGGATTGTTTCTTTCAGAAAAATCATCTATAATTTTGGTGAATGGTGAATATTGTTTTTCACTGATGGCAATTAGGCTGTGTCATCACTGTACAGAATCATTGTAAATCTTATCACTGATTGGTGGATAGCAATAGAATAAAATCTTGTATCTTCATGGCTTCTCATCTTTTGCATAGAATAGTTCTCTGTCCATATTTGGATAAAATATTACAAGTTTTGAATGAGAACAATATTTACAGTAAGTCTAAATTTGTTGTGTGATGTACCAGTATGTATGGGTATATGTGTGTGTGTATACATAACGTATACATACTGTATACATAACGTATACATACTGTATACATATAGATACATATAAGTATACTTATATTTGTAAGTTACCACTAGATGTCAGCAGAGGACACCATTTAATTATATGTATACTGGAAGCCTGTCAGCTTTCCTAATTTTAAGAACCAGAAAAAACCTGCTTGCGGTGTTATTTAGTATATTTTTAAATGAACAAATGCAACAATACATTAACAGAAGCAATACATTAAAAAGTATAAAATTAAAAAATCCATAAAATTATGGGTACGTTAATTGTAATATACTCAAGGTGCTTACTTGGAAACTGGGTAGCCCACACTTGGTTGGGTCATCATTTCAGAGATATTTCCTTATCCAGACAGAGAAAGAGAATGACCATGGATGAGCAAAAGAGCAGTGAGAATAGAAGCAGCTTCTGACTTCTTCACTGCTTCCACTTTGGATTTCCTTGTGAGAAGCTGGTAGAGAGCATCAGAAATCTTCCTTCCTTCCTTCCTTCCTTCCTTCCTTCCTTCCTTCCTTCCTTCCTTCCTTCCTTCCTTCCTTCCTTCCTTCCTTCCTTCCTTCCTTCCTTCCTTCCTTCTCCCTCTCTCTCTCCCTCCCTCCCTCCCCTCCTCCCTCCCTGTCATCTTTGCAAGGAGAAACCCAGTGGGGAAGCCAGCAGGAAGTTGCAAGTCCAAGTCCATGGACAGGCAAGCAACTGCTGCCTGGTGGGGGAGAGAGTGAGGAGGTATGCAAGTCAGTGTGAGAGATGTCACATGGCTCAGGTTGGGGAGAGTATGGTGCTCTGTGCAAGAGAAACTGGGCAGGTTGAGGGCATGTGGGTGGACGGCATGAGTTGCGAAAGATGCATGGGGGTATCAAGAGGTGCATGAAGTTTGGGTAGGGTGCATGGGAAGACAGCACAGATTCAGAAGAGTGCCTGGGGATGCTTGGGAGTGCATAAGTGGTGTCATGTTGGTCAAGGAAGGTATGCAGGGGGCAGTGTGGATTGGGAAGAATGTGTGGAGTACATAGGACGTGCTGTGCAGGTTGGGAAAGGCTCATGGGTGTGTGTGGCATGGATTGGGGAGGATGCATGGGGTGTGGTGCTGTGTGGGTTGGGGAAGGCATGTTGGGGGGAAATGGGTTACATGGGCCAGGGAGGGTGTATGGGGTATGCAAGAGGTGCTGTGAGAGGTAAACATGTAAGGAACAAATGCAGAGACATCTGCAAGTACCAAAACTCTATCAAAGGAGGTGCAAGGGGATGCTTGTATAGACCACTTCAGGAGACCTCCATCATGAAAACTTTTTCAAGGTACCTGCAGAAGAGCTTCTACTCAGCATGATCATATCTCTGCCCTGGAGCTGGGGATGGGCAGGTCTTGATCTGAATGTTGAGATTCTGCAGATGACTTTTAAACAGATATCTTTTCTGTGGTGGCCCCCAAATCACAGTTATTGAAAAATCTTCTGGCACAAAGCTTCTGTGTATTTATTCTCTTGAGCTATTATACCTTAAAATTAGAATATTTTGTAAGGTTCAGATGTCTCAAATTCTTTCCTTTTAATACCTCTTTAATCTCTCTCTCTTTCATTCTCTCCTCAAGGTAAGCTTTATGTTTTTAAAGCTCCGTTTTGAAATTGTCAATTACTTTGCTTCCTCATTATGCACCTTTTCCTTTTAAAATATTACCGTTTTTATATTTGATTGTTTGATTTTAAATGTTACTGCTTTATTATTAATATATTCTTTTTTATTATGTAGAGTGCTTTCAAAGCTTTGCAACAGGCAAATTCATTATTGAAATAAAGGAAGGAATACATAAATGAATTTTGTTACCAGAATACAAACGGAAGTTGCTCTGTTATAAAAATGATTTAATTGTGCTCTCTGCCTCATGTTCTTCATTCCCCCAATCTCCCAGAGAGTACTATAACTAATCACTGACCTAGACTTCCAGCTTAATGTGCTTAATGCCCTTGGCTTTTATCACAGTTCCAGACACCCTGTGAACTGTTTTATTTCTACTTCTAAACCAGAACCGCCAAGTTCACATATAGTGACCTCTCCTGGTAAATTTGCAAGGTGAGCACAACTGCTGAAGGGAAGGCATTGCTTTTCTTTGCCTTGCCTTAAGCAGGCAAGCATAAGCAATGATTCCCTTAATTAATGCACAAGGCCACCCAAGTGATAATTTGTGGTGGCTTTTGCTGAAAGAGGTTTGACAGTCTTTGATTGGCTGGAGTGCTCCAGTCAAGGTGAGCCTTTCTTTAGCTGGTTTTTTGATATGTGTCACAGTGAATGCACCCCAGAATATCTCAAGCCATTAGTTTGAGTGACTTGCTCTATATGCTCCTGTGATACTTTAATCTTTAGAAGTGCACCTAACTTAAGTGATGATTTGATATAGCTGTACTTTCTAGCCTTGAATAGAGCTAGGATGGGGGACTGCCTGGGAATACCAAACATGTAATTACTTTATATATTTTCCCAAACTTGCCAGCTTTTTTCAGTTTCATCTTTCAGGTTTTAAACTGGAAATCTGGATACTCATGACTGTGTTTAATTTCAGGATTCTTTTTTTAAAAAAAAACCCACCTAACATTTGTTTGCATTGCTTGCATGTTTGCATTTGACAAAGACTATAATGTGAATTGTCATAAAATTGCCAACTGCTAAATTGCTGAATGTTATTTATCAAGTGTTGCTGTATATTAAGGACATGACTGCATAACAGCTATATTACATTCCATATGCAATTAGTCATGGCTTTCCAGCCATCAAATATAGTTAGATATGATACATCAAGTGGATTTCAATCTGTTTTCTAAAAAAAACACAACCCCTGGGTTCTTCCAAAGCTTATCATAATGATAGAATTGTACTGTAGGAGGAGTGAGAACTAAATCTGGACCAAACACCAAATACAGTTCATTCCTTGTACTGGCAGTTTAACATAGGGGAGCTCTGCCCGTCCATCCATTTCTCTGTGTGGGAAGAAGCACGGAGATGTCACTCCTGAGGTCTCCCTGCAAGGAAAAGAAAGACAGTATAATTCATCCTTACAGGGAACAGTTGCAGCAATTGAAAGAAACAGGCAAGTGTTCAATTCATATTGTGCCCTGAGACTGAAAAAAAGGCAGTTAAGAATGAGCTGTTTTATGTAGTAAAACAACTCTTGGTTGAGTCTTTGGAACTGTCACTGAAAGAGAGGACTGGTGGTGATTATTAGCATTGCACTAAATACATGTTTAAAGGCATTATGTATCTCTTTTGATCTTTTTGGAATGTTGTGAATGATCCAGAGTCTGTCAGGGTATGATACTTTACAAGGTACTATATAGATCAGGGGTCGCCAAGCCCTGGACCATGGCCCAATGCCAGGCCACAGAAGTGGTGGGCAAGTAAGTGTGTGTGTCTCTATGTGTGTACAGCTGCATTTGTAAAAGCGGTGTGCATGGGCAAAACCACCCCCTCTCCCCTCCCTGCTGCTGCTGGTTGACCAAGCTGGAAAGGTTGGAGACTGCTGCTATAGATATATACATTCTGTATATACAGTATATAAAGTACCTTGCAAAGTGTCACACTCTGACAAACTCTTGGTCTTGGCAAAGCCAAGGATACAACATGGAAAAGGTTGCACATTAGATAAATAGCTTTAAAAACTGCATATTTTTTCTCCTGAAAAAAGAAAGCAAATGGCAGAGAGGGAGGGAATGTGCAAAACTGACCTTGCAAGAGTTTGCCCTGGATGCATTTTCCAGTACAGGCTACTATGCTCAGTATTAGCCTGAATAGAATGAATGAATATATAAATAAATAAATGAACCAATAAAAATTAAATTAGCAGAAAAATATAGCTAGGTTAGTAGCAGTGAACCAGAGAAAGAATTTTTAGAAGTAGGGATATTGCTTTAACCCCTGCAGGATGTAAAGACTGGCCTGGCATCCTAGATTAATTCCATGACATAGAGGTTCCAAATCCTTGGGAAAACAGCACTGTAATAACATATAATGAGTAGAGAAAAAGGATGCAAGAAGATTACTAATATGAAGCCAACAGTGGATTTTTTAGTTCTTCCTACCTATGAGGATCCAGGTTTTTTTTCTTTTTATAATCCTGTAATCACTTGCTTTGGGGTGGGGTTAGGATGACTGAATGGAGCTGAGCATTTACTGTCTGGATGCCCTTCCTGATGCCTCTGCAGTGTTTGCAGCAGATATTTTCTCTTTGCACCCTGATAGAGAAAGATCTGTCACTGCCTAGGATTGAACTCTCAACCTTCTGAGGGAGAGATGATCACTGTGCCTCTCACCTATGAGGATCCAATAACTTAGATAAAATAGATGCAAAGGTTCAAGCTAGGTTCAGAAGGATTCAACTGTGTTGGCAGGTGTGCAGTTGTCTGCCTACAAATGTGAATTTGAGACATACACAAACTAAACACAACAATTTAAACAAACAAAATGAGATGTGGTAGAAGAATGTAAGGCTGAGCATTAGTATGTAAGAAGAAAGGTAGAAGGAAGTACATGATATTGTACTGTATAAATAATTGATACAGAAATGAATGTAAGATTTACAGAGGTGGCACCAACATCTCAAAAGAGATAAGATGTAGGAAAATATCTATGTAACTTGTGGAATTGTCGAGATGTAGAAGGGAGTCTTTGTCTCCATGGAGATGAAGATCAGGGAAGGCTTAGAAAAAAATTTCACAGTACTTAAAAAACAGCAGTGACAGGGAAACAGAAAACACAACCTTGCATTATTGCTCAACTTCTATTTTGCTATGATACCCTGGAGCCTGACGCAAAAAGTAGTTGTGTCAGGGGCTTTATACTTTAGATCTCTGTCTCCCAACTGGATTCTGTATACAAAATGAGTCTTGCATTGTTGAGAAAATTAGTTTATGTTTTGCTCATCTTGACAAAGGTATTCATAAGACTTTCATCTCTACTACCCCAGTAGGCTTTAGCAGAGTGAAGAGAGAAAATAACTGTTTACTTAACATTCAGTTGACTGCTTCTAAGGACTGTGTAAGTAGAGCAGAGGTTTAACAGTTTCACAACATAATAATAAACATGTCTAGTCTGCATTCAGTGGGTGTGCATAAAACTCATTAAAATTAATGGATTTACACACACACACACACACACACACACACACACACAGAGAGAGAGAGAGAGAGAGAGAGAGAGAGAGAGAGAGAGAGAGAGAGAGAGAGAGAGAGAGAGAGAGAGAGAGAGAGAGAGATCAGTCCAAATCAGTTCATTACCTGATAAAGGCTTCTTCCTTGAGTAGTCTTGGCCTACATGGAATTGTACTCTGAAACTTCTGGAATGTGCTAATTGCCAAGTGTGTGTGTGTGTGTGTGTGTTTGTGTGTGTGCATCTCTAATGTATCATCTGTCTATCAACTATCTCCATGTTTATATAAAATTAACATTCTATTTCTAGAGAACTTGTGTAAATGTTAATTATCAATACAATTTTTTAGTTTGAACATAGGTTGCACTCAGTGAGATTATGTTTCAGACTAATTGCATACTAAGACAAAGGTGGGAAGCAATCCCTCCAATATTTGTTTCAAGCCAATCCCATCCACACAAAACATTGCCACTATCATTCTGGTAATACATAAAAGGAAGGGAATAATGCTGAACCATTTTGTGAAAGGTTAAGTTGGAAACAATCGTTTTCTGGCTTATCCTGGATGGATGACTTCTCTGCATGCAGGATGGAGAGTATTGGGTTTTTTTGTCTCTTCCTCTATGGAGGAATTGTAGTCTATGGGGACAGAATAGGAATCCATGTTCTCATGTATGGAGAACTTCAGCTACATTATAATTCCTGATTAGGGTCAAAACACAAGAATCCATTCCAATGGTGATGTTTCAAATAAGGAGAAAACTGCATGTCAGTTGTTGCAAATTTATGGATGAAGGTTTCTTTTCTGCTTCCAATCAATTTAATTTTAGACACAAGTCAAAGTTGCTGTTTTGTTACCTACAACGCCACAAATGCCATATTTTAATAGGCTGCCTGTAATTTATTCATTGATAAGAAATTCACTTGAGAGTCTCCTCTGGGTATCTTTCTTTCAAAAACTATAGAAGTGGATAGCAATAGCAAGATAGCAAAACCCTGGTGGCACAGTGATTAGAATGCAGAACTGCAGGCTACTTCTGCTGACTGCTGGCTGCCAGCAGTTTGGCAGTTCAGATCTCACCGGCTCAGGGTTGACTCAGCCTTCCATCATTCCGAGGTCAGTAAAATGAGGACCCAGATTGTTGGGGGTAATATGCTGACTCTGGAAACTGCTTAAAGATGGCTACAGTATAAAGCTCTGTGAAGTGGTATATAAGTCTATTGCTATTGCTAATATTAAGAGAATAGAATAATAGAACAACAGAGTTGCAAGGGACCTTGGAGGTCTTCTAGTTCAACCCCTGCTTGAGCAGGAGATCCTATACCATTTCAGATAAGTGGCTGTCCAGTCTCTTAAAAGCGTCCTGTGATGGAGCACCTACAACACCTGAAGGAAAGCCATTCCACTGGTTAAATGTTCTCACTGTCAGGAAATTTCTCCTTAGTTCTAGGTTGCTTCTCTCCCTTTGGAAAGGAAAGTCCATTATTACTAGGAATCATTGAATTACATGGGTAAAATAAAAAAATAATTCTGTTTTAGCAGATAGTACTATTTGTATAGAGTTATACAAATATCTCTATGGACACTTACAACCATAACACGACACTTTGCTAATAGATATGTTCAATGCAACTACAATACTACTTCCTTTCATTGTTATTCCTTCAGGGTTACATTTTGCTTTACAAAATGACAATGTAGATGTGGATGGGGAGGGGCACAATGTAATGTCCAAACTTTGGAGAGCCAAAGTCCATCCGATTACATAGTTCCATCACCAGAAAGAGTGTAGGACATTTTGGGGTAGGTAGGGCTGAACACATAATGAGTTGAAATGTGGTCATTTTCCTACTGAATTGTAATGGTGTCATCTTGGGGACATTACAAGTGGGTCTCTGGAACTCTATACGTGTCTCATCATGTGCTTTATGGAACTTCCCTTGAAGTGTATCTGGAAGCTGCAGCTGGCTCAAAATGCAGCAGCACAGGCAGTTGTGTGTGCTCCTTGACCTCTTCAGTGTATAACTCTGCTCCATAAACTGCATTGGTTTCCCCTGTGCTTTCAGGTTTAATTCAAGGGTCTAATAATCACCTATAAAGCTCTACACGGCATGGGCTGGGTTATTTGAGGTATATATTTCCTTAGTTTTGTCTATCTGCCCCAGAGTCAGATGCCGAGGTCTGCCGCATGTCTGAACCATTTGAGAGTGCCATCTGGTGGGACATGTTGATGTTGGATTTTAAAGTTTCTTTATAGTTTTATCTTGGCTGCCAGTTATGTGTTTACTGTTATACTACTGTTAGGTTGTATTTTTTAAATTGTTGTTACCTGTCCAGAATATCAACAATGAGACAAGGCTTACTCAAATTGAAATGAATAAATAAATATGCTGAGAGCTGCCTGCATTTGACTTTTTTTTTAAAAAAATAACCATTGACATTTTACAATCTGTAACTATTCTGCTTTCTTTATTCAAGACACTCCTAACCAGTGTAAAAAGCATTCATTACCATCACTGTTATCAAATATAAAGTATTTTTAAAATTCCATTAGCTGAAACATTCAATGTGAAAGGCTTACAAGGGTGATAGTTGGGATTAATCATATACAAAACCGTACAAGGAAAAACTAAGTGAAAAAACAAACGCTAACTAATGTCAAAAATACAACATGGTAGGTACCTTCTAAATGCCAGAAAAGATAGTTAATATATTCAAAATGATAATGATATTTATTTAATATTGTTCTCAAACTATAAGCTACCTTTTTAAAAAAAAATTAGCATTATACATTTCTAAACATTTAAATCACCCTGGCAATCATTCCTAAATAGATATAGTAATGTTGTCTAGAATTCATCAAATGATGTTTACCATGATAACATTTAAATATGACTTTATCCATGCCCACAGTGATTATCTGTATTCATTGGTTGCAGTACAGCATTTTTGCAAAACAGATTTCAGAAACCGAAGGCTTGATTCAGATTAAAATCATTCTCTCTGTCTTAAGGTGGCACATATGACCAGATAGGATCTAGTCTGATAACAATATTCATCCAGGCAAATGGGGAATGATTGTTTTAGGCAGCTTCAGAGTTGCTGCAAAGAGAGCTTGAAAGTTTTGGTTCCCTTGGTGTTTTTTTTTTAAATCAACAAACAAAAGAGCCAAACAGACAAACATTGGCTTGACTTGAGTTACTGTGGACAGAGTCAAGAAATGGCTTCATCTCTTTCTGAAGTTACTGTACTTGCAACACAAAGAGATAGAACAACTTTTATTATTTTTCAATCCTTCATATGATGAGATTCCCATGAATTAGGTAACTGAACAGGTCAAGTTTGTGTGTGTGTCTGTGTGTGGTGCATGCGTGCGTGTGTGTATATGTCAAGGACTAAAGACAACCTCCTTTCCCATTTTAAGTATGAATCTGATTTAAGGCTGGAACTGTCCATTTATGGGAAAAAAAAGGATTAGAGCAGTGTTTTATCGTGTTTTATGCCTTTGAGTCAGTGTTGACTCCTGGCAGCTATCCGGATCAGCCCCTGCAGGTTTCTTGGCAAGGTTTTGCAGATGTGGTTTGCCATTCTCCTTCTAAGAGAAAGTGATTCATACAGTGCATTGTGCCTAAGGCAGAACTAGAATTTACAATCTCCCAGTTTCTAGCTTGATGCCTTAACCACTACACCAAAGTGGCTCAGAAATATACAGTTTAAGAAACATGTAATTCAACTTCAAGGCACAAAAATTGTGTTCAGTTTTTTGAGTGAAGCAAAGACCTAGCATAGGTTAGTTTTTACCTTGTTGTGATGATAGTGTTTCACTTTCAAAGGAGTAGCCACAATTTTTGCTTCCTGGCAGCATCTCAAGTGCATGTAGGGTAAAGTCAAGATGGGAGAACCTTGGATAAACATTTGTTCAATTATCTATGTGGCTCAAGAGAATTGTAAGGATTACTGAATATCTTGACAACAGTGGCAGAAATTGTGAGAGTGTTGCATTCAGATACCAGGTGTCAAAGTACTGTATAGAATTAACTATGGTGGGTAACATTTCACATTTTTCCCATACTATAAAATCTAACAAGTCATTAAAATGTGTTCATGTTACTCCCCAAACTCTACTGTAATCCTGATGACAATTTTTGTTCACTACACAGATCTAGCTGTGCAATGTTTTCATTTTCACCCATCCATAGCAGTTGGAATCGCAACCCCAATATTGCTTTAATGGATCTTAAGAGGGCTGTAAGGAGAAGGAAAGGAGAAAAAAAAACCTACTTTGAATTTCAATCAGACTACCTACAGTAGAGGCATAACATTAACAAAGATGCTTAAACAGCACTCTGCAAAGATGTTAAGAAAATATTTGTAGTGATTCACACACACCTATAGACAAAAACAGTTCTTGTTGCTGTTGAAGCAACAACACAGCACAGCCTTAATTAAAGCATCGTCTGACCTGTTTTTTTTATGCTACAGTTGCAGAATCCTGTTAAAAGAAAAAAGGATTAATTACAGATGGGCTGTGTGTCATGATAATTAACAATTGCCACTTCTCCTATTTGTCACATTCTGAAACTTTTTTTTCTGCTTTAGTTAGGTAAAGGGAGTCAGAATTTTTGTCACATTCTATGCCCGCAATTCCTGATGGAATTGTCACCCATAAATTTGCACAGCATATACAAAATATTGCGCTATCAGCACCATCAGTGTTTTTCACAGGAGAGTGTGCCTGTATATTGCCCTACGTGAAGTGGTAAACACAATGATGGGGATAGCTAAATATGAATTAATAAAAATTAATACAAGGCACTGAATACACCATTATTGACTATGCTGTTGAACTGCTATATAAATACCAGCTAATAGAATTAAAATTATCCATTCATCCTGCTCTTTTTTCCCATTTTTTATGATCACTAGATTAGCAGCCTGTTTCCCCCCACCCCATGTGTACCAAAATGATACAAAGTCAAATAGTGGATTATATAATGCATATATTTGCAAAACAGCAGGAATCATCCCAATCCATTTCTAATTATTGGAAGTGAAGATTCATTGTTTCCTTCTTTCTTTAGCCAGGAAACTTACTATATGCAGGATGTCACTGTGGCATGTTTTTTAACATCTTCTGTATATTCCATTTTATCTTTATTTAATTTAGAACAATAGATCATGGAGAAATGGGAAATAAGTTGCAATGGCTTTAAGGCAGGGGTGTCAAACTCACAACATCATGTGACATGTCACGATGTATCTCGACTTTTTTTCCATTGCCGGCAATGGGGTGGGTGCAGTTTTGCCATGACACATACGGCACACAGGCCAGCAGTTTAACACCCCTGCTTTAAGGCAATATATTGGTGAAGAACTGAAAAATCCCAGAAGCTATTGTGTATTTTGCTCAGTTGTCTGGTTCTCTAGTCGAGCTCATCAACTATGTCTGGCACTCATTGTCTCAACTTTTAAGCAAGAGCTATATTTGTGATGCTGGGGGCTACAGTAATAAACTCCTTCAGGCTCTAAAAAGAAACAGCTAATATTCCTTTTTGTATTCCTTTTATATCTGCTAAGCTTTCCCATAGTTCTTTAATCATAGCCATTATATTCTTCTTGCCTAGCTTCTGAATGTTATCTCTGGTGCTGTTCAGGAAGGACAAAGAAAAGAGGATTGCTTGAATCCTTTGGGACATATACTTGAGTTTAATAAGATTTAACAGAATTATATTCAGACTGAAACAATTTGGCAACAGTTTTTAAGATATCTAGTTTGGACTGTAGGCCTTCGAACAGTACCCCTGGAACCATGCCCTGTCATCTTTCTGTACCATGAAACCAATGGTCAACCATTTTCCTTCCTATAGGTAGGACTTTATCCTACCTGTAGAGAGATAGTGTAGTGTGCATGTGTATGCACCTCTCTTTCTTTCTCTCTCTCTCTGTATATTTATTTATTTATTTATTTATTTATTTATTTGTTTTTATAAACCGCCCTTCTCCCGAGGGACTCGGGGCGGTGTACAGAGTAGGACAGGCAACAAAGTGAAACAGTATTGAAAAACAATAATCAAAGCAAAACAAACTGGGACCCCAATTAGAGCTGTCAGAGCTATCAGGCCAGGCCGGACTGCTGGAATAGGTAAGTCTTTAAGTCGCGCCGGAAGGTGCGGAGGTCGGGGGCCATCCGGATTTCAGTTGGTAAGCAGTTCCAGAGGGCTGGCGCACCCACTGAGAATGCCCTCCCTCTGGGCGCCACCAGTCGACATTCCTTGAGCGGTGGTACCCTGAGGAGGCCCTCTCTGTGGGAGCGCACAGGGCGGTGGGGTGTTGACATTGGCAGAAGGTGCTCCCGTAGGTAGTCCGGACCCATGCCATGTAGGGCTTTGTATGTCATTGTTAGCACCTTGAACTTCACATGGAAGGCAACTGGAAGCCAGTGCAGCGCACGGAGGAGAGGTGTGATATGGGAGTATCGGGAGGCTCCCAAGAGTGTCCGTGCCGCTGCACTTTGCACCAGTTGAAGCTTCCGAGTGGATCTCAAGGGCAGCCCCATGTAGAGAGCGTTACAGTAGTCTAGGCGAGAGGTCACAAGGGCATGGGTGACTGTACGTAAGGCATCCAGGTCCAGATAAGGCCGTAGTTGGCGAACTAGTCGAACCCGGGAGAAGGCCCCCTTGGTCACAGCTCCTATGTGATCTTCCAGGGAGAGCTGCGAGTCTAGGAGGACACCCAGGTTGCGGGCCCTATCAACAGGTGGTAGTAACTCGTCCCCGATGTTAAGGGATGGGATGTTCTGAGTATCCTGGCTTGCCGGTACGTACAGCCATTCAGTCTTGTCCGGGTTCAGTTGAAGCCTGTTCCTCCCCATCCATTCCCGGACCGCTTTCAGGCAGCGGGACATCACGTCGAGGGCATCACTGATGTTGTTTGGAGTTGAGATGAAAAGCTGGGTGTCATCAGCATACTGATGGTACCCTACTCCAAAGCTGCGAATGATCTCACCCAGCGGTTTCATGTAGATGTTGAACAGGAGAGGCGAGAGGACCGACCCCTGAGGGACTCCGCAAACGAGAGGCCTCGGGGTCGACCTCTGTCCCCCTGCCAGCACTGACTGCGAGCGACCCTGGAGAAAGGAGGAGAACCAACGCAGAACCGTGCCTCCCACTCCCAGCCCCCTGAGGCGTCGCAGCAAGATACCATGGTCAATGGTATCGAAAGCCGCCGAGAGGTCTAATAAGACTAGGACAGAGGAATGGCCCCTGTCCCGGGCTCTCCAGAGATCATTCATCAGAGCGACCAATGCCGTCTCCGTGCTGTAGCCCGGCCTGAAGCCCGATTGGTACGGGTCTAGATAAACCGCTTCATCCAGGATCTGAGGAAGTTGGTGCGCCACCACGCTCTCAACAACCTTCGCAAGGAAGCGAAGATTGGAGACTGGACAAAAGTTATTCAATGAGGATGGGTCCAAGGTGGGCTTCTTGAGGAGAGGTCTCACCACCGCCTCCTTCAAGGCGGTGGGGAAGTGACCCTCACTCAGAGAAGCAGAGATGACCGCCAGGAACCAGCCTCGTGTCCCCTCTCGAGCTGCATAAGCCAGCCAGGAAGGGCACGGGTCCAGTAAGCATGTGGAGGAGCTCAACCTCCTCATAATCCTGTCCACTTCCTTAGGAGTCACAGGATCAAATTCCTCCCAGATGACGTCGACAAGATTGTCCATGTCTTGTTCTTCCAACTCAGCCGAGTTGGAGTCCAGGCCGGTTCGAATCCGAGCAATTTTATCCAGCAGATATTGACCGAATTCCTCGGCTCGACCCTGCAAGGGTTCCTCCCTCACCTCTTGGTTCAGTAGGGAGCGAGTCACCCTGAACAAGGCAGCCGGGCGATTATCTGTGGACGCGATGAGGGTGGAAAAGTAGTTGGATTTTGCCACCCTTATCGCAGCGAGATAAGACCTGGTGAGGATTCTTAATCGCAATCGGTCGGATTCGGATCGACTGGATCTCCAACGGCTCTCTAGGCCCCGTCTCCGACGCTTCATCTCCCGGAGCTCCGCGGTGAACCATGGGGCTCGCTGGGATCTGCGCCGGGTCAGAGGCCGCAAGGGTACAACTCGGTCCAGAGCCTCCGTGGCTGCCTTTTCCCAGGCTTCCACTAAGGCATCCGCCGAGTTGTGAGCAGGGAGTGCATGTGCGTCCCCAAGCGCTGCCTGGAACCTATCAGGGTCCATTAGGCGCCTAGGGCGGTACCATCTGGTTGGCACCGCGCACCCATGGCGGGGGGTGGCAAAGGGGAAGTCTAGCCGCAGGAGGTGATGATCGGTCCATGACAGGGGCGTAACAGTCGTGGCACCCCCACCGATATCATCGCGCCACCGTCCAGACAAGAACACCAAGTCTGGGGTGTGGCCTCTCTCATGAGTCGGTCCAGAAATTATTTGCGACAGGTCCATGGCCGCCATGGAAGCCATGAACTCCCGAGCCAGTTCGGACGATCCTCCCAGGGACGGTAGGTTAAAGTCGCCCAAGACCATGAGTTTTGGGAATTCAACCACCAACCCTGAGAGGACATCGAGTAGCTTGGGCAGGGCTGCCGCTGCACGATTAGGTGGTAGGTATGCCAGCAGCAGGCCCAACTGCGCCCCCGGGCCGTATCTCAGTAGGAGAGACTCACACCCGACCATCTGAGGGACGGTGGTCTCTCGCGTGTGTGTGTGTGTGTACATGTGTGGTGGTAGATATAGGGTGTCAAATGACAACAATCTCAGAAAGGCACATGAGAAGCTGGAGAAACACCAGGGCCTGAAGGAGGATCTCAAAAATATGTTGAAATTAAAGGTCAAAGTGCTCAGTGGTGGTAGGACTCTTTGGGGTTATGACTCCCAAACTGGGAGAGTAGCTCCAATAAATCCCAGGAACAATGCCAGAGGTCTCTATCCAAAAGAGTGCAGTGCTAGGAATAGTGCAGTACCTTCAAACTCTCAGGTCTCTGGTAGACCAGAGGTCCCCAACCTTGGCAATTTTAAGACTTGTGGACTTCAATGCCCAGAATTCCTCAGCCAGCCAAGCTGGCTGAGGAATTCTGGGAGTTGAAGTCCACAAGTCTTAAAGTTCCCAAGGTTGGAGACCCCTGTGGTAGACGACTCATCCTTAGGGATGAGAAAGGAATACACACACACACACACACACACACAGAGGTTTAAAGAGTTAAAATGCAGAACTATGAAAGTACAACAAGCAATTTAAAAACAGCAACAATAAAATTCTTCTTTCATAATTCTACAACCATTATGATTTTTCATAAGAGGCTAGGTTTTCCTATCTGTTTTTTTTAAAAAAGTCCAGGCTTTTTCTTTATCATTTTCCCAAACACTAGTGGTTAGAAGGATTTCATCCTTAGTTCCAAATAACCTAAAACAAACTTATGAATTTTCTAGTATGGATTTGTACTGGACTTTCTAGTGCCTTCTGGACTTATTAAAAAAAAAGCTCTGGAGAAAAATTATCTTCTCCAGAAATTAAACAAGTAAATATTTCTGCCAGCTTTCAAACTGAGAACTTTTGCTACACCAGACAAAGATTTTAAAAGGATAGACTGCATGATAAACATTGGCTCAATTGAAAAATGCTCAAAGTGGCTAAATTTTGGCATTAACCTGCAGCAAACCTAAGTGAATAGGCAATGGCACTTGAAGTGTCATAACAGAATAAAATTACTCTGGAAATGGAACAGAAGGTCTGTGAGGTTGATTTGAAGGTAAGTGATAGATTAATGTCATCCACTTTTGCACTGTCATTTCTGGCAGTGGATCAATTGGACAATGCAGGCGAACCCTCTAACTAGTATTTCTATAATGGCATAAACTCCCAGCAGTATCTAAGAGGGTTAGGATTTAGTAGCTTCTCCTGCTCCAAAGCCTTTGCTACTATAATTAGTATTTCATTTTATGGGGACTTTTGGTTAGAATTTCTAATTGATATCTGTTGACACAGCTTTGGCTATGGGAGCATAAATCAATTTCTGCTTCCCAACTGAAATCACAAATAGTCAACATAGTATAAGCCATTGATCACTTTATGAGCGTAGGAATGGATGATATCCTCCTCCTTTCTCCTCAGTTCATTGCAAATGTTCTCACATCTGTGTTTTGCAGCTTTGATTTAAAAATGCTACTTTCCAAGGCGAGTTGACTTATGCCCTTCAGAACAGTTAATCAATACTTTGGTTTGTAATACTGCCTGCCTGAGCACCATTTGGCTCATTACTGCCCGGGGCAGCCATTTTATCCTTGTTACTGAGCTGCTATGTTCTATGCTGGTCAGCATTTGGAAGGGCCTATAACGATCACCTAGTTCAACTATATGCAAGAAAATCAATCAAAACACAGTTGGAAGATGGTTGTCCAACCCAGGTGTTTCCAATCTTGGCAACTTTAAGATGCATGGACTTCAACTCTCAGAATTTCCCAGCCAGCAATGTTTTTATGGTTTTTTTTATCAGCAGCGCTGGCTGGGGAATTCTGGGAGTTTCCACACATCTTAAAGTTGCCAAGATCTCAGCCTTAACAACTTTAAGATGGGTGGACTTCAACTCCCAGAATTCCCCAGCCAGCCAGCCAGCCTAACCCTAACCCTTGTTGGTTGGCAAATTCTGGGAATTGAAGTCCACCCATCTTAAAGTTGCCAAGATTGACAAACACTGCGCTAATCTTCTATGTTCTAAAGAGAAGAACTCTTCCACATCTGACTAAAAACTAAGCATGTCTATCATATTAACAAATTAAACTGACAAGGTAAAGTCATCTAATTACACAACTTCATCATTCTGACAGGCTTACTTCAGTTTACAGTAATCTGACCATCCACTGGAGTCTCAGAACCTTGAAGATGACTTGGTTTCATCTGTTCTGGCACTTTGACTGTATATTAATTAATGATGTGACCTCTGCACAGACACTGAGGCTTTCAGCATATGCTAACTAGCAGCTTAAAAAAAACCTGTCTCCTCATCAACACTCCTTCAGTTTTCTACTTCCGTAACTTTCCCAAGCATTTTTTGAATGACACCTTCAAGGATTCCTTTTCCTTCACCCGCTGAACTTTGCTTTCATTGGAACTTGCAGTGACAGCAAGACTGAATAATTAGCAGCCTTTTGTCATTGTTGATATCTCCTCAAAGCTTTTGTTGATGACTTCTTGGAACTTAGGGCAGAATGGCAAAGGGTTCTGGGAGGCATTACGGTCTCCAGCTGGATTGGCAGCAGGAGGGTGTGGAAGTGTTGCAAGCACTAAATACAAGAGGCTCAATATTGATGAAAATTACAGACCTCAAGTTGTCACATATCAGAATGTATCTGGACTGGGCTTTTTAATTTGATTTGATTTAGTTTATTGAATTATGTTATATGCTTCTAATATGCAATCAAAGTTCTGTGATGTATTTTTAAAAACAGTAAAACAATGATAATCAAGAAAATCTTATTAATAGCAAAAATTTAAAAAGATATACAAACATGGTTTTATTTATTTATTTACATCGTATCTCATCACAATCTTATATTCCTTTGTGCTTTACAAGATGTTCAAAAATAAAATTAAAATATCCAAAGAACAATGAAGACAAAAAGAAACTGTCTCTCTCACACACATCTGTCTGTCATCTATTTAGGATGGCACTTAAATCAAGTAAAGATTTTTTGAACATGACTGGGAGAAATAGAACATGATAGCCTAGTACCCCAAAGACTTAAATACTGGCATGGTTTCCATAGAAGAATGTACCATAACAGGGACTTGACAGCTGTTTCTTTTAATCATCTTCCTCATTTCACTTAGTAACAACACCTGGAGGACTGTCACAAACGATGACTCTGGGCTGGTAGATAAGGAAACAGTTTAGCAGATGTCTACTCAAGTTTGTGACCACCTTGTAACCAGCTAAGAAATGCTACATGAGCATATGCTCGGATTCTATTTAAGTTACAGTTTTGCTTGATTCATAGGTTTTTTTTTTGGGGGGGGGGTTCTGAGGAAGATCTAAACCCTTTTTTGTACAGAAATAAAAGGGCTTCTATCTACTGCAAAAGATTGCTTCATGTGAGGTCTACGTATTGGCATTTATACACTGATTACTATTATAACATTTCCTATTGCAGCATTTGGAATAATTGCTAGCTCCTGGCAAATGAGAGGTGGGGAGACAGTAAAAGCTACCTGCCACAATACAGTTTATAGGTGTCCCCCCTCAATTGTGGGACAAGCATCACTTCTGGCCTGTTTTTCAGCCTCATTGCTTTTCCTTTTTAATTTGTTTCTTCATGTGTATGCCAACAATGAAAGAATGAAGTACCTATGCCAATTTCTTTTTTCTGTAATATATTAAATCCAGGTTAATAATTTCTGTAATAGTGAAAGAACAGAGAAGCAGTGAAACTTCACTAATATACTATCAATATATTCAGCTATTTATATGATTGAAATTATTTTTTTCCACTGGCAAGAGGAAGCAAACATAAGTGAATATATTTTATGTCATTAAACATTTTATCTTGATGAAAACCAGTCCTTTAAATCAGGGATCCTCAAGGCCTGGTCTGTGGACAGGGAGCAGGCTGCAGCATGCCAAAAGCTAGGCTGCACAAACAAGTGAAGCCCCGTCTGTGGGATGCAGGCAGTAGGCAAAACCACATCCCCTCTGGTCCGCGGAAAAACCTCCCCCCAGGGAGGGTGTCCCTGGTGTCCAAAAGGTTGGGGGCCACTGCTTTAAATGATGGAATATAATGGAGTAGAGCTTATGTTTTTTTTGTATGTTATTTTCCCATTCTAGCCTTTATTGTTGTTTTTGTTATTATATAGTTTTGTTACTATACACATAACTAGGTGAAATCATAGTTTCTTTACTGGGTGTTGGCCTTCATATGCATTGAGTTCTTCCCAAGAATCTAGAATGTCATAATGTATCAGCATAGTATATGTGTTGATCCAAGAAGTGTGGTCTTTTCCAATTGACAGATGGAAATTTTGTTAATGTGCAGATTTTCTAAGTGCCATATAATAATTGTTTAAAATGGTAGCCGGTGTGCTGATAACCACAGGGACCACCACTGTCAGTTTATGAGTATTTCAACTTTCATTTTCAGATCTTGATATTTTGTGATCTTCTCCAATTCTTTGTCTTCTATTCTACTATTCCTTGGGATGCCACATCAATTTCCTCCCACTTTCTTGTTTTCAACCAAAGTTAAATCTGGTATATTATATGCGTAAGACTTTATCAGTTTGTATTCAGAAATCCCACGATATTTTAGCCTGCTGATTTTCAACTACTTTTTAAACTCTATGTCCCCACCAATTTTTCATTACTGGCACATAGGTTTTGCAGATGTTCCAGTGAATTATTTTGATGACTGTGTTATGTCATTGTTTACAATCAAATTTGTGTGATCTTCTTGCACAAACTGCATATATGATGTACTGTTTATTTTGCCTCTGCACAATCCGCACTTTGAATGATTCAATGATTTTTCAATTTTATATTTAATTGCATTAATTTGAATAGTTTGCTCTTTAGCAGCCAAAATCAACCCTTTGGCTTCTTTTTTTAATGTTCCAGTTATAAGCCATTGCCACCTGCCCCTCAATCTTTTGTAGAAATTGACCATATAATGCTTTTCCTTGCCAGCATTTATTCTTGTTTTTCTTGCATTATTTTGAGATTCATGTTAAGTTTTCTGCTCATTCAGTAAGTTCCAATTTTGCATCAATGCTTCTTCATGTCTGTATTTTATGTAATTAGCCCAATGCATGATTTTCTTCTTTGACAGTTTGTCTGCTTCCATTTCTGTGGAACAGGTAAACTCTATCTCTATCACTATGGGAATGTAATGCATTGTGAACAGTCATTAACTTTCATGGGTTCTTTTTGATGCAAGCTGTCCTGTTTAACTTGTGTCCAATTAATAGTGCAAATACTACAATATATTTCATCAGATATATGGCCCAGGTAGTGATGGCTTGAGCAATTTTCTCATTCTTAGGATATATTCTTTTACTAATCACATTTTAATTTGTCCATGCTTGATGTTAACCAGCTGTAAAATGTTCAACACATACAACCTGCTAATATAGTGAGCTGGTCAAAGGAAAATATGGAGGCTGCCTTTGTGAAGACCTGGAAGCCCCTCACAATGTTTTCATCCCAAGCCCAGCATCCAGAGATTGTACACCAGCTGGAAAGAGAACAGACAGGATCTGGCAAATGTCAAAGCCACTATCCTGGACAAAATCCAGAACATCTTAGGAGTTCATCAGTAAAATCAGCAGACGTGGGAGGAAGATGAACCAAAGGAAGTCCTTTGGCAAGACAAGATTCTTCATGGGAGGTATTATCAATAAATAGCTGAGATAGCAGACATTGGGAAATCCTACTGGTGGCTGGAAAGGGCTGGACTAAAAGACAGCAATGAGGCACTGAACATAGCAGAAAAGAACAGTCACTAAGCACCAGATCATATGACACTAGACAAGACCCAATGTGCAGACTTTGCAGAGAGGCCTCAGGGACAATCCAAAAAATAGTGGCAGAGTGAAAGATGTAGGAGTATAACAGGGAGAAGACCTTTTGGGACTTCCAGGTTTAGAAGGTTGGGTAGGTCCTGGTCAATCAACCAGACATCTTGGTAGTAGACAAGGACCAAAAGGCAGCAATGGTGATAAATGTAATGGTACCAAGTGACAGCCACAAAGGAAGGAGTATGAGAAGCTGGTACCAGTACCCAAAGGACAGTTTCAAGGGCATTTGGAAGGTAAAGGCCAAAGTGATGCCAGTCATGGTAGGAGCTCTCAGGGCTGTGATTCCTAAGCTGGGAAAGTGATTCTAACATATCCAAGGAACAATATCAGAGCTCCCTCCAAAAGAGTGCAATGTTAGGAGCAACCAAAATACTGCACAGAACCAAACGCCCAGGTCTCCACTCATAGTGGTGAGAAGGGAATTTTTATTCAACTTTATGCATATTCATATTCACCTTAAGGCAGCTGTCATACTTAATATTTATGCCTCCTATTTAACCCACAACAACAGCCCTATGAGTTGAGTTGGGCTTAGAGAGAATGACTGCCTAAAAATCACCCACCTGGCTTTTGTGCCAACCTGAAAAAATCACAATCTCCTGATTTCCAGGCCAGCACCTAACTACTGCACCAAGCTGGTTCTCATTCAATTTATTTATTTATACATTCAAATTGCCTCCATTATTATCTCCCACCACAATATAAAGACCACAACACCTGCTCAGAAATCCATACCAGAAAACTTAGCTTCTTCATTCCTCATTAAAAAAAATGTTAAAGCAATGTTTGGATCTGAGAGAGTAAGTTTCATGTAAACACAACTGTAAGCTACATGGACTTAACAGACAGCTAAATGATTTAACTTTTAGCCAGATCTTTTAGTTAAATAACAACTTTAAGCATGCAAAGCAGGAAATGTTCAGAAAAAGAAAAGAATGATTATTTTTTCTCAGCTTGACAAACTTTTATATACTGAAAGAAACAAATAAATAAATGTCATAAGACTGTACTGTACCACATGCCCATTTTTCCACTGTCATCATTGCTGGAGATAGCACAGGTTTGACAAATAATAACTCTTCAAGTGTTAAGTGAATCAAAAATTGTTTTTTTATCTCTCTACTCACCACACTAAAATATTTTGTTGCTTTCATTGCTAGCTATGTTACATGGATGAACTGATTTTCCATTTTTCATATTATATAACTGGCCAAAGTTAATGAACTAGAAACTGTTCTCAGTGTACCTTAATTTAATACAGCCTAGCATATTTTGGACAAGTGACTTTTTCCTCCAAGCCATTTGGCAACCTGTAAATAACTTGGCAGTTATCTGATTTATAATAAGAAATCCAAAATGTTTAGTTTTTACATGTTTGGCAGATGCCTTTGAAAATGGAATGGAAAGTGGTCTGGTACACTTTTCTTCTGCTCCAGAGGATTTCCTTTTGGAAATTGTTCTTCTGGTTCTAAATTGTGGAAACAAGGGTGGGTCTTTGACAAAAAACTCTTTTTATACTTTGTTGTTGTTGTTAGTTGCGAAGTCGTGTCCGACCCATCGCGACCCTATGGACAACGTTCCTCCAGGCCTTCCTGTCCTCTACCATCTTCTGGAGTCCATTTAAGCTCACGCCTACTGCTTCAGTGACTCCATCCAGCCACCTCATTCTCTGTCGTCCCCTTCTTCTATTGCCCTCAATCTTTCCCAGCATTAGGCTCTTCTCCAGTGAGTCCTTCCTTCTCATTAGGTGGCCAAAGTATTTGAGTTTTAGCTTCAGGATCTGGCCTTCTAAAGAGCAGTTAGGGTTGATCTCCTCTAGGACTGACCGGTTTGATCGCCTTGCAGTCCAAGGGACTCGCAGGAGTCTTCTCCAGCACCATAGTTCAAAGGCTTCAATTCTTTGGCGCTCAGCCTTTCTTATGGTCCAGCTTTCACTGCCATACATTGCAACTGGGAAGACCATAGCCTTGACTATACGCACTTTTGTTGACAGGGTGATGTCTCTGCTTTTTAGTGTGCTGTCTAGATTTGCCATGGCTTTCCTCCCAAGGAGCAAGCGTCTTTTAATTTCTTGGCTACAGTCCCCATCTTGGAGCCCAGGAAAATAAAATCTGTCACTACCTCCATTTCTTCCCCATCTATTTGCCAGGAATTGAGAGGGCCAGATGCCATGATCTTGGTTTTCTTAATGTTTAGTTTCAACCCAAGTTTTGCACTCTCCTTCTTCACTCGCAACAAGAGGCTCTTTAGTTCCTCTTCACTTTCTGCCATTAGAGTGGTATCATCTGCATATCTTAGGTTGTTGATGTTTCTTCCGGCAATCTTAATTCCAACTTTTGATTCATCTAGCCCTGCCTTTCTCATGATGTGCTCTGCATATAAGTTAAATAGGCAAGGCGACAGTATACAGCCTTGCCGGACTCCTTTCCCAATTTTGAACCAATCAGTGGTTCCGTGTCCAGTTCTCACTGTTGCTTCTTGGCCCGCATATAGGTTTCTCAAGAGACAAATAAGATGGTCTGGTATGCCCATCTCTTTAAGGACTTGCCACAGTTTGTTATGATCCACACAATCAAAGGCTTTAGCATAGTCAATGAAGCAGAAGTAGATGTTTTTCTGGAACTCTCTAGCTTTCTCCATGATCCAGCGTATGTTAGCAATTTGATCTCTAGTTCCTCTGCCTCTTCGAAATCCTTCGAAACTTTACTAGCATGTGAAATGAGTGCTATGGTGCGATAGTTTGAACATTCTTTGGCACTGCCTTTCTTTGGAATTGGAATGTAAACTGATCTTTTCCAATCCTGTGGCCACTGTTGAGTTTTCCAAATTTGCTGGCAAATTGAGTGTAGCACTTTTACTGCATCGTCTTTTAAGATTTTGAATAGCTCAGCTGGAATACTGTCACCTCCACTAGCTTTGTTGTTGCTCAGCTTTTCTAAGGCCCACTTCACTTCACATTCTAGGATGTCTGGCTCGAGGTCAGTGACCACCTCATTGCGATTGTCAGGGACGTTAAGCTCATTCTTGTATAGTTCTTCTGTGTAATTTTGCCATCTCTTCTTAATCTCTTCTGCCTCTGTTAGGTCCCTGCCATTTTGGTCCTTTATCATGCCCATTTTTGCATGAAACGTTCCTTTCATCTCTCCAATTTTCTTGAAAAGATCTCTGGTCCTCCCTATTCTATTGTTTTCTTCTATTTCTTCTATTTTATACTTTAGAAAATCACTATTCTAAAGTTTTATTTTCATTCAAATTTAACTTCATTAAAGTACAGGTAGGCCTTGACCTACAATCATTTGTTCATAGCATGTCATTTTCCCATTTATTTATTTCAATAAAATAAATTTTAAAAAGTTAGAAATCCATTGAGGAAGCCTAGTCAGGATCAAGGTTGGTTAGGCATATCTGTGAACTTGGTTAACTTGGGACCTTGACTCTAACAGGATGACTAACAAATGCAAAGCAATTTTTTTTCATGGGCTGCAGATTAAATATACAGTAAAGTGGGACTTATACCAAACTATGCACTATATATGCACATAGATATTCTGTTGGGGAATATCCATCTCAATGTATGCTGTTCAAATCTACCTAGGACATGCAGCATCATTAGGACAGCAGAAACAATCCAACTTATTGTGTTTGGTTTATTCATTAATGGATGCATGAAAAATACTTCAGTTGCATGATATCCTGCATCAGCAAAATTGATTGTTAATTAACCAGATTCATACCTACCTTTCCTTTAGGAGCTCAAGGTGGCCTGCTATCACTAAGTATATTTAAAGACAAATTCAGTCCCAGCCCAAGATTCTTTGAAAGTGCCCCAGCTCATCCATTCAAGTGATGGCGTACCTTTTACATGGCCAAATGATTATGTCATCAAAAGCAACACATTCCTAATCTGACTTTCTTAGTTATGAAAACATTAATCCACTAAAGAGCTCACTGTTTGCTACTTTTTCAAAATATGCCAAAGGAAGGGCTTGGATCAGCCATTTCACTCTAAAGGAGTGAGTTATGTGTTATCAGGTTGATACAATGAATCTGCTAATGATTTGAGCAATGATCAAGGAGACAGAACATTATCTAGGCAACAGAGCATGACAAGAATTTGTTTAATTGCTTCCTTTTTTAAAAAAAAATCTAGCTGAAACTAGATCCAAGCTCAATCCACCTTTTCTTCTACCAATAGAATGGATATGAGCACATAGGACACCTTCCATAATTCAAGGAAAGCTCTTGGCTATAGATTTTGTAATTGTTTTCTATAGTGCTCACCTTTCTGGCATCTAGGCAAATATGTAATTGTTGATACTATTTTTAATTCACCTTCTCTTTCAAATGATTGCCCAATTAACTATTTCAATATGTTTTGAAATACCTAACTTGAGAATATCAACAGCACAACATTTGGTACAGATATTTTGATATGAGCAGTAGCTGGTAGTGGTAATACAATAATAATTGCTCACTCATTTACGGACTATTTAGCTCGTGCAGTGAGCCAGAGGAGAACAGCTAATGAGCACAGCTTCTTGCTGTAATTAGTAGAATAATCCTGGCTCACAGATGATTTACAATTTGGGGGAAAATATCTATATAGTGCAGATGTGTCAAACTTGCGACGTCACATGACATCACGCAACGTATCAGGACGGTTTTGCCATTGCTGGCCATGTGGTGGGTGCGGCTTCTGCAAGATGCATTTGGCCCACGGGCCGGCAGTTTGACACCCCTGATATAGTGACTTTGAGCACCTATATAGTGAAGTCCAGAGGGACACATTTGTCCCATGTTATGTGATTCATCTTTCTTCATTGGAGGGCTTGCTCTAGCATTCATACTGAGGACAAAATTTATCCAGCAGTAATGGAAATACAATGCCTTTAACAAATGATTCAGTTTTCCTTGGAGAAGAAGGTTGCATATTTTAAATTAAGGATTGCATACTTTGATTTTCCTCCATATAATATGGGAATTTTGACATGTTGTTAGTGAAAAATGTAGCTAAATAGGGGCACAAGGCCTGGTAGTACTGTTAAGCATTTGCTATTTATCTCTTCCTGCCTCCCCTTCCTGGCTACTGTTATGGAACAGGAGTGATGCTGTACAGAAGAGAAAAACAAAATTTTTTCATACATCCTGAAAGTCTTATCATCCCTGTTTTGAGAAAATTATGAAGCAATCATGTGATGGAAATAGGCTCTATCTAAGAAAATGGATGGTGGTATGCCAATGTCAAATTTGCCTAAAGTAACACACAAATTCAGTTTGTCCCAGTATCATGTAGACATCATTAACACCAACATCCTCATCTCTGATATTCACACATTCTTCAGGAATTCTACCAATGATGGCATGGAAACATGACTTGTTTTACTTTTGCTGTTTATCTAGGTGAATTGAAATATTAGCTAAATATTTGTCACGAGTGCATTTAAGGCAACAAGATTGTTACTAAAGAAATAAAATAGGAACATAAGAAATGTATCTTTGTTTGTGTGATGGGTCAGAGTTAGCATAGTTATTTGAATAGACTGAAAAACAATCCAGAACATGTCTGGTCCTACACTTTTATGAATGAACCCTTAGTGATTTCTTTTCCCCACTGAGAGATCTTTCTTGGGCCTGTTGGACTAAAACTCAGTAAGGAGTCCCTGCCTTTTATTTGTTGGGCAATGCTTTAATTTTAAGATACATTAGGAATAAGGTAATGATAATTTTAAGTAAGTGATGAACCTCTGGGAGAAAAAGAGATGTTCAGTTCAGGCTATTTTTGTTAGCTATACAGATTCCCAAAATATTTCTAGAGAATAAGCAAAAGTCACCACATTCATGAAAGTAAATGTGCAACCAGACCCAAAGAGCCACCAAAGGCAACATTAATCCTTGGTGACAACTACCTTTTCCCCAACTCTAGAGAAACCATTCATTTCTGTCTGTGTTTTATTGAAGCCACTTTTGTATAGGTCATATTGGCTAGCTGTTCTGTCCAGCAGATAAACTCAGGTGAGAGATGTCCACATGTCAGTTGTAGAAAGACAAGGATGGTTAAAGACGAGCCTGGGAATAAAAAATAAATAAATACAAGATTTATACCCTAAATTGAGAGAATCAACTACAGCACATAGTCAAGGGACAGGTTGATAGTCAAAACTAGGAAAATGACTGGGATGAAAAAGTATTGTTTCCAGAACTCTACTGATTTCTGAGTGAGGGTGTATCTTTTTAAGGAGAAATGATTAGAAATCACTCAGATGCATCTGATAGCACAGGTTTCCCAAGAGCACTGAGAAGACATTATTCCCAAGGAATTTAGTCCTGAAGTTTTCCAGTCTTGTGCTGTTGTTTTGCTCTTCCTCTTCCTGGCAGTTCTCTCTCATGGACTTGAAAGCTGTAATACTAGTCCAAAATCAAAGCCCTAAGTTGTAAGATTTGAAAAGGCAAAGGGAATTGACTCCATCCATGACTTAACACAATTATGTTTGACCTATCAGGTGAGAGAGATAAATTGCTCTCTTCAAGTAGAAGGACTCAATCAGAGGTACCATGGTACCAGTAGTCACGAACCATTTCTCTTCCCTTTCCTTCCCCCCCAGCAACTTTTTTTTTAAAGTTTAAACTTGAGGATGATGATGGAAGAAAAAGGATGATGGGGACAAAAAAAATCCTCATGGTTTTCCTCAGGTTATTTCTCCTTAGATGTGAGTAGTGAGTCCACAGAGAGATGACAATCCTAATAGAAGTCAGGATTCTTCGTATGTACTTTACTCAATTTGAAAGGCACACCTATCACATCATTGGCAATTTATCTTTTTCTTAATGGGGGAAGTAATCAAATTCTTTTCTCTCAAATTGAATGAGATTGGCAAAAATGCAGCAGAGGTTTTTTTTTTTGCCAGAGTGGTAACTACTGTCTCTTCATAGAGAACAATGAAAATTCTTCTGACTGCTTTTGAATCTACTCTTACGCATTAATAAACATCAACAATTGTTCTGCAAAAGATGAGGTTTCCTGTTTTTCTTGAAACTCCATTTATTTATATTACATACTGTTTTGAAAGGTATTTTGATAGCTGATAGTATTCCTGCCTTGGGCACAAATCTTCCAGTGTATGAGAGAGAGAGAGATTCTGTTAAGGAATCCTCTCTTGCCACCATTGGTGTGTTGAGTGTAATTGGGGGCCCTTGTCCGCTCTTTCAAAAGCAGCTGGGGTCATGCAGTGTCTCCCTCCTTCCCACAGGCATTCATCCATTCCCTCAGAAGAACTGTATTCATAGGCATTCAACCTGGATTTGCAGCTGCCTGCCTAACAGAGTCACATTCTTGTGTTTTCAAGGACATGTTGATGATCCTGGTGGGAGCCCAGTAGCAACTAGAAGAGGAACAACCACACTGAAAGCAACTCATCACAACTAGTGCGAGAACATTTGAAAAAGGCAAAGGTGGTGTGTTAAAGACTTTGAGACTTTCAACTGAGTACTACAACAATAAGTATTAAGGACTGAGTATTAAAGACATATTTACCTGGCAACATCACCTTGCGAAACCTAGAAGGGTGGAGTTGACCCAACAGCAATATCCTTGGGGAAGGTATGATTTGCAATACAGGTAGTCCTCGACTTACAACAGTTCATTTAGTGACCATTCCAAGTTATAATGGCACTGAAAAAAGTGACTTATGACTGTTTTTCACACTTATGACTATTGCAGCATCTCCATGGGTAAATGATCAAAATTCTAGATGCTTAGCAACTCGTATTTATGATGGTTACAGTGTCCCGAGGTCATGCGATCCCCTTTTGCGACCTTCTGACAAAGGAAGACAGGATTCACTTAACCATGTTGCTAATTTAACAACTAATAATAATAAAGTTGGAAGGGACCTTGGAGGTCATCTATTCCAACCCCCTGCTCAGGCAGGAAACCCTATACCATTTCGGACAGTGATTCACTTAAGAAAGCAAGAAAGGTCATAAAATGGGGCAAAATTCACTTAACAAATGTCTCAATTAGCAACAAAAAATATGGGATCAATTGTGGTCATAAATCAAGGACTATCTCCACAATGCTTTGTACAGATTTGCTGTGCTGTAGCCTGATAGGTCCTTGAAGAGCAAAGAATCCTCACAGGGTGGTTTTCAGAATAAACCTCCTCGGAGACCTCAATAATTTATCATTATTCACCAGAAGCAACATTTTATATCTTTCTTCCTTTTTTTAGCATACTATCATTATATCGACACACAACATATACCAGTCATCTGAATCACCTATTTGACCAATTAGGTTTTCTTTACTGTAGGCTGTTAGATGTTTGAGTAATTTATTTCTATTTTCCTCATTTTTCCACTTTTTATTTTGAGCCAAGTTGCCTTTTCCATAAATATTAATATTTATGGCCTATTTAATTTAATATTTACTGGCCTATTTAATGCCTTTTTCTTTTTTTACACTTGCCTTTCTGGATCCATTTCTGTTGGGAAAAAGTTATTGAATTTGCTATTAGAGAGAGGTAGTCATGATAGCAGGAGTCCATCATGTTGCTGAATTAAATTCTCAAAGCTTCAAAGAGAAAATACAATATTACTAACAGGATTGCACAGGTTCATCATAATTATATATATTATTTACATAGAAGTAGCCACATCAGAGAAAACTTTAAACAGTTAATTAGAATGTTTGGGCCTTTGACAGTTGCATACTGAAATAAACCAAATGCAATCATGCAAAGCATTTAAAATACTGTGTAATTCCATGTGTGCAGAATTAAATGCAAATAGGTTGCATTTATGTTTTATTGTTTTCCCAGCCTTCGGCTTCTCTCATCATCTGCTTTGTATTTTTTATTGTGGATTGGCTTGGAGTTATATTCTGAAGCTGTGTGAAAACAATCAGATCAAATCAAAATTTGTCAACAACAGTGGCAATTGAATTTGGTAGTTTGAAAAATATGCCAAAGAAATTAAACCAATGGGAATAACAATAGAAATATTCCCAAACAAATAATTTTCGCAATTTTAGAATATAGAAGCAAAGTTAGCTGTTCTGCTTTTTGGGATTTCCAAAATAAAAGTATGACAACAATTTAATTTAGAGAGACCTGAATTTTGCAGGCACACTGCTGATCAGTTGTTTAGTGGCAATGGAATACATCTAATTTTGTTTTTACTCGAAAACCATTTTTGGACTGTGTGCTTGAGGTGGAAAAAAAAGTGATTTTGGGTTTTGCTGATTAGATAGATTCGTTGTTATAGAAATGGCTAGTATACAGTATGTAATTATATAAAAGTAAAAATTGAGCTTTTATGCTATCACCCAATTTTATTGCACCAAAAGGAGTCAGAAGTCAATGCCTTTTCTTTCTTTTTCCCCTCTGCCCTACATTTTTCCCCTTCCCTTTTCCTTCCTTTTTTCCTATTGCTTTCTCTTGTATTTTTATATTTTATATTATATTTGAATAAACTAATAAAATTTTGATCACCCAAAATTTTGCGTACTAGACTTTTTTTTTTTTTATGGAGAGCAGCAACAGCAACAATGGATCTGGAGAGTTTTTCCCAGATGGCAGAGATGATAATGGCATTAAGATCTGGGCTGCAATTGGGTCTTTGAGGAGTAGCAGGATTGCAGAAACAGCTGAAGGAGGCTTGTGGAACTGATTTCCAGTACTAATGTGATGGCGGTAGGAAGGAGGCTTTTGAATGGAAGTAGCCTGCATCCTGTGGCTGCTCTTGGACCACACTGAACAGTGGCTGTTTTGAGGGGTCCTTGGTGCACTCTGAGCTTGCTTGTTTTCTTGCAGACATTTCGTTACCCTAACTATGTAACATCATCAGTGCTGTTTCGCAAGTTACAGCTCTTCCACTAGTTTCCTCCATCTTGGTTCAGCAAGTAGGCCTCTGAACTTTTATTTTAGCCCTCTCTAAAGTGACCTGCTATGCATCTGGAAGAGTTGTTATTGTGGGCATTGGACTTTAGAACTTTGAATTGAGGAGTTTTGATGGGAGTCGTTGGGGGCTTTTTCTATGGAGTGCTGTTGCTGTTTCTTCTTTGGTAAGAGACAAGGTAGTGGGAGCAGAGCTTAGGTTACTCCTGCCTGTAGGTTGGTGTGGCTTTCCCTCACTTGGGTGAGAGAAGAAAAGGTTATAATGGATCACATATAGTGGAATGGATTGCAAGTTGATATGAAGAGAGTGGTGGAGTAACTGGTGTCTGAGCTAATGAATTCTGAGTGAAAGACATATTGGCTTGTGACAATCTCTGTTGGTATGGTTGGTATGTTGGAGCTTTTTGGCATGAGAATGGAACAGCTAGGGTTGGGAAGATTATAAGGGCTGGGGAGGGAAGAACAGGTAGGGCTACTAGGGTGGTAATGGGCAGAGGGAGATATGATGGGAAACAGAGTGGGATGCTTTTGGGGAAAGTGATCCCAAAGTTTAATATTGGTATTGCCATCCTTGTGTTGTACCTCAAGACATAGTAACTAGGGCTACAGAAATTCTGGTTTCTGGTTGCTGCTGTAACAAAGGTGATCTCATCCACAATTTAACTGTGGTATAACTATTACATCAACTTAAATTGCACCTATAGAGAGACAATATTTCTTAAGTTGATAAAGTAGTCCAGTACTCACATTTCTGACTGAATCTGAAGCTCAGTGGAAGTGTTGATGATGCTGTATTTCAGCCTTTTGTCTCTGATTGAATTGTTGTGGTAGAAAAGAGCCAGAATAACTCCATCATTAAAACAAGAAAGTCCATTTAGGAGAGCTGACATTTTGAACATTGCACACTGTCAACTGGTTTGCAAATTATGTTTGTCCTCTGAACTGTTTATCTATAAGATAAAGTGTAGTAATAAATTGCAGAGAGAGATTATTTTTTCCCCAGGCACAACAGGCTAAAATGAAATTTCAAAGTTCACTTCTGGTGTGTAATTAGTTCTAGTTCCAACAGAATCTGAATCCCACTGAATATATTTAGCATGTTACTAAACACACCTTTTGTCATTTTTATAATGCAAAGAAATCTTTAAGGATATTGTTTTTATATTATCTATCTATCTATCTATCTATCTATCTATCTATCTATCTATCTATCTATCTATCTATCTATCTATCATCTATCTATCTATCTATCTATCTATCTATCTATCTATCTATCTATCTATCTATCTATCTATCTATCTATCTATCTATCTAATCTTTTTAAAAACAGGGTGACAATATATGTAAGCCTGTTTATAAATTAAATAAAGACATAAGACTCCAGTCTTCATTTTTACACACATCAAATTGGATCCATTCTTCTTCTTTTCAATATAAGCATATAAAAATCCTTACATGTTAGAAAAGCTAAACTCAGTAATTGCATATTTCTTTTAAATGATCTGCTGCTCTCTCTGACTTCTTGGTCCTTGTTTACCAAAGACATAAATCTTTAAAACTCTTGTTGTGAAATTAAACAAGATGGTTTTGTTAATCAGTGCTCAAATTATGGGAGGAAAGGTATGGGGCCTTTTATGGATTCTACAAACTGATTTCTCCCCATTTTGCTAAATCATATTCAATCCTGGCTGTCTTTCTAAAAACACATCTCTTAGAGCACTGACACAAAAAACATAAGGGATCATTCTTTCTAGTGCAATGCAAGAACCTGCTTTTTGAGTTATACTTATTAGAACAATTTGTCCATAACCTTTACTTAACTCTACATTATATATGCCTGAAGATATTGATTGAAGTATTTTGAAATTGCTTTGTTGTTTCATAAATGTAGCAAGTTATCCTTCATTAGCTTCTAAAAATTCACAAACTTACCATTCCATTTATTTTGTATGCCAGCTTTATGGCAATAACCATAATGTTCAATTTATCAGATATATGTCACTATTAATATAAACTAATGGAAAACCTGTTTATGGATTTTAGAGAATACTTTTTCACTTCTAGGGCCTGGTATCTTCAAGAGTTACTTGGAAAACCTAACATGACTGGGTAGGTTTGTACCATCTCTTTGGCAATACATGTAAGCCAATAGTAATTTAACAACAATGCTTATTTCCTCACAATAAATAAATTGTTGTAGGACTAAGAGGAAAAGTCAGGGATATGGAGTAAGTTACTGATACTCAGAATCTCCTGGTCCAACTATCCCTATTTTAATAAAAACTCTGTTTCATCAATTACTTGAATGAATGTTTCTGATTAACTAAGCATGTTTTCATAGCCTCCAAGGTCCCTTCCAACTTTGTTGTTGTTGTTGTTGTTGTTGTTGTTATTATTATTATATGCTTTGTTTTTAGTAATATTTAACTTTTTGTTTTTCCAGAACATTCAAATAATGAAAAAATAAAATGTTGAAAAAGGGAAAATATTTTTGTCAGATTCCAATTTGTGATGCATCATTAGTCATGTATTGATAGTACTCCTAGTGAAACATTTAAAACATATTTAGTCTATGGGCATTTCAAAAAAGTATAAATTCTAGCTGCGAGAATGGCACCAAGATTCTTACCTTGTAGCAAAACTATGCATTTCAAAAAAACAACAACAATCTATTGCATATTGCATAATGATACATTCACATAATTGTCCTACAACCAGCCTACAAACCCCTCAGAATCCAAATCAACTGCACACTCAACCAGAGACAGCACCGACCTCAGCCAACCCATGCAAGCCACCCCATCAACAGTTCACTTGCCAATGACCCTGACCTGATGTAACCTCCCCTTCACAAGACCCATCACAAGACTTTCACTGATGACTCACACCTGACCCATCACAAGACCCTCACTTGACACAACCACACCTGAAGCCCTTATAACTAGAACAACGTTGACACTGACATCCCCTAAACTCTGCTAAAATTGTTACCTAGCCTGGTAATGAAACATTTGGAAACCAACCCACAACCTTGGAGAATGAACCTTCACCCCCAGCCCACACTCGAGTTACAGATATTTGCCATTCTTGCAAACATTCACAGAATTATTAAATTTACCTCTGATTCATGTTGTTGAGTAAGATATGAATAAGAAAGGCAGTGGCCCTATATGATATATATATAGCAGAAAAATCCAAGATGGCAGCAGGAAAAATCTTGATGCAAGAATTCAAAGATATTGGATGGAATAAATTCTTTTAAACATAAAGTCCAAAATGGACATCAGGAGGGTGCTTTCCAAAGCTACTTGGGATGCAGCAATTAGTGGTAATATTAAACCAGTTACTACTGTCATCCATGTCCTTCTTTTGCCACCTATACTGAGATGTTAGGAAAGGATGTGAGCAAAGTGATTCCTGATGTAGTAGATTCACTCCTGACACTTCCACTCATTGTTTGTCCATGTTTGTTTTCATTTCCTGGAATGGGATGAAATAAACAAGATGCCTGAAACACACTCTTTCTTTTAAGAAGGCAAATGGCATAAGTGAAGATTTAACTTTTATATTGTTCTTCCAGAATAGCAGGCCTAGCCAAAAAAATACCCTTTTTGAAGGAATTTTTAACTGAAAACATATTTAAATCTAAGTAGACAATTGGTGCATCTAAGAATACAGCAAATGGACTGAATAAAAATCTCATTTGGCAGGACATTCAGAACTGGGATATTTCTGGACTTCTGGAATGAGTAAAATGTACATACGATGTTTTTTCAACTGTTGTGTATTATGCTTTTAAGACTGTACGTGAATACAAATGACTTCAAGTCATAAGCATAAGAAAACAAAAGATAAATAATAGGATACAAAATCACATCTCTCACTGTGGTAGTAATTATTTGTATTTCTTTTCTTTGCTTCAGTGAATCTTCCCTTTTAGCCTGAGACATATGAACAGACCAAACAATTAGAGAAATAATTGATGATCAGTGCCTTCAAACCTTGCAGTGGCCGAATGTATCTTTAAGAGTAAAATAATGAGCCAATTTTTCATTGGTGATGAGTGTGTTGTGGTGGTATTCTCAGACAGAGGTTGGGCAATACATCTGGATCAGATGAAATATATTTTTTTCTAAATTTCTTTTCAGATAGTTAGCCTTTAATGAACTGAACTATTGCCCCTTGCTGGTTTAAGATTCCAATTAAACTTGTTTGAGGAGCAGGCAAAATAATTACATACACATGGTGCTTAGACAGCCTTCCAGTTGTTTCCTGATGGGACTAAATTTCAGTTGAAGATTATCTATTGCAATGTTGAAAAAAAAAGGATCTAGGTTAGATACCCTGTTTTTCTGTAACTTGCATGTTAATCAGCTATTTAGTCTGAATGTATACTAAGTGTTGGAATTGCCAGTGATTGAATTCTGAATGTAGGGACCCACAAAATCTTGTTTCAAAGGCTACAATGGTACAGTTTGTTCAGTTCTCTCTGTGGTCATTGATTGTGACTCTCTAGGGCAGGGGTGTCAAACTTGCAACATCACGTGACGTGTGGTGATGTATTGTGACTTTTTTTCCATTGCCGGCAATGGGGTGGGCGCAGTTTTGGCATGACACATCTGGCCCATGGGCTGGCAGTCTGACACCCCTGCTCTAGGGTTTCCAGCTAATCACATTTCCACTCAACATCTTACTCTCATCTGATTAACATCCAGGTGAAGAGTTTTAATGTCTTGAGGACATATTTATATTATCATTATATAATACCAGTGTTACAATATTATCTCCCCTCTTCTGTTTAAATACCATACTGTATCAAGAAGGTAAAAATAAATAAATAAAACCAAACCTAGATTAAAGGAAGGATCAGATTTTCCCCACCTCCAATACACCCTGTTCCAGTCCAATCCAGGTCACTCCTTGCCTAATTACCTAAGGTTGGGAGTGTGGGTTCAATTCAGAGTGATTACATTACTATCTCAAGCTGTTTCTCTTAATGTTCTTACAAGACATTTGTGCAAATACCTAGATTCCTCCATTCACATTATCCATTGTCTTTTCCTCCTATTAATTTAAATAATTTATGTGGTCACCCATCATACAGAAGTGACTCTGGGTAGTATACAAAGATTAAAAACTAACTGTTACAAACAATAGGCCATGATATCCAAGGTAAATAATACATTCTGATCTTAAAAATCACATCAGCCATACAGCTTGCCTAACCTTCTGATCCAAAATCCTGGGGAATCAGCCAGGTCTTCAGAGCTTTATGAAAGGTTAACCTCAGCTTTGACAAGTACAAACCCCCAAAATATGAGTTTTTTATTTGCTCTTCACTGGAGTATCCATTTTTATTTTGTCCAGGATTGATTGGTTCTTCTTGCAGACCAAGATACTTATACAACTATCTCCAAATCCATTGTTCAAAAGTGCCTGTCTTCTTTCTTTTGCTTTTCTACAGTTAGACTACCATTGAAAATACTTTTTGCTAGTGTTTACTGTTTATGAAGCTATATGTCTATATTATAAGTAAATCATTGTCCTTATTAAGGGAATTATGTGGTCATTAAGTGTATCTGGTTTCCCCCATTGACTTTGCTTGTTGGAAGCCAGTTGGGAAATGATGATCATATGAACCAGGGTGCTGCAATCATTGTAAATACATGCTGGTTGCCAAGTAACCAAATTTTGATCATATGACCTTGGGGTTGCTCGTGGGAGGATTGGCATACTGGTCACTTTTTTCAGTGCCATCGAAACTTTGAACAGTTGCTAAATGAATGGTTGTAAATTGAGACCACCTGTAAATGATATAGTGCTTTAATTGTTGCAGTGAATGATACTGAGAGGGCTAAAACCAACCATTTAGAGTAGGAGTCCCTCACCATTATACTTTTTCCCCCTTAAAAATGACTCTACAAAATCAGTATGGAATATTGGCATTTTGGTCACTTCCTAGAGAAAGGTAGCTGCCTACGGAATTATGTTGAGTAGCCTTTCATATGTTGCATTCATTCACAGTTGTTACAGTGCAAGTAAATTCCAAGCCACAAAATACAACTTCTGGCTGAACAATTCTGGGGTGGCTAAAAATTCAGCAATCTCCTTTTGGAACAATCTGATCTCCATCAAATCACACCATTTATGAGCAAAAGCTCTCAATGATCATTTTCTTAATCTGCTTTGGTAGAACCTGATCTGGATAACTCTTTTATATACCATTTAAAACAGGAGTTAATTTGGGGACCTGGACAATGGGTCTTGCAATTTGATCAGCTTGTAGGAGTGGGAGCTGGAAGAGAAATTGAAACAACGGTGGCATAACAAATCCTAATGGCTAATGTGGCAGACAACCCACAGTTTCAGTATTATCTATTGTTCTTTCTGCTTTTAAGCAAGGATATAATTATAAACAGTAAACAAATACTCATACATGCATTCAAAGTGGTGGTATTAAAGATATGGGATTGATTTTAGAGATGATTCCCCAAAGGGCTTTGTGATCAGTAGGAATTCTAAAGACATGTCCATAAAGATAGTTGTGGAAGTTCCTGATGCCTTCTCTCTTACTTGTGTATAATTCTTTCAGCAGAGGTCCTAGCCTAGAACAGTGAGCTATAAGTGTTTCTGTTCCCTCTGGCAACTTGTGGCTAAGCATAGCCCCAGTGCTATTAGAAGAAAGATCAGTGGTATATACAAGCAGAGTCAGAAATTAGTAATTTCTTCTAAGAAGTCTCAAATTTTGAGAGATCTTAATGACTATATAATATAAACAAAAATGCTTTCTTTTTAAGGTGTCCAGGAGCAACCATTTTAACACTGGATTTGTTCAGGTTTCCAATCTGGAGATTATTTGTGACCAAATCCACTTAAGAAAAGGACCAAATTTCTTTCAGCTCTAAGGAAAACCCCTGTTGTTGTCCAACACTGTTGTGTTGAGAGCTATCACATCCAGGCCTAAAAAACTGATCTTTATTGTTATAACACAGGAGCAACAGAAGGCCAGCGTAAGAGATCAGCTCTCAACTGCATAAGTTGTAGCAAACAGAAAAACAATTGTTGTTGTTGTTAGCTGCGAAGTCGTGTCCGACCCATCGCAACCCTATGGACAACATTCCTCCAGGCCTTCCTGTCCTCTACCATCTTCTGGAGACCATTTAAGCTCACGCCTACTGCTTCAGTGACTCCATCCAGCCACCTCATTCTCTGTCGTCCCCTTCTTCTATTGCCCTCGATCTTTCCCAGCATTAGGCTCTTCTCCAGTGAGTCCTTCCTTCTCATTAGGTGGCCAAAGTATTTGAGTTTTAGCTTCAGGATCTGGCCTTCTAAAGAGCAGTCAGGATTGATCTCCTCTAGGACTGACCAGTTTGATCGCCTTGCAGTCCAAGGGACTCGCAGGAGTCTTCTCCAGCACCATAGTTCAAAGGCCTCAATTTTTTGGCGCTCAGCCTTTCTTATGGTCCAACTTTCACTGCCATACATTGCAACTGGGAAGACCATAGCCTTGGCTATACGCACTTTTGTTGACAGGGTGATGTCTCTGCTTTTTAGTGTGCTGTCTAGATTTGCCATGGGTTTCCTCCCCAGGAGCAAGCGTCTTTTAATTTCTTGGAAAAACAATAAGAAATAATAAAACAACACTTCAAAGGGCAGACAACTATCTTGCAAATGCAGGATGCAAAATGATTTCTATATTCTGCTGCTGCTTCTGTTTTGTACCGCTTTCAGATTAGTTGACTTTTGAACCAGAATGTCAGTGATTTTTTGGGAAATAACTTCTTGTATTCTGGGTTTCATTTCTGTCTTAGCCAAGTTCTCATTTAAAACTAATCAGCCTTTTTTAGTTAGCACTGGTGTAGAGAATACCAACGGAAGCTGATTTTGATCTAATCTGGACAGTGATCTTTATGGCAACCATTTATGGACGGCTAAAATGGACAAAGTTGTCTTCTAGCAATCCTTCACTCACCTTCAAGCAACTTCCATGTTTTTCTGCTTCAGTTCAAAAGTTCATTTTTCCTCCCTAGGAATTCAAGTGGTCCTGTCCATTTGGGCTGGAATGCTTCAGTTTGTTGCAGATGAACCTGTACAGAGAATGGAGATGACTTTGAGGAAAATATTTGTAACATAAGCTGTAACAAAAGCAAGAAGCACAGAAACACTCCTGGGAAAAGGATATAGAAGAGATTCAGGCTTCCTCAACATACTGGGGTCTAAGAGGGAAGGGAAGAAAAGCATATTCAGACTTACCATTAACGTAGACTAAACTATCTCAGCAAAGCTTACTACTAGTGCCATGTATCTATCGTGCTGATGCCTTAACCTTGAAAATATAAATGAAATTTAAGTCACTCTCTCTCCCCCCTCCCTCCTTCCCTCTCCCTCTCTCTCTTTCTCCCTCCCTTCTCCATTTAGAAGAAAAAGATGTAAGGAAATACTCCATTTGTTTTTTTTTTGTACTTCTGAAGAAAGCTAAATCAGTTTTGGAAATTAATCTTTAACACTTCTACCAAGACTGAAGAAATTGATGTTGCTTTTTTAGATTATTTAGTATACCTTTTCTACAGAAGCTCTAGAGAACAGAAGACAGTGAAAATCAGTTCTTTGGGTCCATGAAAGGTGCTCGAAAAGGAATGTTGTCTCCATGTCTTGCTTGTTTATATGGTCTTCTGAACATCCAGAGAGCTAGCTACTATTGGAAGCAAGGGGTTTCTTCCAACAAAATAGGATATGATCTTTATGGACATTTTTGTTATTTTTACAAACCAGTTACATTAAACATGAATGTCACAGAGGTGTAAATGTAGCTGTTTTCTGTTTTTGTATTAAATTGTGAATGTCACAGGCTTTTTTGTGATTTTGTTTGCAGGCTTTTGAAAATCTGTTTGTTTTCTACAGACTATATCTAGAATTAAGCATTTTGGTTGACAACATGTTTAATTTACCAACTCAAACAACACAACACTGCCAAACAAAAACAAACCTGTACTATAAAGCTGTATAAAATTATTTCAAACTCCAAAACTCAATTTCCAAGAACAATGACAGTATTTTGGAGGATTTATCTTCCTCCTTTAAAGTTCTTTTTTATTTTCCAAGTTGACTACCTTTTTCAATTCAGAACTCCCATGGCTTCAGTCTTTGCCCTATCACTTGAAGACATGATACCATTTCCTATTTCTGAAGAAAAATGTGCCTTTGTTTTTCTCTGTTTTCCAAAACAGCTCTGCATAGATTAAATCACATTATTGAATCTAGAAAATGCATGTGAAAGTCTCACCAGATCCCTCTTCTTCTTCTTCTTCTTCTTCTTCTTCTTCTTCTTCTTCTTCTTCTTCTTCTTCTTCTTCTTCTTCTTCTTCTTCTTCTTCTTCTTCTTCTTCTTCTTCTTCTTCTTCTTCAGAGTAACTGTTGGTGTGCCAACAAAAACTGTGATAACAGAAAAACCACAAAATGTCTAATTCTCCTTTGTGGAGTTATGGCAATTATGCAATATCATCCTTTAGAGTTCACTTCAAGCAACATCTTGCTCTTAAAAGCTACAGAATCACATAGAGCTGGAGGTAGGTCTCTTTTCTAATCTTCCGTTAACTCTGTGCTTTTATAAACCTCGTTTTAATCTTCGCCTAGATGCCAGGAAATCAGAATTATTTTTATGTACTGTAATTTATGGTGGCGGTTTTACATTTCTATGCTGTTCCAAGCAGGCATCTTCTGTGAATGGAATCATGTTATACTGTAATATTGGCCCAAGGCTTTCCTCGTGCTGGAGTTGCTGGGATTTCCTTTTTAAGGACCAAGGAACTTAAAATAAGGTTTTCATTGTCAAATGGCAAAACGATACAGTGGCATGGCAACAGTAGTAGTACAACTTCATTTTAATTCCTTAGCTTAAGCAGCTTTGCTAAGAGTGGTAAATACTGTGGCAATCTTCTAAAAGGGTTATTTCCAAGTTCCCATAATGTTGAATAATAACTGTGCAGATCAAGTTTTAACAGGAAACAAACTCAGACACTTCATCCACAAGGTGATGTAAGGTATATGAAAAACAAATAGCTGTCACAGTTTAACGACTCAAAATGGCCTTCATGCTGTGAATTTGTTATATGACTTTTCCCTCTGAATCTGGAATGGCATCTGTATATTAACTTTTTCCCAAGATGTTATCTAGCTAAAATTACTGTTGCTTTTCCAACAAAATGTTTCAGTTGAAATAAATAGCAACTCAAACAGTTCCCCATTTTTAAAAACAATTTAAACAACCATGCCAAATGCTTTGTTCTTGCTTTGTCAAGATCTGGTATTATACAACACATTTTCAGGTAGAAATAATGATTCCCAAGTGACATGTTTTTCCTTTTATAAAATCCAGTTTTATTATGTCATCCTTGTCAACACTGCTGAATATTCAAAGTGAACAAAGTTAATTGCTGGGGAAATGAGGGTCACTACAGACTGAGCAAAAAGGAAGGCACTTAACAGAAATCCATCATTTTATGACAAGATGTAATTTATTCACACTTCATAATAGGCATTGACAGGTCTCAACCCTGTCTTTGTCTTTGTGGAAAATTGCAATTATAATAATATATAGTGACATTTGACCTTAAAGGTTGAAGCCTTATTTCACTACTCATGAAAGATTTTTATCTCTCAGGAAATTCTTAGCAACTGCAGGTTGAAAAAAAAGACTTATGACTCTCAATTGTATTTGTTCATCATCTGATATGTCTAGATGAGTTGTTAGTATGCACTGTTTCCTAAGCTTATTGATATTATTGTGAAAAGGAATGACACTATATTGTAGTCAAATGTTGATATGTATGGGGAAGACTGGAAAACTTGTATATTGGATGTTGTGCCCATATATGTTGGATTGTATATTTTATTTGCACAAGTAAGTTGGTGCTAAAAACGTAGAAAAATCTCCTGCCAATTGTATGTATTTGTGTATGTCTGTGTGCATGTGCGTGCACCCACATGTACAATTAAAAAAAGAGCCTTGGTGGAGCAGTGGGCTACGTAACACCAGCTGCCTGCAATTAGTGCAGGTTCGCATCCCACCAGGCTCAGGGTTGACTCAGCCTTCCATCCTTCCGAGGTAGGTAAAATGAGGACCCAGATTGTTTGGGGCAATAAGCTGACTTTGTAATAATGCCGCTTGGGGGTGTGTGTGAAAGCCCTAATAAGCAGGCATATACATAGGATGAAGGCTACTGCTAAGCTTGTAAGCCGCCCTGAGTCTTTGGAGAAGGGCGGGATATAAATGGAATTAAAATAAATAAATAAAAATAAATAAATACATAAAATCTAACATCCATTCTCAATGACAGTACATTCATGAACCTATTCATGTGGTCTGGCTAAGACACATAAAAGCAGATTGCTACTCCCTCCCTTCTGCTTGTCCTTCTTGACTTTCTAATCTGCCATTGGAATTCCTTCATGAGATTCTTGGTGCTAAGTTGGCTTCATCTTAGCTTCCAAGTCCAGCCATAGCAAACTAGGCTCTATTATCCGCAGAAACATATTACCTGTTTCTCATTTGGGTGCTGCTTCAGTTTATGAAGCTGTTATTTATTTATTTATATAATTTGCATCCCATTCTTTTTTCCTCCCAAAGAAGCTTGGTCAAGCAAGCTGTCTTCTCTGTTACTTGTGCATTGAATCAATTTCATCCTATGATAAATTGATAATTGCACCCAAGGCAACCTAATAAAATTAAGGTCTCCTTGACTTCTGGGATATGTTTGTTGATATTCAACTATATGCATGATATTTAACAATGTGCCTTCTGTAAGAACAGGGATTAATTTGTTGATCTGGAATATTGCCATGTGTTTAGTTTGAATTTTTTTAATGTTCATGTGCTTATTTTGTTTTAGAGTTTTTAAAATGTGCATTATTTATTTTCTGGAGTATAAATTTATAGTTGTTTATGTAATAGTGATACTGTAAAATAAGAATTAAAAAGGAATTAAGGAATTATGAATTAATTGGAAAAACCTATAAACCTATCAAATTCATTTTATGTGCTATTACTTCCTTATTCCACAAGTCGCACTCTTTATATTTAAGACTTTTGACACTGATTAAATGAGTTGGGGATTTGCCATTTCTTGATCTGGGTTTATTTATTGGATAGTGGATGCATTTGAAATATGAAACAGAATTGTGTAAAAATAGCAATTGTTCAACTATTGACTGATGTACTGTAGCTTCTGCTATAAAAAAAAAGAATTTCCCCACAACTCTCAGTCATATGCTCCTGATTCACCCCGTCCCATTTCTTAATTTTCTCTATCTGTATCTTTCTTCTCTATGTGGAATGAGAAGTCAAAAAACCTATCATGTATCTAATTCCATCTGGTCCCAAAATCAGACTCTAGCCATGAATGTAAGCTCATTTTTAATGTTCACATTACTTTAAATAGAATAATGATGTTAGTTTAGATCACCTAAGTTATTGAGAACTATCAAGATAGAACAGTATTATGCAGGCTTTTTTCTTTTCAAGATAATATTATCATATTATCTCCATAGTGTCCATATATACTCAAATTCTAATTGGCATGAGACTGAATCCCATGTGACCAGAGAATATCCAGTGAGGGATGGAGGCAATCTGACTTCATTAGTTCCGATGGAAAAAAAAGTGACAATGGAATCTGACCCATTACTACTAAACTTTGTTGTCCTCCACCACAAAACCAATTGGATTGGTCAAGATGTCCTATCTTTTTTTTTTTTTTGCTTTTGCTGGTTGCTGTTCAGACAATCATCATGACGGTTTTCCTTTGCAAATTTTATAGTTTTCCTCCTTAAATATTCCTTACCCCTCACCAGCCTTGCTCAGCATTTTGACACCTCATTCCCAGGAGTAGAGTGCAGCTGAACAAGGAACCAGCTACCTGTTCATCAGGCCACCCGTTTTGCTTTTCTTGATAAGCAAAAGCTGGGTTTGTGGCCATGGTAAATGTCTTTGGTTGCCTCCATACTCTCCCAACAAGGGTTTCCTCCTGTGATTTAGCAATCTGTGAAGGTTTTGGTTCTAACATTGTCAGAGATCAGATTAAATTAAAAGCCCATGATGGAATTTTTCATTCAGCATCACTTTATCCAATTAATATTATAAATGAATAATTTCTTTCTTCTTTATTCATCCTTAACAAAGGAGATCCTCCTTTTGTCTCTGATCAGTTCTCAGATTTTTACTCTTCTCTTCTCTGTTTGCTGGGGGTGAAGAACCCTCACATATTCAATGAATTAGTCAACTGTTTTCCTTTGTAATTTCATACAGTCTTTTTCCATAGTTATAAACTTTGTGAAATAGATTCTTAACAGGATAAGATTTATTATAAATTTGGGTGGTCTCTTTACATAATTGATACATCACTTCTTGTTCCCAAAGCTCTAGGTCCTGCAAAAATTGCTATCATATTTTAATTTTTAATGTCAAATGATACAGTTATTAACATGGATAGAGAATAACTCTATAAACTGTGTTTAATTTTAATTCAGTGTACACTTAATGTTTCCCACTCCTTTTTTAAAACGCGGTCTCAGAAGATCTTTTAAACATAGCAAGGCTCTTGGCAGGAGAAAGATTACATCATAAGTAACCTGATCACTGTGATGACTAAACAACATTTTGTGAGTGTGAAAGACTGGAGAATAGCAATTTAATTCCAAACCTTTTAAAACTAAGTTTCCAGACATCTCTGGAATTAGCCAATGCTTTCAGTGCATCTTATGAATCTGTTCCATTTTCCAGCTAAATGACATAAGCCTGAGAAGAGTTCATTTTATTTTGGTGCAGTCTGTCTGAACACCTCTAATAAAAAAAGGCTCCTTTTCCCAAGACTGTCTTTTCATTAGGGCAGAAAGCAAAGGCCTTGAAAGTGGTAGAAAAACATGGTGTAATCACTAAGGAACCATTATCCTGTCCCTAGTAACCATTAAGTGTAAGCTTTCCAAAGCCAGGAGAGTAAATTACTCATTTATTGTTACTTGAGCTGTCTATGGGAGATTGAAATCTGGACTATTAATGATTTTTCATTCTGTTTTGGAGAGACTGTGAGAGTTCGTGTGCAACTTTGGATTCTGGCTGTCTACATTTTCTTCAGATGTGCAATAAAATAGAGTGTCACCTCTTCGGTATGAAAAGCCCTTGTCTCTTAGAGTCGCTCAAATAATTTTTTTAAAGTGTAATTCCATAGCAACTCAGAAAAATATTAGCCTGCTTGAAATCTTATGTTTTCTCAGAGCAAAAAGATATTACTAGAGTTTATAAATGATGAGAACATTTAATTTATGCTTGCCTTTTATTGGCTTTTCAGTGCATAATTTGTGATGACAATAAGTTTTATCTGAAACAGTCTTTTTTCTGGTACCACATCACCAATATCCTGCTGATTAGTGCACAAGTAAATAACCTGAAACACTGGCTAAACTAACTATATTCAAAAACTTTGAAATGTATGATTAAACACAAAATATTTTATTTGGACAAGACTAGTAGTACCAGGTATGATAAGTGTAGTATTTTCTGTCTTTTTTTAAATCACTTTTCTGGTTTCTGTTAGCATTGCTCCACTGTTCTCTTTGTAGTAAACAATCCACCAATCCAACCAGGCAGATTCAAACAAGAAAGTTTGGGAAGAACTGCCATGTAATTTACACCACAAGTTAAAGTACAATTATAAAATAAATTTGCTAGTCAGAGAACCAAGTTCTTAAAGAGATGGTACTACCAGACCATCTTATTTGTCTCTTGAGAAACCTATATGTGGGTCAAAAAGCAACAGTGAGAACTGGACACGGAACCACTGATTGGTTCAAAATTGGGAAAGGAGTCCAGCAAGGCTATATACTGTCACCCTGCCTGAGAGTGCAAAAGTTGCGTTGAAACTTAACATTAAGAAAACCAAGATCATGCCATCCGGCCCTCTCAATTCCTGGCAAATAGATGGGGAAGAAATGGAGGTAGTGACAGATTTTATTTTTCTCGGCTCCAAGATCACTGCAGACGGGGACTGCAACCAAGAAATTAAAAGACGCTTGCTCCTGGGGAGGAAAGCCACGGCAAACCTAGACAGCACACTAAAAAGCAGAGACATCACCCTGCCAACAAAAGTGTCTATATTCAAGGCTATGGTCTTCCCAGTTGCAATGTATGGCTGTGAAAGCTGGACCATAAGAAAGGCTGAGCACCAAAGAATTGAGGTCTTTTAACTATGGTGCTGGAGAAGACCCCTGCGAGTCCCTTGGATGATCAAACCGGTCAGTCCTAGAGGAGATCAACCCTGACTGCTCTTTAGAAGGCCAGATCCTGAAGCTAAAACTCAAATACTTTGGCCACCTGATGAAAAGGAAGGACTCACTGGAGAAGAGCCTAATGCTGGGAAAGATCAAGGGCAATAGAAGAAGGGGACGACAGAGAATGAGGTGGCTGGATGGAGTAACTGAAGCAGTAGGCGTGAGCCTAAATGGACTCCAGAAGATGGTAGAGGACAGGAAGGCCTGGAGGAACGTTGTCCATGGGGTCGCGATGGGTCGGACATGACTTCGCAACTAACAACAACAACAAAATTCATTTAACATATCATATTAAGGAGGGGCTGGGATAGATAGTCCTTGACTTATGATCGCAACTCAGTCCAAAATTTCCCTTTCCAAACAGTGATGTTTGTCCCATTTTTCAAACTTTCTTGGCATGGTTGTTAAGTGACCCACTGCAGTTATAAGGCTAGTAACACAATGGCTTTGCTTGTCAGAAGGTCGCAAAAGGTGATCACATTAGTACAGGAGACTGAAATTGTTGTAAGTACAAGCCAGTTGCCAAGTGTCTGAATTTTGATCACGTGACCATAGGGACGCTGTGACAGTTGTAAGCGTGAAAAACCATCATAAAACACTTTTTTCAGTGCCACTGTAACTTCGGTGACTAAATGAAGGGTTGTAAATAGAAGACTAGCTGTATTGCATAGTTTAAGATTCTTATTTCTTATTTCAGATTCTTATTTTTCATACTTTTCTTGAAACAGTTGATCATTTGTGAATGCAAATTACAAAAAGGGGTTTAAACCTTCAGTTGGGCATAAGAACAATAAGGGAAAATAGAAGCATCTCAGTGGATCTGATCAAAAACATATTGAGTCCAACTCCTTTTGTTTGCTGAAACTGACATGCTGGAGTGCCTAACTGCAGTTTCCAGAATAGCATATTCCCAGATGTAATTCAGCTGCTTAATTATTTAGATGTAAGTAAATTTAAGCTACACAGGACTACTGACTTTCTTGTATAGGAGCTTGTCTATTTGGGTTTTCATTTAAACTATTCTTTCATACACTATTATCACTGACACATTTCAGTTAGCTAGGTATAGCCAACATAACCTTTGTTTTTTCTTAAAATTACAGTGAGTTATGCTTTAGTTGATACCAAGCACTTTTACTTTCTTTTCTTTTATTTCTTTTATTCTTTTTACTTCATAATTTTTGAACTGCCCTATGAGCTCATGTAAAAATGAAAGCCAGGTCTATACTGTACATACTTTTACATTTCAATAATGATGATTAAGATCTCAATCTCCACAGACATTAAGATCTCAATAATAATAAAGATTTTAGGCTGTATTGTAATTAAAAACAGTTGGACTGCTGGCTACAATAAATTAATTATAAACATTTAAAGGTCACAGATGTGTTTGCTTGAATGCACTGTCCTTCTCTTTCCAGTAGATGGCAGATACACTTCTTGCAATATTAAAAAAAGAAGAAAATATTTGATTTGTTAAGAACCTATCATATACTTTTAGAATGGGGAGCTGCAAATTTTGTTGCCATTATATAATGTATAACAATGTTTAAAATACATTAAAGGAAAAAAATAAATTTATTGCTGGAAAAACATAAAATTAAAACACCAAAAATGGAAAATAAATATGCATGTTGAGAAGCAGCTTCATGATTAAAATCCAAAAAAATACAGTCTATACTAATGTATATTTATTCAATACACAATCTCACCATGTTTGACAGGACATAAGTAAATGTAAATTTGGGAGTCTATATCTAAATTATACTTGGTGGGATATACTGGGCCTATCTTTTAATTGTCTAAGGTAGGAGAGTATACCTGTGGTATCTCAAGATTAAAATACTGGTAAAACTAAACCTTTCTGCTAATATGACAACAGCAGTGTAATAGAAAATTAGATTTTATTCTGTAAACATACTCAACAGGGGAACAAGGGGATTGCAGATCTAAACTGGTGCCTGTGGCATGTAAAAATATTTAGGTGATGTGATTATTCATCATTTGCACTTTCAAATATTTATGAACTCTAAATTCCTACTGCTTGGTAAGTTAGAAAAAGAAGGAATAGACAACATCACCACCAGATGGATCTGTAGCTAACTGACAAACCATACTAAATGAGTAGTCCTCACTAGTACTACAACCACATGGAGAGAAGTAAGCAGTGGGGTACCACAAGGCTCCTTCTTAGGCCCAGTACTCTTCAATACCTTCATAAATGACTTAGATAAGGGAATAGAAGGGGAACATCAAATTTGCAGATGACACCAAACTGGCAGGAATAGCCAAAAACCCAGAAGACAAACTCAGGATCCAAAAAGATCTTGACAAACTTGAATAATGGGCCCTATCCAACAAAATGAGTTTCATTGTGGAAAAAAGCAAAGACTTACATTTAGGTAGGAAAAAATCAAAGGTACAAGTACAGATTAGGCTAGACCTGGCTCAAAAACAGTAACTATGGAGGGACCTTGGAGTCCTAGTAGATGATCACTTGACTATGAGCCAGCAGTATGCAGCAGCAGCCAAAAAAGCTAACATAATCCTGGGTTGTATAAACAGAGGCATAGAATCAAGATCATGCAAAGTATTAGTACCGCTTTATAAAACCCTAGTAAGACCACAGTGAATGTATGGCAGTGAAAGTTGGACCATAAGAAAGGCCGAGCGCCAAAGAATTGAGGCCTTTGAGCTATGGTGCTGGAGAAGACTCCTGCAAGTCCCTTGGACTGCAAGGCGATCAAACTGGTCAGTCCTAGAGGAGATCAACCCTGACTGCTCTTTAGAAGGCCAGATCCTGAAGCTGAAACTCAAATACTTTGGCCACCTAATGAGAAGGAAGGACTCACTGGAGAAGAGCCTAATACTGGGCAAGATTGAGGGCAAAAGAAGACTAGGACGACAGAGAATGAGGTGGCTGGATGGAGTCACTGAAGCAGTGGGCGTGAGCTTAAATGGACTCCAGAAGATGGTAGAGGACAGGAAGGCCTGGAGGAACATTGTCCATAGGGTCGCGATGGGTCGGACACGACTTTGCAGCTAACAACAACAAGACCACACCTGGAATACTGCAGCCAATTTTGGTCACCATATCACAAAAAAGATGTTGAGAGTTTGGAAAAAGTTCAGAGAAGAGCAACTAAAATGATCAAAGGCCTGGAGACTAAAACATATGAAGAATGGCTGCAGGACTTGGGTTTGGCTAGTCTAAAGAAAAAAAGAAATAGGGGTGACATAATAGCAGTATTCCAGTATTTGAGGGACTGCCACAAAGAAGAGGGAGTCAAATTATTCTCCAAAGCACCTGAAGGCAGGACAAGAAGCAATGGTTGGAAACTGATCAAAGAGAAAAGCAACCTGGAATTAAGGAGAAACTTCCTAACAGTGAGGACAATTAACCAGTGGAACAGCTTGCTTTCAGAAATTGTGGCCGCTACATCACTGGAGGTTTTTAAGAAGAGACGAGAGAGACTTGTCTGAAATGATGTAGGTTCAACTGCTTGAACAGGGGGCTGGACTAGAAGACCTCCAAGGTCTATTCTATTCTATTCTATTCTATTCTATTCTATTCTATTCTATTCTATTCTATTCTATTCTATTCTATTCTATTCTATTCTATTCTATTAATTTTTCCCTAATATATATATATATATATATATATATATATATATATATATATATATATATATATATATATATATATATATATATATATATATATATATATATATATATATATATATATATATATATATATATATATATATATATATATATATATATATATATATATATATATATATATATATATATATATATATATATATATATATATATATATATTCCCTAATACATATATTCCAATTCCATTCATTGCTATCTATGAATACATAGCTAGCAATGAATGGAATTGAAATCTGTCAAGTTCAGTTGAACCAAACACAAAGATGTTCTCCTTCTTTCCATGTAGAACACAAACAAGGTTTTAAAAGCCAGGATTATAACCAATGAAAAGATTGCTGATTATTTAATGTATTATTATTATTATTTAATTTTAGCAGAATCAATGTGCTTTCCAATTATGTAACTTACAACTGGTGTAAAGAAAGACCAGTTGCCCATTTTAAACATGTTACATGGTTGGAAACACTGACCTTTGAATATAGTAATGAATGTGTACAATCCAAAATGCTGGGGGAAAGATGATCTTGATGGAGGTAGCACCAAACCTATGATCTATTGCTAAATTTGATTTCTCAAAGCTCAAGATGTAAAGAGTAATAAGACACTATTATATTTGTATTCAAAACCATTATATTCTACACAGTTGGTACATCAATCTAGCCAGTGCATCTATAAAGCTTATGGGAGTATGAGATAGAAGTAGAATGCTGTAATTAGAGCAGATTTTGTTCTTTTGATCTGCTTTGTTTTTCAGAGAGAGAAACAGAGCCTGGGAAAGAGATAGACATTATAGTACTGAAGGGTTCAATTTGATACCAGGCCTTGTCAGAGAAAATTGACACTTTTTTCGTTATACTTTATGGACTTGATGTGAAATCCAGGACAGGTCACTAGATGGAAAATTGGAGAAAACCCCAAATTACTACCAATCACCTGAGAAAAAATGGAAAGCATTTGAGGTAGAAGAGGACCAAAACACTTGAATCAGATTATTGTCACATTTATCTTCTCAGTGACATTATCTTATTTCAACTGTATATATCTCTTTATGCAGCTCTTTTACTGTGATACTATAGCTCAAGTTTAAATCAAGGTCTTCTCATACACTAAGAATGTGCCCTGCCACTGATTAATGATCAACATAGATTGTCTTCAACACAGGCTTTGTATCCACATTTGATGCTGGAGAGATGGTGTGGTACTTCCTGTGCCCTTTTGAGATGAAATCTCTCTTCATGTCTCTCTCCTTGATCATAGAGTTGAACATGAGGTTGTCTGAGTTGTAGCAGTGCTGTGTTACTCTTTTACCCATGCAAATTTCTTGATTGTATTAATATACTTGACATGATATGATGGTGTTTATGTTTTTCCACTGAAGGCTCATTTAGGATTTTGAAAAACTATAATAGAGTCTTTTATAAAATGGCTACCATTTCTTAAAAGGTACAGTAAGCAGGTGAACCAAGCTAAAATTAAAATCTGAACTTTAGAATGCAAAACCTTTTGTCTGAATGTAGTTTGCTGTTTCAGCACAGACAGCCACAGTTCAAAAACAGTAACTTACCCTAGAAATCAAATTCAAGGCAGGCATAATATCTGAGCCTATGTGTCAAACTAAATATCTGGCCACATTAAACCCAATTTTACAGAAAATCAATTTTGATACTTAAATTAAAGTATGTTTGACACATACTAAAAGAGTCACTCTTGAGCTTATTGATTCAAAAGTGGATTTTGCTCTGAAATGATTACATCATATCGTTTTCATGATAGGACTCAAACCTGTTTAATCCTTAATTTTCAACATATTGCTTGTTCCTGTTGAACCAATAAATCTTTTTCTCCATATCATTTTTCTAACACTCACTCTCCATGATGGCCCTTACTAGAATTATTTCTACTTATAACATGATGGTCCTTACTAGAATTACAGTATTCCTAGTAATAGTAGACTTTTGCTTATGATATGACCAGTAGTTTAATGATCGTTCAGTTATGGTGGTCTAGGAAAGGATGCTTTATGGCCCTTAAAGCACTTGTAGCTATCATAAAATGTCATGCTGCCCAACCCACGGTCACATTACTGCATTTCTGGCAGACAACCAGCTCACCTGGTTGCAACATGTTCTAGTTGTCACATGACTGCGATTTGTGATATTTTCTGCTGGTTTCAGACAGAAAATCCAGGAAAATGGGTTTACATAATTTGCTTAATGATTGCATAATTTGGACCTATGACTTTATGATTTGTTTAAGGACTGCTGTAATAATGGTGGCAAAATCAGGTGCAGACATGTGGGTGCAATCATCATTACTTACAACCAAAATTCCAATGTGTAAGTCAAGGACTAAATGTACACCACAATGGTATTTACTAGAACTACTTTATGTATCAGGGAGTCAACTGTCTTCTACTTCTATCAAGTCAAGGCTGGTAACTAGAGTTCATTGCCATTTTCAGAAATTTCTTCAAGGTGACTACAGCCTTGCAAATCTTTATTCCTCTTTTCCTCTGCCTGCCTATTTCTTACATTCATTCTCGTTCCTTTCTTTTGTCCAAGCGCAATGCTGAACCATTAGAACCTTTTTAAATATGATCAATCAATTTAAAAGATAACTGAAGGAAACTAAATCCATTAAAAATCTCTCAGTGTGTTAAGGAAAGGGTTACAGAAATGTCCTTCAGTAACCTCTCAGCATTGGGAAGCTAACTGCACATCTTATTTCAGAAAAAAAGAGTTGTGCATGTAAACTCCTCCTGCTGCTGATTTCTCATTTGTCCTTTTTTTTACCCACATTCCCCTGCTCTCATTTTTTTTAAATTTCTAACTGCAGATTTGAATATAAGAAAGAAAAACCACAAGTTTTACATCAAATCTCTTGCTGTTCTATAACTGTGGGTGGACTTGAGGGAAGCAAGTAGGATAAGCAATATCATTTGAAACCATTTTGTAGGCTTTTAGAAATTAGAATATAATTCTAATGCGTCTTTAAAATACTCAGCGTTTTTAAAGAGTGATTTTATCATCTAAATTATGCCTTAAGATAATACATACATAACAGCTACATTATTTCCATCTTCTATTTATTTAAGAACAAAAGAAAGTACTGGATGATCTACAATGCAGGTCTTTTTTTAATTCATCCTTTTAAAATTTATAACAGTTAACCACTTCCAGGAAGGAGAAAAATATTTATCACCTCCAAATTAAAGAAATGCAGGAAAATGAAGCATCAAACTTGGGCAGCAAGAGGTCATCTGAGAAATGACAGGACAATGTTTCTCAATTCTTCATCAGTTCCAAACATCTATTTTCATTTTTCAGTAATGATTGATCACAAATATGTTTCTCTGTTTTTTCTAATTGGTAGTGTCCCTATGAATGCATATATGGCACAAGGTGTTTTTATATTCCTCCAGTCAAATGTGAATAGGCTGTTTGGTTTAAAGAAATTTTACACTGAAATACTGAAATATGATCCATGCCCTTCATTCTTCTAAAGCAGGGGTGTCAAACTCAATTTCATTGAGGGCTGCATCAGCGTTGCGGTTGCCCTCAGGGGGCCGGGTGGGTATGGTCAGGGTGGGCGTGGCCTACTGGGTGGGCGTGGCTAGAGTGCATATGGCCTACTGGGTGGGCATGGCCAGCTCTACATCATTCGTATCAAGGGTGTCTATGGGGGCCTGGGCAGGAGTGGGACAGATCTCAGGGTCTCTAGCAGAAGGAGGGTCTCTGGGCCAGGGCCAAGGAAGTGGGGGCCGTTCCCTCACTGTTTCCAGGATGGCTTCGCGGGCCACATGAAATCACTTTGCGGGCCGGATCCGGCCCCCGGGCCTTGTGTTTGACATGTCTGTTCTAAAGCTTGGCTTCTGATGGGAAGGAAATACAAAGTGAAGCTAGACCTATGCAAATTTAAAAAATAAAGTATTCAAGCAAAGTTCATCGCACCATAGCGAAAAATGTTCAGTATGGAAATACTTTTTACGCTTAATACTATCTTTCAGAACTGAACTGAAATGCAAAACTGAGTAAAAGATCCATTGAAACAATGATATGTATTGTGTTGTAAATATCATTGCAACTTCAGATTAGGGACTGTGGACTATATTCCCAAAGGCTTTAATGATGGCAATGCTACTGACAAGTGGATAAAGAAACCTTGGCTACTTGCAGTTTGAGGACTTCTTCTATTGAATATTTCTACTTTTAAGTTCTTTGTATTCCTGTTCTATAAGATTTATGTCCTTACATATCATTCCTGTTTGTTACAACAGTAGAAACAGAAGTGAACCTGGATAATGTCTAGCATCATTAGGGTCCGGGATATCTGAGGGAACACCTGCTGCCAGCATCAAGCTCCCTTCGTCCAGCGCGCTCCCACAGGGAGGGTCTTCTTAGGGTGCCGCCGGTTAAAGATTGCCAGTGGGTAACACCCAGGGATAGGGCCTTCTCAGTGGGCGAACCTGCCCTTTGGAACCAGCTGCCCGCGGAGCTTCGGACTGCCCCCGACCTCCGTTCATTCCGCCGGGACCTGAAGACCTGGCTCTTCGAGCTCTCTGGCCCAGGCTGAGAATTTTTAATTTTTAATTTTAACTGGGGTTTTTATTTTCTCTCAGGGTTTCATTTAATCTTTTTAAATTGTTTTAACTTTTGTTTGGATTTTCTTTTAAATACCCTGTAAACCGCCCTGAGTCCTTCGGGAAAGGGTGGTATATAAATCTAAATAAATAAATAAATAAATAAATAAATAAATAAATAAATAAATAAATAAATAAATAAATAAATAAATAAATAAATAAATCATAGAGCAGCTCTTTAACTGGCAGACAGTTCTGATCTTGAGATAAAGGGGAAAAAAATCTACCCAGCAATTATAACAGTTTTGTTATAAAATGGCATGTTTAGCTCAGCTAAATTGCAGGACTCTGGTGCAAAGGTAACTTGAGTTAAAGTGCTCTAACTCTTAATCAAGAATTTTAAATTCCCTAACCTTAAATTTGGAAAGAACAGGTGCACAGAATTCTGTGTAACGTTTCATGTCATAGAAATTTTTATAGTTCTTACACAGATCAGTTGTTTATTTTGGGATGTTCAAAGCTCTTCACAGACATACTGTAATCAATGCTTCTATTACTGGAACCATTTTTAAACAGGATTCCTTTAAGATTTCTGTTTGAAAAGAGAAGTAAACACATTCATATTTGGTAAGGAGCAAGAGACCAATTATGTAGTAATTGATTAGAAGCCAGATTGCAATTTAGTTTACAATTTTATAAAGGTCAGGGAATGAACAATTTTTTTCTTTTGAAGAATCAAATATTTAGATATTATATGAAGTTTAAGCGTAACATGTTAAAAGTATTGTAAGCTGTACCTGTTGATTCCGACCTAAGTCCCTTTCAGTTTAAAATAACCTCTTCTCAGATTTGAGTGATGGAAAAGATGTGAATCAATAAAAAACTAGGATGGATGATCTCAGAGGCTTACCTCCTATCACAAGAAACTTTTCCAGCTTGATGCACTACAACTCTTACATGTTGTCAGTTCAGGGCAAGTCACCTCCTGATAAATATAATGTGAAGTTTTCTTTATAAGAATATTTAATTCTAATGCATTCTGAATGTACTGTATTCCCAGATTTCAATTCTCATCCTGCTTTCCCACCATTTGTCAGGGTGATTTGCACTGGAATTCAATGGCATATACTGCCTTTTTGCACTTATAAAGCTATTGACCATGAAGTCTAGCTGATATAGAGAATGTTAACAGATGGACTTTGCATTTTATTTAGTTTCCTTGTCTAGGAAATGTATTTTGCATTTTCCTTCGCAACATGTGTCCTATTGATTAGACAGATATTCTCTGTCAGTTCATTTTTCTTTCTCTTCAGACACTGACCTATGCAGTCCAGAGTTGCACTCTCTCCATAAAAGGACAGAACACACTATAGGCTCTTAGCTAGGCAGAATTACCATTTTCTATTACCATGTTTTCTCCTAAATAAAGCTTATCATTGTTTCCTTTCATATAAGCACCAGTCTTATAAAAGTTGCAGTCCTAATTTTAATGTTTCTCTCTCCATGCATTGTCAGCTGCATAAAAGTTTTGATTATCCAAGAGTTTAAAAACTTGAATAGCAACTAAAAATATCAATTTATTATACTTCACTGAAGAAAAAGGTTGTGCCTTTTTTCTTTAAAGTAGAGAGAAGGATATGTTATTTCACAACACAAGAATATTATGAACATTATTATAGGAAAAACTTTCTCCTGCATATGTGATAAATTGAGGAAATTGACTTTACTAACTGGAATGATTCGTGCAAAGGCAAATAGTTAAATGCTAAACTATTTGGGACTTTAACAGTTGAAGCAATACTCTGAGTTCCTCCCCCCCCACCCCAGAAAGCAGTGGATAACTATTTCAGGCTTTCCTATTGTTACTAGAAGAACCCAACCATTGTATTTTCTACCAGTTGACATCTCTGGACACTTTTCAAGATAGCCACATGCGCAGGATGCTTCAGTATTTTAACCATGATAAAACACAGCAAATTGTTCCTACCTGATTTGAGGAAGATGCTGCTCCAGAAGAAGGGCCATATAATCCTACTAAGTCCTGTAATTAAGGACCTTCTACTTTGACTCCGATATAGCCTAAACGATATGCTTTCACATCAGGATATAAAGGATTACCCAGTAAATATAGGTAGGCAGAGGGATGCTGAATGCTTTTTTGCAGGGGAGAAACACTATAGGGTTAAGCTCTTTGGGAACAAAGTTCTATTCAAGAACAGCTCAATATTCCTAGATGGCCTGGCCATCTAGATCAGATTTAATGAGCCTCCGAAGAGTAATGGCTGGATAGCAGCAGCCTTTAGTAGAAACCTTTCTGAGAGCAATGCTATTTTTATTATTTGTGAGGCCATGTGACCAATTATCCTTGTGCCTTGAATACTTGTCTGTCTCTCAGGTTTTTCTAATGTTTGATAGCTGATGCTATACTTCGGGGTCACATCATTGGATCTTGTCTTCATCCACTGGAACCTAAAGAAGGACCCAAACATTGCAGGTCTATCTTATTGACTACACTTTTGTGTGTCATTTTGACCACAAGTAACCATTGTTTGAATGAAGCCTCACGCGTTAGGCTCCAGGGCAGAACACTCAGAATACGTAGGTAAAGCAGGTTTACTTTCTCTATGTACAGTACATATATTTAGCTTTTATCTCTTCTGTACTGTATACTTTTACTGCCCAGAGTCGCTTTGGATAATGAGATGGGGGGATATATAAATTAATTAAATGAATAAATATTTAATATATGCAATTGAATGACATAATTCAGAAGAGTATAATAATATCATACCATGCCAGTGTTTATTTCAATTTGAATAGGCTTCTCCGGATACCTGGAAGTAATATATGAAATGCCAAATATTCTTCTTATATCACAATGAAGCTGAATTGAGTAATAAATTAAGCATGGGATGGAACTGGGTCCTAGCCAAATTTCAGACAGAAAGAATAATTGAAGTGATATATTTTTTCCTCCTCCTCCTCCTCCCTTTTAAAAGTACTGATGCATGAGATTCATTTCGCTTCTCATTGTCTAGTAATGATTTGCAACTGCATCTACCCCTATTCAGAACTGGGTCTGAATTGACAACAAGAGATATGGAAGTTCCATGCTTCTCAATTTATTTGTGGTGGCTCATTTATATGTGAAAAACACAACTCCAATAATCAAGATGCTTAAATAAATTAACTCACAATTTTTCATAGTTCAGAAAATGATGGGAAAATAAACAGAGCTCGCTACTTGAAACTCCAAAATTAGCAATCCCAAAAGTACTTGTTAGAGTTGCATTTCTTAACATAGCACCTTCAAATTATGCTAGAATGGACTACAACATGGAATGATAGTCCAACTCATTTGGATAACACTAACTTATCAACGCATATGATAAAGCAAGCTTTGCTAGTATAAAGTTAAATTTAAGATTTAATTCTAAAAATAATCTTTCAAAAATCAGTCTACTTTCCCCCTGAAATTCTTATATTGCTACTGAAAAATATCTGGCAATTGGTAAAAATGTACTTATATTTCCTGCAGAAGAACCCAGAAACCTTTTTGTGATTCCCCATAAACTCTTTATATCATGTGTTTTGAACTGAAATCAGACTAGTTACTCTAAAGTAGAAATTATGACTATATTTATGACTCTCTAGCCTAACCTTGTTTAAAAAGATATGAAGAACTTTTCTTAGTGTACATGTGAATAATGAGAAGAATAGAATCAGAATTCTAAGTATGATGAAAAACTGCTGAATTTTATATGGAGGTTACTCTGTTTACAGTTTTGAGTAGGCCGTATCCAAGTGTGATGCTGGCTTATTGGCTTGATTTCCCCCATCCCACATTTGCCAGAGGAGGTGACAGGGGAAGATAAAGTATTGTTAACATGGATTGGGTTTTGTGATTGAATTAGTTGCTTACGTTTGTGGGGAAAAATATATTATAAACCCAAATTCTTTTTATTTTTATCAAGCTGAAAAAATAGATACCTTTTCATCAAAAAAAGCCCAAGTCATACTTGCTCCAGAAAGTCTGGTGAAACAATTTCTGAAGGAAAAGGGTCCAAGATTCAGAACAGTTTAATTTGCCATGCTTTTCAAGAGTTCTTTTGTTTTGAAGTGGTGTTTATTTCAGAATAATTACATAGTGACTTTCCTACTCAAATTGTATCATTTAAGAGTAGTGCAGGCTTCTTACGTTACATTCTCCATTTAGCTTAAGTTTCTGTACAAACCTCTTTATAGCTACGACTTTGAAGATTGGCTCTTTCCTGAAGAAAAAGTACTAGGACAATGTGAAAGTGTTTAGAACAACCACATTTCTAGTTCTTTTCAAAGAATGGGACAATAAGTTCAGTTGTCTTCTGGTAGCTTTTCTTTTATCTGAATCCCAAACAATTTAATCCCAGTTTTAAATACCATACTTGATGTGATCTTTTGGAGATAGTTCATACTGATTGGGGCTTCAAGGGGTTGCCATTCAAAATCACCAGACTGTTCACTCTATGAGAACTGGAGATGAATGGAGGCAGTGGAAAAATAATAAGGACTATAAAATTTCCTAAATTCAGCTAAACTGATGACAACATATTGTAAGTACAATATAACACAATATATCCTAAGCTGTGTGGCCATATCCTCTCATTTGGGGAAACATTACTCAGCCATAAGTCATGTCAATTTTACCGGGAAATTGCTTAACAGAAGTAAACTGACAGCAACTTATAAACCTGAAATTTAGACATGCATACTAGACTATCCTTTTTATCATCTGTCATTTGGTATTTAGAGAATGCAAATGAAAGTCTTATTATTTTGCATAGGCATGGGGGGGGGGAAAGAACAATTCTCAGAATTGAAAAGTGATGACTTCAAACTGTTCTGACACTAATTTGGTGTATTTTCATTCTGTAAGTCACCTAAAGATGTCTGAAGTAATCCATTGGTGATTAAATACTACAGATAATGATCAAAAGAAATCAACCACCCATGGTTGATTTGGAATGGAAAAGTGTTTACATTTTATGCAGTCTGGTATAAAGTCTTTTGCCTGATACCAGAATTGTTTCAAATTAGATCCTAAATGATGATGTTCTGAAGGCAATAATCTTTTGATAGAGAGCACTATCTATCAAATCAGATAGCTAGTTTCCTAAGTGGCATGATTAGCACAACTATAAATACTGGGATCTAACCCAACCAATATTTTTGGTCTAGCATTTGGTGCGAAGCCTCCTTGATAGAACAGGAAAAGATACTTAGTCTACTCTAAATTTCATTTTTGAAAGAAAACATGACTTGCTTCCAGAGAAGCCTATATAAGATAAGGAGGACGATAAGAGATGCCATATATGGACTGGATGTTTCTGCCTAATCATGCTCAAGAGTTCTTCAGACAGAACTGGAGGGAAAGTCCTTGGTCACAGATGCTTTAGTGGATCCTGCACAGAACAGGTGGTTAGAATAGATAACCCTAAACTATGATCCAGCTTTGTGATTCTATGAAGATCCTATGAATAAATTGTGCAAAACAGATGTATCTTTATGTACTTCTCAACCTTTTGTCTAATATATATATATATATATATATATATATATATATATATATATATATATATATATATATATATATATATATATATATATATATATATATATATATATATATATATATATATATGTTTTCTGAGGTTTTCGCGGGTGTTTGTATGTGGATCTTTGGTCATTCGGGTTTTTTCCCACCTTCAATTCTACATGGGAAAAAACCCGAATGACCAAAGATCCATATATATATATATATATATATATATATATATATATATATATATATATATATATATATATATATATATATATATATATATATATATATATATATATATATATATATATATATATATATATATACACATATACATATACATATACATATACATATACATATACATATACATATACATATACATATACATATACATATACATATATATATATATATATATATATATATATATATATATATATATATATATATATATATGTAAATTGTTTGGATTGCTAACGAAGAATTAAAGGGAGACTGATATGGCCATTTCAAACTCATTTGTTCTCACCAGTCAGCCATACCCTTCTGAGATTCGAACCTGGGCCGATTGCACACATTAGACAGTTGTTTTAACCTCTAGGCCACAGGTTCTTTCTCGCTTTGCTAGCTGAGAGGCAAGGGAGATATGTATTAAGTATTTGTTAAGTATTTTAGAATACCTTGCCAGGCCCAAATACGGGCCAAACCTTATTGCCTGTATCAGCCTAACCTAAGGCCATCCACAAGCTGTAGTCACAACTGTGACAACTCATTATTACTTAACAAATACTCTATCTATCTATCTATCTATCTATCTATCTATCTATCTATCTATCTATCTATCTATCTGTTAAAAAAGGCTAGATATTGAGAAATAGAAAGCAACCCCTCCACATCTCTGAAAAGTTGTAATTTACTCTTGCTATTACTTTTTAATATCACTTGAGTTCAGTTGTTCCTGTAATTCTAATTAAAATTGGAAAAAAATGACTTTACCAGTAAATTAATAAATGACCGTGAAAACTCTCCAAGCATTATTGGGTCAATGGAATAGGTAAAGGTAAAGGTTCCCCCGCACATGCATGCTAGTCATTTCCAGCTCTAGAGGTCGGTGCCCATCTCCGTTTCAAAGCCGAAGAGCCAGCACTTGTCTGAGGACGTCTCCGTGGTCATGAGGCCGGCATGACTAGACACCAAAGGCGCACGGAACGCTGTTACCTTCCCACCGTAGTGGTCCCTATTTTTCTACTTACATTTTTACATGCTTTCGAACTGCTAGGTTGGCAGAAGCTGCGATGAGTAACAGGCACTCACTCTGCTACACGGCACTCGGGATTTGACCCGCCAAACTGCCGATCTTCTGATCGACAAGCTCAGTGTTCTAACCCACTGAGCCACCGCATCCCTGTCAATGGAATAGAAAGAGATAAAAAAGGACAATGATTGGAATTCCACATTTGGAATGGAAAAGTTCTTCATGTGTCCCTACAATCTCATTGTCAATGCTGCTAACATCGGATGTTCTTGCTTTGACAACAGACGAAAATGCAGCCATTTTCGCTATGCTTTTAGAATTAGTTGGTGCTGGGAGGGGGGATTGGAATGAGAGTTCAGTTAGTCATCATAATAATAACTCTGCTATGGGAATCGAAGGACAAACTGGGTCCAGAGCTGATAACGTTTTGGCGGACTGGAGAGCTGGGGAGAAAGCCCATGCTTCAAGCTAATTGGGGAATGTGATTTATGACTGTTTATTGGGGATGGGAATTGTACTTTGTTACTTTGTATCTAGGGGAGGGGAATTTAGTTTTTGGGTTCAACTATGTAGTGCCAACACTTTGTTTCCTGAATAAAAGATTCTTTAAGGAAAACAATACCTCAAATTTATTTTGAAGGGTTTCATCTGTCAAAACCATGACATTCATGGTTGTCTTATCTCTTTTGTATGTCATACTTTGAATACGATTTCAGAGGAATCCAAATTGTTTATGTGTATTGTTTAAGTGTCCACTTGAATGACTGCATGTAGCCTGCACTTGTGCATGAGAAAAATTTCATGTCATTCCACTCTTCTGTGATTTCTACCCCCTGTGGTGCCCCATTCCCAACTTCTATATCTAACCTACAATTATGATATTTTCTTTTCAAATACTTGTAAGTTTGATCTTCCTTAGATTTTTTTCCAGGTTTTTAGTTTATGTAAAGGAGGGAAAGCACGTAAAAATGCAAGTAGAAAAGTAGGGACCACTATGGTGGGAAGGTAACAGCGTTCTGTGCACCTTTGGCGTCTAATCATGCCGGCCACATGACCACGGAGACGTCCTCAGACAAACACAGGCTCTTCAGCTTTGAAACGGAGATGAGCACCGGCCCCTAGAGTTGGAAACGACTAGCACGCATGTGCGGGGGAACCTTTACCTTTACTTTTTTAAAGGAGGGAGGCTGCATTTTCTTGTCTCAGGCTGAGTATAGCAACAACTCATGTCCTGTCTGAAAATGTATGCTACATCTTACGTCTGAATGTCTTGGTCCTGCCTTTATAATTATTGGGTTGTATTTCAGCAGGAACTCTTGCTACTTTTTTTCTTTTAGAACTGTCTCTAAATGTATGCAGATATCCTTTTTGCCTCAGGGCAAAAAGAAAATAAAAGTACTCTAAAACATTACAATATACATACAAAACAAAATACAATACACTGAAAAGCATTGCAAACATTAAATGTGTCTGCAGTTACAAACTTCCCACCAAAGTGTATGCAACTTCTCCAGATGTTTAAGTCTATAAAAATATTTTGGTATTCTAAAAAGAAAACCACATTTTTAATCTAATATTTGCAGAAACAATTTGGAGGGATGAAGCATATCCTGTTTTTTCTACTTTCTCTTAAAATACTTTTCACAAATAACTATCAGCACAGCTTAGATAGCCTACTACCTGACAACTTGGAATGCAAGCACCAAGTGTGGGCTAGACCAGATAGTTTCTTGGACCAGGGTAAAATAAATTTGAAAGCCTGTTTAGTTCAAATGATTGCCTAATCTTTTCCCCCAGACATATTCCTAAGAGGCTTTCCAGCAATCTTTAGAGAAAGCATGGGATGCAAGCGTGCTAAACAAATGACAGTGTTTTATCCTCCCTTTATTGTTTGAAAGACAGGAATACACGCAGAAGTAGGCTTGCATTTGTTCCCATGATGGAAAGACAAACTCCTCCTTCTTGGTAGATGAAGGGCTTCTGCTCCGAAAATGACAATCACTAGATAGGATGTTTCCCTCACTTCATGTTTGGTAAACAGAAAAATGACAGGTGGTGGGTGGGATTCTTGCTAGTTCTTCTTCTGTCACAAATGAAGGGGGAGGTGGAGCGGCGGCAGCAGCAGCTGAAATAAGGGACAGTCCCTAGAGCCTCAACTCTGTAGTGACAGCACACTCTTTTTCCTCTCTGCATGTCACTGCCTCTTGGTGGGGGTAATGGCACCACTCGCTGCTGTTCTGTTGGATGGGAGACAACTCGAAGGAATTAGCTGACAGGTTTAAGCTCCTGCTTACATGAAAATTGTAACCCAGCTCAGAAGCAGCCACAAAGCAGGAGGTTTCAGAATTTTCTCTGGCTCTCTCTGCTAGCAGAGCTGTTGTTACCTTTCACTAATACAAGAGCATCAACTGTGGAAGAACCATTAGCAGCCGGGATGAAGGCAGCGTTGAAGGTACTGACTTGAATCAAAGGGAACTTGGAGGATGTAACATTCTCTCTCGGGATCAACCCTTTTCAACTTGGTAGCCTGTCATCCTCAGCAAATGTGCCATGCAGGTTGGGGAAGATGGAAGTTGTAGTTCCCCTCCCCTTCGGAAAGCACCTAGATGGGAAAGACGCAATTACTGAAAAACCAAAGCTAAGTTGGGAGTTTTCTGAAAACAGAAAGGCTGTGATAGGTGGCTAGCAAAGAGCTAGGGCATACAGGGCAGGGCAGAGGGAGTTTAAAACAAAGTTAGGATGGGAAGAAAGGGTTGCCAACTTGCTTTTCCAAATCAGGCTCCTGTACTTTCCTAGCTATGAAATAAGCAGAAGTACCCAGGTGACTCTTTCTCTCTAGCCAGAGTTGGACTAAACTTCACCTACTGGTCAGTTGTTCAGCGCACTAGAGTCTCACCAGGATACAGGCCAGAGCAGCCAGCCCTGACCCACAGTTAGGCCAAGGTCGCGTCCAGGAGCGCTTGTCGGGGACAAAGCAGGTCGACGCTTCCTTAAAGCGTCGGGGCGAGCTTGGAAGTCAACTCAGCGCCCCGCGGAGCGAGCGGGGCGGGAAAAAACAAGAGGAGTGAGCGCCAAGGGGAAAAGCGTGTCAGAGGGACTTGTTTGGGCTACCTGAAGGGGAGGTCCGCCTCTTTGGGTTTGGGTCACTGCCCCGCCACTTAGGCGCCTCAGAGCTGCTGTTGCTACTCAAGGCCGCCGGGTGGTGACTCCGGCGCCTACGCTTGCTTTCCCGCCCTTCCTCTTTCTCTCGCAAAGCGCGCTTGACCGCCCAGTGGCCGCCGCTACCGCCTCCTCCTCCCTCTCCAGTGAGCGCTGGGAGACGCGGCGGCGGCGGCAGAGGCGCTCCCCCCTCGAGGCTCGCCTTCCTCTCCAAGGGTAGCCGAGGTCCGTTCGGCGTCCTTTGCCGCCGTCGCCTCCACGTTGCCAGCCGAGCGGCTTCAAGGAAGTTTGCAAAAGCCCCACTTTATCGGCGGCCACTTCTTCTGGCAAACTCCTCCTTACTAAGCCGCGTTCTCTCTCTCTCACATCTTTCTTTGCTGCGGGAAGTTGTCGATGAGTGCTCCGCCGGTCATCCGGCCGCCCAGTCCTTCGCAGCCCGGCGGCGGCGGCGGCGGCGGCGGCGGCGGCATCTCCTTCCACCTTCAGATCGGCCTGAGCCGGGAGCCGGTGCTCTTGCTGCAAGACTCCTCGGGGGAGTTCAGCCTGACCCACGTCCGGGAAATGGCTTGTTCCATCGTCGATCAAAAGGTAAGGCGCCTCCCTCCCCGGCTGGGTTTTTGGGAGCGGGCGACGTCAGACTCTCCGATTGTACCGTAGAGAGAGAGAGCATCTGGCCTTCCCAGCTAGGTAACCACCGCCGCCTCTTCTGCCATCCCGGCTCCCGCGGTCCCCGCTTGCTCGCCTCGTTTGGGCAAAGTCTCCCAAGATAGCTGGGCGCGGGGCGGAGGCCACCGCTTCAGGAAGGTTTAAATCCCGGCCCGGGATTCATTTTAGTTAATAAAAGCGAATTCCTTTGGACTGCAACGTCCTCGGACTAGAATACAATGTCATGAAGTTGGGATGCGTCTTTTCTTTGTCTTTCCAACCGAATCCCCTTGCTTTCCTCGCGTTATGCTTTCCTTAGTGGTTAGTTGTATTTATTTGATGACTCTTGGCAGAGTTTGATTGCCACGCGCGGGAAAAAAAAGTTTACTTCTCTCTCTCTCTCTCTCTCTCTCTCTCTCTCTCTCTCTCTCTCTCTCTCTCTCTCTCTCTCTCTCTCTCTCTCTCTCTCTTCTCTCTCTCTCTCTCTCCTTCCCTCCCCCTCTCTCTTTCTCTCTCCCTCTCTTCCTCCCTCGTCCGTCTCCACCCGCGGGGCTTTCTCCTGTGTCCAGGAATGAGTTTAGTAGGAGGGGCTGGAAAGAAACCGAGAGATAGGGGCGCACTGGCAGCTGTCAAAATAATCCCTCGGCCCTGCATTATGCCCGCTGGGAAATAAAAGTTTCCACTTTGCAAGCCAGAAAGCAAAACAAGCCGGCACGCTTGGCAGCCTGTGCTCAGGCGAGTAATCTGATGCCTGCAAGCCGGTAAGAGCTGGGATATGTGGAATGCCGGCTCTGACCTTAACAGATGGAATCCGGCAGCTAGTCCAGGAAAGAAGACTCCTGGGCTGAAATGTGAGGATTCCATAAATCCGATTTTAAAAAAAAATATTTCCCAAAAGTATGCAGAGGATACAAAAGTGGCATCTTGCAATGCAACCCTAACAGCTAAACTCTGCTGAGTCAAATCCTGGATTAATTGTTTCCCCAAACTAGTAATCTTTGGATATGTCAGGAGCTCTCAGAACATCCAGACATCTCCCGCAACAGAGGTAACAAACTTGGGGAGCACCACGTGTGAATAAAAGTGCAGCCTCGAACCCTATGCCTATTCCGTTGAAAAGATATACAGTACTGTATTTTTATGGATGAATGTGCATTTTGCAGCAGCCTTGTTTGCTCATCTATGGAACTGTCAACCATTATACCAAATTTTAAAAGTTATTTTGACTCCCTTTCTCACGCTTTCCCTATCATCTGCTTTAGCCCCATTCCTTCACTTTGAGAGTGCTATTACATTTCCCCCTTCTTTGGTACATCAATACATGTATTGATTTGGTGAACATGGGAATGAATGAATGCACGTGGCTGAGGAAAATAGGGTAATTCATACCCCAGAATTGCTGACATGATATTATTTGTGCCATTTTCACCCAAGAGCACTATCTACCCCATGTGGTTTCCAGGAGTTTCCATCCTAGTTTGGAAGGTGGTAAAATTGCAGGGGCTATTATTTGGGGACATATTGCACCTTCCTCTTTGAAAGTGGTAATGTTAGTTCCAAACAGCTGGTGGTTTCACAGAAAGCCTTTTAAGATATGAAGAACTACTTTGTACTACTTTATAGACGAACTGGCTTGTTATAGAATGGGCTTTTCAAGAAACAGCCAATTTTCACAGATGCATAAAATGGATTTAGAAAGTAGCCCCTGATGACAGTTGATTAGATTTCTATTTATCCATAGCCAGCTACCATTTGTTTCCCATGAGATTCAACTTCCTGTTTACTGAATGTTTTTTCCCCTCTCCCTCTTTTGTTTGTTTGTGTGTGAGAAGATAATGATGTCGTCTTAATGAGAAATTAAGGCTTAAGGTATAAAGATGGTGTCTGGAAGGAAATCTTTTAATGCTTCTTATGGTGGTGTAAAGGGATTTGCAAAGAAATGAACTATATTTTGTAATCGAGTACCCTAATCTACTTTCCTAATCAAGTAACCTTGGGTTTGCAACTGAGGGTCAGAAAAGGTTTGCCTAATATGTGTCTGTTCTACCTGTTTAAGAAGGAATGTTGACAAAATCAGAAGGCAGATGTAGCCTGTGAAAGATTCCTGTAATGTCAATACCATAGAAAACAATATATGCAGCTCAGGGTTGAACTATGGAGGCCTTGGTGCTCTCTGAGCTTGGTTGTTTGCTTGTAGACATTTCATTACCTGACTAGGTAACATCATCAGCACTGAATGATGTTACCTAGTTACATAATGATATGTCTGCAAGCAAGCAGCCAAGCTCAGAGACCACCAAGGCCTCCATAGAGTCCTTTATTCTTAGTTATTCTTTTTACTGACATCTTAATTTATTGTGGTTTTGTTATTATCATTGTGGTTTTGCATTGATTATGCATTAAGCTGCAATATACCCAATTTTTATTTGCTTTATTAGAGACTGAATAGACTGTGGAAGTTCACAAGAGCGATGATCTGCCCTCATTGTACAGTAGCAATTCTGTGATGCATTGTAGCTTTTTGACATCATCAAGCATCCTTCATGGTTGAGTGACTATTCAAGCAGGGGTTTCCCACATTAAAACTCAACACACTGACTAATCACTGCACCATACTAAGTAGTTGGGGAGGAGAATTGTATTGTTGCTGCTGCTGTTGTTTCATGGTGATTATAGTTTGCATAGATCTAATCCTTTTGTTTATGAACAAAGATGGATAATTGTTTTAAAAGTTTTATTACAGCAAACAAATACATTATTTCCTAGAAAACAATAAAACGGATATAGCATTGCATGATTCAGGTGGGATATAGTGAGGAAAGAGTGATGTGTACTGCTAATAATTTTGTTTTTATTTATTTTTCCTAGTGGTAAAATGTTGTGATTTGAAGCATTGGTAACATATAAAATTGCAGTACCAGAAAGATGTTAGTAGTTGGAAATAAGAAAAAGTTGGCAGTTAAACTATAATGTGGAAATCTGTAAGGTACCAAGCACTTCATATTAGGAAATAATGAAGGGTTCACAAAAACTATTAGAAATCAATTACATGCCGCAAAAATATCAAATCTTGTGAGCATAAGGACAGAAGTCTCAAACTGTTACAGCCAAGAACCTGATAACGGGAGCCACAAATACTTTTGGATTTTACCCTTTTATACTGGGGACTTCCGTAACTACATTACAGATACCGTACTTTTAACTTCTTGTTAAAGGAAATACCGTAGCAGAGGCTAAGACCTCTTAGCACTGAAGGAAAAATGACAGGTGTACATATCTGAAATAACAAGGTCTTATTTTCTAACACCTGTATTGTCCTCAGTGAACTTTTAGGTGCTTAAGGAAAGGTTTATGTTTGGTAACAAACTGAATTTGGTGCAAATGATTGGGATAAGTATATCAGGGCTTTTTTGTTCAGGACAAAAATATGATGTCAGAGTGGATAGGAACCTTTTAAATTTAAAAGCATTGGTGCTAAATTTCAGCTGGGGGAATTTCCAGGTGACCTCTTTACATAATAAACTTTGAAAGGAGAACCTGATCACTGATCTATTGTTGCAGTTAGTGCTTTCTGTAAAAAAAAAAATCAGTCAAAGAGATGCAGAAACCACTAACTCTTTGCAACCATCCAGTGATGGTTCAGATTTTTGCAGCCCAAATCTTTGAGATGAAAATATATGTTTCTCTCATATTCTTTCCACATTCTTGACTTATTATTGATGGGGAAGGTTTGCAATAAAATCGGAATCAGATCCAATTAAATGCATCTTACAGTGCAGATAGAGTTTATTTTACCTTTATTTTTTTCACCGCAGCTTATATAGTAGGAAAGTGACATAGGGTAGGAAGTTTTATGTTCTTAGTCTAAACAAGAAAAATAAGTCACCCCAGCCTAGGTGCAATCGTTCCCTTTTATACATTGGTGGTCCATTAAGGTGATTATATTTTCTGGGGGAGAAGATATCAGGGATTTTTGTCTTGTGGTAATAGTGGTAATGATGCGGGATGATGGGCCTTGTGCAAATCCAGATCCTTTCTAACAAACAATGACATCTTGATGAGCGTTGGAGCTATGCCTTCTCAATTGCACTGCCTCCCCTGTGGAACAGCAGCCCTCTGGAGATTCAGATGGTCCCAGCCCCACAACAAAGCATGTTGGGGCTGTTTTCCTAGGCATTAGGGCTAGGAGGTAGATGAACTCTGTTGTGGCTGATGTGTTTTTCGGTGAGTGGTGTGATTATTTATCCTTGGTTGCCAGGTATTATATGTTGGGATTTTTCTATATTCAATCTTTGTAAGTCACTGAGAGTCACTTGTATGAGACGGGCAGCATTATAAATTATATAAAATAAATACATTTGTATAGATTATTTAGATAAAATGTTTTATGTTCTCAATGGGCTTAGAGCAATTTTGATTAAATCTAATACTTTAACTTTTTTTAGAATATTATAGGAAGAAAATGTGGATTCTATAGCACTGTTATAACATGTTTCCAAGGATAGCATTTTGAATTTGATCTTTCCTCTATTTAAATCTATTTATATCTATTATTACATAGGTTTTATGCCTGCAAGATTGTAAGAAGCCTGTTCATTAAACCTGTGTCCATCCACAATATTTGATGGAGCTGTTGCCATTATATTTGCTTTCACTTAAAACCACATTATAGACAATGGTTACAAACTTAACCTTTTCTGACAGTTTTTTTAAAAATAAAATATAACAGAATATAATCAAAAGTGTTAGGACTGAAATTTTAAAACACCATATCCCATTTTCAGTGTGTTAGGATTAACCCATAGCAAGCTTTTCAACTACATCCAAATATGATATAAACACATTTTATTAGTTTTAGTAGCTTAAATCCTTCACAATATAGAAGTATCTATTTGGACTTTATGGTTAAAGAGTAAGTATAAGAAATGTACTTAGGTCTGATTTTATTGGATGATCTTGTGTACTGACTTCCAATCCGACTTCCAATTTCTTGGAAGTTTTCTTTCCATGAGGAAGTATCTTTGGTTTGGGATCTTAATATCAGAATGCTTTACCTTTTTTCCGGGTTTTTAAAATTGTTTATTATTTCAAAAGGTGAAGAATGTTGATTTTTGTGCTATTATATATCTTCCCCAATTCTGTTTATATCCTTCGTGTTTTCTGATCTAGGAAAAAAATATATTGGAGGAAAATCAGGTGAAGCATAAGAAGTTGGAGAGGCTATATATTTCTGGTGATGCGATTATGTAATGAATCAAATACTGTATATCTCTTTAGCTGAAATACAGGAAGGAGTATCTCTGGCTATATTCCTCCTGCCAAAACAGGACTAAAACTTCAACTGCAAGATCCTACACCATATCAATAAAAAGGTCACTGAAACTTCCTTAGTTTGTGAGCAAACTGCTATCTGCTTTTTATTTTTACTCATTTACATTGAATGACTGATTATAAAAATCTAGAATACATTTCTTTACAGCATTCATTCCAACATAACTTCCCTGGCAGTGTTTGTTTTTTTGAGAGAAAAAAAAGGTACTGCATTGTGCCCCTTAAAGAAAGGGTACCAGACGTATGCCTTGTGAAATTGTTCTGCAATTCCTCTCTTCCTGTATTCAGACAGAGTCAACACTTGTAAAGCAAAAAGCATCAAACTATATGTTTTGAGTTCCTATGATTTTGTTATTAAGTATTAACCATTTCCACACATGCTAAGAAATGATTCGTAGCTTTTATATGAAAGAAACATGGATTTCTTCATACACCTCTTATTTAGAAGCTATATTAAGTAAGCCCAACATTTTATTTAAAGAAGAATGGATACTGAAGAGAGTATAAAATAAACAACTCCATTAATTATTTTCAAACTTTAGGAACATGTAATCCTTCCCACCAAAATCCAGGCCATTGCCTCCCATTCCTGCCCATGAAACTGAAACAGCTAGTTAATTTAAATAGCATATAAATAGTTGAAAGCTAAATTGAGCTAGAGCTTTCTTATAGAACTAGAGCTGTGGTGGCGCAGTGGTTAGAATGCAGTATTGCAGTCTGACTCTGCCCACTGCCAGGAGTTCAATCCTGACTGGCTCAAAGTTGATTCAGCTTTCCATCCTTCTGAGGTCAGTAAAATGAGGACTCAGATTGTTGGGGGTAATATGCTGACCCTGTAAATCACTTACAGAGGACTGTAAAAGCACTATGACGTGGTATATAAGTCTAAGTGCTAAGTGCTATTATATTTATTATAACTGCATTTAAAATATGTATTCTAATAATTTCTGCTATGTAGAATTAATCAAAGGGAAACTCTGTTTATGCCTGGAGGTGGAGTGTCTTCCCAGTTTGCAGACGAAAGTGGGATTTCATTAGTCATTAGCTATACAAGGTGAAGTTCATGTTATTATTTTGTTTAGAAATGCATTAAGAAGCAAAAATCTACTATAGCAATATTTTGTTTAGCTTCACTAGAACCTACAGAAAAAATTGGATATTGCTGAAATTTTTACATTTTAAAAATAATAATAATAATAATAATAATAATAATAATAATAATAATAACAACAACAACAACAACAACAACAACAACAACAACAACAACAACTTTCAAGGTCTTAGTGATGGTTTTTAAGTCCCTACATGGCATGGGTCCGGAATACCTCGGGGACCACCTGCTGCCGGCGTCAACTCCCCTCCGCCCTGTGCGTTCCCACAGAGAGGGCCTCCTCAGGGTGCCTCCAGTCAGAGAATGCCGGCTGGTGGCCCCCAGGGGGAGGGCCTTCTCTGTGGGCGCCCCGGCTTTGTGGAATCAACTGCCGGTGGAGCTCCGGATGGCACCGGATCTCCGCTCCTTCCGGCGCGGGTTAAAGACCCACCTGTTTGAACAAGCTGGCCTGGCCTGATGGGGAGTTAATTTGGGTTTTAAATATTTGTATATTTTATTGTTTTATCTTGGGCATTAATTTAATTCTATTTTAACTTTTGTAGTTTTGTATTTTTATCATATGCCCTGTTCACCGCCCTGAGTCCCTCGGGAGAAGGGCGGTATAAAAATTTAATAAAACTAAAACTAAAACTAAACTTTAATAATACTTCTGGAAAGCTGGCAGAGGATAATGTTAAATTATCCTTCGATGTGTTTTCTGCTCTGATGTATCAGTTTAGGTAACCAAGTCAAATTTGTTGAATTACCATAAAGAAAATAACTTTGGTGTCTGGTTAGATAAGAAGTAAAGTCTAAAACTTTCAAGTATGCTTTAATAAAGGAAATAAGCAATTTTTTTCTCAGCTCCAGAGGCAACAGTCTTTTCTGCCTTTTCAGGAAAAAGGATGACTTAGTAGGAAGTCTTGTGAAGTTTGACTAAAAAACAATGAGATTTTTCCCTTTATATTGGAGTTGTTGTGTGGGAAAGAGGAGGGGGGAGAGGAAGAGAGAGTGAGGGCTAGCTGGCTGCATCCCAACTAGAGTCTTTACCTAACTTGCTCTGCAGGCTTTCTTTCTCCTTCGGTGAGGCAATTATCCATAGCTGTATGTCACTTCTTTCTTCTGCATTTAATCAAGGAGTGTATACCCTTTAACCTTAGTGCGTAAGTTGTTGGTAATGAACAGAAAACAGATACAAATTAGAAGAAAAGGAAAACTTTTGGGGGATGTATATGTACATCATGTGTAAGCCACAGGAGATGTGAGTTTGTGATTACACACCTACACTTTGGTTGTTCATGTGGACAAGGTGTTACTAGTTGGCTTCCTGGTGCACTCCACTGTTTTTGCATTTGGATATTTAATGACAGGCTACTGATTCTATTTTAAGTTCCCCAGTGCTTGAGAATTTGAGTGCTGACAGCAGGGTGCATTTGGCACTTTTATTGGAGCCATATGGAGCCATTTGCTCTGCCTACCCTGACTGTGATGCCCATTATTATATACTCACAATGTAAAATTCTTTATTATACATACAAGTGAGTGTGAGGAAAGGGATATGGTTTTTACTGAAGATAAAGGTGAAGTCTGAACTTTTTAGTGGATTTTTGCTGTAGGATATACATCTGGGACAGGTCACCAAATGAATCTGGAAGTTCTTAGAAGAGTCAGGGAATTTTGTATTTACAATCAGAGTTGCTATACATATATAAAAGAGAGTCACTAATAGCCATGGAGCTGGCACATTTATAAAGGGTCTATGACAATTCGCTGCGGCCAACTCGCCGTGGGACAACTTGCTGAGGGACAAGTGTTCTAATATCAAAGAAATGCTGGAATAGAATCATTAAAGAAAGGATGCAAAAGGAGGGATAGAATGAAATGTGAATGACAAAAATTAAAATGATTTTTTATTTAAATTAAATTGAATTATTAAATTGTCCAGTGGCACGTTGTCTCGTGGTGAGTTGTCTCATGGCGAGTTGGACATGATGAATTGGCCACAACAACTTGGCCACGGCGAGTTGTCCAGTTCTGTTTATTGAGGCACTGTATGTATGTGTGCAGTGTATCAATGACACTTACATTGATAAAAACCTTTGCATCACTTTTTCTATCATATTTTCATTCAGTGCTATTAACTGTATGATTTTTCAAATAGACACTTTCTAGTACCACTAAGGAATTGCGTAGCTTTTCTTTTTTCTATATCTCTCTGTTTCTTTTTTCTGGTAACAAGTAAGACAGAACATAGGAAGGCTCCAAGGAGGGGGTGTCTCTGTGGGTGGGGTTGGCCAGCAAAAGCCAAAGTGGCCATTATGTTTCTGTGATTGATTACCCTGTTTTACATGTATCAACATGATCCAGATTCCTTCAAAAATTCAGTTGATGAAATGAGAAATTCCATCTTCCAGCTAGTGTTCAGATGATACATTAGAGAATATTTTTAGAATACAAATTTTCTGCTGCTTTCTTGTTTTAATCCTTAGCCTTTTGATGCATAATTCACCAGGATGTTTAATCTGGCTACATTATGTTACTTTGTATGTGTGAACATATGTATATTTGTGAAAGAGAGATGGAAGAGGAACTGACAAGAAGATTTTACCTGTCTTCCTTGAGATCAGGTAGTTTCATCTTCCATTAAATATCTTGGAAGAGCAAGGATTGGTATGTAGCACCCACCAGTATCATGTCACTCATAATTTCTTCAGATAGCATCCATGGGATTCCCTCAAAAGTGTGAATATGTATATTTCAGAGCAATTGTGCCCTAAGATTTCAAGAGAAGATCCTATAAGATTTGATAGTGTTCATGTATTGCAACATGATAACAACACTATAGATGAGAAAGCACTGAGCTTGTAATAGGTTCTTTGACCATTCTACAAATAGAAGTGGCTAAAATAATCCACTTTGCACTTTTCAAATTTGAATCATTTTATGCATCCCTAACTCAAAGCATTATGCAAAATTAGGTGACAGTGCCTGACATCTGACAGCTTATACGTGGGGGGAAAAGAGGGAAGAATTTCTAGGTACTGAAAAGTTCCAATTCACAAACTTGAATCTTAATTAAATCTCAGATTGCCTAGCTCATGGGAACACTTATGGTTTTAGACATAAGCAAAAGACAGAAAGAGGAGTGCACATTTGTGGGAAGAGGCATGTAGCAGGAATAGCACTGCTTCTAAGTAGCATGTGGGCTTGAAGTGCCAGGCCTTGTAATTAGGTCTGATAGGCACCAACTGTGCTTGGCAGAAGCTGAGAGAGTGTGTATTTAAGGCTTTACTCAAGCACTGTTAAGTGTTGAAATAGTTTTCTGTTACAGCTCAGACTGTGTTGATTGACTTCTGGATTCTTGGGTTCTGCTTTACGTAACTATGTTTCTGCCTTGTCTAGTGAACCTTGGCATCCAAGTTGTTACCTGTATACCTGGTCTCTCTCTCTCTCTCTCTCTCTCTCTCTCTCTCTCTCTCTCTCTCTCTCTCTCTCTCTCTCTCTCTCTCTCTCTCTCTCTCTCTCTCTCTGTGTGTGTGTGTGTGTGTGTGTGTGTTCTTCACCCTGACAATGAAGTCTGCTTTTCCTCTGAATCTGGTTTGCTGTTAGAAATTTTATGTTTTGAAGTAGACTTGCACTTCAGATTAAGAGCTTCCTTAATTTATAACCTGCTGAAAGATTGTAGCCCAGGGCAGTTGTTTGAATCTTGCCTCACTCTAATGATATAAAAAGAGATTCTACCTGTTATGTGAAATGTTAGGGATACAGGCCTAAGAAAAATCTAGTGACCCAAAGCATTTACTTCTATTTATCAACATGGGAATATTTTTTTATACAAAGTTGGCTCATGATTGAAGTTGCTTCTTCTATGATTGTTTTTAAGGGGAACTTGGGTGGGCAAATCAAACTGCATAGTTGGTCACAACATATGGCAATGTAGAGTTGACAATGACTGATCTTATGTAGGGTCTATTCCTGTTAGATGAGATGAACAGGAAATCACTAGGTTATAGATTATAGGCCAGGTTGCCGTCCAGATTAAATTCTATGAATAATGACAAAAAGCATGTTTTGATTCTGATAACTATTAGAGCATATGGGTAGATGTAGAAAACTGAAATGCCAAACAATAGACATAAATGCTTTATATTAATCACTACTGTAGTATTTTAAGTATAACAATTCTTCCATGTTTTCCAGAAGTTATATTTGAAAAGGTTTTAAAAGTTTCAAGTGTTTGCATTAGTGAGTATTCATTTTCTTTCATCACCTTAAGTGTAGGAAATCATCTAAGTGTAGGTAAAAAAGATTTAAAAGTCAACCAGTGACGTTATTAGCACTGGAAAAATATCGCTTCAAGAAGAGAGTGATCATATAGCAGTATGTAAATGTTATCCATAGCAGTCTATTAGTTTGAAATGTTAGTTTTTTACTGTTGTAAGCAACAGAATGACTACTTCAAGTTAAAGATTAATGAAAAATACAACATGACAAGACTTGTTGGCCAGATTAGGAAAAAGATGAATTTTCACATTTTCAGCTCCAACTTTCATTTGTTTCCAGATAATCATTGCTCTGTTTCTTTAGTGACATCATCATAATGCAGTGAAAAAGATATTCAGTTCAGGCAAGCTTACTTGTTCTCTCCATCTGGTATCCTTCTAGTGGCAAATTCCCAAGAAAAACTAGTGCTGGATTACATACTGGTAATTACTGGTTTTGAAAAACTTTTTACTGGCAGTTATTTGGGAATGGAGAAATGAAATAAATAATAGGTTCATCAACATTATGTGAAAATTAGCAATTTTGCTTTTATTTGTCCTTCAGTGAAGCTTCTGTTAATGCCAATATTCTGCTACTCTCACAAATCCACACGTTGATTAATTCAACTGGAAACAGTTAAACTGGTGGATGAATGTCTTACCCTATGTGCTTGTTTCTATATTGTGATTTCTAGACAAACCTGCTGTATTGTAGATAGTTTCTAGTCTTTGCAGATTTCCTGGACTTAAGTGTTCAGGATTCCCCTGTGTATCCTTTCATTGCTGCTATTTTTACTTATTGTTTGTATAATTCCCCTAAATGTAACCTGTCCTGTCAGCTACTGAACTATTTTGGCAATGACAAGATTGCATGGCATCTCTCTGAATAGAAATTATGCATTCTTTTCCTGTTTTTCAGTCTAATAGACAAGGACTTTGATATTCAGAAGGCCTAGGAGAAAAATTAAGGATAATACTTTATAAAAAAGAATGTGGAAACAACAAACAATAGTTGTCATTAATTTATACTGTTGCTAGCAATAAGCAATTCCTTAAAAATAGAATTCTGAGTCAGTTTTCATTAGTCCTCATCTATATTATGTTTACACTCAAAGTTATATGGATATGCACATGGGTTTTTACACTATTAATTTATTGCTGTTAGCCTGCAGTAAGCAAAAGATTCTAATTGGTGTTGATGGCAGTTTCATTTTGGGCTAGGAAGTGTTTCTGGAGGCCCTTTGCCCTGGAGAACGAGAAAGGAGCCAACAGTTTGACTTCCTATAACAGACATGTCAAACACAAGGCCCGGGGGCCAGATCTGGCCCGCAAAGTGGTTTCATGCGGCCCGTGAAGCCATCCTGGAAACAGTGAGGGAATGGCCCCCACTGCCTTGGCCCTGGCCCAGAGACCCTCCTTCTGCCAGAGACCCTCAGATCTGTCCCACTCCTGCCCAGGCCCCCATAGGCACCCTTGAGGCGAACGATGTAGAGCTGGCCATGCCCACCCAGTAGGCCATACACACTCTAGCCACGCCCACCCAGTAGGCCACGCCCACCCAGGCCATATCCACCAGGCCCCCTGAGGGCAACTGCAATGCTGATGCGGCCCTCAATGAACTTGAGTTTGACACCCCTGCCCTATAAACTTCGTAGTTTCCATTTCAATAAATAATATATAAGAACTGAATATTTTGTGAGGGTTTTTTTTATCACAGATGGGCAGATCTGTGCAAGTATTAAGAACCGATAGACTAAATCACAAATTGTTGCAAGCTAGGGTTTTTTTTAAAAACAAAAATTATGCTTATTTTAAACTAAAATAGGGATATACAGAAACGCCTTCAAAAAATTTCTATTTTAAATGTACTGTAACATCGATTAGTTTTCTGTCTAGTTTCAACTATTTGTTTTTTGCTGCTTGAGAGCTATAGGACATTTTTGTTTTCTTTTTTAATATATATCAGGAGTGATAATGCCTAGATAGTAGTATTCATATTTTATGTAAAGATATTCCAACTTCATGGTCTCAAGAGAACAGCTTGAGAGTTTGTAGATCTGGAGCTTTCCCCAAATCCGGAAAACACACTGTAAGGCAGCTAGCTTTTTTTGTTCTGTATTCAACGATGATTAGTAAATTCCTCTATCTGAATGATTTGAAAACTGCTGTGTTTTTCAGGAATATGCATCCAGATGGACAGTTTTTTCCATGAAAACCTGTCAATTCCTTATACTAATAGCTCTATATGATGGTTTTAAAAATAGCATTTTTATTTCCATGAATAATGTAATGCACAAGCATACAGAAAGTTATCTGAAAACATCTTTCTTCCTTTCTAATATTTAATCATTTCTGGCACTATATTGGTATTTATTTAGTTTTTGCTCCCATGCTTACTTAGATTGATAGCCAATGCTAAGGCAGAAGTAGGCTAATAAAGTAGTTTCTGATCATTAGAACCTCTAAACCTATGTACTGTATGAATATATGTATTTTTGTGTATGTATGCATGTGTGCACATACATACATAGAAAGCGAGAGAGGCAGAAGAGAGTGTTAAAGGTAAAGGTAAAGGTTCCCCCGCACATGTGTGCTAGTCGTTTCCGACTCTAGGGGCTGGTGCTCATCTCCGTTTCATAGCTGAAGAGCCAGCGCTTGTCCGAGGACGTCTCCGTGGTCATGTGGCCGGCATGACTAGACGCCAAAGGCGCACGGAACGCTGTTACCTTCCCACCGTAGTGGTCCCTATTTTTCTACTTGCATTTTTACGTGCTTTCGAACTGCTAGGTGGGCAGAAGCTGGGACGAGTAACAGGCGCTCACTCTGCTACGCGGCACTCGGGATTCGACCCGCCAAACTTCCGACCTTCCGATCAACAAGTTCAGCGTCCTAACCCACTGAGCCACCGCGTCCCTTTTGAAGAGAGTGTTAGGACTAGGTTATTATTCTTATTGGTTGATTAAGCATGCCTGTGATCTAGTACTGTTCTTTGATTACTTCAGCTGCCTGTGTATGTTGTAATTCTTACAGATTCACTGGAGATATATTTTTCCCCAGAAATTCAAGTAAAGCACACAACAGAAAATTTAGTTCTTACTGAAGTGATCATTTAATAAGATCATTAGAAAAGGCACAGAAATGGTTATGTAGGTGTAATTGAAAAAAAAAGACTCTTAAGCCTAGCTTTATCTCTGGAGAAAGAAAAGGCAGACCATGAAATAGAGGAAGAATTCTGTTGAAATAGTCACAGTGAGTAAATACAGAGAAAAAGAGCATAGTGTGATGCTGACTTTATTGGGAAGATTAATGGATTTGACAATGTCACAGATCCCTGGATGTTATAAACAGGGAGACTTAATTCTTTTTTGGCAAAGAAAATACTTGCTGTTGGGATAGTGTGGCTGGGGATCATCTGGCTTCAACTGAAGCTTGATAAGACTGAGTGGCTTTGGGCTTTGAGCCCATCTGGTTCTAGGATTTTATCATTTTTGGTCCTGGATGGGCTGCACTGCTCAACAGATACTCTGTGCAATCTGGGGGGGGGGGTCTTCCTGGAATCATGACTCCTCCCAAAAGAGCAGGTAGCAGTCCTGATTAGAAGGGCTTTTGCATAACTTCACATTGTGCACCAGTTTTGCTTCTTTCTAGATCCAGGAGATCTTCTCATGGTCACTTATGCCCTAGTGAATTACTGCAATTCACTTTATGTGGGGCTGCCTTGAACAGTATCTAAAAACTTCAGTTGGTGTAAAATGCAGCACCTGAACATTTATTTGTGTTTTTCGTAAACCACACATTATACTTTTGCTTCATGAACTGCATTGGTTACCATTTTTTCCCCCGAGTTTAATTCAAGGTACTGGTGTTGACTTTTAAAACCATTCATAGCATGGGAGTCGGTTATTTGAGAGACTGCCTCTCCCCAATTTCACCAATTTTTCAGTGTGGTGAAAAATTTAGTGGAGAATTTGATAACGAACTTGAAATCTGGATAGCTAATCTGGAATTCTATTCCCGGAAGGGTGAAATGAGATGAGCAGAATTGCAGAACTGAAATTAACGGCAAAACCATATTAATATAGTTGGATACTACTCTTATTTATTTATTTATTTATTTTTATTTAGTTGCATTTGTATACCGCCCTTTCCCTGAGGACTCAGGGCGGTTTACAGGGAATTAAAAATCAAAACATACAAAAGTTAAAACCAGTTAAAAAGCATTAAATTCACCCTGTACACTAAAAACCCCAGTTAAAATTTTCTCCTCAGCCTGGGCCCGAGAGCTCAAAGAGCCAGGTCTTCAGGCCCCGGCGGAATGATCGGAGGTCGGGAGCAGTCCTCAGCTCCACCGGCAGCTGGTTCCAGAGGGCAGGCGCTCCCACTGAGAAGGCCCTATCCCTGGGTGTCACCCGCCGGCAATCTCTCACCGGCGGAACCCTGAGCAGACCCTCCCTGTGGGAGCGCACTGGGCGAAGGGCGTTTGATGCCGGCAGCAGGTGTTCCCTCAAATAACCCGGACCCAGGCCATGTAGGGCTTTATAGGTAATAACCAGCACCTTGAATTTCACCCGGAGGGCAACCGGAAGCCAATGCAGCTCGCGGAGTAGAGGTGTTACATGGGAGTATCGGGAAACCCCCATTACAACTCGCGCAGCCGCATTCTGCACCAGTTGAAGCCTCCGAGTGGTCTTCAAGGGCAGCCCCATGTAGAGAGCGTTACAGTAGTCCAAACGGGAGGTCACAAGCGCATGAGTGACTGTGCGTAGGGCGTCTCGGTCCAGATAGGGACGCAACTGGCGCACCAGGCGAACCTGTGCAAAAGCCCCCCTGGTCACGGCTCCTATGTGATCTTCAAAATTGAGCCGTGAATCCAGGAGGACGCCCAAGTTGCGAGCCCTATCAACGGGGGGTAACACCTCACCCCCCATCATTAGAGGTGGAATAACTTGGTTAACCTGAGACGCCGATATGCACAGCCACTCAGTCTTGGCGGGATTGAGACGAAGCCTGTTTCTCCCCATCCAGACCTGAACCGCCTCCAGGCACCGGGACATCACGGAGAGGGCATCACTGGGTTGGTTCGGGGTGGAAAGAAAAAGTTGGGTATCATCAGCGTACTGGTGATACCCCACCCCAAAACCACGAATGATCTCGCCCAGCGGCTTCATATAGATGTTGAACAGGAGAGGCGAGAGAACCGACCCCTGAGGGACTCCACAAATGAGAGACCTCGGGGCGGATCTCTGCCCTCCTGTCAACACCGACTGCGAGCGGCCCTGGAGGTAGGAGGAGAACCACCGTAAAACGGTGCCTCCCACTCCCAACCCCCTGAGACGCCGCAGCAGGATACCATGGTCGATGGTATCGAAAGCCGCTGAGAGATCTAATAGGACCAGGACAGAGGAGCAACCCCTGTCCCTAGCCCTCCAGAGATCATTCACCAGCGCGACCAATGCCGTCTCCGTGCTGTGTCCGGGCCTGAAGCCCGATTGGTACGGGTCCAGATAATCAGTTTCCTCCAGGAACAGAGGGAGCTGATGTGCCACCACACTCTCAACAACCTTCGCCAGAAAGCGAAGGTTGGAGACTGGACGATAGTTGTTTAAAACAGCCGGGTCCAAAGCAGGCTTCTTGAGGAGGGGTCTCACCACCGCCTCCTTCAAGGCGGCAGGGAAGACACCCTCCTTCAAAGAAGCAGTTATTACTGCATGGAACCAGCCTCGTGTTCCCTCCCGAGCCGCATAAGCTAGCCAGGAGGGGCACAGATCCAACAAACAGGTGGTGGAGCTCAGTCTCCCCATGATCCTGTCCACATCATCAGGGGAAACAGGGTCGAACTCAGTCCAGATAACATGCTCAAGACCGCCTGATTCCTCCACATCAGACTCTGCCCAGTCAGAGTCCAAGCCGGTCCGGATCCGAGCAATTTTGTCTGTCAGATGATGACTGAACTCCTCGGCTCGTCCCTGCAAGGGATCCTCCCTCACCTCCTGGTTAAGGAGGGAGCGAGTCACCCTAAACAGGGCGGCCGGGCGATTATCTGCGGACGCGACAAGGGCGGCAAAGTAGTTAGACTTCGCCGTCCTTATCGCCGCAAGATAAGACCTTATAAAGGTTCTTAACTGCAATCGGTCGGATTCGGATCGGCTGGATCTCCAACCGCTCTCTTGCTATTGTGGAACATATTACAGAAGCCTTTTATGGAAATTGAACAAAAGCTAAATGGAATGATAATTTTACTGTAAAATACAATAAAGCAGCACTTGTACTTGTGAAAATAAGCATATCAGCACTCACTTGGGCAGCCAGGGCATGTATCATTGGATATCTTTCACTCCAATGGTACCTATTCCATGCCAAAAAGCAAAGACGGAGGTCTCAACTTCTCCTTCCCCATAAACGCTGATTGGAACTGGTCCTGGAGGAAGAAAGAGAATTACTGTAACACTTTGCCTCCCAATTCCCCTGAAAATATCTAGAAGAATGCTAAGATAAATGGTATTGAAAGCCACCAAAACATCAACTACGACAGAAAGATGCACTGCCCCTATTCTAGTCCTGCCACCAGTGATCCATGGGTGAAAGCAATGCTTGTTTGCTATTGTATTTGAGCTTAAACATAACTGAATGGATCCAGATAATCCATTTCTTCAAGAACTCTCTCAAACTGCAACCCAATCATCTATACTGCAACCTTCACTAAAAAGAGAAGATTGGAAAGGAGACAGAAATTACCCAAACCATTGGGACTGAACTAGAAGGGGCTAGGACATGTAGTAGACCTTCCCTGAGAGTGCCAGGAGAAGTCATGTCTAACATGAGTTTGTCAAAAACAGATCATGCCAGACAAGTCTTATTGCATTCTTTGACCAAGTGACAAAATTAGTGGACCAGAGGATTGCTGTGGATATAATTTACTTGGACTTCAGTAAGGCATTTGATAAAGTAGATCACAACCTATTACTTGATAAGATAGAAAAATGTGGGTTAGACAGCATCACCACCAGATGGATTCGTAGCTGGCTGACTGGCCATACTCAGCGTGTGGTCCTCAATGGAACTACATCTACATGGAAGGAAGTGTGTGCCCCAGGGCTCTGTTCTAGGCCCAGTTCTAGGCCCTAGAACAGTGCCCCAGGGCTCTGTTCTAGGCCCAGTGCTCTTCAACATCTTCATCAACGATTTGGAGGTGATAGATGGGGAACTCATCAAATTTGCAGAGGACACCAAGCTGGCACGAGTAGCTAATACTCCAGAAGATAGGCTTAAGATACAGGAGGATCTAGACAGATGTGAACACTGGGTGCTATCTAACAAAATGAAATTCAATGGTAAAAAAGTAAGGTTCTACATTTAGGCAGGAAAAAACCAAATGCACAGGTATAGGTGGTACCTTGTTCAATAGTAGTGACTGTGAGAGGGATCTTGGAGTCCTAGTGGACAATCACTTAAATATGAGCCAGCAGTGTGCTGCAGCTGCCAAAAAAGCCAACACAGTGCTAGGCTGCATTAACAGAGGAATAGAATCAAGATCTATTTTTGCCCAGGTTCACCTGGTGCGTCAGTTGTGACCCTATCTGAACCGGGATGCCCTGTGTACAGTCACTCATGCGCTCGTGACCTCTCGTATAGACTACTGCAATGCTCTGTACATGGGGCTGCCCTTGAGGACCACTCGGAGGCTTCAACTGGTGCAGAATGCGGCCGCGCAAGTTGTGATGGGGGTCTCCCGATACTCCCATGTAACACCTCTACTCCGCGAGCTGCATTGGCTTCCAGTTGCCCTCCGGGTGAGATTCAAGGTCCTGGTGATTACCTATAAAGTCCTAAATGGCATGAGTCCGGATTACTTACGGGAGCACCTGCTGCCGGCGTCTACTTCCCTTCGTCCTGTGCACTCCCACAGAGAGGGCCTCCTCAGGGTGCCGCCGGTCAGAGACTGCCGGCTGGCGGCCCCCAGGGGGAGAGCATTCTCTGTGGGCGCGCCAGCCCTTTGGAATCAATTACCGGTTGAGCTCTGGATGGCTCCTGACCTTCGCTCTTTCCACCGTGATCTGAAAACTTACCTATTTGAACAAGCCGGCCTGGTCTAATGGGTTTGGGGTATTTTATTTAGTATTTTTAATTATTTATTGTAATGGGCTAGCTCTATTTAATCTTATTTTTAACTTTTGTATATTGTATTTTTATTGTATTTTTATTGCCCTGTACACCGCCCTGAGTCCATCGGGAGAAGGGCGGTATAGAAATTAAATTAAATTAAATTAAATTAAATTAAATTAAATTAAATTAAATTAAATTAAATTAAATTAAATTAAATAAATAAATTGTTAATACCACTTTACAATGCCTTGGTAAGGCCACACTTAGAATACTGCATCCAGTTTTGGTCACCACGATGTAACAAGATGTTGAGACTCTAGAAAGAGTACAGAGAAGAGCAACAAAGATGATTAAGGGACTGGAGGCTAAAACATATAAGGAACTGTTGCTGGAATTGGGTATGTGTAGTTTAATGAAGAGAAGGTGAGGGAGGACATAATAGCAGTGTTCCAATATCTCAGGGGCTGCCACAAACAAGAGGGAGTCAAGCTATTCTCCAAAGCACCTGCAGGCAGGACAAGAAGCAATGGATGGAAATTAATCAAGAAGAGAAGCAAACTAGAACTAAGGAGAAACTTCCTGACAGAACAATTAACCACTGGAACAACCTGCCTCCAGAAGCGGTGAATGCTCCAACACTGGAAGTTTTTAAGAAAAGACTGGACAGCCATTTGTCTCAAATGTTATAGGATTTCCTGCCTGAGCAGGGGTTGGACTAGATGACCTCCAAGGTCTCTCCCAACATTATATTATTATTATTATTATTATTATTATTATTATTATTATTATTATTATTATTATTATTATTATTACTATTATTGATCATCGCACAGTCAGCCAGATGTTCAGACTGGATTTGGCATTTTTGTCTACCTATTGAGTCCTTACCAAGGACCTGGGATAGGCAGATGTGGATGTTTGATGGTATTATAGATGTTGCAGGATGGAAGCAGTTCCTAGTAAGGCCACCTTTTGCAATTGACTAATGGTGAATTTGTCAATGCCAATGGTGTTCAAGTGGTGCTCCAGTTGTTTTGGGATTGTACCCAAGGCGCCTATTACTATTGGTACTACCCTTGCTTACCTTTGTCACAGTCTTTCTATTTCTATTCGTAGGTCTTTGTATTTTGTTATCTTCTCCAGTTCTTTTTGTCTGTTTTGCTGTCTCCAGGCACTGCCACATCCACTATCTAGACTTTTTTGTCTTTCTTATCGATAATTGTTAAGTCCGGGGTGTTATGTTGCAGGTGCTTGTCTGTTTGAATTCTGAAGTCCCAGAGCAGTTTAACTTTATCATTTTCTATGACTTTCTCTTTTTTATGATCCCACCAGTTCTTGCTTACAGGCAAATGATATTTCTTGCAGATCTTCCAATGCACCATTGTTGCAACTTTGTCATGCTGCTGCTTGTAGTCAGTCTATGCGATCTTCTTGCAGCAGCTTACCAGGTGGTCCACTGTTTCTTCAGCTTCTTTGCATGGGTGGCACTTACTCTCTGTTGCTGTCTTCTCAATTTTGACTTTGTATGCATTTGTCCTTAAGGCTTGGTCTTGTGCAGCCATAATTAGTCCCTCGGTCTCTTTCTTTAACTTTCCTGCTCTTAGCCATTGCCAAGTCTTGTTATTATCTGATAATAATAATAACAATAACAACAACAATAACAATAATCAGATACACCATCAGAGACAAAACGTCACTTCCAATCCCATACCTGCTGTATGGGGAAAGACACCTTCAGCACAATGTGATTGCGGGGCTCCCCGACAGACTATCCAACATATAGTGAGGGAATGCACTAATAGAAGATACCCAGGAGATTTTTAGGACTTCCTCTGCGTAACAACGGCAGCTACTGACTGGATCTCCAAACTCAACATTAAACTCTGAAATGTTATTTCTGTTTTCCTCTTAGGTTTTATAATTGCTTCTTTTTTTAAAAAAAATTGTTTTAACTGTTCTAACTTGTAAATATGAAGTGCTTTTAATTCTGTGTGTGACCAGCCATACGCTAAATAAATAAATGTCAGGAGAAGTAATTGGGAGCACAAAACCTACTCTAACTCATTTACAGCTTAGAATGATCTGAGGGGGATATTGTTATCCACCAGTCCTTCTCATATTCAAAAGAAAACAAATGAACTCAGTCATCACCAGTCTTAAAATAACATTCACCCTAATCTTTCAATGTACAGAACATAAATCTTAGTCTTCGGTGATTTAATTTCATTTGGTAATGTAAATGTAAATAACATAGAAGGCACTGCCAGCAGGAGGAAGAACAGCTAAAAGGTCCCAATGGCACAACCTTATAGCTGCTGCCCATGATGATGGATGCTGCAAAATCATCCAACTGGGTCTCTGGCTTGACCCTGTTGCTTCCTTATGTTACACAGTTGCCCTAGTATTCTGGCACCACTGAACCACAGAAGAATAAATATTTAGCACTAATAAAGAATCACTTGCTGTCTTCAGCCTATAACCCAACATCAAACATGGATGGTTTGCTCCTCCATTGCAAGTATGCACAACCATTCAACAGCTGACTGGTGACATCTGTGTTTCTGCTGCTTTCTCCAAACTTGACAGAATTGCTTTCTGACTGTAGCATTTTCTTCAGCTCCTGGACAAGTTCCGATGATATTAAAGAGGTTGAAAAACCTGTTCTTTGTAAGCATATCTACCCAGCCACTCCAGAGGTGCCTTTGTTTTGATCTACAATGTTGCTGTTGCCAAAGTTTACAAAAGCTGCTGACAGACTCACCAGAACAAATAATATTGTGTAAGAGGTAGCATATCTGTATTGTGGAAGAGGTAGCATATTGGATTGTTATTCCTGTTGGTTAAGCTTACCTGCCATCTAATATTGTGTTGTTGATTGCCTTGGAATGCCTGTTTTATTTTTTTTATTTAAAAGATTTGTATCACTGTCCATCAAAACACAGTTGTGAGTGGCTCACAACAGTAATATGTCTTGTAATTCTTGCAAACTCAAGTGTTTTTATGAAAGTTTTAGTAATACAAGCAATTGAAGATTTATCCCGCCTTGAAGTGACTTTGATCATTAGAAAAAAAAATCTTCAAAAATAGCCCAGTCTGAGACATACTGTGCATATCTTCTTTTCCTCCCTACTCCATTTTTTTCCTGACATCTGCAGGTCATGTGACTAAATATTTGATTTGCTGAAGTGAACATTTTGGATTTGACTGTCATGGTGTTTGCTCTGATATTACTGACATCTTACAAGTGCCTTGCAGCATAGGAGCAATTGTCTCCAATTCCCAGCATCACATTTTAAGATATTAGTATGCATGGATGCATGTGACACAGAACTGCAGCTGAAGGGTGTGTGTGTGTGCACTCGTCACACTCTGCAAACTAATCTTGGTTTTTATTTGTTTCATGGATTGAATAGAATGTGGAAAGAATTCAAACTAGGGATATTATCAGTTTTGATTGTACCCATTTTCTATTTCAGTTTTGGAAAAAAATGAGCATCCATTTTTTAAGGCAAAATACGGTAGTACAAAGACAGGAGTGGGGAATGAGTCCTGTAAAGCAACTTATGGAATAAGCAAGAATACATACTTTTATACCGCAAAAGGAAAACATCTTTAGTGTAAAATAGATTTGATTCCCTAAGGATGCGATAGATGGGAAAAAAATGAAAAAGCAGATGGAAAATGAAAGCAAAAAAGTTGGTAGTTTCAAGATTCAATTTAATATCTCCCTGAAATTGCTACTGACTCATAAAACTGAAGGGAACAACAATGACACCCATTTTTAAAAATATTGTATTTTTGGATATGACCTACCATTAGGTAGAGTGAGGCAACTCTCTGACTTTGACTGATCTGGAAAAACAAAGCAGGATCAAGTCTGGTTAGTAACTGGATGGGAAACTACTAGAAAATCCCAGGCTGTCGGAGAAATCACAATTTGGAAAAATATGCTGGATATGTGTGTCCATGAAGTTACCAGGAGTTAAAGTGAACTTGAGGGAGTATTTATTTTGATAAGTAAACTATATTTGCAGTTGGTAGATTCAGAACCTATTCAGAGGAGGGTGAGAGTATTTTGCTCCATACAAAGCAGTTCTGGCTCCTCCATAGTATGAACTGCTTGTTATAGAGAGGGAGATTATTTGGAAGAAGGACTTTTTTCCTGGATGTTTTCCAGTCATATTATTATATACTAAAGATAAGGGTAATCAACGTTGGGGATGGAGGGAGAAAATGGAATGAAACTGCCTAAAAATTTAGGAGCATTGTAAAAGCATTTTTTGAGATGATGTTCAGAAAACATTTGTGAATTCATTTCAGAATTGGCCATTGAAGAGACAGATGATTTTATATCTCTGTGCTTCATATTATGCTCTTATTACTGCAGCTGTATCATGCATATACTGCAGTGTTTTTCAACCACTGTTCTGCGGCACACTAGTGTGCCGCGAGATGTTGCCTGGTGTGCCGTGGGAAAAATTTAAAAATTCGAAAGATTTTTTTTAAAAAAATGTCAAATTTTCGCCCACTAGGTGGGCGCCGGACTGTGTCCTGGGTATGGGGGGGTGGGGTTTTGACTCCGCCCTCGGCCAGCAGGGGCGCCGATTGGCGCTCCTCAGGGGGACACCCTCCACTTTTCTGATGTCCGGGCTGTGATTGGTCCAGACTCCAACCTGGACCTATCACAGTAGGACATCATCTTCCGACTTCCTTCCCGCCCGAGCACAGTAGCGGAGAGAAAAACTAAATACAGAGAGAGACTGAGAGCTGTTGACGAAGAGCTACGTGTGTCTTTCTTCGATTCCAGCCAGAATATCAGCTTTGTGTTCAGCCAAACAAGCCCAGATTGCGCACTGAATAAAGTATTTTATAATTTTTCATATTTCTGTTTACTTACTATTTCATAATAAAGTAATTATAAAATACTTTCTTTGTGTTTATTTGATTCCTATTCAAGAGAATTACTTTATATATAGTCAATATAGGCACAGAGTTAAATTTTTTAACATTTTCTAATGGTGGAGTGCCTCGTGATTTTTTTCATGAAACAAGTGTGCCTTTGCCCAAAAAAGGTTGAAAAACACTGATATACTGTATGCTTGAGCTTATTATAATCTCCCTTTACTTGTCACCAGTGCTTTTTTTTTTGTAAAAGAAAAAGGTACCGGAACTCACACATGTCATACAACCTGCCTTGCCTACCCTACAAGGTTCCATCCAAAAAAGGTGCTGGAACTCCATTCTGAGCGTTCTATGGCAAAAAAGGCCCTGCTTGTCACCCTTCAATAGCATTGGACTACAATTAGTCAAACATGTAGGGAGTTCCAAGTTAAGCAAAGATATTTTACTTTGTATATGAAGAAAAATGCCTACTTGCCATAGTGGCATAATATATAGTAGTATGATTCATTAGAACTAACCATTATTGGTTCCTCAGATCTACTTTTGGATCTTTGCTTGCTTTTCTCTTGTTCATTTCTTTCCTCACATGTCAAGGCTGTTTGATTTGAATGCTATAGATACTATGGTGCCAGTAATTTCTTTTTGCAGTACTTCAAAGTACTAAAAATAGATAAGGTTCCTATTTCAATATGGATTTGTTGATATGATCATGGATTTTCAATACAGTTAGTTTTACTTTGCATACAATTTTAAATATATTACTTAGGCTTCTGGGATTCTTAACATCATTTTGAGCTTTAAAAAATTGGTTCAAATGTTGCTTTATAATGCTCATTATGTGAATAAAAATAAAGAAGTTAAGTTGGTACAACATAGTTTTATAGAACAAAAATTATATTTATTTAGTAAGTAAGTCTATCTTGGGGGTCACAAGAGGACTACCAGGAGATTCAAATCAGCACAAAAGCTTGAACCAGACATTATGCTTTTTAGTCCATCATAATAAAAACATAGATCTGTATGCAATCCTGTAATGAGATGGCATTATTTGTATGGTGCCTATTGATTTTCGTTTTGTATGAACAATCAGAATTATATATTGTTGGCTGATGTTCTGCAATTACAGCAGAACAAAGTTAACATAATTGAAACAATATACCAGCTGATTTCAGTAAATTGCATAACCTTGTCATGTCAACAGTTTTACATTTGTTTTAATATCATTTGTTTTTATTTTTATGCAATTGTTTCCCTTTCCAGATATTCAAAACAACATACACTTAAAACTGTAAAATTCAAAATTCATTATAGAAATCATACGGTCAAGGATAAACAGAAACTCATGGTGGTTAAAAGCTTTTTCAGTTAAGAAAGGCTTAGAAGAAAAGTTTTTATCTCTTGCCTAAAGGATAACAAAGTAAACCTCCATAGAGAGAGTTTAATGAAATGGTTCTTCATTTTTGTACTGAGTTAGGGAGCAGTAACTTAAATCTATCACCTTGAACTTCCACCATAGCCTTTCTAGTCTATGTACTATTTATGCATTGTCCATGTGCTCTGTTGCTGCTGTGATTTTATTTTGGATTTTTATTTTGCCGTGGTTGTGATGCTATGCAATGCACTTACTTTTAAACTGTACCATTGCTGATTTCTATTGTTCATTCCCTGAATGTAGGAACTATATAAGAAAAACTTAATTTACAAATATTCTGAGAAGAAGCCTGTGTCTATAGCTTCCTGTACCAGGCCTTTTTCTAGATGCTATAATTTTATTATTACAACTTTACAATAAAGCATGCATACACAGTCTATGTTTGCTGTATATGAATTCATGTATATATTCCCCTTTATTAGGAAATTTTCTGATAAGGATGCTCCTAAATATTTATAAGTAATTAAAATTCTCTAATGACTTTTAACATGGAAGACAGAAATTTTGCATGATTAATTAAGTAACTATGCAAGAATCTAACATAATTGAATAAGTTAAACTTAGTGAGAGAATTGCAGCTCTAAAATTGTGGGCATTACTTACTGTAACATACGGTAACTTTCTTTGATTTCTCAGGTTGTTGAAGAAATAATTGTTGTATTCCTTTGTTCACAAAGGAGATAAAACATGATTTTATATAGCAAAATTAAGGGGGATTAAGCATGAGTAGCCTAAAGTGTAACAAAGCATTTCAGCTGAGGCAACTCTTAAGCCTCTTGAAAAATAATGGCTCATAATATATTAATTGATAATGGCTTTATAGAGATCCATTTGTTGAAATGTCCCTTATAAAGAGCATTGTCTTTTAGCCCTGCAAGTTTGTAAAGGCTTCATGAGGTTGGTAATACATTCCTCAGACAAATTATTACTTTAGAAAAATGAATAAGAAAATTAGTCTCACTGGGAGATTTCAGCTAATCCTGATTTTGGTGCCCCTGCTGTTTAGTGAACTGTATGCCACTAGCATAGATAAAATACATTTTTTCTTTAAGAAATCTATTTATTCTTTTGTAAGAAAGTACTCATAAAATCAGACCCAAATACTCTTGGATTCTTCAGTGTAAAATGTTACTTCTGAAACTGAAGGAGCTAAATTAATTTCTTGAAACTTACAGGGGAAATTTGAACCGTGAGTTTTTCAAAGAATGTTCATCAATCTTTCTGAAGCTCCAGTAGGATTAGAAAGGCTGAACATGATATGAAAAGTACATTTGGCAGTAAGAATTTTACTTTGAAATTTATGATTTAAATTGTGAGGAAGATATGTCATCAGTTCTAAGAAGATGACAAGTTCTAAAAGGTCATATTTTTTAAATAAAGTTTGTAAACTTGCAGATATGTAGTCATGTCTCTAATGATGTTGGTACAAAATGCTACCATTTTAATTAGAATTATTTATATATATATATATATTTATTTGTTTATTATAAATTCAGTTTGAGATGCTATTTCATTGGACTAACACATTTTGGGGATTAAATGGAATGTAGAATCAGAAACCAAACAGACACATCCATATTGGGAAGTACCATTGATATCCATCAATTAATTTAACATGTAAGCAGAAGATATTACTAGGTGAATAAAACATGAAATTTGGTTCAGATCTCCGTTCTCTGAACCATTCTTCTCCATCTCCTTTCAACAATTTGGAAAAAGAGTTCATTTCTTGTTGGACTGCACCTTGAGGGGCTTATTCAGAATCCTCTTGAGGGGAAAAGGCAAGAAAAGAAGGAAGAAGGAAAATAAAATAAAATGAATTTTATTATAACACATCTTTCTTTAGAAAGTGAAAAGACTGTTGCACATGTCTTTGGGACATTTCATCAGCAATACAGTTTTGATTAATAAAAAGTTAAACTCTTTGTACAAATGAGTTTATATGCTCAGGAAGTCTTGAATTTCCCATGAAAATATGATCATATGTGCTGTGCTCTTATTTCTGTAAATAGGTATAAAATTCCTCATCGCATGAAACCAGTCAACATTGACTACCACAGTGATATTCAATGGCACTGGCAACAGGGTTAATTCCCAGAGGTGTTAAAAGGTTTCTCTAATATTGATGCAATGGAAGGAAGAAAACTGAAGCTCTCAATGTATGAGATTCTAACATCTACAAGCCTGTTTAATATATGCAGGAAGGCAGATGATGAAGAGGAGAAAGAGCAGAATATTGGATTGCTTCAAATATTTCTAACAGTTTGATACCAGAATTCCCACTGTGGCATTCTAAGATCTCCAAAGTACCTTGCAATATTTTGATCACCACCAGTCAGGTTCCATGCCTCCTTGGCATATGTGTGTGAATGATCAGCCTTCATCAATCCACTGCAGGATGAATTTCTCACCACTGAAGATTATACTGTAGACTGTAAATTTGCAGTGCTAGCTAATTATGGCTGGTGGATAGATGTTTTTCAAATTTCCCAATCTAGAGCTGAAAGAGAGTGTCACTGGCTGAATGTCATCCAGCCAGCTTCTGTAGCTAAGAGAGGTTTAGAATGTGGATGTTCCTGCTTTTTAGTCCAGCACCATTATACCACTATGCACATAAAGAGACCCAGTTTCTTGTTGTGGTTAAAGAAACTGGATTAGAAACTGGGGGACTATGAGTTGTAGTGCAGCCTTAGGCATGAAGCCAGGCGGGGCACTCATACTTTCTGTCTCTAGGAAGAAGGCAGTGGTGAAGCACTTCCAAAAATGTTGCCAAGAAAACTGCAGGAATGTGTCCACTCACCAGGAGTTGAATGCACAAAAGAAAGGTAAATAAGGCAGCTACTTTGTGAGAAGGTTTCATAAAGAAAAATTTCCATAAGTGGCATTCAGAAAACTTGCACAGGTTAAAGCAGGGTAACTGATGTATTATAGGACTTAAACATAGGATATATAAACAAGACAATGTATACAAATGTCCTGAGGTCTTAACAGGATCTCTAAATAGTTTGTAGGTGAAATAACAAAACTCTTGATTACTGTATAACACTAATCATAATGCTGCTTTTGCAATGTTAAAGTCAAATTAGTCATGCAAGATGATTCAATAGTTTTATCCATATTCCTTTTAAGTAAAATATTTTTAGATTGACAGCTAATGTTTGCAGGTTGCTAAATAATACGCGTAAATACACAAGTTTCTACATGTAGCTCACTACCATAACTTTAAATAAATTTGAGATTACCCTTATTATCTAATGATATGTTTAGAAAGAAGAGGTCTTTGAGATTTTAGTTTTCCAGATGCTTAGACAATGTGCTTTAACTACTGCATTCACAGGCCAGTCTTGTAACACATAAGAACTGCTATTTTAAGATTTGTATAGTGAATAATATGCACAGGATTCAAATACCATCACATCATTACTACTTACAAATCTGGATAGCCTGAATTAGCAGTACTATCTTCAATTCTACATTCTGTGAAAATTTGGGATTTTTAGGTATGTGCATTTAAAAATTTAGCTTTGTAATATTGCTGAATTAATATTATCTGATCAATCATTCAACAAACATATCAAATATGTGTCTATATCATATTTTACCATAATTGAAATGTAGATAATTACTGTAAACAATAATATAAACTTCAGACAGTTCAGTCTTAAGAATTCAAAATTGTCAATTGATTTGTAAACCAAATGTACACATTTTTTATTTTGCCAAAACTTTTCCTTTCAATTTTTATTGTGTAAATGTGATTTAACTTCTTTAATAAGTCATTGAAGATCTGAGTATGGAATAAACTAAGAATCAAAACCTTAAATATGTGTGTTGATTCACATTTTATATCTAAAAAAACAATATAGGGGTTATATCTTGTAGGTAGAGTTCTAGAAATCAAGTTTCAGTAATCTTTGAGTGACCAAAGTATGGAAATGGAATGAAAATGAAATTATTTCAATCTTCTAGTTCATATATGTATCACAGGTGGTATTTTTGAAGCTGTCTGAAACATACTCAAAGACCTGTAATCATCAAGGTACCGTTGATTATCCTGATTACAATGAATGCTTGGATGGGTGAATGTATCTTGGATTTGAGAGAACTTTGTTTAATCATTAGCTTGACACAGCTGATCCTTGCTATATTTGTCTATCTGCCTGAAAGTACTGCATGTTTTCTATCCTACACCTACCTGGACATTACAGTACTTTGTGTTGCTTAAATTTAGAAACCAGAAATAATACAATAATATAATTCATTCATATATTTGTACTACAACTCCTAACATAGTCACTATGTTAGGAGTTGTAGTACAAATATATGAATGAATTATATTATTGTATTATTTCTGGTTTCTAAATTTAAGCAACACAAAGTACTGTAAGATTCTTGAAGGGCCTCCTTCCCTTCAGTTTATACATAACCTCCTTAACTGACCTCTCAGAAATGTAGTATGACCATTTCCTACCATACAGTCAATTATCAAGTTGAAAAAATTATGTATTTTCTGTGCAATTGCATCATACTCTTGTAAAGCTGTATTTCTGCTGAAAATTAATGCCAATAAAAATCACACCCATTTGTATTCTCCTGATAGAGGATGGAAGAATGGAGCTGCAAAATAGATCTGCCATACCCAGATTTATCCAGGTTAATTGGTTATTTTTGAAGTGGACTATACTGGATTTGGACATTTCTGAAGCTCCAAGATTGATTCTCCGAACCAGATGAATACTCTCCCGTCTGTTTTAATGAACATTACTTTCTTTCCAGATAAGTTTTTATTTTGGTTAATTAAACATAATTATGAATGTTATACTTGTTTTTTTAAAGCCATAGTGGGAATCTATGGTTCTTCAGATGTTACTGAACTATAAGTTCTTGCTTATATGAATAATGGAGAAGAAATCTGAAAGCTGAAATTTAGCAATAATTGGAAGGCCACATGTTCACCAATAATGCTTTAAGTTGATTGTATTCCAGGTTTAGTTGTTCATCTGTTGCTTCCTGAAGGGGTGTTTTAAGAAGACAACACACGTTTATTTCTTACTTGATTTACACATTGTTTAAAACCCACCATTTTCTTATTTTTGGATACACAGTTTCTTTAATATGAAACCAAGGAATAGTTTTGGCAGTTGCAGTCAATGGTTTAAACCTGGCCTGAAGCATTTTTCAAGGCTGATTTTGTTGTTGCTGAAATAAAAGGTGACACAGACCTTGCGTTGATGTGGATGACATTTTCTTAAAAGATTTATGTTGTAAAATATATTGTGCAGAAAAAAGCCAGCTCAGCTTTGAAGCCAATACAGTTTAATGGGTAATATGAAATAAACCATGTTGGATTGGATTCAGAGTAAATGAGTCAAACTCAAATTCTATTGATTTTAACTAAGAAAAACATATTATAAATGTTAACTTTATATTCTTTGTTGTACACTCTTTCAATGTAGAACATAGAGAAACTTTCCTGAAGAAAGCAACGACAAATCTTTCTATATTATTCCCAAGAAAACTGTATAGCTGTGTCTGTGACATCACCAGGGCCTGACTCACTTTATATTACCATAGTCTTGAATATATTGAAGTGGCAGAATGCTCTCCAGGATTGTGGGTCTAGCCTTATTATATTGGATGTTCACAAATAATACTTCATTAGTGTTTGGAGAAATACAGTATGCTTTTTTTGGACAATAACATTCAATAAGTCATCCAGTATTTGAAACTGGAGAATATAAAGGCAAGATTGGCATGTAACATTTTGTTCTACATTTGGGTAAATTTCTGAACAGGATTTTAGTTTCCTGTTTGTGGGGTGTTTGGTGCTTTCTGAGCTTGGTGGTTTTCTTGCAGATGTGCACTTATGTGCACTTATGATGTCACCTAGTTTGCTAATAAAACATTTGCAAGAAAGCCACCAAGCTCAGAGACCACCAAAGCCCCTCAGAGATAAATTCTGAGCTACAAATAATTTCTTCTCTCAGTTCACAGTGTCTCTTACTTACAGTATCCATAAAAGGCTTGTGGAATGAATTTGATGAATAAGCAGTTAAAAGGACATTGTATTAATATACAGTACATCCTATTTTTTAGAATTGAATTTGATCACGTGATTCATTTTCTGTATCTATTAATACATGGCCGATTGAAGATATGCTATAAGTTTGGGCTAAAAGCTAGATGATTTTCAGTTACTGTAGATTTCAACTACCAACTGTCCAGCTAGCATTGCCAAGGACCAAGATATATGGGTCATCTAAAGTCCTGGTAGCTCCCTGAAAAAAAGGAAATAATCTGGGAGATTTCAGGTAACACCTTGCCAGAATTGAATTTGTCTATCTAGTGTGGTCATGGAATGGTTCGGGTGAAAATTTCCGCCCCTTATAGGATTTACAAGGTGTAGATGAGATACCAGCTTTCATAGCTTTACCATATGGAATTCTCCCCACAGATCTCGCCTTCCCACATTACAGGTGTATTCCAGTGACTGGGAACAGTTGAATTATTGCTGATAATTTTGTTATTGGAGGTTTTTATTCTTTGTGATGCTGTTCTGGGTTCAGTTTTTTTACATGGCTTCTTTTTTGGGGGATTTTTTTTTGATGTTGTATGCCACTTACACTTGGAATTGGGGTGGATTACACATGAGCGGTGGCTCAGTGGGTTAGGACGCTGAGCTTGTCGATCGGAAGGTCGGCAGTTTGGCGGGTCGAATCCCGAGTGCCGCGTAACAGAGTGAGCGCCTGTTACTCGTCCCAGCTTCTGCCAACTTAGCAGTTCGAAAGCACATAAAAAATGCAAGTAGAAAAATAGGGACCACTACGGTGGGAAGGTAACAGCGTTCCGTGCGCCTTTGGCGTCTAGTCATGCCGGCCACATGACCACGGAGACGTCCTCGGACAAGCGCTGGCTCTTCGGCTTTGAAACGGAGATGAGCACCGGCCCCTAGAGTCGGAAACGAGTAGCACGCATGTGCGGGGGAACCTTTACCTTTACCTTTTTACACATGTTGCAAAATAATAAATGTTTACCAAGTAGATAAATGTGTTGCGCAGAATATTGGAATTTGTTTTTCCTAAAACCTGGAACAAATAATAAGCACAAAATTTCAATATAGTTTAAAGTTAAGAATTTACATAGTAATAGAAAAATATCTAAAGTCAAATAGGGTCTTAATATTAGTGAATTTATTTTCAAAACGTAATGATGCCATTTATAATTGGGGGCTAGGCTTGAAAACATTGATTAAATCCAAAGTTAAAGTATCTTAATGTCATTAGTAACTTTTTTTTTGGGGGGGGGAGGGTGAAATCAGAAAAGAATCCTGAAGGATGACAGTAGCATTTCCATATTGTTGCCAAGGAAATGACTTGGGCATATCCACTGAATCATCTAGGTCAAGTTTGATCTTAGGACACAACGTGCTCTTACTTAGCCAAACCCAAAATTTAACTGCAGATCATAATTATGGGATTAGAATGTCTATGTGCATTGTGTGTGTGTTTATTTCTGATTTGGTAACATCAGAAATTACCAGAAATTACCTTTTAACATTTAGCAGATACAGTCTTGAAACAATTTTATGGCTGGGAAAAACTATACATTTATTTTGTGTATAACCCCCATTGCACTGCTTTAAGGTTTTTCAGTATAACAGTCTGGATCCAACTGTTTCATGCAGTTGGTGAAAACTAGGGAAAATTAATCATATTAATATTAATCTATTAATAATTTGGGTAAATTCTAATTGGTTAATATTTCTGAAATTATGTGTACATAGTATGCACAAGAGTCTAATATTTATAATTCAAAATCTTTAGAACTTCAATTTAATTTTATATTATGCAAACTTAAAATGAGATGTTAAATGTATTGTGTTGTCATCATTTTAAATTTATAAAAGCTGCCTATTGGCTTGTTTCCTTTTTTAATGTAGCTATTTTAGAAGTGTAACAGCACCATCAATGCAATCCTTATTTAAATCAATATTAACATAATTGCTACTTTTAAGGTTTCAAAGTTCTCAGCTTCACTTTTTTTATCATTTGCATAAGGATTTTCAACTAAAACTATATTTTCTTTTCCAAAATTAGTTTCCTTCAGTTGTTAAGAAAGTTGGAATATAAATTTATTTAAATTTATCAATATAAAGTGTTGCTTTTTCATAAGTGATTTTGGAAGTTTGTTGGCAAAGATTTCATTTTTATGGTTCTTTGCTTCAGTACATACCTGGAACAAGTATTAATAAAGTAAAAAATGTGAAATAAGTTTTGCAGACGTTAAGAAGTAGTAGTTATTAAAGCTAAAGTTCAAGCTAACTTTTGTTTTTGATCAAATTTATGCTTTTGTTTTCTCTGCTGAACTCTTGAACCACATAATTTTATGTAAATAATATAAATAATTTTATACTTGATTCTTCCACATTGCAAATTGTACCATTCAGACAACCTGATGTTTTCTTTCTCTTAATATATTTTTTCTGTAGTGATTTTATTGTATATACAGATATTCAAAAAATGCAATAGTAACTCAGGTATTTTCAAAGCAGCAACTGTTTAGTGGTGCTGTCTTGCAAATTTAACAGAATTTACAAGAAATGTTGCAACTTAGAATTATGAGAGCTTGGAACATTTAATAATATTGAAGTTGCATTGTGGATATGTCATTTTCTTTTTCAATAGCAAGTTCAAATTTGTATTGATTTTTTAAAAAAGGGAACTGTCATACTGATTGCTTCATCTACAATCTGCCATTCTAAACTGTCACCAGAATTAATTGAGCATTAATCTGAATAATTCAGCCAACAGTGCACTTTATTAAATCTGTAGTGCTAATTTGAAAAAAAGAGTAACTGCATTAAAAAGAGAGAATTGCATAATTTGCATTAAGATAAATTTCTACTTTTTTTGGCTTATTTTTGGCTATTTTTTTAATGCTTATTGAAAGATGTTGAGATTCTTCACAAGAAAAAGATCCCCTCACCATTTCCTAGTTTATGTATAATGATTTTTTTTAAAAAACCCTTCATTTCCTGATTTCCTTCCTACACTTTTTCTGTCTTTCTTTTCCTTCATGGAGACAAATGCATAGGTTTTAATTTCTACTATTCTGTAGTTTACTGAGTATTATTTAGAGTAACAAAAAAGTAAAGATGATACCCAGCACTGATATTATAATGATAACCATTATGTAAGATTTTGAATAATACAAAGTTTGAATCAGTGGTGGGATTCAGCTGGTTCGCACCAGTTCAGCAGAACCGGAAGCTAACTTTTTGTTGCCCAAGTCCAGAATGGACTTCTGGAAGGGGCATCCACAGAGAACCAGTTGTTCACATATTTAAATCCCACCGCTGGTTTTAATGTATTATTGGAAATCCACACATGTCCTATTTTCTGTGTAGCTGAAAGTATTTTGTGAGAAATCTGAATTTTTGTTTGTGTCCTTATATGTTTTCAAGATTAAAAAGCATTGTAATGCAAGTGTTTTGGCTAACATCTAAAATCAAATACTATTAATGGATAATTAAAGAAAGAAGATTAAATGAACAATAAAATTCTATTGTCAGATTTGCCATCACACTGCTGTGGCCCTGCTTCGCTTTGATGGCAGTCTGCCATAAATGTGGGAGGGGGAAAAAGAGGATATTGGGAAGGGGAGGGGGAGTGACAGGAACCAGAAATGTGAACCAGAGACTATGGTTGAACAATCTAAGGACACAGGCCTGGGAATGGAATGCAAACACCCACCAGAAAGATATCAAACCTAACAACTAATTTGAACTCTATTGGACACTTGCAAAATGACCAAAGTGGGGAGAGCAAGGGAGAAGGGAAAACTATCAGCTTTATGTGGGAATATTCAGATCTGGCTTTTTTTTACACTGTAACCACTTGGCTTTAGTAAAAGTATATCTTTTGCTACAAATTGAGTCAAAGGTCTTTCTTTTCTAAATGCCCAAGCTAGGACAGGCCTGACATCTATGATTACAGTAAAGCCCTATGGTTACAGATACAGTAAGACTATTCAAGATGGTGACTATGGCTCCCTATAAATGTAGATATTCCATTTCAAATCTTAGCAATGGGGGAAAGTAGGAACATTTATCTGGTGGTAACTGTAGTTAAAGGAGAATAAGATTCAGCACAATTTAAATTCTCTCTCTATTCATTTAAGATTAAATTGAGAAAAGCCCAAAATATCTATAAGAACATCTGTTGTTTTGCATACATTACAGTCCCTGTTTTTAATATGTAGCAGTTTTTTATGCAAAATATGTTATCTTTTTTGATAGTCTTACCTAATTAAAGATCCATTTAATTATTTAATAATGTCACTGTGTATAGAATCATGGGCAGCCAGAAAGAAAAATTCTTTTTCTTTTGGAGAAAGAATGAAGTTTTTTTTATTGAAAAGTTTTACAATACATTTTTGAATACAGAAAGCCCCCTCCTCCCCCTCCCCTCTCCCCAACCCTCCCCAACCCTCCCCTCCCCTCCCCCTCCCCAACTTCCCAGAGCTGAATACAGGGTATAATAATACAAACAAGCATAATCTAAAATAAGCTAACAACAATAATAAAACATTAAATTCTATCGCACTTTAACTCTCCATAGTCAAAATATTAACAAAATAACTACTAACTACTTATACATCATAAAAATCCGCTACTTATTCAAATGCTAAATGATACTTTTTAGACCCATATTTATTCTGAATATATTCAATCCATCTTCTCCATTCCACAATGTATCTCTGTTGGGATTGATCTTTCAAATATGCTGAAATCTTTGCCATTTCCGCCAAGTTAGAAACTTTCAAAGTCCACTCTTCTATAGTCGGCAGTTCTTCCTTCTTCCAATAGAGAAAGAATGAAGTTTTGTATAAAATGCAGATGAGGAGACCTAACTAATAATTTATCACAGAGTCAAAGTATCAATATATAGAGGAAAGAATCAAAAGGTGATTTGGTTGCTTCAGAGCATAACACAAAAATATGAAGGAGGTGTTATATATAAAAAGCTGTTTAGCACAAAACAATCCACACTGTTAAAGTATCATTAGCCATTATACCCTAAGATAGAAGCAATGGATAGAAACTAATCAAGGAGAGAACCAATACAGAACCAGGGAGATATTTCCTGATAGTTAAAATAATTAATCAGTGGAATGACTTGCCTTCAGAATTTGTGGGAAGAGATTGCACAACCATTTGTATGAAATGGTATAGCAGGGGTATCAAACTGCCAGTCCGCGGGCAAGATGTATCATGGCAAAACCGCACCCATGCCATTGCCAGCAATGCAAAAAAAGTCACGATACGTCATGACACGTCATGTGATGTTGCGAGTTTGACACCCCTGTGGTATACGGTTTCCTGCTTGAGCAAGAGGTGGACTAGAAGACCTCCAAGGTCCCTTCCAACTTTGTTATTCTGTTATAGTTGTTGTCATCAAATTTATTCCCCGTGGCTGATAACCAAGATACTTGAAACTTGGAAAGTAAATATGAACTTAATCAATAATCCTTTATTAAATCATGGCTAAATTTTTGTTTAGCAATTAGATAATTTTTAACTATGCTAGCAAATGGTTTTGAACACCGGTATTCTGTTCTATGCTGGTCCAAAATGGTTCATTAGAATACATTCCTGGTTAAAGCTTAAGGAGTGCTTTGCAATCACAGGCAAATTTAGGGGTGATATTTTATAATTTGTTGTTGTTAGTTGCGAAGTCGTGTCCATCACAACCCCATAGACAACGTTCCTCCAGGCCTTCCTGTCCTCTACCGTCTTCTGGAGTCCATTTAGGCTCACGCCTACTGCTTCAGTGACTCCATCCAGCCACCTCATTCTCTGTCGTCCCCTTCATCTCTTGCCCTCAACCTTTCCCAGCATTAGGCTGTTGTACAGTGAGTCCTTCCTTCTCATTAGTTGGCCAAAGTATTTGAGTTTCAACTTCAGGATCTGACCTTCTAAAGAGCAGTCAGGGTTGATCTCCTTTAGGACTGACTGGTTTGAATGCCTTGCAGTCCAAGGGATTCGAAGGAGTCTTCTCCAGCACCGTAGTTCAAAGGCCTCAATTCTTCGGTGCTCAGCCTTTCTTATAGTCCAACTTTCACAGCCATACATTGCAACTAGAAAGACCATAGCCGTGACTATACAAACTTTTGTTGGCAGGGTGATGTCTCTGCTTTTTAGTGTGCTTTCTAGATTTGCCATGGCTTTCCCCAGGAGCAAGCGTCTTTTAATTTCTTGGCTGCAGTCCCCATCTGCGGTGATCTTGGAGCCCAGGAAAATAAAATCTGTCACTACCTCCATTTCTTCCCCATCTATTTGCCAGGATTTGAGAGGGCCAGATGCCATGGTCTTGGTTTTCTTAATGTTAGGTTTCAACCCAACTTTTGCACTCTCCTTCTTCACCCACAACAAGAGGCTCTTTAGTTCTTCTTCACTTTCTGCCATTAGAGTGGTATCATCTGCATATCTTAGGTTGTTGATATTTCTTCCAGCAATCTTAATTACAACTTTTGATTCATCTAGCCCTGCCTTTCTCATGATGTGCTCTGCATATAAGTTAAACATGCAGGGTGACAGTATACAGCCTTGCTGGACTCCTTTCCCAATTTTGAATCAATCAGTGGTTCCGTGTCCAGTTCTCACTGTTGCTTCTTGACCCGCATATAGGTTTCTCAAGAGACAAATAAGATGGTCTTGTACTCCCATTTCTTTAAGAACTTGCCACAGTTTGTTGTGATCCACACAATCAAAGGCTTTAGCATAGTCAATGAAGCAGAAGTAGATGTTTTTCTGGAACTCCCTAGCTTTCTCCATGATCCAGCGTATGTTGGCAATTTGATCTCTAGTTCCTCTGCCTCTTCGAAATCTTGCCGGTACTTCTGGTAGTTCTTGATCCACATACTGCTGGAGTCTGCCTTGAAGGATTTTAAGCATAACTTTACTAGCATGTGAAATGAGTGCAATGGTGTGATAGTTTGAACATTCTTTGGCACTGCCTTTCTTTGGAATTGGAATGTAAACTGATCTTTTCCAATCCTGTGGCCACTGTTGAGTTTTCCAAATTTGCTGGCAAATTGATTGTAGCACTTTTACTGCATCTTCTTTTAAGATTTTGAATACTTCAGCTGATATACTGTCACCTCCACTAGCTTTGTTGTTGCTCAGCTTTCCTAAGGCCCATTTCACTTCACATTCTAGGATGTCTGGCTCGAGGTCAGTGACCACCTCATTGTGGTTATCAGGGACTTTAAGCTCGTTCTTGTATAGTTCTTCTGTGTAATTTTGCCACCTCTTCTTAATCTCTTCTGCCTCTGTTAGGTCCCTGCCATTTTGGTCCTTTATCATTCCCATTTTTGCATGAAACGTTCCCTTCATCTCTCCAATTTTCTTGAAGAGATCTCTAGTCCTCCCTATTATATTGTTTTCTTCTATTTCTTTGCACTGTTCATTTAAGAAGGCATTCTTATCTCTTCTAGCTATTCTCTGGAATTCTGCATTCAATTGGGTGTTATCTTTCTTTTTCTTCCTTGCCTTTCGCTTCCCTCCTTTCCTCAGCTATTTGCAAAGCTTCCTCAGAGAGCCATTTTGCTTTCTTGCATTTCTTTTTCTTTGGGGTGGTTTTATGTGCTACCTCTTGTACAATGTTGTGAACCTCCATCCATAGTTCTTCAGGCACTCTGTCTATCAGATTTAATTCCTTAAATCTATTTGTCACCTCTACTGTATATTTATCAGGGATATGATTTAGTTCATACCTGAGTGGCCTAGTGCTTTTTTCAGTTTAAGCCTAAATTTTGCAACGGGAAGCTCATGGTCTGAGCCACAGTCTGCTCATGGTCTTGTTTTTACTGACTGTATAGAGCAGGGGTAGGCAAACTTGGCTCTTTTATGACTCGTGGACTTCAACTCCCAGAATTCCTGAGCCAACTATAGTGGGTCAGGAATTCTGGGAGTTGAAGTCCATGAGTTATAAAAGAGCCAAGGTTGCCTACCCCTGGTATAGAGCTTCTCCATCTTTGGCTGCAGAGCACATATTCAATCTGATTTCTGTGTTGACCGTCTGGTGATGTCCATGTGTAGAGCCGTCTCTTGGGTTGTTGGAAAAGAGTTTTTGCTATGACCATCATATTCTCTTGACAAAATTCTATCAGCCTGTGCCCTGCTTCATTTTGTACTCCAAGGCCAAACTTGCCTGTTATTCCGTTTATCTTTTGGCTTCCTCATCTGAATTAAATTCACCCATTCCTGTCCATTTTAGTTCGCTGATTCCTAAGATGTCGATGTTCAGTCTTGTCATCTCTTGTTTGACCACTTCCAGCTTTCCTTGTTTCATGGATCTTACATTCCAGGTTCCTATGGAGAAAAAAATCTGTACAGCATCGGACTTTCTTTTCACCATCAGATACATCCACAGCTGAGCGTCCTTTCGGCTTTGGCCCAGTCAGTTCATTTTTTCTGGCGCTAGTAGTACTAGCCCTCTGCTCTTCCTCAGTAGCATATTGGACGTCTTCGGACCTGAGGGGCTCATCTTCCAGTGTCATATCTTTTTGCCTTTTGGTACTGTCCATAGGGTTTTCATGGCAAAGATACTGGAGTGGGTTGCCATTTCCTTCTCCAGTGGATCACGTTTCGTCAGAACTCTCTGCTATGACCTGTCCATCTTGGCTGGCCCTGCATGGCACAGCTCATAGCTTCATTGAATTACGCAAGCCCCTTCGCCACAACAAGGCAGTAATCCATGAAGGGGATTTTATAATTATAATAATATAATTGTTATGATACTTAAGGTTAACATATGAATGCAAACAATTGATCCTAACAGATAATGTACAGATGGGAATCACTAGTACTTCTCTTGAATGTAATGTAACATGAGTTGATGCATGTAGTGCTAGTTTAAAAAAGAAATCTGTGGATCTCTGTAGGTTTCAAATGTATGCTTTGAATTTGAGATGAGAGAAGGAGAATTAAAATGATATAACTACAAGTAATGGGTGATAATTTCACATAATATTGGCATTTATAAATCTGCCTAACATAATAATACCATAAATAAGAGCTTTCGGGTAGTTTTGTTAAGTAAATTATGATTACAGATATTTTAGGATTCCATTATGCATTGAAAACCTATTTCATAAATTCATATAATATAATGTAAATTTGATAATATAATGTAAAATTAAATTTGGTACTTGTACAGTGTATGAACTAGAGCTTCACTTCATTCAAACAGTGGATGGTCCTGCTGAGAGCTTATAGTTCTGAAAGTTCCCTTAATAGAGTGGAACATAAGAATTGTAATTCTAAGTAATTGTATAAGTTTAGTTTTTTCTTTCTCTTCTTCTCATTCCATCCCTTTCTCTTTGTCTTTGTGACACCATGATAGTAAAACTCAGATGCAGAAACTCTTATTTTAAAATAAAATGTTTTCCAATGTATGAGTTGATCATTATAGGTAATATTTGATTTATGATGGCAATTAGGACTGGAATTTCCACTCTTAAACAACATGATGATATAATGCAACATCATGTGACCATGTTGCTTAGTGGCAGAAATTCTGATATTCTGGTTGCCACTGTTAAGTGAATCATCTCAGGTTAAGCAAGGACATCAGAGGGTTGCAAATGGTAGTCACATGACCACAGGCACCTCAAACCAAAATACTATGAGGATTGGTTTTAGCTAGGACCACCTGTTAGCACTGTTGCAAGTTTGAATGCTCACTGAATGAGGGATCATTAAATGAGGATCACCTGTATATTTAAAAACAAACATTCATTTTGATGTATGCCGATTGGTGTACATTCAAGTTGTTGTTGTTAATGTATGCATATCAAGTACAAAACAGCTGTCTATATATGTATAGTTATCATTCAAATACAATATTTTATAATATATGTTTTTCAGGTAATATCAAATCACAATTTTACAAAATCCCAGATTACTTTCCCAACTAGGTGTTTGTTACAGTTATAACAATATTACACAAGAAATTCAAGTTTAAATGCATCCTGAAAACCCATAGCTACTAACTGCTTTGGTGATATTGCTTAAGGAACACTGTATCCATTAATTGTGGAAAGTATGCTATAATACCAATGTACTTGCAGGAAATTCAGCATATTTTTCAGTATTAAGTCTTATTTTTGCTCCACTACTTTATTCTATAGTGAGTATTGCATTTCATGGCATTATATTGTACTGTATTGTATTGCATGGGTAATCTTTGTTCAGTGACCTCTTGTTCAGCAACTATTCAAAGTTACAACAGTGTTGAATGAGGACACTTATAAGCAATTGTCATAGTTGCAGCACAGTGCCCCCATGTCACATAATTGTGATTCAGGTGCTTGGCAACCAGCTTGCAATTATGATATAACAGAATCCCTCAATGATATGACCATCATTTGTGACCTTCATTACCAGCTTCCAACAAGCAAAGCCAATGAGGAGCTAGCAGGAAGTCACAGATGGTGACCATGTGATGGCATACCTATTGACCAAAAGGAATTTGCCTAATGATGGCAACCGGAACTGTCATAATTTGACATGGTCACAAGATACAAACCTGTCAATTAGGAACCCTGGTCCCAGTTATCATGATTAACTATGTATATATTATGTTTCAATTTAAAATGGGATTGCTTATCACAGACTGTTCATTCATTTAGCTTTCTTGGCACTATTACATATATAAAAAGGAATGGCGATTGCTCTTTATATAACATAGAGATGGACATTGCAATATCAAAGATCAGTTTTAGGATATCATATAAAAGAAGTCAACATTGGGATCTAAAGAGCAGCTTAGGAGATTTATGCAATTCCAGCAGAATATTTTAATTTTTCTCTTCTTCTTTAGATGGATGTCTTTCTTGTGGTGTTTGAAAATATTTTTGAAAACTGCCATCTGTTTCAAAATCAATCTGTGCTACTACTATGGCTACTGTGCAAGAGAAAACAACTACTTTATGATTCTTTGGATACTAAAAATTGACAGCTGCATTCTCATACCTACCCTCTAGAAGAACACAAATACAATTATTCAGAAATTAGTAATTACTACTCTAGTAATAGCCTTTAAAAAAACTATTTTAGATAGAACAGACTAAAAAGGTAATTTTATTATTTGGCACATTTCTTGTTTCCAGTCCTTTTAGAATATTTCTCCTTCTTCATACACAATGCACTTATCTAGAATTCTTCTATGACATAATTGTTATTAAAATATTTCACGTTAAAATGTTCAGAATTTCCATTAAAATGTAGATAATGTACAGGTGGTCCTCATTTAATGATCCCTCATTCAGTGACCATGCTTACAGAGGCATTAACCAAGTGGTAGTTGTGACTGGTCTGCATCTGTATGGCAGGTGCAGCATCCTGCAGTCATGTGATTATCATTTGCATCCTTCCCTGCTTGTTTCTGAATAGCAAAATCAATGGGCAATCCAGCAGGAATTCGGAAGTTGCCATTACGTGAGGTCCTTGCTTAACGATCTTCTCTGTCCTCGCTAAACAATGGCAGCAAGGAGTGCTGGAATTGCCTTCTCTAAGTTGCATGGTCAGTTGACTTAATGAAATAACTTCTGGTCCCAATTAGTGTCATTAATTGAGGACTACCTGTATATAAATATATACCGATTTCATGCATTGTATTTGACAACCATATAAAAGATAAATATTGTTAAATTATACAGGTGTATTTTGAGAAACTAGCTTTGAGTGGCTTTTGAACATCTGTTGAATGCACACTTGGTGGATAACTAAGTTTGCTTTTCCATAATGTATAAAACAGTCTTTTAACCAATTCATGTGCATTAAAACTTAAATAGTCTACTGAGAGAAGTGTAATATAAAATTGATCTTTCTTTAGAATCAAGTTATTTTATTTACATGTGTGCCCTATCTTGCCTAAACAGGTTTGGTTTGATATATTTAATGCAAATCTAAGAGCATTTTAATATTAAAACTATCACACTTAAATGATATTTTCCTTTGATGTGACCTTATTCTGACTTTGATAGGTTGATTATCAAGACAATAACCTTCTTTTATTTCTGCAATAGGGACCATGACAAGAAATTTCTTATGGTGAAACTTTTAGAAATATTTTCTAAACATTTTATTATATCCAACTATGGCTTTGAAACTGTTGAATGGCACTAGTCAGACTGAATATGTGACATAGATTTGTACACAATTTCACTTGTTGCTACTTTGTTTCTGAGCACAGTTCATACTAGTTTTAATCTTTTGAGCTTTATATTACCTGGGATTTTTTCATCTGAAGAAGCATATTAGGCTGTCTTGAAGATATTTACAATCCTAATAATGCTAACAATTAGACAGTGGAATTCCTCCAAGTTTGATTTACAATTTTTCTTCTTTGATATAATAGAATGAAATGGAAATCAGTCTAAAGCAGACATGTCAAACATTGTGCAATGTATCAGGATGGTTTTGCCATTGCTGGCAATGGGATGGGCGCTGCTTCCGGATGATGCGCCCGGCTCGCAGGCCGGCAATTTGACACCCCTGGTCTAAAGAAAGATTGATTCCAACCATTAACCTAGATTTTGGGTAGGTGGGGGGCGGGGAGAAGCTTACCAGTGTTGCAGGAGTTTATTCTTTAACAAAGAGAGAATTTTGATTAACATATTAAGAGCAATTAATGCTTGGTAAAATGAGCAGTCATCCATTTTCTAAGTTCCATTTGATGAGTTTCATTAAAGCCTTCAGTATTTGTGTATGTCTTACCCAGGTAGGTGGGGTCAGACTTGGGTTGCAGGACCCTGGATAGCTCCAAGCTGAAAATATCCTGAAAAATATCCTCTTCAGTCATTATTAAAGTATGTAACCTTTATTACCGTAGTTTCCGGCGTACAAGACTACTTTTTAACCCATGAAAATCTTCTCAAAAGTCAGGGGTCGTCTTATACGCTGGGTGCTGAAAATTTAGGGACAGGGCTGGCTGGAAAACCTGGAGCGGATCTCCCATTTAGTCTGCGCAGGGAAAGCAGGACCAATTGGAGAAGAAGCTGCAGTCTGTGATTTTTTACAGGCTGGGGTCTGGGCGTCTTTTCATCTAAAGTTGAAGACCAGCTGTTGTATATCCCAACTTGAAAGGCAGGTGGGGAAGCCAGCAGCCAGAGCAGCGGCTTAGCTCTAAGGACACATTTGACTCAGGAACTGGGCGGGCTGGCTGGAAAACCTGGAGCGGATCTCCCATTTGGTCTTTTTTTTAAAATCCCATTTATATCCTGCCCTTCTCCGAAGACTCAGGGTGGCTTACAATTTAAAGCACAATTCAATGTGCTTAGCAATAGCCTTCATTCTGTGTATATGCCTGTTTATTAGGGCTTTCACCCCCCCCCAAGCAGCATTATTACAAAGTCAGCTTATTGCCCCCAACAATCTGGGTCCTCATTTTACCTACCTTGGAAGGATGGAAAGCTGAGTCAACCTTGAGCCTGGTGGGATGCGAACCTGCACAAGGCAGCTTGTGTTACTTAAGGCTCTGCGCAGGGAAAGCTTTAGAGTGAATTAGGAAAAGTGAAAAAGTGAATTAGGAAAATAGGGAATGGTTGCTGGAATCAGGGGCTGCCACAAAGAAGAGGGAGTCAAGCTATTCTCCAAAGCACCTGAAAGCAGGACAAGAAGTAATGGATGGAAACTAATCAAGGAGAGAAGCAACCTAGAACTAAGGAGAAACTTCCTGACAGTTAGAACAATTAACCAGTGGAACAACCTGCCTCTAGAAGTGGTGAATGCTCCAACACTGGAAGTTTTTAAGAAAAGACTGGACAGCCATTTGTCTGAAATGGTATAGGGTTTCCTGCCTTAGCAGGGGGTTGGACTAGATGACCTCCAAGGTCCCCTCCAACTTCTTCTTCTTCTTCTTCTTCTTCTTCTTCTTCTTCTTCTTCTTCTTCTTCTTCTTCTTCTTCTTCTTCTTCTTCTTCTTATTATTATTATTATTATTATTATTATTATTATTATTATTATTATTATAGTTTAATCCACTTGCACTGTTTTATGTTTACATGTTTGATGACAAACAGCCTTATGTTTATAAGTGACAGTTTTCCTACTAAGCACCTGCATGTCATAAGCATTTGAATTAAAATTACCATATTAAAATCAAATCTGATGTTTTTTAATTTTTATTTGGTGTGCGTTGGAAGAGGGGTAGTCTTATACGGCGAGTATAGCCCAAACCCTATAATTTAACAGGAAATGTAGGGGGTCGTCTTATACGCCCAGTCGTCTTATACGCCGGAAAATACGGTAGGTTTTGGCAGGTGTCAACACTTACTGTAGCTGACTTTGTTTGGCTTGAAGCTAAGTAAGATCCACTCCGTTGAGTACTTAGATTGGAGATCACCATGGAAGGCTAGGGGAACAGGCTTGACTGGGAAGTTGAAAAAAAATTCGGAAAAAGTATTAGCAAATATTTTTGCATGATTGTACACTGCACTGCAATCACTGCACTGCATGTTTGTGTTGATATGATTAATTTGAAGGAGTCTATACTTTTAAAGCAGGAGAATAGGATTTATAGACAGAATGCATATAGACTATATATGAAGTCTTAATGGAATTTTAAAACATTGAAACATAAATTGTACTAAGACTTTTGGGACATCCTATATTAGTTCTGTCTTTGTTGCCACTTTTTGATCAGCTGCCTTTTAATCTTTTCCATTGTTTTAATGTTGCTTATGTAGACATCAGGTAGTACAGAGTTTAATGGCCTTACCACAAACATAGAAGTTGCTTGTAAAACTTTGGAATCTCTAGCCAAGAAGTACCAATTTGTGTTTTTTACCACATAACTAATAACATGACTCTTCTATTTTACTCAGGAAAAATCAGTTTGAATTATCACTTTTAATGAAACTATTTCATCATTTCTAATGAAACTAGTAGAGGTACACCTCATTCAATTCAGTGTATTCTTTCTGGAGGTCAGTTCACTTTGTCCAAAACTATGGATAATATAAAAAGGAACTTCTGACTTGCCAAGAATATCATGTAATGTCTTTGGACATTCTAAAAAAAGCAAGATATTTTGGTCTTGCCTCTGAAATTACTAGTTTAAGTTATTTTCTGAGTTCTTACACTATTGGGAAAATGATGCACTACATTCTGAAAAGATATAACTTGGTGCTACTTGTATAGAATGATTGATATTTGCTAATTGTAGTATATACTTGGGTATTTATATGTATATGCTATATGTATTTGTATAAATACATAACTATTGCTAGGCATAATAGTTTTATTATTTCTTTAGAACTTTGAATCATAAAATTGCAAAATATGTTAAAATTAGAACTTAGTACAGGTTTTATAATTTGACTGATTTTTTAAAAAAATATGGTTTTCCTTTTATTTGCATGAGTCGTTATGCAAATTTCTGAAAGCTTTAAAGAGAGCTTGATATTCTGAAACCTTCTTGAAAAATGACTGTTATATTTATAGTAGAGAAATGTATGGCTTTATCAGCTCTATTTTGTTCAAAAGTAACACCTACTAGTTGGCTAAAATTGTAGTGCTCTCACAATGGAGAAAAAAAATCCAAAGCTCTTTTGTTAAGTTTACATATTTTTGCATGTTTTATATTAGCCCAAAGGATTCTTTTCTTATTTTCTTATTCTTGCCAGAACATTTTATTTTTTAAAAATGTTTTGCTTTTTAAAAAGGGCATTGGTGTAATTTAACTCATTATATACTCTTCCTATAAGCATAGCTTGTGTTCTTTTATCCCAGTCCTGAATTTTTGGTTCTCTCTGTATAAATATAAATAAGGATGATCCAAAATTCATGGTGCAATTAGAATTTCATGGTTTTGATTTGGGCACTAAAACTGCATTGCCTATCTTGTGAGTGACCTTTTCTGACCAAGGAAATAACACAATCTGAGACTATATCATACTGAATCTTTTAAACATATTCTTGGAAATTTTGTATGTGTTGAATATGGGCTATATAGCAGTTCTGTTGCATTCTCTTGAATTTGCAGGAGTAATGCAGGTGGATTTCTCTGCTATCTTTGAGATCCTTAACAGTTCTATTTAACCTCTCACATTAGTTAACATTTGTGTGAAACTGATGTGTAAGGCAATATGGAAATTAGGGCTGAATTCACATTTTATGTTAAACCAAGCATAGTTCCTCAAGTAAGGCACAATAAATTGATTGACAAATAATGCCAAAATAGAACTCAATAATCTTTTTTAGCATCAGGCCAATTATTATATAATCTTATATCATGGTATAGTTACCATGCTTGTTTGTTAAAATGACATAAACTTGAATATGTCACCAAAGATTTCAATTATCTTAACCTTGATATCTCATGAGAACAATGAAATTTCATAAGATTTTCCAATGTTGCAAGATTTTGTTCTTAAAATAATTAAAACCGTAATGAACGTCATGGTTCCCATAGGTGTTATATTGTTAACTAAGTACTTGACTATAAAGTACACTTTTTAAATTACATTGGCTAATAACAGTTCTTACCCAGTAAGAACCAACCAAAACAAAACAAAACAAAACAAATTTTCCACATGGTGGTGAATCCAGTTGTCAATGTCATGATGGGCTCAGTCTCTCCAGAAGTGAGATTTACATAAGAGATGGATGCAGAGATCTCCTGGTTCCATTTTGTACTCAGACAATCACGAAGTGAAGTAGGAAGTAAGAACATTATAAGAAGATGTGACTTTATCTGATATAATTATTTCAAAATACCCGCTCTGGGCTGACATGTGTGCTGAATAAATTAACATGAGTTAAAGCCTAAGACGTTAAAATGCATGGAGGATTTTAAGCTGGTGTAATGATTAACAATCACACATCCTTCTGAAAAAGCATTAGCTTAAAAAGAATGCAATCTAACATGTGAGGTTACATATTTCTTGACTGCTACATTATGATAATGGACAACAGCAAGCTTTCTGGTCAAAAATTAACTCAGTTGCAAAGCAAGTAGAAAGAAACTGTTTAGACAAAGTAATGGGACATAATGGTGGACTGATGCTGAGCCAACAAGTGCAGGGAAAGATGACCTGGTGAAGGGATAATGAACATGATAAGGTTCTTTGACTACAGCAGAGGCACCAGGATTCCATGAAGAGAGGGTTTTCTGCGCACCAGAGGGGGCGTGGTTTTACGTGATGCCTGCATTCTGCGAATGGGGCTTTACTTGTTTGTGTGGCCCAGTTTCTGGCATGGGTGACCTAGTGCTGGTCCATGGACCAGGGGTTGGGGACCCATGGACTACAGGGAACTAGAATGAAATAAAGTTCATAATTAAAGAAGTAGAGACTCATTAATACAGAACAGAGCAACATTATTTCATTGTAAAAAGATTCAAGGATACTTGGGGACAATACAGTCAGAAATTAATCTTAAGATTGTCTGCTATTGTAAAAATGGTTCCAAAAGTTATGGAAGAGGAACAGATTTTACTGGATAAAACAGAATGAGGCTGATTTGAATGAGGATTTGAATATAGTTTTAAATATTTCAAAATAAGAATAATTTGGAAAAAATGACTTGCTGGATTTAAACTAGATGAAGTCTTGATAATTAAAGGAGATATAGAAATAAATCAGAAGAGTGACTTGGATTGCTTTCTCTTGGATTTACAAAAGGGAAGAATTTTGTAAAATAGTGAAGGAGTTTCTGAGAGGACATAAAGAGAAAATGATAAGAAATCAACTTGTAAGAAACTGTGTGTGTGTGTGTGTGTGTGTGTGTGTGTGTATGTTAAGCGTTTGTTAAGTATTTGGAATACCTTGCTAGGCCCCAAACATGGGACAAATCTTATTTCCTGTTTCGGCCTAACCCAAGGCCATCCACAGGCAGTAGTCACAGCAGTGACAGCTCATATTTGTGTAAATCCTTTGGATAGCTTTAATTCTTTGTTAGCAATCAAAAAATTTACACACACACACACACACACACACACATAAAGGTAAAGGTAAAGGTAAAGGTTCTCCCGCACACACGTGCTAGTCGTTTCTGACTCTAGGGGACGGTGCTCATCTCCGTTTCAAAGCCGAAGAGCCAGCCTTTGTCCGAGGACATCTCCGTGGTCATGTGGCCGGCATGACTAGACACCAAAGGCACATGGAACGCTGTTACCGTCCCACCGTAGTGGTCCCTATTTTTCTACTTGCATTTTTACATGCTTTCGAACTGTTAGGTTGGCAGAAGCTGGGACGAGTAACAGGCACTCACTCTGCTATGCGGCACTCGGGATTCGACCCGCCAAACTGCCGATCTTATATATACAGTATATATATAAAATTCTTAATAATTTTAAAAATACGAATCCCAGGCATATTTACTTAAAGTATAAAATCTTCGAACAGTGGGATGGATAAAAAACAGTCGATTATTGCTAAAAGATCATAATAAGCAATAAAAAGTAACCATTTAAAGCATATCTACCTAATCTAAGCTTTCTCTGGTCCTCTGCCAGCGTCATCAGAGAAAGCATTGAAGGTTTGAAAAACCATTGGTAAGCCTGTTTGGTTCCGTGCTCTGCTCATAGGCCATGTGATGGATCTTGCTCTAGCCAATCGTGATTGTTCTGACTGTCTCGCATCGCTTCCCTTGTAATCCGGTCTTACTGTCCCTTTTTTAGATCTTTCTCCTCCCTATCTGTTTTAGTTTGACAACCTTAACTGATCTTGTTTTCTTTTGTTGTTCCTCATCCAATGTCATAGTAGTTGGTATTTGTATTTCCTTGTTCTCTGTGTCCTCCTTCTCTACCCTCCTTGCTTGTGATTGGCCATTCTGTGCTATGCTTGGGTTTCCCTCTTGACTCCCTTCCGTGATTTCTGCAAACAGCTCCCCACCCCAATTCACTTGCACGTATGACTTTCTTTCAGTGCTTATCCACTGATCTTTATCTGATCCCTGGACTAGCCACCCCAATGTTTTTTGTTTATTTATATGCCGCCCTTGCTTTCTGCTATATGATTTAGTTGATCTTGCTGTATTTGGATGTTCTTTGTGTGTTGGTGTGTATGTGTGTTGCGGCGCTCTCTTTCCTTGGTTCATCCATATCTGTTCAATTGGGGTTGTCTTCAGATCATTCCTTGTCTTCTCGGCTAGTTGTTGCATGATCAGTATCTTCTTTTTTGTATGAGTCGCGATTGGCTAGAGCAAGGTCCATCACGCGGCCAATGAGCAGAGCGCGTAACCAAACAGGCTTACCAACAGTTTTATCAAAGCTTCAGTGCTTTCTCTGATGACTCTGGCAGAGGACCAGCGAAAGCTTAGATTAGGTAGATATGCTTTAAACAGTTACTTTTCATTGCTTATTATGATCTTTTAGCAATAAATGACTATTTTTGATCCATCTCAGTGTTCGAAGAGTGTTTGTACTCATTTATTATATGGATGTTTCCATTGTTTTAATTATAATTTAATTTTATAAGTTTATAAAATCTTAGAAGATTTTAAGCCACCTAGAGTTGCGTAGTTAAGTAGGGTGGGTATAGAAATTGAATTTTGAAAAATTCAAATCAAATTTTAAAATCTAAGATGTCAGAGTTCCTGCTAAGGAAGAATGTACCTCATCTTAGTATAAATTACTAACCTCTTGCCTTAATCCTATCACCATTCATGTTCAAATTAGTGAATCATGCAAGAAATGTAGAGTGGGATTTTTCTCTTTTACAGACAATTCTTTTTGTTAACTCAAATCCCAATTTTATTTAAGAAAGAATAAGACATAAGCAAGAATTACAATTAAACAAAGTGCATAAATTATTACATAAAATTTCTGCAGAATGAAGCTATTTGGGTGTTAGGCTAAAGTATGTATTGGTGAATACTAAAATACAGTCATTCAAGATTAACTGCCTGAACTTATTTATTACAGACAATTTTAAAGATTCATAGCATGATTCACAAACAGGACAAATGGAATTTTGTTGTCAACTATTCTGAAGTCAGTGACGATTGACTGGGGGTGGCTGTGTTTCCACCCACTATCAAACTGAATATAATATGTCAACAGTTATATTGTATGAAACCACTCCATAGTCCTGGGGAGGAAAGGAAGACAAATTTTAAGTATTTGCAAGCCCCAAGAAAACACTGAAGGGCAGAAAAGAATGTGGCATGAATGTGCTGTTTTTGTAAAAGAAAAAGAATCTACATTGTACCAAAAGAATATGCTTCTATTCTTTTTGATAATCAGCTAAGAATAATAGTTTCAACTGAATGCAGATGTGTAGGCTTGAGTCTGTTCATTTGAGAATATTTACTACAAAGCAGCTCTTTAAAGGACTTTTCAATACAGTATAAAGTTTAAAAACAAAACAAAAACTCTTAACATTTTAATACAAAGGTGGTGACTAATGTAATATACATTTTGTTTCACAAGCCTGTATGAACACTTACATGGTGCCACCACTCCATTCTTCAAGACTTTTCCAAATCAACTTCTCCTATGTAATTTCGGTCTTTTCCTCTTAAATTCTATTTTCTACTGTTTCAAGCTTTAAATAGAGAGATCTATAAATAGAGATATAGATGGCCACGTTATTTCCTTTTCCTTAGTGTTGCTTTCTCATAGGTAGATTGTATCCTGGGAATCCTGGGAAGCAAGGATTTGTCTGTTCAAATTGAATGCACCAGAAGTCACACGATTAGAGAGGTTTAAAAGTCAAATAAACAAAATCCTCTTCCTCTTCAATTTCTTCTATATAATATATTGGCTTTGTTTAAATCAGGAGTGAGTACAGGTAGTCCTCGACCTACAACAGTTCATTTAGTGACCGTTCAAAATCACAACAACACTGAAAAAAAATGACTTATGACCATTTTTCACACTTATGACCGTTGCAGCATCCCCATGGTCACATGATTTAATTCAGATGCTTGACAACTGGTCCGTATTAATGACAGCTGCAATGTTCTGGAGTCATGTGATCATCTTTTGCAACCTTCTGACAAAGTCAACCGGGAAGTCAGAGTCATTTAGGAACCAGTATTACTAATTTAACAACTGCAGTGATTCAGTTAACAAATGTGGCAAGAAAAGTCGTAAAATGGGGCAAAACTCGCTTAACAAATTTCTCACTTAAATTCTGGGCTCAGTTGGGGTTGTAAGTCGAGAAGCACCTGTAATCCTTTTTCCTTGTGGAAACCACACTGCCAAAGTGTGACAGAGGTCAAGGTTAGGTACTATGTGGGACCTCTCACAGTTCCTTTCCCAACCTCTTCTACAGCTCCTAAAGTTTCTTCTGCAGTTATTCCCAGGATTTGGCCCTGATATTTGGTAGCAAATGGTGATTTCATGATTTTCAGTGCTTTCAAATCATTGCCCTTGAGTGCAATTAAGTCTTTTTTTTTAAGTGCAGGTAGTCCTTTAATCCCCGTGGTGCAAATTAATGACATCATCTGCAAAAGTCAGCTCAGACCTTTATTTGAACTTATTTGAACTATTGCACCCCCCCATGGTCACATGATTGAAATTCAGGCACTTGGCAACCAACTCACATTTATGACTGGTTGCAGCATCTGTGGATGTGGGATTGTGATTTGCAATGTCTTTTGCTGGTTTCTAGCAACACGTGCCATTGGTTAATCTGGATTCACACTTACAACTGCATTACTTAATTTATGACCGTCTGACTCGACTTATGACTGTTGTAAAAATGGTCTCAAAATTGGGTCTGGTCATGTGATGACTTGACTTATAACTGCAATGACTTACAGTATGAGGGAAATCCTAGTCCCAATTGTGGTTATTAGTTGAGGACAACCTGTGTTTTATTTGAAGAGAGAGCATGGATTTGTTTTGTGTATGGTCCCAGTCTTGCAAAATGTTGTGGCCCTTAACTGTATAAATCACCTTCCTCCTAATTCTAAAAAGCATGTGGAACAAAAAAGGGGTTTTGCAGAAACCACTTCCACTTTTTAGAATCAATCTTCTGTGTAGGAATATTTTTTTTATTTTTTTTATTTTTAATCCCATTTATATCCCGCCCTTCTCCGAAGACTCAGGGCGGCTTACAATAAAGTTGCTTCATCTTTGTTGGGCCATAAGGTATAATAAGCCTACCAGTGATTTTCATATGAGGTGCTTTATTAGTCCAACCCATGTTATTTATGGGAGAGAAATTTATGACTAAAGTATAATTATTATTTATGTCAATGGTGGCTTTTGTTAAATATGATAACGTTTTTTAGGAATGTGGGATCGCCTTCTTTCTCAAAGAGGTTTTAATTGCTATCTGGAGCCACTTTTTTTAGGTATGATAAATCACAGTGCTCAGCTACTTTTTCAAACATTTTGTCTATATCCTTAGGTTTACAGCATTGGAAATTTATTTCATGGTCTAGGATCACATGGTACTCTGGACTCATATTAAGTGCTCCAAGTATAATATAAAGGGTCTTGTTATTTGCAACCCTGTCATTTACTAAAATGTTTTCACCTCTTGTACTGTTGTTTTCCTGTTCTTGTCTGTTAAATAATCAGCACTTTATTGATTGCTTTAATCCTCTATTCACAACATTATTTTATTCTTGTTTGTTGCACTTCTGCCAATATTACATTTATGTAAATCATATGGTTGTTTTAATACTTTTCTTTTTCTTTGTGTGATAAGGTGTCATAAAATATATGATTTTCACGTGACCTTATTGATCATCCAGAGAACCATTCCTGATAAATAGTCCTCTAGTCCCTGTTTGAAAACTTCAAGTGAGGAGGTAATCCACCACTACTAGACAGATTGTCCCACTGCCTAATAGATCTTACTGTCAGGCAGTTCCTTCTGTATGGATCCTTTCTGCATGTGATACCTTTTTAGATAGTTGCAGATCTCCTCTCAGTCTCCTCCTTTACAAGATATACATGACTCATTATTTTTTTTATTATTATTTTAATTCCATTTATATCCCGCCCTTCTCCGAAGACTCAGGGCGGCTTACAAGCTTAGCAGTAGCCTTCATTCTATGTATAAGCCTGCTTATTAGGGCTTTCACACACCCCCAAGCGGCATTATTACAAAGTCAGCTTAATTGCCCCCAACAGTCTGGGTCCTCATTTTACCTACCTCGGAAGGATGGAAGGCTGAGTCAACCTTGAGCCTGGTGGGATGCGAACCTGCACTAATTGCAGGCAGCTGGTGTTACTTAAGGAGGCATTAGCCCACTGCTCCACCAAGGCTCCATTACACCTCTTCATAAAGCTTGTTTTCCAGACATTGTACCAACCTGGCTGTTCTCTGAAATCATTATTCCCCCTTTAAAGCATGATGTTCTTCATCTGGACACAGTGCCCTAAATCAGAAAGATCTGGTAGTACCTTTTCTAACTAACAAATTTAATTAAAAGCCTTAAAACATTTGTGAGCTGTGGCTCATTTCATCAAATGCTTAGACCAGGGGTCTTCAAACTTGGCCCTTTTATGACTTGTGGACTTCAATTCCCAGAATTCCTCAGCCAGGCTGTCTGAGGAATTCTGGGAGTTGAAGTCCACAAGTCATAAAAGGGCCACGTTTGAAGACCTCTGGCTTAGGGTGACTTAGTGTAGGACTTTAATGAGAGGGAAGGGAAAAAAGATTGGTTATGCAGATGCAGGTTACATGTGAGTCAGATTACAAGTACCTTATCAATTAACAATTCTACTATGTTAAAAATAACATTGTATCTGTTGTGACCTTTTGATGAAATGTGTTAGTTAGAAAAGGTACTACCAGACCCTAGATTTTTTGCTACTATGGACTAACATAGCTTTTCTTCTTGAAGCAGTAGGCGTGAGCCTAAATGGACTCCAGAAGATGGTAGAGGACAGGAAGGCCTGGAGGAACGTTGTCCATGGGGTCATGATGGGTCGGACACAACTTCGCAGCTAACAACAACAACAAACCTTTCTTCTAAGATTTCCAAATATTGACTTATCAATCCCAAGTAGACTGGAACTATTTTAATTCTAATCTGAGTACAGTTTTTCCCCAGTACCTTGCCCAGTACAAATATTAAACAGGTGTAGTTTTCCTTCTCGTTTCCCTTTTTGAATATTGAAAGTCTGTTTGCTATTTTTCAGTTTTTCAGTGTTGGTAGGCCAAGCTGTGGAATGTCCTTAGAAAAAAAGGAATCCCAAAATATTCATTATCCTTATGCAAAACTGATACTTATAGACCTATAAAGAAAGGAAACCACAGTAAAAATGGAAAATGAGGAAACAGATTAGCTCTAAATCAGTAAAGGAAGGATAAGAGATTAATGGTCTCATTATTTATTCTGTTTATATGCTAAACAGATATTGAGGGTAGCTTGGAAGAATGTTTTTAAAATTGGAAGAACAAACATCAATAAACTGCATTATGTAGATGAAACAACTCTGAAAACTGAAAACCCAGATGATCAATAATTTTGTCCGGCCCATTTTTGGAGTTTTGTTTGACATTATGTCCAATTTCCTTTTTTCCTCCCTTTTTTTGTTGTGTTCCAATACACACAAAGGGAATAAACCTGTGTATAGCAAAACATGTGTTCCTGCAATACTTTTCTGTGAGAAATACTTGATTTTCTGGAAAAATTTCTGGGGTGCCAACAATTTTGAGCATGACTGTAGTTTGCTTTTCTTCTTAGCTGTTGCCCATTGAATTTGCTATCTTCACTGAGCTAGTCATTTTGTCTCTAAAATCTTTTTTGTGGAGTTCTTGTTGCTCTCTGAGCTTGGTTGTTTTCTTGCAGACGTTTCATAACCCAATTAGGTAACATCTTCCCTGCTAGAGGGGAGTGAGGCTTGTATATGCTGTTTATATACTGTGGCTTGCCCTATCAGTGATGGTAGGAATGTAGTTTTCTTCTTGTCATTTCTTGATTAGGAAACAAAAATGCCATTCACTTCCTCACCAGCAATCAATATCAAGACAATAGAGATTAACATCTGATTAATTTTAATCCTGATGTTAAGAGATTAACATCAGACCAACAGTTAGCAGTAAACAATACCCTAATCAAGGAACTACCAATTCAGACAAACAATTAAGCAGTAAACAAGAGCCTGATCAAAGAGCTGCCAAGAAAACCCGCACACATTCACCAACACTGACAGAGTAAGCTACTGTATTAAACAGAGGGCAACCCCACCATTCTAGTATTGGAGATATTACCTAGTCTGGTAATGAAATGTCTACATGAAAATAACCAAGCTCAGAAAGCATCAAGGACTCCACAGACCGACCAAATGTTTCCAATAACTGTGTATGTGTACTGTCCCTGTCTATATATGTAGCTATCTATACATGAATTTAGAGAGGTTGTACTTATTTCCATCTATTTACAATTATCTAAATTGAATAACCTTTCCACTTGTCATTCATTTTAAAGAAATCCTTCTGGAGCCATTCCCAAACTTTTTGGTTGCTTTTTTTTTGATGCTCATTGGACATGTCCATACATACATATACCTAGCAGATTTTGAGATGCCTTCCAAGAAACAAACCATACTTTTGAGTTTTGCATCTTTAATGTGGAATGGTCTGCACAATCCTCTAATTTGTACATTTTTAATCAAAGGAGTTCATATAGAAATCAATACATATTTTGTACTTACTTTTCCTAATATGAGTCTTTTTGTTTTAATTCTTTGCTTAATAGATATATTTTCTAAGCAATTTACCTAACAAAGATATTTGTATATATCAGTTTCACTAATATACATTTGTGTGGCAATTCTCTTCAATATAAATATTTTTGAAGATATTTTTTGTTAGAGAATTGCATTGCAAAGTTGAGAAGAATGTATAAATACTAAATAATTACTTAATTTACTGTTAAGAAGAGTGTACTCTTTCTCCCTAAGAATGAGTTTGCTATCAGCATCAGATATCATTATGTGTTTGTCTTCTATATTGTTTTATTACATTGTCTATAATTCTATTAACTGAAATTCTTTAAAGGGAAAACACACACACATTTTCTATTGAGTCTTTTCAAGTAATGTGCTTGGTCTGCTTTCAAGTGATGTGCTTGTTTATTCTGCTTATAAATGTTTAATATTTTACAAAGCCTTTGCTTTGGCTTCCATGGTAACCAAAGGATGGTTGGAAATCCACTGTCGGAATGACTTGTCCACCTTCCACTTTATTACCATGAAACTTCTGAAAATTAAGGCAGACTAAATGGAATTGGAATTGTTATGAATGAATAGATAACAGCTTTGTGTGTACACATAAGTAAAGGGATAGCAGAATACAAATGTTTTCCCATGGTTATCCTTGCCTTGTATTTTCCAGATAAAGGGGCAGAAATAGTTATGATTTACACAATACTTGCTGACCAATAGTAGCATGAGGGACATCAAAGTTATTTCTCAGGCTGCATTGCTGATGAGGATATTGGATTGACAAGAGATTCTGCAGAAGAACAACAAGTTCCTTGCAGTACATCATTAATTTAAGAATGTGCTTTTGGCCTTTAGTTTAGTTGGCTTGAAAAGCGGCAGAATCATGGTGAATGGGCCTTTGAATAGGTTTTTACTCAGTGGAAATATATTGTAGAATATCAGCTGGGCCTGAATAACAGAGAAACACACTTATTTTTGAGTTTCTATATTTTCTACGCGGGTTTCCTGGAAGGTATGTCACAGAGCACTGTTGCAAAAGGATCTGGAGGTGGATAACAATAGCAATAGCACTTAGAATTATATACCACTTCATAGTGCTTTACAGAGCTCTCTAAGTGATTTACAGAGTCAGCCTAATGCCCCCATCAATCTGGGTCATCATTTTACAAATCTCGGAAGGATGAAAGGCTGAGTCAATCTTGACCCTATCAGGATTGAACTCCGGACTATAGGCTGAGTTTGCCTGCAATGCTGCATTCTCACCATTGTGCCACCACAGATAGACTATTGATTCAATCTAGTAGGGCCATGATTATATTGGCTGAATCAAAGATACTTTTTAATTTGTGTGGGTGTCAGGTGTATGGGTAGATGATAATATTAGTTTACCAAAACATGGATATTGGGTACTGTATGTGTATGTATTTCCATATAGTATTGAACTTGCCAACATTTTATAGTTTCATTTAGATAACTGAATGGAGATGCAACTGCAAAACAGTTCATGAGGCCTAGCATCACAGAATTAGAAATAATGTATCAAGGAGTTTTCTAAAACTGAAGGAAGAAAAGATTAAATCTTTGAATTTTATTAGTTCCAAAGATTAAAAATGGGTCAAGAAAATTGCATCTAAAATTAAAACAAGTTACTCACCCACACGATGCTTATTTCTTATCTGTATTAGCTTGTCATTGTTTTTATTCCCAAATTATGAGACATGTAGAAGCCGCAGCCTGCAATCTTACAATTAATATCTTAAAACTTTAGGAAAAAAGAGATGGGTTTCATATTTATATGAAGCTATCAGCAAAATAAGTGACTAATATGGGATGATAAATCTAATTAAAAACAAAATACAAGAGAAGAATTTGTAATATTTTTATAAAAGGAAGGCTAAAAAAGGGCTTTTCTGAATTTCTCAGGGAAAGACTTTTTCGGGTAGAATGGGGTAGGAGAGAGTGAAAACATACAAAGAAAATAGCATAAGGGGTAGAGGTTAATATTTAAGAAACAGAGAGAATAAAATGCACAGTTTAAAAAAGGCCTGCAGATAAACAGATACACTAAAAGCACAAAGAAAAATTAAGCAGATATATAGAGAAAGAGACAGCTGAGTTGAAATAAAGTTCTGTGAAAACTAACTTTGATTAAATTCCAAGAAGCTTGCATCAAAGTAAGACAGGGACAGAGTTGCAGACTTTAGCAAATAAAGGCAAAGGCTGGGAAGCAGAAGGTTTTAACAGAACAAAAGACAGACTGAATTCGCATATTTCATTAACCTAGGTACGTGGAGCAAAAGTGTAAGGATAAAAGTTAACATTTAAACTCAGGACTTGCTGAGAATTCCTAGGAATTGGGAATAACTATTTGTAGCAACTAATAGACAGAAAAAAGGAATACAGTAAGCTATTTGTATATTAATTTTTTTTATTTATTGATTGAATTTATTTGCCATCCATCTTGTAACGAAATAACTCTTACATAATCTTACATAATGATAGGCTGCTGGAATAAGCAATATTTTTAAGACTGGTATGCAATGCCACAGTGAAAGGGGAAAAGTGAGCTGGGAACTTTAGAATAGAATAGAATAGAATAGAATAGAATAGAATAGAATAGAATAGAATAGAATAGAATAGAATAGAATAGAATAGAATAGAGCTGGAAGGGACCTTTGAGGTCTTCTAGTCCAGCCCCCTCTTCAAGCATATATCAGGCAAGTGACTGTCTAGCCTTTTGTTAAAAATTTCCAGTGATGGAGTGCCCACAATTTCTGGAGGCAAGCTGTTTCACTGGTTAATTGTCCTCACTGTCAGGAAGTTCCTCCTTAATTCCAAGTTGCTTCTCTCTTTGATCAGTATTGTCCTGCCCTCTGGTGCTTTGGTGAATAACATGACCCTCTCTTCTTGGTGGCAGCCTCTCAAATACTGGAATACGGCTATGATGTCACCATTTCTTCTTTTCTTTAGACTAGCCAAACTCAGGTTCTGCAGCCGTTCTTTGTATGTTTTAGTCTCCAGGCCTTTAATCATCTTAGTTACTGTTCTCTGAACTTTTTCCAAAGTCTCAACATCTTTTTTGTGATATGGTGACCAAAATTGGCTGCAGTATTCCAGGTGTGGTCTTACTAGGGTTTTATAAAGCGGTACTAATACTTTGCATGATCTTGATTCTATGCCTCTGTTTATACAACCCAGGATTGTGTTAGCTTTTTTGGTTGCTGCTGCACACTGCTCACTCATGTTTAAGTGATTGTGCACTAGGACTCCAAGGTCCCTCTCACAGTTACTGTTTTTAAGCCAGGTTTCACCCAATCTATACTTGTACCTTTGATTTTTCCTGCCTAAATGTAAGTCTTTGCTTTTCTCCACATTGAAACTCATTTTATTGGATAGGGCCCATTGTTCAAGTTTGTCAAGATCTTATTGGATCCTGAGTTTGTTTTCTGGGGTGTTGGCTACTCCTGCCAGTTTGGTGTTATCTGAAAATTTAATGAGTTCCCCTTCAATTCTCTCATCTAAGTCATTGATGAAGATATTGAAGAGTACTGGGCCTAAGATGGAACCTTGTGGTACCCCACTGCTTACTTCTCTCCATGTGGATTTATTATTTATTTATTTATTTATAATTAATTAATTAATTAATTAATTATACCATCCTATTCCCGAAGGACTCAGGGCGGTTTACAGGGCGAATTATACAATACCAATAAATACAATTAAAATAGAATTAAATTAAGACTAGCCCACGATTAAAACAAATTAAAATTTAAAATTTAAAGTTAAATTAAAACCCCCTCAGTCCAGGCCAGAAAGATCAAATAACCAAGTTTTCAGGTCCCGGCGAAACGAGCGAAGGTCCGGGGCAGTCCAAAGTTCCACCGGCAGTTCATTCCATAGGGCAGGCGCGCCCACAGAGAATGCCCTACCCCTTGGAATCACCCACCGGCATTCCCTAACAGGCGGAACCCTAAGGAGGCCCTCCCTGTGGGAACGCACAGGACGATGGGAGGCTGATGCTGGCAGCAGGTGCTCCCTGAGATAATCTGGACCCATGCCATTTAGGGCTTTATAGGTGCCATTGAGGACTACTCATTGAGTACGGTTTGCCAGCCAACTACAGATCCATCTGGTGGTGATGTTGTCTATTCCATCTTTTTCTAGCTTACCAAGGAGTAGGTTGTGATCTACTTTATCAAATGAAATCTAAGTATACTATGTTCACAGTATTTCGTTGGTCTACTAGTTTAGTTACTTTATCAAAGAATGGTTTGGCACGAACTGTTTTTAACACACGTATGCTGGCTACTAGTTATAACTTTGTTTGCTTCTAGTTATTCACAGATGTTTTTTTGATGATCCTTTCTAGGATCTTCCCAGGTACTGATGTTAAACTGATTGGTCTGTAGTTTCCTGGGTCCATTTTTTTCCCTTTTTTGAAGATGAGAACCACACCAGCCCTTTTCCAATCCTCAGATATTTCCCTGATGCTCCAGGATTTATGAACGATGTGGTGCAATGGTTCTAAGATAACATCTGCTAGCTCCTTCAGAACTCTGGGATGTACGGTAATCTGTTGGGTTCCAGTGATTTATACTCATCAAGGTCGGATAGATGTTCTCTTATCATTTTCTGGCTTATTTTAATTTTTATTTCTAGTTTGTCTTTTATAGTAGTTTTTTTTATATGTTGGGCTTTAGTTTCTTTTTGTGTGAAGACTGATGCAAAGTATGAGTTAATCAGCTCTGCTTTCTCCCTGTTGCCTGTTATTTCCTTGCCAACTTCTCTCTTTAGTGGACCTACAGTTCCTTGACTTTTTTCTTGTTAATATGTTGGAAGAAACATTTTTAAAATTATCCTTGATTTCTGTTGCACGTTTTTGTTCGTTCTGAGCCTTTGCTTTCCTGACTTCATCTTTGCATGTCCTGGCTGTCTGCTGATAATCAGCCTTAGTTATGTGCCTTTCTTTCCATTTTTTGTATTTGTCCTTTTTGTCTTTCAGTTTGTCAGAGAGATCTTTGGACAGCCATGTTGGTTTCTTCTTGAATTTTTTCTTTTTCTTTTTCAGCAGTATTGTGCTGGTCTGGGCTTTTATGATCACATTTTTCAGAGTTTACCATGCTTCTTGGGTTGTTTTCCCCTTTAGGATTTTTCATCCATGGAATCTTTCCTAGGTTCTCTCTGACTTTGTTAAAGTCAGCTCTTTTGAAGTTTAAAACACTGGTTGGGTTGTTTTCTATTGCTAGTGTTTGCATTACCGTATATACTTGAGTATAAGCCGACTCGAGTATAAGCCGAGACCCCCAATTTCACCCCCAAAAACTGGAAAAAGTTATTGACTCGAGTATAAGCCGATCCGCCATTCTGCAAGCCTGAATACACAGGAATACCCTGTGTGGCCGCGGCTCGTCGGCAGGTCTCCGTTCCTCCTGCCGACCTTTGGGGAGGTTTGGGCGCCTCCCCAAACCTCCCCAAACCTCGGCAGGTCTCCGTTCCTCCTGCCGACCTTTGGGGAGGTTTGGGCGCCTCCCCAAACCTCCCCAAACCTCGGCAGGTCTCCGTTCCTCCTGCCGACCTTTGGGGAGGTTTGGGCGCCTCCCCAAACCTCGGCAGGTCTCCGTTCCTCCGCGCAGACCTGCCGACCTTTGGGGAGGTTTGGGCGCCTCCCCAAACGTCCCCAAACCTCGGCAGGTCTCCGTTCCTGTTTGGGGAGGTTTGGGCGCCTCCCCAAACCTCCCCAAACCTCGGCAGGTCTCCGTTCCTCCGCGCAGACCTGCCGACGTTTGGGGAGGTTTGGGCGCCTCCCCAAACCTCCCCAAACCTCGGCAGGTCTCCGTTCCTGTTTGGGGAGGTTTGGGCGCCTCCCCAAACCTCCCCAAACCTCGGCAGGTCTCCGTTCCTCCGCGCAGACCTGCCGACCTTTGGGGAGGTTTGGGCGCCTCCCCAAACGTCCCCAAACCTCGGCAGGTCTCCGTTCCTGTTTGGGGAGGTTTGGGCGCCTCCCCAAACCTCCCCAAACCTCGGCAGGTCTCCGTTCCTCCGCGCAGACCTGCCGACCTTTGGGGAGGTTTGGGCGCCTCCCCAAACCTCCCCAAACCTCGGCAGGTCTCCGTTCCTGTTTGGGGAGGTTTGGGCGCCTCCCCAAACCTCCCCAAACCTCGGCAGGTCTCCGTTCCTCCTGCCGACCTTTGGGGAGGTTTGGGCGCCTCCCCAAACCTCGGCAGGTCTCCGTTCCTCCTGCCGACCTTTGGGGAGGTTTGGGCGCCTCCCCAAACCTCTGCAGGTCTCCGTTCCTCCGCGCAGACCTGCCGACCTTTGGGGAGGTTTGGGCGCCTCCCCAAACCTCGGCAGGTCTCCGTTCCTCCTGCCGACCTTTGGGGAGGTTTGGGCGCCTCCCCAAACCTCCCCAAACCTCGGCAGGTCTCCGTTCCTCCTGCCGACCTTTGGGGAGGTTTGGGCGCCTCCCCAAACCTCGGCAGGTCTCCGTTCCTCCTGCCGACCTTTGGGGAGGTTTGGGCGCCTCCCCAAACCTCGGCAGGTCTCCGTTCCTCCTGCCGACCTTTGGGGAGGTTTGGGCGCCTCCCCAAACCTCCCCAAACCTCGGCAGGTCTCCGTTCCTCCTGCCGACCTTTGGGGAGGTTTGGGCGCCTCCCCAAACCTCCCCAAACCTCGGCAGGTCTCCGTTCCTCCTGCCGACCTTTGGGGAGGTTTGGGCGCCTCCCCAAACCTCGGCAGGTCTCCGTTCCTCCGCGCAGACCTGCCGACCTTTGGGGAGGTTTGGGCGCCTCCCCAAACGTCCCCAAACCTCGGCAGGTCTCCGTTCCTGTTTGGGGAGGTTTGGGCGCCTCCCCAAACCTCCCCAAACCTCGGCAGGTCTCCGTTCCTCCGCGCAGACCTGCCGAGGTTTGGGGAGGTTTGGGGAGGCGCCCAAACCTCCCCAAACAGGAACGGAGACCTGCCGAGGTTTGGGGAGGTTTGGGGAGGCGCCCAAACCTCCCCAAAGGTCGGCAGGAGGAACGGAGACCTGCCGAGGTTTGGGGAGGCGCCCAAACCTCCCCAAAGGTCGGCAGGAGGAACGGAGACCTGCCGAGGTTTGGGGAGGCGCCCAAACCTCCCCAAAGGTTGGCAGGAGGAACGGAGACCTGGGGAGGTTTGGGGAGGCGCCCAAACCTCCCCAAAGGTCGGCAGGAGGAACGGAGACCTGCCGAGGTTTGGGGAGGCGCCCAAACCTCCCCAAAGGTCGGCAGGAGGAACGGAGACCTGGGGAGGTTTGGGGAGGCGCCCAAACCTCCCCAAAGGTCGGCAGGAGGAACGGAGACCTGCCGAGGTTTGGGGAGGCGCCCAAACCTCCCCAAAGGTCGGCAGGAGGAACGGAGACCTGCCGAGGTTTGGGGAGGCGCCCAAACCTCCCCAAAGGTCGGCAGGAGGAACGGAGACCTGGGGAGGTTTGGGGAGGCACCCAAACCTCCCCAAAGGTCGGCAGGAGGAACGGAGACCTGCCGAGGTTTGGGGAGGCGCCCAAACCTCCCCAAAGGTCGGCAGGAGGAACGGAGACCTGCCGAGGTTTGGGGAGGTTTGGGGAGGCGCCCAAACCTCCCCAAAGGTCGGCAGGAGGAACGGAGACCTGCCGAGGTTTGGGGAGGTTTGGGGAGGCGCCCAAACCTCCCCAAACGTCGGCAGGTCTGCGCGGAGGAACGGAGACCTGCCGAGGTTTGGGGAGGCGCCCAAACCTCCCCAAACGTCGGCAAGTCTCCGTTCCTCCGCGCCCTGCCTGCCTGCTTCTTTCCGCTGCGGAAAGAAGCAGGCAGGCAAGGCGCGGAGTTTGGGGAGGTGCGCGCGCACCTCCCCAAACTTCGGCAGGTCTCGGACGGCGGTGGCTTGGGAGAGGTGCGGGCGATCCCGGAAGCACCAAAGCCTCGGCCGCGCACAAGTCCTCGGTAAGTTTTTTTTGTTGACTGGAGTATAAGCCGAAGTGGAATTTTTCAGCCCAAAAAGTGGGCTGAAAAATTCGGCTTATACTCAAGTATATACGGTATGTTAAATTCCAGTATGACGTGGTCAGTTTCACCCAAGGTTCCAGCAACTTCAACTCCCTCTATCACTTCTTCTCGGTTAGTAAGAATTAAGTCCAGTATAGCTTTACGCCTAATTCCCTCCTTCACCTTTTGGGTGACAAAGCTGTCAGCTAGGTTGGTTAGGAATCTGTCTGATCTCCCACTCACTGCAGAGTTTGTCTCCCAGTTGATAACTGGATAGTTGAAGTCTCCCATTACAGCGGTGTTCCAATATCTCAGGGGCTGCCACAAAGAGGAGGGACTCAGGGTATTCTCCAAAGCGCCCAAGGGCAGGACAAGAAGCAACAGATGGAAACTAGTCAAGGAGAGAAGCAACCTAGAACTAAGGAAAAACTTCCTGACAGTTAGAACAATTAACCAGTGGAACAACCTGCCTTCAGAAGCTGTGAATGCTCCAACACTGGAAGTTTTTAAGAAGAGACTGGACAGCCATTTGTCCGAAATGGTATAGGGTTTCCTGCCTGAGCAGGGGGTTGGACTAGATGACCTCCAAGATCCCTTCCAACTTTATTATTATTATTATTATTATTATTATTATTATTATTATTATTATTGTTGTTGTTGTTGTTGTTGTTGTTGTTGTTGTTATTGTTGTTGTTGTTGTTGTTGTAAAGTACTACTGTACCTTAGGTAATTTGCAATATATGGATTATCCATCCAAATCATATTTAGAAATGTCCAATGGAAATGGAGTGGTTGTACTTTAGCGATTGGATATTTTGTTTTACATTACATTACATTCTCGTGCTTTACTGGTGGTAAGAACTTCTGTTAATATTTTCTGTACTAGTCAGGTCATGACACAATATTATGAAATCACAAGATCATTGCAAGAAATTAAAGCACAAAATGGTAGCTGAGTATGAAGATCCAGTGTTGGTATTCAGCTTACCGGTAATTCTCTTTATGTGATTGCTCTGGGAGGTACCCTGACTTAAAAAGTTTGTATGAGTGACGTGTTGCTGTGCTTTAAACACACTTGAGGCATTTTTAGTGTTAAAGTGTGAGAGAAAAGACTTCTTTGCCACCTTATGCATTTAACAGTGCGAAAATAACCTTTCTTGCCACCTCTGCAATGTTTTAAAAAGAAATTCTTCCCTCTCTGCAAAAAAAAGTGGTAAAAAACAATGTATTTTACAGAACCAAAGATTTGCCTGAAAGTAGGTGGCAAAATTTGTCACAGCACTATATAGAACAAAAGGTTTTCGTTTTAACAAGCCAAATTCATCCTTGTCCTACCAAAAGAAAGAATTTAAAGGCTGAAAGAAAAGAGGTTGCAGGTTTTTGGCCTGCTAAGAGTGAAAGGAAAGCTATAACAGGCTTTAGTTCTGAAAGACTCCAAGGGAAGAAGGAAATTGAAAGGAAAAGAACCAATCAACAGATAATTTAAAATTTACGTGGGAGGGGGGAACCCTTAAAACAAAGAAAGTACTATACCATCAAAATATGAAGAATGAAGAGAATTATGAAGCTTTCATGAAAACAGGGCAACAGCAGAACTCAGTGAGAGTAATTAACTTTAGAAAACTGAATGAAATCAGCAGGGAACTAATAAGCTAAGGTAGGTGAAAAAGGAGAGGTAGAGAAAATTTGAAAGGCCAGCTGAACAGTAAAAATGAGTGGTGGAATGCAGTACAGAATACTATTGCTGAAATGCTATATAAAATTATAATGATGGTTAATCCTGTTGTTCTTCTGCAGGAAAAGAACTGATCACTTATCCTAAAAGAGAGAACTAATTTTGTAAAGCCTTCCTGCCTTCTTAAAGAAGGGAGATGTAGTTTCTATATGCATGCAAAATTAGGGGCCATTTACACTCTTAAGTAATACACAATGGATGAGAAAACAAAAACTATGAAATCAGTTCTCCATGTAAGTTCTCAGTTGCCTTTTGAAAAACCTTCATTGTGTAATTCCATGCTAAAATATACTCCATTGAAAGTTGAAAGTTAATATTTTTAGAAATCCAATCTGTGTATAGCATACCATGAATGGAGTCAACATAGACAGTATTTCAGTTTTGATGACAAAATGCACTTTATATCTTTGAGCCACTGTTTGTAAATACATTTATATGTACATGTCTATGCATTATTGTTTGATTGTGTGATGATTTAAAAAAAAATCTTGAACCCTATACCCGGGCCTATTTACTTGGAAATAAATCTTACAGTTCTTAATGGAATTTGCTTCAGTGTTGTTAATTTACTGTTTTTTCAGGAGCTTTTTCCAAAAAGCAACTGCACTTCCCCCCCCCCTTTGAAAATGTTTTGTTTCTCAACAAAGAAGCTTCTTTAGTTCAGAAGCTTCTTGGATGAGAAGTGAAATGTTTTTAAAGGGGAAAAAAAGTCCAGTTGCCTTTTGGAATAAGCACCTTTGGGACAACCATGACCTGGATGATTGAAAATATCCATAGATTGTTCTTTCAGGAGAGTTACATGTTTCCCAGAGTCACTTTCTGTCACATGGGCAGCCATATAAATTTGATGGAGATATATGTACAGGGTGTTTATTATCTTCTGTCATTTACTAATTAGCTTTTAAAGTGTTTAATTTATTATTAGACCAACCATGAACCCTCTTTTTGTCATGATTCTAAAATATTTTCCCTCAGGACTAGGCTTATAGACTCCATTCATGGAGCGCAGAGTAAATTGTGTTCAAGAATAAAGCTTTGACAAATCTATTTTTAGATTAAAGCTTAGTAAAATAGTACCTATAGTCCCAAAAATTAAATCATACATTTTTAAAAGAATTAAATGACAAAAAGCACAGAAGACTATAATATTTTTTGATATTCAAACTTTTCATGGTTCACACAATTTTATGAATGCCAAAATCATTGATTTATTTTCTAATATTGTGTGATGTAGAGCAACTTGGGATTGTGGGAGAATTAAGACACTTGGGGCTAGATGTTACCAGGTTCTTGAGGTAGAATAATTGGAAGATTTTTTACTTGTATATTAAACAAATGTTTTGATGCAAATATTTCTTGACAGATTTCTTTTGGGGATAAATTCAAGATCATAAGTTATACTATGAACATTTAGGATATTGTTTTGGCATGGGAAGTTCATTTACCACTTTATGGATTTAGGATGAAGCCCCATAGATAACTGGGAAGAAAAAAATTATTACAAGGGAAAGCTCTTCCCTTTGCATCTGTTCACTCTATTTCTGCCAAAGGACAATTATTACCATAATACAACTGGCTCTGGACTAGTTGCCAGCTTAGCATATTATTATGCTTTTGGTCTGTATAGGGAAATATCCCCATAATCTTTAAGACCTATCATTTATTTTTTGAAAAATTATGGAAGAAACACAAAACAGCTTCTAGATGGAAGTTTATTTGGCATAAAAGTATGAATGTCAGCTCATTTAGTTGAAATAGGGAAAGTAGAATAAAAGGGGATGAAATTAACAAATAACCATCTTTACTCAACAAACGTATTCTTTTCCTTAATTGCTATCCTTTACTCATGATTAACTATTTTCTGTTACAACTTCTTAAGTTGGCAAGAAACTCAGTGACATATGATTGAACAACATCCTTCAAGGACTTTATTATTTTTCCATCAATTTGTATCTGCCAAAATTAGGTGGACTCTGCAGATGTGATTGTACATGGAAGGGAAACATGGTTCAGTGCTACCAGGAGTGATCCAGAATGCTACCATAGCAGATTTGAGAAGTACTGGAAAATACACGGTGGAGAAGAGGAAAAGAAAGGACAAGTTGTACTGTGCAAATAAAATTTATGTGACTTTTGATGCATTGTGCAATATTAAAGATAAATAATTGAGAAGGTCTTGGTATCACTGAAATCATGAAGAGCTGTCAAGAAACAGATGGATCTATTGTCTGACAAAATATTACAGCTTCTTGTCTATGGAGATTCTCAGTCATCCAGGTCATAGTTGTTCCCAAAAATGCTTTTTCAAGAGGCAACTGGATTTTCTTGTTTTTCTTTGAAGACGTTTCACTTCTCATCCAAGAAGGTTCTTCACCTCAGAGAAAGAAAAAACAAAGAAAGAAAAACAAGAAAGTCCAGTTGCCTCGTGAAAAAGCATCTCTGGGATTACAGCTTCTTATATATCATAGTTTTATTTCACATCAAAATGACTTGCTGGATGTACTGAGACTAAATGACCTACTGTATAAGAGAATAAATATGTATCTGAGATAGAAAATACTTCTGGATTTTATGAGGAATATATGTGGTTGGGACAGTGCTTTCACTTAAAAAAATATTTAAGAGTATATTTCCATGATGAATATATAGGAATTGTGCTGTCTAAAATGTCTATCTGAAAATTGTAGAAATTATATGTACAGCTTTATGGAAAGAGATACTTATTATGAGCTTCTCAACTAATGATTGTATTACTTTTGATTTTTCTAGGTTAAAACTAATAATTCATAAAAATATAATATTTAAATACTGTTTATAATTGAGATAAAGTCTCGATACTATCCATTTACAGTTTCCTGAATGTGGCTTCTATGGGATGTATGATAAAATCCTGCTTTTTCGTCATGACCCAACTACTGAAAATATACTCCAGCTGGTGAAATCAGCTGTTGATATCCAAGAGGGTGATCTGGTTGAAGTTGTCTTATCAGGTAAAATATTTATTTGTATTCTTTTTTTCCTAAAAACTTTAAATATATATTCAATGACTACTAATTATGTGGGGAATAAAAGAGGGCAAGTAGGTGGTATTCTGCCCTTTCCTGCAGTGCAAGAACAAGTAAGAATACAAATCCTAAATTGGAAATATTTATTTGAAATGTACTGTAACAAATGCACGGCCATGTTAAAAAGAAAAGAACAGTTTAGAAAGAGGTGACTGCATGTAGCAACCAACATTTCTAATAATGGAGAACATTTAGCCAATTTGATTTCAATTCTTTCTATGAGAAAAGATCATTTCTTTTAAAATTAGAATTAGAAGCTAAATATCCAGAAACAGCCTTTCCATATAAATGTATATTGCAACATGCTCTATATGGAGCTTCCCTTAAAGACAACCTAGAAAGTTCAACTGGTTCCGAATGCAGTGGCATGAGCAGCAATGGGTATGCCTCAGTATGTATGTATGTATGTATGTATGTATGTATGTATGTATGTATGTATGTATTTATTTATTTATTTATTTATTTATTTGGTTTATATACCACCCTATTCCCAAAGGACTCAGGGCGGTTTACAAGGCAAAATTTAAAAACAATCCAATATAAAATTAAAATAAATTAAATTAAGTCTAGCCACAAAAATTAAATCACAATTTAAAAACATTAAACCCCTCAGTCCAGACCAGATAGCTCAAAGAGCCAGGTTTTTAGGTCCCGGCAAAATGAACGAAGGTTGGGGGCAGTCCGGAGTTCCGTTGGCAGTTGATTCCATAGGGCAGGTGCGCCCACAGAGAACGCCCTCCCCCTGTGGATCGCCCGTCGGCAATCCTTGACCGGCGGTACCCTGAGGAGGCCCTCCCTGTGGGAGCGCACAGGACGATGGGAAATTGACGCTGGCAGCAGGTGCTCCCTTAAATAATCCGGGCCCATGCCATTTACGGCTTTATAGGTCATCACCAGCACCTTGAATCTCACCCGGAGGGCAATTGGAAGCCAATGCAGCTCGCGGAGAAGAGGTGTTACATGGGAGTATGCCTATGTCATACCTTCACCTTAGTGGTTGTTGCCTATAAAATTGACATGGCCTAGGCCTAGTTACCTGAGAGACTGCTTATCTCTCATATATCTGCCAAGTCAATTCAATTCAATCCTGCAGGATTGGTGCATACTGGGTTTCTGATTAACAATGTCATCTATTAAGATCCTAAAAGTGCATATTCTGTGTAACAACCCCTGCCCTCGGTTCTCCCAGGAGTTAGATGTCTCTGATTCTGTGTTATTTAGAAGAGTTGTAAAGACCTGGCTCTTCACCTAGACATTTGACAAGGGGGTATGAGATCCCTTGCTTCGTTCCATCTGTCTGCCATGCTTGCCATCTTTTATCTTTGGTTGATTTTATTACAATTTTTTGATGGCTGTAAGTTACCAAGAGTCATTGGGAGTTGGGTGTCATGCAGGTTTAATAAATTATTAAATTATTATTAGGTGAGTCATATGAAGATTATAAATTAATGAATATTGATATGATGAGGAAAATTCACCAACAATCATGACTAAAATGCTCAATCTAATAGGGGACCATTGTGGGCTTTATGCTAGGACAGAGAGTTAGCTGAAGAAGGTGGCTTAATTTTTCTTCAACCAAATGATGTGATAAGTATTGTCAGATGATTAAATGTTTGGATGCCAGGGACAATGTCTTGCTGTAGAACCACCTGAGAAGTAAAATTCTAATTACCTTTCTCTCACAATTTGCACAAATCAAGAGTTTAATTGATACATAATATATGATTGTACTACTCCATAAGTTTATTTGAGCTTAGTTGAGTTATTTCCAGATAAACCTGTTTATTATTGTATTTTGAGTGTAATTGTTTGCAACATAATGAAATGTAGTCAGAATCTAGATAAGCCATTTGCCTATATATTTTCTTCTTTCCCTTAGTCATTTTTGACCATATTGTCTGGTGAAATTTAAGCTATAAATTTAGGAAAGTTGGTTCTATTTGTGTTAATGATATAGAATGTGATGTAAGACATTAAGACATTCAAATAATATGAAAATATGTTATTTTAAAATATCCATATTTTGATGTAGAGGTTATCTTTTCTTTTCCTACCAAACATTCTACTATGTGAAAGATTTTTATATCCTGAATTTGACAGATCCCACAGGGATAAGCATCTTCTTCTTTTTGAAGAGACAAAGAATAGCATACTCTATACTTAGTAGCATATTTTAGTAACGCTGGATCAGAATTCATGTGTTTCTTCATACATCTGTTCTTTTTTGTTCAGAAAGGAAAAGTACATTTAAAATGATGGTCTATAAATCTGAATAGGCATTCAATTTGAGATGATGTCTTCCCTGGCATGTAAAATTACAGGTTTCTTATATAATGTAAAAAAGTAGAATGCTGGAGAAATTTTCACAAGTTTGTTCCTTCAGGCATTAATAGATTAAAATATTTTTAAAAACTCAGATTGATGCCACTTGCCAATGAAATTCACAGCAATACATAATTGAAAGAAATGAAAACTGTTATGTAATAGTTTTATCTGAAATATTAAATTTTATACCAGCACTGATTCAATATAAAATTACATTTTGCAGATTTATCCTTGAAGACACATGGAAATCATTGCATATCAACTTAATGTAATCAGAGAGAAAATGAGATATTTCATACAGGCATTTTTTTTAAGAAGAGAAGCTGGTTAGAAGGAGTTATTGAGGTTTTGCACATAATTCTAATAGGGGCTCTTTTAACCCAATGATGGAATATGATTTTTTAAAATCCTTTTCTGCATCTGAGCACTAGATTGGACCATATGAAATAGCATTGCACTAGTAACTGTCTAGAAGTAAGCTTAAAAATATAAACTGTTCAAACTATATTCCTCTAATGAGCAAATCTGATCTCCAATTAGAAATGGAAAATAGAAATTTGGTAGTTTTTTAGTGTTAGTAAGCATACCATTTACAACCTATGTATAGTCACTCTACAACAAATCATATACAGGATTATTTTTATAAGCTTTCCTATGATGTTATTCTGTGGTGTCTAACAAATTGGTTATTTTTCTATGTATCTCATTAAGAAAACCCCATTCTTTCATATACTGCCAAGAATGTACAGTAGTAATTGTTCTTATATGGAAGAAATGTAGCACTGATTATTGTATGGAAGAAAAAATAAGAAATTATTCACCCAAATCCACATTTTGACTCAAATATAAGGGCATGTGTATGCTGCCAGTTTTAAAAATATTTTATTAATTTTATCTCTGTGTCAGTTTGTGATTCATACTTATGTCAAACTTCTATGAATCAAAGATAGACTGGCAGGTAAGTAGATGATATTCTTTTATTTCTTGGTAGAAAATAGTTTGTTGTGCAGAATTTTTTTTAAAAAACCATTATACCAAAGTGGAAAGCATATTTATTGTGTAGCACATTAAAAAAATCAAATTCAATGTGATGTAATCAGTCTTTTTATGATCCCTATGTTTATATAGCATGTTTTTTGATGATCAATTTAAATATGGTCTCTTCAAATTATCATATTTTTTTCTAATTTCACATGTTGTTCTGAGCCATAGGCTACAAACTGTATACAACCTGATAGGCTATAAACTATATTTTGCTGGTTTATGGTTCATTGTGTCATGTGAAAACAATTGATGTGTCCAGTTGAAAGTTCTTAGTATATTTTAGATTCTGATATAACAGTTTAACTGGATTTGATAGACTGTGGAGGATGACAAGCTAGGAATCTTACTGCAAGTCTGACAGCCAGTTGTGGCAAACTTCATTTATTCATGATTATTCATCATCAGTTGATATTTCTGAACTTAGCTATAATGGTTGATGGCTGTGATTAACTAGGATACACATTCCAATGAGGCCAACTGAAATGGACTGTTATTGTGATATGAGCAGGGAATTAGCACATTATATAAGATATTGCCAACAACAACATCATTTCAGACATATTTCCTTACCTAAAGAATGAAACAGAATTTGATGTCCTGGCTTTCCTAGGACCCCTTCAGGAGCCAGACACAGTTCCTAAGGAAGAATTGCTTCTGCAAGGCAGCAGAAAACAGCAATCAGAAGTAGATAAGGACTTAGGTGAGAAATGTGAATTCCAAGTCTGCAGTCCAAAGACAAGCAGATTATTTACAGGGCAAGCCAGGGTGTAAATAACTGGATATCATGAGTCATGGCATGGTATGCAAGCCAGGTGCTGGAGTTGCTTCTAGCAAGAGAATGATGTTTCAATAAGACTTAGCTCCTTTCTCTGCTGCATATGCACAACTGTTGTCATACTTTGCTAATGAGTGCAATGTTTTGCTGCTTGTTCCTGAGTTGTACACTTTGGAGAGGTGCAGAGATCCTAGAAGTAGCTGCTGCTAATTGTGGGAGGGAGGGAGGGAATGTACACGTAGTTGATGCAGTGCAAGCATAGAAGGAATGGCAGAGATTGCTCAGATGGGGGAGACCTTCCCTACCAGATTCCCCCAAGCACTAATTTTGCTAGTGGTAAGGTGGAAAGGAGCATCATATTAGTTCCCTCTGGCTTCCCTATCAACTTCTGGAAAGCTGTCAGGGAATGTTGAAAATGAGAATAATCTGACTGCAGTTGACCAGTGCAGTGGTGGCACTGAACAGCAGTAGCACAGTGGCACTGAAGTGGCAACAACTGTCTCAGATTTCGTTCCCATGGGAATCATGGGTTCCAGCATTCTGTAAGTCAACATATTTAGATTTCCTTAGTTAAATAATTGTTGTCCTGCACCTTCCAATTTCACCCAATTTAAACAAACATGAAATCTTTAGTAGTATATAGATTCAGTGGCATAAACCCTTCCAAAGAATTATTGTGGGGCATATGTTAATTAAACAAATTACTCAATAACACACTATAGTGGAGTATTGGTAAGGTTTCTAAGGTTTATATTTTATCCACAGGCTGAAGGTAAAGCAACTAAAAATGTTCAAGGAAAAGAAGTGATTTATTGGAGTTTAGCATTCAAATGAATAGGAAAAACAATTGCACTGCAATCCCATATATATATATATATGTTTCTAATCAGGTTCGAAGAGCTTAGTGAGGCTAGATTTATAGAATTAGTATTCTGCTGGTGTGAATTACACTAGTATGATTTAAACTAGAGATTTGAGATTAAAGAAGGGTCTTATTTAAATTTATAATTCAGGATTAAAATGCTTTAAAAAAAAGATCTATAGGCTGTGATAAAGAAGCATCAAAGCACCTGCAACTGCTTCATCAATTGAAAGAGTAGGATGAGAGTAGCTAGGGCAGTGAACTTGTTAAATGAAATTGGCCCTGCACTGTGTCTTCCCATTTTCCTCTTTAGTTTTTTAAAATATTCTATCTGCACCTCTTTTCAGGTAGGGATGTGAAGGATAGTACGACAGCCTTTGAATTGCCCAACAAAGAACCTAAATTATCCTGAACTAATGCAATGAGTTGTACCCCAACTGAATACTAAACCTTTTCAAAAGCTGTTTAAAAGGTATTTTTCCCATTTTCTTTTCTAGGATACCTGACTGAACTTTGTGTGGTAGTGTAGTTTTGCTGTCTCTGAATGTGACTTTTCTGGGCATGGATTAGCTACCTGGTAAGGTTGGGCCCTCTGAGGGAGATCCTTCATCAGTGACAGGGTCAGGCTTGTGCCTTACTGACATTACTATATACAAATGTCCCCATGTTCATGAATGTGCTTCCCTGGAGTGATTGGATGGGAGCTTTTGGGAATCAAAGCAGTCCCCTTACAGCTTTGCACATCCCTTGAAAGCATACATTCAAGTATGGACAAACTACTTTTAAATATTCACCCTGGAATATTGCTGAGAAGCTTTAGAACTATATTTTTGTTAAATAAAGCTAGGTTAAATTATCAAATGCATAGTTTACATTACAAAAATATATAGGGCTAGTTAACATAAACAACTGATCTCTTTGTGATTTTCAATTGCTCTTGGATTATAAGGAATAATATTTCATAGATATGTTTCCACTGCAATTTCTCTAAATTTGGTACTACATTCTTTTTCTCCTGTGACAATTAAAATTGCATTACAGGTATATTTATGGATTATTGGTTCACATAATTCACTTCTAAATGCATTTATGTGTTCATCATTTGTGCTCAGATTGTTTTAACATTTGTGCTCAAATTATTTTAAATGTAACAAAAGCTGATTTATAGATATCATAAGCGTTCTTTTGTCTTTATCCCATTTTAATGCTGGTGTGTATTGCTCATTTGTGAGGAAGAATCACTCTGCATGCCTTCCAATGTACTGTTATTTTAATTTTTTTTATCTTCACATGCTGCAGCTGAAAAAAAAACTAGATTCATTTTGAAGCCCTGCTTACCATGCACCCTACTTAATGAGATAAATTAATAGGAAACATGTTTGATTGATTTAACTTTTTTTGAATTGTCATTTTTGTTTGGGTTTAGTCTCAAGTCTGTTTACTCATTCTGATTTTATGTCAAGGATATGAGTTGTGATAATCCCACAATTAATTTGCAGAGAGCCTTGCTGGACAAACAGTGGTTTTAATAAGATATATGTCAGTTATTTCCCTATCAACTGACTTGGAATATTAGGATGAAGGCTGTATAATAAAATTGTTACAGTAACAGAGGCTGCAGTATTGGGAATTATTCCTATTTATGTTTACTTATGAGTAAGCATACATGGGATTGTGTGCCTATCATGAACAGAACAGTTTAATTTGAATGCCTGTTAAAACACATAGGTGCATAAAGCTAAAACTAATATTTTTGTACATGTATCTGAATATCTGCCGAAAATGACCCTGTCTGTTGAAATGAACACACTTGTACATCAAGAGAAGAAACTAAATGTTCATGTTTTATTGTTGTTTATGGCTTCTTGTTTAACAACAAAAACATGTTTCAAAACAAAGCTAAAGTAAGTCCTTGTTAGCTTAACTCAAATATGCTATCTACAATATCAGGAGAAGAAATTACTGCTGGAATTGGTGAAGGCCACAGTAGTAGTCAGAGAACCAAAATATAACCCATGGAAAAACCAAGCTATTGTTTGTTTAGAAGTGATGTCCTCTTTGCAGGGGAAAAAAATTCCTTGATCTCTGATGCCTTAACATATTTGGAGTACATAGGTAATTCTCACTTACTGACCTCAGTTGGGGCAGGCAACTGTTGCTCAGTAATGGGGTCATAAAGTGAAATGTCATATACCACATCCAACTCATGTTACTCCCAGTCATTAAGTGAATCACTGTGAGTCATTAAGTGTAGCATCATGTGCCTGCAGCTTGCAACTTCCTGTTAGTTTCCACATGGACATGGAAGTCAGCGGTGAAGATTGCAAATGGTAATTATGCTGTAATGGTTGCAACAGTGAGGACCATTGTAAGTCTCCTTTTTCAGTGCCATTGTGTCTTCAAGTGGTTGTTCAACAAATGATAGGAAAGTGAGGGTCACCTGCATTCCCTTTGATACATCAGGGAAGCACACAAACCAATATTTAAACCAAAACAAAACAAAACCAATACTTTAATCAAGGAATTATCAAGGAGAAAACCCCAACCCCAACCAATACTGGTAGGGCAACCTTCTGCAAATAAACAGGGAACAAGCCTGATACTCGCTAACACCAATGAAGTTACCTTAGTTGATAACCAGTTTGCATTTGTTTTCTGAGAAGACATCTAACATATATATTATTTCTGAGCCCTTCAATTTATTCACACTATCCTCCATTTAGTGGTTGATCTAAACATTTTTATTCCATTAGGCTATCAAGTTTGTGTTGTGTGAATGGATTTGCCTTATATCAGTCAGGGATAAAATGCTGCTTTTCCCACCTTTTTGGCTATAAAGAATTAATCCTTCTTTCTTCATTGGGACATATATTTCTCTATTCTTTCTTAATTTCTGGAAGTAAGTAGGAAGACAAGGAGCCATACCTTTGTTGCTGGATTGAGAAAAAGCTTCCCTGTTAAATCTGAGCCCTGGATTTCTAAACAATTCCTCTTCCATTTTTCTTCGCTGCCATATCTTTTAGATTATAAATCTCAGGGCAGTAATAATATTTACAATATTCTTTAGGAGCATGTTTAGCTAAAATGCTTTTAATAAATAATCCTTAAAAAGGTTTCTATAGATGCAGAACTCATGCAAATGATTTGATGACCACTTTGGAAACTCTAAGTAAACTGTTCTAGGTGCTCCACTCATTATTACTATCCTCCTAAAACTTTTGCATTTCAGTTTAACAAAAGTCAACAAATGTATACTCCTGTGGCAGACTCAAGTATTCAGTTGTTTAGATGAACAATAAACAGTGATAAAATATATGTAGCTCTTAAATCACCATCTTTTAAAATCTTCAATTATCTTTTATTTCACCAGCTTCTGCAACTTTTGAAGACTTTCAGATTCGGCCACATGCTCTGTTTGTCCATTCCTACAGAGCACCAGCCTTCTGTGACCACTGTGGAGAAATGCTCTGGGGGCTTGTACGTCAAGGACTTAAATGTGAAGGCAAGTGAAAGATCTACCTTTATGTATTTGGCATGCTTCAGAATGATATATATGCAATGTATACATATACATATACAGTGAAGAGGAACTAAAGAGCCTCTTGTTGCGGGTGAAGAAGGAGAGTGCAAAAGTTGGGTTGAAACTTAACATTAAGAAAACCAAGATCATGGCATCCAGCCCTCTCAATTCCTGGCAAATAGATGGGGAAGAAATGGTGGTAGTGACAGATTTTATTTTCCTGGGCTCCAAGATCACTGCAGACGGGGACTGCAGCCAAGAAATTAAAAGACGCTTGCTCCTGGGGAGGAAAGTCATGGCAAATCTAGACAGCACACTAAAAAGCAGAGACATCACCCTGCCAACAAAAGTGCGTATAGTCAAGGCTATGGTCTTCCCAGTTGCAATGTATGGCTGTGAAAGTTGGACCATAAGAAAGGCTGAGCACCAAAGAATTGAAACCTTTGAACTATGGTGCTGGAGAAGACTCCTGCGAGTCCCTTGGACTGCAAGGCGATCAAACCGGTCAGTCCTAGAGGAGATCAACCCTGACTACTCTTTAGAAGGTCAGATCCTGAAGTTGAAACTCAAATGTTTTGGCCACCTAATGAGAAGGAAGGACTCACTGGAGAAGAGCCTAATGCTGGGAAAGATTGAGGGCAAGAGAAGAAGGGGATGACAGAGGATGAGGTGGCTGGATGGAGTCACTGAAGCAGTAGGCGTGAGCCTAAATGGACTCCAGAAGATGGTAGAGGACAGGAAGGCCTGGGGGAACATTGTCCATAGGGTCGCAATGGGTCGGACACGACTTCGCAACTAACAACAACAACAACATATATATACATATACATATATATATATATATATATATATATATATATATATATATATATATATATATATATACATATAAATATTTTGGAGCATATACTGTGTTTTCCTGAAAGTAAGACCTACCCCGAAAATAAGCCCTACATTGATTTTTGCAGGTGGGCCTAATATAAGCCCTACCCCAAAATAAGTCCTAGTTTGAGGGTGAGGCACATGCCTAAAAATTAAGCTGGGGCGGGGGTGTGGAGCTACCCCACATGCCCCGCACTCATTTACCACACAGCCAGACCTCTCCTTGCCGGCCTTCTACTGCGGTGTCTTCTGCAGCCAGGTCTTCATTTTGCAGTCAGAGGCCTTTCTGGAAGGCCATTGCAGCTGAGAACCAAACTATGGATTGAATCCATAGCTTGGAGCCCTGCTGCAGAGGCCTTCCAGAAAGGCCTGACTGCAAAATGCAGCCTGGAATGCAGCTGCAGAATAAGTGGACCAGCTAGGTGGGGCTGTCGGTGCCGGAGGTGAGTATAAAAGACATCCCCTTGAAATAAGACCTGGTGCTCTTTTGGAGGCAAAAAAAATAAAAAATAAAATAAGATCCAGTCTTATTTTCGGATATGGAGAAAAGACATACTTTATTGTTAAATATGATTGCCGAGAAAGTAAGATCATTCATCTGGGCAGGACCTAAGTATTGGATCCTTTAACTTTCCATATATGCTATTTAGCTCAATCAGTAGGAGCTATTAAGTTTATTCTCAATTCAGTCTAGTTCTAGTTCCAATCCATCTTTGCCATTCCATTCAGGCTTTGCCTGCCATAGAAAAACCATAAGAATATAAAATTCTACCTTATATTTCATCAAATCATACTGGGTGCAAAACAGCTTTCCAAGATTTTATTTCAAACAATAGTCTTTTCTTGGCTTCTCTGATGGTACATTAAACAAAAGAGAGGGTGAGGAATTCCAAGTTGCAATAACAAAAAAAAAGTTTTTATTTGCCCCAACATATTTTGAAAAGTGTATTCCTTTTTCACTAGAATGACTTGCAACTTAGATATAACAATATTTCTAAAAATGGTCAGTGTTCTTTGTGTATATTCAAAATAAGTCAGTAAAGGTCTAAAACAGAATAGCCTCATGTTACAAATGCAAATCATTTATAAAAAAAGGAATAAGATATCTGTTTGCTGAACTTAGCTTTTAAAGGTAGGAATATTGCTGTAACAAGTACAAGAACAGTTATCTACAAGTAACACAAACATTCTTAGAACATGTACCAAACATTCACTTCTATTGTGAATAAAGAAAGACTACCACAAACACAAAATTAAGCACAGGATTGTTTTAACTTCTGGAATGTCCATGAGCTTAATTGACTGGTGTGCTCTATAAACCTGACTGATGTTAATAGCAGTTGTGGCTGTTTGTAGTGCAAAGGAGACCAATGAGCTGCCAGGGCAAACTTTTAAAGAGGAATATGTTTAAATAAAAAGGTACTGAATGTTTTCCTTCTGTAGTTAGGATTGTTCAGTACTAAAATCTATTTGTTATTTTTTGAAATGTAACTCTGTCTTATAAGCTCAATAGGGTTTTATTGCCCCAAAGTTAAATATGAGTTGAATTATTTTTCCTAGAAGGGCTCCAATTTTGTGTTTGTTATGGTGCCCAAATCATCTTTAATTTTGGCTTTGAGAACTCCAGTTGTTTGTCCAAATAAGGTTCAGGCCAAGGGTACTCTATGGCAAATACTATGTGAGCTGGAACTCGTAGGAAGCATAAGTCAATTAATAAAATAACATTGAAAAGGTTGCTTTCTGTGTGCTTGAAGAGTACGAGGAATTCTTGTTTACACAACATGGTCATTGGAGGACTTGCTGCTTCTCAGGGTCATTTTCCTTGTGGTCAGTGCTTTTCTTACAAAGATACCCCTCCCCATCTTTTTCATCAATCTTCTGCATGTACAAAGACACTCCCTGCAAGGGACCACTAAATATGCAAACCTTCCTTGTTAGCTGGTTTCCTATAAACAACAGTTGTGGTTTTTCATGCTGGTTCACAGAAGTCCACAGAAACAGGTTGAAGAGTAGATTTTGATGGTGATCAATAAGTTAGCCAGACTCTGTGATGGTAAAAACAATTTTATAACCATAAATACTACAAACAGAACACTTTTTTAAATACATTGATAAAGCACTAAGAAAGATTAAAGAAGAAGAAAAAGGATATTAGGGGCCGTGGTGGCACAGTGGTTAGGATGCAGTATTGCAGGCTGACTCTGCCGACTGCCAGCAGTTTGCTCCTGACATGGCTCAAGGTTGACTCAGCCTTCCATCCTTCTGAGGTTGAATGAGGAGCCAGATTGTTGGGGGCAATAAGCTGACTTGGTAAAATTGCTTAGAGAGGGCTGCAAAGCACTGTGAAGTGGTATATAAGTCTAAGTGCTATTGCTTTATTTGTTGAAAAGTTGCATATTTATTTTACTTACTAAATATGGATTTGAATTTGGATCACTTCAGAAAAAAAAAAAATCTAGTTTCTATAAGGGAAACTAATATAAGATGTGTTAGATCATCCCTAAGTGAAGAATCTTTTTCAAATCTAATTGCTTTTTAATGCATGCTCTTGACAGCATAAATGGAATCCATATATTAGAGATTCGTTAGTATGTGCCGGAGTATGAAAAATTGCTTTGATGAGAAAGACTGTGTTACAGAAACAAACCATGAAACATTGGTGAACCTGTACATTTTTTTTGTTATTTAAAAATGTAAACTTAAAAAAGTTAGTCTTTTCTTTATAAAGGTCTAGTATTCTATGTTACCTTCCCACCATAGTGGTCCCTATTTTTCTACTTGCATTTTTATGTGCTTTCGAACTGCTAGGTTGGCAGAAGCTGGGATGAGTAACAGGCGCTCACTCTGTTACATGGCACTCGGGATTTGACCCGCCAAACTGCCGACCTTCTGATCGACAAGCTCAGCGTCCTAACCCACTGAGCCACCGCGTTCCGTGCGCCTTTGGCGTCTAGTCCTGCCAGCCACATGACCACGGAGATGTCCTCGGACAAGCGCTGGCTCTTTGGCTTTGAAATGGAGATGAGCACCGGCCCCTAGAGTTGGAAACGACTAGCACACCTTTACCTTTACTAGTATTCTATGTGCTTGATTTCAATTTTTCCATCATATTGTAATATGGCATAATAGTTTTTTATGTTCTTCTCAGGATGTGGCTTAAACTATCACAAGAGATGTGCATTTAAAATCCCTAACAACTGCAGTTGTGTCCGGAAGAGACGATTATCAAATGTTTCATTAACAGGACTTGGTAATATCAGAACAATGTCTGCTGAACTTTCATCTACACCTGCAGATGAAGGACTCCAGGTACAGAATATCTAAATGTTGAAAATAGGCCAAGTAATGAATATATTTAAATATTTTTTTCTAGTGTAGATGAGCTTTTCACATGTGTGTCCCAGCATAACTGCTTTTGGAATCCCATAACCAAACTCATTGTAGAAACAGCACAACAGTTATGGGAGAAAAAATCTTAGTTACTTCTTATTTCTTCAGTATGGGAGAATTTTCCAAATTTTTGTATCAAACTGTTCCAGCAAGATAAACATGTTTGGGATAAAAAACATTCCTTAGCTTTTTTAGGCATGCGGAGCCTTCCAATCTACTTCCATTCTTTTATTTTGAACTTTGAAAAGTTACAGTAGTTCATTTCTGGTATTAAAGTTCAAATTTTAAATTATACAACTTTATGTTTTTTCAAAAATAGCAAACACCCAACTTTGGATGAGCAGAATTTAATTCTCACAGAAGAATTCTCTCTCTCTCTCTCTCTCTCTCTCTCTCTCTCTCTCTCTCTCTCTCTCTCTCTCTCTCTCTCTCTCTCTCTCTCTCTCTCTCTCTCTCTCTCTCTCTCTCTCTTTTATTGTAAGAAGCAGCAAAGAAAACAAGGAAATCTTTGTTGTTAGTTATTTTGTTGGCAGATTAGTTCAATTGGGGGTATTCCTGAACTTGATCAATTAATTGTATAGAATCTGTACACATTTTAAAAATGACCAATTGGGAAATGAGAAAGCACACATTAAATAATTTCATGCAAGTTTCAGTTTTTTACTTTTTGTTCTAAACTTTATATTTACTTTCTAAATAATATTGCTCTACATTTTCTTTTTCCCTTGTTCTGAATGTGGTCTTCATTTTCTAGATTCCTGCAAGCCCCAGTTTTGAGGTGGGTTTTTGTTATTTCCTCTTCTCCCTTTAAAGTGTCATATCAAAAGACATCTGGAATTTGGCCTTTCTAGTTTTGCTGCAAATTTCATATAAGGTTATAGATAAATCATGATTCTTTAGTTCTATTCAACTGGAAGTTGTAATAATAATAATAGTATGATTAAAACATATATTCTCAGCACAGAAATAAAACATTGAGAAACTCTTCTATAGTTCCAGATGCATTATGCTCCATTATTTTAAGTGGAAAAGGCATATTTTTGCATGTATCAGCCAGATGTAGGGATATGGATAATGTGACAAGGCTTCATTATGCTATATCATAACATAGCTAATGCCAGAAGACAAGGCTCGTAATGGAAAATATCGATGTTTTAAGAGATGGTACATTGCAGCCTAATTCTTCCAAAACTTTCATTATCAAATATTATTTTATGTATGTATTTATTAAATTGAAACAAATCTTGTAGAATAGTAACTTATAATTCTGGTGCTTGGAGTAAAAGATTTAGTTGAATGGAGAGAAAAATGAACTTGTGATTAATGGGTTTGGAGATTAGGGTAGTTTATAGAAAGAAGGAAATTATGGTAATTTAGGGCAAAATTTAAATGTATAACTTGTCAAGAAACTTGGAAGCACTAATATATATTTTTTCTTTCTATTTCTTTTTTCCTTTTTATCCTTTTACTGTTTTCTTTATTTTCTTTTTTTACTTTGTTAAAAATTTCTTCAATAAAAATTAGTTTAAAAAAGTTTTAAAGAAGAAAATGCAATGCAAGAGGAAAAAGATGAAGCTCTGTGCTAAAAGGGCTAAGATGCTTTGGGCATTAGAGGTTTTGCAAACAAATAGGATCAGTAAACAGAAAGCATCTGAAAGCAGATCTGTTGACAGAAATAGAAATTTGGAGAAAACGCTTTGGGAAGGTTATTAGTTTTGGGATTTCAGGTGACATTTCAGCTTTCATATCTTGAAACAAAACAAAAATATACTATGTCAAACTCTCTCTCTCTCTCTCTCTCTCTCTCTCTCTCACACACACACACACACACACACACACATACACACACACATATGTGTGTGTGTGTCTGTATGTCTGTGTTTACTGAAAACCTTTGTATACCTTCATGAAATGTGGTTCCAAAATAACAAAATGAAAATTCCAAGGAACAGCTTAACTCTTTTAAGGATTCATTTCTGGGAAAAAAATCCCAGCAATATTAAACATTGCCAGTTTGCATTATGGCACTGTTCTGAGAACTCTGGGAGCCCAAAAGTGGTGATGGAAAGGCCACAGATAGCTCAGAGGCCTAAGGCTGCCTATTCAGATTTAGCAGCTTCCACCATTTATTTTTCCTTTTGTGGCTGACAATCCTGTATTTGGGGGATGAAGATCTATGGATATTTTTATTTCACAACTTTGGTTATAGTTGGCCAAAGCTGAACTGCTACATAGTGAAGTTTTGCTGTTGAAAGGATAGTTTAGATTTGATCAGTTTTTCTAAAACATTTGGCAATGTGGCACTTGTAGCATTTGCACATGCATGTAACCTCCACAGTAATTGCAAAAGGTTCTTGAAGTATTTCAAGGATATTATTGCCCAGACTCAGTATACTTGCTGCAAATTAATGGAAGCAATTTGCTTATTGCCTGACAAACAGCTGGCTTCTGTAGTTTCCATAGTGTAATCTGAGCAATTGCTTCCTGGTCAGAATCCAAGCTTCCCAAGTCAGGAATTCTGGCTAGCTACCCGGGGAAGCAGGGCCAAAGAAATCTGTAGCTAACCAAAACATACTGGATTTAAAAAAAAAATCCCCTATGACTTTGATACAAGATACCTGAGCTTTAGCAGATATAATAATAAACCTTTATTGTCAAAGTACAACATGTGTACATTGAGATTAGCTGAGCCTCCCCCTGTGCTCTCTCCCCCCAACACACAGTGACAACAAACCCTCCATCCCACCACACTATGTGAACCAACTACACCACACACCGGCCTCCCAAGTCAACTCTGCATAAGATTATATCCCATTCAAAAGCCTAACAGCCCACGGATAAAAGCTGTTCTTCAGCCTGTTGGTACGGCTGGCTATATTCCTATATCTCCTACCGGATGGTAGGAGAGTAAAGAGATATTGACCAGGGTGTGAGTCATCCCTGAGAATCTTCCTCACTCTTCCAAGGCAACGAGCCCTGGCGATGTCATCCAGTGGTGTCAGGGGACAGCCCACAATGTCTTGTGCTGTGCTCACTACCCTCTGTAATACTTTCCTATCCGCGGCTGTCAGACCGGCATACCAAACCACAATACCATATGAGAGGACGCTCTCTATGGTAGACCGGTAAAAGAGGGTCATTAGCTGTTGTTCTACCCTGTTCTTCCGCAAGATCCTAAGAAAGTGAAGCCTCTGTTGGGCCTTTCTAGCCACCTGGGTTGTGTTAACTTTCCAGGTCAGATCTTCACAGAGGTAGACTCCCAGAAATTTAAAGGAGGGAACTCTCTCTACACAGTCCTCCCCGATGTAAAGTGGGGCAGGTTCCTCTTTTTTTCTCCGGAAGTCTAACACCATCTCATATTTCTGCAACATAATATAATTTTCTGTTGAAAACTTCAGACCTAGTGTTACCATTCATGTTAATGAAACATTTCTAATTGTATTTTATTTTGGGGAATTCATGTTTGTTGCTCTGGAAAAAAAGATTTATTTATAACCTTTATTTATAACAATAGGGATGTATATATAACATTTAGGCTCTGTGATAATTTGGGTTCAAAAACAATGTATTATGTTGAAGGCGTGAATCTAGCATCTGTCTGCAGCTCCTGCAAGCCCTGAACGTAGATTCTTAGAGCTTCAAGGGATGAGAGAATAAAGGTAGTCTTGGACGTAGACCACACTGAGGCCAAATTTTCTGGTGCTAAGCAAGAGAGTTGTTAAGTGAATTTTGTTCCATTTTAAGACCTTGCTTGACACATTTCTTAAGCGAATCACTTTGCATTGTTAAGTTAGTAACACGGTTGTTAAGTGAATCTTGGTCTTTCATGGACTTTGCTTGTCAGAAGGTTGCAAAAAATTGTTCACATGACCCCAGAACACTGTGACCATCATAAATATCAACGAGTTGCCAAGCATTCAGATTTTGATCACATGACCATGGGGATTCTGCAATATTCATAAGTGTGAAAAATGGTCATAAGTCACTTTTTCAGTGCCGTTGTAACTTTGAATGGTCACTAAATGAATGGTAGTAGGTCAAGGACTACCTGTTGAAAGAATTAAGGCATTCCTTCATTTTCTTATGGAGCAGTGGTGGGATTCAAATATGTGAACAACCAGTTCTCTGTGTGGATGCTGCTTCCGGAAGTCCATTCTGGGCCTGGGCAACAAAAAATTAGCAACCGGTTTTGCCAAACTGGTGCGAACTGGCTGAATCCCACCACTTGCAGGGAGTATTCTAGAACTGCCTGATATATGTTACTGAGCCATTTGAAGGTGGATTTTCCTAAATGACATAAGGAAGCAGTGCCTTGTTGTTGTTGTTGTTGTTAGCTGCGAAGTCGTGTCCGACCCATCGCGACCCTATGGACAATGTTCCTCCAGGCCTTCCTGTCCTCTACCATCTTCTGGAGTCCATTTAAGCTCACGCCTACAGCTTCAGTGACTCCATCCAGCCACCTCATTCTCTGTCGTCCCCTTCTTCTATTGCCCTCGATCTTTCCCAGCATTAGGCTCTTCTCCAGTGAGTCCTTCCTTCTCATTAGGTGGCCAAAGTATTTGAGTTTTAGCTTCAGGATCTGGCCTTCTAAAGAGCAGTCAGGGTTTATCTCCTCTAGGACTGACCGGTTTGATCGCCTTGCAGTCCAAGGGACTCGCAGGAGTCTTCTCCAGCACCATAGTTCAAAGGCCTCAATTCTTTGGCGCTCAGCCTTTCTTATGGTCCAACTTTCACTGCCATACATTGCAACTGGGAAGACCATAGCCTTGACTATACGCACTTTTGTTGACAGGGTGATGTCTCTGCTTTTTAGTGTGCTGTCTAGATTTGCCATGGCTTTCCTCCCCAGGAGCAAGCGTCTTTTAATTTCTTGGCTACAGTCCCCATCTGCAGTGATCTTGGAGCCCAGGAAAATAAAATCTGTCACTACCTCCATTTCTTCCCCATCTATTTGCCAGGAATTGAGAGGGCCAGATGCCATGATCTTGGTTTTCTTAATGTTAAGTTTCAACCCAAGTTTTGCACTCTCCTTCTTCACCCGCAACAAGAGGCTCTTTAGTTCTTCTTCACTTTCTGCCATTAGAGTGGTATCATCTGCGTATCTTAGGTTGTTGATATTTCTTCCGGCAATCTTAATTCCAACTTTTGATTCATCTAGCCCTGCCTTTCTCATGATGTGCTCTGCATATAAGTTAAATAGGCAGGGTGACAGTATACAGCCTTGCCGGACTCCTTTCCCAATTTTGAACCAATCAGTGGTTCCGTGTCCAGTTCTCACTGTTGCTTCTTGACCCGCATATAGGTTTCTCAAGAGACAAATAAGATGGTCTGGTACTCCCATCTCTTTAAGAACTTGCCACAGTTTGTTATGATCCACACAATCAAAGGCTTTAGCATAGTCAATGAAGCAGAAGTAGATGTTTTTCTGGAACTCCCTAGCTTTCTCCATGATCCAGCGTATGTTGGCAATTTGATCTCTAGTTCCTCTGCCTCTTCGAAATCCTGCCTGTACTTCTGGTAGTTCTCGATCCACATACTGCTGAAGTCTAGCTTGTAGGATTTTAAGCATGACTTTACTAGCATGAGAAATGAGTGCAATGGTGCGATAGTTTGAACATTCTTTGGCACTGCCTTTCTTTGGAATTGGAATGTAAACTGATCTTTTCCAATCCTGTGGCCACTGTTGAGTTTTCCAAATTTGCTGGCAAATTGAGTGTAGCACTTTTACTGCACTGTCTTTTAAGATTTTGAATAGCTCAGCTGGAATACTGTCACCTCCACTAGCTTTGTTGTTGCTCAGCTTTTCTAAGGCCCACTTCACTTCACATTCTAGGATGTCTGGCTCGAGGTCAGTGACCAACTCATTGTGATTATCTGGGACGTTAAGCTCATTCTTGTATAGTTCTTCTGTGTAATTTTGCCACCTCTTCTTAATCTCTTCTGCCTCTGTTAGGTCCCTGCCATTTTGGTCCTTTATCATGCCCATTTTTGCATTAAACGTTCCCTTCATCTCTCCAATTTTCTTGAAAAGATCTCTGGTCCTCCCTATTCTATTGTTTTCTTCTATTTCTTTGCACTGTTCATTTAAGAAGGCATTCTTATCTCTTCTAGCTATTCTCTGGAATTCTGCATTCAATTGGGCATATCTATGTTTTTCTCCCTTGCCTTTTGCTTCCCTCCTTTCCTCAGCTATTTGCAAAGCTTCCTCAGACAGCCATTTTGCTTTCTTGCATTTCTTTTTCTTTGGGATGGTTTTGGTTGCTACCTGTTGTACAATGTCGCGAACCTCTGTCCATAGTTCTTCAGGCACTCTGTCTATCAGATCTAATTCCTTAAATCTATTTGTCACCTCTACTGTATATTCAACAGGGATATGATTTAATTCATACCTGACTGGCCTAGTGCTTTTCCCTACTTTCTTCAGTTTAAGCTTAAACTTTGCAAGGAGAAGCTCATGATCTGAGCCACAGTCAGCTCCTGGTCTTGTTTTTACTGACTGTATAGAGCTTCTCCATCTTTGGCTGCAGAGCATATAGTCAATCTGATTTCTGTGTTGACCGTCTGGTGATGTCCATGTGTAGAGCCGTCTCTTGGGTTGTTGGAAAAGAGTGTTTGCTATGACCATCGTATTCTCTTGACAAAATTCTATCAGCCTGTGCCCTGCTTCATTTTGTACTCCAAGGCCAAACTTGCCTGTTATTCCAGTTATCTTTTGGCTTCCTACTTTAGCATTCCAATCCCCCATGATGATAAGGACATCATTTTTTGGTGTTAATTCTATAAGGTGCTGTAGGGCTTCATAGAACTGGTCAATTTCATCCTCTTCAGCACTGGTGGTTGGGGCATAGACTTGGACTACTGTGATATTGAATGGTTTGCCTTGGATTCGAACTGAGATCATTCTGTCATTTTGAGGATTGTATCCCAGTATTGCTTTTCCTACTCTTTTATTGACTATGAAGGCTACTCCATTTCTTCTGAGGGATTCTTGCCCGCAGTAGTATACCTGATGGTCATCTGAATTAAATTCACCCATTCCTGTCCATTTTAGTTCGCTGATACCTAAGATGTCGATGTTCAGTCTTGTCATCTCTTGTTTGACCACGTCCAGCTTTCCTTGATTCATGGATCTTACATTCCAGGTTCCTATGGAGAAAAAATCTTTACAGCATCGGACTTTCCTTTCACCACCAGACACATCCACAGCTGAGCGTCCTTTCGGCTTTGGCCCAGTCGCTTCATTCTTTCTGGCGCTACTAGTACTAGCCCTCTGCTCTTCCCCAGTAGCATATTGGACGCCTTCCGACCTGAGGGGCTCATCTTCCAGCGTCATATCGTTTTGCCTTTTGGTACTGTCCATAGGGTTTTCATGGCAAAGATACTGGAGTGGGTTGCCATTTCCTTCTCCAGTGGATCACGTTTTGTCAGAACTCTCAGCTATGACCTGTCCGTCTTGGGTGGCCCTGCACGGCATAGCTCATAGCTTCATTGAATTACGCAAGCCCCTTCGCCACGACAAGGCAGTAATCCATGAAGGGGAAGCAGTGCCTATTACACATTAATTATGTTGGACTAAACTGTCCCAATATGTAAGGATACATTCAAAAACCATTCTAAATATTTCTGTTTGATTAAACAAATTGATAAATTAAATAAAATGCAGAAAGGTTACAGTTTATACATCTGCAGTAGAAATGGACACAGGTTTGAAGTTTAATTCCATTTTTCTCTTCAACTCATCTAGTCAGTTCTAAACAATGACTTAAGGATATCACTGTTCTGTATTTAAAAGTATACAGTCTTCTTATGCATGTATTCTATTGTATTTTATTCACACACACACTTATTCATGTTTACTAAATAATATGCTGGAGAAGTGATTGGATTTAAAATTAATCGCATTGCTAAAATTAAAATTGGAAGCCATATTTAGGGTTATTTGGTCAAGTGTAGAATTTTTATGTCCAGAAGTTTCAATTAATAGTCCATTTCTGATGTTCTTTAAGGCTGCTTCACTACAAATGCTTTGTGGAATATATATCATATGTGTGTGTGTGTGTGTGTGTGTGTGTGTGTGTGTCTTGGTGTATTCGGATCTTTTCCTGTTTTGGCGAGGTATAATGCATCCTACACGGGAAAAGACCCGAATACACCAAGACCTACATAACTGCACCCGTGAGAATTTACGAAAACATGTGTGTGTGTGTCTGTGTGTGTAATTTTTTTGGCTTGCTAACAAAGAATAAAGGGAGACCAATATGATCATTTCAAACGTATTTGTTCTCATCAGTCAGCCATACCCGTATGCAAAAAATACCTTCCATACTAAAATGACTTTATGTATTTTATTGACCTATTGTAGCAGAAAACACCACCTGACTTTTCATTTGGAAGAGAGAAGAGGTCTAATTCGCAATCACACATTGGGCGACCTATTCAGCTTGACAAGATTTTGCTTTGCAAGGTTAAAGTGCCTCATACTTTTGTCATTCACTCATATACAAGGCCAACAGTTTGTCAGTACTGCAAAAAGCTACTTAAAGGACTTTTTAGACAAGGCTTACAGTGCAAAGGTAAGCAATTTAGAACTGAAACAAATATGTTACCCACTTGCAAGTATGATAATAACGCATTTGTTTTAAAGATTTTTTAAAACATTTTAATATTTTATTTGTTACTACTGTGTCCTGAATTATCTGGTGATATATTTCCTAGCTGGTGGGATACAGGCAACAGTATGTCAGGTTGAAATATAGTATTGTGGAGAGCAAAGTCTCAATTGGTTTGTTTGCAGCTATGCTAAACTCTTCATTAGCTTAGAATACTAGAGATATAGCTTGCACTAGATGTCTCTAGTGTCTCTCCCAATTATTATACTCTAATGCAGACATGTCAAACACAAGGCCCGGGGGCCAGATCCGGCCCGCGAAGTGGTTTCATGCGGCCTGCGAAGCCATCCTGGCAACAGTGAGGGAACGGCCCCCACTGCCTTGGCCCTGGCCCAGAGACCCTCCTTCTGCCAGAGACCCTCAGATCTGTCCCACTCCTGCCCAGGCCCCCATAGGCACCCTTGATGCAAACGATGTAGAGCTGGCCATGCCCACCCACTAGGCCATACGCACTCTAGCCACGCCCACCCAGTAGGCCACGCCCACCCTGGCCATACCCACCTTGCCCCCTGAGGGCAACCGCAATGCTGATGCGGCCCTCAATGAAATTGAGTTTGACACCCCTGCTCTAATGCAAGGTTTCTCAACTTTGGCAGCTTGAAGATGAGTGGACTTCAACTCCCAGAATTCCGCAGCCAGCCCTGCTGGCTGGGGAATTCTGGGTGTTAAAGTCCACTCATCTTCAAGCTGCCAAGGTTGAGAAACATTGTTCTAATGTATAAAGCTGAATAAAGCTGGTCTATATATTGTCTACCTTATTAAAAGCTGCTATGTGAAGGCTTTGATTGACCTATATTATAGCTGATGGATGGAAAATTAATATGGATGTGCCTATCCACTGATAACCATATATGGAAGATTATGATGAATAAATGCTAAAATTATACATCAGTTAATGAAATAAAATCAAATAGTTGTGCTGTATGTTTGCCAAACTAAAAGGATGGTAGATTTGATTGAAAGTAGCCTGATTTTGTACAATGGAGCTATGAAGAATGGTTGTGTATAAAAGCTTGGCTGTAAAGTTTTAGGTTGAATTATGAATCAAAGTGCTAATAGGTGAAACTGATAATAATGTTAATAGTGATAATAAAAGGATGGAAGCTAAACTGTTTGTAGGATAATTCATGGGAAAAACTCATGTTGCTAGATGTCATTAATGAATGGGGGCATAATAAGACAGAGCGCAGAAAAAGAAATACAGGGGCCTTTGGGAGAGTCAATAAAAGAGGAATAGTGACAGATTAATACCTTCTTAAGAAAAAAAAATCTGTTTAAAATGCATAGTTTAAACAATCTATCAGTGCACAGACATGTAAAAAGAATGAATTGACAAGCCTGATCTGAGTATGGTAAAAGACTGACACAGTGAAAGATACAAAGATAATGAAAAGTTCTGAACAGGGACAGAGCATCATTTGATTGAAAGAATTGCAATAGTAAAGAGGTGTATAAAGTGCATATAAAATAATGGAAATTAGGATAGAAGAAGGATATGTTATAATGTGCATAGAGGGGGAAAGATAGTTGCAACAATGCAGTTAAGGACAGTAAGGAACAGTAAAAATATGTAAAAAAATGTGGAGGAGCTTTGATAAAAATAATAAAAGACTAAACAAGGGGCTTGCAGTATGGAATTAAAAATGGAAGTAATGAAATAATTTGGGATGACATTCTAGTGAGGGGATGTATAATGAATATTTTAGATATATAGATATACCTTATACAGAGAGATATAGAGAAATATTTGGAACAGTAAAATTGAAATAAATCCTATAAAAGTTCATTTCATAAATTTCTAAAAAGAAAGTAATTATTGTTATTCAAGACTGAAGGTGTAGATGTGGGAAATGGAGAAATAATAAAATACAGATGTACGTGTTTATAGAGTGATTGTAGATGTGGGAAATGGAGAAATAATAAAATACAGATGTACGTGTTTATAGAGTGATTGTAAGACTGACTGATATGTCAATCTGTTCCTTACAGCTAAGAAAAGGCTTTCCCCCATGCAAAGATGTCAGTGCGTCAACCAGGATTAGTATAACTGTGCCTAGGGAAAATAATGGCAGAATTTGGAATAAAATGGTATGGTTAGAATGCAGTATTGGAAGCTGACTCTGCCGACTGCCAGCAGTTTGATCTTGACAGGGCTCAAAGCTGACTCAGCCTTCCATTCTTCTGAAGTTGGTAAAATGAAGACCCACATTGTTGGGGACAATATGCTGACTCTGTAAACTGATTAGAGAGTGCTGTAAAGCTCTATGAAGCACTTTATAAATGTAAGTGCTCTTGCTCTTGTTTGGAAGTACAATACAGCATGTCTTTAACAGCAGGTCTTTAAGAAATGTGTGTTTATGGGAATTTTTTTTCTACAATTGATGGCTTACTGCACCATACAGTGAATAGGCTTGAATCTTCGAATAAGTTTTCAGAAATATGTTACTGAAAGATAATTAGTTATTTTAGCTTTGATGCTTGAATGTGTCCCTGAATGTATTTTTGCTGCTTATGAAACTTTCATATGCTGTAGAGGAGTGAAGAATAAGATTTCTCGTAATTAGACTGAAATCCTACTGTGTCCATCATAGTAACTTTCTGTAACAGTGTAGCAAAATTGGAATAAAAGTTACAAAATATTGGAGGATTCTGAATATAAGATGCAAAAAGTATGGTACAAATATACAAATAGAATGCAGATTTTCTTAGTGTATGATCCTTGCTGGAATTGAGATAAAGCAAAGCTTTTTTAAGATGTGAAATGTCATACTTTATTTAGATCTATTTTGTCATTGCCTTCTAAAGATAGGCTTACAAATATATTTTATATGATCCTATATTGTGGAGCAGCCACTTGATTGAATTGCATGGAAGAGCTGGCAGGGAAGTAATTCCAGGAAGAGGAGGAAATATCTGGAACTCATTCCCGGTTTTTCCCCATAGGATCAGACCTTGGTTTGCTCGAATTGACTTCTGTTGTCTGGATCAAGAACCACTGTCTCATAGCCAGCTTTAACAATGTTCTTTGTATCTGAAACTGTCACATTATAACCAAGCAATTTGTGCAAATTATACATCTTTTCTTTAAAAAGATTGTAGATTCAACTGTCACAAACGCTGTGCACCTAAAGTACCGAATGATTGCCTTGGAGAAGTAGCCATTAACGGAGGTAAGTTGCATCAAGGATATTAGTGCTCTGTATTCTAAAAAATATTTGAAAAAAAACCCCAGCAGTCATTTATTAGTGAGATGAAGAAAAAAAACATAGGTAAAAAAGATGTTGAGACTCTAGAAAGAGTGCAGAGAAGAACAATGAAGATGATTAGGGGACTGGAGGCTAAAGCATATAAAGAACGGTTGCTGGAATTGGGTATGTCTAGGCCAGGGGTCAGCAACCTGAAACAGTGAAAGAGCCACTCGGAACCGGTTCCCTCACAAAAGGAAATACTGGGAGCTGCAAAAAATGTGTGCACATGCGCGTACATGTGCACATGCGCAGAACAGGGTTTGACTGAAGAGTGGAGCCAAGGCGAGATATGCACCTACCCTGCATATTTGAATTGATTGGTTGAACTTTTTTAGTCCCACTTTTTTTTTTTTTGGACTGCACATGGCAGAGGACTGGGAGCCGCAGGAGACGGCTGAAAGAGCCGCATGCGGCTCCGGAGCCGCAGGTTGCAGACCTGTGGTCTAGTTTAATGAAGAGAAGGGCAAGGGGTGACATGATAGCAGTGTTCCAATATCTCAGGAAGAGGGAGTCAAGCTATTCTACAAGGTACCTGAAGTAGGACAAGAAGCAATGGATAGAAACTAAGGAGAGAAGCAACCCAGAACTAAGGAGAAATTTCCTGACATAAAAATTAATTAGTGAAACAACCTGCCTCCAGAAGTTGTGATTGCTCCAACACTGGAAGTTTTTAAGAAGAGATTGGACAACCATTTGGACTAGAAGACCTCCAAGGTCCCTTCCAACTCTGTTCTGCTATTCTGCTTAGATCATAGTGTGTCAAAGAATACGTATGTCAATAAGCCTTGGCTTAAACACTTAAAATACTGAGAATAAGCTATTAATACACTTGCTGTAAATGTAATAATCTAGTCTTTAACCATTCTAGTCAATAAATAATAAATAAGACAATCGAAGTTTGAAATATGAATATATAATTTTTTTAAAAAAATAAAATAAATCTTCCTGTTATATGTAATTTTTAATGCTTCAACTTAAATGAATTTCATATTGGAGACAAGAAAGCAGCTCTCAGATGTTCTTCCGCAGAACGTGGACCAACTCTGGGATTAGTGACAAGCCAAAGCCATTTCTTGATTTGTGTCTGCCCAGTTTTGGAATATAGCTTCTGGCATACAGTATTATTCAACAATTTTGGAATGACCTTCTGTCTGAAAAATGTTGCCCACAACTGATCAAAAAATAAATAAATGAGACATTTAATTATTATACATGCTAGGGTCAGTGCAATCAAGGTCTATCATGAAGTTGAGAATTAAGAACCCCAGACTTCCTAATAAAGAGTTCTAATTTTACAGTTTCTATTGACAGATTTTTAAAAATATATTTATATTCCAATAATAATAATTGATCAATGTTGTATTTATAAAAGACTTTTTTCAGTAGTGCTGTCTTTCAGTATTTAGAAGCAACCTTTCCTGTGAAGAATCACCCCAAAATGAATCAATTTATAGGCAAACTGTATTTGCTTCTGCAATTGTTATGTCTGCCAAATGGGAATGACTTTCAGGAAATTACACAAGGGTGTTTGCCATCCTTAAATAACCAACCAAGGATAAGAAAAATGTTTATTGAAAATTCATTCCAGAGAGAGAAGCAAGATAACAGTACTGGTACTTACAGCATTATATTATTCTAACTAAAGATAATTAAGAAAAACAATTTCTTTCTGGCACAAAACATGTACGCTTACAGAAAAAGATGCTAGAAGAAGGGCCGATTTCCCTAGTGTGCTTACAATATTGAATAAAGCTGGTAAGAAACTATTGTGAAATATTCAATTGTGATATTTTAGATTCATTTTCAGTGCTTAGAAAATGAATATCTAAGATATGGTGTGACAAAGATTTGAGTTTTATATGTTGCCATTGATTTGATAAAATCTTATTTGTTGTAATCTGTGGATATTTTTCTAAAATGCGTATGTATTCTTACATCTTTACAGGCTTATCTCTTATATTGTAATGCACTATTTTATTCACTGTGGGCTACAGTATTGCTGCTAAAATGTTGTTTAATTTTGTCAATAGTTCTATTCATCATCATTTGATCTCCTCTCCTTCATAACACCTGGTGATCTGCTCCTTCATCAGTGACTTCTCCTTTTTTGAACAGTTTCTATGAAGATTTTGGCTTAATCTGTTTTTTTTTATTTATACAATTAGATAAATGTAGATTAAAAGCTAGTTACATCTTACTACATGACATGTTACTTATTATTCATACTTTTCACTCACTTATGTTGCTTTCACCTATGTGCATCTGATTACAGCAGATGGAAGCCAATATTAGCTGATCTTAAAAAGCTAAAAAATAGATATGAATGAAAGATGAACAAGAAAATAGAGAGTGTTATATTAGGCAAAGAAATTGAAAAATATTGAAAGCAGTCAATACCCTTGACCATAGCAAACTATTTCTATATTGTTGCCAAGAACAATATATATATGCATCTGTGGAATAGTTTATCTTTACATTATATTCATCAGGTAACCCACGAATACACTAAGGTAGAAGCTTGTCCATCCCATGGATAAAATATCCAGACACAAACTGAGCAATGTGGTATATGCAGTACAATGCCATAAGCCATGTGCAGATCTGTACATTGGGGAAACAAAACAACCACTTCATAAATGCATGACACAACATAGGAGAACAAACCCATCAGGACAAGATTCAGTGGTCCATCTGCATTTAAAAGACAAAGGACACTCTTGAAGACAGCAGGTTCCACATTTTGGATAGAGAGGACCACTGGTTTGAAAGAGGGGTCAAAGAGGCCATCTATGTCAAAATTGGACAGCCCTCTCTCAACAGAGGGGGAGAGATACAACATCATCTATCTTCAGTCTATAACACAGTCCTTTCAACAGTTCCATGAAGGCTCCATAGCCATTTGCACTACTCAGGTGACCCTGACAACACAGATAAACCTCCAGGTGACATCAACAACTCTCTAAAACATGGCTGTCAAATTTGCTGCATCACATGACATGTCACAACATATCACAACTTTTTTTGCATTGCCAGAGCTGGGGTGGGCGCGGCCTGGCAGTTTGACACCTCTGCTCTAAAAGAATGCAAATGACCAGCTGTCTGCAAGGAATATAAATCCTCTCCTTTCCCACCATCCAGTCAGAGCTGAAGAAGCTTCTTGGATGAGAAGCAAAATGTCTTCAAAAAAACAACAACCAAGGAAGTCCAGTTGCCTCATGAAAAAGCACTTTTGGGACAAGCTTTAGGACCTTTTTCATCCCACAGATAAAGTGAATCATTACATATTCCTACATTGTGTATAAAAGTTGTTGTGCTGTTTTTTGTTTATTAATAGGAAGAATGCTTGGCATTGGCTAATATGCTAATTCATGGTCACAAGTACAAGACAGTATTTTTGTAGAAATTAAAGAATATTCTTGATGTAGTTTCACTTTTGATTTTCTACATTTATTTTAGGCATAAAGGTAGATATAGATATAATATTCTATTCAGTTAGTTTCAGCCAATGACTAAATTTGTATTTACCAAAGAAAAAGGAAATTTTATTCTTCCTTCCCTCAACTGAAAGATCTGCTCCAAAGGTAAAGAGCCCTCCAAAGCAGATTTAGAGACTTGAGGATGAGATGAGGTTTACTTATGTGATGTGGGATAATGTAGCCAATTAAATTTGAACTATTTTTCCAGACTGCTAAACCAATGTAGTTTTTTAAACATTTCAGACTTGCTTAGCCCAGGAATGGAGACTGATATAGTGATGGAAGAAGGAAGTGATGACAATGACAGTGAAAGAAACAGTGGCCTCTTAGATGAAATGGAAGATTCTATGGTGCCTGATGCTGAGATGGTGACTGTGAATCCAGGTGACAGTGGAGACATGCAGGACACTGATCTTGACCATGATGAAAGTAACAGAATGATCAGGTGAATTTAGCATAGTTTGATCTAGTGGTTAAGACACTGGGCTAGATAGCTGGAGACTGAGTCTTGCCTTAGCCATGAAAGCCAGCTGGGTGACCTTGAGCCAGTTATACTTTCTCAGGCCAGCTCACCTCACAGGGTTGTTGTTGTGGAGAAAGGAGGAGGAAGGTCTTTTTGATATGTTTACCACCTTGGGTTTCTTTTCTCTAAGTAATATACTGAATTAATATGATACATGTCTAAATTTAAAATTCCACGTTAGTTTTATTGTAATATATACTATTGTACTGAATGAGTCATTTAGATATAAGATTTCTTATGTATGATCTGGATCAGGGGTGTCAAGCTGCTGGCCCGTGGACCGGATGCGTCATGCCAAAACCACGCCCACCCCATTGCCGGCAATGGAAAATACGGCGCAACACATCATGTGACATTGTGAGTTTGACACCCCTGATCTAGATCAACCTTCTGCATTGTGCAAAAACCAATTTGATTATATCGAACAGGTAGCCATGTAGCTCCTTTCAGAACCTTCTAGTGACATTTCTGTGTTGGGGTGGGGCTATGTAAGTTCATAAATGTAACAAATGAATGCAATTCTAGATATTACTATGCTGCAATAAATAGCTGTTCAGAATTACTTGAGTGGAACAAGTAACCCTTTAAATTGTCCCTCTTTGAAAACTTCATTCAAATAATGTTATTCAGTTTACTGTTCTTTTTTTCAAGCCCTGCAACAAGCAATAATATACCATTAATGAGAGTGGTACAATCTGTCAAACATGCAAAAAGGAGAAGTAGTACAGTAATAAAAGAAGGATGGATGGTTCACTACACAAGCAAAGACAGTTTGGTAAGGAAGTAATTAGCTGAACCTATTCATTTATTTAACACTAAAATAAAGAACATTCAGGTTACTTTGCAGAAGTCTTTTATTGTTCATGATTACATTGTGTGTGCTGTAGTTTAATTTCCATGTATACAAAGTACTTCAGAAGTCACACAAAAAGCAAACAACCTGGGATGGTATTCAAAGAACTTAGGTAGTGTACAAAGGGAAACTCAGTTGTTCCCACAAAATAGGTTTCCTATTGTATGTATTGGAATAACATCTAACATCTATTTTTTTTCTAAACTGTAACATTTCATTTAAGATTTGGTTATAAAGGGAGCTATTTCTGTACTGAGTAATCTTTTCTCATTGATGTCTATAAGAATAAATATGTTCCACCACATATTTCACGATTCCTTTCCATCAGCTTATGTTGGTTAGTATGAAGTCAAGAACAGGGATCCTCAATCCCCAGTCCACAGCCTGGTGCTGAGCTGCGGCCTGTTGGGAACTGGACCACACAAACAGTGGGCAAGTTCGTGAAGCTGCATTTGCGCAGGCGCTGCGTGCACAAATCCATTCCCTCTTTTCTCCCCACTGCCACCGGAGGTCCACAGAGCTGGAAAGGTTGGGGACTGCTGGTCAAGAACATCTTGATTGCCTGACACCTTGGATTTATAAACAGGCAGTGTAATAGACACTAGTTTCTTGCTTTGAACAGTACCCTGTGTATAATTAGAAAACAATATATAAATTTAATAAATAAATAAATATCCTTTTTCTAACACTTCAAGATTTCACATATAATACCAGTTTTGACTCAAAATGTTGTATATTAATCAGTCTGTATCTGATCAATTAATGTGAAACGATAAATAGAAACTTTGTATAAATTTTGGCAAGCAAAATGTTATTTTATAATAAATATTTATAAGGAAAGTTAAAGAAAACATTTGATAAATGTTACCCAGTGGAAAATGCAATCTTCAGAAAATAACATAATGAAACATGCAGAGAAACATGTGTCACTATTGGAGATTGGATTTAGCATACTACTTTTAGGCAATATAAAATGATGTTCCAAAGCACTTATTTGTATTAACTTATTAGTATAAATCTGCATCATTGCATTATTTCATTATTGCTGCATTCTTTACTATAATGAAAGTATTTTAATTTTCTATTTCCATACAGAGAAAGCGGCACTACTGGAGATTGGATAGCAAATGTATCACTTTGTTTCAAAATGAAACTGAAAGCAAATATTACAAGGTAAAAATGGTTTCAGGTTCAATACAAAGTTTAATTACATACTTACTGATTTGGACTTGGATGCTGCCTGACTCCAATTGACTCTGGGTGGGCACAATATGAAAACAAAAGAACAAATTAATAATAATAATAATAATAATAATAATAATAATAATAATAATAATAATAATAATAATAATAATAATAATAATAATACAGCCTATGACACTACTGAGAGTTGCCCTCTGAAGAAGGTTATCTAGTTGCTAGGAGTGGGAAAGGTCCTTTCCTCTTTCACATGCTAATTCTAGGAAAGAAACTTGGTTTAGTTTTCCCATTAGTACAGTGATTTGGGAGAATCTGATTTCAGCTCCAGTTTGAATCTGAGCAAGAAAATACATTTTTAATAAACTTAGTGTGGAAATTGTGGGTTTCCAAACCTCAAATTAAACCTCATATTACCAAGTTTCTCCAATGTTTCTAGTAAGCCTGAGCAAATTATCTGATGAGTCTTTACTGATGAATTAAACATCCCTCTGGATCTGCTTCTCAAAGCCATGAAGCAGCTGCAGCTGCTTTGAAAGCTCAGAGCAACTGCTTCCAGGTCCTCCCGAGATCTTTTGGACATGCATCTGCATGCCCAGAAGACATTTCCAGTGGGGTAGTTAGCAAATCAGCTCATCAAATGATTTGTAAAAACCTAGTGTCTAATACATCACTATTGACGCCAATATTTATCATTTAATTACTAAACATAATTATAATATTTAAATCGGCAGATGCCATGCAAAATACTGGAGGTAATATTTAAACCTAACCTTTCTCTGAGCTTTTTTTTTAATTGGAGTTTCTAAGAAGAAAGGGTAAAGAAAACTCTGCAATTATCTTTCCAGTTATTCTAATATTAACCATGATTTTGGCTAAAAGTACTATTTGGATTCTAGCAGAATATTTGTGAGTCCCTTTGTGAGGGAGATGGGTGGTTTTAAAATCTGATAAATAAAGAAAGTAAAAAACTTTAGGGATATGTAGATTGTTAGGAACAAGGTGTGAGGGAGGTAGGATCGAGCTGTTGCTATTTAGAACAGGGTTTTGCAAACTGTGAGGTATATCTTCCTCAGGGAGGTATAGATCATGTCCAGAGGAAGTGTGAAGAACCTCTTATTTGTCCATTGTTAGAATAAATCTATGGGGCCAGGTGGCCTAGTGGTTAAGAGGCTGGCTTGTTGGCAGTTCGATATCCAAGTACCACATGACAGGATGTGCTCCTGTTCTTGCCGCAGCTCCTGCCAACCTAGCAGTTTGAAAGCATGCAAATGAAAGTAGACAAATAGGTACCACTTTGGTGGAAGGGCAACAGTGTTCCATGTGCCTCGGCATACAGACATGCTGGTCATGTGATCTTACCATAAATCCTATCGTAAATCTACCGTTCCCAAAGTTTCATTGTGTTGTATTCACTTTGTATTTGAATTTTTAAAGGAAGTGTGACATTAAGATTAAGGGGAGCTATTGTGGCAAAAAGTTTAGGAACCCCTGATTTAGAAGTTAGTTTGTTAAGTGGAAGATAAGTTTAAGCTCTTGATTCTCAAAGTTTGACCCTGTAAAGAACATTTAGCTTCCTCCCCAGGTGGAGTACCAAGATGCAAGGACCAGAAAATCATAGAAGAGATAGAACTTCATGAGCTGAGAACTGGATTTCACTAAGTTCTCAAAAGTTGGGAACAAATCAGTTTTTAGCTATATAAAGTAAGCAGAACACCAGTCCTGCAAAGAATAAACAAACTTTGGAAAAGAAGTCTTGGAATAACGTGAATAACCGTTCTTCACAGGAAATTCCATTGTCTGAAATACTATCCCTGGAACCTGCAAAAAATTTGAGTTTTTTACCACAAGAAGCAAATCCCCACTGCTTTGAAATAACTACAGCTAATGTGGTTTATTATGTTGGGGAAAACATTGAAAACCTACCAGGTCCTTCAGCTAATAACAGCATTCTCACAAATGGTTGTGGCCCAGATGTGGCGAGAATGTGGGAGATGGCAATCCAGCATGCCCTGATGCCTGTCATTCCCAAAGGAACATCCACTGGTTCAGGACCAAGTTTGCACAGTAAGTCTGAGGTCTCTGATCCCTATTCAGGTATACCACAGAAACATCCCAGACCAGTTAAAGACTCAGTTGACATCTCCACAACACTGAAGTGGCTCATAACAACAACAACAACAACAGACATTTATTAGAAACAATTTGTTGGGTAGTGAACTAATGTTTAAAAAGTATAGTAGATACACTAGTGCAAAGAATAAAATGGATTTCTCCATTTTACCCCAGCACCTAGGTCCATACTAATAGGCAAAGGTTCAAGTCAGTGCTATCAGGTGAGCGGAGTCAGAAGAGGGCAGAGTCAGGCAAAAATCTAAATATATTTTCATTGCAATTTAATTCTAATTTACTTTGGTTACATAGAAGTAATATATTATGCCTTACTCTTATTCCTGTTTTCTTCTTTGCATGTGGCAAGTTCTCACAAATGCATGCATGACTACCTGCTGTTGTAGTTTACAATACTGTAATATTCTTTTATTTGATATTACATGTTATAAAATAATGATTGGATCTTTTCTTTCTAGGAAATATATCCATAAGCATTTCTGTATCCAATTGTGAAGTCCAAGAAAATGTGGTAATTCGTTAGTTATTTCCATATTTTATTGTGGCAGTATGATTCCCCCCCCCTATTTACCTGCATTTAAGAATAGTTAAATAAATGAAGACATTCTCAAATCAAATCTAATTCCATTCACAGTGACATATGTATTTAAGTATCTTAGCTATGCTAATCTCAGAAACTACAGAAGACATTAAATGAACCTAACAAGAGAAAGCTCTTCCTTAGGCTGGTGTTTTCACTGTTTTTACTGTACCCGCCTGACACCGTACTCAAAATCAGATTGGACAATTGACTCTCCTTGACCAAAATTGATTTAAACCTCCTTGACCAAAATTTAGGATACTGCCTTTGTGCGGAATTTAGTGGCATGTTTGTTTGCTGTTTGTTTTAATTTAAGTTTCAAGAAATTAATTCAAGTTGCAAAAATTTGTATTCCCAGGATATCAGTGCAGTGTATCAAATATTTCCAGATGACGTTTTAGGATCTGGACAGTTTGGAATTGTTTACGGAGGTAAGACTCTTTACCTATACTTTGGGGAAATGAAATGTAAATGCAGGATTTCTAGGAATTTAGATTTTATATTATATAATAGGAAGTTATGCAAAATTTAATTGCATGTTAAACAGAAGACAGAATAATTATTTAGTCATTTTTAACAAGTGGCACAAGATTGTTTAATGTGAGAAATATTGTTCATGATTATAGGATTCTGAAAGCTCTTTGCAATACTTTCTTTTGCATTTTTATTTCTTTGAATTTGAATTCAGAGAAATTTACTTCCCTGTCAGGATTACTGTGCTGCTTTTTTAAAAAGTAAAAACTTGCTACATTCATTTGAAAGCAAGACGTCAGGCTGATGATCTCTTGAGACTTCTCTCATATTCTCCTCATATTCTATTATTTTTCTATAATAGCTTGTGGGAAACATGTACACACACTGGACTATGACTAGTGGCACTTTCAAGTGCCCTGGTTTGCATGGCAAAATTATGAACTATGTTGTCTATAGTTCTTAGACAAGTGTCATAATTTCTTGACATTTTACAAAATGTAGAAGCAGAGTTTGCAAACGAAACTCTGTTATGTAGTTTGGGTAGAATCATAGGTCTTTGCTCTTGTAAATGTCTATAAAAATTATTGTGCAGAGCAAGAAAGAGAGAATGGCTCATAACCTTTGTTCTTATCTTGTTCTCTTCTGTAATTCTCATGTACTGTTTTTGTCCCATCAGAAATGTTTAAAAAGTTTAAATGTGAAGATATATTGCCTTTCCTCTTTATATTTGATGTGGGAAATGTAGTTGTGAGTGATGGGTATTGTTATCCTAGAATATGCTAAGGTCTCTAGTTGGGGAAACCTGCCTTGGGTTAATTGTTAATTGGACGAGAAAAATTTCCATTGTAAAAGGAAAAACTTAGATTTTAAGAAAAGAAAAAAGTGAATTTTAAGAAGGCTCTGCTTCTTAGAACCGATCATGTTAATTGGCATATTTTTCATCAAACAGGAAAACATCGGAAAACAGGAAGAGATGTAGCAATTAAAATCATTGACAAACTGAGATTTCCAACTAAGCAAGAAAGCCAACTTCGTAATGAGGTTGCAATTTTACAGGTATCTTTTATTTAATTACCAATTATATCCTGTATGTATTTAATTTGGAGCAGGGCAATAAAACTTGCTGAGAAAGGCTCCAGCAGGAGAAATCTATGGAACTAATTTTACGCTGAATCACCAGATAAAGTTCTCAAGTGATGTCTCTTTATTAGATAATTTCTAATCTATTTTAAAGACAGGAATTTGGAAATCAAAATGACCAGTATTTATAGTAGTTAATATACATTTGTAAGATAATCCATGACAATTATAATTCATATATATATCAGTGCTTATTAAGGTTCTGTTTCTACTTGTAAATGTAACAGTGTAAGATTAACCCATATCAGTCATTTAAAAAAGGGAGGAGCTTGTTGAATGTTTATGTGTGTGAGAGAAAGAGAGAGAAAGAGAAAGAAAGAAAGAAAAAGAAACAGAAAGAAAGAGAAAAATGAGTTTCTCCCTTGAACATGGGCAGATGACATCTTACGTTCAAAATTATCTAAATTTTAGCAGCAGTGTTTACAGCAAGAAAGCTTTCCTGTATCTGGATCTAGATGTGAACACTAAGCTGAAATGAGGCAGTGTACGTAGTTTTACAGTTAGATGTTAATGGAATAGGTTATACAGCATAGATGCTAAAGACAAGCTGTTTTTCCAAATGTTAATAAATCAGAGACACTCGTGGCAAATTCATAGAATTTTATATGATGGATGCTAATGGGGAACATGTTCTCCACTGTCAATTCTAATTCATCATAGTTCACTTCACAGAAACATTTTAGTTTGTCTTTAGGCCTGGTTCTTAACTGGAGATTGTTTATGTTTATGTTTATTGGACTTATATACCACCCTTCTCCCATAGGACTCAGGGCGGTTCACAAGGTATTTAAAATAACAATACAAATTACAAAAGTTAAGAACAATTAAAATAATTAAATTTAGTCCTTGAATAAAGTATAAAACCCCTGTTAAACGCCAATTAAAACCCAATTAAAATAAAATTAAAATTAAAATTCTTAGTCCTGGTCGGAAAGCTCAAAGAGCCAGGTCTTCAGGTCCCGGCGGAATGAACGAAGGTCAGGGGCAGTCCTCAGCTCTACGGGCAGCTGGTTCCAAAGGGCAGGCGCACCCACAGAGAAGGCCCTCCCCCTGGGTGTTACCCGCTGGCAGTCTTTTGCTGGCGGCACCCTGAGAAGGCCCTCCCTGTGGGAGTGCACAGGACGAAGGGAGCTTGATGCCGGCAGCAGGTGTTCCCTCAGATATCCCGGACCCAAGCCATTTAGGGCTTTATAGGTCATCACTACATATCTCTGGAGTAAATATTAAAGAGCAGGTGTGATGGCCCAGGGCACGGCACAGCTGGCAGTTCAAACCACCCCTTTATTGCTCCAAATGTTCCCCAAATGCTCCCACGTTTCTGGCAAGTCCCAGAACAAGTAATCACACACAGACACACACAGACACACACACACACCCCTCTTCAGCAGCCTCTGCCTGCAACTAGTTTCAAAAGTTTTTAGATTAGAATAGCAATTTACTCAAGACCAAGTAGAATAATAATAATAATAATAATAATAATAATAATAATAATAATAATAATAATAATAATAATAATAATAATAATAATAATAATAATGTTAGAAGGGACCTTGGAGGTCATCTAGTCCAACCCCCTGCTCAGGCAGGAAACCCTATACTATTTCGGACAAATGGCTGCCCAGTCTCTTCTTAAAAATTTCCAGTGTTGGAGCATTCACAGCTTCTGGAGGTAGGTTGTTCCACTGGTTAATTGTTCTAACTGTCAGGAAGTTTCTCCTTAGTTCTAGGTTGCTTCTCTCCTTGATTAGTTTCCATCCGTTGCTTCTTGTCCTGCGTTTGGGTGCTTTGGAGAATAGCTTGACTCCCTCTTCTTTGTGGCAGCCCCTGAGATATTGGAATACTGCTATCATGTCCCCCCTCGTCCTTCTCTTCATTAAACTAGACATACCCAATTCCAGCAGCTGTTCCTTATATGAAACATACATCCAAATCTAAGGAGTCTGTGGAAATACTTGCTTGCCTGAGTAGTTTCAGAAGAGAAGCCAACATTCAATCTGAGGTTTGGAGCACCAAATCAAGTTTGTCAGCCATTCCAATGGTCAGAGCTTCAGGGTTTACAAGGAAAAATCACAACACATAAAAAAGAGATTCGAGAGTTGTTTCCAATGTCGTCAATGGCACACAAACCTCCAATAATTCAGCATTTGTTCCCAACAAATGCCCCTCCCCACAGGGTCTCCTTAAGTCTCAGTCCCCAGGTGTGCCTTGTGAAGAGGGGCAGGGTGCTCTCCTCCCGAGTAGTCGGGCCTGAGCTCTGTCTCTTATGTTCATCCTGCCCCTGTTCCTCCCTGCCTTCAAGCCATGCCAATCCTGAAAGGCCCTGGCCTGCCTCAGCCTGCTCCTCCCCATATTCCAATGACGCCTCTCCCTCAATCTCCCTCGGCTCCAGTTCCAGCTCATCTTCCTCAGCAGATTCAGGCTCCGATGGGGACATGACAAGAGGGAACATTACTTTGTAAATTATAAAATACAGGCAGTCCTCAATTTAAGACCACAATTGAGCCCAAAATATCTCTTGCTAAGTGGGACATTTTTTAAGAGAGTTTTGCCCCATTTTATGACCTTTCTTGCTATAGTCGTTAAGTGAATCATTGCAGTTGTTGAGTTAGAAACACGTTGTTAAGTGAATCGGGCTTCTCCATTGACTTTGTTTGTGAGAAGCTCTCAAAAGCTGATCATATGACCCCGGGACACTGCAACTGTCATAAATATGAGCCAATTGCCAAGCATTCAAATTTTGATCACTTGATCATGGTGATGCTGCAGTGGTTATAAATGTGAAAAACAGCCATAGGTCATTTTTTTCAATGCTGTTGTAGTTTTGAATGGTCACTAAATGAACTGTTGTGAGCCAAGCACAACCTGTAATTTGATTAGAACAAAACAGCCAAGTTCCCTATCTAGAGAAAAATGTTAATGTGTCAGACCAAATTTTTAACATGTTTTAAGCAGATGTGTGCTATCCTGGGTACTTAATTAGCACAGCATTACTAATGTATTTTCTTCCTGCCTTGTTGTACTTACGCTGGTACCAAGGGACTTGAAAAATGAATGGCTGAACAATAACCTAATATTTCCTGAAACTTGTCATTGGATGGAGACAAATTGGCTCATTTAAATAGTGTTTATCTTTTATTATAGAATCTGCATCACCTAGGTGTTGTAAATCTGGAATGCATGTTCGAGACACCAGAAAGGGTGTTTGTTGTTATGGAGAAGCTCCATGGAGATATGTTGGAGATGATTTTGTCAAGTGAAAAAGGAAGGTTGCCAGAGCGGATAACCAAGTTTTTAATTACACAGGTAAGAGCCTATTAGGATGGAGATCAAATATGATACTTCATTTCATGTAAGATTCAATTCTATAAATAAAATATATTTAAAAAAATTCTTTATGTATTAAAGAGGTCATTTAGAGATGAATGTACAAGCAAATTTTGGCATTGTTTGGCTTGTAGTGTTTTCAGTTTTGTCCTATTTCTACATTAGTTTGCAGTTTTTTTTAAAAAAAGTTTACAAGGATATTTCATGTGTGTTTCTCCTAATTTACACATTTTGCATGCATTTTTGCATCAACACATTTTTACAAGCAGTTTTCCTTTATAGTATTTCACCAATATACATATTTTTGTTTGGAATATTGCTGTGCAAAACTCTTAAGAAGTGTGAATACCAAAAATGACTATGGCATTGTTCATATATTGATTCAGAAGGTGTGAATTGGTAATTGGATATTAAATTCAAACTGAACAAATTCTCCAGTGCAATTTAAGTTAAGCAAAGAATTTGCTGAACTGCTTTTCCTGAATTAGTCTGACAGTATGTGTGAGCCAACGTTTTTGTAGAGTCAGTAATAGCAATAGAGTAGTGGTGATGTTTTATAGAAACTTAATATGTTCCTCTCAGTTTGTAAATTGTTTCTCCAATTTGGAAAAGGATCATAAAATATTTTTTTAAAATGAGCTCAATTAAATCTTTGTGTTTGTTGATGTTACATCACATTTCTAGGAATGTATTAATATATAAATAAATATTGAATGGTTTTTCTATGTTACAGCACAGTTAATTTGTTTCTTTACAGATTCTTGTCGCTTTGAGGCATCTTCATTTTAAAAACATTGTTCATTGTGATCTCAAGCCAGAGAATGTATTGCTAGCATCAGCTGACCCTTTTCCACAGGCAAGTTAGAGTATTTTTCTTTGCAGTAATATAATTCAATCCTTTATTAAAACAAATTACAAGTTACTGAAACTGATTTATGACACTCAAGCTTTAAGTATGATTTAATTCTTTGTTCCAATAATGCTCTCCATGACCATAGTCCAATAACATAACTAAGGAACCAGTAACATTTATCATTTTATACTTTTTTAAATTGCAAGATGTGAAACAATGCATCTTGATTTTAACATGAATTATATGGATATAGATTAAATTATATGTGAAAACCTGCATGAGATTTTCTAGATTTTCTTTGTGTGCATCTATACATAAGTTAGTTAACTGTAATGGGGAATTCTGACATTATCATCGCCTCTTATAATAATAAACTTTAATATGTATGAAGTTATGTGAAGATGAACTCCAGATTGTATCATGTTTCCCCGAAAATAAGACCTGGTCTTATTTGTTTTCTCCAAAAGAGGCACCAGGTCTTATTTTTTTTTTTGGGGGGGGGGTTGTCTTTTCCATTCACCTTGTGATGGCAGTACCAACAGCCCTGCCCAGCCCGCCCATTTCTTCTGTGGCTGAAGGAACAGCTTCATTCTGCAGCTGAGAATGGAGCTCTGGCCTGCATTTCTCAGTCAGAGGCCCTTCCAGAAAGGCCTCTGACTGCGAAATGCAGGCTCAGGGACACCGCAGAAGAAGTGGGCTGTCAAGGGCAGTGAGGTGTCAATTCAGGGGAGGTCTGGTAAGTGGGTGCAGGGCACATAGGGCAGCTCCACACACACCCCCCACTCTAGTTTGATTTTTAGGCGTGCACCTCACCCCAAAACTAGGGCTTATTTTGGGGGTATGGCTTATATTAGGCCCATCCCCCAAAATCAAGCTAGGTCTTATTAAGAGTATCTAAATCTGCATAATTTTTGCTGTAAACTCTCTATGAAGTATAGTACACTTGCAAATATAGAGACTGAACACAGATGAAACATGTTCTTCCTGGTGGTGGTCAAAGCCAAAGTCCTAGTGGCTACTGGTTGATTTCCTAGGATGATAAAGCATCCTCCTCCTTTTCTCCTGGAATAGTTTTCTTAATTTTAAAGCAATGCATCTTTCTCTATATAACTTTTGAATAACAAAGAACAATTAATTAAGTCAGAAAACATACATACCTGCCTTTATTTTTTTATTTTTTTAAATAAAAGCTTTTTTGAGCATGGAGCAATCAACCAAATATTTGTATTACAAATATATGAGGAACGGTAATTTATTTATATTTCTAGGGAAATGTATAGTCTGATACTAGTTACATATACATTCTATAAGAAACTGTATTTACTACTCCTTTCCTCTGTTCTCTCTTTAGCTCTACAATTATTGCTTTACATGAATGTAAAAATTATTTCAACACTATTACCACTAATAATAATAACTTCAGAATTCTAATAGACAGGCCAAATAACATGCCAGACTTAAAAATTCTTGATGAGAAAGAAAAAAAAGTCTGGATAGTGGACATGACAGTACGTGGAGCTAGCAGAATAGAACAGAAAGAATTGGAGAGGATAACAAAATACAAACACCTGCCACTAGAAGTAGAATGACTGTGGGAAAAGAAAGCAAAGATAGTATCAATAGGTACCTTGGGTGCAATCTCAGAAGAACTGGAGCACCACTTGAATGCTATCAGCATTGGCAAAATCACAGTCAATTGCAAAGTGCAGCTTTACTCAGAACAACTTACATCCTGTGGTGATACCTCTAATACCATAAAACATCAACATCTGCCTGAGAGGACTTGATAGGTAGACAAAAATGCCAAATCCAGTCTGAACATCTGGCTGACTGTGTGATGAACCATAATGAACTATAATAATATCACTCTGAAGCGTGATTTTAAAGAAATGTGTTTTGTATGTATTTAGTACAATTTATGAGAATGCATCAGTGATATAAAGAAGCCTAGTAAGTTACTATTAAAATGCCACAGTACCAACATGCACAATGCTAACACAAATCAAATATTCTGTGTACTAAATTCCCATGCCAAACTGAAACTCTTGTGCCTAGTTTATTGCTTTTTTGAAGCTATAAATATACAGGGATTCTAGCTCCAACTATTTTTGTCCACTAGCAAAATTGATATTACACCAAGTACTGACCTACCACCTTTCCCCAGTAGGTGAGAGTATCTTTTACAGTAAATGAGTGGGATGCATGTGGAAAGAAGGGGGCACATCCTGTTATATAAGTAAAAATTAATTTATCTGATATTGGATATGGCCCTTCTTCATAAGAGTTATCTCATCAATTTTTGTACCCAATAGGTGAAGCTTTGTGATTTTGGTTTTGCCCGGATTATTGGAGAGAAGTCATTCAGACGTTCACTTGTGGGTACACCAGCATATCTTGCTCCTGAAGTTCTGAGAAACAAAGGATATAACAGATCACTTGATATGTGGTCTGTGGGGGTCATTATTTATGTTAGTCTCAGTGGTACATTTCCATTCAATGAAGATGAGGATATTCATGATCAAATCCAGAATGCTGCTTTTATGTACCCACCTAATCCCTGGAAGGAAATCTCTCATGGAGGTATTTATTCATTTATATTTGTACTTATATATCTATTAATTGAACAAGATATTCTGCCTTTTCATAGATGATGTCAAAATATAATTATAGGTAGTCCTTAATGTACCTTAATTTATTGACTCTTCAGAGTTACAATGGCACTGAAAAAAGTGACTTGTGATGTTTTTCACACTTAAGACTATTGCAACTTCCCCATGGTCATGTGAACAAAATTTGGATGCTTGGCAACTGACTCATACTTATGACAGTTGCAGTGTCCTGAGGTCATGCGACCTTCTGACAAGTAAAATCAATGGGGAAGCCAGATTCACTTAACAGTCATGTTCCTAACTTAGCAACTGTCATGATTCACTTAATAAATGTGGCAAGAAAGGTCATAAACTGGGACAAAGTTCACTTAACACACATCTCACTTAGCAATAGAAATTTTGTGCTCATTTGTGATCTGAAGTCAAGGGATACTTATATCTGTTATCTATCAATAAGAGCCATAATTATCCATAAATACAAATATTAAAAAGATATAATTAAAACCTTACAGACAACATTGTGGCTGATATTCAATTTATTATTTTATTGTTATATTTTAAATAAAAAGTGGGTGAATTCCTTCTTCCTTTATTTTTATCAAAAATCAAAACAAAACATCATATTCTATATATCCCCTTCATGGATTACTGCCTTGTCGTGGCGAAGGGGCTTGCGTAATTCAACGAAGCTATGAGCTATGCTGTGCAGGGCCATCCAAGACGGACAGGTCATAGCAGACAGTTCTGACAAAATGTGATCCACTGGATAAGGAAATGGCAACCCACTCCAGTATCTTTGCCATGAAAACCCCATGGACAGTACCAAAAGGCAAAAGATATGATGCTGGAAGGTGAGCCCCTCAGGTCGGAAAGCATCCAATATGCTACCGGGGAAGAGCAGAGGGCTAGTACTAGTAGCACGAGAAAGAATGAAGCGACTGGGCCAAAGCTGAAAGGACGCTCAGCTGTGGATGTGTCTGGTGGTGAAAGGAAAGTCCGATGCTGTAAAGATTTTTTCTCCATAGGAACCTGGAATGTAAGATCCATGAATCAAGGAAAGCTGGACATGGTCAAGCAAGAGATGACAAGACTGAACATCAACATCTTAGGAATCAGCGAATTAAAATGGACAGGAATGGGTGAATTTAATTCAGATGACCATCAGGTATACTACTGCAGGCAAGAATCCCTCAGAAGAAATGGAGTAGCCTTTCATAGTCAATAAAAGAGTAGGAAAAGTAATACTGGGATACAATCCTCAAAATGATAGAATGATCTCAGTTCGAATCCAAGTCAAACCATTCAATATTACAGTAGTCCAAGTCTATGCCCCAACCACCAGTGCTGAAGAGGATGAAATTGACCGGTTCTATGAAGCCCTACAGCACCTTATAGAACTAACACCAAAAAATGATGTCCTTATCATCATGGGGGATTGGAATGCTAAATTAGGAAGCCAAAAGATAACCGGAAGATAACCGGCCTTGGAATACAAAATGAAGCAGTGCACAGGCTGATAGAATTTTGTCAAGAGAATACGATGGTCATAGCAAACACTCTTTTCCAACAAGAGACGGCTCTACACATGGACATCACCAGACGGTCAACAGAGAAATCAGATTGACTATGTGCTCTGCAGCCAAGACAGAGAAGCTCTATAGAATCAGTAAAAACAAGTCCAGGAGCTGACTGTGGCTCAGACCATGAGCTTCTCATTGCAAAATTTAGGCTTAAACTGAAGAAAGTAGGGAAAAGCACTAGGCCACTCAGGTATGAACTAAATCATATCCCTGATTTAGTAGTGGTGGCAAATAGATTTAACAAATTAGATCTGATAGACAGAGTGCCTGAAGAACTATGGATGGAGGTTCACAACATTGTACAAGAGGTAGCAACTAAAACCATCCCAAAGAAAAAGAAATGCAAGGAAGCAAAATGGCTGTCTGAGGAAGCTTTGCAAATAGCTGAGGAAAGGAGGGAAGCGAAAGGCAAGGGAAAAAAAGAAAGATACACCCAATTGAATGCAGAATTCCAGAGAATAGAAGAGATAGGTAAAGGTAAAGGTTCCCCCGCACATGCGTGCTAGTCGTTTCTGACTCTAGGGGCCGGTGCTCATCTCCGTTTCAAAGCCGAAGAGCCAGCGCTTGTCCGAGGACGTCTCCGTGGTCATGTGGCCGGCATGACTAGCACGGAACGCTGTTACCTTCCCACCGTAGTGGTCCCTATTTTTCTACTTGCATTTTTTACGTGCTTTCGAACTGCTAGGTGGGCAGAAGCTGGGATGAGTAACAGGCGCTCACTCTGCTACGCGGCATTCGGGATTTGACCCACCAAACTGCCGACCTTCTGATCGACAAGCTCAGTGTCCTAACCCACTGAGCCACCGCGTCCCTAGAAGAGATAAGAACAGTGCAAATAAATAAAAGAAAACAATAGAATAGGGAGGACCAGAGATCTCTTCAAGAAAATTGGAGAGATGAAGGGAATGTTTCATGCAAAAATAGGCATGATAAAGGACCACCTAACAGAGGCAGAAAAGATCAAGAAGAGGTGGCAAAATTACACAGAAGAACTATACAAGAATGAGCTTAAATTCCCTGATAACCACGATGAGGTGGTCACTGACCTCGAGACAGACATCTTAGAATGTGAAGTGAAGTGGGCCCTAGGAAAGCTGACCAACAACTAAAGCTAGCGGAGGTGACAGAATAATAATAATAATAATAATAATAATAATAATAATAATAAGAATAAGAAGAAGAAGAAGAAGAAGAAGAAGAAGAAGAAGAAGAAGAAGAAGAAGAAGAAGAAGAAGAAGAAGAAGAAGAAGAAGAAGAAGAAGAAGAAGAAGAAGAAGAAGAAGTAGTTGGACTTGTCCCCATTGCCCTGGGTGGCGGACGTCAAATTCGCGTACGTGTCCAATTTGCGTCATTCTGGTCTGGTCTGGTCACTGCTTGATGGGAAGGAATGTAATTGGGAGAGTTCACTCTTCCCTCCTTTCCCGTAGTCCGTGCTTCAGCTCTTGTGACTCAGCTAGTGCTTCAGCTCAAGCAGTATCCCACCCTCGTCGCCACTGTTGTGTATTGTGGGTTGACTGTCAGACACAGATGACAGGATGCTGCATTAGAACAACAGTTTATTGTGGTTGGAACGGGGAACTCTCCACAGATCCGCTCTTTATATACAGTTGCCGGCTAGCCGCCGGCTAATCCACATAGTTCAAGGATCCCGCCAAAATGGCCGGACCAATAGCATACTGTTGCTAGGAAAGGCTCAGCTGATGCCCAGCTGGCTGTCAAGTTTAACCATAATACTAACCATATAACACTGAAACTGCACAGAGAAAAGCAAAAACGAGAATGTGTATATTGTATGTTAAGGTCCTGCCCATTAAGTTGTTGAATCAAATGTCAAAATAAGACTGATGTAATTGCCTTTCTGTTCAATTGAACTTCTCTGCTTAACACATTTAAGCTACACTTTTTGGTCACAATGGATGACAAAAACTGAATTATTTGTTTGACCTTCCTATTTTTTTTTTTTTATTGAAAAGTTTTAAAATACAGTTTTCCTTTAAACCCCCCCCCTTCCCCCTCCCTCCTCCCCTCCCTACCTCCCCCCTATCTCCCCCCTCCCCCTCTCCCTCCTCCCTCCCCTGCCTCCCCCCCCTACTTCCCCTCCTCCCCCCTCCCCCCCCCGACTTCCCAGAGCAAAATACAAGGTATATATCTAAAAAGCAATCATAAACAATCATATACTAACAATTATAAACTCTAAAATCCATCACTCTCTAGCTTATATAGAGTGACGCTAGTTTTCTTTTATTTTAGTTTTTTATACATATTTAGTATTATTAAGGATTGGTTTACTCTATATAAGTTTGACCTTCCTATTTTGACTTTGTGGTAGCATGATACTCAAGCATATTTTAGAGATTGTGTCGTCTGAAATTGTATTTTGTTTTCTCTCTAGCTATTGATCTCATAAATAATTTGTTGCAAGTTAAAATGAGAAAACGTTACAGTGTGGATAAGACATTAAGCCACCCCTGGCTGCAGGTAATGCTATAAATTTCATAACTTTTACCGCTTTTTTATTTTTAGTTAAGATAACAGTTTACCACAATTGCTATAAATGTAAGCACAATTACCTGGACATTTGAAAAACAAAGGGCTGGTTTAAATGCTAATAGCCTCCTGTCCAGGCTGGTCCAGTATATGATGAGCTTTCCAGAATCCAAGTGTAATTCTACCTGAATTGTACACAATGTTGCCCAGATGACAAGAAGTTATGATGCACTACATACTTTATTGTCCTGGGTTCAGAACTGCCAGAATCCTGGAAGACTGTTGCCATTTAGTGTACATCATCTTTCCCCAAATTGGCATCTCTGACATGATTGGATTTCAAATCCGACCCACAAGCCTCAGTGACCTAGGAATTCTGTAACATAGATTAAACTGAAATAGCTGAACTAATGGTCCATCTGCATATTGAGATGAATCTTTATCTGAACATTTAAAAAGTAAGGGGCGCCATATCTCTTATTACTAAGAATATGAAGGGTTTACTATTTCTTTATACACTCAGTGTTTTTAATATTAATTAAGATTGTTATTTTGTCTTACAGGATTACCAAACCTGGCTAGATTTACGAGAACTTGAATGCAAAATAGGTGAGCGTTATATCACCCATGAAAGTGACGATTCCCGGTGGGAACAATATGCAGGAGACAATAGTTTGCAGTATCCAGCACACCTTATGAGTCGGAGCCTTAAACACAAAGAAAATCCTGAACCAGAAGAAGCAGAGTTGAAAACGCTCAGTGAGCGTGTCAGCATCCTTTGAATCACAATCTGTCAAACCACTGTGGAATTTAATAAATACATACGGTCATGTTTAACTTTTGCTTTGTAGAACATGCCATTAATTTCTGTCTGATGGGAACAAAGCTGTTATGCTGTTGCCACCATTTGATGTATGGGAGTTGCCAAGTCACATCAACAGATTATTACTATTGTTATTATTATTTGTGAACAAATGTGTTATATTAACAAAAAAAGTTCCCAGGAATAATTCACCTGTTGTTGTGAATGATTTCTATTATACGTTAAGCATCCAGACCTGTTTCCACTGTGCCTTTTCAGGTGAAGATTTTCTCTTATTCAAACTCTTCTGTCTCAAATGGAACTGGCTGTTCTTCAGTTTTATGTGCAGCATGAATGAGCATTGTTTGCAAACTCTTGAGGAGTAGATTACTACTACTGTTCTATGAACAACTTTTTACTGGGTTTTTTAAATAAAGTTAAGGACTTGTGATTTTTGTTTTTGCCATGAAATAATGTATTGGAATCCTGATACCAGGAAGCATGAATAGAAATTGTACAGTTTCATAGTAAGGGTGCAGCCTGTTTTCAAGCATGGACACCTTATAATGGAAACTGCAGCCTCCTCTTAATAGCTTATTTCCTTGTTCTTATAAAAGTCTGCTGTAAAATGTACATTTAGAAGCTGAGCAAAATGATATTTTCATGAATGTTTTGAATAAAATTCTGCTTAAAGCACTCAACACTTTGAATTACTTTGCCAGGGTCAATGCTTGCCAGGCTTAACCTGAGAGCATTTGTTGAATAATATTTATAAAGACTCTGCAAAATAACTTTCTAACCCAAAACTTTTGTTGCCTCACAAAATAGGTTTCTGCTTTTTTTTTTTCCTCCGTGTGCTTCAGAACTACTTCTGGTAACGTTTGAAATTATTTTATTGTTGACTGATGATGCAGGATGTGATGGCTGCACTTACAGAGAGTCTGTAGAACACTGAAAATATAGTTGTATAATAAGGCAGGACATTCATACATATCCCTTAGCCATCTTATAACTAAAATAAAGGCCTGAGTGGCAGTCCTTTCATCAAAATGTATTTTACGTCAGAGTAAAGGAAAGAAGTGTGGGAAATTGTTGGCACAGCACTAGATTATTTATTCTCTTCAAAGTAATCACAAAGCAATGTTGTGATTCTGAAGATAATTATCCTGAAGATATTATTGTGATCTGATCAATTTTGGAATTACCTGCAATGCTTTTTTTTCATAAAACCAGCTTTAGCAATCAGCTTGTTGTTTTTTCAATGCAGGTACAGTTGAGATTCAGTGGCCATTTATGGGGTTGTCTCTTTGGATAAATGAATTTGCAAAGATCAATGACAGTCACTTTTAGTAAAGATTTGTAGTTATTCTAGGGGAATGAGAGTAGGAGGTAGATTACATCCATTGTACATTTAATTCATTTTACTTTCAGGTTGTAGAACTTACATACCAGGATAAAAGGATCAGTAGCAGATGTCATTGACAGAAGAAAATGCTGATTGAGATGTAATACTTATATCCAGAAGAAATGACCTTACAGTCCCAGAACAAAATCCATTTTTAAGATGTGCAAAAACGATCAGGTGCTCTCAGCATACCAATCCAAGCTATTTACTATTCCATTAGTAATTCTTCAAAGCTAACTTTTTATAATGCATTTCCACTTCCTTTGAGTAATAGTTGCTAGACCTTATTTAATGGTAAATCTGTTACTTATTTTTAAAATGTATTTATAAATACTGCCCATCTGTGTCCGCAAACCAGCCAGCAAAACAAAAGGACAAAAAGATTCTTCTTTACATCAAGCAGAAGATCAGTAAATGCCTGAGAAAACTGCAGCTATTACTGGGACTTGCAAAGTTAGTAGCGATGGAAGCAACAAGAATTGTCTAAGGAAAGAGTGTTAGGAGTAAATTGGTAGAGAAATGACACTCTTGTATATTTATAATTCTTGCCTCTAATTCAATTTGTGCCTTAAAAGTCTGTGATGGCTCCTGGTGACCATCTGGACTAGTCTCTGTAGTTTTCTTGGCAGGTTTTTGGAAGTGCTTTGCCATTGCCTTGTCCCTAGGCTGAGACAAATTGACTGGTCTAAAGTCACTGGAACGACTTTGTGCCTAAGGTGAGCCTAGAACTCATGGTTGCCCAGTTTCTAGCATGGTCGCTACTACACCAGACTGGCTCAAAGCATATTAACAGAGTTAATTCTAAAGCACTTCACAAAAGAAGGCAATGTATAACCTCACCACGAACTGCTTCTTTATATATTAAAGTAAACAATCTGGAAATGTGATCTTGATTCAGGAGCAGTGCTCTATATTCATTTCAAAGGTCACAAGGAACGCATTGCAGTATTTTAAGGAGTTGTATTTAAGGCATAAATAGCTAGTTTGGTATAGTGGTAAAGCCACCAGAAAGAAACAAATCAGAAGGGCATGACTTCTAGTTCTGCCTAGGCAACTTTCAGCCAGCTGTAACCTCTTAGTCTTAGGAAGAGGCAAAAGCAAGCCACCTCCAAAAATATTGTCAAGAAGACTCCAGGAATTAACAAATATTCATGAGGTGTAAAAACTGACTTGAAAAAACCCCACAATAACAGTAAATAAGACATGAACAATTATGATCAGATAAGCTCTTAACTGAGTGCCGTGTAACAGAGTGAGCGCCTGTTACTCGTCCCAGCTTCTGCCAACCTAGCAGTTCAAAAGCACGTAAAAATGCAAGTAGAAAAATAGGGACCACTACAGTGGGAAGGTAACAGTGTTCCGTGCGCCTTTGGCATCTAGTCATGCCGGCCACATGACCATGGAGACGTCCTGGGACTAGCGCTGGCTCTTCGGCTTTGAAATGGAGATGAGCACCGGCCCCTAGAGTTGGAAACGACTAGCACGCATGTGCGGGGGGAACTTTACCTAAGCTCTTACCAAATAATCCCAGTGGTGCCCTTAATCAAACTGCATCCTGAATTATCTACATTTTCACATGCTAAGATAGATGCTTAGAAAAGCTTATAGTGGTTGACCATAGACAAACATTATGAATTTGGATCTTCAGAAAGAACACAATCCCATTCAAAAGAGATACTACAGTATTTTAATCCCAAAATGAGAGAGGTCAGATAGAAGTGAATTCTATCTTTAATTTTCAAATTTGTGACGTATTATTGTCATTTCTAAATAATGAAGAAAAACTATTTGGTGCAAGATAAAAGATAGCAAGTTTTTATTTGGCCAAGTTTTATTCCTAACACTGAAAGTAACTTTAAGGGCTCAGTCTTGGAAAATGTTAAACAAATTAAATGTTGAATGTAATATATAATGAAAATCTTTTCATGGTAATATTTTGGAATTTATATAACCATTTTAAAAATGTAGAAAATTATTCTATGAAATAACATTCAACAGTTTATGCTCATCATAGCATATTATTTGTAACCCATGATGCCTATACAGGTAGTCCTCAACTTACAACCACAATTGAGCCCAAAATTTCTGTTGCTAAGTGAGACATTTGTTAAGTGAATTTTGCCCCATTTTATGAACTTTTTTGCCACATTTATTAAGTGAATCACTTCAATTGTTAATTTAGTAACACGGTTAAGTGAATCAGGCTTTCCTGTTGACTTTGCTTGTCAGAAGGTCGCAAAAGATGATCACATGACCCTGGAAATGCTGCAATGGTGTGAAAAATGGTTATAGATCACTTTTTGGAGTGTTGTAATTTTGAATGGTCACTAAATGAACTGCTGTAAGTCAAGGGCTACCTGTATCTATGCAGACTTTTATGTCCTCAGAACATCAGAGTAAAGAAGTGAGCATCCAATACATTCGTCTCTTGAACAAGGAGCATACCCAATTTAAATGTTCTTCTCAGCAGTTGCATTTCCACTGCATACAGTATTTCTCAGTTGTCAGACAAACAATGTGATAAAATTGAGGCTCTTGTGGCATCAGCCCAGGGCTACAACACTGACGTTCCACTCTCACCTTATAAAGCTATCCAAATGAAAAATGAAGAAAATATCACCACACAATCAAGCACCAATTATTCAAATTATTTTAAAAAATCTGAAATGAATCCATAGGTGACACAGCAACTTGACAACTCCAGAAAAGCCCTATTTATCAAATTAATTAAATTTTTAGAACTCTACAACTCCATCTACTACTACTGTCATTGTCATAGCTCTCTGCCACTAGCATCAAGTCCCTGCTAAGAAGATATCAGATGTACAGCCATTTTCTTGGACTGATAAGCTTTTTAGTACTGAGACATCCTTATCCCAAATTTGCAATGAGAAGAAGCCATTGTAGAGATTGCTGTCCCGGTATAACCATTTGATATAAGTAGTATAGCAGCTCCACCTGGACTGCCTTGCCTGGGTGTGGAAGCGTGTCCTTTTGCTATCCCAAGAAAGAGCCAGTCAGGCTCAGTAAGCTGATGTCTCACACATAGCAGCACTCTAAGCAGGGTCCATGAGTGAGACATTGTCTATCATTCTAACCCACCCCTTCAGAGCAACATTGCAAGCTACAGAAAAACATATGTGACCTGCAAGCTTACATAAAAGATGCCTGCTGGGGAAAAAAAGAAGTTGGAGTAGAACTGATTTCATAGGTTGCTTTTGTTAGTGAAATTTATTTCTGTGAGGCCCTGAGTTGTGAAATTCTGGAGTATCTTCTGAGGTAACCAATGGTGTTAAGGTAAGACTGACTTAGAGTTTCTCCTCTTTGCCAGTAAGAATCACCATTGGCTTAGAAAAGTGATGGTGAATCTTTCAGAGACTGAGTGCCCACACTGCAACCCAAAACCCACTTATGAATCATCGGGTGCTGGGTGGGCATGGCCCATTGGGTGGGTGTGGCCCATTGGGTGGATGTGGCCCCTTGGGTAGGCGTGGCTGCGGTGGTAAACAGCAGACTGGATGGGACTAAAAAGTTCAATCAATCAATTCCAACTCTGCAAGATATTTTTTTCCCCGTGAGAAGTTGAAATTAATTGATTGAACCTTTTTTTTCTTTTTGCACACGGCAGCAGAGGCCTAAAGCGAAAAGGTTTTATAAAACCCAGCTGAAGGCCTAGGACTGGGGCAACGGTGCACGTGCCCACAGAGAGGGCTCTGTGTGCCACCTGTGGCACGCGTGCCATAGGTTCGCCACCATGGGCTTAGAATCTTTTTTGTGAATGAAAGGAGCTGTTTTGAACATCACAAGCCATTTCAGGATATAAGCTGCTAAGTTAACCTGCTGACACTGTTGTGAAACTATAGAGGAAAATGCACAGCATGCTTCCTTGAGCTCAGAAGACATGTTTCTGTCACAGCTGAGAAGAAATACAGTAGGCAACTTGGTGTTTTGTAGATGTTTTGGACTTCTAATTAACTTCATCCCCAGGCATTATGTCCAATGCTGAAACAGCATCAGTTGCCTTCTCCTGAGCTCAAATATAGAAAAACCATTATCTAGAACTCCTATGATAAAAGTAAGTTCTAGGGTGGTTTAAGCCTCACTTGCTTCTATTTTATTTTCATCAAAGAATATTAAGCTACTTTATTTGTTCTCAGAAGAAGATACCTTTTGAACTGGGCAATCCAGTAAAGAAAAATTCATATTCAATATTCTTGCAAATATTTTCAAAACAAATCAGCTATGCTTTGTTGTGTCTAAATGATGTGGAATATAAAGAAAACATAAAGCCAACTGAAAAACCAACAACTTCCTCTGATGTGGCACAAACTGTCTCATTATCTTCTATTGTATTGTTTTCATTTAAAATTCTTTTAATCATAGAATGCCAACTGAATCATTACTCTACACAAACATACACACACACACACAAACAATAATGGTCTCCAAGAGAAGTTGCCTTTGAAAATGTGTCAAAATTGGAGATACATGCAAGAAAACAGCACAAATATGGCTTTTGTATAGCTGAATTTTTCACAATTATTATAATTAAGTTAAATTTTCTCTGACAATAGCAGGATACGTGAAATCTGCAAAGTATTTAACTCTCATTGTATTTTAAAACTTACCAAACCTGTTTGTTGTTGGAAGTTATACCTAGAAATTAAAACTGATAGAAAAGAGGGTGCAAATTAGTATAATCTTTCAAAAGGCTGCATTTTGAATCAGATGTTTGCTTTCCAACTCAGAAACTGGATCATATTTCATGGCCAAAGCTTGCTTTGAATTACACCCTTGAAAGTGCAACAGAAGGAATTGGCAAGGGTAGAGGAAATGAGGTGACTATTGTGCTGAAATGAACATGTTGTTATTTGTGTGTTTGGGTTATGTAGCCTAACCTTTTTTAGGAATAGAAAAGGGTGTGATTAAAAACAAATATATACATGGAACATCTATATGAAACTTGAGTTCTGTAGCCACAGTATGACTCGCTAAAACAATTTCAATCTAAATATGCTCTTGTTCTTTTTTTAACTTCTTGGTCCAAGTGTTGCAGGCTGCAAATCATCTTACAGTAAATTTTGTTTGCTGCCCTTGAGATTTCCCATCATGGAATTCCATGCTTTCCCATTGTTTTAATCACTGACTGCTTGTTTCAGCCTTTCTTCAGGCACCAGCTGTCCAGTCTGCCCCATATGCAAAATGAGTTGAAACTCAGAACAACCATTGCAAAGTTTTGAGCTCAAAACAAAATACATGCATAGTGAAACTTCATTTAAAGGTCAGAAAAAAGTTGGTGATTGTGTATAGCACAGTGTTTCAAATGTTCTGGTTATAGAAACACTGAATGTTTGAAACTTTGAGAGCTATTTCAAGTTTTTTTACACTCAAAATAAAACATATGTGGACTGTTCTATGGTTGGAGCAAAACAAAGCAAATTGTTTGGATGAAATGTTTTTAGTGGAACTACATTACTTCAAATTTGAAAGAGTATGCAATCTTCATTTCACATTTTCCTCTATTATTGCTTTGGGGAGGCATAACCTGCCCTGATACAGAAAAATTGCCTGCCTGCCTGCTGCCTGCCTGCCTACCTACCTACCTACCTACCTACCTACCTACCTACCTACCTACCTACCTATCTATCTATCTATCTATCTATCTATCTATCTATCTATCTATCTATCTATCTATCTATCTATCTATCTATCCTCTCTCTCTTTCCCATCTAGCTATCATCTCATAACATTGCATAAAGTCTTAATGCAAGTCTTAAGAGAGCTTTAGAAAAACTAAAACTGCATATCTAGGAATTTCCAGAAAGCATTTGATCACTGTCAACATTTTTTGTCAGCATTTTGACTTTGGATATGGGAGCTGTAATTTAACAAAGATATAGTTTGATCTAGTGACTAAGATTTAATTTAATTTAATTTAATAATTTGATTTCTATACCGCCCTTCTCCCGAAGGACACAGGGCGGTGAACAGGGCAATACACAATAAAAATCAGATACAAAAATTAAAAAACCATTAAAAACCATTAAAAAGATGCTAGACTACATACTTGAATAGGAGTGAGATAAGCTCCTTTCTATCAGCTCCAGGCAGAAAGCAACAGTGAACCACTTCCAAACATTTTGCTTAGAAAACTATCTGGACCTCTCCATGTGGTTACCATGAGAGAGATCCTCATGGTACCTGACTCAGGACCACCCTCCCCCACTTCCTCTAAGAAAGACCACCCTCACCAGTCTGATGCGCTTGATGTGTTACCTATCCAGAATGGCCCCATATTATGAAGTGCATCACATCTAGAGGCTGCAGCTAAAGAAAGGTGCCATTATAATGTCATGAACTATCTTATAGCCCATTTGTAGCTCCAACCAAGCTTTTCCAGAATAGTGTATAAGTATATATTGGACTTTATCTGTAGAAGCAATTTATATTGCTCTAATTTTGAGAGTGTCTAGGATCTCAGTCTGAGGTCTTTCACATCATCTTTCATTTAAAATAGCAGTGATGGCACTATGGAAATTCTGCTTCTCATTTTCTTTGGCCATTGGCATCCCTCCATGTTATTTCATTTTTTTCCAAATACAACCCATAATCCTCTAGTTCACAGGCTGAAGAAAATGTATGCATGAGACAGATTCTATTAATTCCTTAGTTTGCTGAATAAACAGATGAAGATCAAGAGAATTATTTCTCTGATGAAAGTTAGAAAAAGAGATGGATACTGGCTTAACATATACTTTTCCACAAATGTTTATTATTCATTAAACTATAACAAAGTGGGCATTTTCTCAATAAAGCAATACTTTCTTCTCTGCAAACCTTTTCATTTGGGTTATTGAATATGCCAAATTTTAGAAAACGTATAAAATATTTTTATACTAGCATGCATCATTATTAATGAAGAGAATACATCTCATTTTTCTTCATAGCTAAACAAAAAAAGCCTATTTGGTGAAATCAGAACAGTTGGCAAATCAGTCAGGCAGGTATGCAGACAAATCCTTAAAATAACTAGTCTTGTCTAAATTACTATTAAAAAATACCATTTCAGTGGGCTAGATCAGTATTCTGTTCCTTTTAAAAATGTGCTATTATGTATGTTGAAATCAGTCCCGAATGATTCCTCAATATTGGAAATATCTATCTACCTTAATTGTAGCTGCAGAGAGCAATTTAAATTATTGCTTCACCTCATCTTTGAGGAATGAATATTATGAATTACCTGAAAAGATGTAATGCTAATGCCACAGGAAATTTTTAAAGGAACATCCAACAACTCATAAGATATCCAGGAGCCCCCTTTCTACTATACTTCCAAAAATATTATTTTTAAAAAAGTTTTTAGGTGTCCAAAGAAACTTTTAAATAACACAATAGCTGAAGTTCAACAACTTAAAAAAATCATGCAAAATGATACCTTAAAATGAAATTATTACTACCAACTTCTTCTTTATGAGTGTATTAATTTAGATATTCTTGGAAAGGAGTATAAATCTCTCTCTCTCTCTCTCTCTCTCTCTCTCTCTCTCTCTCTCTCTCTCTCTCTCTCTCTCTCTCTCTCTCTCTCTCTCTCTCTCTCTTGCTGGAGTTAGTGTATTTGTGTACCTTGCCACCTTGTGGCTATTTTAGATATTTGCATAAGTCTGTTAGCAGCTTCCAATAGTAAGTACAGTGGACAGGATTTCATTAATGAAATCAGTATCTGGCAAATATTTGAATATCATTTAGTACCTGCACTGGATTTCATTGCACCTATATTTTTATATTTAGGAAAGAGTATTTTACATATATACTTTGTAATACTAAGAAGCACAGTTATTTGATTATTTCTCTCTCTCTCTCTCTCTCTCTCTCTCTCTCTCTCTCTCTCTCTCTCTCTCTCTCTCTCTCTCTCTCTCTCTCTCTCTCTCTCTCTCTCTCCCCCCCACACACACACACACACACACACTGGATGTACTGTTGCTATACATAAATGGTACACCTTCCTAGATTTCTTCTTGCTAGCATGATCACATATCATGAAATGACAGGAATCAGCACACCAGCCTTTGTTGATAAGAAAAGATTTTCTCTAGTCTAAACCTTAAGCGACATATCCTTGACCACATGCTTAACTTATACGTAACCTGAGGTTTTTATTAATTTGGATCAATTCTGGAAACAGGAAAGCTAAGAAAGGAACAGGAACAGGCCATAACAAACCATACTGGTCATCTTGCTTTGGTTTTGCCCTAGCTACTTGTAGCACAGTGACCGGTATGGTTTGTCATGACCTCACTTCTTAGCTTTTATTTTCTTTTTTCTATAGCACTTTTTTCTATAGCACCAGAGGGAGGGCATTTTCTGTGGGCGCGCCTGCCCTTTGTAATGATTTACCTGTGGAACTCCGGACCGCCCCCAATCTGCATTCATTTCACCGGGACCTGAAAACCTGGCTTTTCGATCTATCAGGCCTGGACTGAAGGGGTTTTAGCTTTTCAATATTGTTTTAATTGTTGGGCTTTAATTAATTTAATTCATTTTAATTTTATATTATCTTTTTATATTGTCTTTTATATGCTGCCCTGTAAACCACCCTGAGTCCTTCGGGAATAGGGCGGTATAGAAAACTAAATAAATAAATAAATAAATAAATTATCTGGGAATCCTTGCAAGGGGTTTGCTGTGGGAAATTGGCTTAGGATTCTCTGGATCCCTTGGCCTCTCACTAAGCACTCAATCTCTCAAAGTTTTTACCTAGACATTCAGTTAGTTATCTGCTCTGCCTTAAGAAAATATGTTCCTTTGATCAGGGACCTAGTTCCTACATTTCTGGATGGCAGTTCATTGTAAACTATTTTTATTTCTTAGCAATATAACATCACATGATTTTCTTATTTTAGTGTTAGTTTTCATTTATGTAATTCAAAACTGAGCAAGGGTTTACTTAAAGCAAGCAAGATGTGGTTCCAACAATTTGCCACATATCTTCAAAATTAGAAAGATTAGTGTAGTTAATAATAGTCATTTTTGTAGAACATGTAGTGAGTCATAACCACACCAACAAAACAGAGTTTTTCAAACTTGGTGGTGCCATGAACCAGTAAAATTTCAAACAGGCTGACCTGTAAAATCCTGATATTATAAACTCAGGAATCTACTCAAAATAATACAATTTAACTAAAGATAAATTGAAACCTGTGAGAAATGCAGCAGTTTTGGGATGTAAGAGTGACAGGAAAAAAAATCTTCCATATAAAGAATTTTCTTTGAGCTGGATGGTGTTTCTTGATAATAAAGGACTTTTGAAAATTGGTCTTGATACTTTATTCAGAGAACTGAAAAAATAATTTGATATTCTTCTTGAGTATGGATGATAGAAATATGAGTGCTTAGATGTATTTTCCTTATTAGGTCTTCCCTTCCTAATTTCTTTTTAATATTGCTGATATGATTCTCTGTTAAGTCAAAAAAATAGTTTTAAAGGCTTTACTAGCTAAGAGGTAAGATGATTTTATGCCCAAAATCTTACTGAACTAAATAAGCATTCATGTACATGAAAAATTAGGATACACTGTCATTCTTAAAATCACAATAATGTGCATCAAGTTGAATTAAAAATGAAACATTATTATATACTTTCTCAAATCTCAGTATTTTCAATACAATTAGAGCTATTACTACTATTAAGTTTATTGAATCAATCACCAGCAAAATTTTAAAATATACAACACAATAGTAAGGTGAGGTAAAATGCTAACATAACAAGAATTCTCTACAATAAATATGATATGCTACCATAATGGCATGTTAATTAACTGTGCAAATATAAAGTATAAGTGCAAGTATAAATCTGAAACATTACAATCTGTAAAGGAAAAAATACAGGTCACCTCAAACAAACAAGATAACACAATAAGCCTGATGTGATGAATAAAACAGAATTGGTCATTCTTGTCACTAGTTATGCGTTATTTCCTCATGGTAACAGAATCTGGTTATTTTACAAGCAATGAAAGGGTTTGAATCCTCTAGAACAGGGATGTCAAACTGGTGGCCCATGGGCCTGATGTGTCACTCACCGGCTATGCCCACCCCAACTCTGCAAAGGCAAAAAAATGTCACAATATGTCATGTGATGTGATCGAGTTTGAAACCTGTGCTCTAGAACAATCTCCAGAATATTCAACCTTGGCAACTTTAAGATGTGTGGACTTCAACTCTCAGAATTCTCCAGCAAAAGTTCAGAATTTTCTCTTTTGGGAGTGGGATGTGACAATTTAACAACTGGCTGTCATAAACTGGACCAATTGCTATTGAATAGCCTTGCTAGTGAGACCTTTCTATGAAGATCTCTCTTTGCATTGGGACTACTGGAGGCTTTATAGGCCTTTAAAAACCAATTTGTTTGGAATTCCAGGACTGCTAGTAAAGACCTATCCTATATTCAATGTCCTCCCCTTCCTGGCCATGATCCTCATCACTGTAGCTGCAATCTGAAAATCACTTTCTTGTCTGTTATTAGCAACAATAGTTTAGATAATGTCAAGACTGGATGTTCAAATCAAAAAAGAGTTTTGTAGAGAGCAGGAGCAAGAATATGCACATAAATATATATACAAGCAAATAGGATAATTTAGAATAATTTAAATATATATATATATAGTTTTCCCTTACCCAGTTGCATCTAACTCTGGAGGGCAGAATCTCTGTTTCTTAGTCATGAGAGCCAGCATTGTCTGAAGACCCTTTGTGTGCTTCTGTGGCCAGCATGACTATACACCGAGGTGCAGGGAACGCAGTTACCTTCCCATCAAAATGGTACCTATTTATTTACTCACAGTTTCTTGCTTTTGAACTGCTAGATTGTCAGGAGCTGTGGCAAGTAACAGGAGCTCATCCCATCGCAGGGTGCTCAGGTCTCAAATTCATGCTGTCAGCTTTCCAGCTGACAAGCTTAGCATGTTTACCCACTGAGCCATTGTGCCCTCCATTTCAAATAATTTGTGTTTACATCCAAATGGAGTTAAATAAAAGTTTATGAATTGCCATGCATCCATAGTTAAGTTTAAATGCTCAGCTTTATGCATTTTTCCTACTTGGCAGGAGAGTAGGAACTAATAGATGAAGCTCCTTCGAGTTTATAATTCTAGTTGGAAGGTAGAGTGTAGTTTAGATGATGAATATTGTAAAGACAGGTTTTTTTTAAAAAAATCTTCATTTCCTATAGATTTTAAGAAGCAAGATAGGAAAACTGGTAGAAATTCACAGTGTCTAGGACCAAGGACTGCATTTGAGAAGCAGTAAGTGGGCCTGGAGGAAAAAACCTAAATAATTTAATATATTTTATGCATCAATATTATAATTAAGTAGTTTGTAATTAGAAGGGGACGACAGAGAATGAGGTGGCTGGATGGAGTCACTGAAGCATTAGGTGTGAGCCTAAATGGACTCCAGAAGATGCTAGAGGACAGGAAGGCCTGGAGGAACGTTGTCCATGGGGTCGCGATGGGTTGGACATGACTTCGCAGCTAACAACAACAATTAGTTTGATTATTCTCTATGTATTTAATATTTTGATACTTTTCGATAACATTCTGGGAAGTGTATTTCAGGCTTTTAAATTCAGAAATGGCCTTCAATTTCAGATTGTGTTCTCCTGTTTTAGAGTCTACTAAACATGCACACACACACACACACACACACACACACTTACTTTTTTTTTACTGTCAGGAACTGATTGATTGATTATTTGCCATAAAGTCTTTGTTGACTGCAGGAACCAATCTGGATCTCTCTATCAGAATGTGACACACAGAGATGTTCCCTGAGGATGGGCTCCTGCATGAGTCTGAAAGCTTGGAAGACTAAACCTCTGACCCTGGTGACTGACTTAGATTGTATCCTGCAACATGATCCTGGGACACGTATATTTGCCTCCATTGTTGATACTTAGCAATCATGTAGACATATTTTCTCTATGATGATGTGTCCCTGATATGGCCTTTCAATCTTCCAACCATACACTCATCACTTAACTGACTCCATCAATCTTGTTGCTGATTGTCCCCTTCTTTCATTCCATCTTTCTCTTTGGTAGAGTCTTCTCTAGAGAGCTAGACAATCTTACATTGTGTCTGAAGTAGGAAACTTTGCACCTGGTCATTGAGAACTCTGGGCTGGGTTAGTTCATTTGATGATTCATTGGTTTGTTTTCTTGGCTGTTTATAGCATTCTCAGGAGTCTTCTCCAACACCAAAGATCAAAAGTACTTATCAAGAATAATATAATCTAATTTGAAATTGGCTAATTATCATAAATTTAAATTATGAAGCTCAGGATATATTGATTGACAAATTCTTAATAGAAAGCTGTCCTTCCTTCCTTCCTTCCTTCCTTCCTTCCTTCCTTCCTTCCTTCCTTCCTTCCTTTCCTGCCTTCCTGACCCAGAATGGTGCTGTAAAGCCTCCATCTCAATCTAGATAAAGTCTCTACCAAGAATCTCAGGTTGTAAACATTTCCCCCCCAAAAAATCCTGTTATTTGTTTTAGCTAAACAATTAGTTTATCACTTATCAGGAACATTTAGAGATTTTAAAGCATATTTTCAAACTTCCTGCAGGACTTGTATCTCTCTGGAGTCCTAGATATATGGAATTTACTTTTTAAATAAAGATAGTTGTCTCTCTTTTTACTCAAATGGTCACAAAATGTTATTCATAACTCTACTGAATTAGCAAACTCAAATCACTAATACATTTTTATATCTTGGCTGGAAAAGCATAATTAGTTATGATCCACTTAAATTATACAGTAGTCAGAAGCAACTGAGTTTTCCATTTGGGAAAAAGTAGCTCCAGCATTACTTAGATTTACTAAATTCTCCCAAAGACAGTTATGGCTATAATTCATTAGGACAGACTTTTCAACTCATTGACCTCTTCATGAAGTTTCAAATTGTTCAAATGCTGCCTCTGCAAAATATCTGAACCAATAGCGGACCAGTTACTGTTCACTGATGTGGTGATTTTTTTTTTAATCCTACCCAACTCCATATGGAACTTTGGAAAATGGAAAGCGCATTTTATGACAGGCAACGTGGTGGTGTAATTGTTATGTCAGACTTGAGCAAATGCAATAAAAGTTCAAATTCTTATTTATCAATGATGGTTATTTGATAACTTTGTGCCAAAAATATTCTACTTTAGAGAATTTGGAGAGGATAGAATGTGGAAGATAGAGGGAATGCTATTCATTTCCAGCTGTTGCAAGATTGTACACAGAATGATCACCAACAATGGCATGACAAAGTAACAACAATGGTTCAATGGAAGATCTGCAAGAACTATCATTTGCCTGCAAGCAAGAACTGACAGAACCAAAAAATAGAGAAAATCATAAAAAATTAAGAAACTAAATTGCTCTGGGATTTTAGAATTCAAACAGATAAGCACCTTTCTCATATCACAGCAGACTTAACAATTGTCGATAACAAAGACAGAAATATCTGGATAGCGGACATTACAGTACCTAGAGACAGCAGAATAGAAGAGAAAAAACTGGAGAAAATCACAGCATAAAATGATTATAGAAAAAGAAAGTAAAGTTAGTATCAATAGTAATAGGCAGGGCTTTTTTTCTCATAGAACGCTCAGAACGGAGTTCCAGCACCGTTTTTTGATGGAACTTTGTAGGGTAGGCAAGGCAGGTTGTATGACATGTGTGAGTTCCGGCACCTTTTTCTTTTACAAAAAAAGCACTGGTAATAGGCATCATGGATGCAATCTGAAAACAACTGGAGCACCACTTGAACACCACTGGCATTGACCAAATCACAACGTCAATTGCAAAAGGCAGCTTTAGTTGGAACAGCTTGCATCCTGTGATGATATCTTTATTCCATCAACATCTGCCTATTCCAGGTCCTTAAGAAAGTCTTGAATGTGGATAAAAATGTCAAATCCAGTCTAAACATCTGGATGACTGTGTGATGAGCCATAATAATAATGGATAGTCACGTTGACTCTTGGAAGTTGATATTGACCCTGGATTAGTGGAATATAGCCTTACTCATTTTTGATGCCTGAATATAGGCTTAGATTTTGGACCATAGTCTGACAAGGAAATTCTCTTCATATTTTTCTCTAGCAATTCTCATGCAAACTTGCTTTAGAAATTCTTCCAAAGAGCATATATATAGAGCATTATGTGTTTGCAATTATTTAGCTAGAAGGTTTTATTTTTATTTAGCACATGGCAGAGGTTAAGCAATCACTGAAGTACAACACTAATAAAACACATTATACATACAAACACAAATATAAGTTTAAGCAGAACATCATTTTATATAATATATAAAATATGTGGACAATAAAATATACGAGATAAAAATTTAAATTAAGATAAATTCCTGATAAAATCATCATAATATGGTGCCATAGAGTAACCAAGAAGCATGTATTTCCTGTCTTTCAAAGTACAATTATTTCTCCAGTGATTTGCAGCCTCCCTGGCTTCCTCTGCTTTGATCAAATTACAGTGAAAAACTTAAGAAACAATTCTTTCCATTGTTCATTTGTGATATGTCACCACTAGGGGACCTTCTGCCCTAAGGAAATTGTATAAATTATATAGAAGAATTTGTTCAGATCTGGTTTAAAAATGTCATCTACATATTTTTTCTGTTCACAGATGTGGTGATGTGGTGGATTTTTTTTATTCCTGCCCAATTCCAAATAAAACTTTTAAAAATGGAAAGTGCATTTTATGACAGGTAATATGATTATTATGTCAGGGTCAGACAAGTGTAATAAAAGTTCAAATTCTTATTTATCAGGGAGGGTTATTTGATACCTTTGTGCCAGAAATATTCTATTTCAGAGAATTTGGAGAGGATAAAATGCAGAAGATAGAGTGGATACTATACATATTATTATGAATCTCTTGATGAAAGGGTAGAATAGTCATAAAGAAATACTTTAAAGGGGTAAAATGAAGTTCTTTACCTCTATTGGTTTTATTGATGCCTAAATATTCACTAAGGAGGAGGGGGTAGATTTGTGTTTGCAGCTGCTGATTCTTTGCGTGTTTGAACCCCTAGTTTGGTATTATGTGAATAGCAATAGCAATAGCACTTAGACTTATATATCTCTTCATGGTGCTTTACAGTCTTCTCTAAGTCATTTGCAGAGTCCGTATATTGCTCCAACAATCTGGTTCCTCTTTTTACCAACCTCAGAAGTATGGAAGGCTGAGTCAACCTTGAGCCGGTCAGGATCAAACTGCTGGCAATCAGCAGAGTTAGCTTGCAATACTGCATTCTGATCATTGTACCACCAAGGCTCTTTGTGCCAGAAAGAATGGAAGGAAGCATCCCTATATAAGTGCAATTGCATCCACATGAAGACATTATTATTGTTATTGTTGTTGTTATTATTATTATTATTATTATTATTATTATTATTATTATTATTATTATTTGTAAAGGTGGATGTTTAAATGATGGTCAAAAGTTGTGACACTAAAAATCACAGGTTTGTAAATTGTTAGAGATTAACAGATCAAGTCTAAATCTTAATGAATGCCCATATTTTAAATGCAGCAGGTTCTAACTCATCAACCTTTCCCAGATCAATGAAAAACTCTTACAAATTATCCATTTTTATCTGAGTAGTATTTTTTAAATTGTCCTAAATCTTTTGAGAGGCTGTAGGATGGCCATTCTTTCTTAAAACCTTATGAGATTTTGACCATCTGCAACAAAATCTTGTGAAATTTAAGAGGGGATTTCCCAAATTGTAGATGGTTTGGTGACTTCAAAAGATTTCAGCCACTATTTTTTATTTACTGTATTGTTATTTAACTTTAGGATCTACATATACCATCTGAGAGAAGACATATGGGACAGGATGCTGAGAGACTATACTGCCATTCTCTGTTTCTGATTATATCATGGTCCCAGCCTAGTCAAAAATAAAATCAAGTTTGATGTAGCCATGACTAAATCCAGAGCTAGGGTGGCAAACATGGGTGAATAGTTGAATAGATCATGCTACTTTTTCAGTACTGATACTGTATTTCAGTCAATCAGGTTTGAATCCTTATAAGGGAAAAAAATTGATGTAACAATTTTCTATTAAATTAGTCAAACATATTTTGCCCAAGATATCTGTGGCTAACCCTTCTGTCACAAGTTATCTTCTCTAAAATGTTCACTGAAGATAAATACATAAAGTATTTCAGCTAAAAGCAACTAAAATTGAAAAAGGGGGATAAACACATTTGCTGAAACCTATTTTTCCTAAAAGAATCTAATTATACAAAGAGCTATTGAATGATGCTTTTGAATGATCTTTTGACACTATTACTACTGTGAACAACAACAGCAATAACCAAACCACCTTAGCAGTTGCATATGAGAAAATAAAAATGTCAAGGCAACTAGATTAAGCTAGTTCTCTTCTTGTAAAATTTGCAATTTTAGCATAATGATAATAAATATTAGCGGGGATTTAGAGGCAAAAGCATTTTGGAGATAATTCTTAGCAATTATCTACCAGGAGATGGCACCATTGACAAAATAATTTTGAGAACCACAAACAAGCTCCTTGCAGCCATCTGTTTATCTGAATGTATTGACAGCCCCAGGTGTTCATCATGGGCCCAATCCTGTCAATTAGTATTCACTCCAGCAGTCTTTCATATAAGCTTTAATGTTCTGGTAGTAAGGGCAGGTAGGTAGCAATGGATGGTTTGAGTCAGATCTGCAGCAACTTGTGAAATGAAAAAGGCTGTTGGGGGGGAGGGGGAGGAAGGTTTCTTTTATTGGAAGATTATCTCTGTTGTCTCTTTCTCAAACTGCAATCCTGTGCATTTACCTCTGAATAAACCCAACCAAACACAGTAGGGCTTCCTTATAGATAAGCACGGAATGAATCAGACTGTATTTTAATAAACTGTCTTTCATCAAAAGATATCTAGGGAAGGCATAATAAATACCAAAAAAAGTCATGGAGTCATGAAATGCAATAAGAACAATAAAATGCCAACATAAAAGAGCATTGGCAAGCACAAATACAATAAATAGAGCGGGCTGGCCAACTTAAAATGTTTCGGAAAACTGATAATGTAAAGTGGAATTGGTTTCTGAAGAAAAGGTTATTTTGTTCTTTTGCAAAGGAATTTTTGTCTTAAGTAGAAAAGACAGTTCCAGATATTATTATTTTATATAGGCAGGCTAGAGTGGTAGAAAGCCACCACTCAACTTTCTTAGCACCTGTTTTATTGATACGAGCCATTGAACTTTTTTTTCTTAAAAAAAACAAACCCAAATGGTAATTGATACCAGGTCATCTTGGGGGTTGTGATCAAGGACAACAATCTGAAATGATTGCATTCCAATGGATGGAATGTTGTTATTCTGAAATTTTTGTTGGACATATCAGAGGTGTTGGTGGAAGATTGTGTCCTTGGAGTCCTATGTCAGAATAAAACCTGGTCTGAGGAAGTTTAGTGGGGTGATTGGATGACAATGGTGAGCAATGGTGAGCATGGCTGGGTATCTTGGGAAACAGAAGTGAATGCTTATTGCACTTGATGGAGAAGACTAGAGTGCTTGATGACATTACTCTAGATAAGCCTCTTCCTGTTCATAGATCCCGGATAAAAAGGACTTGATTTCTCCCAAAGTATTGTGGGATGAAGAGAGCAGGAGGTAAACTGGACAACATATGGTTAAGAGCTCACATTCAGTTATAAGTTGTATTGATAAGAGTAGCGAAGCAAAATTAATCCTCTGCTGTCCATGCTTTAGTGGCTTGAGTTCTGGCAGTCATTTTCTGAATGACATGCATCTATTGGGGGATAAGGTGTAAGAAGGTCTCTTGAGTGCTGCTGTGAGAACTTTGTGCAACATTTAAGACAAGATGATAAGATAAGACATAAGGCAAGGCAAGGCAAGACAAAACAAAACAAGATATTTATCTTTATTGCCATTTTTTACTGTGAGCACACTGGCCCACATTAAAAATGAAATTCTGTTGCCTGCTCACTTTTCATTTCTCTGAAAATCACTTATGGTTCAAAATGAGCAAGGTCAAAGGTGAATGGGATAAAGTCTTGCAAAGTTATCTGGAACGAAATTCAGTTTGTTAATTCTCAGGAACTGATAAAAATGATTTGCGATGTGAATTTTATCACCCATGGGTTAGATCCATGACCAATGTTCATGAAGCTGCAGGACCAATAGTGCTGGTCTTTGTCTGAATCTGTGAAGTGAAGCAGAGGAAAAGTGACCATGACCACTCCCACTTTAAAGAGATTCTAGGTGGATCTGGCCAACTTAGATAGTGATTGTCTTATCTTTTCAGAAAAGATTATGATTACTATGGTGAGGCTAAAATGACAGAATGCCCTAGAGAACACAGATTATCTGGTTCCATTTCAGTCAGGCTTAAGACATGGATGTGAGATGAAAACAGCATGTCAACCATCTGGCTAGCGAATTCAAACCTGAAGAAACTCTACGGCCTTAAGGTGCCATAAGAGATAATCTTTACTGAATACGCATACCAGCACTGAAGAAGCAAAATCGACTCTAGTTTTCCCACGCAAAATTCTGCTTAGTTAACAATGGCTTTTCATAACCTGCACCCACCATGTGTTCACATTGCCCAATCACATTCTTTCTGTTTGTAATGGGAAGTGTCTACTTCTCCATCAGACACGTGCTTTTGATGACCTTGGGTCCCACAGTCAGTGGATGGCTTCTTGAAACTCCTGTTTCTTTCCCAGGCTTTCCCTCCTCCCTGTTTCTATGGCAAATTGAGTAGCAACAGAGGTTAGCAAGCATCTTAGCAATTCAATCTTGATGCAGCAATGATATAAACTTTGGTATAAACTTTGTTGAGCTCTGGATGGAAGAAGTGGGCTCAACTTTGTTCTTTTGGATCTCCCAATGGCTTTCAGTTGTCAGAGCCCACTTCAAAACCTCATCCCAAGAAAGCAGAACTCATGGAAGCAAACTCTTACAAAAGGAACATTTATTAGGAGAAGCTGATAGCAGGTATAATAGACAGGATCTGAGGTTTTCCCACGTGAATCGATAGATTAAAGTGTCCCCAAGCAAACCCTACCCCAAAGTTTGTCCAGTCCATTCAATTTGGCCAATCCCCAGGTGTTAAGTCCATCAATGGGAAAGGGGAGATAACATCAGGCAGGCTCTGGTTGTAATAGCGATGTTTATGCGGCTCTTTGCACCTTCTTTTGAGAGTGCAGAGATAAGCCAGTTACATTCCTTTCTTCCTCCCCCACTCTTCAAGCTGACAGTTTAGAGAAAACAAAGTTCAGAGAGAAATAATGCAGGAAAGCAAGTGTTACATTGTAGCAATAGAGGAGGTCAATGCAATAAACCCGCAAGCACTCCCCCCTCCCCTCCAGGAGTATGGCAGAACCCAGGGAGAAAAAAGAATGGAATTTGGGTCAGGGAAACATAGGAAATATAGGCAAGCAGGAAAAATATGGGTTCTGACATCCTTCCCCCCTTAAAAATATGAGAGATCCACCTGTTGAGAGACAAAACAAATGTACAGAGGTTAGTCAGGTTTGTTCAGGTAGTCAGTATGAAACTTTTTTAGGAGTTTGGGGGCTCTAATGTGTTTGTGAACCCACTCATTTTGGGAGGAGGGAAGGTGCTTCCATGCTACTAAGTATTGGGTTGCACCATGGTATTTTTTGGAATCTAGGTTTTCTTTTATTTCAAAATGTTGTTCCCCTTGATCATAATGGGAGGAGGTGGTGGAGGAATGGTTGGTCATAAAGGTGACTGCTGCTGTCGTTTTAATAGGCTGCAGTGAAAAATTGGGTGGACTTTGAGGGTTTTTGGTAATTCCAATTCTACTGTCACTGGGTTTATGATCCTTTTGATTGGGAATGGTCCCACATATTTTGGTCCTAGCTTTTTGGATAGTTGCAAAGACTTTAGGTATTTTGTGGAAAGGTACACCATATCCCCTACAGAAAATGGTTTTGGTTCGACTCTTTTCTTACCTGCTTGTGTTTTATAAGCTTGTCTGGCCTCATCTAACCACTGGCCAGGTATTCCTTAATTGTATAACTCATTCCTTTAATGATGGAATGGCTGGTTCGGTGGGAGTTAATTCTGGCATGCGGTTGAAGCTTTGGCCAGTAGCCACTTGAAACAGAGTGTAGCCTGTGCTGCAATGTATAGCATTGTTGTATGCAACTTCTGCAAAGGGGAGTAGATCTGTCCAGTTTGTCTGTTGGAAATTTATAAAGCATCTTAAATATTGTTCAAGTACTGAGTTTGAATGTTCCGTCCCACCATTGTCTGAGGATGATGACTAGATGACAACCCCTGAGTGGTCCCCAGAAGGGACAAAAACTCTTTCCGAAAGTCATATGTGAATTGTACTCCCCTATCTGATATTATACATTGAGGTGCCCCATGCACTCTGTAAATGTGTTGAACAAACAGTTTTGCTAAAGCTTTAGCTGTGGGGATCTTTGAGCAAGGAATGAAATGCACTTTTTTGAGAATAGGTCTGTGACCACCCAGATAACTCTGTTTCCATTACTCTCTGGTAATTCTACTATGAAGTCTATGGAGATTTCCTTCCATGGCGCTGAGGGGCTTGCCACTGGTTGTAGTAGTCCGGGTGATTTTTCTTACAGTCTTTTGGCAGCTGCACAGGTTGGACAACTGGCCGTATAGCTCTCAATGTCCTTTTTCATAGATGGCCACCAAAATTGTCTCTTGATTAACTGCATTGTTTTCACGAACCCAAAGTGACCCGCTGACTTTGTGTCATGGCAGAATTGCATAAAATTAATTCTTTGGGTTTTTGGAATGTACAGCTTCTCCCCCACCCAGGGTAAGCCATCTGTGATTGTGCATAGGTTCTTGTGATTCTGGAACCAAACATCGGTTTCCAAAGCTTTCCTGAATTCAATCCCCGCTTGGCTGGCTAATGGCTGCTTTAATTTTGCTTGGGCTCTGGTGATTACTTATGCTGCCATTTGCCTTTCAGTCATGAGTGGTTTGGAGGTGGTGGGTCATGCGCTATTATATTGGGTCATGTGGGATAGGGCGTCCACCAGGAAATTCTTTCTTCCTGGTAAATGTTTAATTGTGAAAGTGAACTGGTGAAAATGTTGTGACCACCGGGCTTGTTTGGTGGTGAGTCTCCTAGGTGTTTTGAGGGCTTCCAGGTTTTTATGGTCTGTCCAGACCTGGAACGGGATTTTATTCCCTTCCAAAAAATGCCGCCAGATGAGTGCCCACCTCACAGAGTACACTTCCTTTTCCCACACCGCCCAATGTTGTTCCATGTCAGAGAGTTTTCAGGATGTGTATGCACAGGGTTGCAATGCCCCTTTGTCATTTTCTTGTAGTAAAACAGCCCCTGCGGCCACATTGCTGGCATCTGCATGGATCATGAATGGCTTGTCTGGGTTAGGGTGTTTTAAAACTGGCTCAGCTGAAAAAAGCCTCTTTAGTCTCTCAAATGTGGCTTGACATTCCATTGTCCAATTTAACGAGTGGGTAGGTTTGGTCAAGCCTCCCCCTTCCATTTTTAACAAATTTGTGATGGGCAGGGCTATCTGGGTGAAGGAAGGGATGAACTGACGATAGAAGTTGGCAAACCCTAGGAAGCTTTGTAATTGCTTTCTCCTGCGGGGTGGCGCCCACTCTAGTACAGCCTAAACCTTTCAGGGGTCATCTTGATGCCTTCAGGTGATATTTGATAGCCCAAATAATCTATCCTTTCCTTCTGAAATTCACATTTTGATAGTTTTGCGTAAAGGTGAGCAGCTTGCAGTTTTTTCAAAATGGCTCTGACTAATTTTGTATGTTCTTCTTTAGTTTCTGTGAATATAAGGATGTTATCCAGATAGACTAGGACCCCCTTGTATAGGTGCTCCTTCACACATCATTGATTAATTGCATGAAAACTGTGGAAGCTCCCTGCAGTCCAAACGACAGGACTGCATCCCATAGAGCAGTTGAACACGGTCTTCCATTCATCCCTTTCTTTGATTCTAATGTGGTAATAGGCTTCCCTTAAGTCCAGTTTGGTGAAGATTTTCCCCTTTGATAGGTGGGACAACATGTCTTTCATGAGGGGGAGAGGGTACAGATTGCTTTCGCTTACTGCGTTCAAAGCGCGGTAATCCACACAAGCACAGGGTGCTGTCCTTTTTCTCCCTGAACAGGACTGGGGCTGCTACTTTCTTTCTTTGGGGAAGCTGGTTCGATGAAACCCCTTTCCATATTCTTATCTATGAATTTCTGCATTTCCTGTAGCTCTTTGGGGTTCATGGAGTATAATCTGGGTTTTGGGAGCTTTGCTCCTGGCTTAATTTTGATTGCACAGTCTGTGGGTTGGTGAGGCGGTAGCTCGTCTGACCTCTCCTTGCTAAAAACCTCAGCGAGGTCCCTGTACTCCTCAAGTATCTTGGGTTACGATTTTTCTTCTCACACCACCTTTTCCATTTCGAGGCTTTGGGGGATTCCCTGGGATGGCAGGTTCAATCGATCTCCCTTTGGGAATCTGAGTTCAGCTGTCCTCCAATCCACTTGGGGGTTCCATTTTACTTACCACGTCATCCCTATTATTATTGGGCACTCCATGCCTGGGGTTACCACAAATGTTATGGTCTCCTCACTTTATCAGAGTGAGGTGGATTGGTAATGTGGCTAGTGGCTGGCATTCCCCCTGCTATGGACCCATCTAATTGACTGAATGAGATCTGTTTCTTCAGCCTCCTCCCCGGAATGCTCAGATTCCCCACCAGCATTGGACTAATAAGGCAATGCATGCATGCAGTCTATTAGGGCCCTAACTTTGACAGCTTCGGGCATGGAGGGGGCTAGTATAGTCACTGCCTGGGTGAGGGGCACGATGGGTCCACTTACCATGGGCTCATCCTCGGAGTTGTTGTCTGAGAAGTTGGAAGCTCCCGCAGTGTTGGCCAGAGTTCCCTTCCCGCGTTGGGTGGAGGGGGGGAAACTCTATGGATTTGGTGCATTTCATGGCTGGCTCTCATGGTTTGGCTGGTGACTTTCCAGATTTTCTGGCTGATGTCCGGTCTGCTTTCTCCTGGGGATTCTTCAGGTGGCATTCTGCGGTGTGATATTTCTCTTTCCCGCATTTGAAGCAACCGGTGGTCTTCTTGGCAGTGGGTTGTGATTTTGCTGGATCGCATGATGGCTCGGAGGCCTGAGGTTTCCTTCAAGATGACCTTCAGCATAGCATCCAGGAAAACTGGTGTAAATGGGGGATGAGGACAAGAGCGCTCCTGGCCCTTTTAGCCCTGTGACCATGGCCCAGCTAGCACCTGGCAGACCTGTCATTGCTTGAACCTGAATGTTAATAGGAGGCTTCCCAATGTTCAAGTCCGCTGTAAGGATATCAGAAGAACTGTGTAAGTATATAGAATTGTTCTGGAAATGAGGAATATTTGAGAATAGAAACTGAGGAATATTTGGGAATAGGAATTGAGGAATATTTGGGAATAGGAATTGAGGAATATTTGGGAATAGGAATTGAGGAATATTTGAGAATAGGAACTGAGAAATATTTGGAAATAGGTATTGGAGTGCCTGCTTGTTGAGGGTCCCCCGTATAGTAGCCCTTGTAAGTAGGCTTATATAAGAGAGGGTTTTTGACCAGATTCCGAACTGGTTGTCCTATATACAAGAGGGTTTTGGTCAACCCCGAACTGACAATCTCCAGGGTAGGTAGAGACAGGTCCAAAAAGTCTTGTGGGACAAGTTCAAGAAATCTCTAGGGACTCATTGGGAACAGGAAAAGTAGTTTGCGCCAAGTAAATGAACCTGAGTTTAGGAAGGTTAAACCATGCAACCTCTGGGAAACAAGTCTGCCAACTATTGGGCAAAACAAGTTGCCGTATGTAGTCCTCTTGCCCCCAACAGTGTCCTTCCCCTTCTTCCAGTAGACCCTCTTGAAACAATGCCTCCCCTTTATGATCAATGGGATCACTTGGATGGGAAGGATAAATGGGAAGATGGGTGGTGGGTGGTTGAGGGAAAGGTACAGTTACCCCACCAATGTCTTTGGAAAATTGTAACTATAGGAGGAGAGATGTTACCTCCCATTGATAGAGCACACAATCTGGGCATCCTCCTAGATTCACGACTCAGTTTTGAAGATCATATTGGAGTCGTGGCTAGGGGGGCATTTGCCCAGATTCGCCTAATATACCAATTGCGCCCCTTTCTGGACCAAGATGCCCTACGTACAGTCACCCACACACTCGTTACCTCCCGTATTGACTACTGTAATGCTCTCTACATGGGGCTGTCCTTGAAGACCACCCGGAGGCTTCAGCTGGTGCAGAGTGCAGCTGCACGGGTAGTGATGGGAGCACCCCGATACTCCCATATTACACCCCTCCTGCGTGAGCTGCATTGGCTACCGGTTGCCCTTCGGGTGAGATTTAAGGTGCTGGTACTTACCTTTAAAGCCCTACATGGCTTAGGCCCGGGATACTTGCAGGACCATCTGCTGCCGGGAACGAATTCCCATAGCCCAGTACGCTCACACAGAGAAGGCCTCCTCAGGGTACCATCAGCTAGGCAATGTCGGCTGGTCACCCCCAGGGGGAGGGCCTACTCTGTGGGAGCGCCAGTCCTATGGAACCAGCTCCCCCCTGAGCTTCGGATGGCCCCAGATCTCCAGTCCTTTCGCCGCGGCCTCAAAACACTCCTATTCCACCAGGCTGACCTGGACTGACAGGCATTTTAATTATATTTACAATTTTTAATTTATTTTTAGTTTTTAATTTTAATTTATTGCACAGATGATTTTAAATTTAATTTTTATCTTAATTTCTGTACTTATTATATGTTTTGTTGTTAGCCGCCCTGAGTCCTTCGGGAGATAGGGCAGGATATAAATCCCATTAATAAATAAATAAATAAATAAATAAATAAATAAATAAATAAATAAATAAATAAATAAATAAATAAATAAATAAATAAATAAATAAATAAATAAACTAGGACTCACCAGGCATTGCATTCGGGACCTAAGCCTCTATCTAAATGCTTTAGGAACCGATATGCAAATCTCAATTTAAAATCAGTCTGCAAACAGGCCATTGATCATTGTGAAATATGCCAAAGAAACAACTCCAGGGGTGGAAAAGCTGTGCCTCTTGGGCACTTTTGGATTGCTCGATACCCTGGGGATGCCTGGCAAACTGATTTCACTGAAATGCCAAAATGTGGGGTCAAGTCTAACTTCCTGGTCCTTGTTGATTTTTTCACTGGGTGGCCAGAGGCAATCCCTACAGCCACTCAGTAGGTCAGGGAAGTAATCCAGGCTCTAGTAGAAGCATTATTCCCAGATTTGGAGTCCCTAAAGGACTAGAATCTGACAATGGTAGACATTTCACCTCACAAGTAACCCAAGAGGTGAGCAAGTTTTTGAAAATCCCCTGGCGCCTATATTCTAGTTATAGGCCCGAGGCCTCAGGCAAGGTTGAACGAATGAACCAAACCCTTAAGACTCAGGTAGCTAAACTTTGTCAGGAAACCAGTCTCCCCTGGCCAAAGGTCCTTCCCCTTGCATTAACTTGCATTTGGCTGCACCCTCTGGGAAACTTGCTTTGTCCCCTTTTGAGATGATGTATGGGAGACCATTTGTAGCACATTGATGATGTATGGGAGACCATTTGTAGCAACATTGAAAAATGTTGATCTGGATGAAATGAATGTTAGTCAATATTTACATAGTCTGGCACTGGTTCTATCCTCTATCTCAGCACAAGCTCAAGCTGCTTTGCCACTTGCTTCTGAAGCACCTCCTCTTGCGGCCTGGAGAGTGGGTTCGTGTAAAAGAACTGTCTCCCTTATACAATGATCCAAAGTGGTTCCAGCCTCTTCAAGTCCTCCTGAGCAGCAATTGCCTCATGGGAAGTTTCAAATACCCCAGAGACCCCAAAGGCATGCTGCGGTGTGAAGTCTTAAGAAAGAAAAGTAGGCAGCATTAACTCTTTCTTAAAAAACAAAACAAAAACCCTCCTGAACCTCAAAGATCCAGTGGTGAGTCTATGGCAATGGGACTTAGACTTGTATACCACTTCATAGTGCTTTACAGCTGCCTCTAAGTCATTTACACAGTCAGCATATTGCCCTCAACAATCTGGGTCCTCATTTTCCTGACGTCAGAGGGATGGAAGGCTGAGTCAATCTTGAGCCAGTCAGGGTCAAACTCTTGGAAGTGGGCAGAGTCATCCTGCAATATTGCATTCTAACTACTGTTGAAAAACATGCAGCAATATGTCCAATGTTAAAATATTATGTTTCATTCTGTAATTGTAAAAAAAAATATGTGTTCTCCTTTAAATCTATCCTTCTATCTTATTACTTTTTTTTACTTAAAAAATATTATTCTTACCAGAATTGTTCTTTATAATTAATTCCAAAATCTTATTTCAAATTTATCCAGACTCTTAGCTTATTTGTAACTTTCTAAAATCAAAGTTTTAATCATACTTTGCTGTTTATTCCCATATTTAAAGTTCTTGAATTTGTAGTTATTTTTTTTTGCTAAGGATTGAAGGAAACTCACCTTATGCTTTCCATCCAAAGGTTTCTAATAGCTGAAAAGCAATTATCAAGCAATTTCTCAAAATGATTAGAAAAGAAATCATGTAAACTTAGTGTAATATAATTTTTATTATGGCCACAGACCAACATTAAACTTAATGTCCTTTCAAAGGTGCTTACCAAGGTTTGAGCAAGATGGCTTTTCCCTCGTCTCCCAGAGCTCTAAATCTACTGCAGACCACCATTTTGCAGACTCCTCATGAGGAACAGCTGCCTGGAGCACTTGTAGGCAATCTCAAGTCCCTTGAAGCACATGTGTCTGGAGAGATTTTGAAGAGCTGGTTTACTCACTGGTTTTTCATTTTGCTGTAGTTATCAGATCTGCTTTATGTGGAGCCATCTTCAGTCCACCATTTCTTCCTCCAGAAGCGGGTTTTCTATTCTTTTTCCAGAAAAAGTGAAAACGAATCTTGTTTTTACACTAAAATGCCCTAAACCCTAATCCCACAACATCCATGAATAGAACCATTGTATCAACTGTCATGTGTGAAAAACCAGGTCCACACATGAAAGTTCAAATTAATTGATTTATTGCTAAAAACCTATGTAAAGGAAACTTCTCAACTAACAGTCAGCATCAGGTTAGATTTAGATATATGTCAATGACATTCAAAGGTGGGGATGAGGGTGGATTGTTCTTTTGTGGCTACATAAGGACTCTAAATTGATGCCTTGTTTAACTCCTCCCCCTAGCTTTGCCAATCACTCTCCTACATCAGCATACCTTGGTAGATTTAGAAGGTCAAGCAAAACAATTTAATATACAGAAATGTCCTGTTGGTAGTCAAATTTACATATGATAAACCATATATGGTGAGGACTTATTGTGCTTCACACACCACATTGCACTTCACAGACTCTTCTGTTTTTGTTCCAGAAAGCAACTTGATTGTCATCCATAGTATCTGCTATAGAATTCAATATAGTAAAGCTGCCACCTCTGGAGTTCAAACTCCCAGATGACCTTTAGATAATAGTTAAAGTCAAACACCTTATCTATCACCACTACATGGACTATTCACTGAAGTACTGCAGGACATTGGTGGTAATTCTGACTGTTTTTTTTTCAAGAGCACTTGAATTATTTGGCTAATTTTAGGCAAAAATAATTAAGTATAGAATACAGAGTCCTGTTTATTATTGTGGCATAAAGTTACATAATGGTACCACAAACTAATCAGAGAGCACAGAGCCTTGTTTCTGATCAATAACACCCATCAGAAATATGTTAGATGATTTCACAAATGAAGGTGCCCACATCCCAGAGATTTAGGAAAGAAATTAAAATCCAGGGGAGAACATGTTTTCATAGTAACATTTATTTACCTAAATAGTTTTTATTCCACATTTAATAAATATTTCTAATTAGGGATACACACAGTTCATATCAGTATTGCACATATTTTTCAATCCTATTACTGTTGCTTTTGCAAATTAAGAATAGGGAAATCCATATTATGAAATTTTTCCTAATATGTGGAGTTTTGACTACAGCTACTCCTAACATGTTGATTTCTATTGTTCTTTTGTGTGGATCTTTCTTTCTCTGATATCTATTACTTTTATGTGCAAATGGATTCTACCTGACTAGTAATTGAGCAGAGAGCAACAGACAATAATAGACTTCATTGATTGATCTCCATTGCTTGGGAAGTTTCCACAATTTCACTTCTGCACAATATTTCTTTTCCTACTTAGGTATAAATACCGTGTTTCCCCAAAAATAAGATGTACCCCGAAAACAAGCGCCTAGTTTTGGGTGAGGCACACACCTAAAAATCAAACTAGGGCAGGGGTGGGAGGGTGGACCTGCCCCACATGCCCCGTACCCATTTATGATTGTAGCCAGGCCTCCTCCGAATTGACACCTGCTTTGCCTCACCACTTCTGCAGCATCCCCCGGCCTGCATTTCTCTGTCAGAGGCCTTCTGGTATGACCTCTGGCAGCCAAGAAACAAGCTACAAATTCAATCCATAGCTCAGTTCTCGGCTGCAGAAGCCCTTCTGGAAGGCCTCTGATGGCAAAATGCAGGCCGGGGTGGGGTGGGTGGGGTGGGGTGCTGCGCATGTCAATCTGGAGCTTCATTCTCAGCTGCAGAGGCATTTCCTCTGCTACCACTGTGAGGTGAGACTGTGGAAAAGATACCCCCTGCCCCCGAAAATAAGACCTGGTGCCTCTTTTGGAGGCAAAAAATAAAATAAAAATAAAACCAGGTCTTATTTTCGGGGAGACATGGTATAGGAGGATATGAAGACCTACTATTCACATTGATGTCACATATTCTGTTCACAAAGCACTTATTTAAACCTTCTCCCTACTTTAGGCATGCAGGGAATCTAATTTTAGCTTTAGGAAACAGGAAATTTGTTTTAAAACTTACCGTAACATTTAATCTGCCCAGTATATTTTCTGTAGTGAAGGTTTGGCATGATTCAGAAGAATAACTATTGAATTCTCATTTATGGGATAGGTACTTTGCTGCCTCTAATCAGTGAGTTTGTTGGGGTATTAGGAATGTCAATATGATTGCATAAGAAGCTTGGCTTCTTATTGAGCGATTAATTAATGTATCATTTATGATAATTAATTTATTATTATTCAGTGTTTTTTAAATACATGAACTCAGACAACATGCTGTTTGCTAAATATTAAAAATGTTATTTTAACATTATATATCTCTATCTCTATCTCTATCTCTATCTCTATCTCTATCTCTATCTCTATCTCTATCTCTATCTATCTATTTATCTCTCTCTCTCTCTCTCTCTCTCTCTCTTATATATATATATATATATATATATATATATATATATATATATATATATATATATATATATATATATATATATATATATATATGAAAAAGTGTCTTCTGGGCAGGATTTAGAAAAATGATTTTATGAACTGCTTTAGATTTCCTGCCTTTGATCACTATGATTCCTGAGGTACCAGGAGGGTTGGCATAGCTAGTTGGCAAATTTGACTTGTCCCCATTCTTCATCACTGGCATGACTCAAGTCTTCTGCCACAGTCATAGGTTTCAGGTTGTAATTAATTGGCAGAAGCAGCAGAAGCTGAAACAGGCTGACACCATAGGATATTTTCTATAGTTTCTGCCTAGCCAGTACAATCAGACAGTATCATCTATCAGGAACCAAGAAGCACACTTTCTCTGTAATAACATATGCTGTCTGGAATGAGGTCCCCTCTGAGATCTGGATCAGGGCTCCCACACTGATGGCATTCTAGAAGTCCTTGAAAATCTGGCTATTCTCCCAGATTAGACACCTTACCATTTCAAATTGGTAAATTGTCTGGATTGCCATTTTGTAATTCTTTTGTAATTCTTTTGGGGATTAATATTTCTTGTATTTGTATTTACTTGGTGTTTTTTTTTACTTTGCAAGCCACCCACAGTCAGTTGGAATTGAACTGGAATTAAAACCAGACCAATCAAATCAAAACTTAAATATAATGACATAGAAATAAAGCTGGCATTATACAAGTGTCACATGTAGCCTTGCCATATTTTAAGACTTAAAGAAGTTTGGGGCAGTGCCTGTAACTGTAAGCCTGGCACTTGTTTATTCATTTTCAAGAGATGAAAAGTATCTCAGATTGCACAGAATAAAAACATAGACCCATATTTAGCATGCTGAGAGTTGAAACTCAATTGTGTTGGCAGGATCAACACAGAAGTGTACTATTCTATTAGGCCAAGCAAGAGCAAAGCTATACTTGTAGTTGGTCACATTAAAGAAGCTGAGAACTGAAACAATATCAGCCCTGACACCAAAAATAACTCTGAATGGCAGAAAAATTAATGAGCTACTAAACTGATTGGCTAGCTACTCATCTTAATATGAAATAGCCCCTCGCATTACTAAACTCTCCCTTGGCACTCTTCATATATGGAACTGAAATTGCTATCAAATCTGCAATATTCTCTAAAAGGCTTCAACACACTTCAAAGCAGCTACACTCAGTTCACTGCTTCACAGTACATCTCTGCTTCGATTTGTGAATCTGCTTTGATGGGATAATTCAACTAAAGCTTTGTCAAATCAAATCACCCTTCCCAGCTTTACATAGCCCTAGATGCCTTTGAACTATGGTGCTGGAGAAAATTGTTGGGAGTGTCTTGGACAGCAAGAGGAACAAGTCATTCAATACTAGATGAAGTGAAACTAGACAGCTCAGTAGATGCTCCAATAATGAAGCTAAAGCTTACATATTTTGGGCATGGAAATGGAGAAGAACCTGATGATTGAAAAAAAATATCTATAGAAATAAAAAAAGAAGCCAAAAGAAATAAGACAGATGGACACTATATCTGACAAACACAAGCCTCGGGTTAGAAGTATTCAAAGGCACAGTTACTATCAGGCAATTGTGACAAATTACTGTCCAGCAGGTCATGAAGATTCAGAAATGACAAAACAATTGAAAAAAAACAATGGATAATCATAGGGGTAATGTGAGTTGGCTGTCTTTGATTGCTCAGTATTTGGAATTTCCCCCCAAACCATTGGGGCATTATGATTAAAGCAAACTTATAGTTTAGATATTTTAATAAATAATTAAAAGAGATTCACACTTCTCTTTGTATAATTTCAGAGTTTGGTGGACTAACTTATGTTTGAACATCAACTATCTATAATAGGATTTCTGTAGCATCTCATTGGTAGAAGACCCATCTAATGAGAGGAAATCTAATTAGATGTTTCAATATGCCAAGAATGATTTTTTAAAAATGAAATAACCCTCTTGTTAACATAACAAAAGACCCAGGCCTCAAGAAACAATTTGACATGGTGGAAATGGCATGAAGTAAAGTTGTCTTTGAAGTATACATGCAAAAAACCATTGATAGTGTCACATTTCAGGGAGAAGTCTAGCAGAGCAAGGGGTTCAGCAATATTAGTATGTTATTTCATTTATTATCTCCCAGCAAAGAGAGTCTCCCAGGATGATTAAAAGTTTCAATTCCAAAGCTTGTGTGGATCTGGATTAAAATGTATCCAGCCAGCAGTTAGAGTTCAAGGGTCACTAATTGTTCAAGTACTTGCTAAAATATTAGTGTCTTGATAATAAAAAATCCAGTACAATTGGATCTCATAAAGATATAAAATCAATGCATTCAATTCACTCAGGAAGTGTTCCCTTACTTGCTTAAATCAGAGTGAAGCACTCACATAGTTGCTTTCATAATATTAAGGATCATGTTAACATTTTCAAATTGCATTAAATTAAAAGTGTGCACTGCATAGGGAGATATGACAAAGCAGAGGGTAAGAGCCAAGATAAGCAGACAAGTATCTGACCCTTTGTTACCTCTATCCCATCTTTCGTTTCTCAACTAACTAGCTTGGTGTTGCACCTGTGCTGTTTTCTTTCTAATGCCCTTTCCTAGATTCCATGATTTAAACCAGAAAGTATCGGGGTGCCAGACTATCTGAAACCATTTAGGAAAATACTGTATATTTTATTTTGTCCTAATTTTGTCCTAAGACAAAGGATGTTTTTTCTAAATTTAGAAAAATGAAAATATCTGTTCCAAGATCTCACTATTCCAGGGGTCGGCAACCTAAAAAAGAAAAAGAGCCACTGGGAACCGGTTCCATCACAAATTAAAAAAAGAGGGAGCCGCGTGCGTGTGTCCATGCACGCGCATGCGCAAAAAGGTTTTTTGCGCATGCGCGGACGCACGCAGCTGCCATTTTTTTAAAAATGAGATGGAACTGGTTCCCGGTTGCCCGACGGCGACGGCCCGTCTGCAAAGCTGCCGCTTTCGGCAGCTTTGCAGACGGGCCGTGGCAGCTTCCTCAAAGAGCGGCGCCCCTGCCCATTCCGAGAGGTGCGCGCGCACCTCTCCGAACGACCGGAGGTGCGCGCGTACCTCCGCGCGAATGGGCAGCGGTGCCGCTTGTTGGGAAAGCTGCCACGGCCCGTTTGCAGAGCTGCCGCTTTCGGCAGCTCTGCAAACGGGCCGCGGCAGCTTTCCCAACGAGCGGCGCCGCTACCCGTTCGCGCGGAGGTCCACGCGCACCGCTCCAAAGGTTTGGGGAGGTGCGCGCGCACCTCCGCTCGTTCGGAGAGGTGCGCGCGCACCTCTCGGAATGGGCAGCGGCGCCGCTTGTTGGGAAAGCTGCCACGGCCCGTTTGCAGAGCTGCCGCTTTCGGCAGTCTGCAAACGGGCCGCGGCAGCTGAGCGGCGCCGCTGCCCGTTTGCGCGGAGGTCCGCGCGCACCTCTCCAAAGGTTTGGGGAGGTGCGCGCGCACCTCCGCTCGTTCGGAGAGGTGCGCGCGCACCTCTCGGAATGGGCAGCGGCGCCACTTGTTGGGAAAGCTGCCACGGCCCGTTTGCAGAGCTGCCGCTTTCGGCAGCCTGCAAACGGGCCGCGGCAGCTTTCCCAACGAGCGGCGCCGCTACCCGTTCGCGCGGAGGTCCACGCGCACCTCTCCAAACATTTGGGGAGGTGCGCGCGCACCTCCGCTCGTTCGGAGAGGTGCGCGCGCACCTCTCGGAATGGGCAGCGGCGCCGCTTGTTGGGAAAGCTGCCACGGCCCGTTTGCAGAGCTGCCGCTTTCGGCAGCCTGCAAACGGGCCGCGGCAGCTTTCCCAATGAGCGGCGCCGCTGCCCGTTTGCGCGGAGGTCCGCGCGCACCTCTCCAAAGGTTTGGGGAGGTGCGCGCGCACCTGCGCCCATTCGGAGAGGTGCGCGCACACCTCTCCTAACGGGCGGTGCCACTCTCCATTTGGAGAGGTGCGCGCGCACCACTGCCCGTTCGAAGAGGTGCGCGCGCACCGGGCAGCTGGGAGTCGCAGGGGACGGCTCAAAGAGCCGCATGCGGCTCCGGAGCCGCGGGTTGCCGACCCGTGCACTATTCAGAATATTCAGAAACACTTTATTTACTGCTAAGATCATCATTTTTATCTCCATAATAATTCTTGTTGTTAAAAAAAAATCAAGGCTAAATTCTGCTGTATAAGGAGCATAACACATTTTGAGACAACTTTACAATTCCATGAAGACATTGAAGTCTTGAGTGATTCCTGATCAAATGGTCTCTGCATGGAAGGTGAATTCTTCCAGTACAACAGTTCAGGTGCTGAGAGAATGCAGTAAATGAACTGAAGCATATTATGTACAAAATATGCATTTTAGAGAAAGGTGCAAAAAAAATTAGAGAAAGGCCCATGAAACATTGCATTGTTGAATGCAACAAAAATTGATGAAATAGACTGATTATTGACTGCTTGCTAAAGTAGCACAAATCGTACATATAATGATCCAGAGTTATCTAAGCTTAAAATCATGCTCAAGAGCATTCTAGTACTCAGACAACTGAACTCCTGCACAGCAGATGGATGATACACACTGAGAATGCTTGTTGTGGCTTGGGTGCCTATCCTTAAGAACAAATCACTCAGTTCAGTCTTTCATATATATCAGGTGTGCTACTGGATGTTCCCATTTAGTGGTTTGCAAACAAAAGAATTTGTTTACCTGGGGATTCACTAACCACCAAAATCATAGTATTTTATAGCTAGATAAATGAAAGGCTTCCAGGAAAGATATGGTGAACTGAAGATGGATCTTGAAAAGCAGAGCTGATAACTATGACAAAGACCAAGAACCTGGTGAATAGACCAGTTTCTTGGAAACTGGATGAAGAGAAGATGGGAGATTGCTCACATATGCTTCAGGTGACTACTCCATGTTTTCCATGGATTTGAAGACCAAGAATTAGCCATCCTGCTTGCAAGTCCAGCAGATACTTTTTAAGGATGCTGGGTTTGCAAACCTCACTTTCTAATCACTTTTGGAAATTGCTCAGTAACTTCTTCTTAGAAATTTTTGGAATGGTACATTTGAAAATGCTGGGTAAGTCTGCCTTTAATCCTGAACAAAATCAAACTTTAATTCAAACCTTAAAAATGTAACAATCTGAAATAAACAGTGAGAAGCTAAATAGGATTTTGATCTTATAAAGTTATAAACATACTAAGCATCCAAATAAAATTGAAATATTGAAAATATTATAAGATTTTTGAATTAATTATAAAGTACCAACAACTTTTCCTGGAAAGTAGACCCTTTTTATTTCCCCCCCAAGAAATAACATATAACAATCATTTCATGATTTCAAAACTGGATAGTAGAAGGATTAAAGATTTTAGGTAAAAAAGGCATGCTTGCAGTATGATTATAGAATCAGGTAATAGTAGCCATAATATGAAGAATGTGAGTACCAATCTGCTTCTATGAGCAGACTATGTCCAAAAATGCTAATGAAGAAATATGAGATATAGAACAAATTTTAGCTGATAAGACAGAGGTAATATCAAAAGTGGACTTACTACTGACAGACCAAGAGAATGATTTAGAAAAAGCTTATTTCATTGGATTTGCAAAAGAAACTGGATGAAGTTTTAAAATTAAAAATGGAAATACAATGACAAACCAAGAGATTGATCTCAGCAACATTTTTCTACTGGATTTACAAAAGAGGTTGTTAAAAGCTTGAAGGACTCTATGTAATTGGACAAAGAAGAAATGAAGAGAAATCAAAATCCTACAACAAGATTTGAATGAACTAAAGAGTAAAAGGTAGAAATATACAGTTGATTTATTTGATCAAGGTTAAAATAAAATATAGTATTACTTTTTTTTATTCTTTATGAACTTTCTGCTAACACCTGGACTTAAAGATGAGGCTTTATGGATTTAGTTTTAGATAAGAGATAGAATATAGATGAAGAGATAAATTTTTATAACTTTAGTGATTGCTACTAAATTTGTTTATATTTGTGATGAAGGTTGGAAGCCACTTCTTTAGATATTTCTTTTCTCTCTTTTTCTTGTATTCTTACTTCTTTCTTTCTTTCTTTTTTCTTTTCCTTTTTTTATCCAGTTCATTGCTCTTCCATCTTTACTCCCCTTTTTATTTATTATCCTTTTAATTTCTTATTTCTAATGTTTTAAATAATTTGTAAATTGCCCAGGATCACTTATCATTTACCATAGCCAAAGGTATTAGCTAAACAGGCAGCACAATGCACCTGGCCTTCATCCAGGCTGACCAAGTATTTTTTCCATGTTTGCAGTTAGTACCAAGGGGGTACTAAGTGGGAAGTTGCTGATTTGATATCCATCATAGCCATAATTAGATTTTGGGGGGGGATGGGTGAAAGAAATAGAAGATGTTCAGGAAGCTCTTAACAAAGAACACAATTTTCACACTCCCTTTCTATCAGTGTAATTTGTTTTCTCCACTTTACCCTAAGAACTAAAACTGAAGCTAGCTAATAAAACACATTAAAGTCAGGGGTTTGCTAACTGTGGTCATTAACATACCCAAAGTTGTTTCTCTCTCTTCTCCTCCCCCTACCCTCATGTATTAGCACCACCCATGCAAACTGGATGTTTAGCAAAGAGCACCTGTCAAAACAAAAAGAAGAGCTTCACACTTCACCATTTCAAGCCCCAGGTAAGAAAGGCAGTCTTGTGGATCAGCAAAAGAGGAAGATGTTGCAACCTGAAACGAGAAGACTTGGAGCGTAGTCAGTGAGATGCCTCTGGCTACTCAGGGGCTTTTGTTTGACAAGATTAAAATCCTTTTTGTTTCCTTACCAATTGAGGGCAAAAACAAACAGCCAGAGAAAGCTAAAGACATTTGGTGATTTTTTCCCCCTTCTTCCATCATCACGGTTGACACCTCTTTAGTGGACAAGCTTAGAGGAACTTAATAATTCCACTCAGATAAAACTGATGAGGCCTTCAGTGCAGGTGTACATGAAAAGCCTGAGACATTTTTTTTTAAAAAAGAAAAGCATGAACTACTTGTGTCAAGGACCTGATCAAACGATAAGCATGCTGGCTTCTTTTCCTTTCTAATTAATTTTCTCTTTGTGGAAAGAAACAGCTTCGATTTACATGATGTTGAAGAAGGTTTAGACTTCACACCAGGGGGAGGAACATTTTATCATAAGGGGGGAAAAAAACAACCACACAGAAATAACAGCTCGCATTCCTGCAGGCCCCTACTCTAGATGACATGGAACATAATTTGCATCAGGACTGCTGATTCTTGGATTTAAAAGCCAAACTTCTCCTTCAAAAAGCTTACTTTAATGTTATGGAACACTAACTCCTTCTGCCTAAACAAACAGAGAATATTGTCAGCTTCCGAGCTCTAGGAAACTGACAGAAGCTGAGGGTCATATGGATACACATTTTAATTATCTCGTTCAAATCAGGAACATCATTAAGCAACTATAATTGTCGTGCATATATCATGAAATAATTAGTCTCTATAACAAATTCTGCAATGAGCAACATGTTTATTCAAAAGGAAGTCTCTCTGAGTTCAGTAAGAGTTATTTCCAGGAAAGTATTTGAACTTAGCTATCGTAGCCTCTCTTCATCTTCTGCTCATAAAGCTAAAAAGTCCCAATACCTAATAACTCTTCTTAAGATTTAATTCCATTCTCTGATTACCCTGTTCCAGCATTTTTTCCATTTTCCTGATACATTGAAAAGTTTATTTGGCAAATGGCTACAATGCACCCTGCACTCCTCCCATTTGAATAGTAATTTTTGTTGCAAAAAGAACAGATGTGTTGTGCTAGCTATCTCTGACGATGTTTATGTATATATGAACACATGTACACTTGGGGGTATAACTAGCTTTTGTCTTTTAACTTGGGGGAGCTGTATTTGAGGCACATTTAGCACTTGGTGACTTGCTGAGTTCTGGCTTCCAAATTGCCATTAGGGTGTTGTCTCTGCATGCTGGCAGAATTCAAGAATATACGTAGGTTTACTGAATATGCTTGCTTTAACTCTTACTTGCAGAAATGGCCCAGAGTTTGAAGAAAATATGGGGAGGGGGGTATATCTCAGAAGTAAAAAAATACATTGAAAATCATATTTTGCAATAGTGTTCCAAATTAAACTGAAGCCATGTTATGGGAATCTGAAGTCAAAATGATTGTGCTTTCATAAGAAGACTGAAATTTACCAGATGTTTAAATCTTGTCTTGTATAATGTAGCTTGCTTTTGGATAAACATACAGTATGCATATTAATTATGGTTAGTTTATATTTGAACCTGGACAACAAAACATGATTAAAAATCCAGACATAGCACTATGTGTGAATGGATAATCTTTCCTTTAACATTTCTCTGAAGTTTACCAGGCCTCTACTCTCCTACCCTTCCATAAAGTTTTGAAGGCCTGGCTTTTCTCCCTCGCTGAGCCTTACTTCTTGGTATGCTAAGTCATTGCCTTCAGATGTAGTAGAAGAACCTCTTTTGATTGTTGAACAACAACAATCTGTTGCTAAAATAAGATTTAATGACAAATCCAAATCAATTTCTGCACAAGAATGTGGACAACAGCATCTCAACTTTTCCCCTGGCAGTGAAAGTTCTTATATTGCCATGCAAAATGCATTTTAAAATAAATAATTCTGAATGAGATATGTATGCCCTACATGTGTTATTTGTTTTACATACAGATTCTGACTATGATGAAAATATGGGATTTCAAACTTAAGAAATGTGTGGTTTTGATTTCCAGTGAAGCCATAGTGATCTAAATACATTTCATGGAAAGTAGAGATGTCTGTGAAGAGCAAAGAATGGATGAATGTTCTTTGGAACCTGTTTGGATAAGGAAGGAATGGGAATTGCTCACATTTGCTCCTAACAGCTGCTCTTCATAAAGAGTCTCCAGCAGATCGGAGTCCAACAGATGAAGGTAATAATAATCAAGCTCACATCTATGGCTGACACCTTTTCGAGGACACTAAGTTCATTAACCTTGCTTCTAATCACGTTTGGAAATTGCTTATTTAAATATATTAAGGTTGTTAGAGGCCTTTGGAATGATAAATATGAAAAGTCACCGTGTGAAAGTCTGAAAAGTAGCTGATTTCTGAATAAAAGAAAAATTAACTCTAAGTTTAAGAACATAAAGAACTTGAAATAAAAGACAAAATGCTGAATAAGATTTTGAAGTAATTTATCAAAAAATTAAGAATTCAGACAAATTTGAAATATCACAACTTTTACTATAAGATTTTGGAGTTAACCATATTAAAAAACCAATAGCTTTTCATGAGAACAAGAATTATTATGATTACTGCAAATCATACGGAATGCAATTATAAATTTATCTTACCCTATGGTTACAACACAAGTCTTTTCTTTCTATAATCTATCTTGTATAATCATCATACCCACAAATCATAAATTATTGATTTTTCTGTTCTATGCAAAAAGTTGATAGTCAGCAATAAATATAGATGCTGTCTTCTCTCCATCAAGGAAGTCAATCTGGCCATCTCAGCAAGTTCCGTCATCTTCACCAACCGTTCGTCTATGCCAGACATGGCAAACTCGTGACGTCACATTATGTCGTGTGATGTATCAGGACTGTTTTGCCATTGCTGACAATGGGGTGGGCGCAGCTTCTGTGTGACACATCTGGCCCATGGGCCGGCAGTTTGACACCCCTGCTCTATGCTGAATCTTTCTATCTTTGTGCATACCATAATCTCGCTGCAGTTTCCATGTACAAAAATGAGCTTCCATAACTGTTTTCTATTTGTCCAATCTCAAAAGATTAACCTCTAGTCTCAATTGTACATTAATCTTTAAAATATATATTTATATTTATTAAACTTATATACCGCCCTTCTCCTGTAGAACCCAGGGCGGTTCACAAGGCAATTAAAACAACATTACAATACAAAAATTAATAGCAATTAAAATAGATTAAATTTTCCTTGATTAAAATCTAAAACCCCTATATCCTCTGAACCAGTGTATATATCTGAATCCAAATTTGTTTAGCTTTTTTATACCTCCACCAAACATGATAAAATATCCCTCCATGTTCTTCACATTTCCAACATAAATGTGAAATGCCCTTATTTCTAATTTCTCTGCTAACAGTATATCATTGTATAAAATTCTCTTTAAAATTATAACAAATTAAATTTCAATCTTTTTAACTACATATTTTCCCACTGTTTTATTTATATATTATGGGCAAAATTTTAGCCCACTGTCGTACATTTTTCACTTCTTCTGTTTCAATTTTCAATCAAATTTATACATTGTAATAATTTCATATTCATCATTTGTACACAATTCAAATTCAGTCTTACAATATTTGAAACTGTAAACTTGTTTGTCTACTTTAATATTTTTAAAAAAAAAAACAGTGCATAAGAAAACTATTGACAACTACATTCCTCTGCCACTAGTTCTTCTCTTCATTTTATTTTATATTCCCTTTGACAAAATTCTAATATCTCTTTGTATTTATCTGTTATGCAAATGAATGAATGAATGAATCTTTATTGTCAAAGTACAGCCATGTATACATTGAGATTGGCTGAGCCTCCCTTCGTGCCCCTACCCCCAACTTAAAGTGACACAAACCCTCCATCTTATTACACCATGTGAGCTAATTGCACAATGCAACGGCCTTGCAAGTCAATTATGCATAAAGTTTATAAAATTATTTCCCATTCAAAAGCCTAACAGCCCATGGATAAAAGCTGTTCTTCAGCCTGTTGGTATGGCTGACTATACTCCTATATCTCCTACCTGATGGTAGGAGAGTAAAGAGATACCGTCCAGGGTGTGAGTCATCCCTGAGAATTTTCCTCACTCTTCCAAGGCAGCGAGCCCTGGCGATGTCATCCAGTGGTGTCAGGGGACAGCCCACAATGTCTTGTGCTGTACTCACCACCCTCTGTAATACTTTTCTATCCGCGGCTTTCAGACCAGCATACCAAACCACAATACAGTACGAGAGGACGCTCTCTATAGTAGACTGGTAAAAGAGTGTCATAAGCCATTGTTCTACCCTGTTCTTCTACAAGACCCTGAGAAAGTGAAGTTTCTGTTGGGCCTTTCTGGCCACCTGGGTTGTATTAACTTTCCAGGTCAGATCTTCGCAGAGGTAGACTCCCAGAAATTTAAAGGAGGAAACTCTCTCCTTTGTGCTGACAACCACAAAGGTATTTTCAAATACCTGGGTTTGTAACTATTCCTTATTCTTAATATGAATTTGTGTAGTTTTTGGAAGATCCTTTAAAGGAAATTGAATCTTAATAGGCAAATCAAAAGAATTTTGTGCATAAGAATATTGAACAGAAGTTGAAAATGTTAAAAAATAGAAGATCAAATAGAATCAGGTTTTAAGACTGAGAAGAAGGTAAAATATCTGGGTATCACTATGACAAATTGTACTGTATGTTATTTCAAAATAACTATGTTAAAACATAGAATGAAGTTTAAAAAGACATCTTAAGATGGGAGAAACCATGTAATTGCAGGGAAGAATTTCTATGATAAAAATGAATATCTTGCCTAGAATGATGTTTTTGTTTCAGACAATACCTATTTAAACAAGTGATATATTATTTAAACAGTGGCAGAAGGATATATCTAAATTTGTGTGGCAGAGGAAAACTATTACAAGTCATACAGAGGCAAGAGACCTTTACTTGATGCAAAAATAGGGAAATCAGAAATATTGGATAAAAAATATGGTTTGCAATATAGACAAGGCATTCAAACTAGAAATATAATAGGAAAATGTATGTATTACACTTACAGTACAGTATAGAAAAAAATCTAAGAGAACCCTGATAAGGGCTTTTTACTGAATACACAAAAGAAGTTGGTTAAGGCTTTAGAAATCAAAGAGGAAATACAAAAGAAATCATGGCAATGACCTGGATAATAACTTTCCATGGATTACAAAAGAGATCTATAAAGCTTTGAAGACATATCGAAGAAGAAAGGTAGCATCTGAATTAAAGATCAACATTGTTAGAAATAAAAGAAAGGAATATAAAATGGTTTGTTTGATCAAGCTTAAAATAGGACATGTTTTTATAAAGCTGAGGTAACTGTTTGCGAACTGAAAAATTGATTTATGGTTTTGCATACAGAAGGAATGTGTTATGAGAAGAAGAAATATTTATTTGTAACTTTTAGGGATCATGAGTTATCAAATTTGCTCTTATTTGGGATGTAGATTAAAAGTAGCTTATTTACATATTTCTTTTCTTTTTCTTTATTCTACTTCTTTCCTTTTGCCCTATTTTTATTTTTCTTTCTTTGCATTTTTTTACTTTTTATACTTTTTTTCTTTTTTCAGAGTTTAATATGTATTTGCTGGTACTATTGTATTTAAAATATTTAAAGATTTTGAAGTACAAGTGAATAAAAAATTAATAACCTCTAATACCACATTATCTTCTGGAAAATAGTAGTAATAGAACTAGTAGTGTGGTCATGTGAATAGGTAGCAAATGAATCAAGGAAAAATACTTTAGAATAGGTTAGTTTAAAACCTTACCCTAACCCTGACTTTTCAAAGCTCTTCCATCTCCCAGGAAAAGGTGAAGGAAAGAGGCAAAGATGTCCCCTGAAGGAAAAGTGCCTTAGCCTATATATTAGGCTTTTGCTATTGCAGAGCATGGGGGCATGGTGGGCTAGTGGTTAAGACATTGGGCTTGTCAGCAGTTCGAGACCCAAGTACTATGTGATGGGGTGAGCTCCCATTCTTGTCCCAGCTTCTGCCAATTTAGCAGTTCAAAAGCATGCAAATGCAAGAAGATAAATAGGTACCACTTCAGTGGGATGGTAACAGCATTCCATGTGTATAGTCATGCTAGCCACATGACAACAGAAATGTCTTTAGCTAACACTTGGCTAGGAAATGGAGGTGAGAATTGGGCATGACTGGACAAGGGAAATCTTTACCTTTTTTTAAATTGCTAAATGTGAATTCAATCTATTAAGCAGAAATTTTTCCTTTCTTTTAGCTGCTAGAGCCTCATGAGAAAGGACTTCCAGGGCAGAGAGGGCTCTCAAGACCAAACCAACTATGTCTTAGCTGGAACCATCAAGAATTCTTCAAAAAATATAGTGGCCCCAAGAATAGTCTAATATCAAAGCACATTTTTCAAGCTTAATTTGGAGAGAATTGACACAAATCCAAACATAACGAAGATAGGAATCCTCAGAGTAAATCAGCAAATCATGTAATAAATGTTCAAGAATTGAATCTAAAATAATGGAAAATTTAGTTCATGAATCTTTGTAAGATTCCTAAAGGTAAAAAAAGCATTACTGTATATTCAGTTTTCTCACAGAATTATCAGATTGTATGAAATATTCATGTCCTTCTTCCATACAAAACATATTGTAAATTCCCCTAAGATCTAGTTTGGTAGAGATTCATGGTAACTACAACTATTCTAAGAGATGAGAATAAGGAGTGAGAATACTGTTGCCTAATGAGCAGAGAGTTTAGAACTGGTAATGACACAGAACCATACAGAGACATTATTTTGTCTTGATGAAAAAAAAGTTTAATCAATACATTGCTTTAGGAAGCTCAACTCTATATATGATATTTGATAAAGATGCTTCATTGGCATTTGGGATTTGGGTTTCAGCAATAAGGTTAGTAACACAATTACTAGATCAACTGGGATCAAAGTCCCTTTCCAAATAGAGCTGCCTTTTCCTAAATATTTGGAAGGCAAGATTGGAGTTTACTTATTTTGAAAATGTAACTAATGGGGGCCTCCCAGCAAGTCTAAGATGATTTCATCATGTTGTTAATGAGTATGTTGATATGTGAGGTTATAGCCAGTCTATTCCCAGAATTACTGAAAAAAGTAAGAGTTAAGTAAAGTTGTGGAAGTTCCTGATGGTGAATTATACATTGAACATCTGGTTATTGATAATGACAATCATAACAAGCAGACACACAGAATGAGTATGGAGATCATAGTTTCCTACAATGGATGATTCAATGAAATTGCCACACTTTAATATTAAAACCTTGTTTTTCTCCCACCAGGTTGTCTTTTTTTCCTGCTGTACTAGCTTATAGTATACATTGTACTGAAAAAGTTGTGGTTTGAAAAATATATTTGCTCAGCACAATTTATTTGTGTACTAGATAGCTTTTTGTTTTTTATCTTTATGATAATATGTGGAGGGTGACTGGGGAGAATAGAAATAAAACAAAAGCAAAGTAAAATCAAAGCTGCAAGAGCAATACCATATTAATTTTGATCAAAGCCATTACTTTTGGAGAGAGGATTTCTGCGCTCCCATAAGGATTCCCTCTTGATGCATTTTCTTTTCTGCATTTTTTTATTAAAAATAAATATATATTTTGTTTCATATGATTTAACAATGTAATACACTGGTAATGCTACTTAATACACCAAAGCAACGTTTCCCATTTCTCCCTCTCCCAAAGATGAACAGATATTTTGTCTTATATACTGATGTTCTTAGCTGACTGTTTTTATTGTAAGTTTGGAATTTGTTGTTTATGACCTCTGGCACTTATTATTTGGGATTGTTCTAATACAGGTGGTCCTCAACTTACAGCAGTCTGCTTAATGACCAAAGTTGCAATGGCACTGAAAAAAGTGACTTATGACTATTTTTCACACATATGACTTTTTGCAGCATTTCCATGGTCATGTAATCAAAATTCAGACACTTGGCAACTGACTCATATTTATGACCATTGCAGTGTCCAGGGGTCATGTGATCACCTTTTGCAACCTTCTGACAAGCAAAGTCAACAGGGAATCCAGATTCACTTAGGAACCTTACTAACTTAACAACTGCAGTGATTTACTTAACAACTGTGGCAAGAAAGGTCGTAAAATGGGGCAAACCTCACTGAACAACTGTTTTCCTTAGTAACAGAAATTTTGGTCTCAATTATGGTCAAAAGTTGAGGACAACCTGTGGTTTTTCCTCCTTCCTCTTAGATGTTATACAAGTCCTTTTCACCCCCGTTAAATCTACATCTTTCTTAATTTCTCAATCCTTAAATAATTTCATTTCCTTCTTCCCTCAGTAAAAAGTCTACATAAGATTTCAAGTCTTTCAGAAAAGTTTTTGTTATTTAATTCTCTGACCAAACAAGTAAGTTTTCTGAGTTCTTTTTCTGTGAATTCTGACATTTTCACAATCTATTTCTCCACGGTGGGTCTTTCGTGTAATTTTAACATGCAGTCCTCACTTAAAAATCCAAACATCCAAATGAGCACAAATAAACAATGAAAACAATACAATGACACTTTGAGAAAGGTGGATTTATTGTAAGAAGTGTAGCTAATTTTCGGCATGCTTGAAGGTTAATTTTCAACATCCTTTCAAGCAAGTGACAGACAACTATGAGATCTACCACCTATGATAGGCTGAGCATTCAATGCAGGAATATGCCACAGAGATTCAACTGCTAGTTCAAGATGTACAGTGGAATGAGATAGAATTAATTGATTGGTTCACTGTCAGACAAAATACAAGATTAGCTAATTTATCAAGACACCTTAGATATAATGACTACTTTAATACTGGTGTGCTTGGGCACTGAGGGAAATCTCAAATAATTATAGGAGAATATAGATGGAAAGAGAAAGCACCATTATTAATTTTCATTCTTCAGCTTTGAAGTTCAAAGCTGAAACTAGAAGCTGGTAGTTTCACTAATTCCCAAGAGATGTTATGCCTTTGCACCCATAACTTTATTGTGGCGAACTTAGATATACCACACCTTCCAAAGCATTACTTAAGCATCATAACTTTGGAGAAACACAGAACTTTTTCAGCAGATGTCCCACATGATCCAAATCTACTTGATTGGGAAACAAGGTAATACCATCCCCCAAAGTTTCTAGAAGTAAGTGGAATCCATATCTGCAAAATTAAATATAAATATACTGACATTTCAGTTACAATCAAATAGGCATCAGAATGAATCTATAGGCCAGTGTTTCCAAAACTGTGAAGTAGAAACAGACAAAATCTAGTAGAGGGCACTCAAGCAACCAGCACCTCAAATTACAACTTTTCTGTAAATCTCCAATCTTGACTTTAGACAGTTTAACTAGTCTGGTTATCTCAAACTTCCAGAAACCTCCCAAGTACTCAACACATCATGGCTACAAAAGAATATTTTATTTATTTGTTGAAAAGAATGATATGGATGCCCATCTTAAGCAACTGTGGGCAGCTCACAAAAAATGATCTATCTGTCTGTCTATCTATCTATCTATCTATCTATCTATCTATCTATCTATCTATCTATCTATCTATCTATCTATCTATCATCTATCTATCTATCTATCTATCTATCATCTATCTATCTATCTATCTATCTATCTATCTATCATCTATCTATCCATCTGTCCATCCCATCCCATCCATCATCTATCTGTCTGTCTGTCTGTCTGTCTATCTATCACATCCTAGCCTGAAGCCATATTAAAGAGTCATATCCTTCTGAGGGGTTGAAGTTGCAGTTCCCTCTTACACCATGGCACACATACACCCGCCTTTCACTTATTTCAGTGATTGCCCTGCACATCATGAAGTTGAAGCCAAACAGTTGTTAGTTGTTGTCCTAATGAGCATTCTGCCTTGAAAACCACTGACCTTTGGCAGATGTCTCATAGGCAGAAAGCTGAGTTGGTCTGCAACTCTGTCAAATTATCTTCACACAGTCGTGGTTGAAAAAAACAGGATGAATGTACTTGATTTCCTTCTATGAGGTTGGAGGCAGAATTTATGCAGCTGCAATCCTATTGAAGACTCTTGTGAAGCACTATTGTTTAATTAATAAAATGTTAAGTAAGAGATATATCAAAAATGCACTTGGGCCTACTGGTCATGGAACAAAATGAAATTCAATTGTGAAAAAAGTAAGGTTCTACATTTAGGCAGGAAAAATCAAATGCACAGGTATAGTATAGGTGGTACCTTGCTTGATAGTAGTAACTGTGAGAGGGATCTCGGAGTCCTAGTGGACAATCACTTAAATATGAGCCAGCAGTGTGCTGCAGCTGCCAAAAAAGCCAACACAGTGGGATAGAATCAAGATCACGTGAAGTACTAATACCACTTTACAATGCCTTAGTAAGGCCACACCTGGAATACTGCATCCAGTTTTGGTCACCACAATGTAAAAAAGATGTTGAGACTCTAGAAAGAGTACAGAGAAGAGCAACAAAGATGATTGGGGGACTGGAGGCTAAAACATATAGGGAACGGTTGCTGGAATTGGGTATGTGTAGTTTAATGAAGAGAAGGGTGAGGGGTGACATGATAGCAGTGTTCCAATATCTCAGGGGCTGCCACAAAGAAGAGGGAGCCAAGCTATTCTCCAAAGCACCTGAAAGCAGGACAAGAAGCAATGGATGGAAACTAGTCAAAGAGAGAAGCAACCTAGAACTAAGGAGAAACTTCCTGACAGTTAGAACAACTAACCAGTGGAACAACCTGCCTCGAGAAGTGGTGAATGCTCCAACACTGGACGTTTTTAAGAAGAGACTGGACAGCCATTTGTCTGAAATGGTATAGGGTTTCCTGCCTTAGCAGGGGGTTGGACTAGATGACCTCCAAGGTCCCTTCCAACTTATTATTATTATTATTATTATTATTATTATTATTATTATTATTATTATTATTATTATTATTATTATTATTATATGAAATAATTTATATTCAGTAAGGATATCAGTTACTTAATTGTCATGGTTTCCCTGACAATTTGTTATTTGTTATAACAATAACTAATAATAAGAATGCTATTTTAGGGTCATGTCCAATTGTGCCACTATGTTAATAGAATTATATCTACTTGTGAAATGGATTCCTTTTTCCTTGTACCTCTTGACATAAGCTTTGGGAGGTTGTGATTATTTCTGAGCAATTTTATGGAGTAGGAGAAAGGGTTGGTAATATTTGGCAACATTCAATGAGTAAAACATTGAATGTTGCCTAAAATCTGATGAATTTAAGAAATGGATTAACTGTACAAGTTTTTCTTCAACTCTAGAGATCCTAATGCTTCCTAAGAACAGAACATTTCTGTTAAATCAGTGTCTGACAAAATAAAAATAAAAAAGTAAAATCAGTTTGCAAAATGGTTTGCTACATTGACATAACTGGTAAAGTGTATTACTTTAGAGAAGAAATAAAATGGAGAACAGTAAAAACTTGATGCTAGCAAACAGCAGGGGTATCTGCAGGGGGTAGTTCAAAAAATTCAAGATAGTTATAACTGCATGCCTGGCACTCTATCCCTTTTCAACACATGCCATTCTTTTTTTGTCATGTGCACATTATTATTTACTCTAAAAGAGAACAAAATGGGAACTGCATGTATAATAGGTGAAAACAGCTACAGAACCACATGTGTACTCTAGAGGAATGTCTTACCTTTTTCCGCATCCCTTGGCACTTGGAATGCCTCTACCAATGTGTGTATAGGTGTGCAGGGATGGAGGACAATTGCGTGAGTATCCTCTTTGAACTACCCGATTCAGCTCTGCAACAGAAATAGCCTCCTTAATATTTAAGGGGAATCTTGAAAGGAATTGCTACAGAGGTGATTGACAGAGGTGTTCTCTTATCACCTGTAAAAGGTAAATCAAGTTAATAAAGGTACCTGGTAGACTCACAAAGGAGATAGGAATTAATTTTTGTAGCACTAATATTTTTAGATTTGCAGTGCTATTGTCCTTTATGATTGCCACTTTGATCCTGTTCCTTGGCGCCAGTTTTGATGAAGAATAACATTGTTCAGCTTTAATGCATTTGAAGAGATCCTGTTTGAATTATCTGACAACAATGTTTGCAAGCAACCAACTATGTAATATTTCTCTTTGTATTAAAAGGAATTATTCATCTGAACTCTCCGTCCCTCCCTCCCTCTCTTCTCAATAGATGACTGGTTCTAAATAAAAATAACTTATTTTAAAGCCAAAGAACCCACATAGAGACAAATTACATGTGCCTATAAGTATTTATGGGACTAGAAGACCTCCTGCATTATTATCCCAATTTTTATGAGCAGGTACTTACCTGGAACCTTTCCCCTTTAACAAAGCCACATTTATAAGCAGACCCCTGAAAACAGATCCAAGCAGCATGAGTGATGCTGAGTAGATGACATGGAGACTTTACAATGTATGTAGGATGTTCCCTTTATACAACAGGAATAATATGTGAAAGGAGTTTTAGGTTCATTGCAATAAATGTAACCTAAAGTTAACAATTTATTCTGGACATATACATGAAGCTCTCAAAAGATTGGCTTTCCTTAATTTCAATAGAGGGATCCAAACCGAATCCACACCCCCTTTGTCTTTGTAATAGCTCCTTCATTGAAATGAATTGGTTATCCCTCCCCCTCCACTCACTGCTGTGATCTGTTTGTGTATCTTCACTCAAATAAATAATATTGGACAATATACAATAAACAATATGAGATAATTCAAAGAGTTGAAAAATTTCAGTTCATTGTTTCATTGTGTGTTATTTACAGCCTCATTACTTGCCAATAAAAGAAAATAAAAATAACCAAGAACTGCGGCTCATTTTTTTCATTAGTGCATTTTCCTTGATGAATATAGGCGTCATTATATTGTAAATGTTGAAGAGTAGGAGAAAAATTAGTCCTTTTTTAAAAAAAACCCATTGAGTTTACAGTTGCTCAGGAACTCTTTCAAAGCATCCATGTCACACATTATTTTAAGTGGAGTAATACATTATTTGCAATAAATAAATATTTATGTTCAAATTCCTAACAAGTATCAAGTTTTGGAGGGGGGGGAGAGGGAAATGTAATGTGAAGAAAAAGGGGTCTGTGTTAGCTGAATATTGTAGCTTTGAAGACAAATCACCTTCTTCTCAATATAACTGAAAGAGTCTAATATACAAGTTTCCCCCCATTCCTGTTAGGATAGTTTGAACATTCTGACATTGCTACTGGTATGTTAATGAGAAGCTAGTGTTCCATTAAGAGTAAACCATATGCTCTACTGCATACTGTGAAAGAGAAAACATATAATGTGACTGTTGCCTTAGTAACACATTAATTCATTTTGTCAGTGTTGGCACAGATCATTTCATTTATAAGAAAACAAGTATAATAGTTTACCACATCTATAATATTTACAGTGTTTCTGTTACAAAACAGTGACAAAATGAGCTTAAAAAATAGAAATTGGGATAACAATCATTAAAAGATGGGTTGTGGGATTAAGAAAACAACTCTAGTACAAATTAAAACTCACATTGCTGTAAAATTTCCTATCACATTTTAACACCAAACTCTTTCCTTCTTGTCACATAACCAAATTATACCAATGAAGTGCATTAAAAATATAGCCCATAAAAGTGTATTAACAGTTTTAATGAATGCTAAACAAAATATTTCATGCAACAGTTTTCTTAAAGCATTATAAATATAATCGTATGCTACTGTGTTATTCCCAACAAGGCTAAACAATTATCTAGCATTATTTCTTTTTTTTCAGATATTTCTGACTATTTTAACACTCTAAAAATATTTCATGTTAAAATATGCATTGTTCCTCTCTTGAGCATATTCCTTAATCTATTCACCAAACAGTGATTTGTCAGTATATCTAAATAAATAAGAAACTTTAATAAACTTTGTGTCTTTCTGCTATTTTAAATCAAATGAAATAAATCAATAGCATGATAAATAAATTTTAAAAATTGATGGTAAATGCTATAAAAGACAAGATGCTCTTAAATTAAAGACAGAAATAGTTCTCCCCAATCTCAGGTCATAATTTACTTTTCTGTAGCGTCCATGGCTCAGCCTTCCAAATGTAGATGCAACTGAATACTGCGTGATAAAGGAAGGAACCTTTGATTCTGTCATCAAAGTTGGATTATTTGCTTTCTTTACAACTAAGCTATAATTGCAATTCTAATCAAATAAAAATTCAGTTCTGGGCTATAGGGAAAAATCTGGCCACAGGTAATTCTCCCCTACCCTTTTTCAGCAGGTGACATAAACAACGTCAGAATTAACGTAATGTCACTGGAGAAAATTCTTTTGCAGGAAAATATGATAAAGAACATGATGTACTGACACAATGAGCATTAATCATGAATAAATGAATATATAGTCTCTAACTACCTACTGGAGACATATAGACAGGACGGAGATGGACAGAGAGATGAGGACAACATGTCCAGCTTCTGAAAGTATATTACTTTATGAAGTTTTGTAACATGGAATTATCTTTAGCAAGAGATATGAACAATATTTTAAAATATCTAATTAATTCATTCATAAATCTATCTCAGAATATTATTAACATTTTCTGGTTTAGGAATGCTGTTTTAAAAGCCACAGTTGTAAGTAATGGCAAATGAACATGCATAATTTTTTTAAAATTATTTGATTAAGAAAATTACTTTGAATAATCTTAGTATGAGAGATCGTAGCATGGAAAATATATAAAATTAATAAGTGAAACAAAAGTTGTTCGGTTAGGTGAAAATGTAAGTATTCTAAAATTTAAAAGCATCACAATACCAAGAAACTTTTCAGGTGAGGAGTAAATCATAGAATCATTATAATCCATATTTATGCAAAATTCATGGACATTTTTTAAAATGTCCTTTCCTTTCCTTTCCTTTCCTTTCCTTTCCTTTCCTTTCCTTTCCTTTCCTTTCCTTTCCTTTCCTTTCCTTTCCTTTCCTTTCCTTTCCTTTCCTTTCCTTTCCTTTCCAATTGATCCTCAGTGTTTATTCCAAAATCCTTTCTACAAGTACTTTTATCCATCCTGTACCATTTTTCTACCTTGTCAAAATCATTTTAGATTTTCTGTCTGTCTTTTTGGAAAAGGTTAGCTATATATATATCAAATCTGTTATCTGCTGACATTTTCTCCATTTGATCATCGAAGCCCATAATAAAAATATCAAGAGCAGAAGATTCAGGAATGAGTCTTGTAGCAGCCCACAATACTTCTGTTTACTGTATGCTTCACTTCAATGTACTTTCATCTTCCTGAAACTTAGAGTGAATGTGATGATATCACAATTGTACTTGTTGATATCTCAGCCTTGCCATTCAGATTTGACCATGCAGTTATGTTGCTAAAGGTAATTGAATGTGTGAACAATGTTCCTTGAATTAATCATATTAGTGATATAACCAATTAATAGTCTTTCAAAAGACAAATTGATGTCACTATGACACACAGCCCACTTAATATAGTGACAAGTGACATCACTGAACACAAAAGGAATCAGTTAAGAGTGAGAACTAAAATAGTAATTTCCCAGTTAAATGAATAGGAAACCACTTTTAAAAACTCCTCAGAATGTAAATGAAATTTGAATACATACAGTACATACATACATACATACATTGTCTCTTTTTATTCCACAGGTAAAAATACATTTGCATCTGAGTACTGTTATATGTACATACCCACAGTATCTAATTCTCTGCCTGCCAATGGAACTCAAGAAGAAATTGACCAAGGTTAATTAATGTCAAAACTGATCAAATAAGTCTTAAGTATCTCTTTGGATTGAAGCAGCATTTAGATACAATGCTTGATGGGTACTCTTCATGACCCTTTGGCATCAGTGTCATACTCCTCCTTGTCTTCCTTGCTGTCCAATAAAAAGATACAGCAGTGATAACAGCCACTTTGTTTGCTGCTCACTCTTTCCCTTTTTGTGCACAAGGCTAAATCTGTTTGATCCATGTTGCCAAATGAAATGGCTGTAATGTATCTTCACAATCAGCAGTATAGAGAATTAGCAACACCACTAAGCTCAGCATAAATGCTCCAAGGAAAATAGCATCAAGTACCATCTTTCTGATCCCACCATAGTAGAGCCCAAGGGCATGCTACACAACACAATCAGTGGCGGTACCTGGATCTGATTCACTTAGAAATGCTTATACAGGATGTAAAAAAGAAAAGAAGAACAAAGCTTAGTAGTCTTAAGGAAAGATAACATCACAAGGTCTTGGCTTTTGTCTCAATGTGCTAGGATGCTTCTTTTGCTTTGCCAAAATTGACGTGCACCTGTATTTTAAATTAAAACCAAAAGGCAAACATGACCCACCTTAAGGATGTATGAAATCAAAATTTTAAATGGAAAAGATAGAGAAAAGGATAAGGTTTATTCTGCTCCAGTCTCTTTTGTGATGTCCTGATGTGGATTTTGCTGAGGGGTATACATGCGAAATGAAGCAAAAAAAATAAAAATAAAATAAAGTGCTGGAGCAACATAATAATATATATCTATGTATTGTGTAGTTTAACTACAAAGTTTTTTAACTATTACTTGGATGATAACATAGAAAACTGAAGTAAATATTTTGCTGTTTGCTGATTTCTTAGAACTAATTATATATACAAAACGGTGATGTTAAAATGGTATTGCTAATTCAACTTTCTTGATCCTTGAGGCAACTACATAGACTCAGGTCAGGTTTCCTTTCTAAACAGGTGTATTCTACTTTATGTTATCCAGTAGCACTATTTTATATATATTGTGGGCCAAATCCCTAAATTAGTAATAGAAACTTATACAAATATAGGTACAGTGCAATCCTATGTAAACACTGGTTCAAAATAAATCTCAGTTCCCTGAAATAGCATCAGCTTGGTGTCTAATTGTACTGTAGCATATGAAGGTCAAGGAATGAATTGGCTAGAATGGGATAATCTTATCTCCTTTTCAACCTTATTCTCCATAGGTAAGGTAAAGGTAAAGATTTCCCCTGTCCAGTCATTTCCGATGCTCATTCTCATTTCTTAGCTGAGGGAACCAGCATTGTCCAAAGACATTTCTGTAGTCATGTGGTCAGCATAATGATATGCCAAGGTCAGTGGTGGGATTCAAATATGTGAACAACTGATTCTCTGTGTGGATGCTGCTTCCGGAGGTCTGTTGTGGGCCTGGGCAACAAAAAATTAGCTACCAGTTCTGTTGAACTAGTACAGGGGTGTCAAACTCAATTTCATTGAGGGCCGCATCAGCATTGCGGTTGCCGTCAGGGGGCTGGGTGGGTATGGCCAGGGTGGGCATGGCCTACTGGGTAGGTGTGGCTAGAGTGCGTATGGCCTACTGGGTGGGTGTGGCCAGCTCTACATCGTTCACATCAAGGGTGCCTATGGGGGCCTGGGCAGGAGTGGGACAGATCTGAGGGTCTCTGACAGAAGGAGGGTCTTTGGGCCAGGGCCAAGGCAGTGGGGGCCATTTCCTCACTGTTTCCAGGATGGCTTCGCGGGCCACATGAAACCACTTCGCGGGCCAGATCCGGCCTCCGGGCCTTGTGTTTGACATGTCTGAACTAGTGCAAACCGGCTGAATCCCACCACTGGCCATGGTGAATGGAATGCTGTTATCTTCCCACCAAAGTAGTACCTTTTTATATACATGTATTTAGAATAAAATAGAATAGAATTGATGAAGAAGTCTTCATCATGGTTCAGTCCAAGCTGGGAATAAACAACATGGTGACTGTTTTAGAAAGAACATCGCAGTTTATTGAAAAGGAGAGCCATGGCTCTCCTCTTTAATAAACTGCAACCTTCTTTCTAAAACAGTCACCATGTTGTTTATTCCCGGCTTGGACTGAACCATGATAAAGACTTTTCCTTCAACAGAACAGAACAGAACAGAACAGAATTGAGCTGGAAGGGACTTTGGAGGTCTTCTAGTCCAGCCCCCTGCTCGAGCAGGAGAACCTATACCATTTCAGACAAATGATTGTCTAGTCTCTTCTTAAAAATCTCCTGTGTTGGAGCACCCACGATTTCTGAAGGCAAGCTGTTCAACTGGTTAATTGTCCTCACTGTTAGGAAGTTTCTCCTTAATTCCAGGTTGCATCTCTCTTTGGTCAGTTTCCAACCATTGTTTCTTGTCCTGCCGTCTGGTGCTTTGGAGAATAGTTTGACTCCCTTTCCTTTGTGGCAGCCCCTCAAATACTGGAATACTGCTATCATATCACCCCTATTTCTTATTTTCTTTAGACTAGCAGCTGTTCTTCATATGTTTTAGTCTCCAGGCCTTTGATCATTTTAGTTGCTCTTCTCTGAACTTTTTCCAAGGTCTCAACATCTTTTTTGTAATATGATGACCAAAACTGGTTGCAGTATTCAAGTTGTGGTCTTACTAGGGTTTTATATAGCGGCTTTCGAACTGCTAGGTTGGCAGGAATTGGGGCAAGTAATGGGAGCTCACCCTGTTGCATGGCACTTGGATCTCAAATCCAAGCTGTCAGCTTTCCAGCTGACAAATTCAATATTTTTAACCACTGAGACACCATGCCTCTGGCACTTCCATAGGTATATTAGTGCAAACTGCACTGGTAGTGTGTGTGTGTGTGTGTGTTTGACTCAGTGTTGACTTCAAGTCCTGCTCATCATCTATAAACTCCCACATGGCATAGGGCTAGCTTATTTGCAAGACAAATGGAGAAAGAGAGAGAGAGAGAGAGAGAGAGAGAGAGAGAGAGAGAGAGAGAGAGAGAGAGAGAGAGAGAGAGAGAGAGAAGAGAGAGGAGGTATTTAGTAATTGCCTCATTTAGTGACTGAAGTTACATGATGATGAAGAAGTAACATTATGATGAATCTGGTAAAGCAAAGGAATACAGAAGTGATACCATATGTATAGTCACAGTTCCACTTAGCAATTACTTCGCTTAACAAGCAAGTTGCCAGTCCCAATTGTGATTGTCAAACAAGGACAGCCTGCATTTTTTTTGTAAAATCAGAGCACAACAAATCTGCAAGTATAGATTTGTTGGTTAAACTTTCATCAGGCCATACTTCAAAACATTTTTCTTGATGTCACAGTTATTACTGGATGAACACATTAAGTTATGCTGTTATATAAGAGGCCTAAGAATGCTAATATACTTTCAGGTGAAAATTACCATATGGCCAGCTTTGACGAATTGTATAAATGTCAGGGATATTTCAACCTCTCTTTTAAAAAGAGAGGTGATTCTAAATTGTTGGTTGAGGAAAGCAGACAAAGGGGTCTGCAATATTACAGGATTAATATTACCAGAATGCTGAAAGAAACAAATAATTTTTTAGTTGTGCCATAACGATATTTAAAAGGTGTCATTTAAATTCCACAAAGAGAAGGAGATAAAGATATAAAGTCAAAAATAGAGCAAAATTTGACTTCCAGTTTGTGATTGCAGCCCTGGTGGATGCATGGAAGTGACTCTTGTCTCCAGGGTCCAGTTTTATCCTGCTGGGGGACCCTGGAAAGGGTCAAAAGTCACCCTGTAGGGGCGACGAGCAAAGAGAAGACTCCTGTTTGATCGTGGAAGAGCGGCAGCCCTTCCGCTTGATCTGGGGCAGCTCTTTTTTTTATTGAAAAGTTTTACAATACATTTTTGAATACAAAAAACCCCCTCCTCCCCCCTCCCCTCCCCTCTCCCCTCCCCGACATCCTAGAGCTGAATACAGGGTATAATAATACAAACAAGCATAATCTAAAATATGCTAACAACAATAATAAAACATTAAATTCTATCACACTTTAACTCTCCATATTCAAAATATTAATAAAATAATTACTAACTAATTATACGTCATAAAAATCCACTACTTATTCAAATGCTAAATGATATTTTTTTAGTCCCATATTTATTCTGAATATATTCAATCCATCTTCTCCATTCCACAATGTATCTCTGTTGCAATTGATCTTTCAAATATGCTGAAATCTTTGCCATTTCCGCCAAATTAGAAACTTTCAAAGTCCACTCTTCTATAGTTGGCAGTTCTTCCTTCTTCCAATATTGTGCTACTAAAAGTCTTGCTGCCGTAATTAAATTCAACATCAACTTTATATCTATGACAGTAGTATCTGTAATAATACCCAATAAAAACAATTGCGGAGAAAACTTTATCCAGATTGTTGGGGGCAATAAGCTGACTTTGTAATAATGCCGCTTGGGGTGTGTGTGAAAGCCCTAACAAGCAGGCATATACATAGAATGAAGGCTACTGCTAAGCTTGTAAGCCACCCTGAGTCTTCGGAGAAGGGCGGGATATAAATGGAAATAAAATAAATAAAATAAATAAATAAATACCTTTTGCATATTCCACCAAATTTTAATCCAAAAAGCTTTAACCTTTTTACAAGTCCACCATATATGAAAATACGTTGCATCCTCACAGCCACACCTCCAACATTTGGGCTGGCAATTCGGATACATACTTGCTAATTTTTTAGGATCTAAGTGCCACCTATAAAACATTTTATAAAAATTCTCTCTTAAATTTTGGGCCTGTGTAAATTTTACATTTCTAACCCAAATCTTTTCCCAAGTATCCATTGTTATAACTTCTTGAAAATTCTGGGCCCACTTTATCATACAATCTTTAACAAGTTCCGTTTCTGAGTCAATTTCTATCAATGCATTATATATCCTTTTTATATGTGCTTGACCTTGATCTCTAATTTGTTTTACCAAATTTTCATCAGTCATCGAAAAGCCAACTTTCTGGTCCTCTTTACATCTTGTCTGTAATTGCCCATACTGAAACCAAGTTTGTACAATCTTTTCTTCTTTTAAAATATTATATGGCTTTAATTGCCATACATTCCTTTCTAAACTTAAGATTTCCTTATATGTAGTCTCATCATGTTTAAATCCCACATTTATATTTTCTATTGCAAGTTTCGGTATTGCCCAAATTGGTATCTTATGATTTAACTTATGTCTATACTTTTTCCAAACTCGCAACAGAGCATACCTTAAAATATGTATCTTAAACACATTATCCACCTTCTTATCATACAATAAATATGCATGCCAACCAAATAACAAATCATGACCCTCAAGATTTAATAATCTCCCTTGTGTTAAATTAAACCAGTCACTTAGCGCTGGGGTCCCCACCTGCCTCCCTTGCTCACAGCTCGGCAGATGCCTTAGTGGAAGCCTGGGAAAGGACGGCCACTGAGGCTCTTGACCGGGTTGTACCCCTGCGGCCCCTGACCCGGTGCAGATCCCGTCGAGCTCCATGGTTCTCTGCGGAGCTCCGGGAGATGAAGCGTCGGAGACGGGGCCTAGAGAGCGGTTGGAGGTCCAGCCGATCCGAATCCGACCGATTGCGACTAAGAGCCTACATTAGGTCTTATCTCGCTGCGATAAGGGAGGCGAGGTCTAACCACTTCGCCACCCTTATCGCGTCCGCAGATAATCGCCCGGCCGCCCTGTTTAGGGTGACTCGCTCCCTCCTAAATCAGGAGGTGAGGGAGGATCCCTTGCAGGGTCGTGCCGAGGAGTTTAACCAACATCTGTCGGACAAAATCGCTCGGATTCGGACCGGTCTGGACTCTGACTGGGCAGAGTCTGACGATCAGGACACGGGCGGTCTTGTCGATATCACCTGGGAGGAGTTTGATTCTGTGACTCCGGAGGAAGTGGACAGGATCATGGGGAGGCTGAGCACCACCACATGTTTATTGGACCCGTGCCCTTCCTGGCTGGTCTATGCAGCCCGGGAGAGGACACGCAGCTGGTTCCAGGCAGTTATATCGGCTTCTCTGAGTGAGGGTAGCTTCCCCGCCGTCTTGAAAGAGGCGGTGGTGAGGCCTCTCCTCAAGAAGCCTGCCTTGGACCCAGCTGTATTGAACAACTTTCGTCCTGTCTCCAACCTTCGCTTTCTTGCGAAGGTTGTTGAGAGTGTGGTGGCGCATCAGCTCCCTCTGGTCCTGGATGAAGCGGATTATCTGGACCCATACCAATCAGGTTTCAGGCCCGGGTACAGCACGGAGACGGCATTGGTCGCGCTGGTGAATGATCTCTGGAGGGCTCGGGACATGGGATATTCCTCTGTTCTAGTCCTATTAGACCTCTCGGCGGCTTTCGATACCATCGACCATGGTATCTTGCTGCGGCGTCTCAGGGGATTGGGAGTGGGAGGCACAGTCTTACAGTGGTTCTCCTCCTATCTCCAGGGACGTTCGCAGTCGGTGTTGGCAGGGGGGCAGAGGTCGACCGCGAGGTCTCTCATTTGTGGAGTTCCTCAGGGGTCGGTCCTCTCACCTCTCCTGTTCAACATCTACATGAAACCGCTGGGTGAGATCATTCGTGGCTTTGGAGTTGGGTATCATCAGTACGCTGATGATACCCAACTTTTCCTTTCGACCCCAAACCACCCCAGTGATGCCCTCAACGTGATGTCCCGTTGCCTGGAGGCGGTTCGGGTCTGGATGGGGAGGAACAGACTTCAACTCAATCCCGACAAGACTGAGTGGCTTTGCATACCTTCATCCCGGGTTTATTCGGACATTCCACCTCTGGCTATGGGGGGTGAACTATTACCCCCCGTAGATAGGGCTCGCAACTTGGGAGTCCTCCTAGATTCACGGCTCACCTTGGAAGACCATATAGGAGCTGTGACTAGGGGGGCCTTCGCCCAGGTTCGCCTGGTGCGCCAGTTGCGGCCCTATCTCAGCCGGGATGATTTGTGCACGGTCACTCATGCGCTCGTGTCCTCTCGTCTGGACTACTGCAACGCTCTCTACATGGGGCTGCCCTTGAGGACCACCCGGAAGCTCCAACTTGTACAGAATGCAGCCGCGAGAGTTGTGTTGGGAGTCTCCCGATACTCCCACGTTACACCTCTGCTCCGTGAGCTGCATTGGTTGCCAGTTGTCTTCCGGGTGAGATTCAAGGTACTGGTAACGGTGTTTAAAGCCCTCCATGGCATGGGGCCGGAGTACCTTAGGGAACATCTGCTGCCGGCATCAAGCTCCCTGCGCCCTGTGCGTTCCCACAGAGAGGGCCTCCTCAGGGTGCCACCGATCAGAGAATGTCGATTGGTGGCCCCCAGGGGGAGATCCTTCTCTGTGGGCGCCCCGGAGCTGTGGAATCAGCTACCGGTAGAGCTCCGGATGGCGCCCGATCTTCGCTCCTTTCGTCGCGATCTCAAGACGTTTCTGTTTGTTCAAGCCGGCCTAGCCTGATGGGGATTGGTGGGGTTTTTTATTTTTGGTGTCTTAATTTTAACTTGGTGTTTAGAATTTTATTCCAATTGTTTTAACTCGGGCAATCATTTAATCTCTTTTTAATGTTTGTATTTAGTATTTTATTCTGCCCTGTGAACCGCCCTGAGTCCTCAGGGAGAAGGGCGGTATACAAATATTATTAAATTAAATTAAATTAATTAAATTAAATTAAATTATCGATGACAAAGCAGCAGCCTCATAATATAATTTAAAATTAGGCATTTTAAGACCGCCTCTTTCACGCGTAACTTGCATTATCTTAAATTTAACTCGTGGCTTTTTCCCTGCCCAGACAAATTTATTAATTCCTTTTTGTCATTCCTCCAAATTTAAATCCTTTTTAAGTATAGGTATCATTTGAAATAAAAATAAAAATTTAGGCAAAACATTCATTTTCACTGCTGCAATTCTTCCCAATAAAGATAATTGTAATTTTTTCCAACTATCTAATTCTTTTTGTATTTTTCCCCATAACATTTCATAATTATTTTTATATAACTTCACATTTGAGGCTGACAGATATATCCCCAAATATTTAATCTTTTTAACTATTTCAAATCCCGTTAGCTCTTCTAAAACAGCCTTTTGTGATACAGTCATATTCTTAGACAATATTTTAGTTTTTTGTATGTTTATCTTAAATCCAGAAACTTTCCCATATAACATTATTATCTCCATCAATTCTACAACTGAATAATCCGGCTGAGTTACTGTAATAACCAGGTCGTCCTCAAACGCCCTCAATCTATAATCCTGATGTCTTATTTGGATTCCCCTGATTTTATTCGAATCTCGTATTTTAATCAGTAATATTTCCAATGTTAAAACAAATAATAAAGGTGACAGCGGACACCCCTGCCTTGTGCCCTTTTCAATATTACATGGTTCTGTCAAACTGTTATGTACTATTATACGGGCTGTTTGCTTTTGATATATTGCCCTAATAGGTTGTAAAAAATTTTCCCCAAATTCCATTTTCTCTAATACTTTCATCAAAAATTGCCAATCCAATTGATCAAAGGCTTTTTCAGCATCCAAAAAGATCAGCGCTGCGGGGATCTGATTATTTCTTTCCAAAAATTCCAATAGATCTACAATGTGTGTCACATTATTCTCCATTTGTCTACCACTTATAAATCCAGTTTGATCATTATGAATCACTTGTTGCATTACCTTCATTAATCTGTTAGCTAAGATTTTTGCAAATATCTTATAATCAGTATTTAAAAGCGATATTGGTCTGTAGTTTTTGGCTTGGGTGGCATCCTGATCTTCCTTCGGGATCAATGAAATAAAAGCAGTTTTCCATGATGGAGGTACCCCTCCTCCCAATTGAATTGTCTTAAACAGTTCCCTTAAAGGTTCCACCATTTCTAACTGTAAATTTTTATAGTAAACGGCGGTCAAACCGTCAGTTCCCGGCGCTTTACCCACTTTTAATTGTTTAATTGCTAAAAAAAATTCTTCATCAGTTATCAATTGGTTCATCCCTTCCTTTTGTTCTTGCGTAAGAACAGGAATATTGGCTTTTATCAAATATTCATCTATATCTACATCTCTAATCTTATCTCTAGCATACAACTTAGAATAAAAATCAACAAAAGTCTTTTTAATAAGATTCTGCTGATACACTACTTTACCCTTATGTTCTATTCTATTTATATTACGAGCTTTTTGCTTCTTCCTTAACAAGTAAGCTAACCATCTACCCAGTTTATTAGCATTACAAAAAATGTTATGTCTAGCATACTGTAAGTTAGTTGCCACTTGATCTGCCATTAATGTATCAAACTGACCCCTTAATAAAGTAATTACCTCTTTGATCTTCCCATCGGATGGATTCAGAATTAAAGCCTTTTCTTTTTCCTTAATTTTATCCTCTAATTCTTTCCTCTTAAATTCCAGTTTACGTCTATGTTTATTATTCAAATATATTAATACACCTCTCATATAAGCTTTACTTGCATCCCAAACCATCTCAATAGAAGTACCTTTATGCATATTAATTTTTAAAAATTCTTTCATCTGTTTTTTACACTCTTCCACATTTTCCTGGTATCTAAACAAATTTTCATTTAAACGCCAAGACCGTCTATCTCCATTATCTTTTTCTATCTCCAACCATACTGGACTATGATCAGATATAGTTCTTGGACAAATCTTGATCTTCTTAATCCTAGGTTAAAAATCATTAGTAATTAATACAAAATCGATCCTGGAGAAAGATTGATGCCTGTCGGAGAAAAAAGTAAAGTCTTTTTCTTGTAAGTTCCTTTCTCTCCAAACATCTCTCAATTCCAATTCATCCTTCATCTCAAAAAAAGATTTAGGCAGTTTAGCATGACTTGGCGTGCTTTTAAAAAGGCCTCCCTTGTCCATTTGTACATCCAAGACGCCATTCCAATCTCCCATAAAAATACAAGATTTATAATCCCACTGAATAATTTTGCTGTGTAGTAAATTGTAAAAATCTCCTTGCTGTTGATTAGGAGCGTATAGTCCAACCAAAAGCGTTTTCTTGCCTTCTATTAATAATTCAATTATAACATATCTTCCTTGTTTGTCTGCTTCAATTAAACTCACTGTTAAAGTATTCTTAACATAAATAACAACTCCATTTTTCTTATCAGGCGCAGAAGCAATAAACTGTGTGCCCAACCTAAAATTTACCAAGTACTTTTGATCAACCGCTCGAATATGTGTTTCCTGTAAGCAAATAATATCGTTTTTAAATTGCTTTAGATATTGAAATACTTTCTCTTATGTGGTGAATTTAAACCATTAACATTCCAGGTTAGAAGCTTTGTCGCCATCTTTTGCAACCTGAAGCTTTTGGAGCGCCTCTTCCAAAATCACCTGCACTCTCTTTGGCCTCACTCCTCCCACTGCTTCACTGTAAGTAGGTTTTTGAGATGCCATCATAACTCTCTGCTGTTCTTGCTCTTGTCTCATTCGTCTAGCTGCAGCACGTGTCATTCTTTGATCTCTTATCTGGGGCAGCTCTTCAAACTGACGGAGAAAGACCAGCCATAGCAATATGGCTCGCCACTAAGCTGCTGACAGCCGAAGTAAAATTTACTACCAAGCACTTTGAAAGCAACACGGATGAAAGTGGGTGAGATCTTATCTTCTCTTTACCTTAAGTACTTTCTTCCTGTGAAAGCTCTTTGAAGTATCTTCCCCCTGTGAGGAGAGAGGGAAAGGAACTTTTATCCCACCCTCTAAGAATAGCGGCGTCTTACTACCCAGGGGAATCAAAGCATTAAAAATAATAATTTCAATCTAATTGGATTCATATGTTCCTGAAAATTGGGGACCAAAAATTTTCCTATCTTTACTGGAGGCTTTTGTTTATATCTGCAAAAAAGAAATAAAACTGGAAGAAGAATTAGAAAAATTCGGGACTTTAAAAAAACAAAAAAAACAAAACTTAAATGGTATCAGTGACATTTTGTGATGAAGCTTGACATGGCAATTTGTTATTTCCTAAAAAGAGACTTGGCTCAGAGCCAGAACATAGATAAGACTTTCTTGACCTTGGCAATATCGGTGAGAGATTCGACTGTAAAAGAACAGCTGGGCAGTAAAATTGGCCTTCTTGAACTGTGAATATAAACTTTTACAGACTATTGCTTAACAAACAATGTTTACTAGAAAGATTATTTACAGACACGTGAAAGATGGATGAAGACCAGGAAAAAATTCTTGCCATGTTGAAAGCAATACGTGAAACTATTCCTTCAGCTTGTGATAAAATGAGACCTAAAATAAAAGATCAAGATGCCAGCTTAGATGCACAAAACCAAACTTTGACTACAACCAAAGAACCAACAATGCAGAAGACAACAGAAGAAGTGGAACGATTAAATACTAAGACAGAAGACTCAATTGACCAACAAGTACAGCTGATGGAAAACCCAGACAAGGAAGTAATAACACTGAAAATGGCAATGACTTTCTATACAAATCAGAAGAAATTTGAGAAAGAAGAAGAACAGATTGAATTGAAGATAAATATATCAGAGCAAACATGGGGGACTGGAATAACAGCGCGACAATTAAATGGGCTAGTCCTTCCAGAAAACTGGCAATCAAATAGTCTTCTTTAATTCAACTAACATATATAAGAATGAAGGGAGATTTATTTAATGATTTAAAAGCACTGATATGGAAGCCTAGTTGGCAAAGGAAGAGAGCTAGAATAAGGTTAAAAAAAGGGTTTTGATTCACTAGAGGGGATTTTATATTGTCAATTAGAGGATTAAAGGGAGATGTTGAGATAAGGGGAATTCTGGTTATTAGATTTAAAATAGCTGGAAACTAGTTGAAAATAAGGATTTGATTTGTCTAATATTGAAAAATTGGATCTAAAAAGGAAAAGAAAATTAATTATCATGAATATGTTTGACTTATTGATTAACCCAGGCAATATATATAATGGTTTTGATTTATTAAAGGGGATATTGTATTATTAAGTAGATGACTTAATATGGTGGGAAATAGATAACTTTTAGGTAATAGAACATTATATTTAAATAGATAAAATGTGTATTTTGGACATTATAGTTTGTTATGAAGTGAGATAAGGAAAATCTTGGTTACCCAAAATCTGAAAATTATGGATATCAAAGGTTAAATTGGAATATTGATGAGAAGTTAAAATTATGTAAAAAATAATAACAGGATATGGATTGTTTATGAATATTGAATGTAATTAAGATATGTACAAGCTAAAAATATATTGATAAATGTAAGAATGATGTCTTTATTGAGTTGATATAATTAGAAATGTACTAGTTTGAATGTTGTTGTTAGTTGTGAAGTCATGTCTGACGCATCGCAACCCCATGGACAATGTTCCTCCAGGCCTTCCTGTCCTCTACCATCTTCTGGAGTCCATTTAGGCTCACGCCTACTGCTTCAGTGACTCCATCCAGCCATCTCATTCTCTGTCATCCCCTTCTTCTATTGCCCTCAATCTTTCCCAGCATTAGGCTCTTCTCCAGTGAGTCCTTCCTTCTCATTAGGTGGCCAAAGTATTTGAGTTTTAGCTTCAGGATCTGGCCTTCTAAAGAGCAGTCAGGGTTGATCTCCTCTAGGCCTGACCGGTTTGATCGCCTTGCAGTCCAAGAGACTTGCAGGAGTCTTCTCCAGCACCATAGTTAAAAGGTCTCAATTCTTTGGCGCTTAGCCTTTCTTATGGTCCAACTTTCACACTCATACATTGCAACTGGGAAAACTATGGCCATGACTATATGCACTTTTGTTGGCAGGGTGATGTCTCTGCTTTTTAGTGTGCTGTCTAGATTTGCCATAGCTTTCCTCCCCAGGAGCAAGCGTCTTTTAATTTCTTGGCTGCAGTCCCCATCTGCGGTGATCTTGGGGCCCAGGAAAATAAAATCTGTCACTACCTCCATTTCCCCCCCATCTATTTGCCAGAATTGAGAGGGCCGGATGCTATGATCTTGGTTTTCTTAATGTTGAGTTTCAAGCCCACTTTTGCACTCTCCTTCTTCACCCGCATCAAGAGGCTCTTTAGTTCCTCTTCACTTTCTGCCATTAGAGTGGTATCATCTGCATCTCTTAGGTTGTTGATATTTCTCCCGGCAATCTTATAGCAAATGTTAAGGGAAAAAGAGTAGAAATATCTGATGTTGTAACCTGAGATTTGCACTAATGATTTTGTTATTGAATTATTGATTAACCCAGTCACCACATTGCTTTTTAAATACTCAAAAGTAAAATTGGAAAATTAATAAAATATTATATAAAAATAGAGCAAAATTCCTGGAAAATTGAACTTTCATAAGAATGACATAATTTAGATTTTTTAAAAAAACTTAAGTAGTTTCAATAGGATCTAAGGTATTTATGTAAGTTTGTAATTTTTTTAGTCTACATTTGTAGAAATAAATATCAAATGGCAAACAGATCCCAGTTTGCTGCCATCCAGTGATTGTCCCATTTTTTTGCACCTTAGTTCTGAGAACAATGCTACTGCTACAATACTATGTAGGGAGCACTGAAGTGCTTCCACATTGAAAGGATGGAACAGTGATATCACTGTTGCCTGGGGGATGCCCAGTGGGCTCCTTTCATGTCCCCATTAAGTTTCCCACTGAAGTGGTACCCATCTATCTATTTGCAGTCACCGTTTGGGTCGGCAAGAGCTGGAGCGTGTGACAGGAGTAGCAGCAACTGGGTTTGAACATGAGCTTGCCAGCTTGCCAGTTGTCAGCCCAGCATCTTAACCTCATGAACTACTGTGTTTCTAAAAAATAGGGATATGAGGATCTGTTTAAATAGAATCCATTTTATTATTAATAGTTACAAAGAAATTCGAACATCTCTTATATATTCATTTTTTTTAAAAAAAGCTATGTTAATAAAATCCACATTTACTTTTGTTCACAAAGTAAAGCTTTTGAACACAGCTCCCATTAACATTAAACATTAAATTACACTCCCTGAGAAAACAATTAATTCAAATGTCCTAATATCCTCTGTAATGCACATTTTCTGACTGTAAGGCTTTTTTATATCTACATTTTAAAATATATTAATATATATTTCCAATATAAGCTCTTTTTAAAATTCAATTTTTATGCACAATTTGTCAAATTTTTCAAATGTTCTCTCACAAACAATCCTCTTGTAGGAAATGTTGTCAAAAGATCACTGTCCGTGCATTTTAATGGGATTTCACAGATCTGCTCCCCAAAAAACTGTGTTGGAACAGTTCAGCAGAAACTTTATCAGTTTTCAGGTGGTTTTTAAAGATGTGAAGTATATTACAGTAACCCAACTCACCATAGCGTGAGTGACTGTCTGAAGAGCTTTCCTAATGGGAAATGGGGTTCAGGAATCTGTGATAATTGAGCTTTTCAGTTTTAATTTGATTTTGATTTGTCTTTATTAATGTTTTTTGCGAATGTTTCCTTTAGTTTTCTTATGAATGTTTTTATCTTATGATTAATCTTCAGGACTGGGATTCATGCAAATATACCACTGCGTTTTTCATTTCATTTACAGCAAAATAACTCAAAATTAGTTTTTGCTCTATCCAGTCCACTTGACCTTCAGCCAAATTCACAACTTACATAATGCTTATATTTGTCCATTCACAGTGTACGTTTTGTGAAGTACACATAATTTCTGAAGGCTGCTGCTAGAGTCACAAGGAAGCCCAAATGTGTTTTGTTTTCTTAATTATATGCTTCAGTAACAATTTGTACTTTACAGCCATAATTTTATAAGCATTTTATGATGACTGTGAGTGAAAAATTGTAGAACAAAAGAAAAGGTAGGATTTTCTTTCTTTTTAATAAATTGATTCAGACTTTTTAATAGAGAACTTTTGGTGGCCTAGGTAGAATGCTAACACCTGGCTTTTGACAACTTTTGCAGTTATGCCAGTGATATCACATGAGCACCTTAGATGGATGTGACAGACGGATCACCAGAAGCATGCTTAATTTTAGAAGGTGTGGAGATGAAGCTTCAAAAGTAACAGAAAGATCAGCCAACCAACTTGGACTCTATATAATTATTCTGTCTGTCCGCTGGTCAACCTTATGTTCTAAAATGCAAATTAGATGAAGTGTGCAGATGTATAACCTAGGAAACATTCCAGATTTATCTTGGAAAATATGGCTTTTGAGAGCCTTGTTTTATACAGAACCATTTTGTCTACAGAAATATAGCCAGCAAGGCCTGAGAACGTGGCTTGATAAAAATGCAGATTTTATTCACTATGTGGGCACCTTGCCTATCTATCTTATAATTTTCAAATATAGCACAATATATAAGAATTTATACTCTCCTTTCTGCAGTACAATAGTTGTCTTTGCAGCTTTCATAACATGGTAAGTTTATCTATATGGAGTGACTTGAATCTCTTCTATTTTTCAGAATTATGTGACGCTTTGTTTCAGACTGCACTAATATTGGGTGTATTCAGTCATCTAAATATCTCCCAAAATTGCATTCCCATATAATCTCAAGTGACTCAGACATAATTGAGAAATGCAGTCTTTCTGAATTTATAATAAATGACCTTATTTATATTTAGCCACATGGACATTTGCAGCTACTTATCAAATTTGTTACCTTACAAGTGTTGCAGCATAGTTTGTAGAAATTTAAATGTATCAAAAGAGAAAGATTATCAATGTATTCTAAAATATATTTCAAATTCTTTTTATTTAGTTGTGGCCTCCATTCAGACATTTGGTTTAATTCAGAATCTGATATTACTGGGACATGTATAACTCACAACCTAATTCCTGGTGATGTCACTGTGTGACTGTGTGGCCATAATTAATTATTTAAATGTAGGCACCACTGGAATATAAATTGTTTTTAGGTGGCTCACCTAAATAAATAAAATGAAAACACAATATAGACAAAATAGATAAGATGGGTTCTGGTCACTCAATACAAATATCCCACAAAGTGCTCCTGCTAGCCTAACTTAAGGTCTAGGAGACAAAAAAAACCCAAGTCTTCAATATCTTCTGAAGCAGGGTACAAGGAACAGGGTAGGGTTATGGGACTACAGTGGGAGTTACACAAATTTCAGGAAGGATTCCAAAATGCAGGCACCATGGCAATGAAGGCACAGTTCCTGGGTCCTGATAGATAGCACTGTTTAATCAAAGGGATCTGGAGAGTGTCAACTTTTTTATTCATAAAACATGATAAACCATGACAGTAGGCAGTCTCTCAAAAGAAAACTGTCACTATGCTATGTAGGGCTTTATTGGTGATAACAAGCATTTTGAATTGTACCTGGAAATAAACTGGCCACCATTACAAATCACAAAGCATAGGTATCTGGTAGGTACACCTAGGCATGCATATCATCGACCATTGCATTCTGAATAGTTGAAGCTTCCAAGTGATTTTCAAGGGCAGCCTCATTAGCAGGGCATTGCAACAGTAAAGCTGTGAGCTGACTACAGCATGACTAAATGTCTGAAAGGAATCCCAATCCAGGAAGGAGAGAAACTGGTGCAAGAGATGGAGCTGTGTAATGGCCTTCTTGGTTTTTGCTGCCATTTGGTCTCTCAGCAGGACTCCCAGATTGAGCACCATGCTTGAATAGGGAAGGGCTACTTTATCCCAGATTAAAAATGGAAAATCTCCAGATCTAGTGGACTCTAATACTCACAGCTACTTGGTTTTTGTAGAATTGGCACTGGCACCAGGAAGAACCCTGACAGCCTTCACTAGACTGGCCTAGGATGATGATGATTAGCATATGCCATTGTTACGTTAGCCAGGAGACTACAATGCAATTGCAGAGTAGTACCGTAATTTGGCTGCTAAGGTACCAACTCACATGCTTCCCATGGTGCACCACAAGAAGGTGAACTGGCTTCACACCAGAAAAACAAGCAGCTCTTCTTGCAGTGTCATGCAAGACCACCACCCCCCTTCCTACCTGGAGCTGCCTTGCAAATGGGCACCACAAATGGAAAGGTTCATAGGGCAGGAATATGACTGCCTGCATGGAGCACCAGCTCACCTCCCCCCCCAGTGGTACCTATTTTATCTACTTGCATAGAACATGCTTTAAAACTGTTAAGTGGACAGGAGCTGAGACGAGTGACAGGAGCTCACCCTGCCACCCAGTCCTAGGATTTGAACTGCTGCAGCAGAAACCGTCTCCAGCATCATTAAGACATTGAACCACCATGCCTCTTGGCCTAAGGTATAATTGGGTGTCATCAGTATAACTCCAAATTATCAGATGACCTCAACCAGCAATGTCATGTAGATATTAAAACAGGAGGAGAGAATGTGTTGAGCCCTGTGGCACCTCACAAAGGTGGGGGTTAGGAAGGGACCTCTCTATCTTGTCAACACTGACTGGAACAATCAAGGAAGAATGAGAATCACCAAAAATGGTATCCCCCTGGAGCTGATCCAGAGGGATATTGTGGTTGATAACTTTGAAGAATGCTGGGAAAGTAAAGAACACAAGGATGGATGCAACTTATTGATAAGCTTACACATATTTAGGAAATAGTGACATGATCTTTTGATTTTTGGCCTTTTCCCATATTCTGGTGAAGAGCTTCTTGCCCTCTTTGCACCAGTTTGCTGAGGAAAATGGAAGAAGCAAACTTCCTCCCATCTTTTCAGTAGTCAGCCTGGGCCAAGGACTGAATTCCTTGTGAGAATTCAGTAAGAGACGCAAACCTATTTTCTACATCAAGGGTAAGAAACCGAACAGGAGTTCAAAGCCAAAGGGAAAAAAGGGATATTAAACAGCACAAAAGCAAAGAAGATTGGCATCTGCAAGGCTTATCCTAATGCCTGCTTCTCTTGTTAGGAATACATATATCTCACATGCACACATAGATACTCACAATGGGAGAGGGTGAGAAATAGAATGAACCTAACAACAATATAATGATTTTTTAAAAATCAATATAAAGGAAAATTGTGTCTTTCAGAGTAATTCTACTACATTTTAAACTAGTAAAAGAACTCAAACTACATGTGTGATCAATTGTATGGTTGAGACACCACATATAGGAAGTTATTTTTCCTGACTGCGGTAATGATCCCCCACTGATTTGACTAGTCTCCTTACTTTTTGTTTCCACTTTGTGGAAATGGGGATAAAACAGCTTGCTTCACTCTACCGAGTTTGTTATCTGTCATTTTTTTGCTATAGAAATAGGTATTTTTGCTTAACATTTCTTTATTTATTAAAGTTTACTTAAGGTATTTGATTGCCATGCCTTTCCAGAGGCAGAATGGGACAACTCGCCACAGCCAAATCACAGCAGGACAACAAATCCAAAATTTTGACAGAACCATGGCCAAAAATAATAAAATAAGGAAAGTCAATCCAGAAATACAATAATTTCAACAAAATGTGGTTATCAATAGTAAAAGTAACAGAATGAAATGATTAATACAGCACCTAATTGTCCAAAGATAAGTTGTCCTGTGGCAAGTTGGCCATAGTGAGTTGTTCTCGGCAAGTTATCCTATATCCTCCAGAGGACACATAATATTAAAGTATTTTTATACAATGCAAAGTACAACATACAGTAAGATTGGTAAGATTTGCAAGATTTATGAAAGAGATCAGCCATTGGTCAGCAATGGAACAAGCCCATCAAGAGATGTCATGTGCCAAATTCAATAATAAAAGAGTTCAAATTTATTTGCATCCCATCTTTTTATTACTTTTACAAATAAGGCAGAAAACATATCCAATATACTTTCCTCCTCCTATTTTCCCCACCACAATAACCAGATTAGGTGGGTTGGGCTGAGAGAGAGTGATATCTAGAAGTCATGCAGCTGGTTTTCATGGTTAAGGCAGGACTTGAACTCAGTCTTCTGCTTTCTGGCCTAATGCCTTAACCACCAGAGTAAACTGGCTCTCTATGGGACATTGTTGCATACTTTGGGCCTGTTGGGGAAGGTGGAAGATCAGTCTAATGTTGAAATTATTCTCCAAGATCAAAGGTCTCCCACTGACTATTCTACTGATCCCAGAATGCTACACCATTGTTTCCCAATGTGCTTCAAGAAAATGTCAATTTTATATTAAGCATGTGTACTGACTGTATAAGCACCTTCCTAGGAAATTGTACCAAAATGTATTTTTATAGTCATGAAATAATAATTTGCAGAAGCCTTTGCCTAAAAGGTATAATGTTGTTATCCACAATATATTCCAGCGTGATACATACTGCCATTTGTCTATAACATCTTATACTCCATTTACTTTAGGACAGGGGTGTCAAACTCAATTTCATTGAGGGCCGCATCAGCATTGCGGTTGCCCTCAAGGGGCCAGGTGGGTATGGGCAGGGTGGGCGTGGCCTATTGGGTGGGCGTGGCTAGAGTGTGTATGGCCTATTGGGTGGGCATGGCCAGCTCTACATCATTCGCATCAAGGGTGCCTATGGGGGCCTGGGCACGAGTGGGACAGATCTGAGTGTCTCTGGCAGAAGGAGGGTCTCTGGGCCAGGGCCAAGGAAGTGGGGGCCGTTCCCTCACTGTTTCCAGGATGGCTTCACGGGCCACATGAAACCACTTTGCGGGCCGCATCCGGCCCCCGTTTGACATGTCTGCTTTAGGAGGATAGATCCAGTTTAAAAAAAAACATTTTCTAGGCCACTCTCTTACAGTCCTTAAGTCAAGAAATTCGACTTCAAAAGCAGAATTCATGATGAAGCAGTTGAATCAGAATTTGTCAAAAAATTCAACTTTGTCTTCTAGCTTCAGTAGCAAAGACCTTTTACAATACTTCATGTGTCAATCAGCTCATCAATGCAAGGCTACCTAGGGGCAAGTCCTTGACTTACAACCATTCATTTAGTGACCATTCAAAGTTTTAACGGCCCTGCAAAAAGTGGCTTAAGACCATTTTTCACACTTACGATTGTGGCAGCATCTCCATGGTCATGTGATCAGAGTTTGAATGCGTGGCAACAATGGTTTTCTGAATCGCCACTTGCTTATATAATAACTATCTTCACCATTTCATTTTCCTTGAACTTCACTGTTTATAATCCCTGCTTATCAGCACAACAGATGCCTATAACTGTCTCAGGTTAAGAATTTGATTTTCATTATGGCTAATGTTCTGGTCTTTGAGGTTCACAAATATATAGATGTGACCCCTGATTCCACCAAGCTACTGTGTGGTACAGAGATGTCCTGGCAACACATTTTTATGCTTTGGCTTCAACTCTTATGTTAATATTTCTCTTATATTCTGTTACTATCCAAGGGCAGCTTCAAGGTGTACTTCCTCAGAGCCTTATTAATATGCATCCCCATCATTAAAAAAAAGTAAATCAAAGTAATTTGCACTGATTCCACTGTGCCTCAACTCTTAGGTCAGAGAATGATTCTTTTCTTACATATTTAATGTAGGACAGTTTCAGGGAAGGGCTGGTTCCCTTTCCTCTCCCATTCAAACTCATCTAATGGTGCAAAAAAGAGAATCTCTAGTAATTCTCCTTAGCATGTGGTAGAGTTGGATAGGGAGACTCCAGATACTCCCTCCCACTTTATCTCATACCCAGATGAGATGTTCCTTTTGAATGAGCTTGTTGTTGTTAGTTGCGAAGTTGTGTCCGACCCATCGCGACCCTATGGACAACGTTCCTCCAGGCCTTCCTGTCCTCTACCATCTTCTGGAGTCCATTTAAGCTCACGCCTACTGCTTCAGTGACTCCATCCAGCCACCTCATTCTCTGTCATTCCCTTCTTCTATTGCCCTCAATCTTTCCCAGCATTAGACTCTTCTCCAGTGAGTCCTTCCTTCTCATTAGGTGGCCAAAGTATTTGAGTTTTAGCTTCAGGATCTGGCCTTCTAAAGAGCAGTCAGGGTTGATCTCCTCTAGGACTGACTGGTTTGATCGCCATGCAGTCCAAGGGACTCGCAGGAGTCTTCTCCAGCACCATAGTTCAAAGGCTTCAATTCTTTGGCGCTCAGCCTTTCTTATGGTCCAACTTTCACTGCCATACATTGCAACTGGGAAGACCATAGCCTTGACTATATGCACTTTTGTTGGCAGGGTGATGTCTCTGCTTTTTAGTGTGCTTCCTAGATTTGCCATGGCTTTCCCCAGGAGCAAGCGTCTTTTAATTTCTTGGCTGCAGTCCCCGTCTGCGGTGATCTTGGAGCCCAGGAAAATAAAATCTGTCACTACCTCCATTTCTTCCCCATCTATTTGCCAGGATTTGAGAGGGCCAGATGCCATGGTCTTGGTTTTCTTAATGTTAAGTTTCAACCCAAGTTTTGCACTCTCCTTCTTCACCCGCAACAAGAGGCTCTTTAGTTCCTCTTCACTTTCTGCCATTAGAGTGGTATCATCTGCATATCTTTGGTTGTTGATGTTCCTTCCGGCAATCTTAATTCCAACTTTTGATTCATCTAGCCCTGCCTTTCTCATGATGTGCTCTGCATATAAGTTAAATAGGCAAGGCGACAGTATACAGCCTTGCCGGACTCCTTTCCCAATTTTGAACCAATCAGTGGTTCCTTGTCCAGTTCTCACTGTTGCTTCTTGGCCCGCATATAGGTTTCTCAAGAGACAAATAAGATGGTCTGGTACGCCCATCTCTTTAAGGACTTGCCACAGTTTGTTATGATCCACACAATCAAAGGCTTTAGCATAGTCAATGAAGCAGAAGTAGATGTTTTTCTGAAACTCTCTAGCTTTCTCCACGATCCAGCATATGTTAGCAATTTGATCTCTAGTTCCTCTGCCTCTTCGAAATCCTGCCTGTACTTCTGGTAGTTCTCGATCCACATACTGCTGGAGTCTAGCTTGTAGGATTTTAAGCATAACTTTACTAGCATGAGAAATGAGTGCAATGGTGCGATAGTTTGAACATTCTTTGGCACTGCCTTTCTTTGGAATTGGAATGTAAACTGATCTTTTCCAATCCTGTGGCCACTGTTGAGTTTTCCAAATTTGCTGGCAAATTGAGTGTTGCACTTTTACTGCATTGTCTTTTAAGATTTTGAATAGCTCAGCTGGAATACTGTCACCTCCACTAGCTTTGTTGTTGCTCAGCTTTTCTAAGGCCCACTTCACTTCACATTCTAGGATGTCTGGCTCGAGGTCAGTGACCACCTCATTGTGATTATCAGGGACGTTAAGCTCATTCTTGTATAGTTCTTCTGTGTAATTTTGCCACCTCTTCTTAATCTCTTCTGCCTCTGTTAGGTCCCTGCCATTTTGGTCCTTTATCATGCCCATTTTTGCATGAAACATTCCTTTCATCTCTCCAATTTTCTTGAAAAGATCTCTGGTCCTCCCTATTCTATTGTTTTCTTCTATTTCTTTGCATTGTTCATTTAAGAAGGCATTCTTATCTCTTCTAGCTATTCTTTGGAATTCTGCATTTAATTGAGCATATCTTTCTTTTTCTCCCTTGCCTTTCGCTTCCCTCCTTTCCTCAGCTATTTGCAAAGCTTCCTCAGACAGCCATTTTGCTTTCTTGCATTTCTTTTTCTTTGGGATGGTTTTGGTTGCTACCTCTTGTACAATGTTGCGAACCTCTGTCCATAATTCTTCAGGCACTCTGTCTATCAGATCTAATTCCTTAAATCTATTTGTCACCTCTATTGTATATTGAACAGGGATATGATTTAATTCATACCTGACTGGCCTAGCACTTTTCCCTACTTTCTTTAATTTAAGCCTAAACTTTGCAACAAGAAGCTCATGGTCTGAGCCACAGTCAGCTCCTGGTCTTGTTTTTACTGACTGTATAGAGCTTCTCCATCTTTGGCTGCAGAGCATATAGTCAATCTGATTTCTGTGTTGACCGTCTGGTGATGTCCATGTGTAAAGCTGTCTCTTGGGTTGTTGGAAAAGAGTGTTTGCTATGACCATCGTATTCTCTTGACAAAATTCTATCAGCCTGTGCCCTGCTTCATTTTGTACTCCAAGGCCAAACTTGCCTGTTATTCCAGTTATCTTTCGGCTTCCTACTTTAGCATTCCAATCCCCCATGATGATAAGGACATCATTTTTTGGTGTTAGTTCTATAAGGTGCTGTAGGGCTTCATAGAACTGGTTAATTTCATCCTCTTCAGCACCGGTGGTTGGGGCATAGACTTGTACTACTGTGATATTGAATGGTTTGCCTTGGATTCGAACTGAGATCATTCTGAATGAGCTACATAAAGGGAATTAACATTTTTATGTTTAATTTATCTTGGGGCCCAAACCAAAATGGATGTTAAGGACTAGGATATGAATAGAATAGAGCTGGAAGGGATCTTGGAGGTCTTCTAGTCCAGCCTCCCACTCAAGCAGGAGAATCTATACCATTCAAGGTGCTGGTAATGACCTATAAAGCCCTACATGGCATGGGTCCGGATTACCTACGGCAGCACCTGCTGCTGACGTCAACTTCCCTCCGTCCAGTGCGCTCCCACAGAGAGGGCCTCCTCAGGGTGTCTCCGATCAGAGAATGTCGATTGGTGGCCCCCAGGGGGAGGGCGTTCTCTGTGGGTGTGCCAGACCTGTGGAACCGCTTGCCGGTTGAGCTCCGGATGGCCCCTGACCTTCGCTCCTTCCGACGTGATCTAAAACCCTATTTATTTGAACAATCCGGCCTGGTCTGATGGGTTTTGGGATTTGGGTTTGGGTTTTAGCATAGTTTTTAATTATTGTATTATATTGGGCATAATTATGTAATCTTTTTAAACTTTTGTATTTAGTATTTTGATATTTATTGCCCTGTACACTGCCCTGAGTCCTTCGGGAGAAGGGCGGTATAAAAATTTAATAAATAAATAAATAGATAAATAAATTTCAGAAAAGTGACTGTCTAGTCTCTTAAAAACCTCCAGGGATGGAGCACCCACGATTATGATTTTGGTCCATTTTTCAATATAGTAATAGTGATCCTTTTTCTTCTGCCTGGCAGGAAGGGAATATCCAAGACAAAAAAATCCAAATAAAAGTAGAGAAGATGGCATGCATTCATGCATAGATACAAACATAGATACATATAAAGAAAAATAAACAATAAACATATTCCAAGTCATGACTGCAGCACTAGCACAACCATAGCAGTAGTCCGAAGCAGCCACAACGTCCTCAAATTTCATTCTGTCAGGAGTAATGGATCCCGGATTTTGGATGCATTCTCATATGTTAGCCCATTTGAGGTACCTTGGTTCAAAATGTGTTCTATGATGCACTGTTTTGCCCAGTTAATAGTAATCACAACCAGAGTTTTAGCAGTACATGAACCCTGGAGGCACAGTGGTTAAAGTGCAGTATTGCAGGCCAAAGTCTGACCACAGTCTGAAGTTCAATCCTGATGGAGCTGAAGGTAGAATCAACCTTCCATCCTTCCAAAGTTGGTAAAATGAGGACCCAGATTGTTGGAGGCAATATGCATATAATGCTTCTACAGTGTAAACTGCCCAGAGAGGGCTGTAAAACAATATGAAGCAGTATATAAGTCTAAATGCTATTATTATTGCTAGTATATGGAAGCTAGATAATCAACAACCAATGCAGCTCTTAGAGCAGAAGTGTCACATGGGCATACTTAGAATGCTCATTGTATGGCCTAAAAAAAGAAATGAAACATAAGAATGACTTTTCAAGGCAATTTTGCTGATGCATGTAGGATAATTGAGAAAGCCAAAGCACACCAAAAAGATTCAAATATGTACTTCATTGTTTATGGAAACTCCTTTGGTTGTATCTACTGTGCCAGGCTGTGGAATATTGTTAGAAAAATGCTTAGGAGAACGGGAATCCCCAAACTTCGCATTGTCCTCATGCAAAACCCAAATTTTAGGAAAAGAATCCACAATCCAAACAGAGCATGATGAAACAGACTGGCTCCAAGTTGACAAAGTAATGAGACAAAACTTTATTCATTATTTATTTTATGTATATGTTGAAGGAGTCTGGACTGGAAAATGACTATGGTTTTAAAATTGGAGAAAGAAACATCAATAACCCACTTTATGCTGATGACACTACTCGGTTAGTTAAAAATGTAACTCATCTGCAAGTCTACTAATGATACCGAGGAACACAGTGGGGAAAAAGGGACTAAAATTATAAAGAAGATGCAACAAATGAAAATAGATACAGCAACCAAGTCTTGGAACTGACAATGAAGATACTGAAGCAGTGTAAAGCTTCTGCTTCTTATAATCAACTGTTAACAGTAAAGGAATGAGCAGTCAAGAAGATTACAGACTAGTCTTGGATTAGTTGACATAGTTGAAATGGTAGTTTAAACAACAGGTATTTGCATTAATTGCAAATGTAGATTGTTTTCCTGCCCACAAGAGGGCAACTCCTATTGATTAATTTAAAGTACAGAACAGGTAGGTAATGAATTTCAACTAAAATTATACAAGGAGCTAATCTACCAGATTCATATTGTTCTTATCTATATAAGGTTTCTCATCATCCAGGTAACTTTTTGAAGGACAGATTGGACAAGCATCTTTTATAGGCAATAGATATCTCTTTGTACAAGGATGTAGGCATCAAACCAGACACAAACAAAAATAGCCAGAATTTTGCTAATCTGTGAAAATTGCAACATTTTAGCAACCTCACCCATCAGTTCTTACAGGGATTTGATTTGCTCACTCTTAAACTTAAAAATGTCTGCACTCTTGCTTGAAATCTCACAATAGTTAACTTTCTTAGGGAAAATATTGTGGGGCTAGAGTGTCTTGTTTGAAATTTGAAGAAATATCAGGTGAGAACATAAGCAATGAATATGTTGCAATATTTGAACTATTTTTCATTATCTTTAAATTATTGTTTGTGGTGGAGTCATGACTCTATGCTAATTAAAACAAACACATTCTATATGTTAAACCCATCAAGCTTCTCTTAGTAAAATATTTCTATGAATTCTCCATAAATATGCAGTTTCCAACATAATCTCCGTTTAAGGCAATAGGATTAAAACTATTCAAACCTATGCATTGCAAATTAATGGATGTATAAAACAGTCTGTTTCATTATAGGGCATTTATTTTTCTTTCAGATGTATAAACATGTTTGAATTGTTATTGTGCTTAGGCTGCATAAATATAATTAAAAGAAGTACTTGCATTTTTGGAGATTGTCACCAGAGGGCATTTATGCACCAACAGAAGGCATCTCTTTTTTGACAGGTACCAAAGAAACAGTAGGAAGCATTTTTAGCTATCCTATATAGTTATTTAAAATCCATGGCAGTTTTTTTTAAAAAAAATACAAATATAAATTAAAAAATAGAAGCTACCAGAAAGGCAAGTATATTTAGAAGTACTGTTCACAATAGATAAGCTGATTCATAGCTTTTGTGAATAAAACTACCTTCTAAAAATAAGAACTGAGTGGGTAAAATAAATATTTGTACACAGTTATCTGGTAATTTATTTCTGCAATTATATTCAGGAGGGGTTTTTTTGGATGGTATCATCTGTCCTTGAAGAAGAATGGCAAATAATCAGAAAAGCTGTTAAAAATTAAGAAGGTTTTAAGAATTCACAAGAATCTCATGTCTTACATGCTACAAGGCTGTTAGTTTTGAGGGAAAAAAATGTTCTTAATGCATTGTAATCTAGATCATTCCCTCAAGGCAAGGGAATCTATTTTGGTTTGGTTCAGTGTAACTGAATGAGCTACATTTTGAGTCATAGGATTTTAACCTGTACACAGAATTTTCCCATATTAGTCCTGGTTCTTTAAACCACTCCAGAATTTCAACTCTCTGAAGCATATGAAGGCCACACAGAGCCTATAAGAAGAAGTAAAGTTTATACTGCTGATGGATGTTATCTGTTAAGGTAATATGTTATTTTTGTTGCTGTCAACATTATTTCTAGGCAGTTTTGCTAGTGAAAAATATATAAAGACATGGATTGGATATCACCATGTAGGTTGTACAATTACAATTAATTAATATCGTTAAATTTATTTGAGAGAAGAAAGAGTGGCATGTGGCCTAGTGGTGAAGATGCTCACCTCCCAGTTGGAAAGTTGAGGTAGCGGCAGATGTTTCTCTCTTAGGATGCAAAGAAAAAAATATCTGCTGTGGTGTCAGGAAGGGCACCTGGCTAGTAAACACTCAGCTCCATCCAGTTGCCCCAACTATACTCCAAATTAAGGGATTACAGGGTCATAAAAAAGGGAGTTTTGGGAGAAAGAAATGAGAAAGCACTAGTAATGCAGTTATACAGCAATGCCATAATTTGGTGTCCTTTAATATCTGGCTTATGAACATAGCAAGTGTGCCTTATTTTGAGTGAGACCATTGGTTTGGCTAGCACAATTGAAAAGCCCCTGCCCACTTCACATCAGTGGAAGTGGAATAGATGAACTAATAATCTGATTCAGAGTAAGGTAGCTTTTTAATGTGACTTCATAATGCCATTTATCATAGTTAATGATACACAGACTCATGACAAAACATTAATAAAGCAAAATAAAATACTGCCCAGGCGATAAAATAAACATTTTCACCCTGGAAAATATTAATTTGCATTGCCAATTTATTAGAAAACTCTTCACACAGTGGCAGGAGACAGCTAAAGCAAATGAATACTGGAGGGAGTCTATGTATTCCACGGTCTAGATGTTATTTCCTAGAAGATCTTTTTTCATAGCGTTTTCCATTTTCCAAATCTGTTTTCACTCTAGCAGACTACTGAATAGAAATCTTAAAGAATGACTGAACTGAAACTAGAGAAGGAGTCTCTAAGATATCCAGAACCCAAATTGTCTAATTGTATAAAAGTAATCAACAATACCTTAAATTCTGTTTGGATTTAAATGGGTGACTGGTACAGATTGTTGCAGATTGCATACAATGGAATCTCACAAGCAAATGTCTATGTCAGCATCCTTGCTATGTGCTGCCACATTCTAGACTACATTCTGAGAAGCTTTACTGACATAATGCTAAGCAATATTTAGCATTCCATTTTAAACAGACCGCATTTTATGCCAGGAACAGAAGAAGCATCTTTCGTTGCTGAATTGCATGCATTCTGTGATTATGAATTTGCTCTTCATTTGCTTTTGTTTTGTCTCCAAAAGGACTTTTCCCACTCCCAGCTGGATAGCGTATTATACATTGGTTTCCTATTTTATTTTATTTCTGTTTTTTTTAAACAACTTTTCCATTTAGGGATTTGTTACTCTTGTGGATAAATAACAGATTTGGAGCATATAGGAAACTTCTTTCGATGATGATTGCTTTCCTGATTATATTGGCTGGATATTCAGCAGATACAGCAACACTTATCTTGAAAAGGCACTCCTTGCTATATATGTCTGATGATGAACATAAGGAGAATAAAAGTAAAGTTTTCTTTTGGCTAGGCAAGGAGCATTGTGGGATTTGAATGATTTTAAGCCCTAAATCTGCTGCCAAGGATGAAAAAGATCCACCATTTCTCCATCCATAAAGGCAGTAGCATCTTTGGGAGAAGGCAAGAGTGACAGGCAATGCCTCTGGGAACACATCTGCGTATACCACAGAAGTATGCTCCTGGAGCCAAAAGTAGAAATGCTCCTAAAAATGGGATTTATTTGTTTAATGCAGTTTTAATTCAAGGGAATTCAAGAGCAAGACTTCATAGCATATTTAATTCTCATCTTCACCAATTCATTGTGCTGTTATAACAGGAGTTGGCAGTATCTGGTATATTTTTAGATTACAAATCGCATAAGCTAAGTTAGCTTGAGCCTTAATCAAAGGCTGTGAAAGATGAAAATAAAATGTCTGCCTGTAACCAGGATGGTTATTCCATCTTATTGCAAAAGTAGAACCATAACAACAATTTCTTTTATTCTTACCATAACAAAAGTAGGGACACACTGTTTTATTTGAAACAAGTGGAATTTAGCTAATGCATATAAATAGGCCTGAAGACCTCGTTGTTCTACCCTTTTATTTATTTTTATATCCCTGAAGACAATAGTAATGCTTCTGCAAATATGATAGTGCCTTTATCCTAAAATATAGCTGCTACTGAATTTCCCAAAGAGTTAATCAAAGGCCTCAGTTAGTAATTTGCTAGCCATCTCTCATGGTTATTAAAACCTATATCTTGTTTGCTCTTTTTCCCTCTGGACATCTGTGCAGGGTAGACCAATATCACATGATATCATTCTCCTTAGATGGTGTTTATGGTTTGCCTTCAGGAGCAAAGGCATATGTCAGAGCAGGCGAGGTGCAGGCACAGTATATATCTGCATGCAAAGCTTTAAAATCCAATGTCAAAAACACATCATGAATATTCTTGTTTCAAAAGCAAGCAGCAAGAAGCCATCATGACTTTGGTCAAATGATGATAATTGGTTACTCTTTTGCTGGTTTCCAGCAAAAAGTGGCCATTGGGAGAAGCTGGATTGCCTTAACAACCACACAATTCACTTTATGACTGTTGTAAAAATGGTCACAAAATGACCAAAATTCTGTTCCCAATTGTAATTGTAGTTGAGGACTACCTATATTAATTAGCACTGAGCTATCCTCAGCACTGAGGATCTGAATGACAGATCCTTAACAATGGGGAGAGATGGACATGTCACGGTTTGGGGAAAAGATGCAATAATGCATGTCTTCCCTTTGATCTGATGAGAATTGTTGGGAATGGAAGAGTTTGTTGCCATTACATAATGGCACACATCACAAATTTGCATACTAATGTCTGTAATTAATGATCACTATACATCAAATCATTTAGATATTTTTTTAGGAAGCAGGAAAAAAGGTATTTAGGATTTTTGCTTAGAAGGGGGAAAAACCCAAACCAAAATATAACCATGATAATAGAATAAGCCAAACCACAGAATTTTAAATGGGGACATTTTCAAAATTCGTATGAAATACTTTGTCAGTCCAATCCTGCTGAAATGGAATCGCCCTTGTTATACCACAATGATTCATACTTATAAGAACAAAACACCTAGATATATATAAATACATTTAAAATCACTTTGCCAATATGTAGACTTCTGAGAATTAATTATATTGTGCTTTAGCTTATAATAATTCATTCAGTTCTGTTTAACTATTCCATTATTTTTCTCTTTCTCTTTTTACCCAAAATGCAAATATGTTTTTGTGCAAATGCACCATATGTTTTCTGATTTATTAATATGCATCCACTCTAAGTGTTTTCTTATCTGTTCTTTGGACACCATGACCCAGATCACCACATTCCAAGGCTAGACAAGGACAGCAGCCAATTAATTTTAAAAAATATAAGGGGAAAAAATACTAATAGCAATATCACAAAAGGAGACAGCTAAGCCTTCACTAATAAACACTGATATGTTTGTAGAGAAGTTAGGGTCCAAATTAAAAAAGAGAGAGAAAAGAGAGAGATATCATTAACATGCAACAATTATTATTGCAGTATCAGTGAAGTCCAGATGAAGAAATGGTTACAATATTAGATATAAAATTCAATTACTTCTTCACTGAGCTCAGCACTATATAAACATTATGTCTGTGCTGATTTTTGAGGATGTGTGTGTCATTTTGACAAAGGTTTGAGCAAAACACCCCTTTAAAGCCATACAATGCTTTTTATTCATAGAGTGAAAACAAAGGGACTGCATTGTTTTATGTTACCAGCAATTTTCTATATAGTGACTTGGACCATTGGAAAAGATATGCAAGACACAGCCTCTTCTAGATTTTACAAGGGTTCGGGAAGGCTGTGGAATGACTTTAAGCATCCTGTGGAGGTAAACCATATGCTTTTTCCCATCTATATGAATAGAAATGTGTCAGTGTCACAGCACAATGCTCTTCATACAGATGTATGCAAGCCACTTTGTCCATTAACATGAATTATTTCAAAGTAAAATTTTCTAATGTGTTCCAGATCTGTTCTTTATTGATCATTTATTGGTGAATACAAATGATTTAGTAGAATCATAATACGATTTTCATGCCAATGATATTACATTCAAAATAGTAGAGGTTAAAGAAAAGATAAAAACAAACTTGAGATTAAAGTATTGTTCACATTGGCTTGTCCTATTTAGTTAAAGGGACACTTTTGGAAAAGTTAGAAATTACCTCCAAGTTGGGCCCATAAATTATGTTGGACAATCCCAATTAAGACTCGCCTCCCTGTTTTGGATTAATGAAGCTTGCAAACCTATTTTCAGGGGCAGTTCAATTGTAATTATACAAACAGGAGTGTACTACAGTGTGGATAACAATGGCAGAACTGTCTTATTCAAATACAATTATAGATGATCTATCAGCCTGAGGATAAAAGGTACTCCAAGCCACCAAAGCAATCTGTATACCTACTAACAACAAGGTAACAACATCTGCTACTTCTCTTCAGTAGACAAATTTGTAAGGAAGTTATGGATTTCACCTGCACATCCATTTCACTTCCTAGATAATCTTTTCCAGAAAGTTCAAGTACATCTTGAAAACAGCAGAGATAAAGTAGCACCCTGAGGTATCCCATAGTGGAATTATTGATGGGTAATATATCTCAGTATCACCTTCTGGAATCAGAAATCTATGGAGGCTTAGAATAAATTATTTTTCCCATACCCCAATAGAGGCAATCTGTCCATTTGTCAGAATGAGCATGGGAAATTTTTTTACTTGGCAGATGTTCTCTTGGCAAGCATAGACAAAGAATATATAGAGATGGGGTGGTGGTGGAGATTTTCTTTACAAAGAAAAAACATTAAACTGGCTGTGGTTATGTATGATTCTACATAAACAGTTTAAATATAAAAATAAATTGCTGCCAAATTCTATTAGTTCCCGAGATGTCTTTTAAGGTCAATCATGACTACATGAAAGTTCATTATAATAGAAATATAGTGAAGCCTCAATATAATGGACCACCATTTAGCAGATATTGAATGAAATGGATCAAAATGTCATCCAGACATTCCACTCCCTAACATAATAGACAAACATATTCCATCTGAAGTAGATAATTACAATTATATGCAGTGCTTTTTTTCTAAAAAAAAAAAGGTGCCGGAACTCAGAGGTGCTGTCACTGGGAACGATGCCGGTGTCTTGCTACGGCATCTCTGCCCATCCTTTGCACCCCCGCCCCTGCGGCTCAGAGCCACATGCCATGGGGATTCCCCTCCCCACAGCCACCGTGGGGATTTCCCTCCCCGCAGTTGCCATGCCGCAGCCCGTGCTGAGCCCCCACCTGGAGCTGCTCCAAACCCTGACCCAGAGCTTTGTTCCTCATGGCAGTGGTCTCCGGCGCCAAACAGCCTCTTTCCAATCACTTCCAGAAAAATTTGTAACAAACATTGGAATTCTCAAGGCCATGTTTGGTATTTCCCAGCAATCTGTTACTGGGAGGAAAAAGCAATCCCTGCTGCGTTACTCATCCCAGAGAAGCATTTGCATGTATGCAGGTTTCCTTATGGTGCCATAGTTATGGATGAGAAATATTGGTTGCAAAGTTGGCATTTCTGGATGTAATGCAGATATTTTGGACTTATTTTTGTTTCTTTGCATGTTCAATATTTTTAAAAAGGCATATGCTACTGACTACACTTATGCACATATGTAAATCTTTTGCTAGGATACATGACCACTGCTTGTCCAGCATGTGAAAAGTGAAAGATTGTGACTAAACAAAATTTTAATGTACAGATAATAACACCAGAAATTATTTTAGCCTTTTAAATAAATGTTGTTATTAATGTTAAGCTCACCATGGAAAACATCAAATATTGTTATGTATATACTAGGTTAATTATTTAAAGACTGAAGTGCAACATAACTAGATTCTAAATAATCTAGTTATACAAATGGCTGTAATTGTAGTGTTGAAAAACAAAAAGCCCAACCTAGTTTAGGATATTCTTCTTGGCAAAATAGGGAGGAGGAGGATAAGATGTTGTTAGTATCAATAGGCCTGCAGAAGTATTCAAATAGTCTGTCAAACCATTCCTTCCCACTGATTCCACCTTCGGCAAGACCATATTGAAGGGACCTAGTAAATTGTAAAAGTCTTTGTCTTTCAGAGATGTGTGATTCCAAGTAGAACAAATACACTTTTCAGATTCTTGAGTCCTTAAAATCAGACAATAATGTTACCTGGTTTGAGTTTCAGTATGTTAATCTTAATTAAGTCACCTCTTACCTACACAAAGATTCACCTGCTATGTCTGGGTCTGATCACTGAGAAATTACAAAGAGACACCTTTTGGGAGACAAATAATCCATGCATACTCAAGAACCAAAAGAACATATGAATATCTGTTAGAGAAAATGTGTTTTTTTTTCATCTGGATAAAAATGCAGTGTAATGTCCCCCCACGCATATTAAGAGCTGCCAGGTTTGTCTCTTCCAGAATTTAAGGGCAAGAAATCAAGTACATCATTCTGCCTCATGCCAAGCACCATCCATGGAAATGTCACCTTAATGCAAATAGAACAAAAAACTAGTAGATTTTACCCTTTAATTGTGGAAGGAAAAAAATCGTTGAAAATAAACAAAATGTTTTTCTGCTAATTAAAACATGATTCAATAAATATTTTCAAAGTTTTTAAAAAATAATGTTCCACTCAAGCTGAGCTCCAGGCTTCTGGTTTCTGGCCAAGATAGAGTCTTTCTAATATAGTTACAAACAACTGATGAGAAGGGTAAAAAAACAGAAATACAAATACAACCTCAACAATAATTCAAGCAGAATGGCAATTTGATTATTCCATCTTCCTTTTATTCTAATGATGCTACATGATAGTTAAAGAGTTTTTATCAGAAGGGAGGAATCCATTGATCATGTATACCATTCCACAGTATTGTTAAAATAGTAAGGTCTTTTATCCTATCATTGTAGAGCAAAGGCTGGGTCCTATCAAATGATACTTTTAATCAATGAAGCCCAAAGCAGGTCAACTCTATGATTGTACAGGCTGGGCAGCAATTTCAGGAGATAGATGATCCTTGTAAGACATTTTGAGCTATCGTATGTGGAAGCACTTTGCACACAACATTTCAGATTATGTTGTTGATGGTGGCGATGATACAAATAAGAGCATCACTTCTTGATTGTTGCAAATGATTCAACTAGTCTAGCATCCTGTATGCTTAACAACCTGCCAGAAGCATCTGAGAAGCCCATGAGCCAGGAACAGACATAAAAAAGCCTTTTGCAATAAATGGGAGGTTATATCATATTTCTCCAAAAATAAGACCCAACCAGAAAATAAGCCCTAGCATGATTTTTTAGGAGGCTTGTAATATAAGCCCCACCCCCAAAATAAGACCCAATTAAGACCATCAGACAGATCATATTTAGTAACATACAGTATTTCCCCAAATACAAGCCCTAATTAGAAAATAGGTCCTAATGTGTCTTTTGGAGCAAAAATTAATATAATATAAAAATAATATAATATAAGACCCTGTCTTATTTTTGGGGAAACACTATTTCATCCATTTTATACATTGCCTTCTCTTTTTTAAATTTCTCATCTCTCCCTTTTTGAAGATTTCATGAATTCTATCCAGCCTTTTCCTTTCCTTTCGGTCTGTTCACTATTTCTTCATATATTTGTTTTCTGAGGTAATTCTGATATCTTTCTATACAATCCAAACATCTCAACTAAATTCTTCCATATTGGTCTTTAATTTTTACTTTCAATCCACATTCATTCAGCACCCATTCATTTTAGCACTACCTCGTCTTTTTTAAAGTAACCCATCCAGACTGCATTCAGCTTCTATGTCTCTTCTGATACATCCAGCTCTCACTTCCATATAACAAAGTATTCTGAGCCCATTATTGTACACAACTTCTTTCAACAAGCATTCATTTCTTGCAACAGGCCACATACTACGCAATATCTTTCAACCAATATGTTACATCTTAAATATATCTCCCTCTTTTTAAAGATCTTTAGTAAACATTCTTTGAAGGTACATAAATTTATTTACTTTCTCTAGCTATTTACCACTGATGAATAATACGAAATAGTTTGTTCCATTTTCTCTGTTAAAGCTAACTTTGGAAGTCTTCAGTGCATTATGTTTCAAATCTACATTGCTTTTTCTCCAGTGCATCATACAATCTATTTAACATTTACTTCAAAATATTCAAGTTCTTATTTAGTGATATCCATGTGAATTAATTGTGAATTAGAACAGAACAGAACAGAACAGAACAGAACAGAACAGAACAGAACAGAACAGAACAGAATAGAATAGAATAGAATAGAATAGAATAGAATAGAATAGAATAGAATAGAATAGAATAGAATAGAATAGAATAGGAGCTGGAAGGGACCTTAGAGGTTTTCTAGTCCAGCTCCCTGCTCAAGCAGGAGAACCTATACCAGGGGTGTCCAACTCAATTTCATTGTTTCTTGTCCTGCCCTCTGGTGCTTTGGAGAATAATTTGACCCCCTCTTCTTTGTGGCAGCCCCTCAAATATTGGAATAATGCTATCATATCACCTCTATTTCTTCTTTTCTTAGCCAAACCCAACTCCTGTAACCGTTTTTCATATTTTAATCTCCAGGCTTTTGATCATCTTAATTGCTCTTCTCTGAATTTTTCCCCCAAAGTCTCAGCATCTTTTTTGTAATATGGTGACAAAAAGTGGTTGCAGTATCGCAGGTGTGTTTTTATAGAGTAGTACTAGCAACCTAGAACTAAGGAGAAACTTCCTGACAGTTAGAACAATTAACCAGTGGAACAACCTGCCTCCTGAAGCTGTGAATGCTCCAACACTGGAAGTTTTTAAGAAGAGACTGGACAGCCATTTGTCTGAAATGGTAAAGGGGTTTCCTGCCTGAGCAGGGGGTTGGACTAGATGACCTCCAAGGTCCCTTCCAACTTTACTATTATGATTATGATTAACACTTCACATGATCTTGAAGTATTAAAGACTACATTTTCCACATTTCCAACCACTGCATCTTTAATGTCATCCTAAGTATGTCTTCATATTTTTCTATAAACAAATTAAAGAACCAAAGGGAGTTCACACATCCTTGTCTTACTATCTGCTCAATGAGAAAATATTTATTCTCACATGCATTCAGCAACCAATCTTCATGAAAAATATTCCACAGTCAAGCCTATTCACAGTATATTATATATTTTCTCTGAATCCACATATGTGAATTAAGTTTTTCAATCATAAAACAAATGAATCCAGAGTTCTCACTCAATGACCAGGCTCAAATGTTTGTATTTTTAATATATTTTTCTTTCTTTCTTTTTATTAAAAAGTTTTACAATACATTTTTAAATACAAAAAACTCCCTCCTCCCCCTCCCCTCTCCCCACCCTCCCCTCCCCTCCCCTCCCCCCTCCCCTCCCCCCTCCCCGACTTCCCAGAGCTGAATACAGGGTATAGTGATACAAACATAACCTAAAATATGCTAACAACAAAAATAAAACATTAAATTATTTTTTACCACTTTAACTCTCCATAATCATAATATTAATAAAATAATAACTAACTAATAACACATCATAAAAATCCACTAACTATTCAAATACTAAATGAAACTTTTTAGTCCCATATTTATTCTGAGTATATTCAATCCATCTTCTCCATTCCACAATATATCTCTGTTGCGATTGTTCTTTCAAATATGCAGAAATCTTTGCCATTTCCGCCAAGTTAGAAACTTTCAAAGTCCACTCTTCTATAGTCGGCAATTCCTCCTTCTTCCAATATTGTGCTACTAAAAGTCTCGCCGCCGTAATTAAATTCAACATCAATTTAATCTCTATAACAGTAAAATCTGTAACAATACCCAACAAAAACAACTGTGGAGAAAACCTTATCTTTTTCTTAAATATCTTTTGCATGTTCCACCAAATTTTAATCCAAAAAACTTTAACTTTTTTACAAGTCCACCATATATGAAAATACGTTGCATCCTCACAGCCACACCTCTAACATTTGGGCTGGCAGTTCGGATACATACTTGCTAATTTTTTAGGGTCTAAGTGCCACCTATAAAACATTTTATAGAAATTCTCTCTTAAATTTTGGGCCTGGGTAAACTTTACATTTCTAACCCAAATCTTTTCCCAGGTATCCATTGTTATAACTTCTTGAAAGTTCTGGGCCCATTTTATCATACAATCTTTAACAAGTTCCGTTTCTGAATCAATTTCTATCAATACATTATATATCCTTTCAATAGGTGCTTGGCCTTGATCTCTAATTTGTTTTACCAAATTTTCATCAGTCATAGTCCCATTTATCTTTATTTTTCATAGTCCCATTTATCTGACAAGTCCAAAATGCTTGGAAAGATGGGAGGAAAGAAAAGGAGAAGACAATGACTAGTGAGTGGACTCAATTGCAGCAACAATGGGTGCACTGTTGGGAGACCTGAAGGGGGTCAGGCTTGGGACAAATCACCTTCGAGATGATCTTGGGGACTAGGAGACAATGAACTGATGTTATGTTATCTAGCTATTAATGGACCTCACATTTTATATGTTTATCAATAACGTGATGAACAGCAAACATTTGCATGATTTAAACCACCCAAATTCCCAAATTTTGTTTATTGTACTCTTTTAGCCAGAATGCTGTCAAACTCTTTTCAGGCACATTGTACAAACTAATCCCACTGTAATTTCTGCATTCACTCTTGCTATATTTCTTTTTGTATAGAGAAATAATAATTGGATGGTTTAAATTATCAGGCATGAATACAGTCTTTACAAACACGTTAAACAAGGAACCATGGTGGCACAGGAGTTAGAATGCAGTATTGCAGGCTAACTCTGCCCACACCCTGGAGTTTGATCCTGACAAGCTTAAGATTGACTCAGCCCTCCATCCCTCCGAGGTTGGTTAAATGAGGACCCATAGTGTTGGGGGCAATATGCTGATGTTGTAAACCACTCAAAGCACTATGGAGAGGTATGTAAGTCTAGGTGTTATTGCTATTAAGCAGTCACACAGCCACACAAATAAACACAGCCATATTTCAACATTTTTCTAGTTATATCACATACACCTTTTCAATATTCTCATCACCTTTAGGTCTTTCTTATCATCCTCCCCCCCTTGAACAGTATCTTTTATAGACATTGTAGGAGGAGATAGACATTTCAGTCTGTGATAGTAAAAGTAGAATCTGGTAGCATCTTTTCAACTAACCCATTTTATAAAAGGCACAAAGAGGGAAAGGCAGGTCATTCTGATGCAGATTATATATGAAACAGATTATCAGTACTTTATCAATTAACAACTGTAATATGTGAAAAAATCCATTGTGTTTATTGAGACTTTTTATGATTCCTATCCTTCCCTCTGTCTCAACCCAAATGAAATGGTTTAGCAGTCTAGGCCAGTGTTTTTTTCAGATTTGTCAACTTTAAGATGTATGGACTTCAACTACCAGAATTCCACAGCTAGTGTTTTGGCCCCAGGTTTTGTTATCCTTCACCAATCTTTCAATATTTCATCCTAAATAATCAAAGCAGTCATCTCGTTTGTTTCATTTCTTCTACATAAGACTTAAATCATATCCTTTTTAAAAAAAACCACAATAGATTTAACAAATAATCACTTTTTTAATTCCTTCCTTTTATTTTTACTCCAATATGTTTTTGCGAGTAGCATAATGGTCTGTCCTGCATTCAGAACTCTCTGATTATTTAACCACAAGCAGAGAGGAGTTGTGTATCTACTGGATTCAATCATATGTTCTTTCTGGCTTTTGCTGCAAGAGGTAAACAAACCAGGTTGCAGAAACTTCCCTGTGCCTTCTAATCCAATGGAAACCCCAGAGATCTTCCTGGTTAGAGGTACCTATTACTTGGACCAAAAAGAATGTGACATGATTTTCCATCTCTCATTATTTGTCAGCCCAACCAACCTTACAGAATACATTTTGTGGGAGAAAATTAGAAGGAAAAGAACACTGCCTTGTGACAGATGAAATATAAATGCTAATGGATAAGAGAAAAAATGTTCAAACTAATGAGGTATTTAAATGTGCACAAAGCAGATTGGGTTATGCATATTGGCTGTATCTCTCCAAATCCATATGCGGAGCTGCTCCCCACATTCCAAACAAAGGTCAAATTTATAGGATATTTGGTAGACTGTAAGAACAAGGCCATTGTAGTTGGTTCCCTCCCTCTTATATAAGATGGAATATCTTGTTCAGTATTAACACTTGCAGAGTGTCAGGGAAGTATATGGAATACAGGAAGCTCTTTTAAAAATTATGACACATTGTTAATGTTTTGCCAGTCAGGTTGATATGTGTATTTTTAACATGAATAACTTTCACTTCAGTCAATTCCCGTAATATTTGCTCTTCTGAGTGATAAGGAGGCATATCCCTTTTATCTTAATTATCCCCTTGAAGTCTGAAGTGTCCCACATTGTTGCTCTAACAAATGTTATGAATGTTCATGATATTACTTGAGGATGAAGTATTCAAAGATCATAATTCAGCTATGCTTTTTTAAAAAATCTGCATTAAAAATTAGCAAGTTGCTTAAAATTGCTTCAGCAATCAATTAATTCTCAGGACAGCAAAAGTCCTGCTAAAGTATCTTTTGCTATTGATTATTCCATCCAGTTGCACTCATCCTCAAAAGTCCTTTCAAGACCTTATAGTCATGAGTTATTACTATACAATGTCTTTTGAATTGCTTCCTTACATTCTCTTGATAAAAGTTTTTAAACTTCTTAATCTTTTTCATATTTCTGATCTTTTTCTTTCAAAAATAATACCAAGTTAAGTCAATGTCATCAATTTGACTGCCTCTACCAAATCTCAAAAGGTTGTACCATATATATATATAATTAGTTAAAGGAGCCACATCTTTTAACATGAACATCTGGTGACATAATTTACAATGTACAGTACAATGTCACATACGTATATGACAGATTCTGCTATTGTTTTATGTGATATAATAAACTGCAAAGTATTTTGACCTGGGGAATTTGAAAATAACCATTCAGTATGCTACAAGACAATTTCTGGAGGAAATTTGATTCTGTAATCTGTTATGGAAGACACCAATAATTATCTTTAAGTTAAATACTGGAAAAAGACAGAAAATTATATAAGGGAGATTATTTTGCAAACTGACTCCTTTCAATTCAATGGTTAGACATGTGTTTCTTGGGACCCAGTTTCCTGAGATTAATGAATATGAAGGTGCTAAGTGCTGACAATTGGAATTCTCAATTCTCTTAGCACTCAAGTGCTAAATATTTTGAAAACTCTCGGTAAAATGTTCCACATTGATCTTTATTTACTATAAAATTCACTTTGATTGGTACATCTAGATTGAGATGCAGTAAAGTGGAAGTTGACACAAAGATGAATATTTATCCCCTAATATATTAATAAGTATAATTGGCATACTATTGAGAAACATACATCTATTAAAGCACACTTCATTAAAACAGTTCAGATAAAATATGTTTATTTTTTTAAGTAAAAAAGGCAACTTAATATTACAGCAGTTAAAGCCAATTATGATCCATTCGTTTTGCTATGTTTTTTTTCTTCAGGATGTCATAAAAACTTGCTATTTTCATTAAATTTTTATTTTTGCTGTTTTTGTCCCTTTGAGTCAGTGTCAATTCCTGGCAAATTACTATTATTATTATTTATTGAACTTATATACCGCCCTTCTCCCATAGGACCCAGGTCGGTTCACAAGGCAATTAAAACATTACAATACAAAAAGTTAATAACAATTAAAATAGATTAAATTATCTTTGATTAAAAATCTAAAACCCCTGTAACTCTGATTAAAAACCCAACTACAATACGTTAAAAATTAAAAATTCTCAGTCCTGGCCGGAAAGCTCAAAGAGCCAGGTCTTCAGGTCCCAGCGGAACGAACGAAAATCAGGGGCAGTCCTGAGCTCTACAGGTAACTGGTTCCAAAGGGCAGGTGCGCCCACAGAGAAGGCCCTCCCCCTGGGTGTTGCCCGCCAGCAATCCTTTGCCGGTGGCACCCTGAGAAGGCCCTCCCTGTGGGAGCGCACAGAACGAAGGGAACTTGATGCCGGCAGCAGGTGTTCCCTCAGATATCTCGGACCAAAGCCATTTAGGGCTTTATAGGTCATCACCAGCACCTTGAATCTCACCCGGAGGGCAACCGGAAGCCAATGCAGCTCGCAGAGTAGAGGTGTTACATGGGAGTATCGGGAAGCCCCCATCACAACTCGCGCGGCTGCATTCTGCACCAGCTGAAGCCTCCGAGTGGTCCTCAAGGGCAGCCCCATGTAGAGAGCGTTGCAGTAGTCTAACCGGGAGGTCATGAGTGCATGAGTGACTGTGCGCAAGGCATCTCGGTCCAGATAGGGCCGCAACTCGTGCACCAGGCGAACCTGGGCAAAAGCCCCCCTGGTCACGGCTCCTATATGATCTTCAAGGCTGAGCCGCGAGTCCAGGAGGACACCCAAGTTGTGAGCCCTATCAACGGGGAGTAACACCTCACCCCCCCATCATTAAAGATGGAATAGAATGGTTCACTCGAGATGCCTGTACGCACAGCCACTCAGTCTTGGCAGGAATGAGTCGGAGCCTGGACAATCTGCATTTTTCTTGGCAAGATTTCAGAAGTGGGTTTGCCATTGCTTCTTCCTTCCTAGGGTAGAGAGAGAGATTGGTCTAGTCACCCAAATGGATTTGTGCTTAAGGTGGGATTAAAACTCAGAGTCTCCTTGTCTCTATCCTGATACCTTAATCACTACACCAAACTGTCTGTCTTAACTTTTCCTTAATATGAATATGTAAGCACAGCTCCTTCCCTTTTTGTCCCCTTCCCTCTCCCCCTCCCCCTTTTTTCTACCTTATTTCACACCAGATAAACAAGAAAAAGAAATACTTCAAAAGCTCCTAAATCATTCTAAAAACCTGTTTGATGTAGTTTAAGCACTGAACTTGGCATGGGGAGACTGTGAGTTCTCATCCTTCCTTAGGAAAGAAGCCAGTTTTGTAATTTGGGGCCAGTCACTCTATCTCATCTTAAGAAGAATGCTGTGAGAAGCCACTTCCCAAAAAAATGTGCCAAGAATACTACAAGGACTTCTCAAGGCAATTGCCAGGAGTCAGCAATGACTTAAAAGTACACACACCAAAACAACCCCCCATTTATTGGTGGGATTCAAATATGTGATCTGGTTCTCTGTGTGGATGCTGCTTCTGGAAGTCCATTGTGGGCCTGGGCAACAAAAAATTAACTACTGGTTCTGCCGAAGTGGTGTGAACTGGCTGAATCCCACCACTGCCCCCATTGTATTATAATGGTCTGGAAAAAAAGGAGAATATTTGTAGCTCAGAGTTGAAATGAAGGATCCTTGGTGCTCTCTGAGCTTGGTTGTTTTCTTGCCGACCTTTCATTACCAAAATTAGGTGACATCATCAGTGCTTGGGATCATCATCGGTGATCGTCATCAGTGCTAGTGATCATCACTAGCACAGATGATGTTACCCAGTCTGAGAAATAAAAGGTCTGCAAGAAAACAACCAAGCTCAGAGAGCACCAAGGACCCCTCATTAAAATGGTCTGAAACACACTCATATAATGTTTTGGTTTTGTCATAAACGTCACATATTAAATACTAAGTGACAAATATAATTTTATACTTACGATTAAGATATTCTGGAAAATAATGGTAGCTACGAAGGGGCATCAAATTACTAAAACTAGAGAATTGCTTAGAACTTGGGTTCAGAAGAACTACTCAAGATGTCGCAACACGTCACGTGAGATGCGAAAGGATTTGGGGGTTCAAGTCATACTGTTATCCAGATGATCATCCCCTGGAAGTGGACTGAAAAGAAAAGAAAAGATACATTTATAGGCAGTCAGATAGCTAGATTGCAATAGACACATAGAAAGGTAGACAATTTTTCAGTATCAGGGCACCTGGAATGGCTGCGGCTGCATTGGCTCTTGAAGGCGAATAGTTTTGGGAGGGATAGTAAGGGCTATAGGCCACATGATCAGGAAGATTTTAATGTGTTTGAGCAACATGGTGGAACTAAGGTAACATACGACATACGACCAACAATCTTTGCTGGCATGGCAAGTTTCTAGTTGTTTTGGAACTGTTGGTGAGACCATTAAAAGTCGTTGGCGCTGTTTGAATTTGTTCTGCCAGCAGCAAGATCTGACTGCTGGCCCAGTGATGGATTCTATTGCAAATCAGGGCCGTTTCCAGAGGAGGCAGAGGAGGAGAGGACCTGGAGCTTATGGAGCGAAGGAACTGGATGAGGCTGTCGGCAGGCCCAGAGGAAGAGAGAGAGGCTTTTGGAAGAGTTGGTGGCGGCGGCAGCGTGCTCCAGGGGCGAAAAGAAGCAAGGCCTCTTTAAGGAAAAGGTGGAAGAGTCAGGATCAGAAAAAGGAAAGAAGGCGAGGTTGTCGGAATACAAGCAAATTTGAGGGCTAATCCACATGGAGCCCCATTTCCATCTGTCTTGTTTGCCATCGTTCACTCCCTAGAGACTAAAATGGACAATGTGAAATTTGAGCGGGCCACAAACAAGGAGTATATATCGGAGGTGGTGACCCTTTGAGAGCTGTATGCAACGAAATTTCATTTTGATGTATGCCGATTGGTGTACATTCAAAGTGACAATAAAGTTATCATCATCAAATAGTAAAAGGTCTAACTGAGATATGCCAGCAAATCTGAAGAACAACATAATGGCCAACAAATTTTAAGAAGGCAATCTACATTCCAATAACAAAAAGGAAGCTTAAAAATTTGTAAGCGCTCTTAGATGGAGCAGATTTAGATCCCTTTAAATAAGAAGTCAGATCTTGATGTGAGGTAGAAACACCATTGGTCACTCTTATGGGTGACTTAGAACTTGGATGATAGAAATATAGTTTTCCATCTCTTGTTAGATCTGTCAGCTGTTTTGATACTATCTACCATGAAATCCCTCTAGGTTGGGTTTTGCTCCTTCTTCAGTAGCTATTACTACTCAATGGTGGTGGGCAATAAGTGATTGAATGTCACAGGGCTCAGCCTTCTTCTCCATGCCACGTTAAAAGCATGTAAACTTATTGGGGAAATTATCCATTAGTAGTTCATTCACTGATGATACACCATTATACATCTCTACCCAGAACTGAAGAGATATTATGAAAGTCTTTACTCAATATCTGAAGTCTATAAGGATCTGGATGGAAAAACATGTTGAGGTTAAAATGAAAAGACCATTTGTCAGTATTTGGGTGGCTCCCCTGTTCGTCTTGAAAACATTACACTCTTCTCAAAAGAACAAGTCTGAAGTTTGGGATGGTCAGGGTTTTGCAGTTTCACCTATATCAGTAGGTGGAAACTATGCATTTGCTCTTCTTCAGCTGGCTCATCCATTGCCACCCTTACTCCAGACTGGATTATTTAGGGGTGCCATTGAAGAATATCTGGAAAATGCAATTAATCCAAAATGCAGCAAAATGCATGCTGATTGAATGCAAACCACTTTGGTAATTAAAGACTGCTGGGACTTTTTTCTCCATGTTGACCCTGGCCAGCCTGTTCATTCAGTTTGAGAGGAGATGCTCCAGCTTACCTCATTTTGGAAGCAAATGCTTCTCTGTACATCCTCTGCCCCACCTCCAACAAGACTAAAGGCTCACTTTAGTCACCTTTTGAAAAGTGGTTAAATATGACTTTTCTGCCAGTTCTTTGGAGATTAACATCAATGCTCTGCTTCCTACCAGATTGACAGTGGCTTTTTTTAAATTTACCACTGTTTTATAAAAGTTATTATGTTTCCTATTGTTTTTATAATTTCATTGTGAGCCCCAAGAATGGTGATGGTAAAAACATACTGCAAATAAATAAAGAGAAAAATAAACAATACCAACTTCAATAATTTTAAATTCCAAATGCTATTTGTATCATTAGGAAATGCTAATAGTGAGCTGTTGCAGTGGTGCTGACTCTCCTACATTAATGAAATGCTGCAGTTGGTATTTCTAACAGCATGAAAATATTTACACTTGAACAGGTGTGATGTGGGCGGAAGTGACATCATCACTGAAATGCCAGAAATTTAAAAGGCAGCTTCAGCATTTCTTGTGATAGCATACATATGCATGGAGTAGCATACTTGTAAAATTTGGGAGGAAAGGTCACTGGGTGCCTATTCAGTATGTGTAATGCTCCACTTGAGCATTATATACTTCTTCCTATTATACATGAATGTGTGAAAGAGCCAGAACAGATTTGATCAATTTCAATGGTCTATGAAGTGAAACAAATACAATTTCACAGCTGATATGATTTTATATTATCCTCAGAAGAGAAAAAAAGTGTTTTTTGAGTCTGTAGAAAAATATCATCAGACTTGGAAAAAGAATTTTGCAAAATGAAGCATCTAACCTTTAGGCCATCCTTCCCCACTTTGCTGGAGGTGATGGTGGAGTTGAGGTGACGAGAAATGCAACAAAGTGCCTTGTTTTGCTACCTCCATCAGTAACGTCAGCTGAAAAAACATGCAGCAAAATCCTCAAGCACTCTGAAAATATGAGGGAAAAGCAAAGATCTCTTTCATGCGAGAAGAAAACTTTTAGGAACTGCAGAGAAATTTTGGCATAGTATTACTAACAAGCATCCATAAAAAGAAGACAGGTGAAAAGATTTGAACTAAAAGCTTGTCTGGATAAGGTAGATTAAAGAAAACAAAGAGCTGCTAGGATAGATGGAGTTGCTGGGAATTGTTTCAATCTTCTCTTTGCAATCTTGTCTCATATGGCATTAGGAAACGGAGACAGAATCACTGTGTTCTTAATTTTATAACAACCTTTCCTAACTGTGAGGCCAGATCGCAGAACATGAGAGTTTCTGTATCTGGCTTCAAACATGTGAGTACCCATCAAACGACAGCAAAGAGATACAGTAAACTATTATTTGTGCAGTCTTCTAGCTAACACACAGATTCTTGCAATCTTGGTTTCAGCAGAGGTCCATTCTTTTTGTACATGACAGCCTTTTCCATTTTTGGCAATTACTGATTGAGTCCCCTTAGTGTTTGCTTTTTCAAATCAAAGATGCCTAGGTTCTTTAACAGTTTCTCATAGTGCTTGGTTTGCAGATCCCTCATCCTTAGGAAAGCTCTCCATTGAGCATATTCCAGTTTAGCAGTGTCACTTATCAGAAGTGGACACAGTGCTCAATGTGCAGCCTAACCAGCCCAGAGTACAGTGGAATTATTACTTCATCTGTATATGTCTCTTCTGTTAATCCAGCCCAAGGTTATATTTACCTTGCATGACAGTGTTTGCTCATGTTTAGTTGACAGACCATTAAGATTCCTAACTAATTTGCACCCTCACTTATGCCAAGCCAGGTCTTCCCAATCTGGTATCTATGTGAACATAAATAGGAATGAAATTCTGGGAGTTGAAGTCCACACATCTTAAACTTGCCAAGGTTAAGAAACATTGATTTATGTATTTTATTTTTCCTATTCAGATGCAAGATCTTATAGTTGTTATGCAGCAACACCATCCCTTCAGATTATTCAAATTTTATTTTACTGTATTTTATTTATATTCTGTGTTATGTACTCGGCTCTTAAAGAATACCACGTGGGTTCCTGGAGCAGCTAACGGCTCTCCAGCAACCCAGACTACAAGTCTCCTGTGCTGCAATTGACTATCTCCAGGCGGCAATGGTTGATTCAAACCTATTGGCTGCCACCTAGGGGCTAGACTATATATTGCGGCTAGTTGCAGCCTTTTCCCCAGTACAGTTCTGCACGAAATAAACTATGAGTTGCCTTGTACTCAGCTTTGCGTCTTCATTCCTGCACCAAAGACCCTGCTATTTAACATCCTGCTTTTATTATTTTTTATAAATAACTTGTAATGTACTGGCCTTTGTATGCTGTAAGTGTTTGCTTAAGTTGTACTGCTTGCTAATTGCTTAGTTCAAGTGTATGTTTGTAATGGTTGCTGGGCTGGCCTAGACTGGTTGTCTCCAGCCGGCTAAGTAGGTCTTTGGGCAGGAAATCACTGCTTTAAACCTATTGGTTACCTCCTATCGGCCAACCATACACAGTAGCTCTTATGTTGCTTCTGTTATGTTCTGACCTTCAATAAAGCCTGTTGCTGTTTGAACCTCCTGTCTCGCTCAATGCCTGCAAAGAACCAGCTACACAACATAACTGAAGGCAGAAAACATTCCTAATAATCTCTTCCTATTTTCCCTCACAACAATAACCCTGTGAAGTGAGTTGGGCTCACTCCTGGCCCAAAGATGGCCTTCATTTATTTTTATTTATTTTTTATTTTAATTCCATTTATATCCCGCCCTTCTCCGAAGACTCAGGGCAGCTTACAAGCTTAGCAGTAGCCTTCATTCTATGTATATGCCTGCTTATTAGGGCTTTCATACACCCCCCAAGCGGCATTATTACAAAGTCAGCTTAATTGCCCCCAACAATCTGGGTCCTCATTTTACCTACCTCAGAAGGATGGAAGGCTGAGTCAACCTTGAGCCTGGTGGGATGCGAACCTGCACTAATTGCAGGCAGCTGGTGTTACTTAAGGAGGCATTAGCCCACTCCTCCACCAAGGCATCATTCATGCCCAAGGCAGGACCAGAACTCACAGTCTCCCAGTTTCTAGCCTGTTGGCTTAAACACTAGACCATATAACTGAAGTAATTTTAAATTCTGATTTTTGTCCTTTAATGTATTAGCCAATTCTGCTAGCTTGGTATCATCTGCAATATGTTAAACCACTTCCAACATCATTCCCTTAACCATTATGCTAACTGCAAATAATGGTAGTTATATTTAAACATATTGGGAAAATATCAAATAGGGGAAGATGCTACCAATGTTTAATTTTTGTGTTTATTACCCTAAATAAGCACCTATATATGTATATTCTGTGGATAATCCATGTCTATCTAGCATTCTTGATCTTTGTCAAACAATTGCTTCTGATTATTAGAGGAAAATCCTGAATTCATGGCTTTCGTTCTAATACATATCACCATTTGTTGTCCCCACAAGACTTCATTTCCAGGTTTATTTTTTTTCTTATTCTATGAAATAAATAAAAGAGTAAAAAGAATATGAGCAGAGACAATAATGCTACGATGACAAGGACTTCTGATTGTAAAAGCTGCTGTTATGGAAAGTGATAAACAATACTTTGCAAAATAAAAAAAATAGTTTAAAAATCACAATAAACCACTAAGTTTTTAGTGCCTTTCCTCAATACTTTTTTTCCATTGGGATGAGTGTCATTTTGAACACCACTGGTGTGTGTGTGTGTGTGTGTGTTTTAAAAAATCACAGTGGACTTTAAAAATGAAAAGAATAGAAAGTTATCTACTCAGCACTGAACATTATATAGTTCCCAGTTTGAAAGTCCTTTACAATCAGAGATCTCATCAAGACTGCCATTTTCCAAAAGCATTACATATCCTGCCTGTCAGTGAATAAAAAGCTGGGACAACAAGCAGAGAAGAAAGCTCCTCTTATCGTGTGTCTGTCTCCATGATATAGCCTAAATCAACCTTATTCATTTATATTCAGAGAACACTTAAGAATACTGATGTGATCACATGGAATTGTCAAAGGAGGTCTAAGGTTTGGTAACTTGTTCAAGGTGACTTAGATGCTTTTGAAAGGTTTAAGGCAGAGACATTGTATATGAAATCGCCAGGTGTATTTTACAATCCTCAGCCCAATTTTGACTTTTTTATACAATGAAAAATTACATAATAAACATTAAAGCCATTCCCTTATTCTCTAGGTGGAAGAAAGAGTACTTAAGGCCCAGCAAACCAATGGAACAATTAGTTATGACTGATATAAGTGGCTTTACTTTCAATGGGATTCCCAAGCAGTGGACTTTCTCACACTTAGAGTCAAGCTACTTCTTAGATTAAAAACAGATTGTAAATTCCTTTAAGGTAATCATTCTTTGAACCATTTTCATTGCTAGGGGTATGGCTCTCCTTCCTCTTTCTGTATGTCTGCTTGAATCACTTGTGCTTCCTTCAATGTAGCTGACAAAGATCTAAATTTGGTTCTGTGTCTTCTAAGGGTCTGATGGAATTCATCAGTCCATAGCACTCAGAGGGTGAAGAGATCAAATGACAAAACATGTGTCACAAAAAAAATATGTGTCACAATGATGCATTTCAAACTCTGCTACCTCAATGTATATGTGGCCATTTTGGAATCAGTGCGGTTAAGAATGGACACGTATGATCACATTCTCAAGTTCTGGAGAAAATCATGCTGATAGCTTGTCAAGACAACTGTCCTGAAGATTCTGGACATTATACCACAACACTGAGAACAAATGCATATTATTTATGATCTATCCATCCCAAACCCACTTAGTGGAAGCTAATATATATAACAGAGAACTTTCATTGAAATAAAATAGTCCATTAATAAAATTGCCAAAACTTTCCTTATAATTGGATGAACTTCTTGTTATAACAGTAGTAGGAATGTCAAAGCCAAAGGAAAAAGTGATAGGATCCAAGAATAAGGGAGGAAGGTTTTTTTTAAAAAAAAAAACTTTTCAACTTTCTTTAATCAGTTGACTTTCAATACTGATAAGTCTTTATTGATTAGCCCTTGGGCCATATCAAAGTGCAAAGTTCCAGCAACAAATTGTTACTAAAATTTGATAAAAGCAATTTAAAATGGAATTTGATAAAATACAATTTAAAATGGAATTAGAATAAAATACAATTTAAAATGAAATGGGAATTAAAATACAATCTAAAATGAAATTGTAGTAGTGTACAATAATTTAAGATATAGATAAAATATGATAAAATTATATTTCGGAGTCACCCTTGCAATCTACCCCAATCAGTCCCACATATGCAGATCTCAACCGAATCATTTTGTTTAAGTACTGTACTACGTTAAGTTATTTTCAGGTTCTGGCTGGACATAAGGTAAGTTGTTTTGATATGGGGATCCCAATGGGTCATTTGTTTGGTATATAGACCAAGATACCTGTCTCTCACCCTCTTATATAGGCAACAGTCAAATAGGATGTGAGCCAGGTCTTCTACCTCTGCCACTCCGCAAATGCAGAGACACTTATTGTAGGGTATAGCATGAAATCTCCCATATCTGACCATTGTGTCAAGCTGTTCGAATCTCGCTCACATAAATATCTCCCTAAGATGTTTTGGCAGTTGTAACTTCAAATAACTGTCTACTTGAAAAGTATGTTTGTATTTACTCAGCCATTTCAAGTTACCCACCTTACCAAGGATAGCTATATCAGTTTGTGCTTCTATATTCTTAATTCTTTGGGCAACTCTTTTTTTGGATTGTTCTCCTGTTACGCAAGAGACAGGCCACAGCTTCTTACAAAATTTGTTAGTTTGATGATCCAGGAGATTTGTGATTGTAGTTTTATTTGCTCTAGTAGGCATAACTTGGGGAGCCTATCAGTCTCCATTCATTAACTTTGTACCAGTAGTTATAAGCTCTAATTTTAGATAATGCATGAATTGTATGAATTCCCAATTCAGCTTTAACTGCTGCAGCAGATGCTCTTGGATCTACACCCAAAATACATCTCAAATGCTGGGACTGTGTTTGTTCTAGGACTGTGGTTGAGTAAAGACCCCAAATTTTTGTTCCATACAAGAGCATTGTGGTAACCTTAGCCTTATAAACCTTGATTAATGGGGCTAGGGACCTTGGGTAACTATGGTTCTTTAGTTTGAGCAGTAAATTCAAATGGGCTTTTGCTCTAAATGTACTCCATTGATGATGGCAGGCCCAAGATCCAGTCTTGGAAAAAGTTATGCCCAAATATACAAAGGTGTTAACCTGTTCAATTGGTTCACCATCTAATTGCCACTTATGTCTCTGATGGTTTCTTCCAAACACCATTATTTTTGATTTAGATTTGCTAATGATTAGGGAGTTATCCTGGCAATAAGAGCTGAATCTTCTTAATAGTGTCAGGACCCACCCCAAACCACGTCTTAGGAAGACAAAAACTCTTGGAGTCAGTTCTAGTCCAAAAGGAATCTTTACTAGGACATGTTTGGTTGTGGGAATACAAGACAGGACTTAGTATTGTTTTACAAATTGAAATTTTATAAAGGGTACCCAGTTCAACCCCCCTTCCCTCAACCCCATTTGGTCAGCCCCCATCCTTCTACTTCGTGTCATCCCATTCATGAGAAAGAAAAAAAAAGAAACTTTGAATCTTTATGGTTATTTCCTTCTTCCTCTCCAGGATTAAAAGAAAACACAAGCCAGATACCTTCCTCCCTTTTGATTCCCCCAGTTCAAAAGGTTTCCTTGGTCTTTGAAATAACCTAAGGCAGGCTGAATCCACATATGCTCCTCCTTCCTCTGGAGATGGCAGAATCCATATGGGGGGAGGGGGATAATGTTTTAAACATACATTTATGAATGTGATATAAATGGATTCTGACAAATAGCCTATGTAATCCTACTTGTGAATATGATAATAAAATCATATCATCAGCATAAAGCAAACTGTTACAGTAAGTACTTAGGATCATCGGCATGTGTACCATGGTATCCTTCATTAACCCTGGCAAGTCATTGATGTATAAATTAAATAATAATGGGGCCAGGATACACCCTTGCCTTATCCCTTTATTTGTGTGAATCCTGTTAGTCAGGGCCCCATTAACCCCATACCACACCCTCAAACAGGTACTTGTGTAAAGGGCTTTAATCAAAGCCAGGTTCTATTTTAAGAGATGTCAATTTACTCCATAGAACTTCTCTATTTACCATATCAAATGCTGCTGTAAGGTCTATGAAAGCAGCAAACAGGGGTCTCCTCTTGTAGGCATATTTGGCAATTAGATGGTTCAAGACAAAGCAGTTTTATTTCAATAAATAAGCATAAAAAGAGATAATATCCATCCATATTTTGTTTTCTCTCGTTTTCCCACTGGCTAAATGTTTTGTTTTTTAATATTACCTTTACATTTAGGAGAGTGTGAAAAATATATGTCAGATATTTCATCCTTCCTCAGTGTAATCTCCTCTTTTTCAACTTCTATTCAACACTCTGCCAGCTGAGCCAGCCTTTCACAGAGTTTTGAGAAAGCTTCTACTGTTAAACCATTAATTTTATAAATGACAACCAAAACTGAAATTGCCACAGATCCCAGATAATTAAAACTTTAAAAACCAAAGAAAGGAAATGTAGCAAATCCACAATTTGAATCCAAAGTTGCAGGAGAATATTATTAACCTCTGTGCCATGAAAGAAGCCATATGTATAGCGAGTCATAATATTTCATTAAGATAAATATATGGTGGACTTAAAAAACATTTTTAGTTAAGAATACCTACTAGACAGTGGGCAAATTTGATCATGCTGCAGCCTTAGCCACTAGTTTCTGACTGACCATTTTTCCTGTAAAATGAGGAGGATTGCAATCATGCTCTCTTAAACTTGATTGTAAGAGTCTATTTATGATTTGTTTATGTCTTATGGATGTCAGTAACTGTGGGTTTTCATATTAGGAACAGCTATAAGGCTTTCAGGGTGAACTCTTGCACTTCAAAATGTACTGTTGCACTATTGCCATCAGAGTCTGTGGGGTGACAAGGGGCGAAGTGAAAAAAACATGTGTTATGACATTGGAATGCAAGTATGAAAGGTCAAAGCTAGCACATTTCATCATTTTGGCATCACTGTGGCTAATTGTAGATGTCTCTACATGGGCATCTGTGGGGGGACAAGAAAGGACAAGTGCTAAAAAAAGTGCAATAAATTTATCAAGCAAATGCCACAACTTATGTATCTGTATCAGACATCAGGACTTGAGGACATCATCATGGCATTTATGTAATGATGCCACTGTTTGCGTGTGTGTGTCATTTTGGTGTCATCACAGTTTGCTGCAAATGTCAATGCATATTAAGAATCTGTGAAACAATTAAAAAATGCATTACCAATCTGCCATAATCTACTTTGGAAGGAAATTCAAATGTAAGGGATCAGCAATTAAGGGGGCTATCCACTTCAGCAGCCAAACCCTATTCAGATTATTCAATAGACCATCAGAAGTTTGGGAAGAAAGAAAAGGTTTAAGGTGGGAAGAAAGGAAAAGTGAAATGCTGTGGACACAGTATACTTAGACTTCAGCAAGGCATTCGACAAAGGAGACCACAATCTACTTATACTGGTAAACTAGAAAAATGTTGGATAGATAACATCATCACCAGATGGATTTGTAATCAGCTGACAAACCATATTCAATGAGTAGTCCTTAATGGTACTACATCTACATGGAGGGAAGTTAGCAGTGAGGTACCACAAGGTTCCGTATTAGGCCCAGTATCTTCAATATCTTTATAAATGACTTAGATGAGAGAATAGAAGGGGAACTCATCAAATTTGCAAATGACACTAAGCTGGGAATAGCCAACACCCCAGAAGACAAGCTCAGGATCCAAAAATACCTTAGACTTGAACAATGGGCCCTTTCCAACAACATGAAATTTAATGTGGAGAAAAGCAGGTTTTACACCTAGGCAGGAAAAACCAAAGGCACAAGTATAGAGTAGGTGAAACCTTGCCCAAAAACAGTAACTAGAATCAAAATCACATGAAGTATTAGTACTGCTTTATAAACACTTAGTAAGGCCACACCTGGAATACTGCATCCAGTTTTGGTCACCACATTACAAAAAAGATGTTGAGACTTCGGAAAAAGTACAAAGAAAAGCAACTAAGATGATTAAGGGCCTGAAGACAAAAAACATATGAAGAATGGTTGCAAGAAGTGGATATGGCCAGTCTAGAGAAAAGAAAGACTAAAAGTGACATGATAGCACTATTCCATTATTTGAGGGGCTGCCAAGAAGAGCAAGTCAACTTATTTTCCAAAGCACCAGAGGGCAGGACAAGAAACAATGAATGGAAACTAATCAAGGAGAGACGCAACCTGGAATTAAGGAGAAACTTCCTAACAGTGAGGACAATGAACCAGTGGAACAGCTTACCTTTAGAAGTTGTAGGTGCTCCATCACTGGAGGTTCTCAAGAAAAGACTGGACAGCCACCTTTCTGAAATGGCATAGGGTCTCCTGTTTGATCAGGGGTTTGGACTAGAAGACCTCCAAGGTCCCTTCCAGCTCTATTCTAATTGAAAGCTGCCATGGAAATCAGTATGAACTGGAAAAGGGGGAGATTTTGTGATACCAAACTCAGTCAGAATTCTATGGAGGTGAGTCAACTGTGAGAAAGAAAAAGAATCTGACTTCATATCCATCATTGTTCCTATGAAGATTCTGATCTATTCCACTAAAATAGTAAATAACTAAATTAAAATGTAAATAATGCAATCAATAATTATTAGAAGACTGTTCAAAGGTGTATCTTAATAGATTTCTCAAAGTCCTAGAGAATTGGGGTCAAATTCAGCTGCCAAAGAAGTGCATTTTATGACCTGAGAACATTGCAGAAAAAAAGCTTCTGTAATCTCCAGTAGGTGGGCCTCTGAGAAAAGGACATCTTCAGAATGGCCATCCTACAAATCTAAACAAATTCTTAGATTTATCCGAACTTATTCTCCTCCCTGTAGTTGTATTTATGTGTGCCTTTGAGTCAGTTTTGACTTCTGGTGACTGCCTGGACAAGTTCTTGCAGTTATCTTGACAAGATTTTTTTTGGAAGTGGTTTGCCATTGCCTCCTTCCTAGGTTGAGAAAGAGTACCTAGATCCAGCTGTCTTCATGTCTAAGATATGATTAGAATTCAGAGTCTCCTGGTTTCTATTATGATGCCTTAAACATTACACCAAACTGATTCTTCCCTATAGCTAGGGAGAAGAAGAAAAATGCAGGGTAAGGGGAGAATGAGGATATATATTTGTGAAAAAATGATGAAAAAGTTCATAGAGTTGCTGAGATTTTTTAAAATATTATTAAAAATCAATTAAAGGCTACCAAACACACTAAATAATTATTTTAAACTTGATCAAATAAGCCAACTTTACTTTCTTTCCCTGTACTTTTAACAGTCTTGACTTTTAATCCTTTCATCTAATATCCTCAAACTTGATTTTTTTCTCATCTTTTCTTTCTTTCCTCCCTGAAAATCCTTCAAACTTTTAACAGATCTCTTTTGTAAATTCAGTACAAAATGTTATCTGAATTGTTCTTCTGTTCTGTCATACAAATACTTGTATATCCTTTTTCAATTACAAGAGATTGACCAATTTTATACAATCATTTTTTATATTATTCTTAAGGCTTCTTTAAGACATATTTAAAACCACATTTCTTATCTGATATATTTTGTTCTTTTTCTGCAACATTTGCACATAATATCTAGAATATTAGGCATTCTTAAAATTAATTTCTATGTCCATAGTTTAGAAATCTTATAAAACCATCCAGTGTTAAAGTGTTTTGCTCCTTTTTATGTACTAGTGTGCCAGTTATGATTATTGTTTTCCTTCAGTTGTGATCTTTAGTCTCATCTTATCATGTCCCCCTCCCAAAAAACAAACAACTACAGTTTCCCATGGAAATGTCTCTTATAATTAATTTCAAGTTCTCATTTCAAATCCATCTGGACCCTTATTCAATTTTTAACTTTCAAAAATCCATTTTTTAAAGAGGATTCCACATTCCACATTCTTTTTCTGTTTATTACAGAAAGTGATTTTTTTTTGAAACCTATAAACTCAAGGCTTCTTTTGCAGATGAGAATTCGTCCAGTAAATATCATAAAAACTTGCAATTCTATTAGGTGCTTTTGCAGTCTTAAGTTACTTATAAAGCAGTAAAGGTGGGAAAAAATATAATAAATAAATTCCAAATATGATTAAGAATGGGGCTTGGTTGAGGTTTTTTTGTTCATAAAGGCTATATTATGACTGTTAACTTTAGAACAAATCCCTCAACTCTCATTTGCTTGATTTATAAGCTGATCACAAAACTCTCAATTCCTGTGGCCTACTTATGAGGAACAGCTGTCTGGAATATACATGAGCTATATCATACTCTCTTCTTTTTCTAGAGAGATTTCACCAGCCGTTTAAATGAAATTGACTAAGAAGTATATATGTTAAGAGTGATATAATGTAACTAATATACTTCGATGTAGTGATAAGAATAAAATTATAAGTCTAAGCATGAGAGAGCAGATACAAAGGAGAAGAGAAAGGACATAGTAAATGTTGAAATGGGGGAAATTTTGGCTATTGAATTTACAGTATGTGGAAATTATAATGAAAACAAGAATATTATATTGTATTATTAACCTGTTGATATGGAAATGAGATAGATAAGATGTGTATCTAGATTATTAGGTATTGGAGAGAACTGTGATAAAGGGAAGTGGGGTCACTTAGAAATATGAAAATAAGAAACTTCAAAAATTTAACTTTAATATTAATGCAAAATTAAAGCTGGGAAAATTTATAAGGTTGATACTTTAAAGATGGAATGTTAAAATGAATAAAATATATAAAACTAAGAAAACCACTAAATAACTGATAGATAAAATAAGAAGTATGTTAATTTAGATAAGAGACAATATGTACTAAAGGAAAAAAGAGATGAAATATTGGTTACAACAAATTGGAGATTTGTAATAACATGTATTTGTATGAAATGGAACTATTGTAACCCAGACACCACATTGCTTTTCAAAAATACAATTGTAATAATGGAAAATCAATAAAAAAATTATATAAAAAAATCAAACTATCACCAATGATTAACACTATGGAGAAAGTACCAAGTTTTCTTTCTACAGCTACGTCTCTGCATTTTCCTTAATTACAGACCTCAAGAAAGTTTGTCATTTGCACTGCCTCATGTGTAGAACAGGAATTTATATTTATATTTTCACCTCCAGCAAGGATGCAGCTTGATAATGAAAAGGCCTTCCTCTAAGCTTAGCTTAGAAAGTTTCCTTTGGCACCAGTTTCAGTATTTAGTTAGATAACCACTAGATGGCAGAAAATAGATAGATTCCTGTATCTCTGCCATCTGGTGCTTGTTTAGGTGTTTGCAGCACCCAAACTTTCCCCCAGATTCCCAAACTAGACAAATAGGGAGGGATGTTTATTTTGAACTGGGCTGGAGAGACAAGCTAAAATGCCCCCACCTGCTTGCTTGTATCAAGAGTTCAAACACTTCCAATACATTCAGCACAAATGCAGGAATTTTCTTGGATAGTAATAATAAAATTGACTAAGAACACCTGTTTCCTCTCCTTGTGGACACATAGCAGGAAAACCTCTTCCATTGTCAAATATTTCTTCAATAAGTCTTTCCATCCCGTCTTCTTGAGGATGAACCTATGTGGCTATAATGGTATGGGGGAAAGGCCTTGAAAGATGGGGTGAAAAAATGCTGCCTACAGATCGGTATGCAGCTAAGGGCTATGTCCTCTCTTATCTGACTGTTCTCTAGACAGAATGTCTTTGCTGCATCTCTCAAGATCTTTCCACATACCATTACCTCAGCAGACTGAAAGTTCATTTCTGTTGCATACTTAACATGGTCTATGAACACTTGCAAGGGACTGGAGAAAGAAAGGAGGAGAGAATAGGCCTCTGCAGTTTCAATCCAATGCAGATCAGCTAAAATTCTAAATATTTGACAGAAGATGTGTGTGTGTGTGTGTGTGTGTGTGTGTGTGTGTGTGTGTGTGTTTGTGTATGTATGTATGTATGTATGTATGTATGTATGTATGTATATGTGCTCTTTGTTCACAATTATATGGGAGTTGGGCAGAAGACATCCATAAGTCTTGTGCTTTGAATTATTTGAAATATAATGAATGTATTTATTGTTTATACAACCCTGTTTATTTAAATCACTGCTTTTTTCTTGAATTCTATTAATAATTGTCAACCATGTAAAAGATTACTTTTTTAAAGAAAAAAAATACCCCTGAGATGTTTAAATGTGCATATGAAACTGTAAAGTGTGAAAGCAACAAAGATGTCTATAAAATACAGGTCCCTTTGCCAGAAAGATGTGATCCATTGTGCTATTTTTTCAAGTATGCAATTAGCAACACATAAAAACACTGCCAAACTCATTCTTTATCTTAGTAACAATGTTTGAGTCTATGGCAAGTTGCACTTTTACCCTTTTTATAACAAAAGGTATTTATCCAAGTCATAAACCACTTCTCTATTGATTTATCCATCCCACCCCATTCCAATATTCTTTATTAGACCACAAAGCAACTATCTGCCTGCAAGTTCTTTCAGTATTGTGCTCCTCCCCTTTTCTTTTTGACATTCTTTTCCCATAAAATCCAAAATGAGAAGCTCACCTTTAAGGACTTTCCACAGGATCTCTTCTGAATTTGTACAAAACATTGTAAACCAATGGGTGGAGGTGGGGGGGCAAAGCTCCCAGTCTGGGATCCATTTTGATTCACTTGGTGCATCATCAATAACAAATGCAGATTTCTTCACTTTTAAGGTGTGAAATTAGGGGAATGGGAAGCAAGTAAAGAACTACCATAGAGGGCATGAATTCTCCCCCCAGCTCAATAGAGGTCAATTTGTGTTACACTTAAAGTTTCATGTTACACATACAGGTAACATGAAACTATATCTCAATATTTTCCCTTGAGCAAAAGAGGCACAGGTAAATCCAGCTCAAAATCTTCTTTCCCTGCTATATTCCTGATCTGGATTAGAAGGCTTGTGGTTATACATTGAGGAGGCAAAAGGTTCCAGGAAGAATCCATGAAGCATATGGATTCTACCCCACATTTTAATATAAATTGCAGACATCTGGGTAGGGAACACAAAGGAGGACAATATTTGATTCCGTTGTTGTTGTTAGCTGCGAAGTCGTGTCCGACCCATCGCGACCCTATGGACAATGTTCCTCCAGGCCTTCCTGTCGTCTACCATCTTCTGGAGTCCATTTAAGCTCACGCCTACTGCTTCAGTGACTCCATCCAGCCACCTTATTCTCTGTCGTCCCCTTCTTCTCTTGCCCTTAATCTTTCCCAGCATTAGGCTCTTCTCCAGTGAGTCCTTCCTTCTCATTAGGTGGCCAAAGTATTTGAGTTTTAGCTTCAGGATCTGGCCTTCTAAAGAGCAGTCAGGGTTGATCTCCTCTAGGACTGACTGGTTTGATCGCCTTGCAGTCCAAGGGACTCGCAGGAGTCTTCTCCAGCACCATAGCTCAAAGGCCTCAATTCTTTGGCGCTCAGCCTTTCTTATGGTCCAACTTTCACCGCCATACATTGCAACTGGGAAGACCATTGCCTTGACTATACGCACTTTTGTTGATAGGGTGATGTCTCTGCTTTTTAGTGTGCTGTCTAGATTTGTCATGGCTTTCCTCCCGAGGAGCAAGCGTCTTTTAATTTCTTGGCTACAGTCTCCATCTGCAGTGATCTTGGAGCCCAGGAAAATAAAATCTGTCACTACCTCCATTTCTTCCCCATCTATTTGCCAGGAATTGAGAGGGCTGGATGCCATGATCTTCGTTTTCTTAATGTTTAGTTTCAACCCAACTTTTGCACTCTCCTTCTTCACCCGCAACAAGAGGCTCTTTAGTTCTTCTTCACTTTCTGCCATTTGATTCCGTAGTCTAATCCTAATCTCAGTAAGATATCCTGGTCTGTTTCTTACTGTTGAATAACAAAACAAAAGACTGAATGAAATGGCTACTTGCTGTATATTAAGTCTGGACACGATGCTAGAAGCTCAAATATCTTTTGCTGTCATTTCATGATAATATTTACATTAATTTTGATTTTATTTATAAATTACCTTGGAAAGATCTGGATCCTTACATGCAAGGTATAAATAAATTAAATGATAAACCATGTTAGCTATAGCAGTGCCCCTTTAAAATCTGCTGAGGCGAATGAGAAATTCTGAGGGCATTTTCTTCTTCTTTTTCCCTTCCAAGGTTTGCAGTTTTTATGGCAAGTCTCAACTGGCTCTGATGCCCTTGCTGCCCTGCAAATTTATCTGAAACATTGTTTATCCTGTTCTATTCCTTTATGAACCATCAATAGAATTTAAAAAATGTACCCTCCCCCCTCAGGGTACATCTGCCACCCTTGATTGAAACAAGCACTTTACAAGGCACAAGGAAGATTCAAGGTCAATTTAGAAATTAACACAGACAATGTGTGGGAAGTGCTACACAGTTTTATTGCCACTGGGGTGGAATGATGTATATGACTGTTCTAGTTCTCAAAGCAGTAACACAAAGTCAGATACTGGCCAGATTATCATATGTTTCCAACTTGTTTGTATTTTAAGGTCAGTAGCAGAGGCCCTTCTCACTAAGCTTGACTCAGTTTCAGGAACAGTTGCCAGTGCTTTCATCCTCATACATTTTTTGAAGACCCAACTTCATCTATCCAGAACCCAGAAGTGGGCCTTCTCTGAAGCAGCATCTGCCCTCTGGAATGAGGCTCCCCCTGAGATCTGGATTTCTCACCCCCCAATTCTGCTGTTGTTTAGAATTGCTGTGAATATGGAAATTCTTGCAGGTATTTCAATGCACCATGCACTACTTTGTCATATTGTTTGTAGTCAATCTGGGCAATCTTTTTGCAGCAGCTAACTAGGTGGTCCGTTGTTTGTTCGGCTTCTTTGCAGAGGTAGCAATTGCTGTTTTATTGTTGTCTTCTCAATTTTGACTTCAGATGCATTTGTTATTTAAAGCTTGATTTTGTGCAACCAAAGTCCCTTTGTGCCTTTCTTCCATCTTCCTGACCTTAACCATTGCCAGGTCTTTGTTTTCTATTTTTTTCTGTATTGGCCATATAATAAGTTGCTTTACTATGGCTCTTTTCTATTCTTTATATTTGTCTTTCTTTGTAGTCCACTTTGTTGTAGTCAAGTCCTCTATTGCAGCGGTGTATCTAATGATTGGAATTGGCCAAATGCTAATGGCCTTAATGTTTCTTTCTCCACTGAGGTTGGACTTTAAGATCTTCTTCACTCTCATGCTGTATTCACATCTAACTTTTTTCTTGATTCCAATGAGTTTGATATTCTTAGCTTGAAGAATGCCTGGGTATTTGTAGGGATTTTCTTCATCCAGACTCTTGAAGTTATTTCCTTAGGACATCTTCCTTCAGTTTTTGCTATTTTCCCCTATTTATGGTAAGGGCGGCACCTTTGTCCAGCCCAAGCTCCATTGTGATATATTGCCGGTATTTATGGACAATGTTTAACAGTGATTCTATTTCAGACGGTATTTTTCCAGATTATCCCTGTAGAGGAGATGGCAAAGCCTGGCAGGTGTTTCTGATATTTAAAAGCGATGGTCTGACATGTTTAGCATTGTTGACAGAAGAATCAGTGCAATGACAAACAGTAATGGTGATAGTCTCTTTGAAAGATTCTGCTCGTGATGTTAACCTCTCCCAATTAGTGCCATTGACCAGCAACTGTGTCTTCCATTGTGCCATTAGTCATTGCACAAAGTTTCTGATGTTTCTACTGACTCCTGTTATTTCTAGGCACTTGATTTTCCAACTATGTGGCAGGGAATCAAATGCCTTCTTGTAATCAGTCGAAGGTACATTCAGGTTGGTTTTCCTTCTCTTGCAATTTTCCAAAATAATCTTTTCAATTAGAAGCTGATCCTTTGTTCCTTGCTGTTTGGGTGGTTTCCATTTTTCTCAGGTGGAAAGAGTTTGTTTTCAACTAGATATTGTTGAACTGTATCATCTACAACAAGGGTCCCCAACCTTTTTGGCACTAGGTACCAGTTTTCTGGAAGATAATTTTTCCATGGACTGGGGCAGGCAGTTTTGCTTGCCTGCTGCTCACCTCCAGCTGTGTGACCCAGTTCCCAACAGGCCATGGACCTATATCCATCCACAGACCAGGTATTGAGGACCCCTGAGCTACAACACCAGTTAGCCAATTTGAAAGTTGTTGGTAATCAGATAATTAGTCTGCATTTGCCTGGTGCTGCCCCTTTTGTTGGATCTTTCATTGTCAGGTAGATTTTTCCAGTTTTCAAATTCAACTTGTGGTTAAACTGCTTCGCAATCAATGAGCCAGATGTTCCAACCAAGGAACATGCAGTTTATCTTTACCTTCTGCCTTTATCTTCCTTGACCTTTCTCCACTATTTCTGCTATTATTACAAGTTCTTTCATTTTGGCTTCTATTTTTACTCTTCTCTACTACTTTTAGTCAGGCTGCATTTTTCTTGTATTTCATTGGGTGTCCCATAGTTGTGTCCAGAACTTCACTGTTTTTTCTTTCAGGAGTTGACTGGTTCACCAAAGTCTCTCCATTAAAGGATTTGTAAAAATCTTTGTGATTCAATTTAAATTGAAAATTCTTCCTATAGTGTGGAGTTTAAGCTTCATATTGTCCCCCTGTCATGGTCCGATCATCACCTCCTGCGGTTGGTCTTCCGCTATGCCACCCCCTGCTGCTGGACTGCAGAACCGACCAGGTGGTTCCGCCCCAGGCACCTAATGGACCTGGAACAGTTCCAGACGGCGCTTGGGTCTATACCTATCCCCCTCAGTCACAGTCTGGTTGACGCCTTGGTGGATGCCTGGGAAAGGGCTGCCACCGAGGCGCTCGACCGTGTTGTACCCTTGCGACCCCTGACCTGGCACAGATCCCGGTGGGCTCCATGGTTTTCTGTGGAGCTCTGGGAGATGAAGCATAAGAGACAGGGTCTAGAGAGCTGTTGGAGATCCAGCCGATCCGAATCTGACCGATTGCAGTTAAGAATCTTTATAAAGTCTTATCTTGCAGCGATGAGGACGGCGAAGGCTAATTACTTTGCTGCTCTCATCGCGTCCGCAGATAATCGCCCGGCCGCCCTGTTTAGGGTGATTCGCTCCCTTCTTAACCAGGAGGTGAGGGAGGATCCCTTACAGGGGCAGGCTGAGGAGTTTAGTCATCATCTGACAGACAAAATTGCTCAGATCCGGGCTGGTTTGGACTCTGACTGGGCAGAGTCTGACGTGGAGGAATCGAACGGTCTTGAGCATGTTATCTGGACTGAGTTTGATCCTGTTTCCCCTGATGAGGAGGAGGCTGAGCCCCACCACCTGTTTGTTGGACCCGTGCCCCTCCTGGCTGGTTTATGTGGCTCGGGAGGAGACACGAGGCTGGTTCCAGGCAGTAATAACTGCTTCCTTGAAGGAGGGTGTCTTCCCCGTCTCCCTGAAGGAGGCAGTGGTGAGACCCCTCCTCAAGAAGCCTGCCCTGGACCCAGCTGTTTTAAATAACTATCGTCCGGTCTCCAACCTCCGCTTTCTGGTGAAGGTTGTTGAGAGTGTGGTGGCCCATCAGCTTCCTCTGTTCCTGGATGAAACTGATTATCTGGACCTGTACCAATCGGGCTTCAGGCCCGGGCACAGCACGGAGATGGCATTGGTCACGCTGGTGAATGATCTCTGGTGGGCTTGGGACAGGGGTTGTTCCTCTGTCCTAGTCCTATTAGATCTCTCAGCGGCTTTTGATACCATCGACCATGGTATCCTACTGCGGCGTCTCAGGGGGTTGGGAGTGGGAGGCACTGTTTTTCAGTGGTTCTCCTCCTATCTCCTGGGCCGCTCGCAGTCGGTGTTGATGGGAGGGCAGAGGTCCGCCCCGAGGCCTCTCATTTGTGGAGTTCCTCAGGGGTCGGTTCTCTCTCCCCTCCTGTTCAACATCTATATGAAGCAGCTGGGCGAGATCATTCGTGGTTTCAGGGTGGGGTATCATCAGTATGCTGATGATACCCAACTTTTTTTCTGCACCCCGAACCAACCCAGTGATATCCCGTTGCCTGGAGGCAGTCCGGGTCTGGATGGGGAGAAACAGGCTTCGTCTCAATCCTGCCAAGACTGAGTGGCTGTGCATACCGGCATCTCGGGTCAACCAGACTATTCCATCTTTAATGATGGGGGGTGAGGTGTTACCCCCCATTGTTAGGGTTTGCAACTTGGGCGTCCTCCTGGATTCACGGCTCAATTTTGAAGACCACATAGGAGCCGTGACCAGGGGGGCTTTGGCCCAGGTTCGCCTGGTGCGCCAGTTGCGGCCCTATCTGGACCGAGATGCCTTGCACACAGTCACTCATGCACTCATGACCTCCCGGTTAGACTACTGCAACGCTTTCTACATGGGGCTGCCCTTGAGGACCACTCGGAGTCTTCAGCTGGTGCAGAATGCAGCCGCGTAAGTTGTGATGGGGGCTTCCCGATACTCCCATGTAACACGTCTACTCTGCGAGCTGCATTGGCTTCCGGTTGCCCTCCGGGTGAGATTCAAGGTGCTGGTGATGACCTATAAAGCCCTAAATGGCTTGGGTCCGAGATATCTGAGGGAACACCTGCTGCCGGCATCAAGTTCCCTTCGTCCTGTGCGTTCCCACAGGGAGGGCCTTCTCAGGGTGCCACCGGCAAAGGATTGCTGGCGGGCAACACCCAGGGGGAGGGCCTTCTCTGTGGGCGCACCTGCCCTTTGGAACCAGTTACCCATAGAGCTCAGGACTGCCCCTGATTTTCGTTCGTTCCGCTGGGACCTGAAGACCTGGCTCTTTGAGCTTTCCGGCCAGGACTGAGGGGTTTTAATTTTTATTGGGTTTTAGTTTAAATTTTGGGGACTTGATTTAATTAATTTTTAATCTGATTTTAATTTTTGTAAGTTTGTTTTTAACCCTCCCTTTAAACCGCCCTGAGTCCTACAGGAATAGGGCGGTATATAAATTTAATAAAATAAATAAATAAATAAAATAAATATCAGCTGATCTTCTTGGCTATAGCTTTTATTTGTTGCTTTATTATTTCCAGTGCTTCCTTAATCTTCCTTGTTTCTAGGCTTTTGGTAAGCAAGCAGTAACTGCTATATCTATGATGTGTTTCTGCATGGCATTCCTTAAAAGAGAGGTCCCCAAGCCCTGCGCCATAGCCCACTACTGGGCCATGAGCCATTCAGAACTGGGCTGTGGAAGGGGCAGGCAAGCGTGCAAGTGCATCTCTACTTATTTGAGCAGTGGCCGAATGCATGTATGTGCGCTCCATTTGCGTGAGTGGCATGCGTGCCTGCTGCTTCTGCAAATGGAGCTGTGCATGCCTGCTTGCTAGCCATGCACACAGAACTATTCACCCCTCCCCCCACTGCCAGTCCACAAAGCTGGAAAGTTTGGGGAACTATGCCCTAAAATATGCCTCATTTAATTGCAGGCAGGCATTAAAACGTGATACAACTTTTCCGAGGACCACAGAGATTTTTATGAAGTGTCCTAAAATTCTATATGGCAGCAGATTCTGTGCATTTCTGCTCCTCCCTCTTTTTTTCTTTCTAAACTGCAACATTTTCATTAAAAGGACCCTATGATAGATTTCTTTTCCTTTCCTAGTACTCATTAGAATAAAATAGTCTCTTAAACAATGGAATATGATCCTCTTGCAGCAATTTATGAAGCTTCCTCCACAGTAGATGACACCTTTATACCACTTGTCAGGAAAGTACCTTACGCAGCTTCACAGTTTTCATTTGTTTCACCAGTGAGTGAAAAAACATGTTTGCTAACTAAACATTGTAGAAATTCCAGCTTATTGTTAAGCAGCCTCAGCCATTGTTCAGCCATTTTAAGCTCTAACAGTTTCAACAGGAGAGCTAAATACATGCTTAAATCTTTCCTATTTGAAATCAGCAGGCTTTTAAAATACCAAATGTGACTAGATTATGCACTGAGATTATGCTTCGGAAAATAGTACTTCCATGTGGAAAAACTGGAAGCCTATGGGATTCATAGGATGGGATTGCTAAAAAAAAAAAGGCAAAGTAACTGATTGAATATATGGACAATCTCCACATGGATTCATCACAGATACAGTGCACTGTACGGGAGCATCCACACGAAGTACATTTCTAGATGTTTTCAGTTGTTGTTCTTCCACTGTGAGATACAAGCAGAAATATAGCTGAATATCCCTACTGCAGTGATTTATATCATTTGGGACACACACACACATATGTGTGCTAGGCCATGAAGTGCTGTCATGGCTGTCTACTATGGGCACATTGGCTACATTATCCAGTTAGATCCTCATGTACACCTGTCTCCCACCAGTTTTGGGAGGACATTTCTGTGTGGGATTGTGAAAGATGAAAGTCAAAAAACAAAGTTGTATTTCTTAGAGTTCCTATATTCTAAGAAGAGAATCACAAATTAGTTTATGTCCTACTAAACATCATTATGGATTTGAATATAAAACCATGGATTTTACCTGAGAAAGTATGATCTCAAATCAATTTCTTGAACCAAATCCATTGGTGGGAATGAGGAGAGACTCAATAGTATGAATACTGCCAGTGTAAGCCCAATTACCTCCTCCCCTTTTTTTGGAAAATTTGGTATGTTTTTAAAATACAGAAATGCTTTTGCTGTTGAGACCTATCACTAAAACTTGTCAGTCTGACATACCTTCTCTGTCCCTATGCTTTTAGCGCTGTAGAGTAATTGTTTTCTTTCTCTTTCTTTCTCTTTCTTTTTCTTTCTTTCTTTCTTTCTTTCTTTCTTTCTTTCTTTCTTTCTTTCTTTCTTTCTTTCTTTCAGTTTTCTATAATTCATTCCTTCTTCAGGATAAATGTACAGAATTATTCAATATTGTTCATTTGAAAAAACAGTGGGAAATAAAATCATTGATAAAAACATAAATCATCTCTTAAAATACTTGCACGGATTCATTGTCTCTCCACTTCTTACATGCATTTGTTACACACAAAGCATTAAATCTGCCAAAGGGTAGGCACCTCTGTATTAATGTGGGAACATTAGTAGTAGCCATTATGGTGGAAATAGCCCCACCAAATCTATAGACAAATGTATTTTGTACATGTATTCTCTGATATTTGAACAGATCATAAATGCAAAGCAGTCAGATGGCCTTTAAATGATGGATCAGGACAAATGCTCAGTTTAAGATAACATTGCAATTGTTCATTTATTATGCAATCATCATCATCATCATCATCATCTTCATCACTCTTGTTCCCCAGGTGACCTTAAACCCAGCAACATACTGTAAGGCCCAAACAACTTCAGCAGCACAATGTTCTGTCAGATAATTCTATGGACTATACAGCAGACTCATTCCCAGGTTATTAGAATTAGAATACACTATTTGGTGCAATGCATTTTATGTCTTTATTCTCCCTAGAGAGCAAAGTGAAAAATCTCATACGTTGGGAAGGTGCCATGATGAGTCCCAAGGTGCCATGATGAGTCCCATACGGTCAGAGTTCTCAATGTTTGTAATTTGTTTGCTAAGTAATGACTACATCGGTAGTGATAATGGATATTTAAAACCCATTCACGTTAACCTGTAGGAAAGAAAAGATAGATTAATGACATGTTGCATAGATCAAACTTAGCTGCTGTCCTTGGCCCAGTTACAATTAATGTTTCTTTTTGCTAGTGATGGAAGTTTCAACCAGATAAGCACTTGATCTTTCTTTGGATTTTGTCCTACCTCCCACAGCATAGCTCTTCAAAAGTTTGTTTGGAAATGAAACCAAATTCTATGTTTCCTCTACAGATGGTTGACCTCTTTCAGTTAGTCCCTGCATTACTCATTTAAACAATTATACAGGTCAGTATAGTGTAATCTAAATTATTTAGTCTCTGGGTGTTTTTCAGACACCACTGACAGGTTGAGAAGATCCAGCTGCTGGTTCTACCTGGATCTGAACTCCACAAGATAACAGAGTTTTAGTTGGAATTTCAGTCACCATCTGCTGACATTGCCCACAGAAGTGCATGCTGCAAAGCTACAAGCTTCTCCTTAGAGCACTGACTGCTTCTAAGGATCAACATCTCTCTGTCTCACGGGGAATTTTTCTCAAGCATAGATTTTTTCAAAGCCAAGATCTGCAACTCATCACTTTCCTTTCCTCTGTAGAATTACTTGGGTGCTGCAATTCTCAGCAATGTAACTTTTTAAAAATATTCCTCCCCACTTTTTTTTTTGTTTGTCCCCCCACAGGGAGCAATTGAAATCTACCAGACTAGCTAAATATTATGATAACCTTTTCCATCCTAATTTGTACTGGAGGCTGAGTGTGTGCTAGGATCAACATTAATTACTGTATAACATTTCAGCTGCATACTTCATAGAAATGTCAGGGAGTTAGTTAAAAGGGATGCAGGGTCCTGATACCAGCAGGGGTGGGGGTCATGGCCTTGACCATTGTGATGCAGGAGAATGATGGGAATCTATAAAAACAGACCCCATCACTAAGGTGTTAAGGCTAACCAACCCCATTAAAAGTTACATTTCTTTTGGAAACGTATTGCATGCCTAAAACGCCTTTCACACCAGCATTTGCTAATCATTTTTCTCCCCTATAAGTTAATAAAACCTTATTTCCAGCAGTTAGCCAAACAGACTGTAATAATGATTCTCCATAATAAGGCATCTATGTTGTTAAAGTTAATATATCAGTTTGAATTAATGCACTTTAAATTCTGATTCCTTTTACAGCTTGCATCCAAACTAATTACAGGTTTTAAATTGTCACTGGTAGGAGCTCAGCCAAGGCATATTTCCTCCCTTCTTTAGCTGCACCCTGAGAATTCATGAATCAATTTTTTTCTGGGTCATGACTTTGCCCCACCGGGAGCAAAGAAAAACCCTTCACTGTGAAGAAAATGGAATGGCAGGGATCCCAGTCCAGGCAGAATTTGCACGCAAATGGCAAAGAAGTAAATGACAGGGGAAATTTCCAGTGCCATGAGAACAAAAATCTGAAAATCATTTGTAGTAATCCAAACAATAATGAATTTAGCAAATAGTTTAAAGCACAGTGGTGGGCAGGACCAGTCTAGTAATTTAGAGCTGTTGAATGATTTGGCAAGGGCTGTTGCCTGTTTCCTATCACCCTTTTTTGGGGGGAGGGAGCAAGATCCTTCCAATGATGATGATGATGGTAATAGTGGCCACCTGAATACAACTCACTGCTACCCCAAAATCATTTCTCCTATTCATTACATATATGACAAATTCATTAGACTTCTTTATGATTATTTTTGAAACCAAAATACATTATTGTCTGTATTTTAATAGACTGAACTGTATAATGTAGTGATTGCTTTTTATTTAAACATGCTTCTTTCATGTTGATCTCGACATCACAAAGATAATTTAAGTTCCAGTGATTTGATGCCCTGTACCTGAAGTCATTGTCTGAAACATCCACTACTCTGTTTTATATACAATGGCCTTGTGATCTCACTCCCTCCATACCCCCCCCCCAAGTCATTCATTAATCTGAGGGAAAAATATAGCAAAGGAATTCTATTCCACTCCTGAGAAATTTTGGAAAGAAATTGTGTGGATCAAAATGTTTTTCTTCTTAAGCAACTTAGCAGGGCAATAAGTGGCATAATTAATTACCAAAATATATCTTATGGATCCATACATTTTGTTAATTTCATATTCCTGCTATTTCCCCTAACTGTCCTGTAATCCTATGCACAGTTGCTTGGGGCTTTCATTCCCTGCATTCATTTTGATGTCTCTCTGGAATAGTGTGCTAAAACATTTTCTAAGAAAGTTCATTACTTTTCAGTAATTAGAAGTAGGATGTTCTTTTTTTAATGGGAAAGACATACTAAGACTATCTAAAATTTTAATTGCCAATGTTTTGATGAATACAAAAAAGTCTATTTATGCATCCTGTTCTCTTCATCTACATTGTAAACTTACAAAATAGCTATGTGTGTTTATGTGTACTTCTCTGAAAGAAAACATTTATAGTTTTGAAATAAGAATATTTCCTTAATTAAAAAGAAGGAAAAAATACCCTAACATTCTTAAATGTTATTTGGGTATATCTGGCGTGTGTGTCTGGGTTTTTGAAGAACGGGTTTGTTAACATTTATTAGATTCTTTTTGAGTGACTTGTGAAGAAAACAGTATTATTGATGTTTTTCTCTGATTACAAGAACTGTGTTAGACATAAAAGTCTACTTAAAACTAGTTTACAGTTTAAAGACAGGTTTAATAACAGGTGAATGCTGAAAAATATGCAAACAAAATGGCAGACATGAATGACTTCATTTAAGACATAATTGTTTCTCATCAACCCACGAAATCATGCAGAAACTGTTTGTGCTTCATCCAGATGAGAAGGGACTGGAGAAATCAGTCAGGCATACATTCTAAATGGAAGGTCCAGGCCTGGATCTCAGCCAGACCTCTGCTCTATACATAGATCCAAGCTTAAAGACAATAGTCCTTAGAATCACAGTTCATCATAACAGATAATTATATAGCAAGTAAAACAATGAAGGGTTTGGGCCCTCAAATCTATAGATTAATTGTGGGCTATGAAGTTCTGCCTGGGAGGCAGAAAGCATTCTCCCATGCAAGCCATTGTCTTATACTAAGGAAGGATATGAAGTTGGAGTACAGCTATTTTGAAAGGTGATGAGTTCTTTTATAAAAGCATTGTATAGTTTGGGGTTATTTTTCCAAAGAATAGTATATTTGTCCTAATATTACACCATTACTAAAACATTTCAGGCAATATTTTTTTAAATAAAATAAATCAATTGGGTGTAATTTTCACTGTCCCATCCCTTCTGGAATTGTTAAGAGTGTGGTTTATTTAAAAAAAATCATAAAACTGGCTCATAAAATTGTGCTATTATGTTCAGTTGTACTATTATATTTTAACAAGTTTTTATAATGGTTTTGTATTTACTGTACCTAAAACATATTTTATGTTAACAATAAAGGTGGGTGATTACCTTTTGATTTAGCCAATTACTTTTTAGTTTCTATTAATTTGTTTTTGCTTGGTTTGGAATATGTGAATGTACAGAACTAAAGAGATCTGAAGTCCAGCAAGATGTAAATTCTTAGCTGCCAAAGTTAGGGAAATTCACTTACAGAAAAAATAATCTTATTTGAGACAAAACATATTTGTTAATTTTGTATTTATATAGCATGGCTGCTAATCAATGAATGTTAAGATGATTATTCCCTTCCATCTAATTATTTAATCTGCAGATCTGGTACTTGTATCACATAGCAGTAAAACCATCCTTTAAAAAAATTTGTTTAGCTTTGTATGTCATTCCAGAGCCAATTTTTTTCATGGATTAAGTTACAAAATCCATACTGTGTTTTTATAGCTTTAAGAAATTAAGTCCACCTAAAATATAGCAAAAATGGAGAAAAAAAGTTTTCATGCATGTTTTCTTTATATTAAGGGTTATAATAACAATTCAGTTATCTATACTGTAAATAGCACCACCTTATTGCATCATATGTTCTGAAGCCTGGACTAGAAGAGAAAATGGAAAGAAAATTAGGAAAACAAAATAGGGTAAAAGAGCTGTCTTCAATTTTTTTTTTTTTGCAAAGCATCCTTACTGTTGTAAAACTAATGCTGTAATGATTGGAGACAATCAATAAAATATAGCTCACCATCTCTGCTTTATATCATAGAGTTGCAAGATACTTGCTTAACTCAAATAAAATATAGGGGTCAAATTTCATATTACCCAATAAACAGCACAAATCAAAACTGAAATTATAAAAAGGCTGGAATACAACAGAATCCATGTTATTACTTTTAAAAACAGATCAGATACATGCTATCTGCTTTTTATATGCACACATCTTACCTATGAGGAAAAATTCAGTACTATCAATAGCCATTTAATTCCAGATGCACGTGTGTAAACAAGCTTTCCTAAGTGTAAAATCAGTGCTTTGTTATTCAGAGAGCTTGGCAGAGTGGGGGAGGGTGTCTTGCATTTGCATGAGCTTTAAATTGCTCTCAGTAAGTCATATGTTCATGTAGATCTCCCATATTTGCATTTATCAAAGCTCAGTGTTTATCCTTAGAATGTGATATAAAAAGAAATATATAATTACTTTTTGCTAAAATAATAAAGGGTAATGCCACAGAAAGAAAGGATGTTAAACTATATCATATATAACACTTGTCTGTAGTGTACCTGTCTCCATCTACACAAGTAAAATCTTAGAAAATGTGCTGCCAAGATTCCATGCAAAATGATTTGCGAGCATTGTAGAAAGCCATTTGGTAGACTATCGTGCTTTTATGCAAAGGCCCCAACAGTTTCCTAATAATGATTTTGTTAGGCGAAATCTATTTTCTGACTTTGAAGTCGCACCTTTCAGAGAATCTGTTCTGTCGCACATCACTTTGAACATAGACACAATGTGGCTTGAGACCAGATTAATAAAACAGGGAACTGAACTTGCGTGTGACTTTTGACATCAACAATCTGACTTCAGTATTTCTGACTCTTGTTACTATTTTGCTGTGATGGGTGGATTCTCAGATGCTGACAGCTCAAGCTGATTCTTTAATAAAAGGAAAGAAAAGGGAGAAGAGGGAAAATAAATAATAATCTGCAATGAAAGATGCATAGCTGCTATTTAAGATCTCTAGTTCGTGCACTGAAAACAACACAGCAACACCTGCACATTAGACAGTCTCTCTCTCTCTCTCTCTCTCTCTCTCTCTCCCCCCCCAACTTCTCCACAAGGCTAGGTTTCAAAATTATTATTATAAATGAAGCCTGCTCTGTACTAAGACTTCAGTGCAATGTATGCATTTGATCACCAATATTATTTTCTGGAAATGTTTCAATAGCCATGTTTTATCTGGGCTCTTTTTGACTTGTCTGATCATCTGGGTTTTCATTGTCATTGCTTCATAATAATTGAATGTCATTCATCATGACATAAAATGAGGCAAAGCCACAGAAGCTGCCAATTTTGTTGGATCTAAGAGATCATAAGCACAAGCCTAGAAAAGCTTGATTTGTTTGTGCCAACAACATTCATCACAGGCTTATCTCCCTGGGCTAGCGTTCTCTTGATCTCTCCATTTCACATGCTTTTTCAGCTTTCACTGTAGCTGCTTAATCAGTGTGTTTTATCTCTACAATTAACAAAACCGGGAAATATCTATATTGGCATGACAGGGAAAAAAAAACATATTGAAATGATGTTTATCATTCCCCAGTTCAACATTTTACTATCCTTTCCCCTCAGCACACACATATTTGATTTCTGTTTAAACAACTAAGTGAAATCATGTTTGCTGCTAGTATTGAAGGTTTATCTACACTTCCCTTTCCAAAGAGCATCCCAGGAAAATAAATTCCTTTTAATGCTAACCATATTTGGAAACATCAACAATGGCAGATCATATTTACATGCTTTCAAGAAAGAGGCGAGTTCCCCTATTTTGCATCTAATTAAAAGTTTGTAAGAGATGTGATAGATTTTTGGGGGTGTAAATTAAAATTAATTAGCGTTATTAAGCAGCTATGAAAAGAAGGATTTGTGAAATGGTGAGAAATATTACTTAAACCCTAATGGAATTCAGTGAAACCCACAGGTCTATTACAGGCCTCAGATTTGCCAGGATCACTGCAGGGAATCTAACATTAATAAGCACACTGGTAATTAAATCATTTGTTACTTTGTCTGTAATGTTGTAATGTTTCAGTGATACTCTGTCAGAGCTCTTTGTGCAGATCAGAGCTAATCAAAGGTAATCAATTTTCAGCATTTGAGAAATCTGTAAATGATTATACATTCATCAGATCATTTAGTGGAGTGCAGGGAAAGTGCAATGCAATTAATCTTCCAGCATGAGGAGGAATTACCACCACAGAATTCAACAGTTATAATTAATTTCATTGTCTTGCTGTGAATTTTGATTGCTTTTCTTTGGACTGTATAGCACAAATGATGATTCATTGCAAAGTATTTGCAAAGCAAACACACCAGTGTGCTATGCAAATTAAAGTAGCTATATAACAGATAGGTTTCAAACTTCCTATTTACTCAGGGTTGTTGAGTACTAATTTGCCAAATAATTGCTTGTTAACTTTATACTCTCTTCTCTTGAATATTAAGATCAGTATCCAATATAAATAGAAAGTGCTTATGTTGGTGCATCACATAGTACCCCCTAAAATATTAGGAAGACTGTAAGAGGTGGGAGAATCCTTCTGTGATTTAAAATGTTTTAAAATGCCTAGAATGTTGCCCTTAATTGAAGTCAGTTGGTACAAAAGAGCATCGTGAAACACTAAAACAATTCAGAACCCGCATTTTCAAAATGCCCACCAGACATTTGTGAACAGAAAATTGATAACAGACCTTGTTCATTTTTAAACCCGTGATCATCAGTATACACAATTCTAGCCACTTTCTTCCTTATTGGTGGAAAGCAGCCATTTATTTTGAAATGCAAATACTGATATAGTTCAATAACAATGCTTGGGGAAGAAACATGGCTCTAATTTAAAATAATATGAAATTCAAACCCTAGTTCTAACTAAGTTATGCTTATCATTTTGCATGTGTTCGAGTTTATTGGAGGTGGTCTTTTCATCCCACGCAGCAGGTGTCTTTATATCAGATAAATCTCTCCTGTGAATAAATATCTTTCTGTCAATAATGCTTTAAATATATTTTAAAAAAATAGTAAAGAGTTTTTTATTTTGCTAGCTTGGACTTATTTTATATTGTTCTTAGTATGAATTATTTTTACTTTATTATTACATGAAATTGTTTGACTATGTTTGAGAGTGTATATATGAGGGTAATGATATTGCTTATCTTTCTGCAGATTGTTTTTTTTTAAAGATTCTTGGAGAAAGGAAATTAATCAACCAAGAAGGGAAACAAAAGAAGTAAGACTCTAAAGCAAGAAATAAGGACCTATAGGTTCAAGGGAAAACACCCTTCATGAACGGTATTATTATTATTATTATTATTATTATTATTATTATTATTATTATTATTATTATTATTATTAAAAACTCTTCTGAATAACAACATGTTTGTAATATTATTCTTAAATTTGGGTTAGTTTAGATAGTGATTTGAAGTAATAATTGTGGCAGCATGCAAACAAGCAGAAAAGTACCCAGATCACTTTGAATACAGAATTGGGAATATTTAATTCTGCTGACATCAGTGTGTTTGGACAAGACAATCTTAACTGTATTTTTCATAAGGCAATAAAATGTTAAGTGCAAATCAATTACGGTACATATTTGATCTGTGTAAAAAATTAGAATATTTCATTTTGGAAAATCAATAGGCCCAGGCATTAAAAAAAATGTAAAGTATACTGCTATGATTTAAAAATGAGATTAATTTATCAGAAAATGTTATTTTAGGCCTGTTGGATTCCTCAAGGAATATTTAAAAAGGAATAATCATTACATACCCAATATTGGCAATTTGAGAAATGTGAACATACTTTAACTCACATGGTTTGGTCCTGTTCTTTTAGAGCTTTGTTTTGGTTTCAGATCAACATATTTTAGTATAAGGTTGAAAAGAAATATAGGTAAAGGTCTCAATGTGATGTTGAACTGTATTCCTAATTTGTCATTTCATGAAGAGCTTTGGCTATACTGAGCTTGGATAGGATAATTCTAGATAAATGGGGGGGGGGAAGGTCACTCTCTTGATTTTAAGAATGGATTCAGGAAATGAGGTTATGATCTATATTTGAAAATGAGAGTAAGACACAGTATGTTGCTATATGATCTGGATTTAATGCTAAGCATAATAATTGTATGTATGTGTGTATGCATGTCTCTAAGTAAGTATATGTATGCTTATACTTACGTAGAGATACATTTTGCTACTTACTAGCTTATTTTTTCTTTTTAATTTCATCATTATAGTAAATAAAATTAATTTTAAAAAGGAAGTAATGCTTGAACAGCACATGCTTTGCACGCAGAAAATCTTTGATTTAGTCTCTGGCAATTCCAGCTGGAAACTGCCACTTTTGAGACCCCACACAGCCTCTTCCAGTTGCTGTAAATGATGCTGTGCTAAACAGGCTAAGAGTTTTATTTACTCTTTGTAGCTTCATCCATCAAGCTCGAGCAAAGGACATAGCCCTTTGCATGTAGGCTCTCTCTGTTCTAGCAATTGTGCTTTAATGCACAAGCTGCAGTTAACAAGGCTCTTTTTTCCAGATATGGCAGAACAAAGAGGCTGGCGCTCAACACAGTGTGCCATAGCAATGACATCTATGTAGCACACCCCCTTCTTTGTCACAGCTCTCCACTGCCCTCTGCACCATCGGCAAAAGGATGGGATTGAACTGCACATAGTCAAGGCCAGAAACTTGCCAGGAATACTGATCAACTCTTGTGGAATAGAGTTGGAATTTGACCACTGCTTCTCCCCCACCCCAGCTCCTTTTTTTTTAGCATCTGATCTGCACTGTCCCTGAATCCTTGACTTCGCTTGTTTGCATTCTCTCAACTGGCCCACAGATTAATACCTGGCTTCTAATCAGTGACCAGGACTGCAATTTGACTTAGGTCTGCAATCATGCAGCCCCATAGCTATGAATTAATCAATTTAATGTGATTAGTCTTCTCACTAAACATGCCCTTGGATTATATAGGTAGTTGCAGAACTGATTGAAATCTAGGTGGTATTTTAGAAAATATTATATTTTTAAAAAATTTGAGGTATTTAAAAATATATCCTAATGATTTTTCCATTAACAAAAAATCTCAACCTATAATCCCTTATTATTTTTTACTGTACTTTATTATACAGTATAATGTACCATCTGGGCAGCAGTAACTGGATACTTCTTTCAGGGGCTTTCTTCTGTTGATGTTCTACTGATGCATTTTAGTTTACAGTCATAGAAATTAATCCTGTTTACTTTAGGAAAAGTCTCTTAAACTATAAACCATGAACAGTTAAAAATATCAGTGACAGATGGTCAATGGTAAAATGTTTTGATTAATGTATTGAAAAATGACAACACCAGATCTTTACGGATTTGCTAATGTTAATTGATAACACTGTAGAGATATTTAAACTTGGAGTTTTCAGTGAAAATTAAGAGACTGGACCATCATACCACTTACCACTTCGTATAATCAAACACAAAACCAAACCTGCAATATTTTCTGTAGTATACAAATTTATTGCCTCTATTGGGCATAAAAGTCTGGACTTGCTGCATCTGCAAACAGGAACCATGAGCCTCATATATCCTAGGAGAAGTCTAAAGCTGATTGAATTGCTTGATTCCTGGGTTTCTGCACATAGAATGTATTGTTGCAGTGTAAGATCAGAAAAACTCCCCAATTTTGTCCCATGTAGTTATTATATGAAATCATCCCAGTGGCAATGTGTGAATTAACCCAATTTCATGCTGTTGCAATCAGTCAGGATGAATTTATTGAATGGAAGTATAGGAAGCTGCCTGAATTTCAGAAGATATTGTTTCTAGCCCTGCCTGTAGATACTGGGATTAAGTATATGATGTTTGCATGCAAATCCATGCTCTCTCACTGAGCTACAAAGTTTAAATTAAGGGATCAATCTGCAATTTTTTTGGACAGGGCCAGCCCTATCACTAGGAATAGTGAAGCCACACCTTCAGTTGAATTAGATTGGACAATGAAAAAAGTAGTGACAGCCCTTGTGTACTGGATGACCTACTGTTATAGATATTTGGTACAAGCAATGATGTTGCCAAAACTCCCATCAACTGCATGATATGATAATATTAAAGGTAAAGGTAAAGGTAAAGGTTCCCCCGCACACAAGTGCTAGTCGTTTCCGACTCTAGGGGCCGGTGCTCATCTCCGTTTCAAAGCCGAAGAGCCAGCGCTTGTCCGAGGACATCTCCGTGGTCATGTGGCCGGCATGACTAGACGCCAAAGGCGCACGGAACGCTGTTACCTTCCCACCGTAGTGGTCCCTATTTTTCTACTTGCATTTTTACGTGCTTTCGAACTGCTAGGTTGGCAGAAGCTGGGACGAGTAACAGGCGCTCACTCTGTTACGCGGCACTCGGGATTTGACCCACCAAACTGCCAACCTTCTGATCGACAAGCTCAGCGTCCTAACCCACTGAGCCACCGCGTCCCTATGATAATATTACAACATGTTAAATTGCCTATCCCTCCTTGCCCCCTACCTGCAAGCCACTCTGTTCTCTGTAAGCTTACTTGCTTCATTCATTAGCTCCAGTATCTCACTGGAATAACATTCAACTTCAGGACAGTCATTTTTCCCTATACAAGAAATAAGGGAAGGAGCATCTTTCATAGTAATGGTACATGGCTATGACCTTGGGAGGAAGCAGAAATGGCCACAGACTAGAAAATAGTCAGATAAGAGGCAGTTGAGCTCACAAAAACAATGGGAGAATGGCAAACATCTCAGAAGGGACCCTCTCTAGTTTCTTGGACTATAAAGTGAGGGGGCAAAGATGTACTTTCAGATTTGCAAGATTCTGTTAATGTAACCTTACAATAAAGTTAGACAACCTCATATGGCTGACATTCATTCACCCTGGAATCCTAAACAATTAGTGTTCCCAATGTGTAAAGGAAGGCATGAATTGTAATGAAAGTTGCTATACTCCATAAAAATACATTGTCTGGTTAAATGAAAAGGTGAATTTCACTTATAGCAGGCATCTCAAACTGCCGGCCCATGGGGAAAAAGTCACAATACATTGCGTGACATCATGTGACGTCGCGAGTTTGACATGCCTAACTTATAGTGATCAGTATATGCATTGCCAATTGGTATTAAGAAAGAGTTTCAAATAGGACACGGTGTCATAGATCTACCCCCGGACCCTTTTGCAGATGTGAGTTCAGAGGAGAAGTGTGAGTTTGAGTTGGCAAAGGAAAATGTGGAGCCGAGTGTTGGTCAGGATTAGGGCTTGGAGAGTGCTAGCCTGACAGAACAGTCTCAGCTGGGTTGATGGATGAATGACAGGCTGAGGCTGAGCAAGGCGAGTCACAGCTGTACAAGTTGGCCAGGAGACTCCAGGCAAGGACCAGGAGCAGCTGCCACCCATTAGCAATGAGGAAGAGATGGATTGGATTCCACACCTGCTCCTGATCCAAGGACACATAGAGCAGGGAGGAGACAGGCTAGACCAGGGGTAGGCAACCTTGGCTCTTTTATGACTCATGGACTTTAACTCCCAGAATTCCTGAGTCAGCTATGCTGACTCAGGAATTCTGGGAGTTGAAGTCCATGAGTCATAAAAGAGCCGAGGTTGCCTATCCCTGTTTTAGACCATACCCAAGTTGCGGAGGCTCCCAATGATTTAAGCTTACAGAAGATAAACTGATGATGTAGTCATGGTTTGAATTAAATTAATTGGTGGTAACCCTAAGCCAGGGGTAGGCAACCTCAGCTCTTTTATGACTCATGGACTTCAACTCCCAGAATTCCTGAGCCAGATATGCTGACTCAGGATTTCTGGGAGTTGAAGTCCATGAGTCATAAAAGAGCCGAGGTTGCCTATCCCTGGGCTAGACTATTCATGAGAAGACAACCTTGCCTCTCATGAAGGGCTGTACAAGCATTGCCTACTTAATCCCACTCTGAGGTCTTGAGTGTTGCTGGAGCAACATGCCCATTTCTGTGCCCTATGTGCTTGTGCCATTATCATGACCCATTCAACTCATGGACTGCTTTCCTTGGACTTGGCTACCCAGTGACTCTTGCTGTTTCTGTAATTCTTCCAGCTACCGGGGGCCAAATTATCTAAGCCCAAAACGTACTCAATGATGCCCCCGGAGCTGTAAGAATTACAGAAATTTATAGAGAAAAATTTGGTGTGAGGTTTCATACAGCTGCCAAGATAAAAAACAGTGGCCCCAGTTTTGTTTCGAGGAAAAAAAGATGGATCTCTTTGCCTCTGTGTAGATTAAAGGTCTTTAAATGCAGTGTGTGAAAACAATATATATCCCTTTCTGCTGCTGAAGGACATGTTGCCCCACCTAGCAAAGGGGAAAATATTACTGGAAGGAGATGAATGGAAGATGGTGTTTAACTGTCCCATGGGGTGCTTCCAATTTAGGGTGCTCCTATTTGGACTGCAGGGAGCTCCAGCAATGTTCATGCAATTGATTAATGAGATCCTCCAGGAGCACCTCTACAAGGTGGTTCTTGTATATTTGGATGACATCTTAATTTTCATTGAAACAAGAGAGGAGAACATAAAATTGGTCAGGGCAGTACTAAATAAATTGTGGGCTGCTTGACTACACCAAGCTGTTAAAGTGTGAGTTCCATAAGGAAACGATTGACTATTTGGGATATCGTATATCTCATAATGGGATAAAAGTGGGTCCAGATAAAGTCAGGGCAGTGCTGGAATGGGTGCTGCCGTGCATGAGGAGGCACTTGCAAAGTTTCCTGTGGTTCACTAATTTCTACTGTCAGTTCATCCCTTCCTTTGCACAGATTGTGCTCCCCATTACCAATTTGCTAAAATCAAAGGGGGGAGGGGCAAACCAAAACCCAGCCAACTATTGAAATGGACTATGGAATGTCAAGCCACATTTGAGAAGTTAAAAAGACTTTTCTCAGCTGAACCAGTCCTAAAGCACCCAGACACAGAGCAACCTTTTGTCATATAGGCAGACGCTAGTGATGTAGCAGTAGGCGCAGTACTGCTCCAAGAAAACCAAGAGGGCCAGCTACAACCCTGTGCCTACACATGCAGAAAACTCACCAAAACAGAACAGAGGTGGACAGTGTGGGAGAAGAAAGCCTATGCAGTGCACTGGGCCTCCTCAAATGGAGGTGTTTCCTGGAAGGGAATAAAATCCCCTTCCAGGTATGGACTGAAGCCTTAAAAACCCCAAGGAAACTGTCACCAAAACAGGTGAGGTGGTCTCAACATTTTCATAGGTTTAACTTCACTATTAAATACCTGCCTGGGGGAAAGAACATCTTAGCTGACACTTTATCAAGGTTGCCACAGTACAATAGTACAAAAACGGAAGTGGTGAACCCTCTCATGCTATTTAAACAGTTAGCGGCTCCAGTAATTACATGGTTGCCAGCAAAGAAGTCAAACCCCTGGATAGTGAAGCAGGAACAGAGTTCAGACAGGCTCTGGAAACAGATGAAAGGTTCTTGAGTCATAAAAACCTCTGCTTAATGGATGATAGACTGCCATGGGTGGGGAGAAAGCTATATGTGCCCCAAACCCAAAGACTGAAATTCATGCAGCTCTGTCATGACTCAAAGGTGGCTGGACATTTTGGGTTTGTAAAGATGCTTCACCTGGTGAAGAGACAGTTTTGGTGGCCATCCATTCAACAAGGAGAAGTTGTCTGTTAAAGTACACATGGTGAAGCAATTCAGGTACAGATTATAAAGTTGTGACCACCTAAGATAATTAAAAACAACAACAACAAAAAAACCCCAACAACAACAAAGGGGCAGGTGGGATCTGGATTGGAGAGAATTGCTTGAGTTGTGAAAGTCCGCTTGAATAAGTGAAATGCCTGTTGGAATTAAGGACCCCACTTAAAATGAACTCTAACCCTTTCATAGTAAGTTGAACAAGTAGGATGCTGATTGCAACAAAATTATGAACAAATTTACAATAAAAATTAGCAAAGCACAGAAGACATTATACAACTCTAAGCTTGAATGGTGAGGAGGGCACTGTTTCAAGATAAAATAGTTCTGGCAGAATCAATCTGGATTCATTTCAAGAAAATACAGTAGCTGAAATAGTCCAAAAAGGCAAATTATTCTAGTTTAGCAGAAAGGATGTATATGAGACATTGTTAAAGAAATGCCTTTTCTTTTCATCACAGCAGATCAAAACTATCCAAATAAATGATTTAAATGTTGTCCAATGGGTTATGGAAATAATGAATCATAAATCCCATGAACATTGATAGGCTTTCAGGTGAATAGAATTGTCATATATTCAAACTTCCATAAATGTTATCAAAGGATATTATGTGTTCATAACCCTTCTTTATGTAAATTGGAATGTAAGTCCTCTGAGATCTAACTTGATATTTTCTGCAGTTGTTCTAAGGGTTCAATGGGAAGAAAAAGAAGATAATGAATTATCTACATATATTTAGCCTATAGAAGGGATGACTATGAGGAAGGAAACAGGATAGCATTTTTCAAATATTAGAAAGACTATTACTCAGAAGAAGGAGTAGACTTATTGTCTATTGCCTCAAAGAGTAGGACTAGAACCAATGGGTTAAACCTACAAGGAAGTATGTTCAGGCAAGCTATCAGAAAGTACTTCCAGATTGTAGATACTGAAGTATGAGTTCTTTTTTTGGTAGATCTTCAAACAAGAAAACCAGTGTGATGTAATTATTAAGCACAGAAGACAGAGTTTCAAGTCATCTGGGTTATGGAACTCACTATATCATTATGGGCCAATTATTGTCTCAATAACCTACCTCACAGGAAATTTTGGAAAAGGTGTACTCTATATGCTACAAGAGTTCTTGGAGAAAAGGTTGATTAATTGTTTAATGAACCAATAAAAATAAATCAAGTATTATTCTACTTTGGATTGGTAAACAGTGTTGGATTTTGAAGGTGACAGTTGATGAAATTTTCCTTTATTCTCTCGCCTTTCATGTGAAGCTGAAGATGCATTGGACTTAGTGTTCTAAAGTCCATTCTGTACTAAAGTGTCTTTTTTTCTTTTCTACTTTAGTATCAAATTTATCTTCTTTCCAAAGTAGAAATAAGTGATGTTTAAGATTCCCTGCATAGAACCCCTTGTGATTTCTGTTGATGATCTCAGCTACTTTTCACATGAATAACAAGTCAGGGTGGATTCAGTTCAAAGGTAAAGACATAAAAAGCTGTTGTATTTCAAGCCAGATCATTGATATTCAGTTTTGTTGAAAGTAATAGGTTTTAAGCAGAACAATTTTCTTGGAAACATTGGATAAACTGTCTCCCATCTTCTTCGTGGAAAACGTATGCAAAGAAAACGTATGCAAAGAAAACAAGAAATCAACCCTCTCATTTTTAATAAAATCAGTGATGTTTCTTAAACTACTTCATAATTTCTGAAAGATCATACATATTTCTCCTTATTTCATTCAGTTGTGATGCACCGCTGTTAGTTCTATATCCATAGAAGATCACTTTCCCTGGATCCATAATCTTGAGTTCATGTAAGAGGCTTGATATAACACCTTCTAGTAACTGTTGGGAAAGTGAAATAATCAACCATATTCAGATGTACTTCTACAATATAATTAAGGATGCTGTTTGGTACCTCTCTTATTATGTGGAGATCAGACTCTATAGCCAACCAATCACTTTAATCATTAATTTGAAGCATTCATAATTGTTTCACTGTACTGACATATGAAAAGTTGGTGTACATTGGTTTCTTATAATAATCCAATTTTTGTCTGATTTGTCTTGTCTTGCTTTGTGATTTGTAAAAGGTTGGATTCTACTTAACTTGTGTCAGAGAATGGTATGAAGGGGGAGTGGAATGCCTGCCAGGTAGATCAATACATAATCTGAACAAATGAATGTGATGGGCTATTCAAGGCTGATTATAAGGGTGTAGAGTTTCCACACGTTAGGAATGAAATTTGCCAACAGAGCTTTTATTATTTGTCCCAGGTATTAGTGTTCTGCCTTTCTCCTTCCTCTAGTCCTTTGTTCTGCCTTGATTCTGGCAGTTTCCCTTCTTTGGCTTCATCCCACCATCATCCATGTTGGCAAAACAGCCTCATATATTTAACTACTTTTTTCTTATGTTGAAGTTATTATTATGCTTTTAGTTTGGGGAATGATCTCTTATTATTTTTGAAGTGTATGTTTCTGCCAAGTTTCTTGTGTGCTTGAGGGCCAAGAGGGTTGCCCACAGCTTTGTGGTCCTTTACTGAAATAGCAAGAAATAAAAGGAATAGCATAAAAGCTCACTAGCTTCTGTGGATAGGAAGCTCATTATGCGCAAAAGCTCTCTGTTTTATTCCAATCCATGTTTCCCTGTGGGATTGCCGTGCCTTGAAGGATGAAATCAGCAGGACTCATTACTTCTAAAACAATGTTTAGAAGTCTTTTTGAAGAATGTTTCTGCCAGTCAGGTATAGAAGCTAGATCTTTATCCTTTTTGAGACAATAATCAAGGAGTTCAGAATCTCCTTGGAAAAGAAGTTATGCCTTTTGAATGCAACTAACTGCAGGTGTTGTCAGGCGAAGATTCTTGGTTCCTTTCTAGACCAATTTGTATAGAATAATAGGAATTTCACTTTGGAATTCAAAGTCTAACAGAAAATGAAATAATACAGAGACATTTTAAGACTTCCTACATTTTTCCCATGAATTACAGACCATGACTAATACCCTAAGGCTAGAAAAAAAAATCACTTCTCCCTTTAAGACATGTATAGAATTCAATGTGTTAGATAAATAAGCCTTGACCTCACCTTGTTTCAGACCACAATTCACTCACTGGCAATAATAGCTACTTAAATAGGAGGAATATAAGCTTTCTCTCCATTTCATTAATTGGAAATGCTTCTTAGTTGTCACAATAGGCATTGTGATAGTTGTACTTGTTTTTAGTTCTGAATTTATACTGAAGCCACTTGAACCACTGAGGCATCAAAGCAGCTTGTAAACTAAGCAAAAACAAATACAAATACATATACATATACATATAACAATAACAATAACAACAACAACAACAACAACAACAACAACAACAACAACAACAATAATAATAATAATAATAATAATAATAATAATAATAATAATAATAATAATAATAATAATAATAATAATAATAAGTTGGAAGGGACCTTGGAGGTCATCTAGTCCAACCCCCTGCTCAGTCAGGAAACCCTATACCATTTCAGGCAAATGGCTGTCCAGTCTCTTCTTAAAAACCTCCAGTGTTGGAGCATTCACAACTTCTGGAGGCAGGTTGTTCCACTGGTTAATTGTTCTAACTGTCAGGAAGTTTCTCCTTAGTTCTAGGTTGCTTCTCTCCTTGATTAGTTTCCATCTGTTCCATCCGTTTATATATATATAAAGTGTTTGTTAAGTATTTAGAATACCTTGCTAGGCCCCAAACACGGGAGAAATCTAAATCTTATTTCCTGTTTCAGCCTAACCCAAGGCCATCCACAGGCAGTAGTCACAGCAGTGACAGCTCATATTTGTGTAAATTTTTTGGATTGCTAACAAAGAATTAAAGGGAGACTGATATGACCATTTCAAACTTATTTGTTCTCATCAGTCAGCCATACCCTTCTGAAATTCGAACCTGGGCCGATTCCACATGTGCAATCGGCCCAGGTTCGAATCTCAGAAGGGTATGGCTGACTGATGAGAACAAATAAGTTTGAAATGATCATATCAGTCTCCCTTTAATTCTTTGTTAGCAATCCCAAAAAAATTACACACACACACACACACACACACACACACACACACACACACATATATATATAATATCCAATAAAAAGCAATGCTAAATAATTTAAAATCAGAATCAGATTTTCTTTTAATGCAGTTTTTTAATGCTATTTTAAAAATTGAAAAAGATTAATTACTCTAAGTCACCCACTGAAAAGAAAACTCAAACAACTGATTTCCACAACATGAAAGTAAATTACTGATTTTCTCTAAATAAATAACTTCAGGTGCCACCTCATTTTAGTCTCATAAGTTTTATTTCAGACTTAAAATGACCCAAACTAGTGCTTAAGTTGATAAATAAAACAATTGTCCATAACTATCACCTGAAGTTCCATAAATAATATCAGCTCATGCATACAATATTTACAAGAGTAGCATGAGCCAAAAGGCAAGAACTACATGGAGACATTTATTAACCTTGAAAAAGTTTTATATTATTATTTCTTGGTGAAATATAAAATCTCTTTCAAGTTGAGCTTCGCTTCTAGTGACTGGAATAGCTACGTAGTTTCATTGGTATCATCTCCTATCCAGGTAGCCAGTCCTGTTTCCTGTTTGCCACCTGTGATTTAACTATAACTAGTCCTCGCTTAGCAATTACAACTCCATCACTAAGTGACCTGCCTGTTAAGTGAGACATCATGCAACTGTGACTTGCAGTTTTATTGTCAACTTCTCCATTGATTCTGATTGTGAAGAGTGCAAATGGCAATTATGTGACCGCAGGATGCTATGAGGTTTGTAAATGCCTGCCAGTTTCAAAGTGTCAGAATCTCAGTCATGTCACCACAGGACCTTGTGATGGTTGTAAGCGAGGCCTGGTCTTAAAATTACTTTTTCAGTTCTGTTGTAATGTCAAATGGTCATTAAACAGGGCAGATGTTAAGCAAGGACTATCTGTATAAGCTTTGACATATATCACTAATGTATTCTGAAGTTGCGTGTGTGTGGCCAGTCTGGAATGCAAAGCTGCTAATGACCACAGTTGTGTTCAAAATTTCCATTGCTAAGTCGGGCAGTTGTTGAAGGCCCCATTTTTTGCTATCATTTTTGCTACAACTGTTAAGTGAATCACTGCAGTTGCTAAGTGAATTATGCAGTGACAAGTGAATCTGGCTCCCCATTGACTTTACTTGTCAGAAGATAGCTGGGAAAGTTACAAGTGATGATCACATGATCCAGGATGGTGCAACCATCTTAAATACATGCCAGTTGCCAAGGACCCGAATTTTGATCACATGGGGCTGCTGCAACAGTCATAAGTGTGAAAAAGGGTCATAAATCACTTTTTCGAGTGCTGCTGTAACTTCGAACAGTCACTAAACAAATGGTTTAAGTCAAAGACTACTTGTATTTATATTTTTACTCATGCATAGAAAGCATAGGATAATGGATTTAAATGCAATTATATGGAAAAATTATATCTGTATGAACCTATACAGGGGGATCTAATAATGGCTATTAATAATTTAGTTTTAAAACTGTAGTGTTCAGAGACAACAATACTGGCAAAACAGGATAGAGAATTTTCTCGCTCCCATCTGCCAATTCCAAATAAGCAGGACCTTGTTGGGGTCCCAGGTCAACCAGCAGAGCCAATTGTTTAGGCTCTTCCAGAAGGCCAGAAGCGTGTGTGTGTGTCTGTGATGGGACAATATTCCAGAGGGTGGCAGCCACAATAGAAAAGGATCTTCTCCTGGACTCTGCCAGACCAATTCTTTCGCCAACAGGATCCAAAGTAATCTGTTTCTGCTGGAATGAGTGGGTTGGGTTAATTCCAATAGGGTAATGCAGTTCCTCAGATATCCTGGACCTTCTGATAACAATCCCAAGGACCCTGTCCACGTCCTGCAGTCCAATAGGGTTAAACTGCTCCCAGAAAAGCAGGTAAAAACACTACATTAGCATCTCTAATGGACCTGCTCCATGTTTGATCTCTAGCTGAGAACGGATCTGAGGGATTTTATCCATCAGGTGTTTAACAAATTCAACCACATCCCCTATAAGTGATTGTCTGAGCCCTCCTTCCTTAGGAGGGACTGGGTGACTTTGGACAAGGCCACTACATACTACTCTGAGGACACAATTAGAGTGGAGAAACAGTGATGTTTTGCTGATCTTATTGCCACGAGGTAGGCTTTAACAGAAGCTCTAACCCATCTCTGGTTGGATTTGTTCTTGTTTTTTCTCCAGTGATGCTCTTGCCATCTTTTGGCCCTTTTCAGCATCTGCAACTCCTCCAAAAGCCATGGACAGTCCCGGAAACGATGGGCCAGGAAAAAAGTGTATGGGTGCAATCCTGTCCAGGGCTTTGGCTGTTTTCTGATTCAAGGTGGTGGCCAGAGCCTTCACAACACCATGCAGCAAAACTCCTGGGATCTTCCTCAGCTCATTCCTCCAGTTCCTCAAATCCTTCAGTCACAGAAGATGGACTGTTCACCACTGAGTGTGCAGTGTTAGAAAATCTCAAAGACACCAGGGTATGATCTGACCTTGTCAGAAGGGATAATAACGAATTCTCCACCAGATCATGTTGCTGATGATCCTCCATCCCTAACCCTGGTCTCTCTCTCCCTGATTCCTACCTTTGTGCCAACTAATATAAGTAGTTAGGAACAAGAATTGGGACTGGAATTGCTAAGCGACATGGTCATAAAACATGATGTTACATGAATGTGCCACTTAATGACAGTAGTCCTGGCACTCTCAGTTGCCATTATTAAGCAAATCACTATGGATTATTAATGGGGATGTTGTATGATCACCATTTATGACCACATGATTGTGGGGATGCTGCAACAGCCAGAACTCTAAGGACCAATCATAAGTACTTATTCAGTGCCATTGCAAGTTTGAATGACTGTTGACCTAATAGGTCTGCCTGCACATAGTTGTGTCAGACATAGTACCTAGAGAATTAGGTACCACTGTTTCTGCTATTTCTCTGTTTTTCTGTCCCCTTAATCTCTACATCCTTTTCTTCTTGCAAGTGCACTCGTAAACTTACAAAGTTGGCATCTTTTCTTGTTTTCTCTTCTTCCTGTTTTTTCCTTCTTTTTCTACTGGAAATTACTTGGCATTGTTTTAATTCTGAGAACCATATTGCTTACATTTTTTTTAAAAAACAACTATCAGGATGGCTGAACAAGTTGAGTGCTAAAGAGATTGAGATAAATTCAATGTGACGTGCTATTCTGGCAAGGCCGTTCTTTTATTCGTTTATTCAATGTGAAAAAAGAGTTTTTTAGCTGCTGCAATGATACATAATAATGCAGAATGGAGATCTGGATTCTAAAGACAAAGTGTGTTTCAGAATGTATGGGCTGATGCATATTGTTACAAACAACTTACAGCAACTCTGTCTTCTGAGAACTTGCAGAAAGAAAGGATGCACACGTTTAAAGATGTTCTCCAGAATTGTTACAAACAGGCCCAGATGTACACAAAACCATATTTTGCCCTTTGAATTTGTATTACTGCAAAGCCATTGTGTACAGGATCTCGTCATAAGCTTAGTAAGATGTATTTCTAAGCAATATTATTTCATTCAGATACAAGGCGCAGAAACCATTTCAGCATGATTTTTAAAGGAACCACAAGGGTCAATTGTAGAAAAGGATACTAAAAGCATTAGTAGACTCAGAGGAAAATTAGTATCCATGAAGTTTGTCACTGAAAGGGTAATTGTACATCAAACATCTGTGTTGTTAGTGTTAAAATCTACAGACTATTAAATATTTTCTTGTTACAGTTAATACAGAGTTTCTAGTTTGTGGTGAACAAAATACCTGTTTTAATGCTATAATAAGAGAAAAACCTATCTGTTTCAGATTGTACGTAAGTGAAATGACAAATGGTTTCATCTTTCTACTCGTTGTTAAGAATCTATTAAAGATAATTTGTTTCTTTTTTCAACTCATATAAGATGAATTTCAACCCAGATGACAAGTTGGAACACTGAGCAGGACCAGCAAGACTTTGAAGTGCTACTTTTTTGGTAAGAAATCTGCCAAATTATAGGCGCTAAGACAGTTTGCTAATTTGGGTAGAAAAGGGGAGAATAATGCAGATGACTTGTTTCGTATTTTGATGGCTACATGAGCAAACAATGAAGTGCAACCTATATAATACTTATGGATGGCAGAAGGGAATAGAAAAGAGAATGATATCACTCTTGGAACCTGAATTCTGCTTGTAATTATTATTATCAAACCAATTATCTTATAGTGAATCAATCATTGTTATTATCAATTCACTATAAGATGAGGTTCTCTTCATTGAAGGTTATGGACTGTAAATTACTTTTTGATTCAGTTTTTCAGAGCTGGAGATAGATTCACTCATTCATTTTTGTGCAATCTGATGGAAATATCTTGTTAACTGAGGATTACTTGTATATACACATTCATAGTGAAGTAAGTAGATCCCATGCATTCGCTAAATAAAAGCATGTAGGGAAAATCGGTAAGAATAATTGCAATGCCCCTTCCTCTTTTTCATATATATAATAAAGAAAACAAGTTATTATAGGCCTCAGCTAGATTTCACCTTGTGCCAATGTTTCCATCTACAAATTTTCTTTTATTTTTCCTCCTCCTCCTCCACCTCCTCCTCCTCTTCCTCCTCTTCCTCCTCCTCCTCCTCCTTTTTGAAGAAAAAAATGCATATTTGAAAGAAGGTGAAAACATTCTGTCACTGCGACAGGTGGGGTGCTCTTTTAAATTATGTTCATTTGGTATTGCTCTTTCTCCACCATCACCCCCTCCTCAGAAATGTCTTTAGATGTCACTATAGGAGCAGATCTACCAGGAAAGTGCTATTTTTTACAGTTCTTTTTCAGAGACGAAGTGAACTCTGAATATTTTTGCTCTTTGCTGACACATTTATTTACCATTACTGGTTTTGACATGTTGTCTTATTGTTGTTTAATACCAGTTCTGTACTAACCCATAATATAGGTGCAAACATCTGTTGTTTACTCTGAAATGACTAGCATATAAAGCTGCCTTATATGAGAATAAAAAGTAAAAGAACTAAGGAAAGCATAAATATTCTGCCTTTAAAAGTTTGTAAATCTACAAATAGTTTGAAGAAGATATGACAATTCTGCTGTTCCTTTGCATTATTATACAGTTCTGTCCTAAAACACATACAATTCCATCCTAAATCCAAATGATTACTCCCAAAAGGTACAGGAGTTAATACATAGTATTTTAAAACATTTTACTTGAGTTGTAGTCATATGGGAATTAGTTATTTACAATTGCTTGGTCATTCCTTAATATATACTTTTAGTCTTATGCATTTCTAATGAAAATATGTGCCACTGAAATTATGGGCTGTATTCAGTTAAGTAGATACAAGCTCATTACCTTAAACTATTATAACAAGTTTCACTGATTTTCCACAATATTGTTATATGCACAAGAATGTGAAATCAGAGCTGCCAGTTCTTTAATTGATATTGGCCCTCCATACGCATTGAGTTCTTCCCAAGATGTTGTAATGTATTCATGTACTATATGTGCAGATCCAGCCAGACTGGCCTTTTGTAATTGAAAGATGGAAATTTTGTCAATGATTTTTTAAAATTTTGTCCAAAGCTTTTTGGTATGGCACCAATAACCAATTGTATTGCCACTGCTGATTTATGCCATAATCTTTCAACTTTAGTTTTCAGATCATGATACTTTTTGATCTTTTCCAATGCTTTGTATTCTGTTCTACTATCCCCTGATGGTGTTATGTGGCAGATGCTCTTCTAAATTCCAAAGTCCCAGAGAACTTTAGCTTCTTCATTTTCTTTTTTCCTTTTCATTTATTTTGTGGTCTCACCAAATGGTAAGCAAATGGTGTTTTTTGCAGATATTCCAATGCACCATTATTGCTACTTTGCTTGCTGGATACTAGTTTGGTTAGCTTTAAAAAAGGATTGGACCCATTCACCAAAGTTCTGGGGATCAATGACTATTAGCCTGAATGGCAGTGTCACTATAATTGGAAGCTCTTGGCTAGGAGATTAGTGAGCTTCCTTATGCAGTTGGTTGGAAACTGTGAATGCTGTAAATGGTCCAGGGATTTCATCCAGCAAGGCATTGCTTATATTTTATATTCTTATTGCATTTCCCATTGCCACATCACTCCTCTTCCCAAGACCAAATAATTCTAATTTTTCATACTTTTTAAAAAGTGGACTTAATTTCTAGTTTCTTGAGCATCCTTACAGTATTGCCCTCCTCTGAACCTACTATGGTCTCTGCATCTTTTAAAATTGTGATGTCCAGTACTCAAATGGAATATGTCTAGTGCAGAATAAAACTGATTTTATTCTGATTTTGAACTTTACTTCTGCTGAGGTAGCCTAAAAATATATTTGCTTTTTATGTAGAGATTCTCAATTATCCAGATCATGGTTCTCCCAAAGAAACTTTTCCAAAAAGGCAACTGGATTTTCTTGGTCTTTTTGAACTGAAGAAGCTTCTTGGATGAGAAGCAAAATGTTTTTAAAGGAAAAAAAACAAATTAAGAAAGTCCAGTTGCCTTTTGGAAAAAGCACCTTTTATATAGGCACATCACACTGTTTGTAATTTGTAACCAGATAGCATTCCTTGTTTCATAAATATTATGTCCAAGTTAGATTTCTAACTTCTATACATGTCCATTTGATTGATCACTATTTGTATACTTATTCCATTCTGTCAATTTCACTCTTGTGATAATTTTGAATTTGAATTTGGTCTTCTAATTAATTCACCTAATTTTGATATGATATCACCTAATATGATAAACATCCCCTTTATTTTCTCTTTTAGATTATGAATAATTTTAATATCAAGTTCTCAAGAGAAGGCTATGTGAAGCACTTGAAGACTGAGCCGAACGTTTCCACAGTGGATGGCTTCCACAAATGGGCAATCTCATTGTCTGTGCTGCAGCCATGCAGCCTGGGGTTTCCTGGCATAAAGCCACTAAGTTTAAAAGCACTTCAGCTACTTCTGAGGGAAAGAGTTAGAGCAGAATTCTGGGAGTTGAAGTCCACAAGTCTTAAAGTTGCCAAGTTTGAAGACCCCTGACTTAGAGCAACTTTGTCATACAGGATTGGCCACCAGAATTCTGTTATTCAGACAAGCTAGATGACATTTTTATTTTGGTGAGATGGATCATGTTGCCTCCATGATCCAGTTTGTTTTATCAAAGGGAAAAAACAAAGGGAAAAAAAACAGTCCAACCTATCAAAAATAGTGCCATAAAAACAGAATAGAAACACAAGTTAAGATAGGCAAGAAAATGATAAGTGAGCACCTGTCCAGCCTAGACAAGTTCAAATCACCAGGACCAGATGGATTACACTGCAAGGTTTTCAAGGAACTGGCAGATGTGATCTCAGAACCACTGAACTATATTTTTCAAAGATCCTGGAGCACTGGGGAACTACCAGAGGATTGGAAAAGAGATGATGTAGTTTCCATCTTCAAAAAAGGAAAAAAAAAATGGATCCAGGAAATTACAGACCTATCAGCCTGACCTCAATACCTGGGAAGATTCTGGAAAAGATAATCAAACAACAAATCAGTGAGCACCTTGATGCAAACAAAGTCATTACTAAAAGCCAACATGGGTTTGTCAAAAACAGATCATGCCAGACAAATCTTATTGCATTCTTTGACCAAGTGACAAAATTAGTGGGCCAGAGGAATGCTGTAGATATAATTTACTTGGACTTCAGTAAGGCATTTGACAAAGTAGATCACAACCTACTACTTGATAAGATAGAAAAATGTGGGTTAGATAGCATCACCACCAGATGGATTTGTAGCTGGCTGACTGGCCGTACTCAGCATGTGGTCCTCAATGGAACCGCATCTACATGGAGGGAAGTATGTAGTGGGGTGCTCCAGGGCTCTGTTCTGGGCCCAGTGGTCTTCAACATCTTCATCAACGATTTGGACGCAGGGATAAATGGGGAACTCATCAAATTTGCAGACGACACCAAGCTGGCAGGAATAGCCAACACCCCAGGAGTCAGGCTTAAGATACAGGAGGATCTGGACGGACCTGAACACTGGGTGCTATCTAACAAAATGAAATTCAATGGTGAAAAAACTAAGGTTCTACATTTAGGCAAGAAAAACCAAATGTATAGGTATAGTATAGGGGGTACCTTGCTCAATAGTAGTAACTGTGAGAGGGATCTCAGAGTCCTAGTGGACAATCACTTCGATATGAGCCAGCAGTGTGCTGCAGCTGCCAAAAAAGCCAACACAGTGCTAGGCTGCATTAACAGAGGGATAGAATCAAGATCACATGAAGTATTAATACCACTTTACAATGCCTTGGTAAGGCCACACTTGGAATACTGCATCTAATTTTGCGATGTAAAAAAGATGTTGAGACTCTAGAAAGAGTACAGGCAAGAGCAACAAAGATGATTAGGGAACTAGAGACTAAAACATATAGGGAATGGCTGCTGGAATTGGGTATGTCTAGTTTAATGAAGAGAAGGACGCGGGGGGGGGGGACATGATAGCAGTGTTCCAATATCTCAGGGGCTGCCACAAAGAAGGAGTCAAGCTATTCTCCACAGCGCCCGAAGGCAGGACAAGAAGCAACGGATGGAAACTAATTAAGGAGAGAAGCAACCTAGAATTAAGGAGAAACTTCCTGACAGTTAGAACAATTAACCAGTGGAACAACCTGTCTCCAGAAGGTGTGAATGCTCCAACACTGGAAGTTTTAAAGAAGAGACTGGACAGCCATTTGTCCGAAATGGTATAGGGTTTTCTGCCTGAGCAGGGGGTTGGACTAGATGACCTCTAAGGTCCCTTCCAACTTTTTTATTATTATTATTATTATTATTATTATTATTATTATTATTATTATTGTTGTTGTTGTTGTTGTTGTTGTTGTTGTTGTTGTTGTTGTTGTTGTTGTAATCTACACTGCTTAGTCTGTCTCTGGGGAAGCACTCTTCAAATACTTGAGAAGCTGTCACACAGAAGTCCAACATTTCTCTGTTGTTCCAGAGTGCAGAATGAAGAATAATGTTTTAAATTACAGGCTAGTGGATTCCAATTGAATATTAGGAAAAGGTTCCTGAGAAGCATTTGATTCCTTTTGCTGGATGTGTCCAAGCAGAGATTAGTTTGGATTTCTGCACTGATCAGAGAGTAGGACTCAATACCTGACCTCTTTATGCTTTTTTCAAACATGTAACGGCAATAAATACCTCTATAAGGTTTTTTCTAGAGATGCCTTTACTTTACATTCAGAAAAGCTGACCTTAATGTTGTGTTTTGTTTGCACAGTGAAGTCTGGACTTTAAATCTGTAGTTGTCACTTTAATTAAGCCTGCTTGTTTTTGTAAGATCAGTACTACTCAAAGTGTTATTTCTCCCTCCCTTTCTTTGAGTCATCTTGACTGATAATATAAGCATAGGATTCATATGTACATGCTGTATTGCCAATCTGTGAGTCTCACATTTGGCCACTTCTCTTTTTGCATATTTAGTAGTTACAATCGCACTTCAAAAGTTGGGTGCTACTTCTTTGGATAGAATTGCATGTGGATAGAAATGTCATAAACTAATGTGATGCATGAATATTGGGAAGAATATAACTCTGGTTTTAAGAATTGTATCCCAAATCAGTGGACAGTAAGCCTGCTGAGTGTTTCATACTGCAGGCATCCACTGAAAATATCTGGGCTTTTTTTTCCTCTTCCATTAATTACATTCAAAATGAGGCTGTTTCTGAATATAACACCTCTATGTTGACTTCAATCATCCCCTTGCAACATTTAGGCATGGTTTCACTTGCTACCAAATGTGTTTCTGCACCTGCTTCTTTTTTGATGCTTGGTACAAATGGCAGTTGGGGAGAAAAAATCTTATGCCAGCTATGATAGTATGTGGACTTTCAGGGCAGTGCCACCAGAAGGTTGACAAAAAGCAACAAATATGCCCTGTTTAGGAGTGTGATATCTAGAAAGAAAGAGACCAAGTTGGGGGAAATCACACTTCTCCCATCTTCCATTGCTCTATTCTTTTTTCATACGTGAAAGGCAGTAGACTGTGACTAGCAGAGATTCAGAATGCAGTCTTATTTTTTTTCCAAACCCCTCCAAAGGATCTGTAGTAATTGGTAATGTTGGCAGTTCAACTGCTCTGTTGGATTGGATGAGGATAAACACCCTGAAATTTAATCTAGACCTAAGCCCCACTTAGGCATTGGCTTGAACATATGAATAGATAAAAGAGATGCAGAGAATCATAGGATTGGAAGGGACCTTGGAAGTCTTCTAGTCATTTTTTTCTCCAGCTTCTACATGCCAAGGTAGGAAAAAGGGGTGACTGCATGAGAAGATTAAAAAAAAGTCAAGATAGTGGCCACAGAGTGTGATTGAAGCTCCACTACTTTTTATGTGAACTCCTGGGCAGGAATTAAAGAGAAGGTGCATTTGTGTTCTTCTCTGATCCAGGATCTGATTATGTTGACAACAATGCTCACCTTCAAGTGCACTGAATGCAGCTTTCCTACAAATTTCCCCTCTATATGTGCAGAGATTGGAAAGAGTTGGGAGCAGATCTGCCTGTGGAACATCAACTCCCTCTCTCTCTCTATTTTTCATGTTCCACTTATTCCACTGAGTGCCTGAATGGGACTAAGGGTGTTCTTAATTAGTTAAAAAGGAGATCAGGTGACAGGATCTTCAAAAGGATTCCATTCAGCATTGGAACATGGCTGTATTGCTGATTCACACTGGCCAACAGCACCTAAATGCACTTAGCTGATCTTGAAAAACTTAATCAGTTGGCCAAACCTGGTTAATAGTTGGATGACAGGCCATCAGAGAATCCCAGGACTGTAAACAAGATCAGAAAATAAAATAACTCAGCCTTCCATCCTTCCGAGCTCAGTAAAATGAGGATCCAGATTGTTGGGGGCAATATGCTGACTCTGTAAACAGCTTAGAAAGGGCTGCAAACCACTGTGACACAGTATATAAGTCTAAGTGCTGTTGCTATAAACCACTTCCATGTTGCTGCCAAGGAAACTGCATGGGTGTGTCATGAGTCAGGATATCATGGGAGACTTATTTAGTTACTGTATTCCTGAATCTCATTATAGGTGCCCAGATTATGGTTATATATATAATTAAGAGTATACATAGCTAAGACTAATGTGAGAAATGGAATGCCAGATGTGGTCTTAGTGACAATCCCTTAATTACACCCTATTTGGATTATAGTAACACACTTTGAAAAACATTCAGAAACCTCAGCAAATCAAAGTGTGGCAGTCAGATTCTTGGTTAGAGATAACTGAAGGTAACAAGGTACAATGTTATGTCCAACAACAATACTTTCTTATTTCAGGATTTTTATTTGCTCTTTATTTGTTTCCAGGTACAATTAAAATGTTCCCAGACACAATTAAAATTAATGGCACCTTTATTTAAAACCAGACTATTTGAAACAAAACATTGTCCCAAATTATTCTAAGAAACTGTTCTCTTTCTCCAATAACAACTGGTGCTACATTTGGTAGGAAGGTGAGAGAAGACCTTCTTGCTTCCTGCTCTTAAAGTATTGTTTCTCAATTGTGGCAACTTTAAGAGGTATGGGCTTCAACTCCCAGAATTCCCGAAACCAGTACTGGCTGGAGAAATCTGGGAGTTGACGTTCATACCTTTTAAATCTGCTGAGGTTGAGAAACATGTTCTAGATATCTAACCTCCCTACTCAAGGATGTCAGGGTAACTTTTCTTACTGGTAATTTTATGCTGATGTGTATTTTGTTTGAAAGAGACCATTTATTAACTTTTCAATCTTAATTATAATTTTATATTCTATCATATAAACTTATAGTATAAAAATGAGATTTACATATAATACAAATAAGTGCCTGTATACGTGTGCACGCATGCACGCGCGTGCACACACACACATATATACATGCTATACAGAATAAGAATGAGTATGTGGAGGACTTCCGGTGGCTCCGCGGCGACGGAGGGAGCCTTCCCGGGCTGCCCGCGGCTCAGCTGTTGTTTTTTTCGCCCGAAACAGCGCCGATCAGCTGTTCGGGCGAATCCGAAGCCCCCTCCTCGGGAGAAGAGGAGGGGGCGAGCCCCCAGGTAGGGGTAGAGTTCTCCAGGGCCGCCTGAGCTTATGGCTTGGGCGGCTGAAGGATTGAACTCCCCCGTAGCCTGGGCTGCTCCCAGCTGGCCGTCGCCTCTGCTCCTGATTCTTGGAGCAGAGCCAGCCGTCTGCGACCACCCCTGCCTGAAGGAATGACTATGATTTAAAGGAGCAGGCAGAGCGATACAAGAGGAAATGGTAAAGAGGATTATTATGTTTTACTCTCCAGCTTGATGGACTTTTTTGGATTACAAATTTGAAGTGAAAGTGCGTCATATTTGGTAAAAGATGGCGGCTAAACCACCCCCTAAAACTCTTCGGAGTGCTGGAACTTCTCCTGTGCAACAATCATTATTGCAGGCGCTGCATCCTCCTGATGTATTGACATCAAAGGACTTACAAGATGCTCTTGAAAAACATACCCAGGTAATTTTGGAATCAATTAATATTAGATTTGCACAGATGGAGGAGAAATTGGAGAAATTGGAGGAGAGAATGGAGGAGAGGATGGAACAGAAGCTCAAAGCGATGAGGGTAGACATCTTGACTTCAGTGTGTAAAGTGGCTCGGTGTGTGGAAGAATTGGAGGAAAAGCTAGAAGACTTGACTCAAAAGAATGCTATATTAGAAGCAAAAGTATTGGAGAATGAAAATAAAATGGAAAAGGAACTGTGTCTTGCTGAATATTTCCAGATGCAGTTTGCCATTAGAATTAGAGGCTTAAAGGAGAATACTAAGGAAGATCTAAAGCAGCTGGTTTCTGAGGCTTTTGAAATAGTGTTGAAACAGCCAGCATCTGAAATAAAAGGAGGCATGGACAAAGTGTTTCGTGTGAATTCATGGATTGCCAGACAGAGGAAGTTGCCTAGAGATGTGGTGGTATATTTTGCAAAAAGGGAAATTAGAGATGAAGTTATACAAGCTGCTTATGATACTAAAGTTATGATTGCTAATCAAGAAGTTTTGGTCTTAAAAGAAATTCCTCCAAAGATTCTAAGGAGAAGGAAGGATTTTACATTTCTTGTGCAAGAGCTCAAGCAACGAGATATAAGGTTCAGATGGGAGATCCCAGTGGGGTTGATGGTGACGCACGAAGGTAAAAAGTACCGTTTGGTTACTGTGATGCAAGCGCGTGATTTCTACAATAATGTTTTAAATGCAACGCCATTAACACTTTTGGAAGCTGGAAAGGGATCTGGAGAAGGAGTGCATCAAGAGGCCGAAGATGGTCAGATAGAAGACAACGGTGTTGGAGGAGATCAAGATACAACCTCGTTGGATGAATCTATAAAACAGAGGGTGACGCGTGCTGCTGCAAAACGATCTAAGAAGAGAAAGTAGCAGGAATCGCAGAAGTCTTTGGAACTTTTACGATATAGTCAAGTAGTCAAGTAGGGGAGGGGGGAAAAGATTTGGGTGTAGACGCAATATATTTCTATATTTGGTGGTTTTGTGGAGAGGGTGAGCTTTTTTGGATTAAAGTTCAAGTTTTGTTTGCAATTTTTTTTTTTTTTTTCCTTTTTTGTTGTGTTTGGAATAATTATAGATGTGGTACGGGAAGAGGACCGGTCGATTACAGAAGAGTTGACTTTAAAGTTTTTTGATTTGGGATCCTTGGTTAATTTGGAAAACTATTTGTAAGAATGTTATATCATGGAATGGATAAAATGGATGGAGTTTATTTAGGATAAGTATAGGGTTGAGAAGGGTTTTTTTTTTCTTTTTCCTTTTTTTTGTTTTTAATATATGTTTAATACTATTAAGGTTTGTTCCATTCTATATAAGCTAGAGAGTGTCCTTTTCTTATTCTAGTTTTTTTTTTTTTTATATATATGTTTAATATTGTTAAGGTTTGTTTTATCCTATATAAGCTAGAGAGTGATGGATTTTAGAATTTATAGTTGTTAGTATATGGTTGCTTAGGTTTGCTTTTTTTTATATATATATACCTTGTATTCAGCTCTGGGAAGTAGGGGGGGGGAGGGGGGGAGGTAGGGGGGGGAGGAGGGAGGGGGGAGGAGGGGAGGTAGGGGGGGAGGAGGGAGGGGGAAGGGGGGTTTTCAAGGGAAAATTGTATTTTAAAACTTTTCAATAAAAAAAAAAAAAAAAAAAAAAGAATAAGAATGAGTATGCCATTTTCAGCTTTCAGTTTCTCATTTACTCTAAAGCAGAGGTCCCCAACTTTTTGGGCACCAGGGACCGGTTCCGTGGAGAACGGTTTTTCCACGGACTGGAAAGTGCATGGTTTTATGTGCTGCCTGCATCCCACGGATGGGGCTTTGCTTGTTTCTGCAGACCGGTTGCTGGCATGCTGTGGCCCAGTACCGGTCCACAGACCGGGGGTTGGGGACTCCTGCTCTAAAGGTTGTTCCAATTCCATGTTGGTTGCATTTCCACAGAAACATAGAAAGACAGACACACAGTGAATGCAAAATAAAACTGACGTGCAACAAAAGTCCAATCTGCATATTTTGGAGAGAAGAGCACATTCAGCACACAATTAAAATAATTAAAATCTGGCGCAAATATTTTTCCCAATATTTTCCCCACAAAATTGTGGGAGAATAGAAACAACTTCTGACATTTTTGTGCAAATGGTCATTCACTAATTCACAAATCCACTCCCTCCCTCCTCCCTCAATATAATAGATGGCTATCATCCCCAGGTAGTCTTTTCTGTCTTAATATCACTTTTTGGAACAGACCTGTAACTACACGTGTCTTAAAAAGTTTCAAAATGTTAAAGAAAATAGAAGTTGAGGAATTTGAAGATTAGGAGTAGAATGTGATGTAAATTCTAATGATCTCCTCTCCAACAGGAAACAAGCAACCATCCACACCTGACAGTGAAGAAGCCTCTATTACATTAAAAATATGCACAACACAGATATTGCTCTTCTGTCTTATTTGCATATTACTAATAAACTCTGCCTACAATATGTAACTGATTTGCATTCATCTTGTTTCCTTGTGAATAAAATGCATCTCCCACACAAGGAAGCACATAATTTCTTGAGCAGAATGTTTATTATTTCTTAGAGCTTTTTCATCATAACTGGTCCCACCTTGTTGTTTTCACTGAGAAATCCATATTTTGTGGAGGATATATGAGCAGAGATACACATGAATCAAAACAGCAAAAATCCCTTTCTCTTCCCTTCCTTTCCCTTCCCTTCCCTTCCTCAAACTAAAAGAAATGATCTAGCTCTTATTTTAAGAGCAATATTTTAAATATCTCTAGTTAGGAGTTTATGTATTAAAAATTCATTTAACTTGGCATCGGCCCTAATACTTAGCATTTATATAATACATTTCAATGTATTTGATCAGTAATTTTAGTGCTTACTCAAAAGAATAGAAAGCATTATCATCTTCAGATTACAGGTGTAGAGTTGGGAGGAGGGTAAGGATAAAGCTGAGAGATGAGAAACATTATAAAGAATAAACCATGTAGTTTATTCTTTAACTGATTTTTTTAAAAAAAACATTTAACTGATTTTTTAATACAGAAAAAAATTCTGGAGGATGTAATCAGGACTAAAGGCAAAATAAGGCTGTATGATATTTTCTCTGATAGTTTTCCTCAGAGAATATGAAAGCCATCTTCAGATTGCCTCCCTACCCACCCACATACACGGGGAAAACAGATTATTATATTTTTACTCCAGGGAGGAAAGAAGCTGAAAAAGAAACAAATTTTAAGAAGAAAAGTGGCTGGCATCAAAAGGCTGGATATTCCTTCTCCAACCCCTATTTCTTTTTCTGATTGTTTCAACACTTTTCAACACAAAGGACAGACTTGCAACTGAACAATGTATAATGTACCATGTAGTCTGACCTAAATCTATCCATTTTACTGGTGGCTGAGGAAGTTCCTCTCTTGAGTTCCCACTCTTAACTGCTTAGCTATACCAATCTTGCACGTTGTACTCTGATACACCATTATGTGATGTAAAATGTTATATGTAGGTGCAATGCTTAGCAACATCTGACCATTTAACCTTCTGAATTCATAGCATTTCAAAACTTGCTGAATCTTCCCTAAGATTGGAAATAACACAACAGATATAAGATGTGAATATGCTCGTATATACTGGCAGCCAGCCTTAAAATATTGAAGAGCCAGGTTGGTCTAGTCCAGGGGTCAGCAACCTGAAACAGTGAAAGAGCCACTCGGAACCGGTTCCCTCACAAAAGGAAAAACTGGGAGCCGCAAAAAATGTGTGCTCATGCGCGTACATGCGCGCATGTGCAGAACAGGGTTTGAAGAGTGGAGCCAAGGCGAGATATGCACCTACCCTGCATATTTGAATTGATTGGTTGAACTTTTTTAGTCCCACTTTTTTTTTTGGACTGCACATGGCAGAGGACTGGGAGCCGCAGGAGATGGCTGAAAGAGCCGCATGCGGCTCCGGAGCTGCGGGTTGCAGACCTGTGGTCTAGTCATTAAGGTACCAAGCTACAATCTAGGAGACTAGATTCTTAGGCACCTTAGGCACGAAAAGCTGGCCGAGTGACTTTGGGCCAGTCACTCTCTCAGCCCCATGACATCAGGCTTGGGAACAAGATGGTTGATCAATTCCTGTTGCAGCCAATGGACCAACACTTGATCCAAAAAAAAAAAACCCCTAAACCAGAATCTGCCCTCGTGTGGAAAAACACTAGGAAGGAAGAAAAACATTTAAGAGGTGAAGGTACTTACTGCAAGCATTGAAAGTTAGGGAAATGTAGGCTGCTACTTTGTCTACATGTCACCTTTAAGGTGAGCTGATCAACTGATTTGAGAACATGGTTTCCATGACAGATTTTAAATCTATCCTTCTTACATTTGCCTCTATGTTCAGTGATTAGAATCATGTTTAAACATTGTCTAAACTACTGCATTCAAGGAGTTTTCAGTTGTAATAAGAATGTATAATAATTACCAACAGATTCAAACATTATCACCATTTTTCATTTTTTAAATTAGAAAAAAAATCCTTGAAATTAGGACTTCAAATTGCCTATGATTTGCATAGATGATAGAATCATTTATTGGAAAGAACCGTTTAGTCTGCTGAAACCAATTCTTCGCATGAATTTAAATTAAAATATTTTTGACAGATGGCTGTCCAGCCTTTGCTTCGAAATATCCAGGGAATGGAAACTTATCCCTCTCTGGGTAATTATCTCTCCTGTCATGCTGCTCTTCCTGTCAGGAACTTTTTCCTAATATTCACTCAATCTGCCTTCCTGTAATAATGTAATCCAATATTCTGGGTCTTGCATTTTGGTACAATAAAAAGCATGATTTGACCTTCTTCTGTGTTACATTATTTCATGTATTTGAAGAAGTATATCAATATTCTCTTCCAGTTATCAAGGCTCAACATGTCTACTTCTTTCAATCTCTATTCATGTGAGTTATAGAATAATAGAGATGGAAGGGACCCTGGAGGTTTTCTAGTCCAATCCCAAGCTCAAGCAGGAGACCCTATATTCTTCTTAAAAGCCTCCAGTGTTGGAGCACCCACAATTTCTGGAGGCAAGCTGTTCCACTGATTAATTGTTCTAACTGTCAGGAAATTTTTCCTTATTTCAAGGTTGGTTCTCTCCTTGATTAGTTTCCATTCATTGGTTCTTATCCTGCCTTCAGGTGCTTTGGAAAATAGTTTGACCCCCTTTTCTTTGTGGCAGCCCCTTAAATACTAGAACACGGCTATCATGTCACCTCAGTCCTTTTCTAAGGAATTGTCTAATGACTAGACAAACTCAATTCCTATAACTGTTCTTCATATATTTTAACCTCCAGTTCCATAATCATCTTTATTAGTCTTCTTTGCACTCTTTCTAGAGTTTCAACATCTTTCTTATATTGTGGTGATCAAAATTGGGTGCAATATTCCAGGCTGGTCCTATGGGATTGGAATTCTCTCAGTACAAGATGAAAAAACAATATACAACCCGAGATGACTCCTGAAAACTAAAGAATCAATGCATACTAGGTCCCATAGTCTCATAAACTGTATGTGGCTTTTCTGTGGATTGGCTATTAATTAATATTTTGGGGACAAACCATACTTAATTTTGTATTAAAGTAAGGTGATTTTGTCATTGTAAAAACAAATCTTGGTTACATTTCAGTTAAACTCCATCTGATATTGTTCTTTCTAATTAAATACAGGTGCACGTTGTTAGATATTGCAGAAATGTCAGTTCTTTAATTCAAAGACTTGTAATCAACAAAGTAAAGATTGCTTTAAATGGGTGACATTAGTTTCAAATATGACTTGGAAGAAGTGCTTTAGACTTCTTCAAGCCTGAAGAAAAGCAAATTTAAAACTTTGATGGGTATTAACATTTCTTAAAGCTGTGACATTTCTGTTCCCATGTTTTTGAGGAAGTTGGGCTACTTTAATAAACAGTAGAGAGGTGCATTTGTTGAAATCCAAACCAGTTCTTCCAAATCTTCTTCAAAGTGAACATACTTTAAATGTTTATATCCTGATGTTTCTTTGCCATTTAATTAGCTGCAGGTTATACCCCTCACATGTGAAAATCAGTATGTCCTTTCTTTTTTTTAAAGAAAGGAGACCTTGAACGAATGTTCCCTTAGGCATCGGGGTACCTGATTATTTTGGAACTGATGAATACATTTAATATTTTTAGCGTGTTGTAGGTACTCTTACAAAATGGTTGTTGGAGATCTGCACTTTCCCCAATGAACACAAGAAAAGTACATGCTCAATTGTAATCAAATAAACTGATAAATTTGCATCCTGTTAAACTTCCTAATCCCTGAAGGATGTTTGGTCTTATTGTACTTCTTCTTTTCAGGACAGAAAGACATAATGAGTGGGGTGCAATTCTTAGTCCAGTGGACTACAGAACATTGATCCATACTATTCCTTCCTCCCATGAGATATTACACACTTTGTATGTATCTATATGAGTAGGGGCACATACTAATTGACCTTAGTCACCATGGAACCTATGAAGCCTGGTTTAGCAGCAGTACATGTGAGAATGATCTGGGAGTTCTAGTAAATCACAAAGTATTGAAATTGCTAAAAAAAAAAAAAGAAGGGCAAAAGTTATTTTGAAATATACTGCAATAAGCTCAAGGGAAATAATTACCCACTCTATTTACTCTGGTCAGTCTACACTTGGAATACTGGATCCAGTTGTGTGTGCTGCAGTGTACAAAAGTCATCAATAAAATAAAGTGAGTTAAGAGGAGAGCTGATATGGTGGTGGGCTGAACTGGCAATCAAGCCCTATGAGAGAGAATGACTGAAGGCTGTCATACATAGGGTCAAGTAGACCTACTATTGTGGTCCTAAACAATAAAGCTAGAACTTCTGATTAAGTAGATACAGACAGACGTTGGGAGGAAAACAAGACAATGGATTAGGCTCTTTCAGGATGTTTCCCTTAACTAGAATCTTCAAATAGAGGCTGAATCTGTCCACATCTTGAGCAAACCCAGCACCAAATAGGAGATTAAGCTAAATACATTACTTTCCAGCTCTATGATTCTATCAAATCCCAGGTCAACATGAAATTCTCAGAGAATGTATTGCAAATCCCTACTATAGGAAACTTGGAATGCCTTTGTTGTTCTTCCAGGGCCATGGCAGTTTACATAGGAAGGCAGAATATTCCACAAGGGAGTGGGTAGTGCACCAGCACAATCCAATTTCATTTTGATGCCATGGTTACCTTCCACAAAATGAAATGTATTCTTATTTCTAAATGGTAAGAACTTGGTGAGAGACATATCTAATTACTTCTTTCAAATGCAATTGATTCATGTTCATAAGACATATGCTATTTTTTTTTTCAATGGAACCCTTATTGTTATTATAATACCTGTTGAGTGATACCACTAACAGACCTGGCTTTTCATTTCGAAGTACAAACAGCTGTGCAACAGATTGTCTGAACATTCTATGTAGCAGAATGCAACATGGATCACTGACACAAAGGCAACACCATACCAGCTGGGTCTATGTCTGAAAAAAATTGTCTATTCCTAGATGATTTACCTGTTTTCAACTTTGTCACCTTGGTGTTTTGGCTATCCATGAAATAAAGTTAACAGTTAAAACTAAAAATGTATCTGGCCTTCCAGAAGGAGTCAAAATGGCCATTTTTAAATGATGGTGACTTTATTAGCAGGAGGTATTTCTAAATACGTTTTAAATTCTTTGATTATTTATTTGCACTATACTTGCATTCTTTTCTGTAAAGTAGGCTGAGCATCATAAGAGAGAATCTCTTCTAATGTATTCATATGTCGAGAATCTAAATTTCCTAATCATAATCATATCAGTGAAAGTAAAGCTGTTCTTAGAAGAATGTTTTATCATAGAAAATGGTGTTCCTTTAAAAGGGATTCAAAGGGGGAAAAATGATATAAAAAGAAGCTGTAAAATTACACACAACACTTTGAATATTCAAAACAGATAGTTTTCTATATATTCAAGAAGCATTTCTTTTCTTTTTCTTTCTTTTCTGCTTTAACTATGCAAAATGGAACAAAATCACCCTTTTGGAATTCTGAAACTGTGTTATGGCTGCAAAACCAGTAATTTTCAATATTCCAATAGGATTATAGAAAATGCATTTGAACCTAACTTATAATTGGAGATCCAGTTATGATAAAAACAGCCTAAAATGCAGGAGTAAAAGAACCTTTTCAACTAATTATAGCTAATTTAGTTCAGAATTGTGGACGTGATCATTTTTTCTCCTATATGTATAGTTTAATTATGCTAAATATTCATGTCTACATTTTTGGAGAAGATAAATATTATCAATCCCTTTCAAAATAAACATGTATTTTCTGCAGATTGGATTCATATGTAATTTTGCATGTTTTTCCTGGTGATCCCTTTCTTTTGTTTACCTTCTCCCTTCCTTAACTTATTGGAAGGCCCTCTTTGGATAGGGATTCCTTTAAAATGTTGTTTACACTATGCAAGGCACACTAATGCTTTAACTGAATGCATGCTATGATTTATTAAAGGTACTTGGCATCTGCAAATCTGAAAAAAAAGTGCACTACTTTAAGAGTTGCATTCATTTTAATGAGTGGGTTCCTTAAAGTAGAAGCATTTTTCTTTCTTTCAATCTGAAAAAGGCAGTGGGTTGGTTTTTTTAACTTGCTCCCTTCAAGTCAGTTTTTGATTCCTGGCAACTGCCTGGACTACTCCCTACAGTTTTCTTGGCAAGGCTTTTTGGAAGTGGTTTGTCACTGCCTCTTTCTTAGGATTGAGGGACATTGACTGACTCAGGGTCACAAAACTGGCTTTGTGCCTAAGGAAGGACTAGAACTCACACACCACAACATTAAACTGGCTTTCATCTGCAAAATATCCTGCTTCTTTAATTAATATAGAACTCAGTGGTTGTGCTTGAACAAGGTCCAAAGCAGATCTTTCTAATTATTTTCAAAGCATGCATAGCCTTAATAGATATATAAAACACTTCTGAGTTTGCCTTGTATGGTTTAGAACTAAATTAGATGGTCTGTAAATATAATGTAAACTTTCTTGTTATTTTTGTTTCTAGGTGAGACTGTGGTTCATAGAACTAGTGGAAGCCTACCAGCATGGGTATCCACAGGAGAACAAAGAGTGGAATGTGCATATCATGGCATCTGTAGAGAAATTATATCACTTATATAGCTGCATCAGGTGTCATGGTGCAAGTATATAATTGTATCATTTGCTCAGTGGCATTGTGATCACATTATCGTCATTTCGAAGTGGCTTGCTAGAGATGCTGCTGCATATAATTTCCCCAGACCTCTGTTTAAGAAAAAAAAATATGAATACATTTCATTTGTGCTCTAACTAATCATAGGCCAACCATGCTAAGATATCAGAAGAAAGCATTGGTCCTTATTTGGGAAATACTTCTACTGATTCTCTAAATTGTAGTGCCTTGACACTGATAATAGTTTGCTAGGAATCCTTTAGTCATTTACAAATCCCCAAGTAACATGATTGAATGATAGTACTTGCACCTTCCTAGCTGGATTAGGAAAACAATATATTTCCAAATATACTTGTATTATATTTGTACTATACAGATGATCCTTGACTCAAACAGTTTATTTAGTGAACGTTCAAAATTACAGTGGCCCTGACTTATGACCATTTTATAACCACTGCAGCATCCCCATAGTCATGTGATCAAAAAAATCCAGAATTCAGATGCTTCACAATATTTAATTGCACGGTCATGTGATCCCTTTTTGTAACCTTCTGACAAGCAAAGTCAATGGGGAAGCCAGATTCACTTAACAACTGTCTTACTAACTTAACAACTGCAGTGATTCACTTAACAACTGTGGCAAGAAAGGTCATAATGTGGGACAAAAATCAACAAATGTCTCGCTTAGCAACAGAAAATTTGGACTCAATCATGGTCGTAAGTCGAGGATTACCCATACAGGAAACAATTTTGTTTATTCTTCTTGTTTATTCTTCTAAGCTAATACTGGGTTTATTTTTTTGAATACAGGATTCTGCTTCAATGATCAATCCACCCCAAGTCCATATTTTATTATTCATTTATTTATTCAAGCTATAAAACCAATATCCACTCTTTGTTTAGAAGCCTTATTTACCATGCTGTCACGGAAAAAGAAATGGAGAGAGAATTCTCTTTATTTTAATTTTTTTAATGGTGCTTGAAAGTACTGCAGAATCTTCACTAATGAAGATTGGCAATGGAATGACGGAAAAGGAAGTTTTTTCCTTACTAATTGGAGTAGGATGGCTGCTTTCTTTCCAATCCATGGATCTTTAAAAGAGAAGGAGGGTGGGATAAAGGTGTGATGGGAGGGATTTATAGAAAGTAAAATTCTTTTTTGCCTTCCTTCAGACAAGGCTCTACTGGTCATTTCAAAGCAGAAGACCAGAGAGTTCTGTCATCATCTCAAATCATGATAGTTACAGGTAATCCTATATTTATGAACATAAATGAGATTGGGAAATTTATTCCTAAGCAGGCAGTTGTTTAAGAGATGCATTATGTGATTGTGACTTTTGACCTATCTCCTGTCAACTTCTCCCTTGACTTTCCTTGTCAGAAGGCAGCTGGGAAGGCCACAAATGGTGCTCATGAGACTCTAGGATACCGCAACCATTGTAAACATGTAATTGTAAACTGAATTATGATCACATGTCTGCAGGGACACTGTGCTGGTTGTAAGTGTGAGGACTGGTTGCTGGTCACTTTTTAAAATGCTGTTGTAATGTCAACAGGTCACTAAATAAATAGTTGTAAGTAGACCACCTATAGTGATTTTAAAATTTTTTTTACATTTTTAAAATGTAAAGTGTTTCAAGTATACTAAGATGTTAACTGGCAAATGTGTGGTTTCTGAGAGCCTTCCAGATATGTTTGTCACACTTTCCTCTAACATATGCAACCGTACATAGTTCCTACTCTTCTATCAAATATGTTCCTGTGACATTTATAGATCTGCTTTTAAATTCTTTTCTAATGTTACTCCTTACTCTTTTAAAACACAACTAGGGAGACACATACTGCATGTAAGACAACTTTGAGTTGATTTGATTCAGCATGAATTTCACTTCCTTGCTTTTGACAAGAAGAAGTGGAATACATCACATTAAGGAGGGATGAAAATTTACTACTCTTTAGTTTTCTAAAACAATTTTCAGAAATCTACAATTTTTTTTATAAAGAAACAATTTAAGCTTCAAATATGCTGAAGATAGAAAGATTTGCCCATTTGCTATCTGTCTATATCTATCTATCTTTTTTTTTAAAATCCCATTTATATCCCGCCCTTCTCCGAAGACTCAGGGCGGCTTACAATCTAAAGCACAATGTGCTTAGCAATAGCCTTCATTCTATGTATATACCTGCTTATTAGGGCTTTCGCCCCCCCCCCAAGCGGCATTTTTACAAAGTCAGCTTATTGCCCCCAACAATCTGGGTCCTCATTTTACCTACCTCAGAAGGATAGAAGGCTGAGTCAACCTTGAGCCTGGTGGGATGCGAACCTGCACTAATTGCAGGCAGCTGGTGTTACTTAAGGAGGCATTAGCCCACTGCTCCACCAAGGCTCTGTCTGTCTATCAAATTTCTACACTGCCCATCTCACATAAGTCACCTAAATGACTTTTAAAGATTGTGTACAAGCAGAAAGTAGGAATTTGACCTTTTTTAGACCAATGTTTCTTCATCTTGACAACTTTATGACATATGGACTTCTGCTTCCAGAATTCCCCAGCCAGCATGCTATAGTCTAAATAGAGTCTAACCCTTCACTCAGTTATGAAGTTAGGTTAGAAAATCCAGAATTCATGAAAGAATAATATGTAGCTACAACAAATATACTCTCTATAAATATGCCTCACTATCATTTGGCAGCTTAATCTATACAACTTTATTACATTCAGAATTAAACAGGCAAGTTGTCTGAGTGGCATGCAGCATGTGAATAAACAAAACACTGAGTTGGTTAATCTGTGGCAACACTTTCCCTATAGATAGCAATGGGAAAAGAAATTGGGGATTCTGCAGATGGATATATTTTGCAATCAAACCTTGTCTTCCTAACTGGGCTCTCTAGGAGTTCTGATTCAAGGTTGTGTAATACGGGAGATACAAATCTAGAGAGCTTGCAGGTGGCTGAAAGAAAGTTGATGACAAATCTCTTAACAATCTAACTTAACATAAAGCAATCTGCATTCACAGGAGATAATGTCATTCTATTCAGATTAAATGATTATAACCATATAAATCTAAAACAGGCTAATGGACCATTAGGACAGTCAGCTCGTCAAGAAAGCCCATCTCATTATCCCACCTTACAAATCCAAGTACACAAGCTCAATTTGATCCTTATGGCTGGCAAGGAATGTAATTATGGGCTACTAAAAAAAAGCACATCAAATTCCTGGACAGAACTGTGTGGGAGGCAATACCCTTGTCATCTCACCAGATAAGCAGGTTTTGTTGTGTGCTGCTCAGTATTACAGTCAAGAAAACATTTTCCTTGGCTGAAGACGGCACCAGCTTTTACTCCTCAAATAGAATGACAGGAGCAGCACAGGAGTTGTTGCCTTAATGGGAACTTGTTCTCTTAAATGACATCTTTTTGCATAGGTGGAAATTATTCCTGCCAATGGACATGCAACTGAATATGTGAGGAACCTAGAATTTTAAATATTAGAAATAACATAGTGTTGGGGGTGGGGGAGAGTAAATATGTCCATACTTAATGTATATCTATATACAAATGTTTCCATAACCAATAGGCAGAAGCAACATGATAATAGCAATGTAGGCATCTGTCAGGATAACAGAAGGAGACAGATGTTTGGACCATCGTTAAAGGTTGACAAAATGATAACTTTGGCATTAGTTGGGAAGGCTTCACCCATTACCAAGACATTCTTTAAGATATAAGGGCATCTTATTTTTCCTTCTCTTTTTTTCCATGATGGTCTGATAAGACCCCATGTTTCATATGCTTGGTCTAAGACAGTCAATGAAGTAAAATGTGTGGAAACACTTGGATAAAAATGATGACACCAAGTTCATACAGCTCCAAGAACTTCACAGTTCAGCACTGAGCAACATATATTGCCTTCATCTGTTTTTGTTTTATAAGGGAAGTAAAACTCTAGGCTGATATTTTGGGCTTCTATTTCTGCCCAATGATACCTCAGAAAGCTAATGTATACTTCATAATATATAAATGACAGTGAGTGCTTTTTTATTCTGGGTAGGTGCATTGGGAAGCCATTAATACATTGTGAAATAAACACTTTCTTTGACACGATAACAACATTTTTGACAGATGAATGTTTGTGATGGAAAATGTAAATTGTGAAGAATCTTTGAGAGGCTACTCAGATGAAAATCAAAAACTTTAAATTACCTATGGCATTCTACTCATTCTATAAAATGAGTGGGTGGGTTATTAGGCAATGTGCTGGGAGTTGAGGTCTGCATACCAATAGTTATTATCTTAGATGTGCACACTAGCAGTAGGCATGGTGGTTGCCAGCTTCCTCCTTGCCTCACCCAATTCACATCACCTTAGAAAGACTCATTCCATGTATCACCCACACACCCACACACCATAATTATATTCCTTCTGGCTTTCTGCTCAATTTTGGACTTGCAGTAGTTTGGTGATTCAGCCAGAGTTATGCTGTATCATCTGAAGTCTGGGCTGCAGGTTGCCCCTGTGTGTGATAAATAATCTCATCAAAGAAGGAATGATAGAAAAGTGTTTCCATCTTCCATGGCTTATCTAAAGAACATAATGAGTGGTAATCTTGGGATTGACAAAAAGAAATTTGTAATCAGACAACAAACAAAAAAAAATGGCACATGCTGTCCTAAGATATGAATATAGCTATTATTTTGTTCAGTCTTTCTGTCACTTCTGAATCTGCATGGTCCAATGAATGTAACTTCACTGGGATTGTCTTTCTGGAACCAGTTCTTTGAATTCTTGTACACTCTTGCTTGTGCCACTAGTAATAATATAGTATTTAGCCACTTAGTCTTCTGTTGGCCTCTTTTTGATGACTTTTTCCCCAAACATCATAGTCTTTTTCCATGATTCTTGCTGTCTCATTATTAATGCTTCCAGTGAACAATTTGGATTTCTTGATCAAATACTGAATTTTTTTTCACAGAAAAAAATATCCAGAACAACAGTTCAAAGGCAGCAATGTATCTTTATTGTTAATGTGATCTCTCTCCATCTTAATATCTTGTCTAGCTCTGTCAGAGTCTTTCTTGTTGGATCCTGGGACATGTATATTTGCCGTCATTCATGAGAGACTTTCTTCCATGTAGCAGTCATTTCTTTATTTCAGGGCTACTATCATCATCCCTGTGACTGTTTTTGAATCCTGTGGTTTTTCTTCTTGAAGTTCCTCAGAGAGAAGAAGATAAAATTTGTTAGCATTTTAACTTTTTTATCAAAGTAGTTAATATTTCAAATTCTCTCTAACCTAATTTGCATTAGGTTAGCACTATGATATTGAGCATTAGACCATATTTTTTGCACACTTCTCTTTCATTTTCAACAAGACTTCTACCAGTCATCAAAGTGATATCATTATGTGTCTTCGGTTGTTGATCTTTCCAACAGCATTTTTTAATTGCAGGTCCAAGTCCAGTATTTCTCATGATACATTCTGAATATAAGTTAAATCAATACATCTTTATGTATTGCTTTCCCAATTTTGAATCATATAGCTGTTCCATGTTCCATTCTAATTGTTGCTTCCTATTAATCATACATATTCTTCAATAGGTGGATAATTGTCCATATATACCCATGTTTTAAAAGGCTATTCATAATTTGCTGTAATTTACATAGTCAAAAATGTTTGTATAATCAGCAAAGGAAAAATAGACCATGCAACGTATTTTCATATATGGTGGACTTGTACAAGGGTTAAAGCTTTTTGGATTAAAATTTGGTGGAATTTGCAAAAAATATTCAAGAAAAGGATAAAGTTTTGTCCGCAACTGTTTTTATTGGGTATTATCACAGATACTACTGTTGTGGACACTAAGTTGATGTTGAATTTAATTACGGCAGCGAGACTTTTAGTAGCGCAATATTGGAAGAAGGAAGAACTGCTGATTATAGAAGAATGGACTTTAAAAGTTTCTAACTTGGCGGAAATGGCAAAGATCTCAGCGTACTTGAAAGACCAATCGCAACAGAGATACATTGTGGAGTGGAGAAGATGGATTGATTATATCCAGAATAAATATGGGACTAAAAAGTTTCATTTAGCATTTGAATAAGTAGCGGATATAATGTATAACTAGCTTGTAGTCATTTTATTAAGAGTTAAAGTGCGATAGAATTTAATATTTTATAGTTGTTTGCATATTTTAGATTATGTTTGTTTGTATTTTTATACCCTGTATTTTGCTCTGGGAAGTCGGGGAGGGGGGAGGGGAGGGAAGGGTTGGGGGGGTTGGGGAGAGGGGAGAGGGAGGGGGGTTGTATTTAAAAATGTATTGTAAAACTTTTCAATAAAAAAAGAAAGAAAAATAGACCTCATTCTACATTTATATCTTTCTATATTGACTAGAATTACTAAATTGCTACCTACTATTTACATTCACTAGTATGCTTTTTCAATTAATTATTGAATGTTAGCCATTCTAAAATCAGCTTGTTCATCCAGTAGTTCTCATTACATGCAGTGTTGAAGTCTGGATTGTGAAAGGTTGATCATTACTTACTACAAATGAGATAATTATAATAGTTCGATGTTTTGAGCATTCCTTAATGCTGCCATTTTTAAACGTTGGGATATAAATGGATTTTTTTCCTAGTTCGGCTATTGAACTCTTTTCTGTACCCATTTACAAATGGAAGGTAACACTTGAACTAAATCAGCTTGAAAGGTTTCCATCTATTCCTGCAACTTTGTTATCATGTTTTCTAGAGGTGATTTAATTTTACTTCCAAAAACTTTTGGCTTAAATTCAATAACTTTGCCATGGCTTTCCTCCCCAGGAGCAAGCGTCTTTTAATTTCTTGGCTACAGTCCCCATCTGCAGTGATCTTGGAGCCCAGGAAAACAAAATCTGTCACTACCTCCATTTCTTCCCCATCTATTTGCCAAGAATTGAGAGGGCCAGATGCCATGATCTTGGTTTTCTTAATGTCAAGTTTCAACCCAAGTTTTGCACTCTCCTTCTTCACCCGCAACAAGAGGCTCTTTAGTCTTCTTCACTTTCTGCCATTAGGGTGGTATCATCTGCGTATCTTAGGTTGTTGATATTTCTTCCGGCAATCTTAATTCCAACTTTTGATTCATCTAGCCCTGCCTTTCTCATTTATTTATTTATTGCATTTATATACCGCCCTTTCCCTGAGGACTCAGGGAGGTTGATGTGCTCATGATGTGCTCTGCATATAAGTTAAATAGGCAGGGCGACAGTATACAGCCTTGCCGGACTCCTTTCCCAATTTTGAACCAATCAGTGGTTCCGTGTCCAGTTCTCATTGTTGCTTCTTGACCCGCATATAGGTTTCTCAAGAGACAAATAAGATGGTCTGGTACTCCCATCTCTTTAAGAACTTGCCACAGTTTGCTATGATCCACACAATCAAAGGCTTTAGCATAGTCAATGAAGCAGAAGTAGATGTTTTTCTGGAACTCCCTAGCTTTCTCCATGATCCAGCGTATGTTGGCAATTTGATCTCTAGTTCCTCTGCCTCTTCGAAATCCTGCCTGTACTTCTGGTAGTTCTCGATCCACATACTGCTGAAGTCTAGCTTGTAGAATTTTAAGCATGACTTTACTAGCATGAGAAATGAGTGCAATGGTGCGATAGTTTGAACATTCTTTGGCACTGCCTTTCTTTGGAATTGGAATGTAAACTGATCTTTTCCAATCCTGTGGCCACTGTTGAGTTTTCCAAATTTGCTGGCAAATTGAGTGTAGCACTTTTACTGCACTGTCTTTTAAGATTTTGAATAGCTCAGCTGGAATACTGTCACCTCCACTAGCTTTGTTGTTGCTCAGCTTTTCTAAGGCCCACTTCACCTCACATTCTAGGATGTCTGGCTCGAGGTCAGTGACCACCTCATTGTGATTATCTGGGACGTTAAGCTCATTCTTGTATAGTTCTTCTGTGTAATTTTGCCACCTCTTCTTAATCTCTTCTGCCTCTGTTAGGTCCCTGCCATTTTGGTCCTTTATCATGCCCATTTTTGCATGAAACGTTCCCTTCATCTCTCCAATTTTCTTGAAAAGATCTCTGGTCCTCCCTATTCTATTGTTTTCTTCTATTTCTTTGCACTGTTCATTTAAGAAGGCATTCTTATCTCTTCTAGCTATTCTCTGGAATTCTGCATTCAATTGGGCATATCTATGTTTTTCTCCCTTGCCTTTCGCTTCCCTCCTTTCCTCAGCTATTTGCAAAGCTTCCTCAGACAGCCATTTTGCTTTCTTGCATTTCTTTTTCTTTGGGATGGTTTTGGTTGCTACCTGTTGTACAATGTCGCGAACCTCTGTCCATAGTTCTTCAGGCACTCTGTCTATCAGATCTAATTCCTTAAATCTATTTGTCACCTCTACTGTATATTCAACAGGGATATGATTTAATTCATACCTGAGTGGCCTAGTGCTTTTCCCTACTTTCTTCAGTTTAAGCCTAAACTTTGCAAGGAGAAGCTCATGGTCTGAGCCACAGTCAGCTCCTGGTCTTGTTTTTACTGACTTTATAGAGCTTCTCCATCTTTGGCTGCAGAGCATATAGTCAATCTGATTTCTGTGTTGACCGTCTGGTGATGTCCATGTGTAGAGCCGTCTCTTGGGTTGTTGGAAAAGAGTGTTTGCTATGACCATCGTATTCTCTTGACAAAATTCTATCAGCCTGTGCCCTGCTTCATTTTGTACTCCAAGGCCAAACTTGCCTGTTATTCCGGTTATCTTTTGGCTTCCTACTTTAGCATTCCAATCCCCCATGATGATAAGGACATCATTTTTTGGTGTTACTTCTATAAGGTGCTGTAGGGCTTCATAGAACCGGTCAATTTCATCCTCTTCAGCACTGGTGGTTGGGGCATAGACTTGGACTACTGTGATATTGAATGGTTTGCCTTGGATTCGAACTGAGATCATTCTGTCATTTTGAGGATTGTATCCCAGTATTGATTTTCCTACTCTTTTATTGACTATGAAGGCTACTCCATTTCTTCTGAGGGATTCTTGCCCGCAGTAGTATACCTGATGGTCATCTGAATTAAATTCACCCATTCCTGTCCATTTTAGTTCGCTGATACCTAAGATGTCGATGTTCAGTCTTGTCATCTCTTGTTTGACCACGTCCAGCTTTCCTTGATTCATGGATCTTACATTCCAGGTTCCTATGGAGTAACTTTTATTACCTATGTATAAATAGCAATAGCACTTAGACTTATATACCACCTCATAGTGCTTTACAGCCCTCTCTATGTGATCTACAGAGTCAGCCTGTTGCCCCCAACAATCTGTGTCCTCATTTTACCGACCTTGGAAGGATGGAAGGCTGAGTCAACCTTGAGCTGGTGAGAATTGAACTGCCAAACTGCTGGCAACTGGCAGTCAGCAGAAGTAGCCTGCAATACTGCATTCTAACCACTGCACTACCACCAAGAATTATTTTGTTTTCTATAATTTTTGTAAATAAATATTTTGAACTTTAACTAAATTGATATCCTAAATTTCTTTGTATTGCATAGTTACATATAACTCTTTTTCTCCTGGTCTTCTCTTGAACTTTGGATTTCATTAAGTACATTTTCCTCCAATGGCTCCCTTTTGCTTTCTGCCTGCCTTTATCTATTTTCAACGACTCAGTGGACAGCCATTTTACCTTCTTTGGCTTTTTTGCATTGTTGAGATATTTCTGTTCACTTCACAGTAAGCAGGGTGAACTAGAAATTCAGGTAAATGAGGGCAGATATGATATTGTTGCCATTACGGAAACATGGTGGGACGAAACCTACAAATGGAACACACAGCTAGAGGGATTTAAACTATTTAAAAGAAACAGACTAAACAAAAGAGGAGGAGGAGTTGCTCTATATATAAGAAATATCTTTATCTCTACAGAAATAGAGCACAACAATGACGAAAACTGTAAACTTGAAAGCATTTGGGTCAATATAAAAGGGGGAAAAATGACATTGCCATAGGTGTATACTATAGGCCGCCCAACCAAGCAGAGGAAATAGATGAACTTTTTGCTAGTCAGCTAACTAAGGTATGTAAGAAGCACATCACAATAGTAATGGGGGACTTTAATTACCCTGATATCAACTGGGAGACAAACTCTGCACCAAGTGGAAGATCAAACAGATTCCTGTCAAACCTAGCAGACAACTTTCTCTCCCAAAAAGTAGAGAAGGGAACTAGGGGATTAGCCATATTGGATTTAATTCTCACAAACAGAGATGAAATGATAGAAGGTGTCGAAGCCACAGGAACCTTGGGGGGAAGTGATCATGCAATATTGGAATTCAACATTCTGGAGGCACAAGCAATAGAACACAGCCAAACTAGAGTCTTGGACTTTAAAAGAGCTAATTTCAATAAACTTAGAGAGACCATGGGAAGAATTCCATGGATGAGAATCCTAAAGGGGAAAACAACTCAAGAAGCTTGGGAAATTTTGAAAAGTGAGATAATAAAGGCCCAGTCTAGTACAATACCAACAAAGAAGAAAAATAACAGCTCTCAAAAGAAAACAGCATGGCTGCATAAAGAACTCTCTGATAAATTGAAAGATAAAAAGGACAAGTATAAGAATTGGAAAGAGGGGCACATAACTAAGTCAGAATATCAGCAAATAGCCCGTGCCTGCAAAGATGAAGTGAGGAAAGCTAAGGCTCAAAATGAACTAAGGCTTGCGACCAAAGTCAAAAATAACAAAAAATGCTTCTTTCAACATATAAAAAACAAGAAAAAAGTTAAGGAAATGATTGGTCCATTAGTGGGTGAAAGTGGCAAGAAGGTGACAAGCAATAGGGAGAAAGCAGAACTATTTAATTCGTTTTTTGCATCTGTCTTTACACAAAGGGAAAAAAGAGTCCAACCTACCCAAACCAGTGCCATAAAAATCAGAATAGAAATGCAAGTTAAGATAGGCAAGAAAATGGTAAGTGAGCACCTGTCAAGCATAGACGAGTTCAAATCACCAGGACCAGATGGATTACACCCCAAGGTTCTCAAGGAATTGGCAGATGTGATCTCAGAACCACTGAACTATATTTTTCAAAGATCCTGGAGCACTGGGGAACTACCAGAGGACTGGAAGAGAGCTGATGTAGTTCCCATCTTCAAAAAAGGGAAAAAAATAGATCCAGGAAACTACAGACCTATCAGCCTGACCTCAATACCTGGGAAGATTCTGGAAAAGATAATCAAACAACAAATCAGCGAACATCTTGATGCAAACAAAGTCATCACTAAAAGTCAACATGGGTTTGTCAAAAACAGATCATGCCAGACAAATCTTATTACATTCTTTGACCAAGTGACAAAACTAGTGGACCAGAGGAATGCTGTAGATATAATTTACTTGGACTTCAGTAAGGCATTTGATAAAGTAGATCACAACCTACTACTTGATAAGATAGAAAAATGTGGGTTAGATAGCATTACCACCAGATAGATTCGTAGCTGGCTGACCAGCCGTACTCAATGTGTGGTCCTCAATGGAACTGCATCTACATGGAAGGAAGTGTGTAGTGGGGTGCCCCAGGGCTCTGTTCTGGGCCCAGTGCTCTTCAATATCTTCATTAATGATTTGGATGAGGGGATAGATGGGGAACTCATCAAATTTGCAGACGACACCAAGCTGGCAGGAATAGCCAATACTCCAGAAGATAGGCTTAAGACACAGAAGGATCTGGACAGACTCGAACACTGGGCACTATCTAACAAAATGAAATTCAATTGTGAAAAAAGTAAGGTTCTACATTTAGGCACGAAAAATCAAATGCATAGGTATAGTATAGGTGGTACCTTGCTCAATAGTAGTAACTGTGAGAGAAATCTTGGAGTCCTAGTGGATAATCACTTCAGTATGAGCCAGCAGTGTGCTGCAGCTGCCCAAAAAGCCAACACAGTGCTAGGCTGCATTAACAGAGGGATAGAATCAAGATCACGTGAAGTACTAATACCACTTTACAATGCTTTGGTAAGGCCACACCTGGAATACTGCATCCAGTTTTGGTCACCACGATGTAAAAAAGATGTCGAGACTCTAGAAAGGGTACAGAGAAGAGCAACAAAGATGATTAGGGGGCTGGAGGCTAAAACATATAGGGAACGGTTGCTGGAATTGGGTATGTGTAGTTTAATGAAGAGAAGGGTGAGGGGTGACATGATAGCAGTGTTCCAATATCTCAGGGGCTACCACAAAGAAGAGGGAGTCAAGCTATTCTCCAAAGCACCTGAAAGCAGGACAAGAAGCAACGGATGGAAACTAGTCAAGGAGAGAAGCAACCTAGAACTAAGGAGAAACTTCCTGACAGTTAGAACAATTAACCAGTGGAACAACCTGCCTCCAGAAGTGGTGAATGCTCCAACACTGGAGGTTTTTAAGAAGAGACTGGACAGCCATTTGCCTGAAATGGTATAAGGTTTCCTGCCTGAGCAGGGGGTTGGAGTAGATGACCTCCAAGGTCCCTTCCAACTTTATTATTATTATTATTATTATTATTATTATTATTATTATTATTATTATTATTATTATTATTATTATTATTATTATTATTATTATTATTATCTTTAAAGATATCATGAATTTTAGATCAGAGATCCCTGGACACTCTGTTTATCAAACTGAATCTAGAAAATCTGTTATTTACCTTCACTGCATAATCATATGGAGATAGTGTTTTGTGGATCTGATATTATTGTGTTTTATTTAGTTGAAGTTGAACATTCAGATTCTGCGCATCCAGAAACAATCGGTTGACAGCTGTTTGAAACAGATTATATAAAGTTAGTACAGACTGTGAGATTTATTAAACAATTGCTAAATACCAGCCTGTACATAAATCCTTACAAGTTAAATACAACTCTCTTTAGCAAATAAAGAAAGAATGAAAAGACTAGCAGCATCAATAGAAATTTTGTACCTTCTCTTATCATACTTCATTCTATCAGAAATAGAGATATGTTTTTTTTTTAGTTAGATGAATATGGCTGTTCAGGCTATTATATACCTGGTCTAGCATTTTGTAAAAACAAGTAAAAACAAGACCAGGAGCTGACTGTGGCTCAGACCATGAGCTTCTTGTTGCAAAGTTTAGGCTTAAGTTAAAGAAAGTAGGGAAAAGCACTAGGCCAGTCAGGTATGAATTAAATCATATCCCTGTTGAATATACAGTAGAGGTGACAAATAGATTTAAGGAATTAGATCTGATAGACAGAGTGCCTGAAGAACTATGGACAGAGGTTCGCAACATTGTACAACAGGTAGCAACCAAAACCATCCCAAAGAAAAAGAAATGCAAGAAAGCAAAATGGCTGTGTGAGGAAGATTTGCAAATAGCTAAGGAAAGGAGGGAAGCGAAAGGCAAGGGAGAAAAAGAAAGATATGCCCAATTAAATGCAGAATTCCAAAGAATAGCTAGAAGAGATAAGAATGCCTTCTTAAATGAACAATGCAAAGAAATAGAAGAAAACAATAGAATAGGGAGGACCAGAGATCTTTTCAAGAAAATTGGAGAGATGAAAGGAACGTTTCATGCAAAAATGGGCATGATAAAGGACCAAAATGGCAGGGACCTAACAGAGGCAAAAGAGATTAAGAAGAGGTGGCAAAATTACACAGAAGAACTATACAAGAATGAGCTTAACGTCCCTGATAATCACAATGAGGTGGTCACTGACCTCGAGCCAGACATCCTAGAATGTGAAGTGAAGTGGGCCTTAGAAAAGCTGAGCAACAACAAAGCAAGTGGAGGTGACAGTATTCCAGCTGAGCTATTCAAAATCTTAAAAGACGATGCAGTAAAAGTGCTACACTCAATTTGCCAGCAAATTTGGAAAACTCAACAGTGGCCACAGGATTGGAAAAGATCAGTTTACATTCCAATTCCAAAGAAAGGCAGTGCCAAAGAATGTTCAAACTATCGCACCATTGCACTCATTTCTCATGCTAGTAAAGTTATGCTTAAAATTCTACAAGCTAGACTCCAGCAGTATGTGGATCGAGAACTACCAGAAGTACAGGCAGGATTTCGAAGAGGCAGAGGAACTAGAGATCAAATTGCTAACATACGCTGGATCATGGAGAAAGCTAGAGAGTTCCAGAAAAACATCTACTTCTGCTTCATTGACTATGCTAAAGCCTTTGATTGTGTGGATCATAACAAACTGTGGCAAGTCCTTAAAGAGATGGGCATACCAGACCATCTTATTTGTCTCTTGAGAAATCTATATGCGGGCCAAGAAGCAACAGTGAGAACTGGACACGGAACCACTGATTGGTTCAAAATTGGGAAAGGAGTCCGGCAAGGCTGTATACTGTCGCCCTGCCTATTTAACTTATATGCAGAGCACATCATGAGAAAGGCAGGGCTAGATGAATCAAAAGTTGGAATTAAGATTGCCGGAAGAAACATCAACAACCTAAGATATGCAGATGATACCACTCTAATGGCAGAAAGTGAAGAAGAACTAAAGAGCCTCTTGTTGCGGGTGAAGAAGGAGAGTGCAAAACTTGGGTTGAAGCTAAACATTAAGAAAACCAAGATCATGGCATCTGGCCCTCTCAATTCCTGGCAAATAGATGGGGAAGAAATGGAGGTAGTGACAGATTTTATTTTCCTGGGCTCCAAGATCACTGCAGATGGGGACTGTAGCCAAGAAATTAAAAGACGCTTGCTCCTCGGGAGGAAAGCCATGACAAATCTAGACAGCACACTAAAAAGCAGTGACATCACCCTGTCAACAAAAGTGCGTATAGTCAAGGCTATGGTCTTCCCAGTTGCAATGTATGGCAGTGAAAGCTGGACCATATGAAAGGCTGAGCGCCAAAGAATTGAGGCCTTTGAACTATGGTGCTGGAGAAGACTCCTGCGAGTCCCTTGGACTGCAAGGCTATCAAACCGGTCAGTCCTAGAGGAGATCAACCCTGACTGCTCTTTAGAAGGCCAGATCCTGAAGCTAAAACTCAAATACTTTGGCCACCTAATGAGAAGGAAGGACTCACTGGAGAAGAGCCTAATGCTGGGAAAGATTGAGGGCAATAGAAGAAGGGGACGACAGAGAATGAGGTGGCTGGATGGAGTCACTGAAGCAGTAGGCGTGAGCTTAGATGGACTCCAGAAGATGGTAGAGGACAGGAAGGCCTGGAGGAACATTGTCCATAGGGTCGCGATGGGTCGGACACGACTTCGCAACTAACAACAACAACAACTAGCATTTTGCATTACTCAATTAAATGCATTTGTGAAACCTCCTCTATTACTTGTCTCTAGCAAGCTAGATTTGATTCTAGAGCAGGGGGGTCTTCAAACTTGGCCCTTTTATGACTTGTGGACTTCAACTTCCAGAATTCCTCAGCCAGCATGCCTGGCTGAGGAATTCTGGGAGTTGAAGTCTACAAGACATAAAAGGGCCAAGTTTGAAGACCCCTGTTCTAGAGGTAGTACACATCATCAAAACGTAGCCTGATTTCCTTTATTTTTTCTAGACGCTTTAAAAAGTACTTTTTGATTGTCATCATCACCTGTGATAGAACAAATTTCACAATATAACATTGCTAAGAATTAATTCCTTTATTTATTATTTCTGAGCCCCCTGTCCATCCAGTTAGCCAACACATGGTAGCTAGGCTCCTTGTCTTCTTTTTGGGAAATGTCATTCATTGGACTGTCTCTGTTCTTTTGCCTCCCCATTCAGACAACTCCTTCCAAAGCATAAGTGATGCTGCCTACTAGCCTCCTTTACATATGCACATTGTATCTCCTAGTTATAAGCTGCTATTGGATTGTAGCCAGTGAAATACTAGTGAAACAACAACTTTATTGATTAGCCCTTGGGCCATATCAAAGTACAAAGTTCCAGCAACAAACTGTCACCAAAACTAGATAAAAGCAATCCGAAATGGAATTTGATAAAATACAATTTAAAATGGAATTAAAATACAATTTAAGTTAAAATAGTAATAAAATACAAATTTAAGATATAGATAAAATATGGAAACATTATATTTCGGAGTCGCCCTTACAATCTACCCCAATCAGTCCCACATATGCAGATCTTAACTGGATCATTTTGTTCAAATACTGTGCTACGTTGGATGTTATTTTCAAGTTCTGGCCAGACATAAGGTAAGTTATTTTGATATGGGGATCCTAATGGGTAATTCGTTTGGTATATAGACCAAGATACTTGTCTCTCACCCTCTTATACAAACAACAGTCAAATAGGATGTGAGCCAGGTCCTCTACCTCTGCCGCTCCGCAAATGCAGAGACGCTCATTGTACGGTATAGCATGAAATCTCCCATATCTGACCATTGTATCAAGCTGTTCGAATCTCGCTCTCGTAAATATCTCCCTAAGATGTTTTGGGAGTTGTAACTTCAAATAACTGTCCACTTGAAAAGTACATTTGTATTTACTCAGCCATTTCAAGTTACCCACCTTACTAAGGATAGCTATATCAGTTTGTGCTTCTATATCCTTAATTCTTTGGGCAACTCTTTTTTTAGATTGTTCTCCTGTTACGCAAGAAACAGGAAGGCCACAGCTTCTTACAAAATTTGTTAGTTTGGTGATCCAGGAGATTTGTGATTGCAGTTTTATTTGCTCTAGTAGGCATAATTTGGGGAGTCTATCAGTCTCCATTTCATTAACTTTGCACCAGTAGTTATAAGCTCTAATTTTAGATAATGCCTGAATTGTATGAATTCCCAATTCAGCTCTAACTGCTGCAGCAGACGTTCTTGGATCTACACCCAAAATACATCTCAGATGCTGGGACTGTGTTCGTTCTAAAGCTGTGGTTGAATAAAGACCCCAAATTTCTGCTCCATACAAGAGCATTGTCATAACCTTAGCCTTATAAACTTTGAGTAGTGGAGCTAGGGACCCTGGGTAACTATGGTTCTTTAGTTTGAGCAATAAATTCAAACGGGCTTTTGCTCTAAATGTACTTTGTTGATGATGGCAGGCCCAAGATCCAGTCTTGGAAAAAGTTACTCCCAAATATACAAAGGTATTAACCTGCTCAATTGGTTCACCGTCTAATTGCCACTTATTTCTCTGATGGTTTCTTCCAAACACCATTATTTTCGATTTGGATTTGCTAATAATTAGTGAGTTATCCTGGCAATAAGAGCTGAATCTTCTTAATAGCCTACGTAATCCTACTTGTGAGTATGATAATAAAATCATATCATCAGCATAAAGCAAGCTGTTACAGTAAGTATTTAGGATCATCGGCATGTGTACCATGGTATCCTTCATTAACCCTGGCAAGTCATTGATGTATAAATTAAATAATAATGGGGCCAGGATACACCCTTGCCTTAACCCTTTATTTGTGTGAATCCTGTTAGTCAGGGCCCCATTAACCCCATACCGCACCCTCAAACAGGTACTTGTGTAAAGGGCTTTAATCAAAGCCAGAAGTCTGGGTTCTATTTTAAGAGATGTCAATTTACTCCATAGAACTTCTCTATTTACCATATCAAATGCTGCTGTAAGGTCTATAAAAGCAGCAAACAGGGGTCTCCTCTTATAGGCATATTTGGCAATTAGATGGTTCAAAACAAAGCAGTTATCAATAGTAGATCTGTTCTGTCTAAAACCTGCTTGTTCTTCTGTGAGGATGTTGTTTTCCTCTACCCAGATTTCAATTCTGTTCAAAAGGTACCTAGCATATATTTTGCTACAATGTCAATCAGGCTGATGGGCCTATAATTACTAGGATCCTTTTTATTCCCTTTTTTATATATGGGGACAACTATTGCCATCTTCCACCCGTCTGGTATATGGCAGGTGTTATTTATGTGTGTAAAAAGACCTGCTAATACAGGGCCCCACCAGTTGGGAAATTTCTTAAATAATTCTGCTGGTAAAAAATCCTCGCCTGGGGCTTTATTGCTCTTTAAGCTTTTAATGATGGACTGTATCTCCTTTTCTGAGACTGGTGGCCAAGGGGGGAGAGTTCTAGGATTTACCAAATCACTGTTTAAAAATAATTTCTTTACCGGTTCGGTGGGGGCAAACAAGCACTGATAATAATTCTCCCAGTCCGCAGCAGAGATTGGTGTGTCAAATGCAAATCTCCGTTCCTTCAGAATACCTGCTACTGAGTGCCAAAATAATACTGAATTATGACTTCTGGCAGCCAACTCAAGTTCTGACCAGATTGAAATGGCAAAACGTTTTTTCTTTAATGTTATAGTTTTTTTATATTCCCTTCTTGTGTGCAGCATCTTAGCTTGTATATGGGCAGTAGGATTCCTCCGGGCAAGCCTCATGGCTACCTTCAATTTCTTTTTCTGTCGCTGGCAATCAGGATCAAACCAGCGAGGTCTACCCACTTGGGCTCTTTTTGTAGTAGGTTTAGCTGTTAGGTGTTTCTTCAGTATGTTACACAGATTGGAGAATGCATTGAAGGCTGACATCCAGTCAGTAGTAGATGACTGTATTGTTCTAGCCCACCTAGTAGCATTCTCTGTTTTAAGGCATTCTGATATTGCCTTAGTATCAACTTTGGCCCAAATTAACCTTTTATTTTGGGTCACCTCTACCTTTTTGGTGAGCCATCTGTCAGCCATGTTATATGGTCTTAAATCTGAGCGGCCTCGCAATGTCACACTTACAGGCTGATGGTCGCTATTGTCGCTAAGGTGTACTGTGACCTCTGAGAAGACATCAGCCTTATCTCTAGACACACAAAAGAGATCCAGTACACTACTTGAATTGGCTGAGTGGTATGTATAAGGGTATGTATAATTCTTGTCCTTACCTCCCAAAATTTGGAGATTACCCTTAAAAATTAAGGAGACTAGGAGCAGGCCAGCGGCATTACTTTTACAGTCTCTTGAGAGCCACTGAGGATGGTTATCAAAGAACTCCCCTGGGATTCCCTTCTTCTGGGCAAGCTCATACAGAGAGGGACCCAGTCTAGCGTTCAGATCTCCTAATAATACCACTATGGACTGAGGGTACAATATAGATATATCTTCTAAGATAACTTCCAAGCCCATCCAATATTCAAAATTATAGTGCTGGGATGTGCTTGGAGGAATATACACATTTACCAATATTAACTCAAACTGGTCATATTCAAATTTGACAGCTAGAAAGTACGGATACTTATCTTCGTTATATAATTTCTCTCCCTGCCATTGCAACTCTTCCTTTATAAGAATGCATAGCCCACCAGAGGGTCTCCCTTTGTTCTTTGTTTTTAGGGCTGGGGAGGCCCATCCCTGAAAGCCTGGCAATTGTACTGGTTCATCCTCTTCGGTTAGCCAGGTTTCTTGAAAGGCTATTACGTCAAATCTAGAAAGAAAGCTCATTAGTCCACTATCAACCATCCTTTTCCAGCCAGCTATGTTCCAGGTCATCAACTGTATGGGGTTCTCAGAGGCAAGGTGGTCTGACTTGGTTGATTGGCTAGATGGTGGAAATGCCAGATGTCAACTTGACAATGGAGCTGGGTCAATATCATCTAAGCTTCCCATATAAACACAGTTGTTGTGAGGTTCGATATTTCTCCTCGTGGGTTGCAGAACTTGTTGTTGCTCCTCTATATCTCGGTTGCCAGTGTGCCTCTGCTCTTGCTCCAAGAATGATTTTTTTTCCAAAGAGCAGGTACTCTGGCTTAAGTCTATAAATGTAGATTTATGTCCATTTTTGGAGGGGCATGGCTGAGGGTTCATCTTGTGGAGAGATGTTGTGGGAACTTCTAAATCAAATGAGGATGGAAGCTGGATTATGTCCTTAGTGTTTGTCAGCTTAGGGGGCACTGTGTGATGAAGCCCTTTGTCTTTCAGTTGTTTCTCAGAGGCTGGGTCAGTCAGTGCAGTTACTCCACTCTCAGCCTGTGAAATACTAGTGGGAAAAAAGTATAAAAGCTACTGATAGTTCCATATTCCATTCCAAGTATAAAAAATTCTGGTAGTTCCATACTCCACTGGCAGATTAAGTTTCATAACTATTACACATAATATCTAGCACACTGAAGTTGCAATGACTTGTGAAAATACAAAATGAAAGTGTTGTAATACTGTAGAAGTGTCACACTTACAGACAAATACTATTGGATACTATTCAATATTTTTTATCAATATGATCATTGTTGCCAACACACATAATGAAGAAGCTACGTACAATATGGACTCTAGCTTTAAAGGTGATTGAACCTTTAGCTGACTTAGTTGATGCCCTTGAACATAAATTAAATTAATTCCTTTAAGTATATGCTGACTAGGTATGTGTTCGTGTAGGCACATGTGATAACTGATAAAAGTTAAAACCTAAGCCATTGTGGTATGCTGTAGCTTTTTAAACACACCAATATAGTGTAAGCTCACACAATCTGTTCCTGCAGTGAAGATAAACAGAGGACTTTATCTCAAAGGCTGTCAGTCTTGGCATGTTTTAGAAGTGCTGCACTCACTTTAGAACAGGGATTTTAAAAACAGCTTCTAATGGTATTAGAAAACTATATTTACTGCCTATCACATTCTCTGAAGACAAAGAACATCATGCTACATTTCCACAGCTATAGTTTGTATGCCGGTTTCAGTGTTAATGAAAAATATATCTTGCAGATAATGGTATGTGCAATTTTCGCATAATTTTATGGTTGTCTGCAAAACTGCTAAAGAAAAAGAGGGTTTTAGTGCTTTCATAGTCTCACTGTTACTTAAAAATAATATCTTGGCAGGAAAAAAACCACATGATTTCTGAAGGCCTTGAAACAATCAAAAAGTTAGAGCTTATTGGCTGGATGTAAGACCAAAATAGAGAGGCTTTAAATTGACTCCCCACACATTAGTTTCATTTTTTTCTTTTCAGCCTACATGAGTGAGGGTAAACTCTTACATTTCATCCCCAAAGAGCAACACATTATCAAAAAGCAGGGCATAAAACATCAGTTTTATGTTCACTTTCATGTGTATATGCAAATGTAGGAGTGATTATTATAATTTAAATAGAAATACACTACTTTTCATCATGGTTGGAAAGATGGTGATAACGTGACCTGGAGGCCTACTCAGTCTCTTCCTGATAGGGAACTTGAAGGGCCATGCCCTCTTCCTAGACTGCTTTAACTTTATACTGTGCTTAAACAGGAAGCCCTTCAGAAAAGAAAAGAGGGTACTTTCAGACAGAGTCCTGCTCCTGGAAAATAGGGCACTTGGCTAGAGATATAATATTGTAGTTTTGCAAAGACGTTAATAGACAGAGAGAGAAACATGAGAGTAAAAATAATGGAGATATATTATTGTGATGGAACGCTCCCCATTTTAAAAAGTTTAGACTATGCTTTTGAGACTTATTTCCTGCTCCAGTTACAACCTTTAACTTTCTCCCAAGAACACTAAGAAAGGGGCAAAAAATTAGCCACTGCTCCACTGGAGATATCAGTGTGCCACCATACCCCTTTCTAGGCCCTCAGAATATCAAAGGATCTCATGCCAATCCCAGGAGCCATGGTGGCGCAGTGGTTAGAATGCAGTAAGGTAAAGGTAAATGTTCCCCTGCACATGCGTGCTAGTCGTTTCCAACTCTAGGGGGCAGTACTCATCTCCGTTTCAAAGCCGAAGAGCCAGCGCTTGTCCAAGGACGTCTCCATGGTCATGTGGCCGGCATGACTAGATTCCAAAGGTGCACGGAACGCTGTTACCTTCCCACTGTAGTGGTCCCTATTTTTCTACTTGCATTTTTTACGTGCTTTCAAACTGCTAGGTTGGCAGAAGCTGGGACGAGTAACAGGCGCTCACTCTGTTATGCGGCACTCGGGATTCGACCCACCAAACTGCTGACCTTCTGATTGACAAGCTCAGTGTCCTAACCCACTGAGCCACCACATCCCTTTTTAGAATACTGTACTGCAGGCTAATTCAGATTAATGCCAGGAGTTCAATCCTGACTGGCTCAAGGTTGACTCAGCCTTCCATCCTTCGAGGGTGATAAAAGAAGGACCCAGATTGTTGGAGGCAATATGCTGACTCTGTAAACCACTTAGAGAGGGCTGTAACACACTATGAAATGGTATATAAGTTTAAGTGCTATTGCTGTCCTGGGTTTACAGCTTTTAAAAAAATACTTTCACTTTGTTTTAACTTTGCTTAAATTTTAAATTTGCATAGAATGAGTTAAGAGAAGTGAGTTTTCATTGCTGTAATAATGTAATTGCTATGGCATACTGTTTTGAAATCCATTTCTACTGCTGATTATGTCCTTAGTAGTAAGTATAAGAGGTTGTTTTAGTTGAGAGAAGCAGACAAATGGGCTTCTATTTTGAAAAGAAAAGAGAAAGCTTTATGTATAGGTCATAGAAAGTTACACACTTCCTTTTCAGAGGAGTCATTTATCTGCCTCTGTTTTGAAAATGTTCCAAGTTGTCTTTTCCTAACTATGCAGAACTTTGTCATTGAAATTGACACCCTCTCTTTGCTCCTTGATGTTGCTCTTTCTCCTTGTTGGGAAACTTTGCTGAACTTGCTCAGGTTACAGGTGATCTTTCGTGTCACAAGGGCTGTTGGTGAGGGTGAACCAATTCCAACGACAGTAGTGTCCTTTTGTTTTATTTAAATTACATGGTAGGATAAATCCTTAAACACACACAATTTCATTAAAATCTTCAAAGTCATTAAGAGGGTCTTGTTTCACATAGTTGGCAAACATATAATTTCCCACACAATGGCACAAGAGTTTCCTATCTTTTACCTCAAATATTTAAAATTCTGAGGGACGTCTGTCTCAGTTTACATTTGGAAGGCATCCAAGTTCCTGAGAGATGAAGACACATAAGAAGGCAAAGCTTCACAAAAGATGCAAAGATGGGAAGGTAGGATAGGTTTGAGCAATCCAAATAACAATGCAGGTCCTTAAATTTAATTGCATGGTGTACAAAAAAACAACAACCCATGTGTAATTTATATTTTCTTTCACATTCAGCCAAGAAAGTAATACATTCATAGCAATATGATATTAATATCCACACTAATCAAGAATGATTCAGAGAAAAAAACCATCTTAGCGTGGGAGAGATACAACATTCATCTATACTTCTAGCTCCCAAATCACTTCAGTCTTCTTGAGCCTTGAAATCATATTCAGCATCAATGTAATGGATGTGTCTGGGTCAATGTCAAAACCAATTTATCCCTGAATAAACTGATAGAGAACATGAGCAGACCATGAGTTTGTCTTCAGACAGCATCATTCAAAGCCTTTCCAGATTTAGAAAGCAAGTCCTGCAGCCATCTTTGAACAAACTAATTGCAATTTTAAAATGAATTTGAGATCCCTTGCTGATCAGACTTGCAAATATTACTAGAATGCATCCAATAAAATATAACATCCTAGAAAACTAGTGATTATTTAGATCTAAAAGTATACACAAAGTAAAAAAAGTAATCATTGATAATAACAAATTTATTGTAGATCTGCTAGACTAGCAACTTAAATAGAATCTGCATTTAGCCGTTGGAATGGGTAATGTCTACATACAGTACATACATCCTGTACATAAGCAAGCCATCATGTCAGGTTCAGCTCCTAGTGAACATGTGAACAAATGCTCAGCTAGTCAGCAAATAAACTTTCACTAGGGTTCTCTCTGTAATTTATGCTGGGAATAGAATCAGAAAAGAGGGAATAAAACCATCAACAGAAGGATCCACCTAGGGAGATTCTCAGTCATCCAGGTCATAGTTGTCCCAAAGATCCTTTTTCACAAGGCAACTGAACTTTCTTGTTTTTAGGGTAGAATAGAGCTGGAAGGGACCTTGGAGGTCTTCTAGTTCAGCCCCTTGTTCAAGCAGTTGAACCTACATCATTTCAGACAAGTGACTGTCTAGTCTCTTCTTAAAAACCTCCAGTGAGGGAGCATCCACGATTTCTGAAGGCAAGCCATTCCACTGGTTAATTGTCCTCACTGTTAGGAACTTTCTTCTTAATTCCAGGTTGCTTCTCTCTTTGATCAGTTTTCAACCATTGTTTCTTGTCCTGCCCTTGGGCGCTTTGGAAAATAATTTAATACCCTCTTCTTTGTGGCTTCCTCTCAAATACTGGAATACTGCTATTATATCACCCCTATTTATTCTTTTCTTTAGACTAGCCAAACCCAAGTCCTGCAGCCATTCTTCATATGTTTTACTCTCCAGGCCTTGGATCATCTTAGTTGCTCTTCTCTGAACTTTTTCCCAGGTCTCAACATCTTTTTGTAGTATGGTGACCAAACTTGGTTGCAGTATTCTAGGAGTGGTCTCACTAGGGTTTTTATAAAGCGGTACTAATACTTTGTGTGATCTTGATTCTATGCCTCTGTTTATACAACCCAGGACTGTATTAGCTTTTTTGGTGGCTGCTGCACATTGCTAGCTCATGGTCAAGTGATTGTCCACTAGGAGGTCCCTCTCACAGTTATTGTTTTTGAGCCATGTCTCACCTAATCTGTACTTATATCTTTTTCTTTGAAGATGTTTCACTTCTTCACCAAGAAGCTTCTTCAGCACTGACTGGATAGTGGGGAATGGAAGGATTTATACTCCTTGCAGACAGCTGGACATTTGCATTCTTTCAGAGAGTCGTTGATGCCACCTGGATGTTTATCTGTGTCATTAGGGTCACCTGAGTAGTGCAAATGGGTATGGAGCCTTCTTGGAACTGTTGAAAGGACTGTGTTATAGACTGAAGATAGATTATGGTGTATCCCTCCTCTTCTGTTGAGGGAGGGCTGTTCAGTTTTGACATAGATTGCAACTCTATTATTCTGTATTCTACATTTGAAGTTATTAGTTCTATATGAGACTGCATGTTGTTTCTGGCAATGCAACATGTTAGGTTGTGGACTTGTTTCATCTACTCACCCTAGTCAACTATATGGATAAGAAGCAGACACAAAGACTTGCGTGTGAGAAGAAGAAATACACGAACATTCATTTGTTAACATTGCATGTACTCTCTAAAATTAATCACGGTATTGATTCTCTATATCAATGGGTACTGTGCAAGTCTTCTGTTCTGCGTATGATTCAACCTATGATAGACAACAAATTATAGAAGTTATAACTAAATACAAAATTGTCTTTAATAACCACATAATCATATTAAGTTTTGCAAGCAAGTTGAGAAGTAAAATATGAAAAAATGTCCTAGATATTTAACAACAAGAGAAATTAGAAATATGAATGAGAACACGTTCTATCCCATGAAGTGGTTATGTCCTTTATCTTCATATCTGTGAGTTTAGACTGCAGCTAGATATTACAAATTATGCAGGACTACACCTTTTTTGTAACTTTATAAGTGTAAGGGAGCACATTTTCAGATCTTTTTCTTGTTTATTTGTTTTTAATTAGTGTACACTTTGTACCAAAAAAACCTTTATTTTTAAATTCCTGGATATGCTTCCTTGAACTTATTTCTTACCTGAATGATAAAAATAAATGTCATCTTTAAATTAAACAAGCACCGAAGTTTTCAGGCAAATCATTCAAACTCAGAAGAGAAGCCATTAGTTTTGTGGAAAATCTCAGAGTCCTCAGGCCAACTAAGTGGGAAGGATCTGAATTACCGGTAGGTTTGCACGGGGGTTTGCAGAAGTGGAAAAATGTAATTATGGGAAAAGTAGGAATACGTGAATGGTCTGAAGCATAAAGTGCAGCACTTAGGATAAGACAATTGCCTAAATTCCCTGACTGACAGATGGATGTCACATTAGATAAAAACGATAACAGATTTAGTGGACTGAAGACTAACTTCCTCTTGGAAGTGCTCTGATCCCTGACCTAAAACCTGACTCCTGTTAGCTTCACTAACACAGAATAATTGTCACAGGTGCAGGATAAAAGGAACCTCAACAGCAGTACCAGTGGTTAGAAGACTCTTTCTTTTGATGACCACAAATGCACTGTTGAGATACAGTCCACAAGTCCTGACCTTTGTTGACCTTTGAAAACATTAAAATGTACACCAGAGAAAGAGGAAATGTGTGTGTGTGTGTGTGTGTGTGTGTGTGTGTGTGTGTGTAAAATATATACACACACCAAGGTTTGTGTGTGAAAAAAATATATACACACACTAAGGTTGGTTCTGTTGAATGCAATGAAATACTAAAACTGCCTAATACATAAATACACAAACAGTGCAGAGTAATGATAAAATAATGCATTTTCATTAACACAAAGCCCTGTTTTCCATACCATTGTGCTGCAGTTTTAATACAGAATAGTACTGTGTATTGAGTAGAATGCATGGGTTTTTATAATTATTAGTAAACTATTACCATGTCATATGCTGGATATGTTCACTGTTCTGAAATGATTCTGTTGTATTGATATGCTAATTGCTAGCTTTTGAACAGAAGCAAATGCTTTGAAATCTACTTAAATTTGGGAAAGGTAGAGGATTTTAGCAGGACTTATAAATGACATGGTGACAACTGTGAGACTTCACAGAAGTTTATACCTCCTTCTGTTAGAAAATAGAGTACATTTTATTTGCTTTCTTTGGCAACATGAATGGGGAATTCAGAAAACAAGGCTGCAACACAATGAGCTATGCAAATATTCTTTGTAAAAGACATGTGAATATTATAGAAGAAATCTAAATGATTGTGTATCCCATTAGAGGGAAGTCAATGAACTAGACTGCCAATATTGTTTTATTTTGATGTGGAAGAATGAATATCATAAGGTGGGGGGGATGAGTGAAATGATTGCACATCTCATTAAGCTAATGTGGATGTACCAAGTAACCTACGGGTGTTTTCAAACTGATTTACAGGAAATTAAAAAAAGAAGACAAGATCAAGTTCTTAAAGATGCAGTAATAAATGAAATGACACATGCAATTATTGTGATTGTTGGCAGTGGAGGAATACTAAAATCTTCCAAATATTTATTCACAAAATATGAAGGAACAGAAACAATGCATCAAACACAATGAAGACGCTGGCATCAAATTTCTGTTGCACTCTGAAAAGCAGCTATGAAAAAGCATAAGATTCATTGAGGGTTCTTACTGAGGTCATAGGTCCTGCCCTTTGGTTATTATTCATCCACAAATTGCTCTGATGAGTAATATGACACTAAATTGGGTATATACAAGCCTTAGGGTAATTGCCCAAGGTAAATATCATGATCAAATTACACTTTAAGGCTTTCTGTATAGGTAAGATGACTTCAGCCCACTGTGAAAGGCATAGATGTATTTCCACGATGTCATGAGTGCTTATGTTTAAAACATGATAAATATATGGGATTATTTCCATGCAATATATTGTCATGAACACTGGCAATAATGCCTTCCCCCGAGATACCATCTTTTCAAATGTGATGAGATCATCAGGTAACAGTTTAAGATATGAAGGCTTAGCATGCTGTGTTGTTAGCACTTTAAAAAAAGAAATTGCTGGGATAATTAACAACTACCTATTTGTCTGTGGGCTGCATTCATTATGCTGGCACAAATTGGAGGTCTCAAAAATCTGTGCAGTAAAAATTTGCTCTTTGTTCAGGAAGTTCCCCTCGGATTTGAGGGGAATTCTGGTTTGCTGTGTCTATTGTAATTGTGACAGGCAGTTGACATGCCTCATAGTCTAAATGTAGTGGCAAGCAGGGGGTGGTACAAATCATGGTGGGGGAAAAAAA